>NW_026575048.1:19272500-20472500 GCF_905146905.1 Nyctereutes procyonoides | reverse complement strand
AGCTGGTTCAGCTAAGGGGTGCTATGTGTTGGCAGGGTGGAATTACTACCAATTTATCAGTATAGAAACTTGACCTTCAGCCAAGCTCAATGTCTTGTTTAGGGCAAGTTCGTGGGCTTTCTCCTAAAAATGCACAGGCCTCGTGAAATTCACCCCCCCCCCATAAGAAAGAACCACCAGAGGGCCTAGGGAGGAGATGAATCTTTTTTCCTTTTTTCAAGTGCCACCATACCTTACAAATAAAGATCACTATGACCTCATTTATGGAACATGCGAGTTAATTTAGTTTTTTTTTTAAAGAGACATTAAACTTACTGGTTTGAAAATTTTTTGGACATTCATCTGTATTCAGTAAATACAATATACTAAAATTCTCTTTGCTTCAATGTGGTTAGATAGAAGTGAGAAAGGAGAGCAGGAATTGAAGAAGGAAAGGAGAGAAGGAAATAGAAATAGAAAAGAAATAGAAAAAGGAGACAACGTTGCAAGGAAACATCCAGAAGGAGGCTCCTGTGACATCCTGCAGGTCACTGGACTATAGAATTCGAAGGAAGTAACCTCTTGTTAGCATGCTGTGAAATTTTAATATTTCCCTTTTTAAAACTTTAACTCTGTTCCAGCTAGGTCACCAAGCTCACCCCTTATCTTATCAACCTTCATTGGGTATCCTACTATATACACAGGATTCCACGTGAGGCTCTAGGGAGCAAAAATGCAGGAAACCAGGGTCTCCCCATCATAAGAATGAAGCAATGAGATGAGGGGGTGAAGGCAGCTGGGTGAAGGTGTGTGGGTGCAGAGGTACTTTCAGGATTAGACACCAGTTGGGCTGAGTCCAGGCAAGAAGGCTTTGGTGGGGTAAGAGCATTCTGTGCAGGGCTAACAGCAAGAGCAAGGGTACAGAGGGCCTACAGAGGCTCTAGGTTCAGGAATCTTGGTCCCTTTCCCTATAATCCCCAGGGTCCCTTTCTCCATAAGCTCCTCCCAGGGTATGTTGCTGGAAGACAGGGCAGTTCTTTCTTGGTCCTGGGAAATTTTGCCAGATATCCCTTCCCCACACCCCCTAACCTCAGCAGCCGATTGCACATGAGGCCTGACAGTCCTGCTCCAGTGAGGCTCACTGGCCCAGGCTTCTCCATCCCTAGGCCCCAGGATGGGGCGATGGGGTGAGGTTGGTGTCCTAGACCTTAAGCATTGCCCTTAGTAGAACATAAGCCTCTGAGGTCTTCAAGGCTGGGCATCTCCCATCATGCTTAGCCTGGCTCTTGAGCTCCCCTCAAGTAGCCCCCCATCTTCCCAGACCCAAGGATCCCAAAGCAGGAGGTCAGGATCCCACCTTTCGGAGGTTCAATGTCCACACTAGCAGGTGGGGAAAGGACATCTCCTCTTTCTCTTAGGGCTTCCATTTCTGACAGCCACCAGGCACAGCCTTCATGTTGTCTGGCAGATGTTTATTTTTCAGCTTAGGGGGATCCCTGGGTTGCAATCTCTGTGTTCCACAGTGGGTCCCAGCCAGGCCTGGCCCATCCACGTTCCCTAGTGGCACCCTTGACTGGGGAGGGGGGCGCGAATCACCTCGAAACACCAGTGCGACAGCCCAGCTCCCTGCGCACACAGATGGCGAAGCTCCCGGTCCGTCCCCCACAGCGGGAGGTGGGTGTCCTGGCCCCACGCCCACACCTTGGGCCCTTGTGCCTGTGCCCCCTGCCCACCCCTGGTGGCGGAACTGGCCGAGCGGGCGCAAGGGAGCGCTGCAGAGAGGTGGGCAGGAGCGCCTGCTCCAGGGTCTGGAGAACGCATCTGGGAGACTGGGCAGGGCTTCATGTGGGAGCGGGCGGCTGCTGAATAATGAATTCCGACTGGGAGCCCGCACTCCCAGGCTGCAGGCGGGGCGCTCAGCACGCGCGCACACACCCCAGATACACGCTGGGCTGACGCCTGGGACGGCCGCGGGCCGGCCGTGAGGCTCTGGAACCGCTGCAAGGAGGGCTCGCGGGCTCCGGGTGCCCGGGTCTGCGGGCGGCTTGGAGGGGGCGCCGGAGGAGGCGGCGGCGCGGAGAGGGGAGGCGTGAGAACGGGAGCCCAGCCCCGCCGCGCTCCCCCCTTCCCGGCCGCTCCGGCCCGGCCGGGTCCGGGCTCCCCACACCGGCATGGCTCTGCTTGTCCACCTCAAGACGGTCTCGGAGCTGCGGGGCAGGGGCGACAGGATCGCCAAAGTGACTTTCCGAGGTAGGGAACCCCCTGTCGTAGGGGGACCCCAGCTCTGGGCTGGCGGGGATAAGGCAGGGCAGGGAGGATGGATGGGGAAAGTTCTGGCAGGGTGGGGGCCACGAGGCTTTTCGTGAGCAGCCATCTGCCCCTGGCCTGACAGGTGGTTGTGAGTTCCTGAAAATCGGGGTCCCCCGTGTTGCCGTGTCTGCGTCTGTGTCTGTCTGTCCCTCCCTGCACTTGCCAATGTGCCATGTGCCTGGTGGCGTGCAGAGTCCTCTGCCTCCAGGGGGGCCTGGGGAGGTAGAAGTAAGGACCCCACCTCTGAGGTCGGGGGTCGCAGGGCTAAGAGGGCCTCCACTCCCTCTCCCTCCAGAAGATTTCCTTGGACACAGTGTGGGGGTGGGCTCTGCAGACTGGAAGCCCCAGTATGGCTCCTAGAAACCAGGCAGCCAGTAGCTCTCTGGTTGAGGATACTATTGGCTTCTTGCAGATCTGTTGGTGGGCAGGGATCCTTTGGGCTCCACTGGCCTTCCCTCTGTCAACTCTCTTCCTATCGTCCTCCCCACTCATGCATCCAGCAGCCACATACTATGATTTCTGACCAAGGCTGGGGGCTGAGCATGACCCAGGCTCTGTCTTTGAGGAGCCCACATCCAGGGGGACAGAAGGACCAGTGGGGAGGCATGCAGGACAGGTGCATGATATGATGAGGATGGGGACAAGGCAGCACACGAGCCACAGAAGCAGCACCTGACCCAGGCTGGGGCAGAATGGTCAAGGAAGGCTTCCTGGAGGAGGTAGCACCTCAGCTGAAACCCAAGGGACTAGCAGGAGAGAGCAAGGTGAGGAGGTGAGGGCAGAGCTGGTGCAAGGGACAGGATGCTCGAGGCTGGGAGAGGAGTTGGGACATGGAACAAGGAATAGACAGATGATCCATGAGGCTGGAGTCCAGAGTGAGTACAGAAGCCGAGGCAGGAGAGAGACAGGCATACCAGGGAAGCAAGGCTGCCTTCATCCTGAGGACGGTGGGCAGGCCCTGAGGGTTTTAAGTAGAAAAAAGTAAGGCCAGGTTTACCTGTGCTGATTGCCCACCCAGCTCTGCCTCTGCTGGCCACACAGCCCAGCCCTCTGGGCCAGGGGCATCTCTGGTGGCCTTTAAGCAAAGTTCAGGCACTCCTCACTAGACATGGCCTTCCCAGAGACAGGATGAGGATGGGGGGATGGGGGGATGGGGAGGAGCTGAGAGGACTCCGCCAGATTAAAGAGCTAAGTGAGCATCGCGCCCAGGCTGCATGCACATCCACACCTGGGTTCGGAGGGAGAGGGGAGACCAGGGACAGCAGCCCTGGTGCCCACATTGCCCCTCAGCTGGACTGGCTCTGGCTGGAGGCTCAGGTTGTCCATACTGTGGCGTGTTGTGCATAGAATTGGCAGGGGTGCAGGGGATCGCAGTGTCCCTGCTGGCAGGTGGGGGAGGAAAGGGTGGGCAGTCTGCCTGTTGCTTCCCACACTAGCCCAAGGATGGCTTTGTCTGCAGCACCCTGGATCTCTGTGTGCCACCTGCTGGCTTTAGAAGAAGCAAGTGTGTCCTTTCATCTGTGAAACGTGTCCCCATGTTCCAGATAGCACAGTACTTGGCTGTTTAGCTACAGATTACTATGATAGGACAGTTCCCGGCTGCACAAAACCAGTCACATTTGCAGGCAGAGAAACCAAGGCCCCGTTGTAAAGAGATCCACAAGGCAGTAGTGGCGGGGCTGAAGCACAAAACCTCCTCTCCCCCCCAGCCCTGGCTGCTCAATCCTGCAAGCCCTTTATCTCTTCCTGGTCAGCTGGGAGTGAGCACCCTATCTGATGCCCACCTTTTTCTTTGAGCACTGGGGCCAGCCCTCCAGCCTCAACTGAACACACAAGAATTTGCCTCTTTGCAACCTGAGCCCCCTAGACTGAGTGGAAACATCCACTTCCAAAGCTCTATACCTGCAGCTGGTGGCCCCAGACAGAGCTCTGGGGAAGGAGTTGGACCTTAGGAATAGGCCTATGGCAAGCAGATTTCCAGAAAGAGTCCTTTGTAACAACCAGAGATGCCTCAACCATTCATCTGCTGAGCCAGCAGTTGACAACCAGAGATACTCCAAAAGACCAACATTAACAACAATTCAGAGGAACCCACCCATTCCAGAATGTTCCACAGCAGTTCCTCACATCCACAACCACTGATGACCAAGAAAACAGCTGCAGGGGAAATGGGAAACTGGTGAAGAGTGAGAGGGAGGTGCTGGCCGAGAGTTCCCCTAATCCCTTGAGTAAAGTTCATGACAGTTTGGGTGAGAGAGCCCTAGTGAGTTGTGCCTATTGGCAGTGGCCCATGCAGACCAGACTAGCCGGTTGAAATAAGCTTGACCTTATGTGCTGTGCCATCCAGGACACTTCGAGAAGAGCCCTATAGGTCTGTGGTGGAAAAGCTCTAGATATGGAGTCAGAAACCCTGGGTCCTACCTGGGTCCCGCCACTCACTTCACCTCGATAGTCCTCATCTTTAAAATGGGCATGTGGATAACATCCACTTCAACGGGTTACTTCAGTGAAATAATAGGCATTGGAGTTTGAGGAAAGAGCATTCAGATGACTGATGTACTGGGAGGCACCCATTCCACTTCTTCCTGGGGAAGCTGCTGGCTCCTGAACCATCTTCTCTCTAGCCCACTTCCTAAGGGGAGAGGAGAGGAGAGCATGTCTGGGGGCTTCCTGACCTGTGTCAGGAGCAAGCAACTCGAGCCTGTCCTCTGCTCTGGAGGGACCCCCTGGCTAAGATGTTCCTCAGGACCCAAGCCTGAAGCAGACCATCCCTGAGACCCCTGTCCCCATGGGGGCTGGACACCTACCAGCTGTGTCCCTGGTCACCCCTCTCTTCCTGCCACGGGGTCAGCTGGCCACCCCACCCTCAGGCTCGCACCATGCTTACCACCCAGCTCCATCTTCAGCTCTTAGCTCTTACTAACCCAAAGGCCACTCTTAACCTCATCCTACCCTAATTCATTCACTCCCTGAATATGCTAATATTTGTGGACAGGCCTAGGACCCTCGGGGTGAAGACACAGCCCCGGCCTGCAGGGGTTATAGTCTATTGAGTCAGACAGGAGACACCGGAAGGCCTGGCCCCCCAGTCCTAGTCATGCACACAGACCCCAGAGTCTCAGAGCCTCGGCTTCCCACGAGCAAGATGAGACTGTGGTCCCCATTTAACTGAGACTCCTACCAGTCAGAAACTGGAGTGGGCTGTCTGGAAAGGAGCCATCTCAATGGCAGGTCACTACTCAAAGAGAAGCAGTATTCCCCTAGCACTTGTCCTTCTTCAACCTGCTAAAATAGTTCTCAGCATCATGACAACCAGGGTGGGAGAGCCTGTAAGTTCCTCTAGCCCAACCTCTATCTGGTGCTCAGCCCACTGGAACCTGGGGAGAACCTGGACGGTCAGGGAAGTAGCCACAGGCTGTCTGGGGCCAGCCCCGTGATCTTCCCATACTCCCCAACCCTGAGCTTTCCTGCCAAGATACCGGGCTGCAGGATTGGGATGTGAGAGGTGGGCGATGTCTGGAGGCTGGGTCTGATCTCTGAGCAACTCACCGGGCCTGGTGATTGAACTGGAGATAAAGATCTGCTTTTTCAAGGCTTCTCCTTTGGCCTAGAGACTTCTCCTTCCTCCTTTCCCCAGCCCACCCCATGGCATTCCCATAACACTGAATTTCCAGCCATTTCCCAGATACAAGCCCTATATATCTCCAGACCCTAAGGCATTTATTTCTTTTGCCTGGAACAATCCCCACCCTCCAACTTGAGAACTGCCATCAATTCTGTGCATGTTTCAAGGCCCAGCTCCTCATGTCACCTCCTCTGTGAAGCCTTCCCCCTCCCTTGCAGTACCATGTGCACACTCCTGCCACAGCTCAGCTAGGCACTTGGTATTTTAGAAACTTCCCCAGTTCTGTATGTTGCACTCATGTCTGAGCACCTTCAAAACGGGGGTCCCACTTTAGCTATCCTCACCGAGCCTCATGCTGAGCCCCAGACCCTGTCATCAAAATGAATATGACACAGGTATTGAGGTATTTACTCATTAGTGGGTTTTAAATCTTCCACTGTGGCACTACCATTCTTTGGCTCAGCATCCCCAAATGTGAGCCTCCTAACCCCACCCCAGTTCTCTATCTGAGGGGATCTGGGACTGGAAGAGGCCTCAGAAATGACGACAAGAACCCTCCATCGACCTCCTGGCCCAGAGGGTCTTCTGGGGCCCCAGAGGGAGGCTGACCTCACCTTTTAGCAAACGCTAGGGAGTCCAGCTCCAGCCCACAGGTCAGAAGTAAGAGGGGCCATATGTGGCCCAAGCCCTTCATAGAACATGCTCTTTCTGAGCACAGCTGCTGTGTACAACACATGGCACAGAATGTGGCTTAACAGGCAAACCAGGGTTCATAATGAGATAGGGGAGCAGAGATGTGTGCAGACATAACGGGGAAATGTCATCCAACTCAAGAGGGCCCAGGTGTACCTACGGGTGAGGCCTGTTTAGGGGATGGCAGCTTACTTCTTGCACATGTGGAGATGCAGAGGGGGGGTTGTTGTGGGAGGTGAGGCAATTGGCGGGGGGTGGGGGGTGGGGGACAAGAGGCCAGAGGAAGGAAGCCACAGGTTTGGGTGGAGCAGAGGCTGCTGGGGAGTGGGCAGGGAAGGAGATGAGCCAGGATCCATGGGGCCAGGTGAGAGACTGTATGCTGGGAGGGGATGAGGCCCCAGCCTGGGCACAGGGGACAAGATGCTCCCACTCGTGGCTGTGGGGACCACTCAGATTCCAAATTAGATTTCTTTTCCCCATTAAAATGGAGGAGCTCTCCCTCTTGATAAATAGGACTTCTATCTGGAGACTTCTCTGCCATCTCTGGTGAAGGAGGCAGAGTACCCCAGTGCCCCCAGTCTTGCGATGCTCCCAGGATGCCTGGGCCTGTACGTGCACTCTGGCCCAGCCCACAACTTCTCTCCGAGGGGGCATGGGTTAGGTGTTGCTCCCTGTGAGGGGGTGGGCATTGCCCCCACGGAAGGGGACAAATGGAGGGGACCCATAGGCCAGCCTCTGCAACGCACACTGGCTGTGGACTCAGCTCTGTGCTTTCCCTGTGCCTCCCACATCCTCCCCTGTACCCAGCACTCACAGGTCCCTCACCAGCTGGGGGCAGGGGTGGGCACAGATCTTCTCTGTCTAAAATCCCAGGTGGCAAATGTCCCTCTCTCCCGCCCAGAACAACCCAACACAGGCCTTGGGGAACATGCAGAGCACGCTGAAAGTTCCCCAGGCCTCTCCTGCTTTGATGAGTGTGTTTTCATGTTATGAAAATGACCATAAAATTATCTTCTGCTACAAAGGCCCTCAGCAAAAATGCTGCTGGAAATGTGCTCAAGCATAGACTTGCAAATGATTTCCCTAAATTGCAATGCCTTCCTTGGTTATCTTACCCACCTTTACTCATAACATAAAAGCTACAGCCCTCCCACCTATGCCCATGGCTGGGTCTGATCTCTTTTTTGTTATTAACTTTTTATAATGGAAAGTCTCAAATACATACAAGGGTTGGGAAAATAAGTAGTGCCTTGGCTACCAAGCTTTCCTCATGCATTCTTAACAACCATCAACTCCTGGCCAGTCCTGTCCCATTTGCTCCTCTCCTACTCCCATACACCAAATTATTTGGAAACAAAGCCCAAAAAGCCATACCATTTCATCTGAAAATATTCAGTACATAGCTATAAAAGACAAAGACTCCATTTTTATGAACCCACATATTACATCACTCCTAAAAAAATAATTCCTTAATATTACCAAATATTTAGTCAATGATCAAATTTCTAATTGTCTCATCAACGTCATAAGTTTTCTCCAGTTCATTAAAAGCTACATTTTCATGTGCTTCGTAAATTAAGTATTTTGTCATTCATTCACTGATTCTTTTTTTTTTTAAGATTTTATTTATTTATGATAGCGGGATCCCTGGGTGGCGCAGCGGTTTGGTGCCTGCCTTTGGCCCAGGGCGCGATCCTGGAGACCCGGGATCGAATCCCACGTCGGGCTCCCGGTGCATGGAGCCTGCTTCTCCCTCTGCCTGTGTCTCTGCCTCTCTCTCTCTCTCTGTGTGACTATCATAAATAAATAAAAAAAATTTTAAAAAAAAACAACAAATTCAAATGTGATTAAAAAAAAGATTTTATTTATTTATGATAGACATAGAGATCAAGGGTTTAGGGAACTGGGAGTGCTTCCTGGGGGAAGGGTGGGAATGGCATGGAGGGGAGGCTGGGACCAAACACAGAGGCTTTGAACTTCATTTTGTTAGTGAATAGGAGTCAATGATGCTTTTAGAAAGAGAATAGGACAGGGTCACCTGGTTTTGGAAAGGACATTCTAGATATCAGGACCCCAGGCCAGAAGCCCAGGGAGGAAGCTGGGGCAGTGGTAGAGGTAGAAGGCTGTGCCTTAAAGGAGAGGCTGTGGGTTAGGAGAGAAGGAAGGACATTGGTTCAGAGAGGAGTTAGTGAGCCCTGGAGTGGGTAGGGAGCAAGAGGGCAGGATTTCTTACTTGGGTACCAGGAATGGTGGTAAGGCCACTGACAGAGAAGGGGAGCATGCAAGGACAGGCTTGCCTGTCAGTCATTCTAGTGAAAATGTTCTCCAGGATGCCAGAGATCTGGCTTGGTACAGTGAGTGCCCAGGTAGGTGCTGGCACCCAGTGATTTGAGAATCCAGGGGGCAAGAGAAGGTCTAGGAGAAGGTGAGATATGTCTGAGTCCTCATAGGGCTGGTTTAGGGTCAAGTGAAAAGGGTGATTACATGAAAGGCTTTGCAAACTGTAAAGTACTTCGTAAATACAAGGATTATGCTCTTTATCCCAGGGCTGCTCCCGCTGCAGACTTCTGGAGAGACAGGAGTAGAGCAGGTTATGACTCTCAGGGACTCCATGATTCAGGGATTTGGGGAGTGGGCAGAGACTTACTTGACCTTCCCTGGGATTCCTGTTGGCATCTCAAATACAGCCATGAGATGACGGGGTGAAAACATCGAAGTCACAAAGATGGGCTCCCCCAGGACAGGCAGCAGGGCCAACACAGTGCCTGGCACAGAGCAGCCCTGGAGTAGAGGTGATCACTGAAGGAGAGGGGCCCACAGATATAGCGGGAACAGTTGCAGTTAGTGGCAGGGGCCATCCTGGCAGCATCAGGCAGCGGTTGCTCCTTGCATTGATGGTTCCAGAAGTATCTCCTGGGACAGAGAATATCATGTGATCATTTTTACCTTCAGCCCTTGTGTACTTCCTGCCTGGACTGATCCACCCTCAAGATAGTGGCTCAACAGTCTTTTCTTTCTATTTTATATTTTTTCTCAAAGCAGAAGGGCTCATTGGCTTAGTTGAAAGTTAGTTTCCGCTCACTGGCTTTTTCCCCCCCAAGCCAAGGTTTAAGATACAATCAGGATGATAGTTTTTTTTTTTAAGATTTTATTTATTCATTAATGAGAAAGAGAGAGAGAGAGAGAGGCAGAGATGCAGGCAGAAGAAGAAGCAGGGTCCATGCAGGGAGCCCGACGTGGGACTCGATCCGGGATCTCCAGAATCAGGCTCTGGGCTGAAGGCGGTGCTAAACCGCTGAGCCACCCGGGCTGCCCCCAGGATGATAGTGTTAACAATATTTTTACCCCATTTAAGAATGTAAAAAGTCACTTTCCCGCCATGTCTTATTATATGTCCAGTGGCTGGCATAGAGCAGGTATTTTGTGGATCACCAGAACCACAAGTTCCTCTAATCTGGCACAGTAATGGGGGAGCCTAAGACCTGCCAGTAGCTGAGTGTGGCTGGCACTGTCCTAGGCTTGAAAGGAAATACCACACTCTCTCTGCTTCAATGCCTGGTCTGAAAAATAGGAACGGGGGCCATCAGTTAGTTCCATGGCAAAGTAAGAGTTTGAGTGAGCACCTAGAAGAAAGTGGAGGTGTAAGCCGAGGCAAGAGATGTGGTTTATAATCTCTGCCCTGTCCCCTGCCTCTCTGGCATAAGTCTGAGTTTCTACTGTGTATACCTGGGTGTTCACAGAATAGGCAAAGGAGAGATAAATGAATGAAGGTTGAAATTATATTTGAATGAGATTTGTGAAAAATAAAAGGTTTGAAGTAGATGGAGCAATAGGGGAAAGAGAAAGGGCAGCCTTCCCCTCTGAGTGGCCCAGGGACTCTGCATAACCCAAATCTAGCTCTCTGAGTCGCTGGTGATTTTCAGAGAGCACATTATTTAAGGAACATCTTTGGGAGAAAGTGTTATTACAGGAGATAACTACAAACAACTAGACACAAGAATCATTAGGAATATAGAACATTTGACAACACCATCAACCACCTTGACCTAATTGGCATTTCTAGGACATTTCACCCCAAACTGAAAGATAAACATTCTTCTCAAATGCGCATGGAATATTCATCAAGGTAGACCATACACTGGGTGATTAAAGAAGTCTCAATATACTTCAAATGACTGACATCCTGCAAAGGATGTTCTCTGACTGCTCTAGAATTCTCTTTGAAAGTAATAACATTAAGAGATCTTTAAAAGCTCCAAATATTTGGAAATTAAACAATACCTTCTTAAATAACCTATGGTCGAAGAATTAAACAAAAGAGAATTTATAAAACATTCCTGCTGAATGATAATGAAAATACATGTCAGCATGTATAGTTTTAAATGTCTACCGCAGAAAAGAAAAAAAGTCTAAAATCAGTGATCTAGGTTTCTGTCTTAAGAAGCTACTAAAAGAAGATTAATTAAGCCTAAATCTTAAAAGCATCATGCTAATTGAAATAAGCCAGACATAAAAGGCCACGTATCATATGGATCCACTTATATGACATGCCTCAAATAGACAAACCATAGAGATAGAAAGTAGACTAGTTGTTGCCTGGGACTGGGGCAATGGGGAATGACCGCTAGTGAGTGTGGGCTTCCTTTTGGGATGATACAATATTCTGGAATTAGATAGTGGTAAAGGTTGAACAACTTTATAAATGTACCAAAATCACTGAATTGAAGACTTTAAGTGGGTAAATTATATGGTTTGCAAATTACATTTCAATAAAGAAAATGTAAGTAAATACAACCAAAAAATATTAGAACCAAGAGAATAAAAAAGGAAATGAGAAAGCCAACAAAACTGAAAGGTGATTCTTTGAAAAAAATTAATAATATAGGTAAACTGTAGCAAGAATGACCAAGAAAAAAAGCAAGAAAATGCAAATTACCAATATCAGACTGAAAAAAGAAAATAAAATACCATGAAACTGTATCTCAGTAAGGTTCTACAAGTCAGATGAAATGGACAAGTCCCTTGAAAAACACTTTACTAAACTGACACAAAAAGAAATTGAAAATGATAAGAGTCCAAGATCTAATAAAGACATGAAATTAGATATAAAAATGATGTTGATAATGATAATGATAAAACTGCTTTCATCAATAAAACTTTAGACCTCTATTGCTTCACGGGTGAATTCTAGAAAATGTTTAAGAAAGAAATAATACTAATTTTACACAAACTTTCAGAAAATAGAAAAGAAGGAACACTCCATAACTCATTTTACAATACCAAACCCTGATAAAGATCTTATACAAAAAGAATACTAGAGCCTAATATCCCTCATGAAAAAAGACGTAAAAATCCTCAATAAAATATTAGTCAATTGAGTTGCAATCCATGACAGGGATAACGCACCATAACAAGTGAATTTTATCCCAGGAATGCAAGGGTAGTTTAAAATTAGAAAACTAATCAAAGAATTTCACCATATTAACACAATATAAGAGAAAAAACCTCCGACAGGTAAGAAATGCTTTTGACAAAATCCAATACCTATTCATGAGAAGAATGCTCAGCCAACAGGGAAGAGAGGGGATCTTCCTCAATCTGATAAAGGGCAAGTACAAAAAACATCTGGCTAATATCATACTTAATCTTTTTTTTTTTTTTAAATTTTATTTATTTATGATAGGCACACAGTGAGAGAGAGAGAGAGGCAGAGACACAGGCAGAGGGAGAAGCAGGCTCCATGCACTGGGAGCCCGACGTGGGATTCGATCCCGGGTCTCCAGGATCGCGCCCTGGGCCAAAGGCAGGCGCCAAACCACTGCGCCACCCAGGGATCCCTATCATACTTAATCTTGAAACAAAAATATTTATACACAGAATATTACTCAACAATAAAAATAAATGAATTACTGTTATATTCAACATGGATAATATAATATAAATATTTTATTGACCAAAAGAAGCCAGAAACAAAGAAGTACATTCTATATAACACCACTTATATAAAGTTTAAAACAGGCAAAACTAACCTTTGGTAATAGAAATCAGCAGTGATTACTTATAGGGGGTAGAGGCTGAATGGAAAGAGGGGGGCAAGAGACCATCTTGAGAAAATGGAGATGTTCTAAATCCCGATTATATGATGATTACATAGGTATATTCAGTTATTGAAACACATTTAGTTGTGTGCTTAAGATCTGTCAATGTAAATTTTACCTTGTTAAAAAAAAAAGAGCTGATCACACCTAAAATACCTAAAACTTGAAGAATATGTAGATGAGGAAGAAAATAGTTTCTGATTATATACTACTAAAAATAAGCTAACAAAATGGGATTCACAGTAGAGAAGATCATTTTTATATTTAAGATGTAACTTAAATGTCAAAAGCAAAAACAGTATCCTTTAATGGAATAATGACCTTTTTTTTTTTAATTGGGTGATGAACTATGTCCCAGGTGTACAAGCACTACCATTTGCTTCATTTTATGGATGAAGAAACTAACAAAGAGAGGTTAACTTCTCCAAGGACACATGGCTAGCAAGGGGTTGAGCTGGGGTTTGAACTCAGTCTGGTCCAAGAGCCTATCACTCTCCTGTGACCTCCTGTGCCTGTAAGGGACTTGACACTTCACTCAGTGTCAGTTTCCAGTTCCAGGATATAGGTTGGTCCAGGACAATTGCCTCCAGTTTACAGATGATGGCTCTGAGGCTCTGAGGGGTAGCATAGCCAGCTCCAGGCATGAGTACAGGGCGTGATGTTCCTGCAGCTTGTTCTCAGGACATTCTCCTTCACCTTTAGATGGCCCTCCACCCCCACCTTGTGTTCTCTCAGGAACCCAGGACTCCAGGACCCCCCTCCCAGATCTTCCTTCAGTGGACTGCTCCCTAAGGGCCGACCTTTTTCGTTTTCCTCTTGACCATCAGAATTCTCCCGTCCTGTATCCTGCTCTTTCAAGGCTCCATTCTCTGTTCACACAAACATTTGCTCACACTGTGAGCCTCTAATGGATGTCCTTCTCTCTCCCATCTTCCCAGGGTCAATGCCCCTGCCTCTACCATGTCTTCCTTGATCTGCTAAGATGAGGTCATTTCTCCTTTTCCTAAGTGCTCACGTTATCACACTTTGTTGCATGCCAATGATCCAATTTTGCCTTTGTGTAGGAGCTTTTACATGTCTGACCTATCTATCCATCCCCCTTCTGTATTGTAATAAGCTTCTTCCATCAGTGTCCCAATACAAAATATTTTTGTATAACCCCCATCCCCTCCTCCAGAGCCAAATGGCCACGCTGACACAGCAGGAGCAGAAGATCCCCTTGCATGTGGGAGGGAACGAATGCACACCAGCTAACAACCCAGGCCCTACATACCTGCCTTTTCTCAAGGTCTGGTTCTAACAAGGTCAGCTGTCTGGAAGAGGGAGCTGTTTGGTGCAGACATCACATGTTGTACCCTTAAGTCATGTCACATGAAAGGCTAGCGCTCCATCCTGCAAACGGGACAAGAATTGAGCTGACCTTCTTCTAGAAGGGTAACTGTAGGAGGGATATGGTAAATGGTAAGTGACATACCAGATACTTCTAGGTAGCTTTGGACTCTTGAGTCCCTCCATCTGGTGTGTCCAATGTCATGGCACTTCTTACGCTCATGAGCTGAGTCGACTCTCCAAACTTCATTTATTGACTCAAGGAGTTTATTCCAAACCCAACAGCTCTGCTGTCCCACCAGCAGCTGCCTCTGAAGGAAGGGGGTGCCATTCAATTTTCCTCATCTGATCTCCTGCTCACTCTGTCCACAAAGCCTCCCTGATGCAAGGAATGGGCTATTTTTCTTCCTTTCGGACCTCATTCTCAATCTTCTCCACGGCAAGAAAGGTGATTGGATACTGGGATTTTAAATGGTTTTGTCTGAAAGCCATTAATAATGGAACTGAAATGTCAACACGACTGGTGTTAAGTGGAGAAGATGGCAAGCGGAAATGAACTTGAAAGGAAAGACAGGGTTATGAATACCCATTGATAACTTGGAAGGGATTACAGAAGTCCCCTGGCTCTGTCCTAATGAATACAAAGGACCACCAGAATGATCCCTGCCACTGTTTGCACAAACTCACCTAAAAACCAGCTTTTCAAAAATGCTTAAGGACATTCTGTTTCTGTACAACTGATTTGATTTGGTTTAGCAAATCTTTTTTTTTTTTCTTAAACATCTAGAGGTAAAATTGAGCTCATCCTGTTTGACGATATTCACCACATTTAAATCCCCAGAGCCTGAGGCAATGAGGTTTTACTGCATTTCGGAACAGAGCCCTGGTGTATAAATTCTGCAGTGGCTAATTTCACTGTATTCTATGTTCTCTGTAACAAGGCTGTAAGAAATAAATAAGCAGAGATGGGTTTGAGGCTCTGAGGCTTCCTGCGCTATGCTGGAGTCCCTCCCTGCCCCCCCCCCCCCCCCCCCCCCCCGCCCTGCTTGGTTTTCACTCCAGGAAACCCTTGAACACAGCATATCCAGGCTCATTGCGATCTTTGAGGATTAAGAGGTCTTTGATTATTCAGAGAGGCAGGTCCTTGGGGAAGACCCAGCACACACATAGGCTCACCTGGTCCCCAGTTTATATTGTGTGTTACCTGTGGGGAAAATCAGAAGAAACTCGGGCACCATCTCTCATGCTTCCCTATCCTCCCCTGGCTGCCCTGGGGTTGGTTGGTGAGATTTTTCTATCATGCTTTTTGGTTTGTTTTGTCCCTGGCTAGTGCTAAAGAGTCTTTGTTTCCCATCTGTCTCCTTCACATCTGTTTTATGTGTATATGTCTTCTGCTTCATAGCTTCTTCCTCATTATCTGAGATGCAACCCCTTCCCAACATGCCCAGCCTCCACACACATACATATACGCACACGCACCTCTACTTACCTTTGACATCGAACCCCTGGCCTCCTCCTTGTCAGGGGGTAGCTACGCGCTTGCTCCTGAGTTCTAGAGACAGGCAGGCCCTGGAGATCTCTGTACCAGCCCTCTTATTATGCTAACAAGAGAACCAAGGCCAGCAGGTGCAAGTGGCTCCCAGGGCAGAGAGCCCCATGGCAGTGCAGGGTCAGAGGGGGCTCACTCCAGCCTTCCCTGGCCTGGCGCTGGCTGGCCATGCTGGGGCAGTGTGCACTCCCCTCCCTTGCCCTCTCTGCTGCCAAAGTCCTCTCCTGGGTCCCTATCTTGTCCATCAGTGACAAACCAAACTAAGCCTCAGAATGGAGCTAAACTCCGCCTTGAGATGGTCCTTCAATGACATGGACCATTGCTTTAAGTCAGTGGGGATTTCAAAGCATTTTTCTCTCAATGACAGAAGTACAGCATGGTCACGGAAAAAACTTCAAACTTCAGCATATACAGTAGAAGGTCAAAGTATCCTGCTTTCAATCTCTTCTTACTCTCCCTAGCCAGAAGTAACCATTTCTAATGGTTTGAGATATTGTCTATTCACAGATACAAGAATTTGGTTTGGGTGTTGGGGGCGGGGGGAGTTGTATACAGGATCCTGTTATCCATGCTAGCTTTTTTTCCCCCTTTGGTATACAACTGACAGATGCCAATAAATTAATCCTAAATAATAATTTCTTCTTAATGCCACCTACCTCTGGGGTTCTCCTCATAGGAATTACAAGTCCTTCCCACATGCTTCCACCCCCCACACAGCAAAAAGACAAAACATCCCCTTTGAAACAATATTTATCTTTCCTTCTCTGTACCACTTCTCTGTCTCACAAAACACTGTATCTCGGGGTATGGATTATATAGTATTGATCCGACAACCTGTTCCAGCTCCTACTAGACCATCAGCTCCTTGTGGGCAAGGATACTGTGCACTTTATCCATCCCTTTATCCTGAGTCTCCAGGAGGTAGCCTGGTACCTTGTAGACTCCAGTGAATGTTTCCCCAAGTAAACTAAACTGGCCTGGGTGTCCCACACACTGTCCACCCCATGTCCACCCCCCCCCAACCTGGTTCTTCCAGCAACCTGGTTCTCCCAGGATGGGATGGAAGAGCGGGCAGCTTGGCTTCTGCCCTGGTAGGTGGTGTATGGATGTGGGATGGTGGGGGCTGGGAAAACGTGTCCGTATCACATTCGATAGTACCCACGCCAGTGTTAAAAGGAGGGGGTGGCTTGTGGGAGAAGCCACTTCGGGCTTTCCTCTCCAAGGTTGCCAGAAAAAATGAATGAGAGAGTAGGAGTAGTAAAGTCCCTTGGCTTCCAGGGGAGGAGGGTCTGGGGTGTGCCTGGTTGTCCCAGGGCCTGGCTTGGGCAGGAGCTCCTGGGCCTGGCTGCAGACACAGGCACAGAGGGGGCGCTGCCAGCTGGAAGGGCGCCCGCTGCCCTCGGACCAGGCTTCTGCTTGGGGCAGCTGCAGGCCAGGGAAAGCCAGCAGAGCCAAAGAGATAGCAAATGAGGCCAGGAAATCCACCGGGATTTTTTGCTGCTTTTTATCCACCTTGCTGCTTTTATCCACCGGGAGAGCAGCAAGGTGGATAAAAGAGTCCAGGGCTCCCCTCTCACGCCTATACCTCTGACCAGCCTGTCCCTTTTTATGTCAATGTCCCATTTGTGAAGTGGAGCTAGCGGCCTTTGACCTGCATGTGTTGCAGGGCTCCCAAGGGGGTCAGATGAGACAATATGGGAACTTGCCTCATCTTGGGGGAGCACTGCACATGACATGGGGCCCCCAGTTGATAACAAGTGCTATGTGGATCCAAATGCTGTGGTGGCGAGTGCCAGGTGGAGGTCTGACCCCAGGCTTCTTGTCCTTTTTCCCCACCCAGGGCAAGCCTTCTACTCCCGGGTGCTGGAGAACTGCGAGGATGTGGCAGACTTCGACGAGGTAGGATGCCCTGCAGGGAGCTCAAGCCCCAGCCATAGGGGCGCCCTGGCCCCAAATGCCTCCCCACCTCTCCCTTTGCCCAGGAGAGCTGGGTGCAGAGTGACCCAGGCCCAGCCCACAGCCTGCTGCCCTGCCTTTTTGTTCTCCAGAGAAAGGGCTCACAGGTGTTATAGGCCTAAAAGTGAGCCCCCAGATGCGCCTGGGTGACTCAGTCGGTTAAGTTTCTCCCTTAAGTTCAGGTCATGATCCCAGGGGTTATGGGATCAAACCCTACATCACGCTCCCTACTCAGCACGGTGTTTGCTTCTTCCTCTTCTGCTCTCACTCCTGCTCCCCCTGCTTGTGCGCAAAATTAATTAATCAATTATTATCTTTTAAAAAGATAAAATAAAATAGTAGCAAGCCCCCAGCCGAGGTGAGGGCCCAGCAGCACAGAAGAGGGGCTTCCCTGGGCACACAGAGGGCTCAGGCTAACCCTACCTGGGCTTCCGACAAAGCCAGTCTCGTATGGATGGCACTCTTGTGTCTCTAAGAGCTATTGAGATACTTTTCCCACTGCATCTCCCAAAAAAGCTATTTTTCTTTTGAACCTTGGGCTCAGAGGGTTGAGTGTCCCTGTTTATGGCATATTATCTCATCGTTCCTACTACCCTGCTCTTGTTCTGATGTATGTTTTGTGTGTCATGTATGTGTCATTCTCCTTTATCCACATTCCTTCCTTTCGTCTACAACCACTCTGATGTGTTTAATGTGGAACCTCTGGTTTCCTGTATGTCCTCACAAAATTTGTGTGGCTATCTTGTGAAGCTATAACTCATGTTCTAGTTAAATGGCATTGTGTTACATATTTTACTTCACTGAGCAAGATTTTTCAGTTCCATCCACATTGCTATGCTAATCTGCTGCTTCTCCCTGCCGTACAGAACTCTGTGGGCACATCCAATACACATGAGGGTGTTTGGCCACCCTGGTTTGTCTGGGACCAAGGGGGATCCTGGCACACAGACTGTAAGGGATAAAATGGGAAAAATCCTGGTCAAATTGGGATAAATTGGTCATCCTGTGGATCCTTTACCTAATAATTCCTCCAGAGAGGAACCTCCAACTTGTCTCTGAAACCACATGCAAGGTAATCAGAAGGCAATGAATATTCTTATGCATGTCCTCTTTGGACTTCTGTGAACATTTCTCTGGAGTACACACCAGGATCTGAAATTGCTAGCTCACAGGGTATGCTTACTCAGCACGGCCATGGGCTACACTTCTACCAGCAATGCGTGAGGACCCCTGATTCCCAATCCTCATCTATCTACATCTAGTGGTATTCAGCTCTCTGATCTTCACTAGTCTAACAGTGTGCCTCGTTTTTTTAAATAATATATTTAAAGTTTCCTTTTTTGTAAATTGCCTGTTCATATTCTTTCCCCTTTTCCCCTGTTGGTATAGCTAGTTGTCTTTTTCTTATTGATTTGCAGTAGCTCTTTATGCATCCAAGATATCAACCCCTTGTTGGATTTCGAGATTGAAATTTCTTAGTCCGCCATCTATTAGCTTTGTCCCCTCACTGATTAGAAGTCCTTAATCCCGGTGTGTTTTCAAGTTTTGCTGAAGATATATTTACATTCTTCTAGATTACAGATATGTTGCCCTACATTTTCTGATTATATAATTGTATTTTTTTTTACCTTGCATGTGGTTTTAGAGGGGGCACAGTTTTATTTTTCTCCATATAAGAAACAACTTTTCCTAACATCAATTTGATAAGCAATCAATCATCTCTCCATTTAGGGTCTATGTCTTAGCCTTCTATCCCTTTAATCTGTTTGTTCTTGAACTTTATCACACTGTACTCATTAATATGACATTTTTGTATGTATTAGTATCTGATGAAGCAAGTTCCCTCTGTTTACTCTTCTTTTTAAAGGGTGAACTGTTTATGGACCTTTATTCTTCCAGATAATTTTTAAATAAGTTTATCAAATCCTTCCAAAAACCAACCGGAATTTTGATTAAGTTCCATTGGATTTAAAAATCAATTGAGAAGGATGTCAATTTTTTATAATATTAAATCATCTACTCAAACTATCCACCTCCCTTTACTTGCATTTTTAAGTTTACTGCATAGAAGTCGTATGGTCTTCATTATTTTCTCTTATTATTTTTAAAAGATCTATTTATTTATTTATTTGAGAGAGAGAAAAAGAGAGAGAGAGAGAGCACCCAAACAGCTTGGGGGGACAGAGAGAGGATATGCAGACTCCCACTGAGCAAGGAGCCCATTGCAGTGCTCGATCTCACAACCCATGAAATCAGAACCTGAGCCAAAACCAAGTCAGACGCTTACCCAACTGAGCTACTCAGGCACCCCAATCTTGATTATTTCCGAGACTCTTTCTGGTTTTATTGTTATCATGAATGGTGTCTTGATTTTACTACATTTTTTGACTATTGCTGACTTAGAGAAATGCTTTTTTTTTCCTTTAGAAGTCCTCTTTTATCTGGCAAACTTGCTGAGGTCTCTGACTTGTTTTTATAGTTTGTTCTGTTTTGTATATAGGTGATCATGTCATCTATAAAAAGAGGTTTTATCTCTTCCCTTCAGTCCTATCCCCTTATTTCTTTGTTTTTCCATGGAGCATTGACCATGATTCCTAGTTCTATGTTAGACAGTAATGGTGATTGGTGGGCATCCTTTCTATGTCCCCAGTATTAAAAGGAATAAGTGCATCTAAAATTTTGTCATCATATATACTTGCTGTAATAGGATCTTACTATTTGTCTAACTAGTTTGCTAAGAGTTTTCATTATAAAACATTGTTGAACTTTATTACAAGTTTCTTCTGCATCTATTGAGACAATCATAACTTCGCTCTTCTAGTATGTTCCATAAAGTATTTCATTTAATAAACTGTTGGATTCAACTAGCAAATATTTTTATGCAGCATTTTTGCAGCTACATTTGTAAAGTTTTCATCATTTGATAATGCATAAAATTTTTTGAAACACCATGCATAAAATAGAGATTTGTTCTTTCTTGACATTTTGGAAGAACCACATGCAATGGCATCTAAGTTTGGATGGTTTAGGGAAGGGGTTCTTCAACCCCCTTTTCAATTTCTTTGTGTCTTCTTGCACCAGTTTTGGATTTCTATATTTTTCTAGACATTTAAACATTTCATCTAGGTTTTCAAATTTATTAGCACCTATTTGATTGTAGAGTTTTTAAATTGTTTTATTAAAGTATTTTTTGTGCCTATACTGATTTCCCCTTTTGTATTCCACACTGCACTTATTTTTATCATCCTTCTGTTTTTCTTGGTCTTGCTAAAGATCTGTTTATCTTATTAATCTTTGTAAAGAACTAGCTTTTGGCTTAGTTAATATCTTCTGTTGTTCACTATTTCATTATTTCTGCTTTTTTCTTAATTATTTCCCTTCTCCCTGTTTGTTTATTTATTTATTTATTTATTTATTTTTATTTATTTATTTTGCTCTGTGGCTCTTTTCCTAACTTCCTGAATTGAGTGCTAAGCCTGTTATTTTTAACTTTTTTATTTCCTGATAAATGTATTTAAAGATATAAATTTTGCTCGATATTAGCCACATCCTACAAAATTTTATATGTAGTATTTTCATTATCTTCAGCTTTAAACATTTTTTGTATTTCTTTATGATTTTCTTTTAAACCCAAGAGTTATATAATAATGTTACTTAGTTTCGATACATATGACATGTTAGAGTCTCATTTTGTTCGTTTCTAGTTTTCTTGCATTATGATCAAAGAGCACAGTCTGTATGATAGTGATACTTCAGAATTTATTGGGACCTTGATTAGGGCCTCTATGCATGGTCATAAATACTCCCCCTGCCTAAAAGGAATGTGTTCAGTGAAGGGTTCTCTATAGAATACAATATAACTTCAAGCTTTTATAATATAAGTTCAGGCTTCTTAGGTGTACTATTCAATTCTTAACCTTTGTTAAGATTTTACTTACTAATTAATGAGAGAGGGAGAGAGAAAGGCAGAGACACAATTCTTCACCTTTTCTGCTCATTTTTCTCTTCTTGATTTCAGTTTCAAAAATGATTGCAATAAAATCTACTTCTACAATTGCTGATTTACATCCTTCTCCCTGTAGCTGTCATTTGTTGCTTGATGTGTTTTGAAACTATATTACTAATAAGTTCTATATGTTCATGATGGCTATATCTTCTTATCTATTTTTCTTTTTCCTGGAACTTAATATCCTTCTCTGTCTGATAATGATGTTTTTTTGCATTGCTTTCTATTTTGCTAGATGTTGAGATTATGATCTCAGCTAATTTTGGTTCATTTGCCTGGTCTATCTCTTTCAGTTCTTTAATTTTCTTGGTATATCTTTTTTCATGCCTCCATTTTCAGTATTTCTGTGCTATTAAATTCAAATGTGTCTTTTTAGGGCATGTATTTGTAGATTAAATTTTCTTTCCCACTAGGAGACTGTGTTTTGATTAGTTTTATCCATTTACATCTATTCTAATTGCTATTTTTATTTTTATTTCTACCACCATCTTATTTTATATTTTCCATTTGCTGTCCTTTTTGTTTGTTTTCTTTTCCCCTTTCCAGCTTTCCATGGAATAGATCGGGTTTCCTTTTGTTAAGTGAAAAGTTATACATTCTATGTTTTCAAGGTAGTCACCCTTCCTTGGTCCCTGTTGATAGCTGGAAAATAAATCAGTAATTATAATTCCCCCATCATTGCAAATATTGTAATACTCTCTCTCCTAAGTCTCTTTGATTTCCCTACCTCAGCCCACACTGTCTAGATTATACAATTTTCATTCCAGGTTCTTATGAATGTGTGTTCTCCTTTTCTTTTTATTTGCCCTAGCCTTCTTTATCTTTTTTGAGGACAACAAAAGTCTTCACCAAGATATCTGATCACCTTTTCTTCTCCTATCTCCTGAAGCATCTCTTGGCACTGTTTTTCTTTTTATTTGAGTACTTTCTCTAAAAGCCATTTCAGTTTGGGTCTTTGCATAGCCAACCCTCTAAATCTTTGTAAATCTGAGAATAGTTTCTTATTTCTTCAAATTTGAACAAGACTTTCACTAGATATAAAATCCAAAGCTCAAAATTCTTTACTTCAGAATAGCAGTGCCTGTTGCTGTTGAGAAGTCTGAAGGCCATCTGTTTCTTGTACCTTCAAGTGGGATCTTTTCTTTTTCCCTGGGGGAGAAAAAAAAGTGTAATTTCTTGATCTTGATATTCTCAAATTTTATTATAACGTGTCTGACTGTGGGGTTCCTTATTGCTCCCGTTTCGCACTACTTTGTGAGCTCTTTTCAAAGCCAAGGCTTTTCATCTTTCATTTATTATAGCAAATTCTACCTCCATTTTTTCCCAAAGGTTCCTTCCATTCAGTTTTTATATTGTTCACTTCTCTGCGACTCCTGTTATCAGATGCTGCTACTTGCACCTCTAACTGCCATTTCTTTGCTTTTATATTTTTATAAAAGGACCTATCAGTCCTTTCCTGCTTTTTTCTGAGTTCTTCAAAATGATCTTCCGATTGACTAATTTGTTCTTTCTTTCTTAGTATCCCTTGTTTTTGTTTTGTATTGCTAATATATGTCTTTATGGTCCATTTGTTCTAACGATCCTGCCCTTGTGGTATATACTGCTCAGGATGTTGTCTTGCCTGTAGAATAAATGTCTCTCCAAGTGCTTGTTTACTTTACCCAGTTCAAGTGCCCGTGGGATCAGCTACCCTGTCTGCTGACCAGTCTGGGGAAGCATCAAAACCAGCTGTGTCAGGCCCTAGGGGTTGAAAGCATCACGGGGGCCCCAGTCACCACAGAAACAGGCGAAGTCTCCTCTCTAACCCTTTAAGGAGAAACATGGTGGCCAGCAAGCAGGCTAGATTTTTAACAAACTAGTTTTGAGGTTTCACTGAGAGGAGGTCCATGAACACCTATCTTGGCTGCTCCCCAGCCTCCCCCAGGGAGCCTCCATCCTCCCCAACACAGATCAGCTCAAAGAGGCTTTGGTCTCTTGTTTCTCACAGTTGTTTGTCTGTTTGTGTGTTACTTACTAGAATCTGTATTTTCCTCTTGCTTCTAGAGTTTTTCCAGGGTTGACTTTGGGGTAAGAACCAGCAGTCCTAAGTTACCATCCTGGCATGAAACAGAAGCTCTGCTGTGACCCCCAGAATAGCTTACCCCTTCCTTCTTGGGCTTTGCTTCTCACCTTTGGCTCAGCTGGCTAGAAGGGCCTCATGGAAGACTATTTGTGCCCTTTGAAGCTGGTATTTAGCTGAGCAGCCACCAGGCTGAGGGGCCACCCAGAACCCCTGTCTCCTCCTCATGTTGGGCCCATCCCAAACAGTGTTGCTGTGTCTATATGCCCACAGCTGCAGGCACAGGGAAGCAAGGCCTTGGCCTTCTCTCCTGCACTGAAAAGTAACCACTGACCATCACTGCCAGCAGGCTGTGCCCTCCACAAGGACAGTTCTGTTCTAGACATCTTCCACCCCTGGCTGTGTCACTTTCAGTTTGTTTCTAAGCCTCTGTTACCCATGTGTCAAGTGAACCCAATGATAGGTATGATGAACAAAATGAGGGATGATGGGGATGATGGAACCATGGCTCCCTACTATGCTGGCATCTTGGCCTTGGGCTTGCCCCACTATGCAACCTATGCTTCCCTCCCTTCCCCTTTACACCAGTCAGTGCCCGAGAGGAGGGGTTGGTTGAGTGAAGACACTGGATCACTCCATCACAGTCCTGCTTTCCAGGGCCTCTGCCTCTGATCATCCAGGCAGAGCATCTGACTCTCTCCTTCTCTTCAAGTCTCCCAGGGGACTTGTCCACCCAGGCCTCAGCCAATGAGCAACCTGATGCCCCTTCCAAGGGTGCTGCCACCCTTTTCCATTAACTGCACCCCGGGACACCTGAGCCACAGGTATACATGACATTCAAAGTTAATCACCGTGTCCTTCCTCTTCCAAATGCTGCCCAACATGGGGCGAGTGGAGAGGCAGTCCCTGCCAGCCCCAAGAACAAGCATGGGGCCACATTCTGAGTGCCTCCTGTCTGCCAGGCTAGGATACCCCAGAGGGGGAAGCAGGCTCAACAGTGCATGAGGATCCATGTAGGAACTTGGGCATGGAGGAGCCTCTGGTTCCATGGTTGGGGGGGGGCGGGGCTCAGAAGCCAGGGAGTAGTAAGCAAAAGCACATGGCCAGAGTCGGAGAGTTGCCCCAAGATGGGGAGAAGTGGTCCTCACCTGGGAAAAGTTCTACCCATTCATGAGCTGCCTGGGAAGTTTCTGGTGGTTGCAGTGGGGAACCGACTGGCACTTCCTGGAATGGGGGCCAAGGACGCTAAATGACTTGCAAAGCTCAGGCCCTCCCACACTGTGGGGACTTGCCCCTCACTTCCCCGGGGGAGCCCCATCTGACAATCATGGCGGCAGCTTTGAGCAGCAGCATTGCTTCCTGAGCAATCCTCTTCCTTCCAATCTCCACGGCAACCTACAGATGATGAAGCTCTGGCTCAGAAAGCATGTATCCTTCCCAAGGGCTGTAAGTAGCAAAGCCAGCAATCTAAGTCCATGCTTCAATTAGGTTATAAACCCATTCCAGAGGCAGCAGTAGGAAGCTGCTCCTGGGCCTGACCCCCACCACCCTTCAAGGCCGTGTTGGTCTTCCATGTGCCCTGCCACCACTCCTCCCTCTGAGGAGTAGCCAGCAGTCTAGCAACGACTGACCAGCAGTGCACCCCCACAAAGCAGGGGAGGCAGCCCTCCACCCCCTACTCAAGGAGGGCCCAGGGGCCTGGGTCTGCTCAGCCCTCAAAGAGAGTCTGAAACTGCACCTGTGCTTACACCTGCCTCCCCAGACTGGAGTAGACAAATCCTAAATTTCCTTGCTGGTCCCTGAAAGAGACAATCTACCTGTGGTTCCAGAAGAAGCTTGGAAAAAGAATATCATTGGCCCCTGGCAAAACATCTGAAGGCCCTTTGGCTTTTCAGAAAGTCTCTTTTCTCATGTTTACTGTGCCCAGGGCCCTCAGGAACCAACTCAATGAGGTACAAAAAGCACTGGCCTGAGAGTCCTGAGAACTGGTCTACGGTCCTCCCTGAGATATTAACAAACTCCATGACCTTGGGCTGGCCACTCAACCTCTGGACCTCAGATTCCCCTTTTGTAAAATGGGGATAAACTCCTTGCTCTGCCTGCCTTTCAGGACAGTTGCATGGCTGAAAAATGAAATAGAAGACAAGATAGCAAATGTCTCTCCCTTCTCTGCTTAGACAAGGGTGAGAGGGACCACTGCAGGCTGGCCTGAGGAACCTGAGTAAGGAGGAGGTGGCCTTGGAAGAAAGACAATGCTTCAGACAACAATGGGTGGAAACAGAACCTGGATGTGGTGTCTCCTTTCCCTGAGATTGGAACCTGAGCCCCTGCATTTAACCTACAGCTCTAGAGGAGGAAGGGGGGGGAGAGAGAGAGAGAGAGAGAGAGAATGGCCTTGTACCAGGCCAGCAGCTAGCAGAGGCCCCTACCCTAGGGAAAGGAGAGTAGTCCCTACACTGAGCCCACCCTAAGCCAGTTTGATTTGGCTCTAAGCCAGGAGCAATGTGGACCGGACTCCAGAGGTGAGGCCAGAAGAGCAACAGTACTTGTAGGAATAAGAAGAAGAGCAGCTGCTATGTAGTGAGCACCTAGTGTATGGCAGGATGGGCTGAGAGCGTCACACAAGCATTATAACTCACTGGGTTAGAATCATTCCAGGTGATAAGTAGCCACAATCAGGGTTTGAACCCAAGTCTATTTGATTCCAGCACGTATGGTCACTTGCAAAGTGAACCTGCCTTCAAGGGGCTCAGTCCAGGGGGAGAGGGACCCAGTACAGTCAAAGATGGACCACAGGTCTTCTGAGCCCAGAGGAGGGAGAAGTCATTAGCCTGGGAGTGAGGAGGCCTCACCTGCCCACCTCACTTGTACCTGGAAGTCATGGGCTCTGAGCTCCATGGGGCTAGGAATGCACCTGTCTGGTTCATCAGTGGCCTGGCCTCCAGCACAGGGCACAGGAAATATTGCCAAGTGAAAGAATGAACCAAAGAATGAACCTAACTTGAATCATCTTTAAATTCCCAAGACAATCCTTTTCCATTGCATTCTAAAGCTTTGCAACACATTCCAATTTCCTCTCCAGATCTGGAGGACTGTCCCTTGCTGATTTAGGATATTTCCAGACCTAGTCAGTGAGGAAGCTCGAATAATCCAGGTCATCCTCCAGCTCCTCAGGGAAACCTTTCCGTGGGTCCTAGATCTCTGGGGCTGATAGGATGCAGAACCCTGCCACCCGGGTCAGCACCTGCCAGGTCAGGGCCAAGGCTTGGGCTGGCGAACTAGGTCATGGCTCCTCATTCCTGGGGATCCTGAGACCCCTATTCTGAAGGAAGGTCCTCCTTTCCTCCTCCAGCCCCTAACACTTGCCACCTTACTTCTGCCAATGTTCCTATCATGGTCGCAATTTCGGGTCTCCTGCAGAACCAAGAAATGCCCCTGCCTCCTGTACTGTCCACAGTGCCATGTACAAAACCTGGCACAAGGAGGCACTCAATAAACCCAGAAGGTGTTCAGAAAACATTTGCCCCTGAATGGGGTTTGCTGGTTGGTGACATCTTGAGTGACAGTGTTTGGCTTAGCTACTATCTGAATCCCCTAGAGTGTTTGGAGGCTGGCAGGGTAAAGAATCTTAAATGCTGCATGGATTCCCTTGGCCCAGTCTCTAGGCCACCAATGTTCAGAGCACCTCAGAAATAGAAGGCACAACTTTCAGCTGTTGTGGCCACAGGAAGAAAGTCACACTGGTACCTTCTCAGGCTGGAGAGAGGCCCTTTGTTCCCAGAAACCTCCCGTAGTGTTTGCAGCACCATCCCCAAGAATGCCAGGCTTCCAGAACTCTGGCTTCCAGAACTAACAATACAAGAAGAATCACTATGATAGGCCACCATGTTGGTCGTACTCTCACCCTGGGCCAGGTTCTGTGCCAGCGCATTGCCAGCCTCACAATAACCCCAAGAAGCAGTAGTGTGACCCTCACCTCCACTTCACAGAAGAGTAAGCTGAGGTGTGGAGAGATGAACTGACCCACCCAAGCTCACTCGCCGCCGGCCCAAGCAGCCATTTTGAGGCTCATTTGTTGAGTGAGGGCCTACTGTGTGCCAGGCCCTATGCCAGGTGTAGGGAGACCTCTGTGGACAAGACAAAACTGGACCTGCCCACTCTGCTCATACTCTGAACTACTCTGAGAGCAATAGTCAAGGTATCTCTGGAGTTCTTGGGGCAACAGAAGGAGAAGGAGCAAAGCATTGGTGTGTGGAGAGACAAGGCCCAGGGCATGGAGCCCAGCTCTGCCACTGATGTCAGGCTTCCCCAACACAAGTCTGACTCTTAGAGAGACTGCATGGGGGAGTGTCACAGTTATCTAGAGCTGTGGAATGTACTACCCCGTTCTCCACATTCTAGGGTTTCCTATGATTCTGTGGTTGGCTGGGCTCAGCTGGGTAGTTCTTCCACAACCAGCTGGAATACCTGGGGTGTCCCTGTGGCCTTGGGTTCTCCAGGACCTCTCTCCACGTGGTCTCGCCAGCAGGGTAGCTTAGACTTCTTTACCTGGCAACTGACTTCTGAGAGGCCCTGCTCTTATCTCAACTACTAAGCTACATTACCACATAATAGCTGAATTACTTTGGACAAATTCGTTCTGAGCCTCAGTTCCATCATCTGCAAAGTGGGGATTAAATTGTATAATATACGTAAAGTGTGGAGCCAATGCCTAGCACACGATCAGCACTCAAGAAATGAACATTTCGGTTGCTGTCAATCTAGGATTGTCAGAGCCACAGACTATCTCTGAGATTCAGCCTCAGCTAATCTCCGGCTTCAGGAGAAGGTGCAGTGTTGTGGGTCAAGATCTGAGCTAAGTATCAGGAGCCTTGAGTTCCAATCCTGCCTCCACCACCCAGCTGTGTGTCCTGCAACACCTCTCATACCCTCCACATCTCCCTGTGTGAAAGAAGCACGTCTCGGCCATATTGCTGTGAGCCTGGGTTATTAGCAAAGAGAGCTCTGAGAAGTACCTAATTCTACCCAGATGTGCTCTGCGGGTTCTGAGGGGGAGTGCACAGGCCTGGGACCTCCTGGGCCCCTAAACCTCCCCTGTGGTCTTGCTGTGCTCTCTATACATCAGTACACATCTCCCCAACTGGTGGAAAGGAAGTAACAACAAAAAGGAGGAGACAATGAGAAACAACATTTTTTTTTTCTGGTAAAAAAGAAATGGGAAATAAGCAGACCAAGGCAGAGAGGTGGTCAGAAAGTGATGGCAAGAGAGGGAGAGGCGGTGCAGGGTCAGGGAGATGAGAGGGTCAACGCCAAACAGGTAGAAAGTCCCCACAGGGAAAAACCAAATAAAATAAGTCATGCCTCTAATTTTCCTTGAAAGGACTTCTGCTGATCCTTTGTGTTCACTTCATCGATGTAACTGCTCGACACCCCTCCCTTCACGGCACCACTTCCACAGTGACCTCCTTTTCCTCCTAGTCTTTCTCTCCTTCCAAAGTTGAGACCCCACCCACACACTCTCAGGGGGGAGCAAATACCCACCTGCTTCATCCCCAGGAAATGCAAAGCTCAGAGGCTCCACAGGCCTCTTCCCGCAGCACTATGGCTGGTGAGTTGGGCCTTCACGAAAGAGCTTATTTCCCTGCAGCTCAATTAAAAGCAACTTCATTAAGAAAACCACACACTCAGCCAAGCTGGAGGCATCCAGACAGCAGGAGCAGAAGCGCGCTGAATGAGGCCTGCGGGCCAGGGCCTCCAAAGTCCTCCCCAGACCTCGCTCAGAACCCTCTCCCTCCATGGCCTTCACCCCTTCTCCTTGGGCTGCTTCCTCCTCTCTCATCTGCTCACTCCAGCTGGCCCCTCCCTGGGACTGAGGAGAGTGACGTGAGGCCATTTTCCTGAGACAGGCCCTTTCCGCACCCTGTAATGTCTTGCCAAGCTGGCCCAGTGCCCCCAAACCTGGGAAAAGGAAGCTTTGCAATGGCTTGCAAGGCCAGCTCCCAGAGGCACCCCCCCCCCCTCTGCTCGGCCACCACCCACAGAGTTCTCTGAATCCTGTTCCTTCTAGAGGTCTGGCTTCTCTGTGTATGAAACAGAACATGGGAGCAGCCTTTTGAGTTATAGTAAAGACTAAATGAATTAGTGAATCTAAAGTATTCAGACCTTTGCATAGTGAAAAGTCCTTTATAGGGGCGCCTAGGTAGCTCAGTCAGTTGAGCATCTGCCTTTGGCTCAGGTCGTGATCCCAGGGTCCCGGGATTGAGCCCCACATCGAGCTCTGTGCTCAGTGGGGAGTCTGCTTCTCCCTGTCCTTCTCCTTGTGTTCTCTTGTTCTCTCTGTCAAATAAATAAAATCTTTAGAAAAACAATTCTCTATAAATGGCAGCTATTAGTAAGATTACTATCGTTATTCTTTCTAGCCTATCGGCAGTCTGGATTCAGTGGGTATGAAAATGAAACAAATTTAAAAGTCACTGCTTTCCACCTGTTCTGTCAAAATCCCATCGCTCCCATCTCTTAGTGGCATTGTGAGCAGACCTCAGAGCTTTCCGGTCATCTTCAGTTACTCATGGTCCTGTCCAGAAAGGTTTGCTGTCCAGGCTATTCCAGTCTGGCATCTTCTCTGGGCCTGGGCCTGGTCTTCTCACTTCTGTCCGGCTTGTGGCTCCAGACATGGATACCTGCTCAGGCCCTCCTCATCCTCTCCCCGCTCCAGCCTGGGGTGGTGGACATGGTCTGATTCTGGTGTGGGGGGGGGGGGTGGCTCCGCCCACTCTCTGTGGTGGGACAGCTTCTCTGGCGAGCTCCAGCCAGCTCTGGAAGCTGTCAGCATGGCCGACCTGCGAACCCTGTCTGTCTGTCTCATAGAGCACCATGTGGGTGGGTTCTGCGGCGAACCTGAGCGGCCCACCATGTAGTAGGGATTTCCAACTGAGGACACTTGACCCCACCCCACCTCAGCTCCAGTCCTGGGTCACCCAGGCTGAGGACCCCTCCCCTGGAGGGCAGGCTTGCTGAGCCTGGCTGCCCTTCGCAGCACCCACTCACTTGGCCCCACAGAGCAGAAATCACACACTTGACACACCCTGCACTGGCACTGTCAGGCTCCTTACGGCCATGGTTCCTCACGGGTCTCCCTAGAGGTCTGAGGGACAGACCAATCAGTCTACTGCCCGGGCAGATGTGACTGGCAACTTGCATGCCAGGCCTCCCTTCCTGCCAGTGCCTTAACCTCTCTGAGCAATTCTCCTAGGAAGGGGCCACAGAAATGCCTGGGATGTGATTGTTGCCACCGTTCCCTTTCCCAGTCTTCTTCATACCCCAGAAAGAAGAAGGGCTGGGATGGGGGTAGCAGGCCTTTGAAGAAGCCCTGAGGCAGCTGCCCGGTTCTGCCTATTGGCAGCTCTTTTCAGAGGATGGGTACTTAGCACCTCTAGCCTCTATTTTGGGCCCTCATTGCCATTTCTAGGACATCAGGAAAAATCCCATTCAACTTCCTGCTCATCATTATTATCGATTTAATAATGAAGCCAAGATAGAAGTGGGGAGGGTAAATATAGAAACAGCATGTTGGAGACAGGCTGCCTCTCCTCTGTGGACCTGACCCTAATAACACCAAACAGCTAAAATCTGTCCCCAGAGTTAACATTGCCAGGGTGAGGGGTGATTTGACCTGAATGGGGGAGGCCAGGACCTCCTGCTTAGACTGACCAAAAAGATTCTGGCCAGAGAGAGCTGGAAGCTTATAACTCCACTCAGCACACAGAAAAAACTGAGCCTATGCCCACAATCCTTGCTGTTATCCTGGAGCCCACTCCATCCTGGCTGTGCCACCCACTCCTGAGTGCACCCCAGGAATTAGGCTGAGAGTCAGAAGTACTGGTTAGGCCCAGGTTCTTGCACTCACCCCTTGACCTTGGGTAGGTCACTGGACGTCTCTGAGCGTGATCTTTGAAAGAGACATGGGTCACAATACCCATGTTACAGGGTGGTGGTTGGAATTAAATGAGATTCTCAGTGTGAACTTTATCCCTGTGGAGCACTGGGCCGAAGTGGAGGGCCACCCTACCAGGGATCTGCCTCATCCCCCCACCCCCCCGCCATCATTTCTATCTAAGGCCACAGCTGTCTCTCTCTCCCTAGACCTTCCGGTGGCCAGTGGCCAGCAACATCGACAGCAATGAGATACTTGAGATTCAGATCTTCAACTACAGCAAAGTCTTTAGCAACAAGTAAGTGCCCGGTGGGAGAGGTGGGCCCTAAAGGGGCTGGGGCCCTGCCTTGCTCCTTGGGCTGCCCTCTCCTTTGGGCTTTAAAGGGGACTCACACCCACAGCCTACCCTGGATTGACTGTCAAAGACCCCCTTCCTGGCTCTCTCATGTTGTCTCTCAGAGTCCCTCTACCCTCTCAACCTTTGTCAGCCAAGAACCCCATACTCTCCCATTCGCTCCTTCTGTCCCCAGCTCCATCTCAGTTTTCTGTCTCCTTCTTTAAGTCTTCTGCTTTACACCATCCCTGGGTCACAGTAACCCAGCAGAGGAGTTAACAGAATGGCTGATAATATACTTCAATAGATCATCTACCGCCTTGAGGGCAAACTTGCCAAACTCTGCGGCAGTTTGATGCAGTAGTTTGGGAACCAGGAAAGCCTGATTGCAGATTCCCAGTGCAGCCATCTACTGTGTGACCCAGGGCTGGTTACATAACCTCTCTGAGTTCAATCTACTCGTTTGTATGAAGTCTAAGTATATACCTCGAAGGAAGCTGTAAGAATTAAATGAGATAGATATTCATTCATTCATTCATTCATTCCCCATATGTTTACGAAGTGCCTACTGTGTGTCAGGCACTGAACCAGGTGCTGAGGATAGCAAGTGCCTACCCTCATGGAGCTTACATTCTTCAATGAAGCACACCTGCCACATGAGCACTATCACTACTAAGGGTTTAGTAAAAGTAGTTCCCATCCATCTCTGTGGGCAATAAGCAGAACTCAGAATGATTTGAACAATCTGGAATGGTGGCTAAATACCATAAATGTAAAGTCCTGTTTGGAGATTCAGAACCAATTGTTTTTATACCAGCTAGAGGGGGTCATGGATGAACAGTAACATGCCCAGAAAAGCATGGGGATATTACTTGCTGAGAGTGCAGTATTACTCATTAGTGGGAGGAGACTACAAACAAAAGAAAATCTGACCTAATCCTAGGTCATATTAATAGAAGTATAACAATCAGAACAGGGGTAAGGGATGAGGGTTCCACCGGCCTCATGCTGGTTGGAAAGGATACCAGTAGGCAGCGTCTTGGATTGCCAGGGGAAGCGACTTAAATCTGATGAGGGGATGAGAGCCTCAAGGAGAAAACCACAGAGGACATGTCTATCCTTCCATCTATCCATCCTTCCATCCATTCATCCTTCCATCCATCTTTCTGTCCATCCATCCTTCCATTCATCTAACCATCCATCCACCCATCATCCATCTATCCACTCTTCCAGTCACTCATCAAACATTCACTGAGCAAATATTCTGTACCAGGCAGACACTGTGCTGGAGGTACTGAAGTGAGAGATTAAGTCACCACACCTGTGCCCTAAAAAGGTTTTCTGCCATTTGGAACAGGAAAAGAGATGTGTGCCCAGAGGCAGGACCAGGACCAGGTTGCATTGCTGGGAGACAGCAGACAGCTGAAAGGTAGCCAGAGCTCTCAAGTCAGTGAGCTGTTGGGAAGTAGTGAGCTCCTCATCACTGGGAGAGGCCAAGCAGAGAGTAGACCACAATGTTGTGGAGGGGATTTTTGAACTGAGGTGGGCTGAACCACACAGGCTTCAAAGATTCTGTGGTTTTTATTGGGAGCCCATAACATCTCAGCTGAGCATGGGGTGTGGACATTTTAGGCCTCCTGGCAGGACCAGAAGGGAAGATGTTTAGGGCAGAGAGGCAGCCTCTTGGCTTGTTGGGGTATCACATCATTCAGGCAGCTGCTATGACATCCATAAGAGAGGTTACTGAGACACCTCACCAGGCGTCCCCAAGATGAAGCAAAACTTTCTTCCCTGGGGTGAGAGATTGGGTGATCTGTGAGTACAGGAGAAACAAGAACAGGAGAAGGGCCCAGACACAGACCAAAGTGGGTGGAGGACAAAAAGAATTGGAAGCTGAGGGCCAGGAGAGGCATCCAGGCACCCCAGCAGGGACCCACATGGAGGTTTCAGAGCTTCCAGGAGCCTCAGCCAGGGTAACCCTTGTGCACAGATGAGGAAACTGAGTCTCAGGGAAGATACTGAGAACACTGGATGGTAGCAGGGCTGGGGCTAGGATGCCTATCTTCCTTCTCCCTTTCTAATCCTGGACCTCCCAGAAAACCAGGGTATGTGAGCAGTGATTATGGAAACCACTGACACGAACAAGATTGGTGTACTGTTTACAATGAAAGCCGCTAGACAGTCACAGAAATGCTGGAAACCCTTGGAAACATCAAAACTCCTACTATAAACAAATCAGAAGTATTTGTTAAATTGGGAAATTGAATATCATCCCAGTGAATACACTGAAACTTCAGGCTTCAATTAGTTGTTCTGAAATGCCAACAAGAGAGAGCCAGAGCAGGGGAGTCCCTAACCTATTTCTCCCCTTCTTCCTCTTTCCCCATCCTCCCTTCCCCCCCCCCCTTAAGAGGCAAGAAACCCCTCCAGGGCAGGTCTGGCCTGCTGAGAAAGGGTCCTCTTATTTTCTTGGAAAGGATGGAAGAATGGAGTGGCCATCTCGAGGACAGCACAAGGCCCATCCAGACACAGGCCAGCTTGGGGGTTGGAGTGGGAGACAGGGTGCTTGGAGTCAGATGGGGTTCAGGTCTCCCCACCCTGGAGTTGCCAGGCTCCTTCTCATTGGGCAGCTGAGTGGAGGGGGAGCCTCTGGGATTTGCACTGAGCTTAGGAGCCACCAGAAGCACACCTGCGCTTGGGACAGTGCCTGGCCCTTCGCAGGTCCCCGCTTACTTTGTGGAATGAGTGAAGGAATAAATGCCCCGATGGGGTCAGGAGGCAGAGGGTGTGCAGGCTGGAGCAGTCTGGAAGCAGAAATTCAAATGGTCCTTCTTCTCTGAAAAGTTTAAGACACTCCAAGGTGACAGCCAAGTCACATGACTGATGCTTTTTGGGGAAACTGAGGTAAAGGAAGCTGATATGAGAAACAAAATTTTTGGGCCTGATCTCATCACCACCTATCTCAGAGAAAGAGACTTGTTCTAGAAGCAGAGGGTGGCTTGGAAGCTGGACCCTGACCCAGTGGTGGTAGGGGCTGCCAGGAGGATGAGACATGGTGTGAAGGAAGAGACACCAGGAGACCCCAGGTCTGCCCAGCCTGCCTTGAACAGGTCCTCCTTCAGGAACCTTGGGCCTCCTGTGAGGACAAGGATCTGGGGTCCAGAGGATCTGGGGTGTCCCCCTTTCCAGTACGGAACAGTTGATGAAGAATGGCCTGATGCAAGCGCCAGTTTCCTGGGACTTCTGAATAATTCAGGAGCCAGAAGAGCAGTGGTGGCCTGACCAGGCCTCGGGCACTTGACACGGGCTCCCAGGGGAAAGCAATGAATTATTGACAGGCCCTGGCGCCTGGTTGCCGCTCTATTGTGGTCATTCTCTGGGCCCATCCATGCCTGAGGCTCCCCTCCCTGCTGCCCCAGCTCAGCCCACCTGGCCACTCTGGGGAGGGTGGGCAGCCAGCCTCCCCCGCGGCTGTGGGCTCTTAGGGGATGCCCTCTTTGTGATGGGCAACTTCAGTGGGCCACGTAAGAGAGGCTATCAGAAGACAAAGTCAGGTCCCATCTCCTTCACCTAACTTGGGGAAACTGAGGCCCAGCAAGGGTCCTGACCCAGGATCACACAGCAGGGGCAGGGCAGAGCTGGCCTTCAGCTCAGACCTCCTGACCCCCAGGCTCCTTCCCAGAGGACAAAAGGCCTCACACCTCCACTTTCCAGAGAAAGGCCCCTGCTGTCCGAGGGCTTAGGGGTGCACCCTGCCTGGTCACCCCAGGCCCCGCCCTCCCAGGCAGCTCCTCCCTGCTGACCCACCCCAAGGAGAAGAGGCAACAGGCAGCCCTCACTGGGTGTGTAGCCAGGGTGGGCAGGGAGGTCTCCGGGGTCACCACACAGGCCCGAGCTGGGGCTTCCTGCACCAGTTCCCTCCCTAAAGGAGGGAGGGCTGTGGGGGGCATCCTGTGGGAAGCTGTATTAGCACACCTGTTCTAAAGCTTTATTTTCACAACAAGCACACCCTGGTGTTGCTTAGATGGTACATTTTGGATGAACCTGTTTAAAAAAAAAAAGCTTTATAAAAATGCTTTTCTTCATACTTTACATAAGACTGAGATCATCTCAATCATCCATAAATAAAATAAAAACACTGGTTTTTATTTTCATTTGGAAGAGGTTGGGGAAAACTTTCAGAAATGAAAGCCCCCCCAGCCAAATTATCCCCTGGGTTCCAGGGTCCCAGGCCCACCCTCTGGGCCAGACAGACCCCTGGCTCTGTGAGGCTGCACATCTGCCCCTGGAGCCTACCCTACAAGGAAGACCTTCAGACCAGCACCCCGTGGGCCGATAGCACCCCCTCCCTTCCTGAAATCAGTGGAGGGAGGAGGGGAGGGTCTCTGAGCGCAGTAGTGTCAGAGGAGTTTCACTTGAGTGCTCTCACTGCCTTCCAGTAAAGCAGGTAGTAGCACCTCCTTTGAGGAGACGGAAAAAAGCAGAGAGGTTGGAGAGCTAGCCAAAGTCACACAGCTGCCTATAGGGCCAATCTGCTTCTGCCTGACTCCAGGGTCCAGGCTCTTTCTACTGTCTACACTGCTCCTGTTAAGGATGATGGCATCTAGTCTGTGTGTGGACAAGGCTTAGACCAGGGCATGAGGAGTGGGGAGTTTGCCAGGAGGTGGACCACTAGCAAGTGTGGTTAAAGCAGTGAGAACAGCGGTGGAGTAGTGAGAGGCCCATCACAGAGCGTCTAGCAGGGGTGGAGGACACGCTGGGCAAGCCTTCCTCTCAGGCCCTCCAAGTCTAAGGTCTGAGACTGACCTCCGTTAGCACTTGTGGGGGAATGGCTCCATCCTGCCCCCTGGGGGTGTCTTGTCACATTGCAGCGTCTCTGCAGATCCTTCCTCTGCTGTGCTGGGGCAGCTCCCAGGAAAGATGTGCCTGAAGGTGCACACTCAGCAGGTGCTCAGTGGGTCCTACTAGAACTAAAAGGGCCCATTGGCAAAGGGCAGCAGTGGACAGGGATTCCCAGCCAGCATCATCAGCGTTACTTGGAAACTTGTCAGAAATACCTATTCTCAGGCCTCAGACTCTGGGCAGCAGCTGGGCCGGTGGTGACCTGGAGCTGGCTCTTACCAGCTCTAAGGGCAGATGGTGCACATCTGCCAACTCGGAGTTCAGCGACCGTTGGAAGCTTGGACTCGGCCGTTGGTGGGAGTACTGACACCACAGAAATCGGCAGGAGCCACGAGTCAGGACTGTTCTTCTCCACGGCCAGTGAGTTGTTAAACAGTTACCGGCACAACCATGGATGGGCAGGTCCCAGTCATCCATGTTTTAACAAGCCCTCCGGAAGATTCTGTTTATCCTGAAGTTTGAAAGTCACTGATTTAAAACCAAAAGAAGTGAAGCTGCCAAAAGACCTGTATTTTTCATAACTATAGTCTGTTGTTAGAATGTCTACACAGTACAGAGGCTGCAAGCCCACTGCCTCCTTGTGTCATAAAGACAAAACCAAGACTCAAGGGCAGCTGCTCTAGGTCCCATGACCCCATCCCAGCATTTCTCCTCTGTGGGCACTGCCCAAGCCAGGGAGAGGCTGGGATGCAGCCGGAAGGGAGGCCTCCGCTGGGCTGGGTCTTAGAAGCACCCGGAAGCAGAGTCAGGCTTACCTGGAGGAATGGCGTGAAGCGTTTTGCCCTCGAGGAGGCAGGGCAGCTGGTGGATAGGGCCCTGAGCTTCAGAGGGAAGCATTTCCTATTTGTCCTCTCTGGCTGCTCCCACCACTTCCTCCCCTCACACAGATGGGAGGCCTTTTTTTCCCCCCCTCAAGATTTATTTATTAGAGAGAGAAAGCATAGTGGGGAGGGGCAGAGGGAGAGGGAAAGAGAATCCCAAGCAGACTCCAATGCAGGGCTGGATCCCACAACTCTGAGATCACAGCCCAAGCCAAAACCACAAGTTAGCCACTCAACTGACTGCACCACCCAGGCACCCCAAAGGAGCATACTTTTAACAAAACCATTTCACATTCTATGTACATAAAAAGCCATTTCTCACCTACCAGATGGTAATATATTAAAATTTATATTTTTACTTTTTAGGCTAGGTAACTTATAAACCACATTTATTTCTTATAGTTCTTTTTTTACTCTTCCTTTTTTTGTTGTTTGTTTTATTCATTTATTTTAATTTTTAAAAATATTTATTTATTTATTTATTCATGATAGACATAGAGAGAGAGAGAGAGAGAGGCAGAGACAGAGGCAGAGGGAGAAGCAGGCTCCATGCCGGGAGCCCAACGTGGGACTCGATCCCGGGACTCCAGGATCACGCCCTGGGCCAAAGGCAGGGGCCAAACTGCTGAGCCACCCAGGGATCCCCCATTTATTTTAATTTAAATTCAATTTGCCAACATATAATAGAACACAGTGCTCATCCCATCAGGTACCCTCCTTAGTGCCCATTGCCCAGTTATCCCATCCCCCTACCCACCTCCCCTTCCACAACCCTTTGTTTGTTTCCCAGAGTTAGGAGTGGGAGGCCTTTTTTAAAAAAACAGTGTTCACCTTCTGTGTTCCTCAGGAAGGTATAGACATCAGACATGCCCATTAAAGTCAGAATTCACCGGATGCCTCATCTCACTGGGATGTGTCCCTTCCCATTTTCTCAGGCTCCCCTTCCTCCCCTGTAAATCAAGGGCAGCCCCGGGTGATGTCTAGGCGCTCCCCGCTCTCACACACTGTGGGTGCCCCCTCGGTCTCTGCCGCTTCAGCCCAAGACAATGCATACGTTTTAATCTACCCCATGTGGAATCACCATGGGAGAACATCTCTCTGAGTGCCCTGTTCTCTCCCAGAGCAATAACCTTCAAACCGTAGGGTGAAATGGGGTTTGAGTCAACTCAGTCAGCATTTATTAGACACCCACTGTTGTTCATCAACTCAGCCAGCAGATACTGAGATGTCCTGTGTGCTGGAAATATCAAATCGAGGCTGGAAGTAGGAAAGATAGCCACCACCACCCCGGCCCCCTCACTCTGCTCTGGAGAGGCTCACAGTAGAGCGACACCCCTCAATACCAACCAGACCGCTCCGGCAGTGCTGACTGTGTGTGAGATGCTCTGAGGGTCTCAGCTCTCTAAACAATCTGGGGAAGTGGGGATTATTGGCTCATTTTAGGAGAATCCAGACTGAGAGAGCCTGAGTTGTCAGGGAAGCAGATAACTTGCTGGTGTCAGAGGCCAGCCTCCAACTGCAGGGCTGTGCTCTTCATAGCACTGTGCTCCCCTCCTCTGCCGTCAGGTGGGATATGTGTGGTTTCCACAACCAAATGGGCCTTTGCCCTCAGTAGGCTTGCAGAATGCAGGTGTGGGCATAGCAGACAAACAGGGGGCCAGTGAGCCAGTGGTGTCGGTAGTGGGTAGAGCCCTCAGTTGTGGTTAGAGAGGTGGAAGGGACAGAAGCTGTTCATGTGTCCAGGAGCTTCTGGTCCTTCTCCAACGACCACACTAGGCATCTGGGCAGGAGCTCAGCTGAACCCCGATTCCATATGCCCAAGGACCACAAGCCAGGGGGGACCGAGCCCCCATCTGGGGACATCCCCCAAGGCTGTTCACTGCCCACGAACTCTCCCAGGGAAATGGGTCTCACAACATACAACCATTCATGCTTGTTGGGGGTCACATTCCCTCCTAGACATGCTACCTGGGCCCTGAACACCAGCCCTGGCTCTGGGGCCACCCTCTCCTGGAGCCTAAGCAAGCCCTCCAGCCCCCCAGCCTACTCCCCAGCTGGTCACAGCCTCGTGGGATGTCAGCTCCTTACTCTGGCCTCTTTGTGTGAAGCTGCCATGCCCCCTCTGCCATCCACAGGCTAATCGGGACCTTCCGCATGGTGCTGCAGAAGGTGGTGGAGGAGAACCACGTGGAGGTGTCCGACACGCTGATTGATGACAACAATGCTATCATCAAGGTGAGTCTGTCCCAGAGAGTCCCTGGACTTGCCCTTTATGGGGTCCCCTGGAGGCCTGCTTCACCTGCCTCTTCTCACACATAAGGTGGGCTGGGGGATGCTCCTAATGGGTGGTGAGGTGAGGCAAGAGGAGACCCAGGTCAGATGGCTGGAGCTCCTCAGCCTGGGGGCTGTGGCCAGAGCCCTTGATGATGGTAGGCTCTGCTGTCGTGAGGGGGGACAGCATCTGAAGGCCAGCCTGAGCCCTGCTGGCCACACCAGGCATGATCTTCACTCTGCATGCCTGTCCTGGAGCCTCTCTAAGACTAGGCATTCAGCAAGGGCAAGAACCTTGTTTTCTATTCCTGTTGTTACATCCTATCCTAGCACTTTCAACATGAACACACTCATACTAATGATGCACACTCCATACCTGTTCTGACAAAGCAAGGAAATGAGCTAATCTGGAAGCTCAGACCCTAGGCTCTGCTGTGATGCCTTTGTCCGCATCAGCTCATTCATGTCCACTCACGGCCAGTTAGGCCACGCTGAGGAACACAACCGCTGTGTACAAATCCTAGTTAGGCCCTTAACTGTGTGACTTGGGTAGTTACCTACCATCTGCAGAGTGAGCAACATTATAGTCTCTGCTTCACCGGAATTGTTCTCAGGATTAAATGAGAATACACAGATAGTACTTAGAATAGTTAGGCACATAATAAGTGCTCAATAAATACATAAAACAATTTTGGTAACTATTACTTCCTGACTTCAGCTTGCCTTGTACATAAAATGGAGTTATATCATGGTTCCCTCACCTGGATCCTGCATAATGTGTAGCCCTATGTGGTAGGCAGCAGAATAACCTCAGAAGGCAGGGCTGCAGCCATGGGGAGCCAGAATGGAAGGAATGCCCTCTGAGGAGTACGAAGGGTGGTGCAGGAATTCCCATAGTTCCTTGATATCTTAAGATACTTCCTTGCAGAGAACAGGAGAGCATTTGGGACTTCAAAGCTTGGCCCTAGCCAGGTCATTGTCTCCATGGGCAGGTGTGGGCAGGGCTGCTTTTTGAAGTCAGGAGGGCTCAGCCACCCTGGGAAAGGGAGAGGGGATGCAGAATAAGCTATGAACACCAGTGGGAGGAAGTGAGATGAGAGTGAAAGGAAGAAGTGGGCAGGGACAAGTAGGCAGCACAATCCATCCCCTGTATTTCTAGAATCAGGCTGAGGAAAGGACTCACAGATGATCTAGCCCATCTACCTACCTCTGCTACCCATTTTGTGGATGGGAACCCTGGGAAATCCTGGCTGAAAATAAATTTAGTCAAGGTCAGACAGCTGGTCAACAGCAGGCCCAACACTGGATGAGACCCAGGGCTTCCAATTCCAGGCCACTATTTTTCCGCCACAACATACCTGGTCACATCAAAAGGGCCCCATTGAGTCAGTGCGAAGGACATGAGGCTAAAAGGAAGTAAGTGGCTCCGAGGACCTAGAGCAAGGAGCCCAACCAGATGCACCACCTGGGCCCAGGTTTGGTGCTCCACTTTCCCCAGAGAAAAGCCCAGGGTGACCCCCAAGTCTCTAGAGTAAGACGGCGGGTGTCAGCTGAGCAGGACGGAGTGCTGGCCCTATGCCCCTGGAGATCTCTGGCCCTCCTCCAAAGGATCAGCTCACATCACATCACCAGCATCAGGAGTGCGGGGAGGTCAGCCCCGCTTCTGAGGACGAGTGGGTGACCTCTGCCCTGGGACCACTGAATGACATTCTTGATTATGTGTACGGTGCCCTCAGAGAGCCCACCACAGTCTAGGCTCAGCTGTCCAGGGGTGGGCTCCTCACCTTGGGCACCGGGGAGGAGCAGAATCAAGTGCAGGAGGACCATTAAAATTGACTGAGCCTGTGCATCTCAATCTTTCTGAGGCATCGGTTTCCCTATATGCAAAATGGAGGTGTGGGGAGGATTAACACCCAGCTTGTGTTCCTCCAGCCAGTGAAGGAAGCGAAAGCACTTTGTAAATAAACATCACAAAGCAACGGAGTGTGCACATTATTGCTGTCTCTGTTCCCCTGCTCACCACCCACCCCTCTCCCTCCAGACCAGCCTGTGCGTAGAGGTGCGGTATCAGGCCACAGACGGCACAGTGGGCTCCTGGGATGATGGGGACTTCCTGGGGGACGAATCCCTCCATGAAGAAGAGAAGGACAGCCAGGAGACAGATGGGCTGCTCCCTGGCTCCCGCCCCAGCTCCCGGACTCCAGGCGAGAAGAGCTTCCGCAGGTAACAACAGCCCAGGCTCTCTGGCCACCCACCACCCCCCAAGACACGGGGAAGATGCCTGGTCCCTCTCAAAGGCCCCTCCAGGCCTGACTGGGCTCAGAGTCCAGGGCTGAGTTTCTGGAGAGACATACAAGAGGCAGGAAGGTGTTTCTACAGGGGCCCCCATGCTTATCCCCTGATCTCAGGGCTCACTCGGGAAGCCTGGTGTCAGGGATCAGGCTGAGGGTCCAGGCCTCTTACTACCCTGTGACAAGTTCTGGGAGGGTGAACTCTAACTTGGGGCGAGGAGGCTAGACCCCCTGCCCTAAGAGAATGGGTAAAGCAGATAGGAGGGGGCCCTAACCTCTCTCGCCCAAGACCCAGCCATGCCAGCCCAGCCCCTGGCAGCCTGCCATCCACCTGGCCCAGTGGAGGCCCAAGAGAGGGAGGCCTTTTCCTGCCAGGGTGAAGCCAAAGTCCTGGTCGGGACATAGCCTCACTTCTGTTGAGAAAAATATATCCTGGCCCCCCTCAGTGTTAAGGACTCACACCTGCAAGTGTCCTGCCACACATGGGTGTCAGGAAGCTGTGTCCAGGCCAGCTCATTCCGAAGGCATGATTTTTTCCAAAAGAAAATGCAGTTGTATTACCGTTAGAACTCAGAGAGACAGACTGTAGGTTAGCAAAATGTTGGCTGTAGATTCCTAATCCACTGGGAATAATGTGTAAAATCCAGGTAAGTCAACGGTGTATCTAAAGTTTTAGAGGAGAGGATCCCCTCCCAGTGATCGCCTCCCTCCAATCTCTGACCTTCCCTTTCTAAAAAAAAATATATTCAGTCCCCGTTCTGAAAAAACACAGATTCTAAATCAGTGCAATTGAATTGATAAATTTTTATTAGACAAATACGCTTTTCTTTGTACCTGAGCCACGCCCCTCCGGCCACACACACACACACACACACACACACACACACACACTGTATAAGCCTAAGACCCTGGGAGCCAGGTGGAGAGCAATAGTAACAAGGTCAAAGGAGCCAGGAGTGTGGCAAATACAGGGTACATTGGGCTCCAGGCCAGCAGAGAGCAGCAAGGGGTGGCATCACCCAGGCCAGCTGGGAGCCTGTCCTCCTTGGACTCTGGCCAGCTAACTGGAAAGGAGATGCAATTTGGCCTCAGGAGGCCCAGATCTGAGTCCGGGCTCTGCCTCTTACCAGTCTTGTGACCCTTGGCCAGTCGCATACCCTCTCCCCTGTCCCTCCTAACCTGTAAAGTGGGGCCCGGAATAACGAGAAGCACTCCCCACCCTGCTGTTAGGAGAGCCAGAAGGAGCATGGGGGCACGGGTTGTAGCTAGGGTACCGAGTGCTACCCCATACAAGGACTGGTGACAAACAGGGTCTTGGCAGCTGAACAATGCAAACGGTCAGGAAGGGGGCTGGAAGTGGTGACAGGATGAGCAGGCACCCAGTGGGAAGGCAGGGGCCACACAGAGGGTACATCTGGTCCCAGTCCTCTGTTCCCACACAGGAAAGAGCTTGGCTGGGACTGTCAGAGGTGCAGCTGGGCTCACAGGCAGGGGACAAGACTGAGTGCCACCCGAGGGCCAGCAATACAGGCAAGGGAGCACTGGGGCTGAGTCCCGTGAAGTCCCATCCTAGCTGCCACTAACTAGCCGAGTGACTTTGAGCAAGTCGCCTACCCCTGTGGGCCAGTTATAGGAATGGGTTGAACATCCTGACTCCTCCCTAACTGTGATATCCTGAGGAACCCAGGGACACTCTGGATCTCATGGGTAGCACCCACGTGAAACAGCTCTGGGAGCTCTGGACAGCCGAGGGCTGCCCTCTCTGGCTACTGTAGTTGGGGATGCAGAGCCAGTTTCTCTCTCATCCTCTGAGAACAGGCCAGGAAGCTGATAGAAGGGGCACGAGTGGATACACCAGAGCAAAATGGGGAGCTCTGGTCTCCAGACCTGCAGAGGTCTCCTCCCATCCTTCCTCAGCCATTGCTGGGCTTTCCTACCTCTCCCTGACCTTCATGTGGTCTGTCCCAGGGCAGCAGCAGGAAGCCAGAGCAGGAGGAAGGGTTTTATCTGGGATAGGGAATTGGGAGAAGCTGACAACCGTGGTCAGAGCCCCTTGTCATCCAGATGCCACCACCCCGTGTTGGAGGGGTTGTGTGAGCATGTGCATAGTTTCCTGGCTGCCGCAGGGGCTGCTGGTCCAGATGCTAAGAGCGCCTTTGGGTTGGTGTCTTTGCCAGGCCTAGCCACAAAGCCAGCAGGCTGGGTGTGGGGAAGAGGTGAGAAGCTTCAGGGAGAGTCCTTTACTGGTGAGAAGAAGGCGGAGCTTCTTTGGGCTTATCCTACAGCTTCATTCTGGCTGCCTCCATGGGTCAAAGCACGCGGGTGGCAACAAGGACTTGATGGTTGACCTCCCAGCCCTAAGTGTTATGTCTCACCCTTATCATATAAGTGCCAACTAGCCAGGCCTGTCAACTCTGGAGTGTGGGAGGAAGCCACTGTCTTCTGGACCAGAGAGCCCTCCAGAAAGGCTTGGCCAGCAAAGGGGCAGGGAGAGGAAAGGATGTATGTGCCTAGCCTCTGGCCCCCAGGGAAGTCTTCCCTTCCCGCGTCTGCCCCTGGCCCTCCATCCCCTCCTGAAAGGCCCACCCCTTTGCAGATAAAGGTGCTCCGTCAACCAAGCGCCTCTCTCATCTCTCCTCTGGTCCATCACCAGCCACAAGAAAACCTCATCGTTGGCAAACAGCAGTGTCTCACCTGGTCCTCTGGACCCATAGGGGTCTGGTTAGAGAATCCATTTCTGCCTGTCTGACTTGGCTCAGTAGGGTGTTTGCTGGAGGGTGGTGGTGGGCTGGTGGAGTGAATGGGCAGAGAATAGCCTCAGCCCCTGGCTGGCAGGGACTCTTCCATGGATGACAGAGGAGGCTGGTGCAAGGAGGTCCTGGGGAGCCATCTGGCCTCACCACCCCAGGAAAGATAGAGGCTCCAGAGGCTCCCCTTATGTAAGGGCACTCTATCTCAAGCCCTTAAGTATCTTCCTGGAAATTTCTCCCGTTTGACCTCGGGGAATGTGTGCTGGCACCTCTGCCTGAGCATGCCCTCCAAACCCCAACCCAGCCTGTTAACCCTTCCCTCCCACAGTTCCATCGATCCCGGGCCCTGGTCAGTCTCATCCTCTCTGAACATCCCCGGCCCTACTTATCTAGTCTCTGCCCCAAACCAGGGGCCCCTGATTGTGGCCGGGTCTCTGTAACACACCCTGGGAAAGTTCCAGGAGGTCATGCAGTGCCATGGACAGAACAGGGCTCAGATCCCAGATCTGCCCTTTGAAGCCACACTTCCCCACTTCCCCACCTGTAAGAGGGGCATCCCTAGTGCCCCTCAGGAGTGTTAGGATCACATAAGATGCTACATGTGTATTGCCCACTGTGGCACCTGGCATGTGGTCGGCACTCAGCCAAGGTCTGTCTTCCAGAGCCTCCGTGTCACTCACCCCAACTTCCACCCTGAGCACTATCTGACCTTTGGGTCCAAGTCCTGCTATTAAGCTCCCCCTCAGCTCTGGCACTCCACCCTATACCAAGGGTTCTGTGAACAATGCTGCTGACACCTGGAGCCTCACAGTAGCTGGGGCCCAGGGCGGGGTCTCACTTGGTCACAGGGGTCCCCTCGCCTCCCACAGCTGTCAGTGTGGCAGAGAAGGAATGAATTACCAACCCTGTGGGCCCTTTGCTCTCAAAAACGCAAAATCAGGGTGCAGGCCTTGCATGTCGGGATACATCTGCCCCAGTCTCTGAAGGGAGAGGAGACTTTGGTCCAGAACATGTATGCACACACTCACAATCGCCCTGGTGTTTGCACACACTCACGTGCACATAGGTTCTCTCTGTTTGATGCCAGGGAGCTGTGCACACCACTGATTTCTGGGGTCTGGTGCAGTAGCTCTAGGAGCCACATCCCAGAAGGATAGAAAGGAGCCCCAGCTTTAATCTTGCAGCTTCTCTTGGGGCTTTCTTGCAAATTCCCTCTGTTCTGCAACTCTTTCTTCTCATCTTCTCCACCTGCCTGGCCCTCCTGCCCTTCATGGCCCCACCTCCTTCCGCCCACACCCCCTACCTGAGAAGATAGAGGTTCTTGTAGGGCTCCTCTCTGCTGTGTCTCATCTTGGGAGCACAAGGAGGGACCACTTTTCTTGTTCTCCTCATGGATCATCTTTTATTCCAGCAAAGATCCATGAAAATATCCCTCCTATGCCTGAGGCATGGAAGTATCCCTCCTATGCCTGAGGTCAGAGGGCAGAGGGATATCCTCATGGTATGTGTCCTGGGGTATGTATGGGGTCAGCACAGCCAGCCTCACCCCCAGAGCTCTGCTTTACCAGTTCCCATGATCCCTTCCCCTGATGATCCCCCTCATCAGGCTGAGCTCCAGAGAGGCCAGAGCTCTCAAGCAGTGCAGAGGAGCCAGTGTCAAGGCCATGCTGAGATATGGGGTGAAGCAGTGCTAGAGACTCTTCTCAAACCTAGCCATCTCACCTGAGGTTGGACTCCCCTCCATCCCCAACCCAGGATTAAGTGTTTGTGTGAGTCCTGGCACCGTGAAGCACTTGGGTCCCAGCAAACCCTGGAGTTCCCCAGCAGGCTACCATATTGAATCTCCTACCCTGTGACACTTTCAGTGGCACACCCAGAGCAATGGGGATGGGGGTGTGAGGAAGAGGTGGAGTGAAACCAAGCCCCAGAGAAGAGAATGCTGGCTGGGGAATAGAACTTACCTGGCCAGGGTGGGACAGTAAAACCACAATGTAGACTCTAGGAAGAAAGTCAGATCCATTCAGGGCTTCACTGAGAGGTCCCCTAGCAACAGGGACAGAGGCCAGTTCACATCCTACCCCTATTGCTCATGGCAGAGTGACTGAGGGCAGGCTGACCACAGAACCTCAAAGATTTATTATTAATGTTAGTTGTATCCTAGTAGTAGTGGTAGCAGTATTTTTTCACAGAAAGACTGTCCTTTTCCCTTCTCCATTTCTACACTCAGAGTGTGGGTCTATGTGCAGCCCTTTTGTAGGCCCAGAGGCCTAGAGCATGTGAGGAGGGGTGTAGTAGGCATGTGGTAGACAGTGTGCACTGGGCTTTGAGTGCAGGTCATGCTGTGCCTTGGCCTCCTCTCTGCCTGAGCAGACGCCCCACTGAGCCAGCCTGATGCCTTGCTGAGATTTCAGAGCAAAACCAGAAGGGAAAGAGAAAAAGCATCATGTTTTTATTGTTCAGGTATATAAGTTCCCCCTTCCTGTTCCATCCTTTGCCAATCCTAGATGATACAGTTCCCCTTCTGGTTCCTCTATTGCAATATTTTTTAGACTTTTCAGGGTTACAGAGGGCTTTTAAAATAATAAACAAGCAAACTCCCTGAAAACTTGGATCCAAAATTCAGAGAAAGGCAGCCCTGTTTGGGTTAATGTGGGGGGGGGGGGTGGCAGTAAATCTCCTGTTCAGCCCTCATTCTCAAAAGCTCATTGGAGCTCCTGCTCCACTGGAGTATGCCCCATCAGCTCTCAGTGGGTCCCAGTGCAGGCCCATGGCCGTGCCTGGCCTACCTGCCCCCAAGACCAGCCAGGCCTGGGGCCACTGCGGGCCTGCTGAGACAGCCTCCACTTCTATGCAGTGACCTGTTCTCTGATCAGTGGTCTCAGCGGATTTCAGCAGGCAGAGACCTGGCTGACATTGACTACTTTGAAAAGAATTACAAACTGACCAGCTTGCCTAATGGAAAAGATAACTGGCCAAAGCTGCGCTTCAGCTGTGATCTATCTAGGCCTTCAGGTTCTGAGCTGTCAGGGCACAGAGTCATGTCTATGTGGGCAAGGCCTGGGCCAGTATAGAATAAGGAGAGGTAATATCACTAACTGCCATCTGCTTTCTTTTCTTCATTCTCACTGCCACAGCATCAGGGAAGCATTGAGAGAACATTCCAGAAGGGTTTTCTGAAAGCCTCCCTAAAGAGGCTTACCCTGCTCTGAGCCCCAGAGTGGTAGCCCTCTTACTGCCACGTGCCCAGAATCTGCCCAGCCTACCTTTCCTCTCAGAGGCCCCCAGAGCCTGGGAGCGGCCCATTCTGTTGGGAGGAGATGAGAGGAGGAAGGAGGTGGGGAGGAGCAGGGTGGCCCAGGCCTAGAGGGTGGCCAGACTCCTAGAACCTCGCTTTCCCTGAGGCATCTGAGACCCACATTAGAAATCACCAGACCCTTGCCTGGAAATGAAAGAGAGCAGCTGATCCCTGAGGCCTCCTCCCTGATCAAGGCTCTAGGTTTTCCTGGGCTTGGCGTTGGGAGAGTGGCCACCCAGCCCTGCTCCTGTGACCCAGGGCAGAGCCTGGGACTGTCTGATCTTTGCCCTGCAGTCTTAAGCTGAAGTGAGAAGCTGTGGGGTGAGGGGCCCCTGGGTCAAGGAGGCCCCTGGGGAGTGGGGGTCTGCAGGGCCAGGGGCTAAATCTGCAAGTGTCTCTAGTCCACACCCTCCTCACTCACATCCCCTTGTCTCCTCATTTCTCCTCCCCCCTACTCAGCAAAGGCAGAGAGAAGACCAAGGGAGGCAGAGATGGCGAGCACAAGTAGGTGTCCCAGGCCAGGGCGGAGCCCGTGGGGCCCAAAGGCTCCTCACCACAGGGTGCGGATGTTGGGATGGCCTGTCTCAGAGGGCTTAGGTGTGGGCTATCCTGGTGGAGCCAGCCCTGGGGGATGGCAGAGCGAGGGCGGTCTGTCCATCTGGCCATGGGGGGGGTGAGGGCCAGGGAGGGAGGGGGTGGGAGCAGGGGGTGGGCAGGTGTCTGGGCCTGCTGTTTCCACTCCCTCCTGCCTCTTTTCAGTGTCTTGACTCTTCTTCCACTTCCCTATCCAGCTCTGTACCCATGGACCAGGCCCTTAGGCTTCCCTGTGAGGGAGGGTGTGACTCTAGGCAGAGGAGTAAGGGAGGCTCAAGAAGCCACTGGCCACTTCCCCCTAAGAGTCAAAGCAGGGCTGGGCAGGTGGATACACAGGCCTGGAAGCCCAAGGAGGACAGACTCTGGGCCTGGAGTGGCCATAGGGGTGGCTGGAGCATGAAGGCCCAGAAAGCTTAAAGGGAGATGAGCAGATGAGCACCTTCTGTTTGTCCTCACCATCTCCAACCCCCAAAAGGCTTCCTGTGGGAGGGAGAGATCAGAGGGAGAGGAGAGAGGTGGAAACCCCAGATGAGAGGAGCTGGCCACAAGAGCTTGGAAAACCTCATGGCCTGGGGTTGATGAGTAGGTCTCACAGAGTCCCCCAGAAGCACATGCCATCTCAAGAACTCTCTAGCATTATGGGGAATCCATAGGAATGGTAGCAGTCAGGGCTGACAAGCTGGAGGGGGCCTCTGGGCCAAAGCCCTTTCTTAGAGATGACAAATCTAAGTCCCAGAGAGGGGAAGTAACTTGCCCCAGAATAGGATCAGAGCTAGAATGACAACACAGGGAATCTAGCTTCAGACCCAGAGTTTACAATAGACCCAGGGAGTTTAGAGCACTTGACTGTACTCTAAATTCAATTTAACTCTCCAAACACACTGACAAGCTGAAAAGCCAAGCGTGTGGTCTTTATTTTCCAGACAGGGAAACTGAGCTTCAGAGATGTTAAAAGATTTGCCCCAGACTGTGGTGCCAATAAGCTAAAAAACCAGTTGACATGAGGACATCATGGGGACACCAGGATTGTGCCAACAGGGGTCTGAGGTGGTCAGCACAGGTATGGGCTTGAGATCTCTGCTTGCTTTAAAACCCCAGAGAACTCACCATTGTTGTCCATTGCCTTAACAAAAACATACTGAGTTCCAACTCCACTTGTGACACACAAGCAAAAGCACCAAAGCAATGGCACCGCGTGGGGAAAGTTCAGGCCCCGCCACCCGAAGAGTCAAGGCTCTGAGCCAGGGAAGGCCTGAGGCAGAGCATGTGCCAGGCTTGAAGTGGGAGCCCGATTGCTGAATCCAGGGGTATGTGACTGAGAGATGATGACAGATGCTGGACTGGGAGTCCCTCTTAGGGAGAGGTTTCCAGGGGTCAGGTTCCTGCTTGGCCGCTTAGCTGTCAAAGGCCTCCTTAGGAGTGTGGACCACCTGCCCCTCCCCCAGGCTCTGACTGAGAGTGGTGAGGCTCTAGGGCACTTCCCGGTTTCCAGCTCCCCAGGCTGCCGGGGGGCCAGACCCCCAGCCATTCCGACTGGTTCCCCAGTGCAACCTGATCCGAATCTCTTGTCATCTCCAATTAACTCCTGGAATAAAGTCACCCGGCATTTTTTTATTCTTATTTTAATGTGTAGAGCACTCAGAGGATTGAAAAGGGAGGAAAATGAGATTTCTAAAAAGAGATTATAAAGGAGTTGAAACTCCTCTGCCTGGGGAAGAAAAACCATAAAAACAATTTTGAATCTCTGAAGGGTATTATGTGGCCAGGCTGGCTAGGCTGGAGCTCCACCGAGGAGAACTAAGTGGAAGTATGTGCAAGTCGCAGTAGGAAGAACTGAAAGAGCCAGACATGAAAGGGCTCGTGCTCCCTGTGGGTGCGTGAGATGCTGGGAGAGGCTGGCTTGGGGAGGTGGCATTCTGTTCCCATGATGCTGTTTACTTGAGTCTTGCGAGGGGTTGGCCACGGGGGAGGGCTGAGGAGTCAGCTCCCTAGCGAACTGTGAGCCTCAGGACCCAAGGGACTCCTAGCCTCCTGCTTTCCCCAGGGCGCATGGGTAAATAGGCCAATCGGGAGACAAGTTCTTATAGGAAGGGTCGACCTGTCCTGCCCAGGTAGAGGAAGATATTTGAAACTCAATACACTGTGAGAAACACCTCTACAGCCTGTGATTATGAAATTAGTGTTACTTGGGACATGAGGGGAAAAAAAAGAAATAAACCCACCAAGGGGTACTGGTGGCACATGCCCCCAAGGTTTGAAAATGTGGCTGTTTAAGCAAGCAGAGAGCCAGAGACCCTGTTTCGCTCAGGCAAGGGTTCCTCCAAATTACCTGAGGCCTGAGCCAAGGAGCCTGGATTGTGAGGAAGCCCAGGCCTGCAGCCCACTGTCCGCACAGCCCCTAGGTACGACCTCCAGAAGAAGACACAGCCCTGAATTACTCCAACGCCCGGTTCACTAAGCTTATTTTGGCCAAGGTTCCCAAGTCATTTTGAATACCAAGCTCTCCCCGCTGGGGGCCCCAAGTGAATCACCCAACCGCCGCGACATCCTTCTAGATCTGAGCCGTGGAACCAGCAAAGAAATCATCAGATCCATAAATGAAAGAAAAAGTTTACAAATGAGTGAACTAACTTTAAAATCTTTTCTCTAGAGGGAAATAGTGGTCTGCATTGTAGGTGCATATCATTCTGCCTGCAGTGAATCCAGCCAGGGGGAAACCTAAATGTGACCATAAATCCTCAGAGGGCCCAAAGGGCCCCCCTCCCCAGCTCCTGCTTCGGCTTTCTTTCCTGAAGCGGTGAATGATGAGCCACTTGGTCACAAAGCAGTTTTTCACTGAGTTGATTACTGGCTTTTTTTCTTTGTCTCTTTCTCACCATATTGTATCTTTCTCACCATATTGTATCATTGAAGAACTCAGACAGAAGGCAGCATTTATTTAAAAACAAAAACAAAAACTCAGTATGCGGGCACACCAGTAACCTCATGGATAGATTACACATTTTGGAAATCTAAGTCTTTAATTCAAGTGGATAATCTTTGAAAAATCCCTGCCTCAGTTAATAGTTATTTCAAAAATCACCTTTACCCTTTGCCAAGAGAAGCAGGCATGCTGCTTCTGGGAAGTGGTGCAGTGATAGGCAGGAGAGGCTGCTTCTATCGTGAACTTCTGACGTGTCATTGATCAGAAAACTCCAAAGGGCAGGGAGAGCCGACGACATCACACTCTACTGCACACTGTCCAGATGGATTTAAGAGCGAGTCTAGGAGACAGAAACAGGTGGAAAGCCAATAGTAAGAATTCGGGAAATTACATTCACCCTACACATTCTGCATTTTTCATGAAGGAATATAAATCGTCATTTGGAGACATTTCCAGTATATAGGAGTAGCATCGGTAAACCTGTCCACTTGAGATGCTTAAAATTATTCAGGGTCTGAGAAGTCGGGTTTCTCCTGTGATTGGCTTCAGGTTATGGTAGAGAATAGTAGGATAGTAGAGTTTGTTTTGTTTTGATTTTAAAGTATCATTTTTGCTTCCAAATATGTTTCTTTTAGGGAAGAAAGTGACTTTCAAAGTCAAAGGCCATACGTGCCCCCAAGGGAAGCCCCAGGCAACTTTCCCACTTGGGTGGGTCCTCAGGACCAGCATCAGAAAGCCACAATTCCTAGCCACTCGAGCCCCCTCCAGGCCTCAGGCAGCACATACAGATCCTGTTCCAGGATGCCAAGCCTCTGGTTTCTCAGGCAGGGCCTGCTTCTGACTCAACACAGTGCTTTGACCTACCATCTCAGACCACTTTCCCAGGAGCTTTAGGGCAAGGGGAACAGGATGGGGGTGGGGGTGGGAATAGCAACCCAGAGGAGTGGGGGTTGAGGAGCAGGCTGTACGTGATGGCATTGTGTAGGTCACACAGAGTGGGGCTGGGGACTCTAAGGATGGCACAGCCCAGAAATGTTCAAGAAACAATTGTACCAAGTCAAGTACAGAGCCGTCCAGGAAACTCCCAGGTAATCCAGGAAAGCGACAGTCAGAGCAGGAAGGCTGGACAGAATGGAGCCCCAAACACTGAGACAGGAAGCAAAGTGAGGGCTTACACTCGGCACATGTTCTGTGGCAGGGGTCAGAGTACTACCAGTACCCCTGCTCCCCTTTTTTTTTTAAGATTTTATTTATTTATTCATGAGAGACACAGAGAAGGAGGCAGAGATATAGGCAGAGGGAGAAGCAGGCTCTGTGTAGGAGCCTGATGTGGCACTCGATCCCAGGACCCCGGGATCATGGCCTGAGCCAAAGGCAAATGTTCAACCACTGAAGCCACCCAGGTGCCCCAGTACCCCACCTTAAGGCCACCAGGCAAGGAACCATCCCACAGGTGGCTCAGCATAAGCCAGGCAGGATGGTCTGTTCTCACAGCCACTCAATTGTTCCTGATGAGGTCACTGACCTGTTCAATGTTTTGTCACCAGTCATTACCATTCATGGCAGTCTCTTCCAAAATTCATCAAGCCTGAGAAAATCTGTGAACAAGCCCCTTCTCTGTACGTAAACCTGGGCAGTCCATGGGACTCTTCACAGATGGTATCCCCATCTGCAGACTGTGCTGGCACGTGGCCCATACCTCTACCCACAAGTGCAGGCCCTGGAGACTTTTCACCAGAGTTCCAAATGGTTACAATGGGATGTAACCCGATGGAGGAGTGCAAGCCCAGAGCACTAAGGGTATAGTAGTCGCCAGCCGAGGAGGTGGGGGCTCTGCGCTTCAGCCCTAGTGCTTGGAGCCTGTGAGTCTTTCTTTGGGTTGAATGAAGAAAAGCGTATGTCCCTCCCAGGATTGTTATAAAGAGGAAATGAGCAAACATCTGGAAAAGTCTCTGGCCCATAGTAGGTGCTCAAGAAAAATTATGTCATCTCTTGTTGGCACATATGTATATACCTCCCTCCATTAGAAGGGGAGAAACTTCCCCTCTTTTCCATTGTTATATTCCAGACAGCATGATGCTGGCTAGTGCGGACACATTAGTGTTACCCCAGCCTTTCTTCACCCACCTCATGACTTTTTAGGAAACCATGAATACATTGGTGTTTTCTAAACTTTGAGCTGGTGCACACGGAAGGGTTCTTGGTTGTTCTTTCACTGGGATGCAGACTCACAGCCTTCCATATCTTGCCTGGGAGTAAAAAAAAAAAAACAAACAAACAAACAAACAAACAAAAAAAAAACAGCAAAGATTTAAGAAAGTCCTGGGGTTGGGATAGGGCCAGATTTGGGGGAGTAAGATTGGCCCCCAACCTCGAGTAGAGGGGCTTGAAGTTTTTAGGCCATCCCTACAAGGACAGAAAGGTTTTGCCCAACCTCACATTACCCGGAATAAAGATCAGGGGGTCTTGGGAACCATAGTCAAGCTTCCACAGGGAGATGCATGACCCAAAGGTGGGTGGGCTCTGCTGTAGGTGAGCTCAGAATTGGAACCTCCATCTCGCCCCACCTGAGCCTACAGGGCTACACCCAGGAGGAGGGAGAATGGGAAGAGGAAGGAGTCAGGTATCCTGCTCATGCAATATTAATGGGGTAATGGAATATTGCACTTTACCCCCTGCTGGTCCTACTCCGGGTCCCTCCTGGCACCAGGGACCTCGGGCTCGGCTGCAGGGACATCACTGAAGGGACACTGACGGCCCCTGCCCCCTTCCCTCTGCCCCCCTGACTGGAAGGCCCTTCACCTGGGGCACAAGGCCACTCCAAGCCAGAGAAAGAGGTAGGAACTATGGAGTCTGCCATATGTTCCTGGGGGTTGGTTGAAAGAGGGATTCCACAGTGAGTGGGGACAGCCAGAAGGGGTGGAAGCCAGCACCAAAGATGAATGGGAGCGTGCCCATCTCCTCCCTTTCACAGGGACCCAGGAGAACCCTAGGGCATGGAGAGGTGGGGAAAGACAAGGCAGCTTTGAGCACCAGGGCCGTTTGAGAACCGAGCCGCTAGTTTCGATCACACCTCCTGCTTGGCCTCTGCCCCTCTGCCCCTGCTCCTGTCCGTCTGTCCTGACGCTTTGTCTCCGGTCACCTGGCTTTCTTTCCAACCCGCTGGGTGGGGTGAACCGACAGGGAGGATGAGCTCGGAGGCACCTTGGCGCTCAGAGCTCTGAGACCAGGCTGAGGGCGCTGAGATGGGCCCAGGCCCCGGGAGGGCTCCACTTAAAACCCTTCTTTGCAGCCGAAGGTCACCTTCTCTGATCGCTGGGCCCTGGGCTGCTCCTCAGCGGTGTGAAGGCGTGGGGAAGGGGGGGTCCTCTGCCCTAACTCCCCCTCCTGGCTCCCGCTTGAGAAAGTCTGGCCCCCACCCTATCTCGGGACCAGCGCGTGAGGGCTGGAGTACGAAGCTCCCTCTCTCTTACGTGTTCTTTCTCGGGTTTTGCTGTCCTGTGTCTGTGTGTCTTCCGGCGGCCCGCCTCGCAGAGCCGGGAGAAGTGTGTTCTCTGCCATGAAGCTCGGCAAGAACCGGACCCACAAGGAGGAGCCCCAGAGACAAGGTAGGGACGCGCGCCCCAGCCCGGGGCAGCCCGGGCCATCCCTCAGCACCTGACGGAGACCAAACCCTGCCCCCCCGCGGCCGCGCCCCAGCGGGCTCTCCTGCGATTGGCTGACACGGCCACCTGGGCGGGCCCTCGCCTCCCATTGGCGGCCGGAGGAGCCGGGCCCTGCAGGTGGTCTCCAGGAAGGGGGCGCTCCTAGCAGTAAGGGTGGGAGGGCATCTCCGCGGGTAGAACGGAGCAGAACCCTCCGTGGATGGATGGGCCTGTTTCTGCCCTCTCTGCTCTCTCTCCCTTTTTTCCTGCACGCAGGAGCCTAGAGGTTGCTCATTAGAGAAGGGAATCACAAAAAACGAAAGTGGTTGGGCTAGTTCCCTATTTCTGGGGCGGGGGAGGGGGGAGACCAGCATCCTGAGAATGCTTACTCAGGGCCAGGACTCACTGCCCTGCCCTTCCCCAAGCCTTCTCACCAGGCTGCAGGGAAGGCCCCGAGGAAGAGGGGCGGGGTGGGGGCAAGACAGGTGTTTGGAAGGAGGCAGGGAGGAGAGGCAAAAGACAGGGGAGAACTGGATGGGTAAGGGAGCTTTCTGACCCAAGCCTGCTGATCATGTGTCCTCCTTCAGGGCTCCTGGCTGCCTCCCTCAGCATCCCCTGTGGCCCACTGGCCCCAGCATCTCTCTCAGTCTTGCCCCCACACCAGTTCTACCTGTGCCCCTCTCCTTAGATTGGAGAGGGTAGGGCTGCTGGCTGAGGCCCAAACCTACCACGCTTCGGGTGATTTCCCAGGATGGCCAATTCTTTAACTCCTTGGACTAATACACATCAGTGCAGGGTTGGTTCCAAACACCATCACTCCATCAGCTCTTTTACATGGATAAGTTACTTCCTAAGCCTCAGTTTCCCAATCTGTTACCTGAGAATAGTGCATATCTCGACAGGACATGGATATGAGGACAGGAAATGCATGTATAAATTGCCTGGCACTGTGCCTGGCACTTAGAGGCCATTCAATAAATGGTCGAGTAGCTATTGTTCAAAAGGTATGTAACTATGGATTCTTTATTTCCTACCTTCATCCACAAAGGCTATTCAGTGTTTATATGGTTAATATGTAATAAAAGAGTTGCATTCAATCAAAATTAAAAAGCAAGACTAGGGGTGCCTGGCTGGCTCAGTCAGTAGAGCATGCACAGGGCTCTTGATCTTGGGGTGGGTAGTTTAAGCCCCACAATGGGTGTAGAGATAGCTTAAATAAATAAACTTTTAAAAAGTCTTTAAAGGGGCACCTGGGTGGAGTGTAGTTAGTTGAGCATCTGACCCACGTCAGGCTCTGCACTTCATAGAGTCTGCTTGAGATTCTCTCTCTCTCTCTGCCCCTCCTGCTCACTCCCTCTCTCTCTCAAATAGCAAATAAATCTTTTTTAAAAACATCTTAAAGATTAAAATAAAAAAACAAGACTAGATATAATATCAATTAAAATCAAAGATCGAGATTAGGTAGGCAACACTGCAGATAGATGGGCCATAACATTCTAAGCAAATGTTAGACCTGGTTCACCCACTCTGGTTGTTAGTTTCCTGGATGCCAAAGCAAAAGGGGAAAGACAGTCACTATCCCACCATCCAGTCCACCTAACTTTCTTCTTTGGCAGATGAACCGGCTGTGCTGGAGATGGAGGACCTTGACCGCTTGGCCATTCGGCTGGGGGATGGGCTGGACCCCGATTCTGTGTCTCTAGCCTCTGTCACAGCTCTCACCACCAACGTCTCCAACAAGAGGTGAGTATGCAGGAGTCTGGCAGCCCACACTGCCTCTGGCCCTTCAGGCAGGGCCCCACTGTGTGTAGAATTGAGGTAGCAAAGAATCAGGGCCCTTGGCCAGCTTCTTCCTAACCCGCCCCTTTCTTTTCCTGAATGTCTCACACCTCTGTCCCTATAAAGGCAGGAGCCTATTCTCGGGTCACCGAACACCTGCAGGCCAAGGGAAATCACAGAGGTGCCCAGCACACATTTGAACCTGTTGACCATTTAATACCTATCTCTCTGTCACTTGTGCCATTAGCTCACCGTCTCTGTTGGGGCCTCTGAGAACACCTAATCCCCATTCTGTTTGATGGTTCTAGAGTGTTTGAAGACCATGATTCTGTCTTCTGCCCTTTGCCAGGGTTCAACCACTGCCAGAGCCCACCTCCTCCCCTCTACGCAGTCCCCTTACACCAGACCTGACAGTACCTTCTCCTCTTCAGGTCCAAGCCAGACATTAAGATGGAGCCATGTGCTGGGCGGCCCATGGATTACCAGGTAGGTGGGGCAACTAGAGGCTGTATACCTTTCAAACTCTAGTGGGGACTTCTGGCCAGATATGCATTATAGACTCTCTGGATGCATGGATCTGAGGGTCATAGAGAACCACAAGCTGAATGTAAGTTTCCAAAGTAAGCTTGTTTGTGGGAGGCACTCAGGAGTGTCCTAACTAGAGAGGTACAACCTACAGAGGAGCTTGAGAATTCTGCTTCTGCTGGTCAAAGCCCTCTCAGGATTTCACTTCCAGCAATGGACTTCATAAAGTTAGAGGAACCCAGAAAAACCATAAAAAAGATCAGGAAGCACCACTATATATATATATATATATATTCCAACAATTAAAATAAGAGCCTCTGAAGAAGGATTTTTAGGGGGTGTGTTTTTCAAAATGTGTTGTTTTCTATTATTTTAATGCTTGAAGTAATGTCAATCCTGGTTATCCATAGATGATGAGAATGTGGGTGGGTTTTTTCTTTTTCTTTCCTGTGTTTTCTGAAATTAACACTTAATTTTTTTATTTGTATGTTTCTAAAACTTGAGACAAAATGACTGAGATAGGGAGAGATTTGAAGCCGTAGAATTGTTGATATAGCCACAGTGCAGGCAGGGTGGGTCATGAACATGGCTGGTAGCTGCTGAGAGAGGACCACACAGGATGCCTGAATCCCAGTGCAGCCCTCCGAGCCTGATCCTGAGCTTGGCAAGGCCACACTCCCAGTTTTGTCTTTTCGGGCAGAGTTGATCAGAGCCTAAGAAACTGAGTTACATTAAGACAACTCACAATAGACTAATGTACAAACCAGAAGCACCTAGTACTTATTTATAAGCTGGAAACAAGAGGGTCCATGGACCACCCATTGCTCTAGACCTTCCCTTGGGGTCTAACCAGACTCAGCTTTAGGTCAGAAGATTGTGGGCATTCCTAAGGCTGAGTGAATACATTCACTGGTCAGAGGAAACAGAGCCTTCGGGAGACCCCACCTGGCTGCCACTGTATCAGAACCAGGGCCTAGAATCGGAGGGAGCCTCCTCTCCCAGGTTAGAGCTGTATCTTTCATACTAATTGCTCAGACCCCGTGTGTACCCTTTGTTAAGGACAGCTACCCTTGGTATAAAGGTCCTTGGTATAAAGGACCACGCGGCACCTTTCCTTGTATCAGTACATCTGGTCGTGTTTTCTCAAGGACATCCATTGTCTCCCGTAATCCTCGCTTCAGTTTGTTTTCATCCAGTTGGTGACCTAAAAGTCACCATCCAGGTACCTAAAAGTTAGCCTCAGGCAGCGGTTTTAGACAGCCTCAAGCCCTTGGGCTCCTGGGAGGTTTGAGAATGTCGCTCCCTCACGTCTCCACCAAAACCCAAACATCAAATATCTTAAGACTTCTGGAGGCTTTGCTTCTCCAGAGGACTGGGTTCAGGGCTTTGCTCCTCTGTTAGTTCTAAGAATAGGAAAATCCCAAAGAACAAAGACCTGCTTGTCTTTGTTTTCAGATACGGTTCACTCTCCAGTGTCACCAGCCTGCCACATAAGGACACATGGAAAATAGGGTCATTGTTGTGCCTGTTAACATAACTGTTATTTTCTCAAAGGCTTGCTATGAGCCAGGGGCTATGCTGGATGCTGTGTGTGTGTGCTTTCCATTTAAGTCAATGTAATTCTTAGAACCATCCAGGTATAGGTATTACTACATTTTTTTTCATAGGTGAGAAAATGAGACATGAGGAGGGTAAGGAGCTTACCCCAGGTCACACAGTTATTCAAAGGTAGAGCCAAGGTTCAAATCCAAGTGTGTCCAACCGAAGCAGTCAGAGTGACTAATGTCTCTCTAATTGAGCCTTTGGGACAGTCACCCACTCTGGTCCCTGTTCATCTTTACCTTACTACCTACTGCTTTTTTTTTTTCAAGGCCCTTTCAAAATGCTTTTTAACAGACTTTTGTCAAGTGAACCACACTTTCTCCCTCCAAACATTCACATTCTGAACTGAACAGAACGGTTGCTGCACTTAACCTGGTAACACAGTATTTTCTGGCAAGTGTGTTCACATCTCAACTTCAAGTATTAACACGCGTTGAGAGAGAGCTCTTGGGATGCAAGTGTGGACTTATTCTTGCTTCCGATAAATACAACAGAGAAGGCCAGAAAACTTATCAAAGGAACGTCACTCTCTGGAGACCTTGGCTTCACCCAGTTGGGAAGAGCTCAGAAAGTGCCCCCCGCTGGTGGGAGGAGAGGGTTTAGCTGAACTCAGATCCGGAAAGGACCCTGATGGCTCCTTGGCTTGACCATGGCTTGCCTGTCCCCTTTGTCTCTTCTGGTTAGAATATATGTCACATGTAGTAAACCCTTTCCTGATTATTAGCATCTCAAAGGCAAGAAGCCACAGCGTCATCCCAGTAAATAGACAGCTTCCCCATAAGAGTGAGCGAAGCTCTCAGCACTTGGCAGAGATGTTCTTGGTGCTCATGGAGTCCTGAGCGTGCTCCCTGCCCTCTCTTCCCGCACCAAGACTCAAGATCACCTCCGTGTCCTCTCCCTGACTGCAACATTGCACCCATTGCCTAGCTGGTCTCCCCACCCTCGTAGCGCCTGTGCCACACCAACCGCTGCGCCATGTCACATCTCAGCCACCCGGAGATAAGGAAAGGTAGACGGTGTTTCAGAAGGGCCACACTGGTGGGCCCTGCCAGCTCCACACCAATGTTCTGGCAGCACAGTCAGATCCCGTGGAAGCAGGTCACAGAACGCCAAGACTTGGGTTCTCCCAAGGACGGAGGTATAGATTTACACTCAGCCTTGTTCCTTGCGATGGCTTTCATGAAGCCACCTGAGGATTAGGTCCCTTATCTTGAAAGGAGAGGGCTAAATAGATGATTACCAAGAGTCTCCCCAATCAGTTGGTCAGTCGGCCCCTTTGTGGGTCAGTTTGCCTCCCCATCTTCCACCCTGGAAAGATCAAGTCCTCTGCTGATGACGGGAGAAAGAAAGGATGGCCAATCCCCTCCTCAAAATTTGGTTTGTTTCTATTTTTTTAAAAGATGTATTTATTTATTTAAGAGAGAGAGTGGGGGGGGGATGAGGGAGAGAGACAGGGAGACAGAGAGAGAGAATCTCAAGCAGACTACCCACTGAGTGGGGAACCTGATGTGGGGGCTCAATCCCACGACCCTAAGATCATGACCTGAGCCAAAATCAAGAGTCAGGCACTCAACCAACTGAGTCACCCAGGCTCCCCTCAAAATTTGTTTTAAATTTCAAGTCCAGGGATCCCTGGGTGGCGCAGCAGTTTGGCGCCTGCCTTTGGCCCAGGGCGCGATCCTGGAGACCCAGGATCAAATCCCATATCGGGCTCCCGGTGCATGGAGCCTGCTTCTCCCTCTGCCTGTGTCTCTGCCTCGCTCTCTCTCTCTGTGACTATCATAAAATAAAAAAATTAAAAAAAAAAATTTCAAGTCCAAGTGATACATTTCCCCTCCATATAGCCCCCGGGGGGGGGAGGGGGAAGCAACAGGATTGATGTTCCCCTCCACCACCAATGCCATGCAATGATCTCAATGGTGCACTTTCAGGGTTCCCCTAGGGGTCACCCCTCAGCCAGCAAAGAGCACCCTCTGGATCCTTTATTTTCCCACCCCTATCTCTCTACAAGCTCCTTTAAGCCCTCTGCCCCCCTCCCCTCCCAGCCCTTTGAGTTCTGAAAAGGAATAGGGAGCCAAACGCTATCATCATGACTGGGCTTCTGGATAAAAAAACAAAAACTAACCAGCTGCTCACATTTGGAAGGTTAATCTTCTGATGGCATATCTTATTACCTTATCACACCAAAACTGTGTCTGTCTACTTCCCACTATTGAATTACATTCTTTTTTTTTTTCTTGATAGAAGGGAGAGGATGAGTTAGTTGTGGGAAAATATAACGAGATTTTTTAAGTCTTTGCCATAAAAAGTTTCATAGAGGTTAAAATGCTATGAACTACTATGCAAGAATATTCTGGAAAGACTTCTAGTGTCAGCTTACTCTCTTCACACTCAACTTCTCAGAGCCTAAGTTAATTAGCTCTATTTCCTTTTTAGCTCTCTAAAGAAATGGTGATCATTAAACTTCTTCAGAGCTCTGGATTCTGAGCTTCATTCCCTTTGGCATTTCAAGTTCCAAATAGAAATGCTTGCTTTCGTAGTTCAAGTGTTACTTCAATTAGTAAATGCTCAGTTTCCAGTTCTGTATACTTTCTTGGCAATGTTCTCACTGGCACTGAAGTTTCTATTTTTCTTAACATCATTAGTTTTAATGTGCTGATTTGTCTTGGCCTTCAGAATATTTATAAGACTTTGATGGACACGGTGGATGATGATTTTCATAGTTATTCTTTTTTATGAAAAGGGAAAATAATTTTCTTGAGTAAAATCATATTTAGAAGTTGCATCAAAGCACAGCAATTGATACATCAAATCTCCAAGATGAGAAGCATAAAAGCAACCCCTACAGTTTCATTAGAAGAATGAGCTGTGGTAAATGCTAACACTAGCTTAGCACAGGCTATTTTGTTAAAATGCAAGTTCGAGAGAGTCAAATGAATAATCACAAACATCTACAAAACCCTACATACAAGGGAGACTCTGAGAAGCCATTTATAACAATAGCTCACATTTTCTAGAGCTTTCTACTGTTCGTGATGCACTTTGACACACAGTACCTCATTTAACCTTCACACAACCTTATGGATAGGTCTAGCTCTGTGAGCCTACATGGTTGTCTCTTCTCACACCTGGTCATGGAAAAGATCTGAGGCTTGTCCAGTGCCAGCCCAGACACCTCAAATCTGTCCCTCTATTTTGTCATGGCCACCCCAATGGGAACCAACACCTTTAAATCCAAAGTAAGAATTGATTGCTTAAAATGAAGTTTCAGGAGGGGCACCTGGGGGGGGTGCTGTTGGCTAAGCATCTGACCCTTGGTTTTGGCTCAGGTAGTGGCCTCATGAGGTCAAGCCCGGTGTCACTGGGCTCTGTGCTCAGCAGGGAGTCTTCCTGGGACTCTGTCTCCCTCTCTTTGCTCCTCCCCATCTCTCTCTCTCTCTCTCTCTCTCTCTGTCTGTCTGTCTCCCTCTCTCTCCCTCTCTCTCTCTCCCTCTCTCCCTCCATCAAATAAATAAATAAATAAATAAATAAATAAATAAATAAATAAATCTTTAAAATGAAGATTCAGAAAAGGTATGCACACATACCACCCCTCCTCTGCCCTGTATACACACACACACACACACACACAAACATTTGCTGAATGAACAACCGAAGAAGGGCTTCTCAGCATAGGTGTGGGATTCCAGGGAGCTGGACGCCACCTGAAAAGTCACAGAGCACACGGCATCAAGCCAGCAAAGGTAGCTCAGGCTCCCAAACAAAGAAATTGTACAAAAGGATGAAACCAGGAATGTGGAAAGGGGGCCAAATTCCAGAAACACAGAGACCTCTCAGAGGCTTTCAATCTTGGAATGAGATACACTGGGGCAGGAAATTAAATGCATGTTAATGAAGACATAGATAGCTTAATCCCTGCATGCATGAATCCCGGGAAGTGGTTTGCAGGCCTCTATGAGGCCGAGCCACAGTGGCTGGGGGTGTGCGGGGCATTTGAAATCACCAGGAGCTTTAAAAATACTGATGCCTGGTCCCCACTGCCAGAGGTGAGATTGACTTGGTCTGGAGTTTGGCAGAGCCACCAGCATTTTTAACCAGCACCCTCCTCCTTGCTGGTAATTCTAGCACACACTTAGTGGTGATCCAGTCCATGCCTTTCCTTTATAAATAAAGACACTGGGGTTTAGTGGGGAAAGAGCCCCAGGTCCAAGCAGATTAGAGGCAGTGCTCACCCTGGAACCCACGTCCAGCACTGGCTCCCTGCTCCTGGGCCCCGACTCCAGGAGGAGCTGCTCCAAGTCTCAACAGGCTTACTCAGCCTCCCTCTCCTGCCCGCAGGTCAGCATCACTGTGATCGAGGCCCGGCAGCTCGTGGGCTTGAACATGGACCCCGTGGTGTGCGTGGAGGTGGGTGACGACAAGAAGTGCACATCCATGAAGGAGTCCACTAACTGCCCCTACTACAATGAGGTCAGTGCCCTGTGGCCGGAGGTGGGGAAAGGGACTTCCCTAAATGTGGCAGGAGGCCTGGTTCCCGCCGTTTCCCAGGCCTGAGTCCCTTGGGGGCAGTGGCACCATTAAAGAGTGGTTCCTGTGAGCCAGGTGCTCCTATAAATGCTGCAGGGGTGTACCCTCTTCTGGCCTCGGCAAAGATCAGAGGTTGTTGCCATTAATCCCATATTATACCAGAGAACATGGAAGCTTCTGGAGAGAGCTCTCGCCCAGGTGCTGAGGGCCAGAGTGGGGTTCTGTGTACGCACCCTCTCTGCTGGGCTGCCTCCATGCTTTCAGAGCACTGGCCTTGACTCTTCAAAATGACAGAAAAAAGCCTGGTTCCTGCTCCTGTTCTTTGCAGCCATATGAGGCCCCACTGAGGTCAGAGGACCTCAGAGACCTTCTAATTCCATCTCCCCATCTTACAGAGGAGGATACTGAGGCCTCAGTATGAAAAAGACCTTGCCTAAGAGCACAAAGAGCGCTGGTGATGAAGCAGGGCCCAGCCTATCAGCCTCAGCCCAGCACTCTGTCTACCACTTTGAGTGGCCACCCCTGACACAAGACCTTGACTTAGGGCTCCAGCAGGGAACCAACTTAATCAGCTCTAGTGAGGGATGCCCAGGAGCCCTTCAGATGCCTGAACATGGGTCAGACTGGCCTGGGGGCCCTAGCCCTCCTTCTCCTGGGGGGAGCATTCAGTCTGCTTGTCATGGGGGCTCCAGGCAGTGAAGGTGCCAAGCTAGCCAGAGTGAGGCATCCTTGTCCTGTATCTCCATGTCTGTCCTGAGGAGTGGTGAGGGCTGAGGGTGCCACCGAACTTAGGGGGAGCCCCCCAGCTGCGCATCAGCAGGAAGGAAGCCTGGATGCACTTCTGTCCCTCACAGGGACCCAGACCAGGGTCCTAGGTGAGCCTGGTTCTCACAGCTTGTTGCCCACAGGGCTGGGACATCTGTGCTCAGGAAACACCTGCCCCCTTCCCCCAGCCCCATATGGTGACCTTCCCAGGAGTCAGGAAATTCAGCCTCCCCACCTCTGACCTTCTATCAGGTCACATCCCTGACTGGAAAAGCCTCCAACCTAGATAAGAATCTGCTTTCCTTTAATGGATATGGAGACAGGTGCCCATGGCCTTCCACGGTTATTTGATAGTGGCAGAGCCACGTTGAGCTGACTCAAGGGCTCACCTTGCACCAACCCCACACACCTCATGCTTCTTTCAGAGGGCTTCCTCCTTCCCAAGGAAACAGCCGTTCTCCCCACACTGTTTCCCTGCCCAACTCCTACTCACCCTCCAGAGCCCAGGCCAAGTGTCCATGCCGCTGAGCAGCCTTACCTGTGCTCTCTGGGTCAGAGGTCAATGCACTTCTTTCTCTGTGACAATAATGGCCCTGAATTGTGGTTGGTCCCTCATGTCTCTGTCCCTAGTGTACCCAGTCTCTGGCATCACTGTGGCCCAGCCCAGAGCCTGACTTGTACCTGGAGGGCTTGAGTAACACATTGCAGAATGGATACTCCCCCAAAGGAAGCAACGAACATTTGCTGAGCATGTGCTGTACTTGGAGCCCATTCCTGGCAACATAGGGGCCACAGAGGTGACAGTCTCTGCCCTGACAGGCCATGTCTACTTCCAGCCTAGTAACCACTTTCCAATTATATCCACTAAGACCATTCCTTCCACTCCCGTGAGTCTTAAATCTGGATCATAGTTTCGTTTTTTGTCACAAATCCAAATAGCTCTGATTTGGTTAATTTCTGTTTCTTCCAAACCAGGGTTTCTCAAATTCAGTACTGTGGACATTTTAGGCCAAATAACTTTTGGTGTAGGGGACTGTCTTGTGAATTGTAGGATGTTGGGCAGCATCCCCGGCTTCTAACCACTCGATGCCCGTAGCAACCCCCACCCAGTTGTGGCAACCAAAAATGTCTCTAGACATTGCCAAATGTCCCCCTGGGCTTAAAATCACACCATTATGAACAACCACTGCTTCTCCTGATTCCTCTGGTCCTGAAGCAGGCTTTCTTTCCTTTTGCTTCTTGTCCAATACCACGTTCTTCTTCATTGAAAAATACCCTTGGTGAGGGGATGCTCCTCAGTGGCTCAGTTGGTTGGGCGTCTGCCTTTGGCTCAAGTCATGATCCCAGGGTCCTGGGAGTGAGCCCTGCATCGAGCTCCCTGCTCAGCCAGGAGCCTGCTTCTTCCTCTCCTCCCTGCTCATGCTCTATCTCTGTCTCTGTTTCTGTCTCTCTCAAATAAAAAAATTAAATCTTTAAAAAAAAAAAAGGAAGAAGATAAATGCCCTTGGTCCCAGAAGTTTACTTCTTCTGGCTACTTCTCTGAGTTAGCAGGAACTTTCCTTCACCTGCACTAAACACAATAGAGGGAGATGAGAGCAATCAGCATGACTTAGACTTTTAAATGGTTATGAAAGGGGACTACACTCAGGAAACACAAGGACTATACCCACAGAGTGCTCAGAGTGCAGAGTTCCTGCTCTCACTCAGCCGGGGGGCTTGCCCAGGGCTGACACAGCTGGCCTGGCCTCGCCTCTTGACTGGCTCCAGACCTGTCTCCCCGTGAAGCGAGGCTTCCAACCACTGACTTCCCAGTACAACCTGACCAGTACAACACCAGGCCAGGGCCCCTTCTCCCTGGGTGCATCTGGTCTTGGCCACTGGTGTCTTCCTTCTGCCTAAACCACCTCTCTCCTTTGCCCAGGATCCCTCTCTTTCTTCTTCCCAAGGAACCTGACATCACCCAATCTGCTTAGCACCCCCAACTCTGCCTTTACTTTTTCTTGGCTCCTCTTTTGCCTACAAGGTGTTCTACTCCCATGTATTCTCCCCGAGTACAACTATGGAAAACTCCATATGCTCAGGGACAGGAACTAGGAGTTTGTCCATCTGTCTGTACACCTGTCCGCCCCTCCACGTAGCCAGGCCTTTCCCAAACCCTCATACTTCTGTCCTCCCCCCACAATCCAATTCCATGAACAGTCCCCACTGCCTCTTCTCCCCATCATGTCTCCACCTCTGCCCCTGGCTTCACTGAAACTGCCTTCCAGGTCACCAAGGACCATGTCATCCCTAAGTGCAAGTCCACGTCGCCCCTCTCTTTTGACTGCCCCTCCCTTTCCAGCCTCTCAACGCCCCCTCCAGCCACCCCCTCCCTCATTGTCTTTCCTGACACACTCTCTGTCCCCTCTGCTGAAATCCTGCTGCTTCTTGGAGGCCTGCCCTAGATCAGTCCCTTCCCTTACTCTCCTCAGTATCTCCGCAGTCCCAAGGGGTTATTGCCACCTGCATTGGTCTAGATCTCCACCCATCTCTCCAGAGCTTCAGCGGCCCCCAGCCATGGCCTCCTGCACATATTTGCTGCACACACAGCAGTCACCATGTACCATGCACTGACCACGCGCGCTCACAGGCTGAACACTTGACAGGGGTCAACTCATTTAGACTTCACAACCATGCCTCCCAGACCCCTTTGGATGAGCCTTGAGTATTATCCCTGCATCACAGGGTGGTAAACTGAGGCTCAGGAAGGAAGTGACTGGCCTGACAGTTAAAGCTTTGTCTGGCGCTAAAGGCAGCACTTGTACCCACAGTGCTCTAGCAGGAGTCTCCAGCAGCCAGGATAAGACTCTCCTCAGACATTGGCCCTAGGCATGTTGGCAACACTTTTTCCTTGTCTCTGCCCACAAATTCTCCAAAGCAGTGGTCCCTCTGTGGCCGCACCCCCTCCTCATTCCCGACCGACATCTGCACAACAAGGCCAGGAGACGTGGGGCAGGGAGTGAGTGGCAGCTCCCAGCTGAAGAGGACTGTTCACACCCACAGCATTTTATATTTACAGCAAATTAAGTCGTTCACACCTCATTTTACATTTAAACATTGCTGAAATTGGGACACATCTTCTAGGCAGTGGAGCATTGTGGTTTAATGAAATGTCTGTGTTGCCTGTATAACTGCAATGTATATTATGGTATCGTGTAATATCTCTCATCATAACAAGACTCTAGGTGGGTGTCTTTACCCCCATTTTACAGCCTGGGAAACAGATCAGACAATGTGTTGCTCAAAGCCACACAGCTCCCACCTGCCACAAAGTCAGGGAGGACCAGTGGTTGCCACTGCTGTTCATCTAAACTTCGGGGTGCAGGGGAAATGGCCGGGGTGCTGGCAGGAGGGAGGGGCCTGGCACTGCCCCAGCCACGGTCAGCTGGGTGACAGCAGCTCTGGGTTGTTCCCCCCTTCCAGTACTTTGTCTTCGACTTCCACGTCTCTCCTGATGTTATGTTCGATAAGATCATCAAGATCTCGGTGAGTGGGGAGCAGCCCTGGCAGGCAGGGCCACTAGCTTAAACTGCACCTTTGTGTAGACTTAAAAAGGGGATCCCTCTGGATGGACCAACCACTAAAAGCCCCATTCCCAGCCCTATGCCCAGACACGCAGCCAGGCAAGTGGGGCACAGGTTGATTTGGGCCTCTGTCACCTGTTTAGCCAGGTGCCTCTGTACAGTGTACAACCTACTCACCCGTACCTGGCAGCCAACAAAAATGAGGGAAAGAGGGATTAATGCTGAGCCTCGGCAAGCTGCCCCTGCCCTATCAAATACCCTCCAAAAAGCTGTTCCCCAGAAAGACAGGTGGTGCCACCATCAGACCACCCCATCCCTACCCCCTTGGAAAGCCTCAGCCCTGCCTGGCTTGACTGGTGGCTGGTGGTTCTGCCCGGAAGGTGATTCACTCCAAGAACCTGCTGCGAAGTGGTACCCTAGTGGGGTCCTTCAAAATGGATGTGGGAACCGTGTACTCCCAGCCTGGTGAGTAGCTGTGCGATTCGGTCAGCATCAGTACCCATAGCTCCGCGAATGTAGCACATGCCGTCCTTCCCACCCTGACGGTCCCGGGGCCTAGCCTGGCCAGGACCATAAACTCAGTGTGAAGCCGTTGGGTGTGTGGAGTGATGGGGTGTCCAGTCTGCACATGGATGCGGTGACTAACTGTGCTCAGGCTGCTGGATTCACAGGAGCCCTGCGGGGTGTACGGCATTGCCCCCGTTTACACTTGAGGGACCTGGGGCCTGAAGAAGCACTGGGGCTTCCCCAGTCACCCAGTCCACTGGGGGTGAACTCAGGCTGTATGACTCCAGAGCACCCACTGAGCCACACTGTCCTCAACACAAATGTGTTGTAGCAGCCTCTGAGGGATGCTGGGCTCACTGAGCAACCATCAAGGGACCCAGGCCTCCTAAGGATAGCCATGCAGAGCTGTGGCTGACCAGCAGCAATGTGGGTCCCCAGGGGCCAACAGTGGATGAGGCTGGTGAGAAAATCCCAAGAGGTGGCCCAGAGGGTTTGTGAGGCATGGGACAGGCGGAGGAAGTGCCCTCAGCCTGCAAGATGGTGGCTAAGCCCATGGCCAGCTCAGGGACCCCTGGCACACATCCTGGCATTGGGCCCCACCTCATGTCCCAGGAGTGAACCCACCATTGAGGATGTGGTAACGACTGTATTAGGCTCTTTGACAGTGACAATACAGTTTCACCCGGTGTCACATTTGACTGTCACAAAACAGTGAGGTAGGAGACATCAGCGTTCCTTCCCCTTTTACAGATGAGATGATAAACGAAGCCAAGAGAAGTTAAGTGGCTTGGAAGTGCCACTGAACTATTAGGTTGAACAAATTGGCAATTTCTTGTGGTTCAACTTAGTAGACACTTGGCCTGTGCACACTCTGCAACTAATACTAGGGAATCAGAGGCCAAACCCAAGCTTATACACATGAACATCACAAGCTGCAAGAGACCTGAAAACATCGAGTCCAGCATCTCCATATGACAAAGAAGCCCAGGGTTATGAGGAGACTTGCCCAGCGCCTCCTGGGAATAGAACTTGGTCTCCCGGCTGCCAGGCCAGTGTCTTTCCCACTGACACACACACACACACACACACACACACACACACACACACACACACACGTTGTAGTCCAAGATGGCCCTAGTGACCATTAGCATCTTTGAGGAGTGGGAAAGGAAGAGGGCCAGTTTTCCATCTGGCACTTCCTAGGAAGCATGACCAGCTGTGGGCCATGGGCTGGGGTGGAACCCCAGGGCTGAGCAGTGCCCCCCCAGTACCGGTGGCAAAGGTTTGGAGAGACAGCAAGGAGCCTGACATGGAGATCTGGGCTTCTCAGCAGTAGCGTCCTGGAGAGAAGCCACTGCCACTCAGGGAGCACCTGCTAAGCGCCAGGCACCGGGGCAGCCACGCTGTGCTGGCAGGCCTAACCCTCACTGCCCTCTGTGGGCCACTTCACTCCAAGTCACAAGAAGAAAGCAGGCCCAGCAAGCTTACATAGCTGGTCCAAGGAATGGAAAAGAATGTGAACCCAGGACCAGGTGGGCCCAAAGCCCAGGTTCTCCACTGGGCATCCCACTGCCAGACTTGCTGCTTCTTCTATCTGTTCCTGAGCCTGGTACCCTTCATAGGAACCTGAAGTCACAAGACCCCCACAGCTAGGGTACTGATGTCTTCACTCTGATGGTCTCTGGCTTGGTCTGATCCTCCCTGAGAGTCCCTCATTGCTGACCTAGCCAGGGAGTCATTGGAAATATGCTGCCCAGGGACACAGGAGTTCTGGGTGCTACTGGGAGTCTTGGGTGGTATCAATATCTTGTGGAGCTGGAAGGGTTTCCTGGGGAGACCAGGGCCTGTTATCACCCTGGCAGGACCACTTTTGCACCATCAGATGCAGCAGCAAGACACTGCTCACTCACTAATTCCCTCTGCTGGAGATAAGGAGGGGTTGTACAAGTCTACACCCACCCTTTGGTAGATCACAGAGGAAGTCCGGGGTGCTTGCAATCTCCTTAGCCCAACCACCTTCCCTGACAGGTGTCTGAGAAGTTTGAGTGTGGGGAGGGGTAGGAAGGAGGCCCTTCCAAGCTCAAAGAACAGCAGCCATAAAGGCAGGAGGGTATGAACAGGGACTCCAGTAGTCCAGAGAGGAGTAAGCAGCTAGGCCCAGAGGGAGCACAAGGGTGGGGAGGGATGAGTGGAGTGAGCCAGGCAGAGCTGAATCAGGAGGCTCCACGGACCACACTGAGGTCTATACCCCAAGCACCGGTGAGCCCCTGGCGTTTGAAAGGAAGAGCCAGGGAAGGGGAACCTCTCTGAAGGTTCTGTCTGGCAGCTGTATGTAGGTTGTCTGCAGGGGTGAGGGCAGGAGAGCTGCAGGGGTTTGGAGAGTTCTCTCTTCAAAATCACACCACACACCCGGACACAAGACCTTGCCCTGGCTGCTCACCCCTCTGGGGACCGCTGTCTCCTCCTGGTCATCCTGGGAATCAGGGGCAGAAAAGATGCTCAGCTCCGCAGCTCCTCACCCTGCCCCAGGGTGGCAGGTGCAGTCTCCACTCCTCACCCCTGCAGAGCACCAGTTCCACCATAAGTGGGCCATCCTGTCAGACCCTGACGACATCTCCGCTGGGCTGAAGGGCTACGTGAAGTGTGACATCGCTGTGGTGGGCAAGGGGGACAACATCAAGACACCCCACAAGGCCAACGAGACAGATGAGGATGACATTGAGGGGTGAGGCTCCCATATACCTCCGCCCAGCCCCTGGAGACCTGACCCAGCCCTCCCTTCTCCCAAAAGGAGCCCCTGGAGTGGACTTGGTGCACAGAGCCTACCCCCTGTACCTCCCACTCCCAGACAGCTCAGCTCTTCCAAGAAGAACCAAGGGCAGGGCTGGCCAAGGCATCCACAGACTCTTCTCCCAGGAGGGGAAGATCAGAGGCAGGACAGGGCAGGAGTTCACGAAGATTGTCCTGGGCCCTAGGGTAAATAGATGCCAGGGCAGGACTGGGGTGCCCACACCTGGCCCCCACAGCTCTGGCTGTATGCGCCGGCAGGAACTTGCTGCTGCCCGAGGGGGTGCCTGCTGAACGCCAGTGGGCCCGGTTCTACGTGAAAATTTACCGAGCTGAGGGGCTGCCCCGTATGAACACCAGCCTCATGGCCAATGTGAAGAAGGCTTTCATTGGTGAGAACAAGGACCTGGTCGACCCCTATGTGCAAGTCTTCTTTGCTGGCCAGAAGGTATTGGGGTGCAGGATGCAGGAGGTTGGGTTTGGGGTAACAAGCAGTAGAGCAACAGAGTGATTGGAAAGTGGGGGCTGGAGGTGGAGGTGAGGCAAAATCAGAAGCCAGGTGACATCGTTGATCCCTGGGTGCATTTGAGGAGAGTGGGAGATGAGGGGAGCTCCAGCTGAGAGGGGCTGGAGCTAGGACCATGCTGGGGAATCCTTTTAGCCACGGGCCTTATGGGATCCTGCCTGTCTCTGCATCCTGGAGACTGAGAACTAAGGCGGGAGCACTGAAAGGGAGGAATCTGAGAGGCTGGCGTGGGGGAGAGTGCCTGCTGGATATAAGTGCACACACGCATTCATATACACCCACATACACACGTCCCACATGTGAGCACTGGGTGTTAGATGCAACTGATGAATCACCGACCTCTACCTCTGAAACTAGTAATACCCTGTGTAACACCCAGTGCTCATTCCATCCCGTGCCCTCCTTAATGCCCATCGCCCAGCTACATCTCCCAACCCCTCCCCTCCAGCAACCCTCAGTTTGTTTCCTATGATTAAGAGTCTCAAAAAAAAAAAAAAAGAGTCTCTTATGGTTTGTCTCCCTCTCTGATTTCGTCTTGTTTTATTTTTCCCCTCCTTCCCTTATGATCCTCTATTTTGTTTCTTTAATTCCACAGATGAATGAGATCATATGGTAATTGTGTTTCTCTGACTTATTTCACTTAGCACAATACCCTCTAGTTCCATCCATGTCATTGTAAATGGCAAGATTTCTTTTTCCACACACACACATGTATACACCACATCTTCTTTTCCATTCATCTGTTGATGGACATTGGGTCTTTTTCCATGGTTTGGATATTGTGGCTATTACTGCTATAAACACTGGGGTGCAGGTGCCCCAAAATTGAATTTAAATAAAAAATTTGAATACATATATATATACACCACACACATACACATACACACGTGACTACACACATATACACATACCACATACACACACCCATAGGTACACATGCATACACACATCCTACACATATATATATGCATACATACATAGTCCACATACGTAGCACAACACATACACATACAACCCACATGCATACACACATGTGCACATAAGCCACCACACATACACGTACACATGCACTTGCACATACATGCATGGATACACATGCACATACACACACCACACACATATACATGTGCAGGTGCTCACACATACACACACACACACACACACACACACACATACCCTAACCCTCATTCCCTCCCACCAGGGCAAGACTTCAGTGCAGAAAAGCAGCTACGAGCCCCTCTGGAATGAGCAGGTCATCTTTACAGACCTGTTCCCCCCACTCTGCAAGCGCATGAAGGTGCAGATCCGAGACTCCGACAAGGTCAACGATGTGGCCATCGGCACCCACTTCATTGACCTGCGCAAGATTTCCAATGACGGAGACAAAGGTTAGCAACAGGAGACTGCATTAGGGGCAAGAGGACCGAAGGGAAGGGGTAAATGGGACTCCCCCCTCACCCCACCTCCACCATCTCCACCTCCTCCAGAAAGGCACCGGACATAGTGAGGCTTGGTCAGCAGCCCCCACCTCAAAGGGTGGACAGTCATGGCTCAGGTCTGCACAGGGTTGAAAGGGCCTACCTGAACCAGGTTGCCTGGGTTTGAACCCGCACAGTTAGTGGCTGTGTGATCTTTGAATTTGTTTTCTCATCTGTGAAATGGAAATAATAATTATGTGTGTTTCACATATATGGATACTGCTGCCACAGTCCCTATCTATGGGCTTGTGGGGCTCACCCCTTCTAGGACCCAGGCACCAGGTACCAGAGACGTAGAGCAAGAGAAGAATCCATTCCTGTCCTCATGGTGCTCACTGGGGACTAGAAAGGTGGATGTGCTACCGAATGTTCGAAACCTAAGGCCAAAGACGCAGAAGGCCACATATTACATGACTCCGTTTCTATGAAATGTCCAGAACTGTCAAATCCATGGAGAGAGAATATAGACTAGTGATTCCAGGAGGCAGGAGAGGGACCCGGGACTAACTGCCAGTAGGTACAGGGTTTCTCATGAGGGGGATGGAAGTGTCCTGGAAACAGGTGATGCTCGTACAACAAACTGAATATACTAAAAACCACCAAAATGCATGTTTTAAAATGGTGAATTTTATATTATGTGAAGTATATCTTGATTTTTTTAAATGCCATGATTTGTTTCTAAACCGAGCAGAACAAAAGCCAAACAAACGAAGCTCATACAGCAGATCAGCCCCATGTTACCCATGAGACAAATTCCAACAGCAGGAGAAGTTACCGGGGCCTAGGCACTGGGCCGGCTTCGTGGAGAAAGCGTTACACAGGCGGACAGAGGGAGGATGTTTGGAGAGGCGGGGAGGGGTCCACGTGAGCAGGGTGGGAGACCTGGTGAGATGCGGGTCTGCACCGGCCACCAGGGGCCAGAAGGCCAGGCTGGGGAGTGTGAGAGGAGCTGGCGTCTGTAGGCAGCCCCGGCTCCAGCTCCCAGGAAGCAGGGAGCCTGACCCAAGGAAGGGCTCTGTGCCAGTGAGGAGGCTGCCCAGGCCGCCCATGCACAGCAGGGGTGAGCTCTTCCTAGGGCCTCCTGTCAGCCTCCTCCAGTGTTCCACCGAGCAAGACACAGGGTCCTCGGCTCGGCAGCCAGGAGGTGCAAGCCCGACGCCCTAAAAGAGGCTCATGAGCCCCTCGTCTCTCTCCCCGTGGCCCTCAGGCTTCCTGCCCACGCTGGGCCCAGCCTGGGTGAACATGTACGGCTCCACCCGCAACTACACGCTGCTGGATGAGCACCAGGACCTGAATGAGGGCCTGGGCGAGGGCGTGTCGTTCCGCGCCCGCCTCATGCTGGGCCTGGCTGTGGAGATCCTGGACACCTCCAACCCCGAGCTCACCAGCTCCACGGAGGTACAGGTGGAGCAGGCCACGCCCGTGTCGGAGGTGAGGACCCAGGGGGCCGGGCTGTCCTCCAGGGCCCCTGGCTCAGCCCTCTTCCCGCCACGGGACCCTAGGCCTAGGCTCGGCCTGTTGCTGCCGTCTGCCTCACAGGGCAAGACCCCATGACGAAGCCTCCTTCCCCAGGAAGCAGGAGCCCACACTCTGCCCCCAATACCCCCAGGGGACCTCCGTTCCCTCCCACTGCCTGTGCCGGCACTCTGCCTAGAGGTCCCAGGTCTCTGCTCTGTTCCTGACCATGGTTGTCCTTGTCTAGGGATATGCAGGCCGGAGGTCAAAAGGATTTAGGCCTTCAGGGTCTGGGCTGCTTAGCTGCCCAGCGGGATGGGATGTCTGCCCCCATCTGTCTGTAAGCCAGTAGGAGGAGGCCTGGCTCCAGGCCTGACATCCCTGCTGAGGTTTGGGGATGGTTTGAACCACCTTCCCCACAGAGCTGCACAGGAAAAATGGAAGAATTCTTTCTATTTGGAGCCTTCCTAGAGGCCTCAATGATCGACCGGAAAAACGGAGACAAGCCAATCACCTTTGAGGTCACCATAGGTGAGTGCCGGGCTCAGAGGGATCTTCAGGTCTGGGGGCTGCTCGGTGGTAACAGCTAGGAAGGGAAGCTTTGACCACTTTCCTTCACATGTCCTCAAGCACCCACACAGCACACAGTGTTCACACGACTGTGCACACGTGCCCACAGGGTGCCTTAGCTCCACAGGGTAAAGCTGTGTTTGGGACATGGGGGAAAAAGCAGCCTTCCCTGCAGCAGGGAAGGGGGAGAGAGTAGGAATCCAGGTCATGTCCTAGGCTGGCCCTTGAGTCCAGTGGTCATCAGGGCTTCTAGCCAGGTCATTGCTGGGGGTGGGGGACACAGACACTTTCCTCTGGCCAGTGTTCTGTTGTGTCCAAGCTGGTTCAAACTCCTGGCACCTTCCCCACCCCCTGCCTTCCCACTTCCCTCCCACAAACACAAAGCAGCACCCAAATCAGAGGGCAGGAATATGGGGGTAGGGGGGAAGGATTCTAGGCCCTCTAGTGCCCCATTCTGCCTCCAGGTAACTATGGGAATGAAGTTGATGGCCTGTCGAGGCCCCAGCGGGGTCGGCTTCGGAAGGAGCCTGGGGACGAAGAAGAGGTCGATCTGATCCAGAACTCAAGTGACGATGAAGCTGATGAGGGTGGGGACCTGGCCTCCGTGTCCTCCACCCCTCCCATGCGGCCCCAGATCACAGACAGGTGAGTCAGGAGGATGGAGGGTCCTGAGAGGCCCTAACTGCTGCCTCCCATCGTCTCATGGCCTGGACCTCCCACCTCCCTGGGTTCCAGCCCTCAACCTCCCACCTCCTCCCCCTCAGGAACTACTTCCATCTACCCTACCTGGAGCGCAAGCCCTGCATCTACATGAAGAGCTGGTGGCCCGACCAGCGCCGCCGCCTCTACAATGCCAACATTATGGATCGCATTGCAGACAAGCTGGTCAGGGCCAGGCGGTGGGAGGGAGGGAGCAGGGGAAGGCAGGGGTGGAGGGTGCTTCAGAGGGCCTCGCCCAGCCTGGAAGCCTCCCCTGCAACACACAAGGCAGTCTGCCCAGCAGGAAAAGCCCCAGCGTTACCTCTGGTCCTGTCCCTGCTCTCATGCCCCAGGAGTGGGTGGAGGGCCCGAGGGCTACATAGAATGGAGTCTGGGAATCCTGGTCCATCCCATCCTGGTGTTCCCTGGAGGAGGCTGGCAACCCCTCTGTCTCTGGCCTGCACCGTACCCCCATCCACCATCTAGTCCTGACCTCTGCCCGGCCCCAGCGAATCCACTGGAACCACAGACCCGTAGCCCAGAGGTGGCTTCTTCCTTCAGGCAGAGACAGAGCCTGGGGCATTGGTAGTTTCTGTATGATGTCAAGACCTGGGCAGGGTGGGGCATGGAACTAGTGAGGGGTCCCCTGATGAATGGGGGGAGACCTCTGGGGAGACTGAGGCAGGGGGCTGTGGGTCAGCATGCACCCTCACTCCTGGTCTGCAGGAAGAAGGCCTGAATGACGTGCAGGAGATGATCAAGACTGAGAAGTCTTACCCTGAGCGTCGCCTCCGGGGTGTCCTGGAGGAGCTCAGCTGTGGCTGCTAGTGAGAGGAAGGGGTGGGGGGGCGAGGGACTGGAAGTGGGGGGCTGAGCAAGGGAGGAAGTGTCTGCAGGCTTGCTGGCAGGTGGCCTCCACTGAGCACTGCTCCCTTGTCCCCCAGCCGCTTCCTCTCCCTCGCCGACAAGGACCAGGGCCACTCATCCCGCACCAGGCTGGACCGGGAGCGCCTCAAGTCCTGCATGCGGGAGCTGGTGAGGACTTGCTGGACCACACAGGGGATCAAGGGAGGGTGCCCGAGGCTGAGGGAACAGCTGTCTCTAAGGTCACAGCCACCAGGGCCAGCTCCCTTCGTCATGCAGTGTGGCCTGAGCCCCTCACCACCCCAACCCTCCAACCCCCACAGGAAAGCATGGGACAGCAGGCCAAGACCCTGCGGGCTCAGGTGAAGAAGCACACGGTGCGGGACAAGCTGAGGCTATGTCAGAATTTCCTGCAGAAACTGCGCTTCCTGGCAGATGAGGTGCACCCCCTGTTATCGTGCAGAGAGGGGATGCCCAGCCCCCAAACCAGAGTGACTGGAGTGGGGAGGTGGTTGCTGCACAGGAAGAGGCTGGATAGGACCACCTAGGAGGCCCCTCTGGTTCTGACAGCCTTTGGGGGACAGAGGAGAACAAGCCATTCATCCTGTCCTGTGTTCTTCCCATGCAATTTGTGGGAGGTGAAGAAGACCCGGCTTTGGGGTCCTCCCCTCTGCAGTCCCAGGCCTGGCCCTCTGGGCCCAGAGGGTCAGTCAGGCTCTGGGGCCCTAGCCCCGTGGTGGGACCCCTCCCTTAGCAGCCCCCTCCTGCCTGCCCCCAGCCCCAGCACAGCATCCCCGATGTCTTCATCTGGATGATGAGCAATAACAAGCGCATTGCCTACGCCCGGGTGCCCTCCAAGGACCTGCTCTTCTCCATCGTTGAGGAGGAGCTGGGAAAGGACTGCGCCAAGGTCAAGACGCTCTTCCTCAAGGTACAAAAGGGGAACGAGACTTGGGAATGAGGTTGGGGCCCAGGGCTTCTTCCAAGGGATCAGCCTCCTCTTGGAGGGAGCGCCAAGGGCTTCTTCCAAGGGATCAGCCTCCTCTTGGAGGGAGCGCCCTCCCCGCCATAGCAGCTGCTCACAGCAGAGCTGGAGAGAGAATAGGAAGGGGGGACGAGGGCCAGATAGCACTGTCCTGCCCATCCCCCTCCGTTCTGTTCCCACCATGGTGAGGTGGCTGTGGAGGGACAAGGGCAGCTCTGAATGAGGCCTTTGCCAGGGCCCCCCACCTGTTCCTCACCCCCTGGACCCAACAGCTGACCACACCCCCTCCCCCAGCTGCCAGGCAAGCGGGGCTTCGGCTCAGCAGGCTGGACGGTGCAGGCCAAACTGGAGCTCTACCTGTGGCTGGGCCTCAGCAAGCAGCGCAAGGACTTCCTGTGCGGGCTGCCCTGTGGCTTCGAGGAGGTCAAGGCAGCCCAGGGCCTGGGCCTGCACTCCTTCCCACCCATCAGCCTGGTCTACACCAGTGAGTGAGGCCCCCTCATCCAGGCCGGGCCTGGCTGCCAGCCCCGGGACATGTGCCAGCAAATCCTGCTGTCATCAGCCTTCCCACACCCCCGGGTCCCCCAACCCCCTGCCCACACCTGCTGCAGCGCAGTCCGGGAGGGCACCCAAGGGGCCGCCCAGATGTACGTACAGGGAGCCTCAGCTTGCTCTTCCCCACAGAGAAGCAGGCCTTCCAGCTCCGAGCCCACATGTACCAGGCTCGCAGCCTCTTTGCTGCCGACAGCAGTGGCCTCTCAGACCCCTTCGCCCGCGTCTTCTTCATCAACCAGAGTCAGTGCACAGAGGTGAGGGCTCAGGGGAGAAGGGAGGGGCTCTGGCTCAGGGAGTACTGGGAAGCCCTTGAGGGTGTGGGACCCAGAAAACAGATTGGCCAGCACCCCAGATCCTTAGAGAACAGCCTTGCAGGTATCTGTGGGCCCAGGACATACTGGTAAAGGCTTTAAATTGTGATTACGTTCGACACAGAAGAAAGGAAAGGAAAGACATGGTGGGGTGGGGGGGCATGGGAGCCAGCCTCATGTTGGCCTTCATTTTAAGCTTTTGGGAAGAGTCAGGGAACATGGCCCTCCTGTCCCCGGAGTCCCTGGAAGTCACAGTGATTTGGGTGACTCCTGCTCATGTACGTGCCCGCACACCACCACCTATTACCCATATCACCCCTGCCCCACGCTGCAGGTACTGAATGAGACTCTGTGCCCCACCTGGGACCAGATGCTGGTATTTGACAACCTGGAGCTTTATGGTGAAGCCCATGAGTTGAGGGATGATCCCCCTATCATTGTCATCGAGATCTATGACCAGGACGCCATGGTATGGACAGGCTCAGGCACCAGGAATCTATGCCTTCATCTCTGCACTCCACCTGCCTTGAGAGCCACCTCTCCAGCGCAGCCCCAGGGCTCCTCAGCCAGGGTGCTTGCTGGAAAGCTGGGAGTGGAGGGGGGGCTGCTGACCAGACCCTCCAGCAGACCCTCCTCCTCCTGCCCTGTTACTGCAGCCTGACCCCTTCCCGATCTTGTGGGCCTCTGGGATCTCAGGAAACAGCTAGGCCAGAGTGTCCACACATCCTGCCACAGATAGGCCCAGCTCAGGCCCAAAGTCATCAGGACATGTGCCAGCAAGTCCTGCTGTCATCAGCCTTCCCACACCCCCGGGTGCCCCAACCCCCTGCCCACACCTGCTGCAGTCAGTAACAGCCTCACAGCTCTCCATGGAAACTCTGGAGTAGAGAAACAAAGGATTGAGATGACCCTTCCAGAGCTGGGGGGCCACCCCTCCAGCTACTGGGATACTCTGAGAGCTCTGGACTAGACGTAGGAAGATTTCATTGCTAGTCCTGAGTCCTGCATCTGCCATTCACTGCCATCATGGCCTTGAGCAGGTCTGTGATGGGCCCCAAGACTTGGTCTTCCCCATCTGTAGAATGAGGTGATCACACCTGCCCCTTAGCTCCTGAGGCTGTGGTGAGGACTGAATGAGATCCCAGGTGTGAAAAACATCCATAGTAAACTCAAGCACTGGAAGGCCACCTGGGTTATTTGTCATGTCAGGGCAAAGCCGACTTCATGGGCCGGACCTTTGCCAAGCCCCTGGTGAAGATGGCCGACGAGGCGTACTGCCCACCCCGCTTCCCACCCCAGCTCGAGTACTACCAAATCTACAGAGGCAATGCCACGGCTGGGGATCTGCTGGCTGCCTTCGAGCTGCTGCAGGTGGGGCCACAGGGAAGGGCACTGGGGCCGGGGGCTGCTCTCCTCCCCATCCTGCCGTGAGGCCAGTTTCACCAAAACTGGCGCTGCAGCGTGGTTCTCGGGGACCTGGGGCATCGGCCTTCCCTGGCTCCCCATAGCACCTGACAAATACCTCATGGGGAAGGAGAGTGTGACACTATGACTCCCATCCCCCAGATTGGGCCAGCAGGGAAGGCGGACCTGCCACCCATCAATGGCCCTGTGGACATGGACCGAGGTCCCATCATGCCCGTGCCTGTGGGCATCCGGCCCGTGCTCAGCAAATACCGAATCGAGGTGCGTGAGGACTCAGTGGGGATCTTCCAGTCCCTGCCCTGGACAGGCCCTGCTGCGTTCTGGCTTCCTTGCCCCTTCACTCTCCTCCCATCAAGGCTCACGTGCACACACTCCACTGCGGGCATCAGGAGGTCTCCAGCAACCTCAGACCACTCCTCATTTTTCAGACAAGGAGACTGAAGGCCTCGGGAGGGAAGTGACCTGTCCAAGTCACACCCAGAGCCAGCGGCAGAGCCAGGCTCCTGCCCTTGCAGTGCCTGCCCATTCTGCCCCAAGTCCAGAACCTTCCCCAGCCCTCCTGTCTGTGTCCCCATGGCCACCCTCAGCCCCGAAGCCCCTTGAGGACACTGGCCTCTCATCAGTTCCCCTGGCCCTGCCTCTCCTAACTCGCTGCCCACCCTCAATGGGCCCCACTGACTGAGGGGCTTTCCTCTCCCCCCCGCCCCAGGTGCTCTTCTGGGGCCTGAGAGACCTGAAGCGGGTGAACCTGGCCCAGGTGGACCGGCCGCGGGTGGACATCGAGTGTGCAGGAAAGGGAGTGCAGTCGTCCCTGATCCACAATTACAAGAAGAACCCCAACTTCAACACCCTCGTCAAGTGGTTTGAAGTGGTGGGTGCAGGCCCCGGGCAGAGCCAGACAGAACTGGGTGCAGCTAGTATGGCCGGGGTGGGTGGCTCCTCTGTTCCCTCCTTGATCCTAGGATGCACTTGGTCAACACCCCAGGACCTCCCAGAGAACGAGCTGTTGCACCCGCCCCTGAACATCCGAGTGGTGGACTGCCGGGCCTTCGGCCGCTACACCCTGGTGGGCTCCCATGCCGTCAGCGCTCTGCGGCGATTCATCTACAGGCCCCCAGACCGCTCAGCCCCCAACTGGAACACCACGGGTATGGCCACACCCCGAAGCCCAGGCCTGGCTCCATTGGCTCACGGGAGCAGCTCCTGCCCACAGTCCAGGCCTCGAGGCCGCCAGCTGGCTACCCAGGGGCCTCCCCGAGTGGGCATGAGGGAGGCCAGGGGACGCCCCATCCTGGGGGCCAAGCTACCTTTCTTTGGCTGCCCATCACTCTGGAGCAGAGAAAGATCCAGAGCCAGACACGTTCTTCAAGGGCCGGAGGGCAGATGGCTTCCTCTGCTGTTCTATGGATGAGGTCCAGGCCTCCCTTCTAGCTTCCCTCCTGGCCCAGCCTCCACTGTTTGACTCCACAGCAGCTCAGCCTTCTCTCTGGCTCATTTTCTCCCTCTCCTAATGCCTATCTTTTCTCTCTCAACTGCCCTGTCCCTCCCTCTTCCCTCAGAAAGCTCCAGGATCAGCTTTAGGCCCCTGGTCCTTCTGGCCACCTCTGATTCTCACTCTCATTCCTGTTCTTCCATGTCTGTCTGCTTGTCTGTCCGTCTCTCTGTACAGTCAGGCTCCTCCGGGGTGGCCGTGTGCTGTGCAATGGGGGCCCCTCCTCTCACCCCACAGGGGAAGTCGTGGTGAACATGGAGCCAGAGGTGCCTGTCAAGAAGCTGGAGACCATGGTGAAGCTGGACGCGGTAAGGCGCGTAACGTCAGCCCCACGCTAGCTGGGCACCTGTGACGCTTCACAGGAGCAGGGCCGCCTCCTTTGGCATGTCATGGTCGAGGGCTAAGCCTGCCTACATCTGCAAGCAGTCCATCCTAGCTCTGTTGCACCCACCCCTAAATGCAAGACTGTCAGTTCTGCGTGAACAGCAGTGTTCTTTCCAGAGACTGCCTGGTTTTTCATCCCAGCAATTCACAAACAAGCCTCCCTAGGCCCGGGTTGGGGAGAGATTTCTGGGTGGAAGCTCCTTATGCCTCTTGGTTTGGAGACTAGGGCCATTTATCTGCCAGAGAGACACCTGTCATCTGGGATTTAGATGCAGAACTGGTGTCTGCAGGGCAGGGTGGGCCAGATGTGGGCTTCCTCCCTGCCACGCTCTCTCCACCCCACTCCCGACCTCAAGTCTTTTACACAGCTGGGGCACCTCCCAGCTTCTGAGGTCTGAGATCAGTCTGAAATGACCTTCCCTTGGCCCACAGTCCTTGACCCTGGAGGGTCCCGGGCAGTTGGTTGAGTTAGCAGGGGGCATGGGTCTGAGGAAAGGGGAGCAGATGAGGGACGGGGCTGGCTCACAGCCCTACCATGGCACTGCCAGGAAAGCCCACTGCTGCAGGGCTATGCCTGGAGATGCCAGGCCCCCTCAGCTCCCAGCCTCCTGAACTTCTCCCTGCGGGCTCCTCCTGAGGCCAGGGGAGAGCCCCCTAACTTCAGACCATCAGTGAAAAAGATAGAGGACAGCATGAACCTGAGCTTCCCCCTCATCACCCCGGCCCTGGACTCTGGTGGGGATGTTTTCACCAGGGTCCTCTTCAGCTATGCAGTTATCTGTGCATCCACTGAAGTTTTCAGGCTCTTGCCCTAGTAAGGGGGGACAGTAGAGTGGCAGTTGACCTTGTCTAGCTAGCATTACTGAGCTCCTGTTGCATACGGGTCAGCTTCCCTGTCCAACCCTGAATGCCCATTGAAAACATCTGGGAAGTTTGCAGCCATGCAGGTGTCTGGCCCCCACATTTAGACTCAGGCGAGACCTGGAACTGATCATTTGTAACCACCCCCCACCCCGTGAGTCTAACACGCAGTCAGGGTGGAGAACCACCACCCTCAAAGGACTGTTGTCGGGGGACGTCTGGGTGGCTCAGCAGTTTAGCACTGACTTCAGCCCAGGGTATGATCCTGGAGACCTGGGATCAAGTCCCACATCAGGCTCCCTGCATGGAGCCTGCTTCTCCCTCTGCCTGTGTCTCTGCCCCTCTTTCTCTCTATATTTCTCATGAATAAATAAATAAAAATCTTTTAAAAAGAAAAAAAAAAGAAGGACTGTGGGAAAACATCTATGAAGCAGACCTCTTGCAGGTTCACCAGGCAGTGTGCTCTTGTCAGCACTAAGCCCAGAGCACAGGGGCTCCCACAGTGAACATCCCCGCATGAACTACCTCTCTGCTCTCGCTTTATCCTCTCCTCTTCTCTCTTTCCCCTCGTCTCCTCTCCTCTCCTCTCCTGGCTGGGTGGCTGCCTACCACTTCAGGCCCCTGGTGGCTAATTTTGTCCCCATCTCTTTGGTTCCCCTCCACAGACTTCTGATGCTGTCATCAAGGTGGATGTGGTGAGTGTGGGGCCATCTGGGGGCTTTGGGGAGAGAGGACCCTGCAGTGGCAGAGGATATCAGGCCAAGAGGCCCCACATCAGGGACTGAGCCACTCCCCAGGCTCTGGATGCTCGGGGTCAGTACCTTCCTCCAAAGAGGCAGAGGGAGAGAACCATTCAGGCAGCAAAGCCCTCGAGAGACAGTTGTGTCCTGGCCAGCAGCTTAAACTGGCAAGTCATGACCCTCTCTGAGCTTGGTACCTTCCTCCACAAAACAGGGCCCTTTGACACTGGTGACCTCAAGGAGCCTCATGGAGTCTAGGGTTCCCAGAAGTAAATAGTTAAAATAGATGGGGAACCCTTGGATGGCCCAGGGCTCAGAGAATGTCCAGGGAGCAGGGCTGTATGCAGGACTCTGGACCTGGCCAACCCTCCAGGCTGACGAGGAGAAGGAGAAGAAAAAGAAGAAGAAGGGCAATGCAGAAGAGCCAGAAGAAGAGGAGCCAGATGAGAGCATGCTGGACTGGTGGTCCAAGTACTTTGCTTCCATCGATACCATGAAGGAGGTGAGGCCTTGGGCTTGGGCTGGGGAGCTGAGAAGGAATAGGGCTGGGGGAGATGACCCCAACTCCACATCGGCCCCTCTTTCCCATTCCCCACCAGAGCCAGTTCCCCCACTCCAGTAACATGAGCTGGGAACAGACTTGTCTCACATCCTTGAAGTTCTAGCTCAGGACCCACCTGTTCCGAGATGGTGGTCCAGTCTACCTTCTCTGCCTAGGCTTTCTCTTGTCTTCACTCATCTTCACTCACTTCACTCATACCACAAACACCTCCTGAGTATATGTGATGAGTCAGACACCATCCTAGGTACTGTGGAGGCCAAAGATAAGTCCATAACCTGCCCTAAGGAGCCCTCATGGACATGTCAGCTGACATAGTGTGATGACAAAGGCAGATCAATGCCTGGGGGAGTCAGAGAAGGCTTCACAGGGAAGGTGACCTTTGAGGAAGAGGAAACACATGCAGAGGCCAAAAGGGAGCGATGATTTCTTATTAGGACTTGTACCTCTTTATATTGCTTTGTTCTACACATCTCAGCCATCGTGGCTATGGAATGTTCTTCCCCTACTGGATGCATGCAGCTTCTTCTTCCTGAGGCTGATCGCACATTCCAGAAGCTGCATTTCTCTTCTTCCACCTCTGTCTCTCTCCACCCAGATCAGGGCATTCCCTGCCTTACCGACTGACCAGGAGGGGCTTGTGCCTCAGTAGGACCTGAGCTGATCCAGACACCCTCTCTCCCCAGGTCCTTTCTGTGACCCAGGCTATGTGTGATGTTTACTTTCCACATTACGTTAGTCGGCTAAGCTGCTGTAGCAAGTTAGAGTAGTGTGAACAAGACTCAAACTTCTTTCTTTCTCACATAATGTCTCAGAGAGTGGTGTTAGGCTGATAGGGGGACATAATGATGGCAAGCACCAAGACCCCGCCGCTTGTTGCTGGCATCTGTGTGGTTAGAGGTGGCTCAGCCTCAGGTCCTAATACCAGAGCACAGGAAAGGGTAAAATAGAAGAAGAGGAAGCGTACTCCTTCCCTCTTGAGGGCCCAACCTGGGGTTGCACATACCACTTCCACTCATGTTGGCCAGAATCTAGGCTCCATATCTACACTTAGCTGCAAAGGAGGCTGAGAAATGTAATCTCTAGCTACATGCCTGTGTGTCCAGAAAAGCTTCTAAAGAGCAGGAGGTTGCCTTGAGGGGAGGGGGTTCCCTAGTCATACTTTCTCCCACCATCATCTCCTGGATTCAAGCTGCCCAGGCTGGAGCTCCAAGGGGCTGCCTATTGTCTCATCTCTACTACTGTAATTTGCACAGGTTGCCAACAAGTGGCACCTTAATGGAAACCCTGAGGTTTGGTTTCCAGCAGGTAGGGTGGACTGTGGGGAAAGAACATTAAAACACATTTTCTGATTCCGTTATACTTGTCTACATTTAAAAAAGTATAATACCACTAAGAATCAACATTAAAAGGCATTTTATTTTTAAATGATATACAATTTAAAGAATCATAAGCTCCTGAGTAGTTAGGCATATTGTACACATCATAAACTTTTTTTAACCCACTTTACACAGAGCACATGATGAGTTTGAACCCCAATCAGAAAGTGTTTCTGTTTCCTTTTTTTTAAAGATTTTATTTGTTCATTTGAGAGAGAGAGAGCATGAGCCAGGGGTGAAGGGGGTATAGGGGGAGGGGCAGAGGGAGAAGGAGAAGCAGAATCCATACTAAGCTGGGAGCCCTATGCAGGACTTGATCCCAGGACCCCGGGGCCATGACCTAAATCAAGGGCAGACGCTTAACCAACTAAGCCACACAGGTGTCCCAAAAGAGTTTGTTTAAGTCCTTAAGACTAGTCTCAGACCGCAGTGTGGTGTCAAAAGACCCCTCCCCAAGAAGCCCACCTTCCCTTCCCTTCACCTCATCTTTTGGCAGCAACTTCGGCAGCAAGAGGTCTCAGGCACTGACTTGGAGGAGAAGGAGGAGGTGGACAACACCGAGGGTGAGCCTGGGACCTGGGTCTCTGCCTCCCCTCCTTCCCCCAGAGGGCTGGCTCTCCTGCCCACCACGCCACTATCATCAGTAGCCGTGGCAGCTGCAGGCAGCTATCACCTGCCATCTCTGGGCACCAAGAGTGGGCGTAGGGCCTCAACTAGGGTGGCTTGTGCTTGAACCAGTTCAGCAGCCTCAGACATTTAGAGCCACGGAACATCAGAGCTGGAAGGGAGCTCAGAGCTCCAGCATCTTCCAGACCCTTTCCATGGAACACTGATGATAATGGGTCTTCCAAGGGGAAAAGAGGATTCTGTGGTCAAATGGATTAAACAGGTCTTTAGGCACAGAACTTCCCAGTCCTTTAATATACAAACATGATGATAAGTCTCTAAATGGAAGTTACAATGTAAAAATTTCCCAGCTTATCTGACCACAATGTACCCTTGCTCCTAAAACATTCCAAGAACATCTACAGCTGGTGTCCCACTGAACGTAGTTTGGGAAATGCTGATGTGGAACAGCCCTCTTAATGTGACAGACAAGTAGACTGAGGCCAGAGAGGAGAGTGAGCTGCACGGTGCTGACTCAAGACCCATGCTCCTTCTGTGCTCTACCCTGCCAGAGGGCGTGACAGCAGTCTTCGTACACTGTCCCAGTGTGGCTTTATTGGTGCCCTGCCCCCGTGTGAGGCAGGCATGCCAGGGAGCACTGTCTGCAGTTTACGAATGAGCACACAGAGCCCTGAGAAATTAAATTAACAAAGTAAATTAGCAGCGGATCTGGCTCTCCAACCCCGAACTTCCTGCTCCATTACTTCTGCCCCAAACTGACCTGGGCCTCCTTTTCTGGTTCTGGCCAGGCCTGAAGGGACCCATGAAGGTCAAGGAGAAGGCAAAGGCAGCAAAGGAAGAGAAGAAAAAGAGAACCCAGGGCCCCGGCGCCAGCCAGGGGTCTGAAGTCCCTGAGAAGAAGAAACCCAAGATTGATGAGCTGAAGGTGAGGGTCTGGGAACAGACCGACCAGAAGCGTGGGGTCATGCCTGGGGCAGAAGTGGCAGGTGGGGTGAGATGGAGGCCAGTGGTCATGGCCTGTCCCCCCGACGGCCCGGCCCTGCTCAGGTGTACTCCAAGGAGCTGGAGTCCGAGTTCGACAACTTTGAGGACTGGCTGCACACTTTCAACCTGCTGCGGGGCAAGACGGGAGATGACGAGGACGGCTCCACTGAGGAGGAGCGCATCGTGGGCAGGTTCAAGGTCAGGCAAAGGCCCTGAACCCTGAGCCTCCCCGCCACCAGCTCTTCTCTCCACCCCAAGCCCCAAGCCCCAAGCCCGGGGCTGACAGTCAAGTGGAACTGTTAGCTATACTGATTAACAAAATACGAAAATATCTCTGTGGTGATTATAAAAGAGCATCTGCCCTGAGTGTCCTACCTCCAACATTGCCCTGGCCACTCCCTCCAGAACCCCCAGACCTCCCTCTGACGCAAGTGGCTGAAGGGTTAGGACCCTGAGCAGCAGGGTGCTGTTTTGAATGCACCCCTGCCGTGCCTATGGGAACTGAACTCCACCCTGACCGCCTTGCCTTGCCCCAGGGCTCCCTCTGCGTGTACAAAGTGCCACTCCCAGAGGACGTGTCCCGGGAAGCCGGCTACGACCCCACCTATGGCATGTTCCAGGGCATTCCCAGTAATGACCCCATCAATGTGCTGGTCCGAGTCTATGTGGTCAGGGTAAGACTCCCCCCTCAGATCTCTCCCCACAGTCTCCCAGGCCCCTTACGCAGGAGGAGCTAAAGCAGTGGCAAAGTGACAGCCCCAACTGAGAGACACCAGGAAGGTCATCTGATCTAGTTCCCACCTTTTTCTTTTTTAAGATTTTATTTATTTATTTGAGAGAGAGAGAAGGACAGGGAGAGAGACATGATTGAAGGGGGGAGCAGAGGGGGAAGGAGAAGCAGGCTTCCCTCCAGAGCAGGGAGACCCATGCGGGGCTCAATGCCAGGACCCTGGGATCATGACCTGGGCCGAAGCCAGCGGCTTAACCCACTGAGCCACCCAGGCGCCTCAGTTCCCACCTTTTATAGAGGAGGAAGCCAAGACCTGAGACAGGCAGTGTGACTTGTCCAGAGTCCCGCAGCAAGTCTCCCGTCTCTGGTTCAGCGCTCCCACCCTTTGCCATCATGGGACCATCAGGGAGGGCGCGAGGGCACTGGAAGGTGAACTGGGTGTGTGGGGAGCCTGCTCAGGAGCACCCTGCCCCATCCCAGGCCACGGACCTGCACCCCGCAGACATCAACGGCAAAGCAGACCCCTACATCGCCATCCGGCTGGGCAAGACAGACATCCGGGACAAGGAGAACTACATCTCTAAGCAGCTCAACCCTGTCTTTGGGAAGTAAGACCCCCTGGTGTCCCACATGCCGCCCCTCCTGCCCACCCCGCTTCGCCAGCCGGCTCTCCACCCACCCCACCCAGCCCTGCCCTTCCGCCTTCCTGACCCCACCCCTACCCCGCCAGGTCCTTTGATATTGAGGCCTCCTTCCCCATGGAATCCATGCTGACGGTGGCCGTGTACGACTGGGACCTGGTCGGCACCGACGACCTCATTGGGGAAACCAAGATTGACCTGGAAAACCGCTTCTACAGCAAGCACCGCGCCACCTGCGGCATCGCCCAGACCTACTCCATGTGCGTGGGGCGGAGCGGAGACGGGGGCGGGGCGAGGGCAGGGGTGGGCGGGGCGGAGACAGACAGGGGCGGGGCGGAGACGGGGCGGGGCGGAGGTGAGGCAGAGCGAGGGCAGGGATGGGGCGGGGCGGAGACAGGGGTGGGGCGGGGCGAGGACGGGGCGAGGGCAGAGATGGGCGGCACAGGAGGGGGGGTGGGTGGGATGGGGAGGACGGGGGCGGGCGGGGCGGAGCAGGCACGAGGGGGCGGGCCGAGGCGGGCGGGGGGCGGGGATGGGGCGGGCCGAGGACGGAGATGGGCGGGGCGAGGGCGGGGCACGACTGGGGCGGGGCGGGGCCGGAGGTGGGGCCGGGCCGGGCCTGGGCGCTTCCGCAGTGTCTTGCCTCTGAAAATAAGATTCAGGAATTGATTTGGGAAGGTGGCTCTATTATGGTTTCTGCCCCAGGCCAGGCCTCCTTCCATGGATTGTAAGACGAGGCGAGAGCCAGAGGATTCCGGGCCAGAGGAGGCAGGGCAAGGAGAGAACAGTGGGCTGGGAGGAGAGGTGGCACTGCTCTGCAAAATCCACTGGGGACCTGGCCAGCCTCTGCACTGACAGGCTGTGTGAATCTGGTCACATCCCTAACCTGTCTCGTTATCAGTGTCTTCATGGAAGTCTTTGAAATACCGGAGGAAAGGGCATAGTTGGGAATGGGCTGGGCTGCATTGGGGGACGCTGAAAGCTCATCCTTGAGACACTGGGCATATGAGGCTGGGGCCTGGGGTAGGAGGGAGCAGCCCCAGCAACCCTATCTCAGGTGGGGCCCACATGCTGACTCAAGGTAGCAGCCAATTTAAGGGAACTGGTTGGAACCAGTTACAGCCTGGGGATGGGCCCAGCCCCACCCTGAGCCCCACGAAGCCTGTGTGCCCCTCCCACAGACATGGCTACAATATCTGGCGGGACCCCATGAAGCCCAGCCAGATTCTGACCCGCCTCTGCAAGGAGGGCAAAGTGGATGGCCCCCACTTTGGGCCCCCCGGGAGAGTGAAGGTGTCCAACCGCGTCTTCACTGGGCCCTCCGAGATCGAGGACGAGAATGGTAATAGGGCACTGGACACAGCCACGGGGCCTCAGAGGCCAAGAGGAACCCAAACATCCCTGGGGCAGGATCTTGAGGTCTAGACTGGGGTCTCTTTAGACCCTCTGCCCATCAGCCTAGAGTCCCATTCCTGTCTGCCCAGCCTCTGCCCTTCCACCCCATCCTACAGGGCACCTGCCCACTTGTTGTCTTCTTTCTCCATCTCAGAATTCCTGTGGGGTAGGATGGTTCTCCCCATTCTGCAGAGAAGGACACTGAGACCCAAAGTGTTTCAGTGACTTGCCCAAGGTCACATGGCTTTTCAGAGGCAGAATGAGAGGTGGGCCCAGATCCCTCTGACTCCAAGCCCTGGGCTCTCACCATTCCTTTGCCCACGTGGCACTTCCCAGAGAATAGGGAGGCATGTGTGCTGTGGAACCCTTGCTGACCACCTTCAGGTGCTGGGCCAAGAGGTGGATTCTTGCCGTCCCTGCCCTCACAGCCTAGCAGGATTCTCTAGTCAGGTTTCCCAGGCAGAGCAAACCCCAAAACACAAGTCTCTCTGGGCCCTGTGGGGCAGCTGAGAACTTGGGCAAGCCAATTGTCTCCCTGTGCCTCAGTTTCCCCAATAGTAAAAAGAAGATGGGATGGACAGGTGATGCTAGCCCAGCACAGGTTTCTTATTCTGCTGAGGCTGTGTGTGCAACTGACCCACCGGCACCCACAGGTCAGAGGAAGCCCACAGAAGAGCACGTGGCACTGTCTGCCCTAAGGCACTGGGAGGACATCCCCCGTGTGGGCTGCCGCCTCGTGCCCGAACATGTGGAGACTCGGCCGCTGCTCAACCCTGACAAGCCAGGCATCGAGCAGGTGACACTTACCTGGCTGAGATCTGAGGTTCTTTGGTATCTGAGATCAGGGTGTCCCCACCTGAGCCCATAAAAATGGATCCTCATACTGTTTGCTACATCCCCAAAAGCCTGGCAGTCACTTCCCCACCATGGCCCTTCGCAGCAACTCTGGTGGCATGCGTCTTTGCTCTAAGTGAGAGTCACATCAGCTCAGGTGCAGCCCTCAGGGGTCTCCCTTAGAAGCTGTGATTGGCTATTGGTGATGTCATAGGAACTCTGGCATCCAAGGATGAAAATTGATGAACTGGGTCCTGAGGGAACAAAGGTTGGTGGGGGGTAGCTGGCATTCCGGGGCAGGGCGAGTCCATTGGGAGACCTGCCATGCCCCCTCTTCCGCAGGGCCGCCTGGAGCTGTGGGTGGATATGTTCCCCATGGACATGCCAGCACCCGGCACACCACTGGACATCTCCCCTCGGAAGCCCAAGAAGTGAGCTTCTGGGGCCCAGCACCATTGCCTTCCCCTCTCCACCCCTCCCACCTCTCCATGACCTTCCTTTCTGTAGGGGCCCCAGACTCAGATCACCCACATCACCGTGGTCAGTGGTGCTTCCCCTGTGGCCTTGTGGGGGGAACAGAGCAACCCATGGAGAGAGCAGTGGGGGCTGCCCTGGGTGGGTCCCCTTTTTCGAGGCAGAGCCACACCCCCAGTGTGCCCTGGGTGAGGCGTGAGGAGATGTGCACTCATCAGCACCGCCCAGTGGACTTTCATCCTCCCAGTGGCACTACCCCGGAGCCTGCTCTATTGGCCCCACTCCAGGCTGTCATTAACTCTGCCAGGTTTTATTTACAACCCCTGCGGAGGAGATAGGCAGGAGTGAGTGCCCAGAAAGGGGCGGGGGGGGGGGTGGGTAGAGTGGAAAGAGGACCAGAGGCAAACTGCCTGCCTCTCCCACTTGGCCCTGGCCAGACCACACGGCCTCCCGGGTCCTCGGCTTTCCCATCTGTAAAGTGGCAGAATGGCGTTGCTGCCAGTTCTGACACCCGCGGTGCCTGGAACCAGGGCCTGGATGGGGAAGTAGCACAGGTCCCACACTCAGAACGGCCCCATGTTTATTTCAAGATGGCAATATCTAAATTCTTAATTTTTAAAAAGATTTTATTTATTTATTCCATAGAGGTCATGAGCACACAAGCAGGGGGAGGGGCAGAGGGAGAGAGAGAGAAGCAGACTCCCCACTGAGCAGGGAGCCCTATATGGGGCTTGATTCCAGGGTCCTGGGATCATGACCTGAGCCGAAAGCAGAGGCTTAACTGACTAAGCCACCCAGGTGCCCCTAAATTCTTAATTTTTATTATTTTTAATTTATTTATTTATGATAGTCACAGAGAGAGGCAGAGACACAGGCAGAGGGAGAAGCAGGCTCCATGCACCGGGAGCCTGATATGGGATTCGATCCTGGATCTCCAGGATCGCGCCCTGAGCCAAAGGCAGGCGCCAAACCGCTGCGCCACCCAGGGATCCCCCCCTAAATTCTTTATTTTTAAATAAGGGGTCCCACATTTCCATTTTGTACTGGGTCCTGCAAATTAGCAAATTCTGCCTGGAATTGCCTCCAGGTCTGTCATGAGTGTGCTGTCCCAGGGCCGGCCACTAGTGGACACTTCACCCCATGGTGTCATCGGGGCCTCAGGGTAAACTTGGGAATGCCATGGACTACATGCCAAGTAACGTGGAGGGGGTGACTCAACCTCACTACGAATGGTTGAAATGTAACCACCGATTTATAGTAACAAGTACACTTCAAGTGGAAAAATCCTCTTCAAGGACAAAGACATAAAGGAAACCAGATTCCTTGGGAGGCCACTGCCAGCTGCTGGGCTTAAATACACATTTGTGTTAGAACTGGAGTGCCTTCTGGCCTCTGGAGACCGAGATTGAGCTCAGCTACCCCCCAATAGCGGCCCTGCCCCTCCGGAGCTGGGTCAGCCTCCCTGTCTAGGGTGTGCTCTGGTGCTCTGGGTCCTGGCGTGGCAGCCAGACAGGCTTCCCCTGGGCCGTCCTGACAGCAGCCAGACTGGCTGGTGACCCTGTCTCCCTCACCCAGGGCCCCAACATCCCCCTGTTCCCTCAGCTCCCCATCCTTGCCCCCTTCCCTGAATCGTGTCTCTCCACCCCAATCTGAGCCAAGGCTTCATGCTCACCTTGAGTCCCCAGGACTCCCCTTGGTGACCTGCCCCATCTATGCCCAAGACCCTGGGACACCCCCTACCCCCAGATTGCGAGCCAGCCTCTCCCCTGCCCAGGTACGAGCTCCGGGTCATCGTGTGGAACACGGACGAGGTGGTCCTGGAGGACGATGACTTCTTTACTGGGGAGAAGTCCAGCGACATTTTTGTGCGGGGGTGGGTGAGGGCCCCTGACAGGGTTGGGGGGCCCTGGGCTGGGTGAGCCCACCCTTCTGGGGGCAGGAGAAGAGGGAAGGGACCCCCTGCAGGTGGCCGCAGGTCTGGAGCTGATGGCCCCTGGCAGGTGGCTGAAGGGCCAGCAGGAGGACAAGCAGGACACGGATGTCCACTATCACTCCCTCACCGGCGAGGGCAACTTCAACTGGCGCTACCTGTTCCCCTTCGACTATCTGGCCGCCGAGGAGAAGATTGTCATCTCCAAGAAGGAGTCCATGTTCTCCTGGGACGAGACGGAGTACAAGATCCCCGCGCGGCTCACCTTGCAGATCTGGGACGCCGACCACTTCTCCGCGGACGATTTCCTGGGTGCAGGGCTGGGGAGCGGAGGGGGCGGGCAGGGGGAGCCCACCCTGGGGGCGGGGGGTCCACCGGGCCCGGCCTGTCAGAGCTGACTCCAGGGCTGCCACAGGGGCCATCGAGCTGGACCTGAACCGGTTCCCCCGGGGCGCGAAGACAGCCAAGCAGTGCACCATGGAGATGGCCACGGGGGAGGTGGACGTGCCCCTGGTTTCCATCTTCAAGCAGAAGCGCGTCAAAGGCTGGTGGCCGCTCCTGGCCCGCGATGAGAATGATGAGTTCGAGCTCACGGTGGGGACCGCCACTGCTTGGGCAGAGGGCAGGCCTGGGCCTGGCTAGGGCGCGGAGGGTCCCGGCGCCTGGCCTGAGCGCTGAGATCCTTCTGTTCCTTTCTGCAGGGCAAGGTGGAGGCAGAGTTGCATCTCCTGACAGCCGAGGAGGCAGAGAAGAACCCCGTGGGCCTGGCCCGCAATGAACCTGACCCCCTAGAGAAACCCAAGTGAGTGTGCTGCCCGCCTGGCCCCCCTGCCACGCTGGTCCCTGGGGCCACTGGAACAGGAAGGGGGAGCAAGAACCTTCTGGACTTCTCGCTCCCGCTCTGCAAGCACCTCTGTGTTCTCTATCTCTCTCTGGGCGGGGGAGCCTCTTCCCCTGTCGGCTCCCCACCGGAATCCACCCCTCCCTCTGAACCAAAACATGGGCTACTTTTTCAGGAAAGCAGCTCCTCTCCCAGGGAAGGTCCGTGTCGCAGAGCTGAATGCTCTTCCTAGTTTTAGCCCACACAGCTGCCGTGGTGGAATGTAGGCCCCAGGCAGCCCTGAGGGCCGGGGAGGTGCCCAGAGGTGCACACGCTCAGCCCAAGGTCACCCCAACCCGTTGCGAGGCCCCTACCATACCCTGAGCCTTCTTTATCCTCTGTGTCCTTTCTCCACGCTGCCTCTGCCCTCTTGCTGCTCTAGGCGGCCAGACACGAGCTTCATCTGGTTCTTGAACCCTCTCAAGTCTGCCCGCTACTTCTTGTGGCACACATACCGCTGGCTGCTCCTCAAACTGCTGCTGCTCATGCTGCTGCTCCTCCTCCTCGCCCTCTTCCTCTACTCTGTGCCTGGCTACCTGGTCAAGAAGATCCTGGGGGCCTGAGCCTGGCTTCCTCCTGGCTCTGGTACTCCTCACTTCTTCCTCTGGACCTAGGGCTGATGAGCTGGGCAGCATGTGACACACACACACGTGTACACGTGCACACATGGCAATTTTCAAGCTGTCAGACAGTCCCATAGACTCTAAAATGACTGTTACATGATTGCATTTGAGGCTGGAGAGACAAAGCAACTTGCCTAAGGTCACCTAGCCGATTAGAGCTAAGACCCAGCCTAGGTTTTCAAGTTGCCAACCGAGTATTCTTGGCATGACACCACTTGCTGTCCTTGTGACAGGCTGACTCTAACCCAGTGCTGTTGGCAGAAAGCAGTTGACATGTGGACAGGGAATGGGGAAGGGTTTGGCTGGGAGTAGACAGCAAGGCCTCACTGGTTCCCACCAGCCCCCATCTCCCAACCCAGAGCCGTTTTCTGTCGTGCAGGCCAATTAGGAACCCTGTCCAGTTCCCATAGCTTAGCGGCCAACATCTGCTGACCAGCCAATATCTGCTGAGCGGCTGGGGGCCAGGCACCATGCCTAGCAGAGCATGTGCACTTTGTCTCCTTCCCCTTTACCAACCCCAGAGGCAGAGTCCACTATTAACCCCATTGTGTAAGTACAGAAACTGAGGCTCAAACGGGAGCCTGACTTGCTCATCACCACCAGGCCTGGAAACCAGGTGCCCTGAGTGGGAGCCCCACTGTGCCCTGAGCCTGGCTCTGGAGGGCATGGTCTGTGTCCTCTGCTGGGCTGGTAGGACAGGAGCTTGAAAAAAATCTATTCAGTACTTGAATTTTATATCTTGACATCTTATAAAACCTACTGTCTTTGTAAACATGAACAGCAGAGGTGAGAGCTTAGCAAGCACCTCTTGGCCGGAAGGCAGTGCAGAAGGTAGAGCAGCAAGGGGCGTGCGTCCCACGGAGGCTCCTCAGACCCTGGGCGGGGTGCGGTGGGCACAGATGCTCATGTTCATCACAGAGGGGGAGAGGCTGAGAGACACTGGTTTCACAGAGACAACACGGGGCAGCCCCAGAGCACACGCGGGTTGCTGCTGAACAGAGGAGCTTCCCAGGGATCAGCACTGTGGGCAGCGTGGCGGCTGCCTCTCAGTAGTGAGCAGCCACGGCCACCAGGGTCCAGGTGGAGGCTGGACGGCCGCCCAGCTGCCAGAAAGCCCTTGGGAGGGGCCTTGGGAGGAGACCAGGTGCCAGAGGGTCACACAAAGAGCCCAAACCTGGTGCTTAAGAAAGGGGTCCACACCCGGTTCCTGTACTCTCACTACTTTTGGAACCCAGGCTGTGACAGGGCATGTTGGGGGTCTTGAAGGGCCGAGGGCATGGGGTGCCCTAGGAGAGGCCCATTGCCTGACCGCACCCCCTCCCCACCCCCAGCCGGCCTGACACCGCCTTTGTCTGGTTCCTCAACCCCCTCAAATCCATCAAGTACCTCATCTGCACGCGGTACAAGTGGCTCATCATCAAGATCGTGCTGGCACTGCTGGGGCTGCTTATGCTCGCCCTCTTCCTCTACAGCCTCCCCGGCTACATGGTCAAGAAGCTCCTCGGGGCCTGAAGCCCCATGGCCTGGCTGCCGCTCCTCTCCTGGGCCTGGGCCTTTGTCCCTCCTCTCGTGTGGACTTTCCAGTCTCCCTGGGGAGCCTGGGAAGCCCAGTGTCCACCTTTGCAGCCTCAAGTCCCGGAAGCCTGCCTCCCGCTTGCTGGGCTGGCAACCCCATCCCTCTCCTCCTCCACCCCAAGCCTGTTGCTGGCCCTGTCCCACTCAGCTGGTCCCCGCCTGGTGGGTGAGAAGGGTGGGCAGGAGTGGGGGGGTCTGTCCCCTAAGCCACCCCAGATCCTCCCTTAGGCTTTCCCGTGGAGGAGTCAAGGTTTAATAGAATTAACTGAGAATCCTGTCATGGGCCAGTGCCCAGAGCTATAAAAAGAATGAATAAGCAAAAAGCATCACCCTCCCTCCTCAACAGAATCTTGTGAGGGCAGTCAGACCACCAGTCCTTATTCTGTAAATGAGGGTCAGATCCTTCCTGCTAAGTTGTGGAGGTGGCCGCTTCTGCCCTGCTGCCCTCCAGAGTGGCTCCTCCTCCTTCCCAAGGAGCCATCATGGTGGGTGCACAAGCCTCGGCCGTGCCCTGCCTGTGGGTTTTTATCGCTTCCCAGAGCTTCCTCTGCCTGGTCCAGTGCTCAGAAGCCTAGATGAGGAGCAGTGAGAGTGAAAACCCTGTGCCCACCCATCCTGCCAGGCCCTCATTTGAGGCCAGGCCAGGATGTGGTACTTGCAGTGAGAGCCTGGTTTCTGTTGTCTGTTGTTCCTTTCGTGAGTGGTGATTTTTCTCTTAATAAAATAAATTAAACACTAAGCTGACAAGTCTGCATTTGGCCAAGTTGGGGGACCAGTATAGGGGCCCAGAGTTTGTGAGCTCTCTGAGGTTGGCAAACTCATCACTAGCTGGACCCTTCTGGCTTTTCCCCTTTGAATAACCTCGTGGCCCAAGATTCAAGAAGGGCCTAAGGCATGGGGCCACTTGCTCAGGCTGACCACGAGAAGAGCCTTACACTAAACCAGGTGGAACCAGGGACCCCAGAAGCTTAACAAAAGGGTCCTGCAGGCCCAAGGACAGTCTGAAGGCTTAAGACCCTACAAGAGCCTAGAGCACTTGGGTGGCTCAGTTGGTTAAGTATCCAACTTTTTTTTTTTAAGATTTTATTTATTTATTCATAGAGACACAGCTAGAGAGAGAGAGGCAGAGACATAGGCAGAGGGAGAAGCAGGCACCATGCAGGGAACCCAATGTGGGACTCAATCCCAGGTCTCCAGGATCACGCCCTGGGCTGAAGATGGCACTAAACCACTAAGCCACCAGGGCTGCCCAGCATCCAACTCTTGATCTCAGCTCAGGTCTTGACCTCAAAGAGTCGTGAGTTCAAGCCCCACACTGAGCTCCACAATGGATGTGGAGCCTACTTAAAAAACAACAACAACAAAAAAGACCCTGCAAGAGCCCCAAAAGCTCCAGCCTCCGCTCACAGACTCCTCTCACAGCTAACTGCCCCCAAATGCAAGAGGGGAGTCCCATGCCACTGGCCAGGTCCAATCCCACAGTGACAGGACTATTGTCCTACCACAATCTGAGGTGGGGCCTCATGACATGAGGTGGGGTCATGGGCCAGCATTTCACTGGACCTGAGCTCTTTGAAGAGATTCAGCCACAACTTTTTAAAGACTTTAATCATGACTTCAGGATACAGGTCACCCCTCCTCTGGCCTTATTTTGACAGGCCTGATCATAGCAGCTCTGGGAAATCCAGAGTGGTCCCAGGCAGCTCCCTGGGTGACATGTGCCAGCTTCGGCTCTAGCACCAACACCAATGCCAGTGCCAGCATTCACCTTAACACAGCAGACTTTTGGGGCCCAGCTCTATTTTGTGGGTACTCGGAACACCTGAGTTGGTGGAACTTGCAGTTCGGAGTTTATCTGGAAGAGAAAAAGGAAAGGTCATTACATTTTCCTGGGGCCCTCCTTCTTCATGACCTCTGGGGGCAGGTGCACATGTTGGCTCTCCTAAGGGCTCTAAATCTCTGCAAGTATTTCTTCCCAAGGGCTTCCAGATGCTGGGGGAAAGCCCACAGTCTGCCTCCCTTTAGAAGAGAAGTCCTAAAGCTTTTCGTATGGCTTCTGCTCCAGCCAGCTAACTTTTGGTAATGTTCTAACCTTCTGCTCTGAGCCACTCTCTTAAATCCTCCCTCCCCCCTCACCTGTGCATCCCATCACCAGTCTAGCCCTCCCCCTTCCTCCTCCTCCCCCATCTTCTTGTACACAGCAGCATGGACGAAAGCACGGACCACATAGTCCTCTAATGTGTATCACAGGCCAACAGGCCATCACGACACCAAGGCTTACCACATCCTCTGCTCAGGTGTGGCCTGGGGCCTAAGACCATGGTGGGGCCACATTCTCAGTTCCTGGGTTTGTGGCTGGCCTCGGTCACCTCTCACACACACAGCTGGTGAGGAGAACCTACCCTCAGCCCAGTGTGTCAAGGCTGTCCTGGCCCAGGGCTTCAGCATCATGTGAAAGATTCTACACTAGCAGAGCAGAGCCACCAACTGTGTTATGAGTGGATTCTAATCTTTGGAGCAGAGGCAGTGAGATTTCCTCTCCTGCAGGCCATGGGAACAGTTGCCCCAACCACACTGGAGTGGGCAAGAATGGGGGCCAGCAAATATCTATCCCAGTTGGCGCCTCCTCTCACCGTGTTACATCCCAGGCCGGACAACGTGGGCCAGCAATATGGGAAGAGCCCAGGGCTCTGGGCATGTCACAGAGTCACCCAGTCTTGATTCTCCTTTTTGGGAGAATCATCTATGCCCTATCGACCTCACAGAGGGGTTGTTAAGACAAAGAAGAAAATTCATAAGGAAGGGTTCTGTGGGCTATGAAGCCATCGTGGGCTTTGGCACTGCTTCCAAGAATAGTCCAACAAGCAGCTTGTGCCAAAGACCATGGGCATGAAAGGGGCACTCTCACAGCCCAAACATCTCAGAGAAGGCTTTAGGATTGTCCATTCCCTTGCCCAATAATTCTGTCCCAACCTCAGGTATGACTGTTGATACTTTATGTCACACCCCAATGCTCCCTTGCTTCTGGTGAGGGAAGAGACTCATTTCCTAATATCAGCTCCAGCCCCACTGCCTCCCTTGGCCGCCTGCCTACCGTCCTTGGAGGGTCCGTCACCCACCTTGGATTCTAGATACTGTTGAAGCAGCATCTGGAGCTCTGTGTTCTGCTGCTCCAGAGAGTTGTTTTCTATCAGCAGCTTGGCCCTCTGGGTCAGGATGAGGCTTTGGGTGGAAAAATCAGTTAGAGGCTCATTGAATCCTGCATCCTCTGCCAAGGAGGGACCAGGATCTCTGTGTTTCTGGTCTGTTTAGAGGTGGAAGAGGATTCCAGAAGCCTGACCCCAGAGCAACCTCCCTGCCCAAAACAAACCAGGCTAGCAGGAACAGAATAGGAAGCCAGAGGACCAGCCACCCAACACCACATGCCCCTTCAACAGGACCTTTCCCTCCAAGGGCAGCTTTTCTCTCCAAGTCAGGGAGGTGGCAAACTGGCCACTGCAAGCAGAATCCTCCTCCACCAACTGCCTGGGCCCCTCCTTCTCCTGGGCTATGACATGCACACTCACTGATACTTCTCCAAAGCTGTGTACAGAGCGTCCCAGAGGTTCTGCGTGGTATCAGGGATAACTGTGGTCAGGGCCTCCCAATACTCAGAGTCCTTGGAGTCATCTCGCACATGCTTCAACTTCACTGGCGCCTGGGAGTCCCTGAAGGTTAAGAGCAACAGTATCATCATCACCACCTGGCACCCCCCCAGGCCCCCACGCGGGGCCAGTCACAGTGCCTGTCCCTCACAGACTCTGCTTGTCCACCAGTCACCTTCCCACTCAGTTTCGTGAGTCTATCGGCTTATGGCCGATTCTCAGAAAGTGCACATGACTTCCCTCAGCATTCCTGACTGCTGGTGCCATTGTCGCCTTTGTCATCCCCTTTCTCTCAGTCAGTTTACCTCACTGACTTTATATCCCGCTACTATGCCCAGTTCTTTCACTAATGCATCCAAAACACCTCTCAGAATTCGGTGTCCCCTCAAGGATAGCCTTGATCCAGGATATCATCAACTCCACCAGGACAAACCTTTCAGCTGCTCTCCTGTATCTGGCATCACCGTCCCCTCCCCACCACCAAAGGGATCTTTGCGAAATGCAAGCCCAACCATGGCGCCTCCACTGCTTAAGACCATGCTCTGGCTCCGGGCCACTAAAGGACAAAGACAAAGATCTTGGGCATGGCGAGCAAGGCTCTCCAAGATCTTGCCTGGCTCCCCTGCCCACTGGTCTCACTTCCCAGGGAAGACCCTGACAATAGCCACACCTCTCTGCCACGATTCTGGAATATACCAGGCCTTTCCCCATACTGTGACACCCTGAAATGCCCTTTCCCCCCGCTTAATCCACCCAGGAAAACCCAGGTTGGGTGCCTAAACCCCTCTCGGACATGCCAGATGGGGAAGCCACTGCCTCTCCCAAGTGATGTGACACCTTGTTATGCTCTGCCCATTGTTCTGATAACCAGGCGCTCCCTCCACAGGGCCCACACCCAGCAGACCCCAGTGACTGTTGAATGAATGATGAATGAGAAAATGCAAATCACTTCTACGCCTATTTCTTTCCTTCATGTCTACTTGTCCCCCGATTCCTCCAGCCCTCCCGAGGACCATCCTCTCCTCCCCACCCAGGTTCCTGTCCTGCAACCTCCACACTCAGACTATAGCATCTGCATGGCCTCTGCCCAGCCCGCTTCAAGCAAGCCCTCCAGCACCACACCTGGGCTTCTTCAGACCCATGACAAAGGCCTCCAGGATCTTGAGGACATCGTTGGGGTGGATGAGCTTGGGAGAAGGGGGGTGCTCCTTCTCTTCCGCCTCCCCTTCCCCAAGGCTTTCCTCCTTCTGTTCCTCAAGGTCTCTCTTCTCTCCTGGCTCCAGTGCCGACATCAGGCTTGTTTGCTCCTGTGGGGGTGACAGATGCCAAGGTAAACCAATGTCATCAGTTTCTTACGTATCCTTCCAAAGAAATACTATGTCCCTACAAGCAACGCCTTCCCTCCCGTTGTCACAGGAATGATGCTCTATGACACACACAGTGCTGCACTTTACATGTTTCACAATAAACCTTAGGGATGTTTTCACATAAATACGTAAAGAACTTTTTTGTTCTTTTTTTTTACCGGTGCATAGTATTCCACTATGTAGATTCACCACAGCTCCTAAGAGCAGGAGGTTTGGCTTGTTCCCTTGAACAATGAATTCTTTCACGATGGAATTGTAGATTGTTTTCAATCTTCTCCCACTTCTAGCAATGCTGCAACCAATGAGCTACAATAAACACATCCTTTCAAATGTATTGAGACATAGCTGCAGAGTGAAATCCTAGGAGAACTGCAGGGTATAGAGTACGTGGTGCTGTCATCCATAGGGACACTGCAACAATTGGCTCTCACAGCAGCAACTTAGGAGCCTGTCTGGTTCCCACGCTTCGGCCAATCACTATGTGCTATCAACTCGCACAGTCTTGCCAATGTGACAGTTGCACATGGAATTTGGACAGTGTTAATTTGCACTTCTCTTATTAAAAGAAGCCTGGTTATCTTTTCATACGTTTAAAAGTTATTCATACTGCCTCTTGTAGGAGATTTTTGTTTGTATTCCTTGTCCAAGTTGTTGGTCTTTTTCTTATTGGTTTATATGAGTTCTTTGTAGATTAAAGAAATAGGCCTTTAACTGTGGTATGAATTTAAGACGTTTCCTCTCCCAGTTGTCATCTGTATCTTAACTTTGCTTATAGTGATTTTTGCCTCACAAGGTTTATTTGTTTGGTTTTTAATGTAGTCAAATAGATCCTATTTTTCCCCTTTACGGCTTCTGGGTTTTATTCACCCAGCCAGTTCTTTTTGGAAGCATATCAGGATACTCTCCCTGGAGCCAGCAATGCTGAACATATTTTTTAATCCAAGTTTTTAATTTTTGAATTAAAACTTTATAAAATTGTTAACATGATATCTTCTTCAGAATAGTTCATTACAATCAAGATAGGTATTGCAGATGGGTCCTGCTTGGCAGGAAAGTGGTAAGGATCAAAATATTCAGAACGTGGTGGGCCCAGGACTCCTAGGGGCTGAGATCAGGCTTTGAGGAAGGGCCCAGGAAAAGATGCCTCGGGGTCTTAGTATGAGAACAGCCTCTCCTCCCCAACCTTTCTTCCCCTTGCAAATAGAAAAAGTAACAATAAAATAGGAAATGCTAAGTTCACTTTCTTTGACATAAAACCCTCACTATTTCTCCAGAAGTATTATGCAAAGGCAGCAATGCCCTCTGGGGGCTTTCAGAATTTCAAATGCTCTCTTTTTTATTGCACTGCACATTACCTGACTGGAGGGTGAATGATAAACTCGGTATCTGAGGAAGAAGTTCACCAGTTTATATAAGTCGTCCTCACTTTCAATTCCAAGGGCCTAGGGGAAAATAGGAGAATTGCTCAAACATCACAGACTTCTTCCGAGAGTTAAGAGACCCTCACCTCCTAAGAGCAGGAGGTTGGCTTGTTCCCCTGAACATCCCCAGCACCTGCCATGGCCCAGAGTGAGGCCGCTCAACACCTGGGAAGTGCAGTGAGATCATATCCTAGCAGAGAAACAATGCTTGGAGTCAGGAACAGCTCCACACAGGTCTGGTGGTATGGGAATGCTAGAATAGGCTGGACATACATCCAGGTTTCAGGGTGTCGGGAAGAATCTAGAGTCTGAGAGCTGGGCCATGAGAGAGAAGCTGGTAGAGGAAGGGTCAGGGCTGGGAGACAGCTAAACGACTCTGTGGCCAATTTGTGACATGGAGAACAAGGTGACAGAGAACCCAGGGAAACCGGGAAGACCTACATCTACTCCCAGGGCCAAGGCAATGTTGGAAAAACAGAGGAGGCTGGCTTAGAATGAGGCTAACTCAGCCCAGTGGGACTCACTGAGAAGATGGCATCCAACTTCAGCAGATAGCATTCATTCTTCTCCAGGGGAAGGAGAAGGCTCAGCAGCTTGCTCTCTATGAGGAAACCCTGAGAAGGAAGATGACAGAGACAGGTTTCGAAACGAGTGCTGGGTCTGCAGCCTACCTCTGTCTAACTAGCCCGCGATGACCCTGCGGAGCAGGACCCCACAAAGCAGAGACTTTCAGCAGCAGGGCCTCCAGAGGAAGTCCTTCCTGGGATGCCCAAGAGCCCTTCCTGGGGATAAAGCCAATGTTCGTCATGGATTTAGTTTCCCTACCTCCGAAAGGTGCTGGCTCACCTCACCCACAAGCCACTGGGTAAACACCTGAGTTCCCCAGAGCAGCCCAGATCCGATTCAGTCACAGATCGCTGCCTGTGCAATGTAATTTCACTCATAGGCTAGCCCTCAAATATCATCAAACAGGGCAGCAGGCACTGAGTTGGGAGGGAGGCGTGGAGGGTGAGGGACACACCATATCACAACACAGTGCGCATGGGGGGCAGATGGGAAGACTGAGTGCCCGACACCCACTCCAAGCTGGGAACTCCTGGGGGAGGTCAGCATGGAGGGGTGGCCACTGGCAGCAAGCCTGCAAATAGAGAGAGGAACACCTGCCTGCTGCCTCTCTCAGCAGGAGCTGCCCTCAGGGGCAAGAGCCAGCTCTTGGCCAAAGAAAACTCTCAAAGGGGTGAGGGGCTGCCAGCCCTTGCTGCACCTCCTCTACATATCTCAGAAACGCAGGATCTAAGTAAACATCAATTGTGTTCCTATAACACCCCAACTCCCAGCTGAGCCAGCTCCAATGCCTTTACACTAAATCTAGTGGGTTTTGCTAATATACAGTACAGATACCCAAAGCCTCACACCCCCAGAGTAATCACAGATTGAGCTCCCAGAATAAGGCCATGTCAGCTGTGGCCACACTACTGGGCAGGTGGGTTCACAGAGGTGAGACTGGCACCTCTTCTCTTGCAGAATGGGCTTCTTTAAAAACTAATAATAATTAGCAGGATCCCGTGGGCCAATTTGGCCCACACCTTGCTGACCCACTAAGGGATGACCCATTTGCCAGCTGTGGGCTGCTCTGAGGCAGGGTCTCTCTGTGAGGGAACCCTGCTCTGCTGCTGAATGCCTGGGCACTCCTGCCTCCAGGCCACATCTGGCCTGGCCAGACATAGCAGCAGCAGCAGCACACAAGAAGCAAGGACAGAGAGTTTGCAAAGCCACCAGCCAGAAGTCCCCCTGGCACAGCCCCACTTAGCTGGCCTCACCGACTCGTCACACAGGAGCATCAGGATCTTTCTGGTAGTTTTTGCGGAAATTTGCTTCGGTAGGTCAAGGTAAGACTCTGCTTCTGAGGCAGCCTCCTCTGTCCCTTCCTCTTCTGCAGACAGGGCAAAGAAAAGAGAGAGTGGGAGGGAAAAAGAAAATTATTGCTTGGCTCTGTTGACTTTGAGCAACAGTCAAAGGGCTTTCCTTGAGAAAATTTACTTCTTAAAATGCCTCCTTAAGGCCCTATGGAGTCTCCTCAGCTGAAGAAAGCCAAGTACGTGGGGAAAACAGGGAGGCTGGGGGTCGCTGGAGAGGAGGATGAGAAATCTGCCATTCTAGGATATTTCGCTGGTCAAAATTTCATCTCGTTGCCAACAACACACTCAAAATCCAGCCATGGCCAGGAAGTGGAAGGGAGAGGATGAACCTATTTATTCTCACTTTAGAAAAATCTAGCACATCTAGCTACATGCTTTCTAAACCACCAGTAGATCAGAAGCAGCCAACTAAACTGTGTACCAAGTGGTAGCCTCACTTCTCAGCAAGAGCTGTTGACTAATAGCAGAGCTGAACATTTTCTTGACTAAAATTAGAAATTTAAAGATGTGGGGATCCCTGGGTGGCTCAGCGGTTTAACGCCTGCCTTCAGCCCAGGGTGTGATCCTGGGGTCTGGGATCGAGTCCCACATCAGGCTCCCTGCATGGAGCCTGCTTCTCCCTCTGCCTGTGTCCCTGCCTCTCTCTCTCTCATGAATAAATAAATAAATAAAATATTTAAAAAAAAAGAAATTTAAAGATGTTTTATACTATACATTTCCTCATCTGAAAATAGTTATAAAAATCATTGTACTACCAGGTTTTACTAGTTGTTCAAAAGATAAAATGAGATCATATAAATGAAGATATTTTGAAAAGTACAAGATACCATCCTGCTGGTGGAAATGCAAAATGGTCCCATCCTTATGGAGCAATATCCAGCAAAATTACAGAGGCATTTACCCTTTGATCCACCAGTCCTACTTTTAAGGGTCTATCCCAACAATTCGCTAGGAAAAATATACAAACACGAATGCGTAGAGCTATTTATTGCAGCAATGTTTGTAATAGCAAAAACAAACAAACAAAAACCTGGAAATATCCCAAGTAGCCACCAACAAACACTATCCGAAAATGTTGTAGCATGGCCACACAACAGAATGCCAAATAAAAATAGCATGAAGAATATTCCTTCTCACTGCTATAGACTGATCTCCAGGATACTTTGTAAGTGAAAAAAAAACAAGATGGAGAAAAGCATATGCTCTCATTTTAAAAGGAGGTCTATATATACAAATATATACACACATTTGTTTTTAAAAGCAATGGAAAGATAAACTATACATTATTAAATAGTTACCTATAGGAGAGGGATAAAATAGAATGGAGAGGATAAGACTACACTTCCACCAATATACCTTGTTTTGTACATTTGGCTTTGGAAACGTAATTATTTTACATAACTATAAAACAAAATTAAATTGTAAAAATCAATGCCTAACAATCAAAAGTAAAACAAAAAGATCTAAATATGTATTCAGTTGGTGACATAACCAAATAGAAACTATTCTCTTTTTTTTTTCAAAGATTTTATTTATTTATTCATGAGAAACACAGAGAGGCAGAGACAAAGGCAGAGGGAGAAGCAGGCTCCCTGTGGGGAGCTCAATGTGGGACTCAATCCCAGGACCCCTGAGCCAAAGGCAGACACTCAACCACTGAGCCATTCAGATGCCCCAAATAGAAACTTTTCCAAGTGACTTTAAAAGACACCAATCTGGGGAAGCCTAGGTGACTCAGTTGGCTAAGCATCTGACTCTTGGTTTCAACACAGGTCATGATCTCAGGGTCATGAGATGGAGCCCCAAGCCCTGCGTCCAGCTCTGTGCTTAGCACAGGGTCTGCTTGTCCCTCCCCTTCTGCTCCTCCTCTGGCGTACTCTCTTCCCCTCTCTCTCTCAAATAAATAAATAAAATCCATAAATAAATGAATGAATGAATGAATGAATGAATGAATGACAGCAATCTGTGTGTACATCCCTAGTGGAATGTACCCTAAGAGTAAAATGAACTTCAGAAAGGTTTAAACATTTGTTAGTAATCATTTATTAATAACAGGTTGATATTTTATTCTGCAACTGTTCTGTGGTTCTGGGAAAAGCAATGAATAATTATCTCGAAATGCACCAAGATTTTCAAGTTAGGAGAGAGGAGATATACTTTGATAAGGTTAAGTAAAACCTCTGGCATTCTGATGATTAGGAAGTGTTAGGATAAACACATGATTTATTTTTTCATGAAAATGTAATTCAAAAAAAAAAACAAAAAAAAAAAAAGAAAATGTACTTCTACACACTATACTCATCCACTAGGAAGGCCTAGAAACTGACCCATCCCCAACAATGAGCACTCCAGCTCCCAGACGATGGTTTCAAAATACCATTCATTATTTAAAAGGACTAGGTTTTCTTGACCTTGAGAAATGGCTGATTACAGACTTGAAGCAGGAAACATATAAGATTGGAACATCTGTTCATTCTGGAAACCCAGGAAACTATCAGCAACGACTAAGGTTGTGTCGAAAGGACCCAGAAGCCAACATGAAGAGACTCTCATTGGCCAAAAATGGGACAATTAGAGTATCAGTAAGGTTAATAAGTGCAGTAAACTGAAACACATCAAACTTGTTTAAATCCAATGTGTTCATAATGATATTTTTAAAAGACTGATTGATTGATTTGAAAGAGGTGGGGGTGGATGCAGGGAGAGACTCAAGCAGATTCCGTGCTGAGCACAGAGCTCCATGCAGGGCTCGATCTCACAACACTGAGATGACAACCTGAGCCGAAACCAAGAGACGGATGCTTAACCAACTGCATCACTGATGTGCCCCATGATATTTGTTTTATAAAATGTCACTAGTCACCTTTAGAAGATGCTAGAGACCAGCCCATTTATTTTGATAACTAGTAAATAGAGAAAGAACAGCATCTATCCTGTTTTTCCTACATGAAGTGTGTCTCAGGGTAACAAATAGCTGATGAGGGGGAATATTCTCTTTTCAGAAGTGTTCCAGCTAATAAATGAAGACATGTGATAGAATTTAGAATATCACCATTTTGCAACCCCTAAGGCAATTAATGGATCTTAAACAATGACTACCAGTGGTTGCTAACCTCACAAAAAGAGAGACAACCAACCTGACATTAGTTTATCCCAATGGAGGTACACAACAATGTACTTAGTGAAACTAAACTGAACCAGAATTTGATCAAGTTTCTAGATCAAACTACCAGATTATAATACAGGGAAGAGGATAAAGCTATAAATTATATTAGAGAGTTAAAAGCCATGCTATGGACCTCCCAGCTACCAGACTTCTTCCACCTTCTCTGGACTTCAGTTTGCTCATCTTTGAAATGAATGGGTTGCCACAGTGGTCTTACAGGCCCCCAGCCCCCAGGTCTAGGACATCATTTCAGTCACCTGTTTGCATCAGCACCTCTTCTAATATTTGTGTGGCAGACTTCTGCTGCTGTTGAGATATAGGTCCCACATTCCTCAGGAACCAGAAATCAGGCGCCGTCCATGGGAGTCCCAGATGATGGGTATGGATGATCCTGTCTACATCAAAGGCTCTACTTATCAGATCCTTTGCCTCCTCTTCATTCATCAGCCAAATCTCCCGAAACTGCTTGTCATCGATAAGAGCAAAATGCCTGTGATGGAGAGTTGCTCAGCATGGCCAGGGTACCCTGGGGGCCTGGCCAGGGTCCCCTCCATTAGCAGTAGGGCAAGAACTGAGGTGGAGCTGTGGTGCATCCCGGGTCTGGCCTCCAGGCCTCACCTGTGACAGGCTGAAGGCCATCCCCACACGTCTCAAGAAAAGGCAGATGACATGCAAGTAAAGGGGCGGAGAAGACAGCACAAAGGACTCTTAGTGTCTGGGCCCACCTCTATTTAGGGCAAGACCCTTGGGACCCAGGTCCCTAAAATACCTCATGGCTTTCTGTAGCTCCTTGAATTGCATCACAAGGCGTTTGTAGTCAGAGGTTAGTGACTGGTTCTCCTCCTGGAACTGCTTGATCTGTTTGGCATATTTTGATCTCAGATTGTTAAGGGTATCATGTAGACTGTGGAGCAGAGGGGGAAAGAGTTCTTCTGTCACTGAATAGAAGCTGTGGTGTATGTTCCTCTCAAGTACTTCACACCATTCTACAGAACGGTGGGTCAGATTTGTGCAGTTGCAGAAAACCCTCCCATTTATTTCCAAAACCAGGCTGCTCCAATTGTGATGGAGAGGAAAGGAAGGCCACGGGAGGTAAGGGTGTCGTCCAGAACTAAACTCATTTACAAGAGTCCAGAAGCCCTGAACCACAGGAAAGGCCATCTCCTCCTCAGGAGCATGACTAAATCTCCCTCAACACACCATCTGTGAGCGTGTCCCTACTGAGTGCCACCTCACATATTTAAAGAGCGAATCTCAACTATCTCACTGATGTGAACTGGATGTTCATTTCACTTCTAATACAAGGAAAATAGAAAGGAAAAAATGAAAACTTGACCCCACAAGTCTATGATATATACTGTTCGGGAGTCCGATAGCTCATTCATTCATTCCCTCATTCATCAAACATGGAAGGTCTCTTGTGTGTCAGGGCTATGTTTGAATACAGAGATGAAAACAAGGATATGTTCCAACACAAGGCACTATCAGTCCAGCCAGAGGCAAAGATTCACGCTCAGTAGAGCATGAAAGCGCTGTGGGGGCAGTTCACATAGGAGTCCAGAGGTGAGGCATGGAACTTACCGTGGCCTGCAGGTGGGGGGAGTGGCTGAAAGTTTCAGCACAGTGAGGGGCAGTGATAGCCTGGCCAATGGCTCTGTGAGTCTAGGCATGTCACAGCTCCACATCTCACTGTCCTGGGAGCTCTGTGCATGGAAACTTGTCTCACGAAAATGCATGGCAGGCACGGCTATTAGACCCACAACCATACTTCAGAGTTCAAACCAGTGAAGAGGCGTCTTATGTCAGTGCCTCCTTTACATAGGAATGGAGAGTCTGAAGGCCTACATACTGTCCATTTAAAAATTCTAAAGATAAAATTTTCCCTTTCAAGCATTATTCTGAAATAAGCATAAGGTCCCTAAACACACAAACATCCATCCTTTGTGTTTTCAGCCTCAATAAAATGCAAAAATCATTTAACTTAGACTCTGATAAAAAGCAATATCTAATTCATTTTCTTAACTACAGCATTCTAGGACATTTTCCACATATAGATGTAAAAAATTTTATTAAGTAGCCATCCCAAAGTATTTTTCCCAGCATCCCTTAGTAAAGAGGTTTCTATGTGTCATCTAACCACAGAAGCTAATAAAAAAATAATAATAAACTCCAGGCACACGCTGCAGGTCTAGGCAAGGTAGCAAGATAGGGGGTGGACAGGAAGAGATGGTTGCAAGGGGAGGCTCGACAAAACATCATGTCCTTGTTGACTGGCTGGAAACTAGAGATGGAGGGGACAGAGGTGGAGGATGGGAAAACTGGGAGGGTAGGCAAGCCTGGTTTCAAAACTTGTCCACTGGCAATGACAGGGACTCTATAAGCTGAAATGTCTTTTGGCAGTCCCAGATAAAATGAGGAGGTGAGGTTGGGATCAGGGATTTGCAGCTGGGAGTCATCGAGAAAGAGGTCAGGGGTGCCTGGGTGGCTCAGCTGGTTAAGCCTCTGCCTTCGGCTCAGGTCGTGATCCCAGGGTCCTAGGATTGAGCACCATGTTGGGCTCCCAGCTCAATGGAGAATCTGCTTCTCCCTTACCCTCTCCCTCTGCCTCTACCCCTCCCCATTCCCCCGCTCATGCTCTCTCTTTCTCAAATAAATAAATAAATAAATAAATAAATATAATCTTAAAAAAAAAGCAGTTATATGCAAAGCCATGAGACTGGTATAGATGGTGGATGGGATAAAAATATAAAGGAGTAAGGCGCTTTCTAGAATATAGAATCAGGTAAGAGAAAGCAGAACCACCAAAGGAAACCAATTAGCAATGCATTGAAAGAAGAGCAAATATTTCAGTCATAAAAGTCCAAGGAAAAATATTCTGAGATTCGGTGCCAGTAACCACAGGATGAGGCCTGAGGAAGAGCTGTGGTATGTGGCTAGAAGGATATCACTGGTCACCTCCATAGGGAAGTGGTTGTCCAATTTCGGGGTCAGGGGTCAAATTATGAGCACTGGAGGTGAGGGACCAGCCAGTAGGGAGAGGAAAAGGGCCAGATAAGCAAGGAGAGAGAGAGCCCTCACATAGGAGCAGCAGGGTCGACTGAGGGCTTTTCAGGGTAAGGGAAACTGTGCATGCGTGAAGTCAGAGGGGAGCCCCAGGGAAGGGATGATAGGGATGATGCCACTCACCTTCCTGCCCCTGGGATCAAACCCAAGGTCAGTCTCACGTACCTCTGCCCACTGCTGGTCCTACCACCCTCCTCTCTCTCACAGTGCAGTCCCTGTCAGCAAATGAGGAACCTTCGGCTTCCTGCTTCCTCGCCTTCAGACCAGCCCTTCACTCCTGGCTCTGGCACCCTGGAGTCCTAACTCTTTTTTACCGATTCATATCCCTCCTCCACTTCATTATTTCACTTCCTCAGGAAACCTTCTCAGAGAACTCCTTCTCACTGACAGCACAGATTTGTGGTTTTGTGGTTGTCGTAGATGGGTGAAGAGAGGGAGCGAGAGAAAGGAGAGATCCAGAGAGATACACGCCAAACAATCTCTGGTGGTAGGAATATGCTGTTTTTATGTTTCTATCTTACTTCCAGTTGTACTTCCTACTTCTCAAAAATGCTCACATACTGTTTCTGTAATCACAAGCTGAGAATTTATTCTACAGACGGCCCCGCGCCTGTGCAAAGTGAGACACTTGGCATGAGTACCTACATTGGCATCATTTGCAACAGCAAAAGATTAGAAGCGATCTAAATGCCCAACCACAGGGAAATCATGTGAGAGCTCTTTATGAACCGATATGGAAACATTCAAGACACAGGACAGTGTGTATAGAATGCTGTCATTTAGTCTAAAAAGAGAGGGGAGTGGGGACAGTATTTATTCATGTTTGCTTGTAATGTGGTTAAAGAAATTCAAGAAGAAGCAAAAGAAATGAACAATTATTACAGAGGTGGAAAAGAGGAACCATGCAAAATAGGGGGTGGGAGACAGACTTTTTGTTGTACATTCTTTGGGGGCGGGAAAAGGATTATCTTTTCTAAAAAAACTCTTTTAAGAAGACTTTTTTAACAGCTTGCACTCCTCCAGAAGGGGAGAGTTCATCCCCACCCCCATTTTCAGCATGGAAGGGCTGATGTTCTGTGTGCCCGCTTACCGATTTATCTTCCTCTTCTGCTGAGATTTGATCACTGTGCTCTCTTCATCCCTCTTCTTCAGCACCTGGAAGTTGTACTCCAACTTCTCTTGGTTTAGCTGGTAAGTTGCTTTCATCTGCTGGAGCTGCTGCTCAAGAATCTAAAGTTTAATAACAATAATAATAATAATAATAATAATAATAATACTCACAGGCCTGGTATCCTTAGTTGTGCCTGAGCGTCCCTGATTCTTCCTACTGGCATCAGTTGTATCAGAGGAATCAGAGGCACAAGTGCCTCCACCTGAATTCTTAGAAAATCTGTCATCAGAGGCAAATGAAAGACAACAAGAAAAAATATCCACCGTTCAACTGCAAGCTTAAAGCCAATGTCCCTGAGGCACCTGGGTGGCTCAGTGGTTGAGCATCTACTTTTGGCTCAGGTGTGGTCCCAGGGTCCTGGGATTGTAGGAAATGTGAAAAGTACAGTAAAGGAGAAAAGAGGAGAAGACATAGAAAGGGCAAGAAGAATTATTTAAACTCCACCTCCAAGAGGCATTTTCTGTCAACATATTGGCATGTTTCCTTCCAGTGTTCTTTACATACTGAGATCAAACCATAGCTACAATTTTATATTCCACTTTTCTCCCTTAATATTATAACAAAAAATATTATAACAAGAATTTTCCACATTAGCTCTATCAATGTAATTTTAATGGTGTATAATACTTTTACATATAATAACTTATCATATATGAAATACTTATCATCCACCATACTATTTTATCATTTCCCTACCATTGTACATCTAGATTGTTTTGAGAATTCTCAATATCAGAAAACAGACGCTGGGAACAATCCTACATAAAACTTCCTGGGTATTTTTATTTCCTAAAGGTAGATTCTCAGAAGTAGACCAGGGACCTCCTTTTTCTCATAGCTTTGCAATAAGCCCCTATTACTAAGACAGCATTTCCCAAACCTGTCTGGCCACAGAACAGGTTTTATATTTATAACAAAGTGAGAGCACGTGAGTTACAAATGCAAGCCCTGGCACATGTTCATGCAAATTTCATTCTTGAAGGCAGATTATTATATAACACTAACTATGGAAATAGACTCTCTATTTTTCCTACATAATCACATCTTGAAAGGGGGAAAAAAAATCAGTGACTCACTTTGTTAGTTTTGTGAAACCACCACTAGTACCTCACCTAGTTGAACACAGTTTGCAAAACTCAACTAATTAGGCCGTGTCTTTTTCTTTGGGACCTGAAAGAACTCACATCTGAGCTGATTTTATATGCAAAACAACAAACAAAGAAACTCTGTCACCTGGCTCTTCGCATTTGCATTTCTTTGCCTGTGCTTGTGGTTAATTATTTATTAACTGATTTTATTTTCTCTTGTGGAATGCACCTGCTCCTACTCTTTGCTAAAATAGGTTCCTAGGAGACTGACACATGGAAGGACTAGCAATGCAACGTGCACTGTGGGCTCACCATCTCTATGGGATCACGGATCAGCCACTCCATCACCTCAGCTCTGATCCAAGAACCACCCCCCGCTGCCTCCGCAGTCACGATGCCACTAGGGATTTATTGGCAGCGCTGACAATGAAATTGCAGAACTAATAGTCTGCAGCAGACAGCTGCATGAATTATGTGATTCGTTATTTGTTGTCAACACCTTCTGCTCCAGATAATTTGGGGAATGGTGACTCTATTGTTAACTATTTCAGGGTTAAGTCTCAACAGACAACTGTCCTTGGTTGTCATACACTGAAGGTAGTTTTTTAAATTTTTTTTTTTTTTTTAGAATATTATCCTTGTGGATGGCTGACATATTCCATTTACTTTATTTTATTTTTATTTTTAATTTTTATTTATTTATGATAGTCACATTGAATGAGAGAGAGAGAGGCAGAGACACAGGCAGAGGGAGAAGCAGGCTCCATGCACCGGGAGCCCGATGTGGGATTCGATCCCGGGTCTCCAGGATCACGCCCTGGGCCAAAGGCAGGCGCCAAACCGCTGCGCCACCCAGGGATCCCAGTTTTTTAAATTTTAAGATTGTAATGGATTTTGTTAACCGTCTGTGCTTATTCTTCAATTTTCCAAAGATATTTTTGTGAAGTTGTACTTTACGTTCCCAAGATTCATGGTAAAACATCATGTTTGGGTTTTGTGAATAATTTATAAAGATTACAATCTATCTTGCCTCCGATGTTATGGTTACTGTAGGTGTTGATCACACCTTCCTGTTTTTCCTGCATCAGTACAAGCCTCTCCATGCTACCTGCCCACATGCTCCAGAAAACCAGTTGCCATCATCCCCCAGACAGAAAGGAAAATTAAAACAGCCTTTCCCCTGGCCCTGTGGGCTGACCTCAGAGATCCCACCAGGCCTTTTCACGGCCACTCTCAAGAACTGTATCTTGTTTATCTTTGTGTTTTACACAATGTAAGTTTGCAATACTTGTTAAATAAGTAACTTGGTTTTGATTTTTTGTGATTAATATTCTGGTAGTAAAGGTAACAGTCCCTAAAAGTTGAGCTAAACCATTTTACAACTTTAAAAGCACAAGTAGGACCTAAAATAAAAACACTGGCTTCCTGCATCAAGAACTAAGTGTTTCTAGTAGTTTTATTTTGGGGTGGTGGGCCGGTGTGGCTAAATCCTTCTCGAATGCCTAACGTTTACAGGCTTCTTTTTGCTCGTTAATAATGTCACCTTACTGGCAGTAAGCACTTGGAAAGTATGCATTCTTTTCCACTTTTTATACTTTACCCATCAAACCAAATCTATGTGTATTGGATCCTTCATATTTTTGTGGTTTGGAAAAATTTTAGTTGCATGTTTTAGAACTGATACAGTGCTATGAATTACTTAGGAAGAGAAAGCCTGATGTTGAGCTACATTCTTTATCTTCTTGACAAAAATTGATGCTATTTTGACTTTACTGTCTAGTGAGAGTACACCTAAGTGGCATTATGATAAAGTTCGATCTACTAAAATACCCAATGGACTGCAATATGGTAATCCCTGATTTGATTATCTGTTTCTAGTTAAATGTGGTACAGTATACTCCTGGTTTCCATTCTAACACAGGAAAGAACCATTGCGCACAGGAACTGCACACAGTTCCCCACTCTGAGTATCTCTGTCTGCCTGCCTCCCACATACTCATACTCCAACTGGGCAAAGGAAGCCAGGAGATGAGGGTCTCCCAGGCTCTCTACCTCTCTGTCCCTCAACTCCCTAGTCTTACATCAGCCCTCACCCTCAAAAATCTCCCTATATCCCAGAATTTTTTGGCTTTCTTCAAGCATTTGAGGATTAAATTAAGAACATGAAATTCTACTCCTACAACTTAATAGCAAAATAAATAAATAAATGACTGATTAGAAGGACATACAAATTGCCAATAGATTTATGAAAAGGGACACTATTTATTAGGGAAATGCAAACCAAAACTACGATGAGATACCACCTCACACCTCTTAGGATATCTATTGTCAAAAACCTGGGTGGCTCAGTGGTTGAGCATCTGCCTTCGGCTCAGGGCGTGAATCCCAGGACCTCCTCACAGGAGCCTGCTTCTTCCTCTGCCTATGTCTCTGCCTCTTTCTCTGTGTCTCTCATGAATAAATAAATTAAATCTTAAAAAAAAAAATGACTACAAGTGCAGGCAAGGATATGGAGAAGGGAATTTCATGCGCTGTTGGTGGGAATGCAAACTGATGCAGCCACTCTGGAAACAATATGGAGGTTCCTCAAATGATAAAATATAAAACTATCGTTTGTTCCAATAGTCCCACTTCTGGATACAGATCCAAAGGTACTGAGATCTGGATCTTGAAGAGATGTCTGTACTCCCATGCTCATTGTGAAATAGTCACAACAGTCAAGATATAGAAACACCTAAATGTCCATTGATGGACTAATGGAGAATGAAAATGTGGTATAGGTATATTATGAAATCTTAGCCTTAAAAAAGGACAATCTGCCATTTGCAACAACATGGATGGACATGGAGGACATTATACTAAGTGAGATAAGCCAGACACAAAAAGACAAATACTGCATGGTCTCTCACTTGTTTTTGGGATCTAGAACAATCAAACTCATAGGAGCGGAGAGTAGATTTTGCAACCAGAAGCTGCCAGGGGCTGGGGGAGGGGAAGCGGGGAGGTGTTGGTCAAAGGGCACAGAGTTTCAGTTACATGGAATGAATAAGTTCTAGGGATCTAACTGTACAACAGAAGGTCTTTGAGTGACAATGCTGTTATTGTATATTTGAAAATTTGTTAAGAGAGTAGATCTTATATTACATGCTCTTAACACAAAAGGAAAAACAAAACAACAAATAAAAGAAAATGAGTTTCCATTATTTCACTGTTTGAGGCCAATAGTGCATAGTTTGGTCCCATAAATTATCATACAACCAAAATAACTTAAGAAAGATCAACAATAGCCATTTTCATTAAAAGTGTAATGTATACAGCCCACATAAGCAGCGCTGCCCTTACAGACTTCCACTGTTCTTTGTCAGTGATTCTCATTTCCATGACATTAATATGAGAAAGGCCCAGGAAAATTATCAAGACTGGTAAGAATATTTGTAGTCTGGAGGGGCTTTAATTCAACCTTGCTACATAAAACCACAAGTCACAGGTCTTGAAATTCTACGAAAGGCTATGTGGAAAAGCTTTAGACTAACAAGTTTTTCTAGACAGAAACTGAAGTGAGTAGACAGTGCTGGAATATTAAGAGATAATTACATGACACCTAAATGTAATTAGAGATGAGCTTTTTTTAACTGACTTTGAGGCAGAGAATCCTAAGCTTGGAAAGAACTTTACAAACCAGAAAATCTAACCTCCTTCCACTGCAAGAATCCTTCCTCAGCATTGAAGACAGACACAGTCATGCAGCCTTTAAATACTTTATAAAAGACTCATTATTTTGTGGGATGACCCTTCTCTATATTGGATAGCTCTAACTATTAGAAAGTTCCTGCTGGGGCACGTGGGTGGCCCAGTTGGTTAAGCGTCTGACTCTTGGTTTCAGCTCAGGTCATGATCTCAGGGTTGTGAGATGGAGCCCCATGTTGGGCCTTGTGCTCAACAGGGAGTCTGCTTGAGATACTCTCTTCTTCTCTCTCTCTGCCCCACCAGAGCTCTCTCTCTCTCTCTCTCTCTCAAATCAGTAAATCTTAAAAAAAAAAAAAAAAAGAAAGAAAAAAAGTTATTTCTGATGGCAAGTTGGAATCAGCCTTACTGTGATGTCCAATCATCAGCCAGGGTCTGCTTGGAATATTAGGAATATAGACTATTGAGCCAGACAGAGCTGGGTTTAAATCCAGGGCCTACCATTTGCCAGGTAAGTAGCCTATTTCCTGGTATATAAAATGTGGTCAGTGATTCCTCCCTTCCCTGTTAGCATGAGGATTGGAGACACCGTGCCTTAAGTGCCTAGACACTCACTATATGGTAGCTGTTCTGCTTTGGCTCTCTGATACACTTAACTCACCCTGGGGATACCTTCCCTTTACCCAACTAAAATGTCCAATCCTCTCAATGATTCCTCAGGTCACAGTTTCCTGGGGGTTTTTTTGGCAGTTCTTCATGGTTTATTAAAAAAGGAATTCCTCCACATTTATTTTGTACATGAGCTCCTTCAGATATGATCACTTGAAAGCAAGCAGATAATGAATACATATCTGTTGAGTGGACTAACTCTAGAACATTCTGGGCAGTCACCAAGGATAAAACATGCCCGGGTACTCTCTGCTCTGCTACCCAGAGACCGAGCAACAAGTCAGACCTGCACGTCTTGCTCCAGCTTGATCTTGATCATGTTGTACTCTTCCCAGTCCCATATCCTCTGCTTGTTCAGCTGTTTCTCGTAGTCCTCTACTTTCTTGATGCGGTTCATAAGATACTCCAGCTGAAGGCACAGGAAGACCAGGGGAAAGTCAGCCCTGTCCCTGCCCTGACTTCAGGTGGCATGACAAGTGTGACACAGGGAAGGATCTCAAAGTGTTATGAGTTCCTTAGCTCTCAGAAGAGAGCCCCAAGGCTTTGTATTGTTTATCTTCTTCTGGAGCTCCCTTATTTGAGAAACTCCAAGAGGAATGCTCCATTAAGAAATTAGACATGGGCCCTGCGGTCAGACATTTGTATTTCTAAAACAAAACAAAACAAAACCCATTGGATCTTGGTCAAGCTATTCTTTGTTCTTTGTGTCTCTGAAGTAAAGTGATAACCCCACACCCTTTGAAACATCTTAAAACATTCGTCGCTGGGGTAGATGCCTAGGAACAAAGAAGAGAGTGACAGGACTATGGGAACCCCAGTGAGCTGCAAAGGAAGGTCACCAGAGACAAATGTCACCACCAGAGGCAGCAGCCATCTGCAAGGCCACACTGACTAACCATGAAGTGAGGTAGTAAATGTCTGCCATGGCAATCCTCCCCAAGATACAAAAAGGCTAGCAAATTCAGTCACAGTAGATATTGCCCTAGATCCATGGATCACCTTGACACACCCCCACCCCCTCCACCACCCACCACCCTTTTACCTCTTTGGCATTGTGAGCCTGCAGGGCCCGCTCCCATTTCTTCTTATTACTGGTCAGCAGTTCTTGCCGTTCTATCTCAAATGCTTTCTAGGACCAAGAAGGAAGAGGGCTCTTGTGTCTGATTTGATTGGGCAGGTCCCACAGTATGAAAGAACTCCTAAGTTATTGCACAAGTGCCACGTACCAATCATATAGTCAAAGTCAAATCCAAATGCAAACTTGCCAAGTTTCATTCAACCAAATGGCTATGGAAGGAGTTACACGGAAATCTGGGTTATGAAGTCTGGCCTCCCCGCAGATTTAGAGAGGAAATGTGCCAACTGTCCTGTGGAGGAAGGCCAGTGGCTTTGGTAGCAGTTACAGGGCAAGCCCTGGCATATGATTCAATCATGCCTAGGGCTGCTGTGTTGCTATGGTTGGGGTTCCCACGAAACAAGGAGCACGTTGCTCATGAAAGGTAGGCCCGGGAATGTGGAAATGAGTCTATAATAATAATCCAGAGAGGTCCCCACCTTCTTGGCTCCCTTCCATTTTGGAAAGGCTGTCTCAATCTTAATCCTTGACATTTCATTCAAATTCAAAGTATGGATTCCTGAACTTGTTTGGCACTTGAGTTTCCCATGTCCCCACCTGTCTGCCATAAATACAACAAATAAAAGCTCACATACCCCCCTTCTCGACTCTTCTTATCCTTACATGGTTTTATTTTCTTTCAAAACACTTATTGCCACCTGTCCAAGTATATATTTAGTAGTTTATCTGTTTATTGTCTAGCTGTCTCCTGCTGGAATACAGATTCCATCGAGAACTTTGTTTTGTTCATGGCTGTATCCCCAGCCCCTGGTACAGTGCTTGGCACATAGTAGACACTTGATGAATATTTGTTGGGTGAGTGAATGAATGGGTAAATAAATTACAGGGCAGAAGCCAGATGACAAGACATCTGGGACCCTCTGTAGATGCTCTGGACAGACCTGGCCCTCCTCCCAGGGGCCCTACATGGGTAGAAGGCAGTTCTTTCACACCCTGTTACCTCAATGTAACTGAGCTCCTGACGAAAGGTTTTCATTACGTTCTTGACTTGTTCTTCCATCCTCTCTAGGAGCAGGCAAATGTCATCTGACTGTTTCTTCAAATCCTTCACATACTGGTCATCTTTTGTTTTTAACTCCTAGAAAAGAATACGTCAAAGGCTGGTCACAAACTGAGACAGAAGCAAGAAGTGTCAAGCATACTCCACCTGGACCTCTTTCTTCAGGACCCGCAAACACTGAAATTGCAACTATACAAAGCGAAAGTGGCTTCAGAAGAATCGGAGGACACCCAGGGAGAAGGCACAGGGAGATGGAGCAGAGTGGCCTCAGTCCGGGGCAAAGCCTGAAGGAGCAGCAGGAGGCCAAACCCTGCAGGACTACTTGCCCCAAGGCTCCTTGTACACTCCCAGACAGCCTAGGGCACCCCAGCTGAGCAATGACTAGTCAACATGGGAACATACCTACAGCAGACTAAACTCCATTGCTTAACTGAAAACATAAAATCTGAAACAGCATTTACTATGAACATCCATATTTCCAAGGTGACCAGTGATTCTAAAATTACTAAAACTTTTCCTTCAGGCTGAATTTATTGCTGTGCAATACTCTGAGGAATGAAGCTAGGCCTCCAATTTTCCCACTAAGGGGAGCAAACCAATAGGCCAGTCAGATGCCCCAGCCCTCAAGGCAGGGATGGCAGGGGCGGGGCCGGGAGTCTTGCCTGCTGTAACTCGCTGATAAGCTTATTCTTGTCTTCTATTAGCGCAGCGCAGTGCACTTGCTGGGTGCTAAGCACATCCCACAGGTCCTGGGGGATTCTCTTCTGTCTGCCCTCCTCCCACTTGGCGGTGATTTCATCAAATTTGTCCTGGCTGGTCTTGACTTCATTCTCCAGCTTTTCAAGTCTGCGAATAAAAACACACTGGCCAGGCCAGCCCAGTTCTGGATGCCGCCTCCTGCTGGAGTAGGGCAGGTTCTCAAGAGTCTGAAATACAAGGCCCAGGTAATGAGCACCACCTTCAGATGCCCTCACTCAAAACCATGCGGGGCTCTGAGAGATCTTTAAGCTTAATGACAGACTGGCAGTAAGGAGACGGAATAAATTAAGTGACACGGTACAAAAGCAAATCAACCTCAAAGCTATACCTACTTGGACGCGCACACACACATGCAGATCAAGAGTCAATTTGCCACCTACTTCTGTGACAAGCTAGATGACTCCAGTGATCGAGGCCTGACTTTGACTCTCAACTTTACTTACTGACTCTCAACTTTAGACAACTCCCTGACTCTCTGCAAGCTGCATTTCTCTCCTCTGTAAGAGGGAGAGGATGAAAGCATCTACTTTCAGATGGCTGCTGTCAGAGTTAAGTGAGATAATGCTCAGCACGGCAGTGCCTTATGAACACGGTACTCATAATATTTTTGGTGATCAACTTGAGTTCAGGTGTGTGGCCGCTCCTCCCCCAAATGATCAATAAATGACCATGGGGACATTTTACAAATAAGGAAACTCCACTATTAAGCAATGGAAAATCGGCATGGCCTTTCCAGAAATTCCAAAGAGACTCTGTGATGGAGTGAACTGAGGAGGGAGTACCAGACTGCTGAAGGGAGGCGTGAGGATGAGAGCCCCCTCCCAAGCATGGAGAACGCCTGCTAAGACAGATGCCGGGATTCTCTTCCTACCTGAATAGACTGTCATTCTAGGAGACTGCCTCCCAGCCAGAGCGCCAAGCCCTGCAGGGTAGGAGTCACCACTTAACCTCGAGCTCCCTTCTTTCCTTCTCGCTTCCCTTCCCAGCTGGAACACAGAGTACAGTTTATAATTCACTTGCCTTTTTACCTCAAAAAATGAAAAATGGACTGGTTATCTTCCTAAAGCCCACATTTATGCTGTAACTCTGCCATTTGAGAGCTTGGGTTTTTCCTCAGAGGTTCTGGAACAAGGCCTAACTCCTTGGTGTGCCTGGGAAATTAGCCCATTCGGTTCTGCGTACAGCCGTCAGCGGGCAGTGGGAAGTTGCAAGAATAAAGTCACCAATTGCGTACTGGTAAAGGTAGTAAAGATGCTGAAAGAATTACTTATGCTGAACAACTAAAAATACTGTTAATATCGTGCTGTTGAGGAGATAAGCTAAAATGGCTCAATGAGCTAATTGAGCTAAAGTGGGGGAACAACTAAAAATATTGTTAATATCGTGCTGTTACAGAAATGAGCTGAAATGGCCAAGTGAGGAAAGGGGGAAGGAGGGAGGAAGGCAAGGAAGGAAGGAAGGGATTCCTAAGGAGCAATCAGGGGATTCTACTAGAGTAAATGTGACACAGGCACCTTCCAAAAGGTGGGGAGGGTTGAGGGATCCACGGAAGAGATATCTTCCATCCCCCAGGCTGCAGAGCAGGGCTTCCTCACCTCTGCCGCTTTATCTCCTCTTCTTCCACTCTCCTGTGGATCTCTCTGATATCTGTAGCTACCTGGATGTTTGTCACCAACTCAGTGCCACAGAGCAGCAGTTTAGCCAATTTCTGAAAACAAGTAAGTTATGACGTTAGAGGGACGCCTGGGTGGCTCAGTCGGTTAAGTGTCTGCCTTTGGCTCAGGTCATGATCCCAGGGTCCTGGGATCGAACTCTGAGTTGGGCTTCCTGCTCAGCGGGCAGCCTGCTTCTCCCTTTCCCTCTGCCTCTCCCCTCGCTCATGTTCTCTCTCGCGCATTCACTCACTCTCACTCTCCAATAAATAAATAAAATCTTTTTTAAAAAAAGATTTTATGAAGTTAGAAACATTTTGTACAACTGTCTGTAGCTGTTCTAGCCAGCCAAGCGGGAATAAAAGCTTAAGACTCACTTAACAGTAGCCCGTATTTGGCAATTCATTCCCACCAGGGGATGTTGGCGATGTGATATCAGAGCTTACAATTTAATAGGACATGTGATTCTTTTTTTTTTTTTAAAGATTTTATTTATTTATTCATGACAGACACAGAGAGAGAGAGAGGCAGAGGGAGAAGCAGGCTCCATGCAGGGAGCTTGACATGGGACTCGATCCTGGGACTCCAGAATCACACCCTGGGCTGAAGGCAGCACTAAAATGCTGAGCCACCGGGGCTGCCCGCACATGTGATTCTGAAGGTACTTTGGTCTATTCTTGTTAGAATAGGGATCAGCCAAGCAGCACACTGGCAGGTACTCTAAGTACGTCTTGGCACTTGCCCCCATCGACCCTCCAAGTTGCTGACACCACCAAGAGCCTTTCTGAGAATTCAGTGGGTGAGATAGATGAGGCAGAGATAATGGCAATCATCCTCCAACATCCATTCCTCCTCCTCTTCTTCGAGGGTCAGAACCCCCAATTTTAACTGGACATTTGACCTTCCAAAATGGATATTACTCCCAAACCTCCTTTGCAGCTTGAATACAGTCTGATCAATAGAACATGAGCAGAAGTGATGTGTGCCACTTCTGAATTGTGTGTTGAAGGGAAAACGTGTGCCCTCTGCTGCCCCATGTCCCCCTTCTCCCAGGTGGGCTTGTGGTGCTCTGCTGTGACGCGGTGAGCAGATGAAAGCCACATAAGGAAAGGCAGAAGGAGATGAGGTTCCCCGGCATCGACGAGCCCCCATATCAGCCCTGGACAGTGTATGTATGCTCTGAACTACTAAGTAAGCCAGAGGTCAAAGCATCTGTGTTATTTAAGCTAACATTACATGGGCTCTTGGGTCTCCCTTAATGACTCAGCAGTTTTGCTATTGGCACCCCCCCCCTTCTAAATCCCTCCCTGGGGGCCTGTGGGTGGCTTAGTCAGTTAAGCGGCTACCTTCAGCTGAGGTTATGATCTCAAGGGCCTGGAATTGAGCCCCACATATCAAGCTCCCAGCTCAATGGCGAGTCTGCTTCTCCCTCTGCCCCTCCCTACCCCCACTCATGCACTCACGCTCTCCGATTTTCTCTGTCAAATAAATAAATAAATCCCTCTTTGAACCCCACACTCAAGTGTCTTCACTCCTGGCCTTTGGGTGATGACATGATTTCAACAAAAAGTTCAAGTATCCTGAGGCTATGTCTAAGTTTTTCCAAGTCTGTTTTGGAATTTACAAATTCTCCAGCTCTCAAATTGTTCCTGAACAAAGAAGCTATAAACATCTCTGTACAAAGGAGTCACTGAAATGATCAGAGATTCTATTTCATCTCACCCTTCTAAGGACATGTGGAAATGCAGTTTTAATGAATACAGAACTGGAGCCTTAACCCAGATATCCAGGGTACTCCAGACTTTTTTAAATGGCTATAGTTTTAGCACTTGTACCAAATGGTTTTACATGCCTAAGGATTTACTTCCTTTCCTGTCATATTTGAGTAATACTGTTTTCTGCTCAATGTGAACATCAGAAATTTCTGAATCAAGTATTTCAAACTCAGAGTAAAATTGAAAATATTACAGTCATCAACACACCAACACAGGAAAAGATAAAACTTCACTTTCAGATGATATGATTATATATGCAAAAAAATAAACACACAAACAAAAGAAACCACAGGACAACTATTAGAATTAACAAGTGAATTTGACAAAGTTGCTGATTATCAAGTCAATATACAAAAACCAATTGTACTTTTGTATATCACAATAAACACTTATAACCTCTACACAAAGTGTGAGACATTGCTGGGCAAAATTAAAGAATACGTAAATAAATGGAGGGATATTTTATACTCATGGATTGTAAATCTCATTGGTAAAAGATAGTCTCTCCTAAATTGATCTATAGGTTCAATTCGACCTCAAAGTTCCAGTAGGGGGTGCCTGGGTGGCTCATGGGTTAAGTGGTTGACTCTTGATTTCAGCTCAGGTCATGATCGCAGGATCTGGGATGGAGCTGGCAACAGGCTCCATGCTCAGCAGGGAGTCTACTTGAAGGTGCTCTCTCTCTCCCTATCCCCCTCCCCTCCACACACCCCCCACTCCTCTCTCTAAATATTAATAGATAGATAGATAGATATAGATAGATAGATAGATAGATAGATAGATAGATAGATGATAGATAGATAGATAAATAGATAGATACATTTTTAAATCCCAGCAAGCTTTTTGGTGGAAACTGACAAGCTGATTGTAAAGTTTATATGGAAATGCAAAGGGTCGAGGATAGCCAAGGCAATCCTGAAGAACCACAAAATTAAAGGATCTACGCTACCAGATGTCAATACCTGTCATAAGGCCACAGCAACTAAAATAGTATGGAATTGGTGTAAAGTCAGAGAAACAGACCAATAGAACAGAATAGAGAATCTAGAAACAAATCAACATATGGGATCATTTGATTCACAACAAAGGTTTGTTGCAGTGCAGTGGGGAAAGGATGATCTTTTCAATAAACGGTGCCAGGTCAATTAAAAATCCACATACAAAGCAGTGAATCTTAAGCCTTACCTTTACACCACACACAAAAATCAATTCGAGATAGATTACAGAGCGAAATATAAGTGACAGAACAATAAAGCTTCTAAGAGAAAACTTAGAAGAGTATCTTTATAAAATTGGAGCAAGATTCAATAGGAAACGAATCACCAATTTAAAAATGATTGATCAGGTGTAGGGCCAAGGACAGTGGCCCTTTCTGTCCAAGTCTTAGGGTACAACTGATTATTAATATCTTGATATTGAGGAAGGTAAGCATTTGGTTTGTATATATTTCTTTTCCATGCCAACAATTTATGCATCCTAAATGAAAGGAAGCTCGAAAAGCTCCTATGAAAACAACATTATCTCGTTGGAGCAACTCAATGAGTGCTCCAGATAAACTATGTATCAGAATTTTCAAGACCACAGCAGTGGAAACTATAACAGTAGGTTTTAGATTATATACACTATCTTTTTTATCCTACCCAGCAATGCTCAGAGATCATTGACACTTTGAGGAAGTAATCCCAGTACAGACAGATGGCATGATTCGTCTACTTCACAGTGAGCCCCAGATCTGGACCAAGAACACACTGCAGCTCAGTACTTTTTCCGCCTCCATAAAGTATCTTGTCCTTGACACAGTACCGTACAGTTTACTCAGGTGTCTCTATATATCTCAATGCTCTATAATGACATTTCAGTAACTTGAGTATTTTTTTCTCCCTGTAAGTGCACTTCAATTTCTGCCAGAAATGATCTCTCTCCTCTCTGCTTTTATAAATCTCACCTATTTTTCCAAGATGCAGCTCAAATCCCACATTCTCCATGTAACCGTCCAGCATCAGGCCCATTTGGGCAGCCCTCACTGCCTATGATATTCATTTAGCAATTAATTAAATGCAGCACTTGGCCAGTTCTGCTGACTGGAACTGCTGTTCATTCTCTCTCCTGTTCCAAGTCCTTTATTAACATCATAGGAACCCTGTCGTTGCCACGGGAGAGCAATCAATGCCTTTTTTTTTTTTTTTTTTTTTTAGTGTTATTGAGTATAAGCTTTGCACTACTCCACAGGTGTATGGAAAAGTTCTCACTCTCACAGAGCTTACCACTACACTGGGGACACTACAGACACACATATATGAAGTCCTACAAGAGAGAGAACAGTTTAAAATGAAATGTGTGGCACAGAGAAATATTTGGTGTGTGAATTAAAGGAGCCTGGCTGCAGAGGAATCATGCATGGACTTGAAGTCCTCTCAAGTTGGGGCTTGAGATGGTCTTGAAGTATGGGAAGGCAACCTGATGACCAGAGAGGAGAAGAGAAAGGTAGAGGAGAGATGGGAGGAGGGGAAGGGAGAGACTTGGCATTCCAGAGGATCAGAGGCACACACCAGGAAGAGTGGAGCCCCACTGGAGGTGAGTAAGCAGATCAGCCATGCCAGAGCCAAGGCCCAAGGTGGGTATTGATGGGAGAGAAGACTGAAGTTAGGACAGGAACAGGAGACCCTGAATGGGCAACTTAAACCTTTGGACTTGATCCAATGAATAGTCGTCCATAGGATGAAATGAAAGCTCACTCCTAGAGAGCTCTCAAAATGGGAAATATTTAAATTTACTTCTACCTAAAGGCAGGAACATAGAATCTCTCATGAGATTCTTCTGGTCTAAGTACAAAAACTATGACTTCAGACCCAGCTCCCTAGTGTCACAGGCTGACCTGTCCTCCACCCAGCTCATACCAGTCTGCTTTCTTCTTTCTGCTTGGAGCTCTTGCTTTGATCTTCCTCACTCTCTTTCTTCCCATCTAAATATTCTCCAAGCGCTTCCCTGTGATGGAAGAAAGTAGAGAAACTAAAGTTATTTCTAGTATGTAGATTCTATGTTTAGAGTTTCCATAGTACATCACATCATAATACAAAAATACATCCCATGTGGATAAAAATTTAAGTATAAAAAACACAATCATAAAAACACTAGAAGTAAATACAGGAGAGAATCTTAGAATAAGACCAAAGCTAGGGGGTAAAAAAAAGATTGACTTTACTTCTTAAAATTTAAAACTACTCCTTGAAAGTCAAGGGAAAAACTTGCAAAAGATACTTGACAAAATGTTGCCATCTAGAAAATAGAACAGGCTCCTTCAAATCAATACAAAAAAGACAATATCAATTAGAAAAACGGACAAAGGATGTGGACTGGCAATTTACAGAAGAAATACAACAGGCAAATAGACATTTAAAAATACATTTGGGCAGCCGGGTGGCTCAGCGGTTTAGCGCCACCTTTGGCCTAGGTTGTGATCCTGGGGACCCGGAATCAAGGCCCAAGTCGGGCTCCTGCTGGAGCCTGTTTCTCCCTCTGCCTGTGTCTCTGCCTGTCTCTCAATCTGTGTGTCTCTATGAATAAATAAATAAAATCTTTAAAAATAAATAAGTAAAATAAAAATACATTCAACTTTACATAGAACCTGAGAAATGAAATTGAGAAGCCTATAAGGTATCATTATTCTCTATATCAGACAAGAAAAGATTTAAAAGATTGATATCAGGTGTGGGCCAAGTATGGGTGCCCAACTATTCATAACACTCCACAGGTAGGGATGTGAAGTGTAGCAGCCTATCTAAAAGGCAATTCAGCAAGATTTATCACAAACTTAAATATAAATATGTCTCCCCTCTAACCCAACCTTCAGGAATTCTCTGCAGAAAGTACTCAGAGAAGTCTGCACAAGAATGATTATTACAGAGGTGCCTGGGTGGCTCAGTAGTTAAGCATCTGCCTTTGGCTCAGGGCGTGATCCTGGGGTCCTGGGATCGTGTCTACATCGGGCTCCCTGCAGGGAGCCTGCCTCTCCCTCTGCCTCTCTGTATGTCTCATGAATAAATAAATAAAATCTTTAAAAAAATGATTATTACAGCACTGACTCTACTAACAGGAACATGGAAGCATCTCTATGCCCATGTTAATACCTACTAATACCCACTTATTATGAGCTTATGAGGCAATATAAGAAAATAGTTCATAGCCTATAGAAAGGATGACGTAATATCTAGCAATATGCAAAGATGTCCACAATGGTAAAGTAAAAAGAGCCAGCTGTAGGGCAATATGCAAAGTATAATATTAATGTTCTTTTTTAAATAGGCTTATATACACAAAGGAAATTTTTGGAAGGACATATGCAAACAGATGACAGTAGCTATTTAAGGAAAGGGAACTCTTGTGAGGATTTCTATTCTCCATATTTTTGTATTGCATGAATTTTACAAATAGTATGTACATGTGTGTGTTAATCAAAAAATAAGACCAAAGAGGAAGAGGTAAAATAAGGTTCCTGATTATGGGCTTCTTTGGAGGAAGCATGGGGGAATGACCCCACCAACCTCCACACCATTTACCACATGGCAGTCTACTCTCCCCTCCGGCACACAGTGGCCACGAGGACTCCCAGTACTGCCTTAAGAAAAATGAAACCATCATCTTACGACCTCATCCACAGTGAAACAAACAGATCTCTTGGTCTCATTCTTTCTTGATTTTTTTCTACTACTGACTTCCACTTCTACTCCCTTTGTTCAAAGTTCAGCACAGCTCTACATATTATTACACCACCCCCTCCAAATCTAACCAAAAACCCATTTTCTTTCTTGTCATTTCATTCACTTCCCTATTCTTATTGAATCTACTCTTTGCCATTAACTAAGAGAACTAATTGTTCCATTCTACTCAGGTCTTCAGACATTGCCAGGTTAATGGTTTCCCCACTATGACACAAAATGCACTCATTCTCTTGACTTTCTACTTTGACCACCAATTAAGTACCAACTCTATCTAAATAATCTTCCCAAGTGTTCCACATCCTGGAGCAAAGACCAGTGCTTCAGAAAGAAAAAGAACTCACATTACCTAGTTTTAACTTGAGCCCCATTGCTGCCTTTTACTTATCATTTCTGGCTTTTCTTGCACTGCACTGTCTAATAAAGGTACACATAACCAGAAGTGACTGATCCAAATTGAAATATCCCGTGAGTATAAAATACAAACTAAATGGATTTTGAAGAATTTGAATGAAAAAAGAAAAATATCTCAAGATGATTTAGACTGATTATAGCTTAAAATGATATTTTTTAAATAGTGGGTTAAATAAATGATGAAATTTAATTTTACCTGTTTTGTTCTTTTTTAAGATTTTATTTATTTGTTCATGAGAGACACAGAGAGAGAGAGAGAGAGAAGCAGAGACACAGGCAGAGGGAGAAGCAGGCTCCATACAGGGAGCCTGACGTGGGACTCGATCCCGGGTCTCCAGCATCATGTCCTGGGCTGAAGGCAGTGCTAAACTACTGATCCACACAGGCTGCCTGCCCTGTTTTGTTCATTTTAATGGGGCTACTAGAAATTTGTTTTTTGTTGCTTTGATTTTTGTTTTGAGAAACTTATCAGCTTGGTTCAGTAGAAAATTTTCAATTACATGTGTGGCTCATACTGTATTTTTCTTAAGATTTATTTATTTACTTACTTACTTACTTATTTACTTATTTATTTGAAAGAGAGAGACAGAGAGTATGAGGCTGGGGAGGGGCAAAGAGAGAAGCAGGCTCCCGGCTAAGCAGGGAGCCTGATTCGGGTCTCGATCCCAGGACCCTGGGATCATGACCTGAGCAGAAAGCAGAGGCTTAACGGACTGAGTCACCCAGGTGCCCCTCATACTGTATTTCTATTGTTCAACCCTGACCTAGCATATTCCCCAAAGGAGTCATCCCCAGAAAGACCTCTCTGTCCTCACATTTGGGCTGAGTCCCTCTTTCAGGAAACTGCTTCCTCGGGGCTCCCAAAATTTTGGTCTCAATGGAGCTGCCATCTTCCTGAACACCCCGCCTCCTGACCAATCAAAGTCCCTTCTCAGCATTTAAAAAATCGGCACTTCATTGATTGTTTGGCTGGGTTTTGTGTTCTGGGTTGGAAATCATTTTCCTTCAGAACTTTGAGAGCATTGCCGCATTTGAGAGCACTGTCTTCTACCTGCCAGGGTTCTTAATCCTTCCTTTGTATGTGACAGTTGTTGGTTTCCCTCTGGAAACTTGTAGGCTCCTTCTCTTGGCTCTCAATGCTCTTGAAGCCGCTGCCTCAGCCCCTCCAGCCAATTTAAGAGTCTTCCTATATGTATGTTTGTTTTAGCAAGCACTTCCAGCCTGCATGATTGATTAACTAAACCTTTCTTTGTGTGTCTATAGATTATGCATTGCACTGTTTCTTAGAAAGACCCTGGACCAAACCCTCTTGCACAATCCCCCACTCCCATGCCCGGCACCAATGCACAACCTCCAAGCACTGAGCACGCGGATACCAGATACTGTCTGCAGCTGGCACCCCTGAGTCTGCAGACAATCAACAAACATTAAAGACCAGTGTGCTCCCCTTTTACTGCTTAACTGCCAGAAAGTTCCTCTAAAAATCTTCAGCCAGGCAGACATTGATGAGTTGGTTTCTGGGACAAGTGTTCACCTTCTCCCCAGGTGGCCAGGCCCCTGAATAAAGCTCATCTTCCTTTCCAGTTGAAACTCCTCTCTTGAGCATTGTTGGCCTTTCGAGTGAAGGGCAGCCACACTTGGGTTTTTCAGTAACACTCTGAACTTTCTCAATGGTGTGCCCACGACTGGGTCTGCTTTCACCCACTGGGCTGAACATTTTCAGTCAGGTGTTTGACCCAAGCCAGAAACTTATGAACTTCAGCGCTCATCAATTTCCTTGACTACTCCAGTGATCACTGCCTCCCCTCTGTTTGTTCTGCCCTTTCTTTATGGATCCAGAAAGGAGAGACTAGGTCTCCTGGACTAGTCCTCTAAATTTTAAAAATCTTCTCTCTCAGTTTCTGATTTTTTTTCCCTATATCCTTATTTTTTTTTTTAAAGTATTTAGGGATCCCTGGGTGGCGCAGTGATTTAGCGCCTGCCTTTGGCCCAGGGCGTGATCCTGGAGACCCGGGATCGAATCCCACGTCGGGCTCCTGGTGCATGGAGCCTGCTTCTCCCTCTGCCTATGTCTCTGCCTCTCTCTCTCTCTCTCTGTGTGACTATCATAAATAAATAAATAAAAATTAAAAAAAAATAAAGTATTTATTTATCCATGAGAGACACAGAGAGTGAGAGGCAGAGACACAGAGAGTGAGAGGCAGAGACACAGGCAGAGGGAGAAGCAAGCTTCCTGCAGGGAGCTTGATGTGGGACTTAATCCCAGGACACTGGGATCACAGGAACACAACCTGAGCTGAAGGCAGACGCTCAACCACCAAGCCACCCAGACATCCCTCTTTTTGTTCTATATTCCATGACCTTTATTCCCTAACCCTTCTAGAGTTTTCCATTTCTATCATATTGCTTAATTTCCAAGAGCTCTATTTTGTTCTTGCAACACCCCTTTTAATAGCATCCTTCTCTTGTTCCTTGGTTGCAATATCATGTCTTTTTTTCTCTGAAGATCGTCTGAATGACAGTCTTTTTGTTGTATTAATGTTGTCTTTTCTCCTACATAGTATCAAGTTCCTATAAGTTGCTTTTTTTCTGTGTTTTTACCTTGGTGTCCACCTTTCATGATAAAGATTTTCCTCTGACATCTAGAAATCCTTGGCTACCTTTCATCACAAGACAGAAAAGCTGAAGGAAGCTTGTAACTTGACAACAGTGAACTTTAGTCCAGGACTATCTACTTGGTCCACCTGGTGGGCAAATCTGGATGTCACTGCCTGCAAGTCCCTCCATGAGGGCTGATCCGCTTTTCCAGAGAGACTTCAATCTCTTGCCTCTGTTGTGAAGCTCCGGCCTGCCCATATCCCAAAGAGGGGAGAGGGACTGCACGGTCTCAGCTGCAGTGTGTACAGGGTCACAGAATCCTTGCTCTTAGTACTGTGCTCTTGCCCCATCTCTGTCCAGCGTCCCTCAAAATGTAGATCCAGTCTCCTTCCTCCAAACCTCCAGTGTCTTGTGCAAGGTCGAAAAGAGGTTCCTGGCATCCAATGATTTTTTTCTAAACTATTTCCCTGATTTTAGTCCCCTTCCTTGCCTCTACCTCTACTTGAACCTGAAGCTTCCGATTTTTGGTCTTTTGAGAATTTACTGCAGGGTAAATCAAGAGGGCTTTCAGCTTTCCTCACTACTAGTTTATATTTCCATAGCCTTGAATCTGTGAAACCATTGCCATCTGTCCTTATGCTTCCCGGCTTCCAAAATGTTGTTGCTGTTGAGTTCCTTCTGTTTTGCTTGACTTTGTGGATTTATGTCTTTTTTATTTAATCCCTTTAAATGTCATGCTAATGGGGTTTTGATAGAGATCCAAGATAAATGTATATGCTCCATCTGCCATCCTTACTCTGGAGTCCCATCTCTCAGGAATTTCAAACTTCAACTGAGACAGTAGAGACTGGGATTTTCAGGAGCTGTAGCCTATCAATACTGGTCTCTTATTTTTATATTACATTTGATTCTATTAATAGCTTCTTCCCTAAAACTATACCTTGATGGCACCCTGAAGCCCAACGAATTAGGGCTGTGGGCACCAGAGGCAATCAAGGAGTCTACAGCTAATTTCAAAATGACATAGTGGACTAAAATATGTCTGCTTTTTATTACCAACCTGTGTCAGCAACAATACAAGGTCAGTGATAAAACCCTCCTTTCTGAAAAATCTTCCATTAATCTAAGTTCTAAACAATTTCTGCAGTTACTGTTGATTTTTTTTTTTTGTTACTGTTGATTTTTAAATAACATGTACGGGGCGCCTGGCTGGCTCAGGCAGGAAAGCAAGCGACTCTTGATCTCAGGGTTGTAATCTTGAGCCCTGCATTAGGTGTAGAGATTACTTTTTTTAAAAATCATATATACATATTTATTTATTTATTTATTTATTTATTTATTTATTTATTTATTTAGTGTGTATATATATATATATACACACACACACACATACATATATAGACTTCAGTATAGAACCTTTCTATATATTATCTTTTAACTAATGAGGTTCATTCAGAGAACAAAGAGAATACAGTTGGCTGTGTGCATGTGTTTTGAGAGGACTTTTGAGATGGTTCCAAATGGTCCCAGCTCACTTAGGCACAGCGCACATCCCCAACCCCCAAGAGGGTCTGACATAAACAACAGCCCAGCTATTGAAAACATGAAGAAGCTGAACTTGGGTTAGTTCAGTTCTGTCATTCTGCATGCATTCATTCTCTAAACCTCGAGGAATTCTTTTGGAAACACTTCTTCATGTTTTTCTTCCTCCCCCATCCCCAAATACTTTAACGTAATTAAAAGGTATTGATCCATTTGTTTTCTTGTTTCAAATCAGAAATTTTACTTTTATTTTTATATTTTTTTCACTGTCCTGGTTATATAAACAAAGTTCAAAGAAAACATTCACTGTCTGCTTTCCTTTTCAGGCTTCTTTTTTTTTTTTTTTTTAATCCCCTGCTCCAGGTGTTAAACTCATTAGGTACACCACTGCACCTCACATATTCGTTTTTTCACCAGCACCACCAGCCATTCCATGTGGTCTTTATGTCATGGAGACAACCCTTTGTCAGCGATTCCTTTTCTGTTTCTAATTCCTTTTCTGAGCTCTCTTCTCATCTCTTTTTATCCTTTTTTCCAGAGTAAATTCAATCCATTCCCATGGTTTTAAATACAATCATAATGCTGTTGACCTCTCTAATCTAGAATTGTCTTCTGAGTTGAAGACCCATGTCCAAATGCCTAATGGACATCTTGGTTTTAAAGTCTTCCAAAATCCAATTTCACTGAATATGTCCAAAACCAAACTCTTGATTTCCAAATCCTCCTGACTCACTTCCCCCATCACCATCTTTATCATTTCAATGCAAGACACTACCATCTACTCAGCTGTTCAAGCCATTCTTGCTTTTTCCCTGTCTTTGACTAGCATATCTAAAATCAGTAAATCCAGTCAGTTTAAACTGTAAAGCATTTCTTGACTACATCTGCTTTCTCTCCAAACCCACCAGACCAACTTCATCCCTCACAGAACCAATGCAACTGCTTCCTAACTGGCCTCTTCAATTATACTTCTGGCTTCTGCAAACCAATCCCTCAGACAGCAATCAGAGTGATCTTAACATACTTAGAAATTTGAGAAATTCCCACATTAAGTTGTTGGTGAGTGGGTAAGAGTTATCATGGGAGGGAAGGCCAAGTGGACATCTTTAAAACTGTACCTGAATACATAAAAACAATCACAAACTGGGGGGTAGGGAGTGGGGATGGTGGAAATTAGTATCACCCTTAAGGATCTCAAGGATACAGGAGCAGTGGTCCCCCCCATCATGTCTCCATTTAGTTCACGGGTCTGGTCCCTGCAAAAACTGGTTGGATCTGAGAATATGATTATCAATACTGTAGGCCTCATTGCTGTTGCCATATAAATGTGGTATCTTTGCTGGAGTAGTGTAGAGTGGTCTTAGGTACATACAAAGTAGCTGCTGATTGGGCCAAATGTATTATTTTCTACCTAAATCAGGAAAAAGAATCAGGAAGTTCACATTTACATGGAACAGACAATAATATATACACATATAATTCTCACACTCACAGCGTCATGTTGATTCTCCTGATCTCTGTCAAAACATAGACTGAATAAATCAGGACCATTTGGATACCCCAGAGAACATCACGTTGATCCACTACATCAAGACTGACCTGAGAGCTAGATATGACCCATCTGTTTTTGTAGGGCTCATAAGAAAAGAATGATTTTTACACTTTTTAATGATTAAAAAAAAGGAACAGATCAATAGGAAGAGCACAAAGGATTTTTAAGGCAATGAAACGATTCCGTATGATACTATAATGGTGGACACATATCACTATATATTTGTCAAAATCCATAGAACACCAAGAGTGAATCATAATGTAAACTATGAACTTAGGGTGATGATGTGTTAGTGGAGTTTCATCATTTGTTTTTTTTTTTTAAGATTTTATTTATTTATTCATGAGAGACAGAGGGAGAGAGGCAGAGGGAGAAGCAGGCTCCATGCAGGGAGCCCGACGGGGGACTCAATCCCGGGTCTCCAGGATCATGCCCTGGGTCGAAGTCAGTGCCAAACTGCTGAGCCACCCACCCAGGCTGCCCGAGTTTCATCATTTGTAACAAATGAACCATTCTGGAGGATGTTGATAGTGGGACAGGCTGTGTATGCGTGGGGGCAGGTGGTATATGGGAAATCTCTGTACTTTCCACTCAATTTTGCTGTGAATCTAAAATTTCTCTTAAAAAACGAATTCAGGGGATCCCTGGGTGGCGCAGCGGTTTGGCGCCTGCCTTTGGCTCAGGGCGCGATCCTGGAGACCCGGGATCGAATCCCATATCGGGTTCCCGGTGCATGGAGCCTGCTTCTCCCTCTGCCTGTGTCTCTGCCTCTCTCTCTCTCTCTCTCTGTGACTATCATAAATAAATAAATTTAAAAAAATTAAAAAAAAAACGAATTCAGAAAACAAGATCAAAATCTGAAGAAAATTTTGTGACACATGAACATTATATGACATTCAAATTTCAATGTCTTTAAGTGAAGTTTTTTTTTTAATTTACTTATGATAGTCACAGAGAGAGAGAGAGAGAGGCACAGAGACACAGGCAGTGGGAGAAGCAGGCTCCATGCACCAGGAGCCCGACGTGGGATTCAATCCCCGGTCTTCAGGATCGCGCCCTGGGCCAAAGGCAGGCGCTAAACTGCTGCGCCACCCAGGGATCCCTTAAAGTGAAGTTTTATTGGAACACAGCCATACCATTCTGTGATCTAATGGCCAGCAAACAAGAAGTCACCATCTCGGTAGGATAGGTGACCCTGGCCAGCAGGACAGGGTACAAGTGCTCTTACACCGTGAGGGTGTTCAGGAATTCAGAAGATCATGCAGGTGCCTCTTAGAATCCTCTCGTGACAGCCCACTGTGCCTATGAGTAGACAGGTGCAACAATCCTGGCCTGAGAAGGGTATGATTATCAGGCACAGACCCTTCAGGAATGAGGGTTTGTGTCATACAACCAGATAAGCTACTGAGACCAGCAGAAGTGACAGCTGAGGTCCACTCCAGAAATGCTTGTGGAAGCAAGGCAGGTGGGGATGGGAAGGAGGAAAGAAAGACCTCTGAGAGGAGGTCACGGATGGCCTGTGTCTGCAGTCCATTGCTCGCAGTGCATGGCACAGCAGGCTTTCAATAAATTTTTAAAAACTCAATAAATAATAGTCCCTGCTGCAGAGACTATTATTTCCGTCTTTGACTCCACAAGTGTATTGAATGTGTTCATATCCCATACTTTGGTTGAACCTTCCAGAAGAAGTTTTTCCTAGCTCACCGCCTATCTTTGCGCTCACACGTGGGGCCCGCCCGCCCCGGGAAGGCGCGCGCCTGGTCCCCGCCTCCGCTGCCGACCGCCCAGACCCCCGCTCACCGCCTCCGGGCTTCCAGTCGCGCCGCGATGCGGAGGCGCCGGGCCTGGATCCGCTCCTGAGGGTTGTCAGAGTGTATGGACGGCCCGAGAACCGGGATGGACAAGTCTTCCTCCTCCTTCTCCTCCAGAACCCCCAGAGATCCCGGCGGATTCATGGCAGGTGCCTCCCGCCCCAGGCCGGCGGCGCCTGGACCACCGCCAGACCACCGCCCGGTTGCTAGCAACAAGTCGTTGCCAGGGAAAAGCAGGCACCTGACCCGCAGCTGGAGCGCGCGCGAACAGCTCCCAGGCCACGCCCACCTGCAGCTGCACGCCCCCCTGGGTTCTGTATTCTTCTCCCGGAGAGAGAACGGGACTTAGGCTCTTAGTGGGGTGAAAATTACATCAGTTTCGTTCAGCGCTGTACAAATAGCGCCTAGCATAATGCCTAATACGTAGTAAGTCCTCAACTAGTGTTTGCTGAAAGAAGTGTACACAGATGTATATGTATGCTCGCTGTAGTTTAAAACACTAGTATGACCCTGAAATCCATCAATAGGGGAACTGATAGGAACGCCTGGGTGGCTCCGTGGTTGAGCATGCCTTTGGCTCAGATCGTGATCCAGCGGTCCTGGGATCCAACCCCACATCAGGTTCCTCGCAGGGAGCCGGCTTCTCCCTCTGCCTGTGTCTCTGCCTCTCTTCCGTGTCTCTCATTAATAAAATCTTTTTTTAAAAAATGGGATTGATAAAGCTTTCACGGGATGGATAATAATGTAGCTACTAAGAATGGGTCTGACCTACAAAGACATAAAGATGTATCAAATGAGGAAGAAAGGATGTAACACAAATGTGTAGAATGTGATCCAAGTTCTATTTGAAATATATCTAGTACATATGGTCAAAAAATGAGCACAAAGTAAGGCCAATCAAAGAAGTTACTACCTGTGTTCTCTTCTAGGAGCTTTATGGTTTCAGATCTCACATTTAGAGGTCTTTAATCCATTTTGAATTTATTTTTGTGTGTGGTATAGGAAAGTGGACCAGTTTCCCCAACATCGTTTGAAAAGACTTTTTTCTCATTGATATTCTTTCCCGCTTTGTTGAAGACTGACCATATAGTTGTGTGAGTTCATTTCTGAATTTTCTATCCTGTTCCACTGACCTATGTGTCTGTTTTTGTGCCAGTACCATACTGTTTTGATCACTACAGTTTTTTTTTGTTTTTTTTTTAATTTTTATTTCTTTATGATAGTCACAGAGAGAGAGAGAGAGAGAGAGAGAGAGGCAGAGACACAGGCAGAGGGAGAAGCAGGCTCCATGCACCGGGAGCCCGACGTGGGATTCGATCCCGGGTCTCCAGGATCGCGCCCTGGGCCAAAGGCAGGCGCTAAACCGCTGCGCCACCCAGGGATCCCGATCACTACAGTTTTTAATTATAACTTGTTAAGTCTGGAATTGTGATGCCTCCAGTTTTGCTTTTCTTTTTCAAGGTGGCTTTGGCTATTTGGGGTCTTTTGTAGTTCCATACAAATTTTAGGATTGTTCTAGTTCTGGAAAAATGCTGTTGGTATTTTGAAAGGGATAGCAATAAATGTGTAGATTGCTGTGGGTAATACAGACATTTAATTATTTGTTCTTTCAACCCATGAGCATGTAATGTCTTTCCATTTCTTTGTTTCATCTTCTATTTCTTTCATCAGTGTTTTAAAGTTTTCAGAGTACAGATCTTTTACATCTTCGGTTAGGCTTATTCCTAGGTGTCTTATTGGTTTTGGTACAACTGTAAATGAGATTGAATCCTTTCTGCTGCTTCATCATTGGTGTATAGAAATACAACAGATTTCTGGGGTTCCTGGGTGGTTCAGTCAGTTAAACATTCGATCTTGATTTTGGTTCAGGTCATGATCTCAGGTTGTGAGATCAAGCCCCATGTCAGGATCTACACTGGGCATGGAGCCTGCTTAAGATTCATTCTCTCCCGTTCCCTTGCCTCTACTCCCACTCTCTCTTAAAAAGAGAGAGAGAGAGAGAAGAGAAAAGAAATACAACAGATTTATGTACATTGATTTTGTAGCCTGTGTGTTGTATGCAAGTGTTGAATCACTATATTGTACACCTGAAACTAATAATACACATGTTAACTGATTGGCATTTATTTTTTCCTTTTTTTAATAATAAATTTATTTTTTATTGGTATTCAATTTGCCAACATACACTGATTGGCATTTAAATAAATAAAAAACAAAAAATAAAAGGGATACATACATCCTGATGTTTTAGCAGCATTATCTACAATAGCCAGATTATGGAAACAGCCCAAGTGTCTGTCCCATCTACTGATGAATGGGTAAAGATGTGATTTATACACACACACATACACAATGAAATATTGCCATTTGCAATGACATGAATGGACCTCGAGCGTATTATGTCAGAAAGACAAATACCATATGACTTCACTCATATGTGGAATTTAAGAAACACAAACAAGTAAAGGTGGGAAAGAGAGAGAGGCAAACCAAGAAACAAACTCTTAACTATAGAGAACAAACTGATGGTTACCAGAGGGGAGAGGGGTGGGTAAAATAGGTGATGGGGATTAAGGAAGGCACCGTGATGATCACCGTGTTGTATGAAGTATTGAATCATATTGTACACTGTGTGTCAACTAACTGGAATTCAAACTGAAAACCTGGGTGAAAGAATTAAAATGTAGAAATTAAATTATTTACCCAAATTTACACTGCTTTAGTAAAGTTTTGATTTGAAAAAAAAAAAGAATACAAAGTAGTTGATATCTCTGGGCGTGGATCTATGGGTCACTTTTATTTTCTATTCTAAAAACACTTTACAAATAACACAAATCACTTTTGTTGTAATAAAAAAAAAGTTTATTTTTTTTTTTTAAAGAGTGGTGACAGGTACCTGAGAAGATGGCAGCAGGCAAATGTCACAGGTGAGAGAGATTTGGAGGTGGGTTGTAGGCGTAGGTCCACTTTGATGATTTACAAGCATCCAGAGTCTGGTCCTCACTGGTAGGCAATACTCCAAAAGCAGAGCTGCTTTTGAGAATGGACTTACACTAATAAGCTCATGAGAGAAAAAGAGGATACCTACTTTGAGCAGGAAACTATAATTGACACACAAGCACATGTATTTATGACCTGTGACCAGCACCTCTCTGTGGCTGATCTACAAAGGGAGTCCAACTATAATGGGCAAGTTTCTTGCTGTTGTACGACTGATGGTAATGATCTTAGGGGCCCACAGTGGATATAACTTGCCCCAAAAAGGGTAGGTGGAGTCCTTTCACCCCATCCCTGGGTAAGTTTGGGATGGTAAATGCAAACCCCTCTGAATATATGGGCTTCCTTTGCCATCTACAGGCTTGCCATCTAACTTCTAAGTATATAGTCTTTTTCCAGAAAAATGATACATTGACTTGATTTTAGTATACTAAGTCAAGTCACATACTTAATTCCACATCCATAAGATTACACCATATCATCAAATTGGGGCTTGGGAATTCATCAAACATTTACATAATTTCCTGGCGTATTCCTGTCTTCCAATTTGTGTGAATTTTATCAAGAGTCTTAGAGAGCAATCTTGTTTTATTCATTTCAAGGTATTTTTAGAACTGCCCCACCTATCATCTTCATGTATGAACAGGGAAGAAAGAAGTCATGAGTAGGTCATAGGCTTAGGGAAAAGTTCAAAGGTAAAAAAAACAGAATTAGTTATTAGTAGAAACCAAGCACTTAATTAGACCACTCACTGTGCTAAATACCTCCACGCATCATTCATAGCACATGCGCATGACTGCAGTAATATTACTAACCCCATCCTACAGGTGAAAAAACTGAGGCTCAGGAAAAAAAAAAAAAAAAAGTCACTTGCCCTGGGTTGAAGCTGGCCAGGCTGAACATGACTGCGAACAGTCATGGCATTAAAAGCTTGAGAAACTTTCAGAATGAAAGCAAAAAGAAAAATGGAAAGAGCTGATAGTAAGTTTTCTTTCAGGAAATTTGTGAACAAGTTAAAATGATGAAAGTAGGAAGAAGAGTGAGACACTTTGGAGGCAGAGTGTCTAAGTTTGGGCAGACCCAAGCTGCTTACCTAGTTTGTGCCCTGCTATGCTGTCAGGTGCTTGCTGGCTGTTGGAGGTTTGTAGATAGAAGGGCAGGGATAACTGCTGGGGCAGCCAAGAGGCTGGAAGGGGGAGGGGCAGGGGATTATGAGCACACTGCTAGAGAACGAGCCTGGGTTAAAATAGAGAACATCGTCCCCTCACCGTCTTCAAACCTATTACAGAAAAAAAAATTTAAATGCCTGCTTTCAGATTTGATAGATCAATTCTGATGTAAAAGACAGGAAATATTCTCAGAAGCAATGTTAGCAAATATGACGTTTTTCAATAAAGCTTATGATTTATATGCTAAAGATTAAGTGTACTAATAAGTGTGGGTCATTAGGTTCTTATGGAATTAGCCTGGAAAATTAACACTTTTCTCCACAAAAATGTTTTTAGGTATGAGACAACCATCTTACAAACTGTGTGACCCAGTTATTATTATATACTGCCCAGTACCCAAAGTCAAGAGCAAGACACCATGAACAACTGTTAACTGCCACCTGCCTAGTACTTTGCTTTCTGAAACAAGCCACAGGATTACAGAAAACCCAAAAGCAAGCCAGCTGGTCATTCTTTTTTTTTAAGATTTTATTTACTTAATTGAAAGAGAGCATGGACATGTGGGCAGAAGGGCAGAGGGAAAGTGAAAAGCAGACTCCCCACTGAGAAGGTTGCCTCCACCCACACAGGGATCAGGATCTGAGCTGCAGGCAGACACTCAACTGAGCCACCCTGGTGCCCTGGGCTGACTGTTGTTTAAACAAACAAAACAAAAAATCATTTAATGTTTTGCTCTAAAATAATCCAGGACTCTGAGACAAGTGACTGGATGTTCTTTTTCTGCCCATAGCTCCCTCCCCTCTTAAACCTACCAAGGAAAAAACAAAGACAACAATCTGAAAACAGTTAAAAGGATTTAAAAATTATTTACTCTTTACTTTTATTACAATAAATATTTATCAATAATAGAATTAAACAATTTTAAATTAAAACCTACTGCATTACTTTTGAGGTTCACAGCAGCAGAAATAAACATAACTCCAGTTGAAAGGGCAAGGCTTCCAGAATCCAGTGGCAAGAAACAGTCAGATCTTGATTATCTGGGCTAGCAATAGGGCACAGTAATACCAATGATGCAAAAGTAACAGTGAAATGCATAGTTGTAATCTGTGCATCAAATCATCTAAGGCTTCACAACACTGCAGCTAAGGAATTTAAGCGAGTTATGAAGCCCCGTTTCTGCAAGGGCTAGATTTCTTCCCCCATCAAACCCCTGAGCACAACTGTTCCCAGAGCTGCCTTCAGGCCAGGAATGGGCCCCGTCATCACTCAGAGCCAGAAGCCTCAAACCTGGTGGAAGCAGCTATCCTTCTCACTCACAATTCCTGGTGAAAGGGAAACAGAAAGTGACATATTTCAAGGGCCTTCCTTGGGGATTGAGATGAACTGCAAATAGGAAAGACTATGGGGCTCCAGCTAAGGTAGAGGCTTCACAGAGTTATGGGCTACATGCTAGGTCAACAAGAAGAGAACAATCTAATGATGGCTTACCATTCTGCAGATAATCAAGAATAGACTGCATGTATATATGAATGTACCATACGTATAATGCAGAAAATATGTGTACATATTAAATATGTATATACACACACGGCACACATAACCAGATAAAAATAAATGCTATATTATTTACTATGAACACAGCAAGTTCTAGACAGACCAATTATGAATATGCTCAATTAAACTACTTGAAAGAGAAAAGAAACGATTTTGTGCTCCCCTTTATCTTCTACTCTAATATATTCTAGTTGTTGCAAACACATTCCAGTTTCTTAAGTGGTATTGTTTCTAGGTACCTGAGAAGGGAGTCATCCTTTTGTTTCAGAATACTACAGAAAGCAAACTACAACAGGTCCAAGCCACACAACTCAGTAATTGATTTTGCTGTGATTCCTGTCACTTTCTCTTGGAATAAAGTCTTACTCAGAAAAATCTCAACTTTTTTTCCTACAGGCAGCTACAAATTTAACCTAGCACGTTGGATGGGAGGAGCAGGGAAGAAGGTCGGCAGTAGGGAGTCTGCACCTGGGCAATCATTCACTGTGTGTGAATCATTCACTGTGTGTGAGCATTACCTCACACTGCATTACCCAGAGGTAATGCTACTTTTAAAAGAACAATTGAAATTTGGAGTTTAATACTGAAGTCTGCTTTCTTGGCACATTCTGGAACAAGCAAGTCATTCATTACACATAGCTGGGACTTTGTCTCTTAAAAGCCAATGGGTAAGTTATCTAAACAAAATAACCTACAATGTTAATATTGTGGGCAGATTTATTAGCAGTTGTTAAAGTCTGATGCTGTATGATACTATTTTTTTTGTATGATACTATTAATTCAAACAGATTTAAAGCGCAACACGCAGAGATCTTGCAAAATGAAAACTCCCATTAACAGGTTAGTAGCATCAAATACTAACTAAGCATGTTCCAAGTAAGGTCAAGAAATTACTCTTTAGAGATAAAAGTGCTTATCAAGAATATCAGAATACAGAACTCATGGCAAATTGTGTATGTTTTAATAAAAAAAAATGAATTCTAATCTGATTACCTATAGAAACTGCTCAAGAGAAGACTTTAGCCAAAGAGTCATAAGGCATCACCAGCATTTAGCCATTCCTGGTATCGTTTTGTTTTGTTTTGTTTTAAGTAATCTTTATACCCAACATGGGGCTCAAACTCACAATCATGAGAACAAGGGTCACACACTCTACCAACTGAGCTAGCCAGGCTCTGCTAATACCAATATCTTTAATACTGTCTCTAAGTCCCATGTAGTGTTAGGTACTATATGGCCATGATCCAATTCACAAGCTTTAAAAACAGCACCACTCTGATTTAACCTACTTTTCTAAAAATGATTCTGCAAAGAGGAAAACAATGTGAACGGTCTGTAAAAGACCAGACAATCCTGTTATGCCCAAATGGACTTTCCTACAGAAGTTAAGTCCTTGTTAAAATATTCGAAAATCAGTCCAAGTGCCACCTTTCCACTTCTGGGAACCTGGCCTTTCTGACCAAATGCAATGCAGCCCCCTCACTCAGGCCACCTGTGAGAAGGGTTATAAACAGCAGAACATCTTTTGCTTCCCTAAATATTAGCTCATTTAAGATCTAAGAGCAGGGCCCTGCTTCAAAACAACCCCCCGCCCCAAAATCAGCTAGATTACTACCTCTTGCACATTTGTTTATTGAACAGCAAAGCATACTACTGGCATGTGGGTTAAAAAGTTAGGTTATGTTTATTTTGCACTGTGAGAAACACTGCAGTGAATTAGCCAATAAATCCCAGTCCTGTGGCTCCACACAAGGAAGAAGGTAACATGTCACCACTTTCTCTGGAAAGGCTATACAACCATGATTTACCATATACCCTGATTACTGCCTGCCAATATTATCAGTCATCTGTACCATTGTCAAAGATGAAAAGTAAAATATACAAATCACACAGCTTACATAATAAAGGAAAAAATCAGAAATTTACTTAAGCTTCCTAAAATGTACAGAGCATCATCACACTTTCAAGTTTCACAGTGATTAGTTTAACACTGTTTTACTGTTAAAACTGTCACTTAAAATGTACATGTCAAAGTGCTTCAAATGCAGCATACTAATTAAAACTCCTTCTGGAAGGTTCTATACTGGCAGCTAACTTAGGAAGGTTATTCACCCACAGGGTGCTCAAGAAAGGGCATGCTGCCTTACAAAGACACCTCATAGAACAAAGAAAATTCTAATCCAACTTCAGAAATCTCCAATTGAGTCCAGAACTGAGGTCTAGATAAAGGCCACTCTGAACACAGGAATCAACACAACCAAAAACTTCTGTAATTGTTTTTGGCTTTTTTGGGGACCCAAAGTCAAAGCCCATCGGGTTTACTCTGTTCCCTCCGGCATGTTCCCAGTCCTAAGGCAATCAAGGAGATTGGAATGTGGCAGATCTAGGTGCTACAAATCAAGTGGGAGTCTCTGTCGTAGGTGGTAGCAAGTCAAAAGGGAGGACAGGTGAAGGATAAAAAGGAAGAGTTACACACAGGCTTCTAGTTAAAATATAAAGTGGAAAAGGGGCCTTTGATTCAAATGCCTTCAGTTTCTCTCTTTATTTTCCACACATCACAGAATCAAAGTCTACTTTGGAAGCAAGGTACATTCCAAATGTTTTTCAACTACAAAATAAATTCTTTAAAAATTGAACACTTAGGAAACTTTCAAATTTACATTTGAATTTGAAGTTAGTGGAATAATGATCATTTAAATTGTGACAATTTAAAATGTTGCACTGTATGTACTAGGATCATCGGGCACGACAGGCATTGTGCATTAGGTGATCCCTTCTCCATCAGGGGGACCCTACACCTGCTTTTTCTTTTGCATATTCCCCCAAAGCCCAGACTCCTGGTCATGATTAATACTCTCTTGGTACCTATTTAGAATTTGGGCAACTCTAGACATATACTCCTCTTCCCCATACCTCTAAATTAAAATAAATGACACATTGGTCATAGTACTAGAACATTCTAGACCATAATCAGCATGGAGCTTTTTTAAAATTAGAATTCATTAAAAGTATTTAAGCATGATATTATTAAAATGCCAAGGACTAGCTTTTTATTTGGAAGTTAATCACTCTATTATCCTTGAGACTAAAACTCATGAACTACATCTATTATGTATAAATGGAGGAATGGCAGTGTAAACTGTGATAATTTTAAAATGTGCAATGCACTAAAGATCATGAATGTTAATAAGGGATCAGAAAAGGCAGCAATAACATACTCTATCCAGGTATTTTAAGGACTTTTCTATCCCATGCCCCCCTCAAATATAGGGGAATTATGTTTTGACAAGCATGAAATAACATTTTTCATATACCATAACCTGACAAGAAACTTCTCACAGGTCTAGGTAACTTTGGTCAGCAGAAACACAAAGCAAACCTCTGGCCTGGCTAAGGCACTCTATTCTGAAATGTACTGAAAACATGCACGTACGACCAACCATGCCACTGCTCCCCTTAAAGGCAGCTCAGTGTTGGGAGAAAGGCTGGGGAGGTAAACTCACCCCAAAATATCATGCATAAGCCTGAAATATCTTTTATGCTTTGGAAATGTTATGATAATTGGCTTGACACAAATTCACACAGAGCTATTTGCAATTAAGTCCTGCTTCAGCTGCAATATCACTACACAACAAATGGGGGCTTTTAAGATGCCCTTCAAGATGGCAGACTAACCTAAGAAAAAGTCAGCAGTCCACTGAAGATTTACAAGTCCACAGTATTCTGAAACAGTTATTCACTCAGTTTCACTCTCACCTTGTTGACAGCCACCTTTCACCTAATGGTGTCAATTAAAATATGGCATATTTTTTACTATAGGGAAATAGGTCATGAAGTACAGGCACAAAATAATTTCAAATAAACTTGATGCAACAGAAAAAGAACAGAAAGAGGGATCCCTGGGTGGCGCAGCGGTTTGGCGCCTGCCTTTGGCCCAGGGCGCGATCCTGGAGACCCGGGATCGAATCCCACGTCGGGCTCCCGGTGCATGGAGCCCGCTTCTCCCTCTGCCTGTGTCTCTGCCTCTCTCTCTCTATCTGTGTGTGACTATCATAAATAAAAAAAAAAAGAAAAAAAAAAAAAGAACAGAAAGACAGTTTGAGGTAAAATCGCCCCAGAAGTACAGAACATGACCCTATGTTGGAAGGTTTTGTTTTGTTTTGTTAACTATACTGTACAAGATGAAGAAAGCCTGCGGTCTAAATCAGTCATTTTATAAATATTTTGCAGTTCTTTTCTTATATAACACAGATTAATCTCATTCTTGTGTACAAGGCCAACAAAAAGGTAAAATGATTAGCTGAGAAACCTTAGAACAAACAAAGCTTTGTTCCTAGCCCAAATTACCACTTGATCCAGTTCAATTTTACAGATGACAAAGAACAAGGTCTACAAAAAAACAGAGTAACTGATACTAAATTTGCTCGTTCTCTGACCTCCATGATGGGAATTTATTAACAAACATGGAATCACTACCCACATTTTCCAGCATGGATTTCTCACCATTTTCAGTCTCAGAAAAAAATCACCAAATATGCCTCAATCTTTACGGACTGTTTTTAAAAATGAATACAGAACCATGAGTTAGCTCCTTGACTCCTCAATTCTAGTAACCTGGATGACAATGATTAGGATTTACAAATTTAAAAACTGAAATATCAATTACATAGTTCTTTTTACAAAGCAGCAGACTGAAATTCAAAAAAGAATACATTGTAATTAAATTTAACGATGGTCACATTCATAGATAAATAATGGTTAAGAATTTAATTACATATCAACACAGTGGTGCCTATTTTATCCAAGTGCAATCCATCCAAAAAAAAAGGGTTTAAGATACACTCTTCATTCGAGCACAAACTTCATTCAGTGGAAAATAAAAGAAAATCAGCAAGTAAATTTCACCACCACCAAACTGAATGGAGACAAAGTCAAAAAGAAATAAAATATCCACATTCATGAAAAGGTGTGATCTATAAAACCACCACACTGAAGTCAAAGGGATTTTTATGTTTGTCAGCAAACCTAAAAAGTTATCCCAAGTCATATTAAAGAGAGTAGGTACTCAGTAAGGCATATATATCAGAAAATTTTTTTAAGTGGGGAAGTGGGCAACTTAGGAAAGAAAGAATTTCTACCTCTTTATCCTATATGAAATAAAAAACACAGCACTCTCTCTTCCACAAAAAAGAGATGGACGGATGGATGGATGGAAGGAAAAAAGGGAGAAAGGATTAAAAAAAAAAAGGACAAACTGAATCAGAAATTTAATTTCGTAGTGAGGTTCATAGCAGTAATTCATAGTGAGGCTCATGAGACTTCTAACTCCAAAGTAAATTTCTCTCCTAAGGAAGTTCACCTGTGTTCCCTACAAATAATTATCCTAAGACTGGGACTGTCACATGCATTCATATAATCAGAGTTTGCAGGCACCAAATCTCAGCAACTTGCAGCTGAGGAGGAATACGCCATGTTTAAATGATGAACCATGTCAATGTGTGAGCTACAATTATGACCCACTCTCTACTAAGTCTCAATCGGATATTTTTCTTTAAAAGAAAATTAAGCCATTTATCAAGATCCCTCCCAAACAAAGAGAGCCAGAACACAAGAGGATCTAAATATATATATATACTAGCTCTCTTAGCACATGAGGACAAAAGGCATTTCCATGGGAAAGAGAAACCACTATTTGGCAACTGTACATTATAGTTCTGCAATCATTTGGCATCTCTTGCTAAAGGTGACTTGCTCTTATCTTTCCCTATATTATATTTGGGCTATTGATAACTTCCACTGCTAAAGACCTACTACTAAAGTAGTATCAAATATGAAAACATTTTGTGGTTTTCTTAATGTTACCAGTTTTCCTAAACCAATGTGGGGAGTTTAAAAATAAAAACAAAGTATCTTTAACTCTGTATGAACCAAAACATTATAGACTCATGAAGCTAAAATCACTAGAAACATTTTGCTGGTCTAAAGTACATTATGCTAAACCAAAATGCCACATGGTTTTATAAAAATAAAATAAGTTGGGAGTTAGTAGGTCCAAAATTCCATAAATTCAGGTCATTTGTATCACTCCTGCTGTCCAAGTACTATACACACTTCAGTTCCCAGGTCTGTTAAGCACATCAGTTTAGTTCAATGGTGATGGATGAAATATTTACAAGCATCTTATTTACAGTACTTTTTTTCTGTAGATTACAGGCCAATATTCTTTTCTTCCATTCCTAGTCAATCCGAGTTTGGTTTCCTCAATGAGAAGGGATAAATCTGAAAATGGTTGCTCAGCTGCTTTACCTATAGAAAACCAGAACATGAGGCAGTGACAAACACATTCCTAATTATTTTTTAAAAGGACACAGAATTCACCCTCTGGAGACAACAATTTACTGACGGAGCAAAACTCAGCAGAAATAATGAAGAGGTTTTTCTAGACTAAGATAGCTATAGAGCTAGATAGAAGGCTATAGAATTCTACAGAATACCAGAACTACCCTAGGAGGCTTAGGACTTAAACCTGAATTTGCCTAACTCCAAAATCTAGTCTTTCCAGAGCCCTCTGGATCACACAGATTCACACCCAAATCCTCTGAAAAATTATAGGGTTAGTTGACTTATAATATCTAATAGGTTAAATATTTACATATATAGACTCAATATTTAGCTGCTTATGGCATTTCTAGGTAATCATTCCTAATCTTAATGAAACAGTATAAAAATAGATCTGTACATTTTAAGAGATGTAGGCCATATTCGTTAAGGTATCCTTAGGGGGTAGGCAAGACCCTGATCATGTGTCAGTTATCAAACATCATTTATTCGATACTTCCTAGCTCTATTGCCACTATTTATATTGCAATAGTTCAAGTGAATGCTTTGTGTGGCTTAGCAAGTTTTACCTTCTGGTCAGAAGTTGCAGAAGTGGCAAGAGAGCACAAAGACAGACAAAAAAGATGTTCCCGGAATTTTTTTCCCCAATAACTTTTATGTATTTTCCAGGTTTTTAACAGTGAAAATGTACTCCTCTTATAATTAAAAAGAAAAAAAATGTTTTGGTTTGGTTTAAGTACAGTTTCCTAAAGATATGCTTCTGAAGGGGTAATAATAAATTAACACAATTATAAAAGACATTTACAACTCCGTCCTACTTCATACATAAGATTGATGAAATAAAAGATAAAAGCCTAAGAGTGTTGATATAAAATAAAGCATTTATGTTAAGGATGAACAAATAAAAACATAAAGAAAGGATTATGTCTTCCAGTCATAATCCACAGTTATCATGGATTTGTTTTTTCACCTATTGTATTCCAACAAATGTAGGTTACTTTGGGGAAAACCCTAAGGGAAGAAACCTAAGTTTAGCAACATATACATAGTATAAAGTAGTTATCAAGCATGACAGGTACCCTCATTTAAAAAATATGTACGACAATATAGAAGACATTTTTTCCTCAAACTGAGTCCCAGTAGGGTTCCTTTCAAAACAAGCATCCCAAATAGAAGCATTTTAAGAACCACAAAAACATGAATACCCTTTTATATAACCCCACTGCTACAAAACTACCCTCAGAAAATAAAGAAAAATATATTATTCCATATTGTTCACTCTAACTTGAACTTATAATGGTGCAAATTTGGAAACAACCTAAATGATTAAAATAACTGGGTTATAATTAAGTACACTGGGTAATTAAGTAATCTCCTTGATGGAATACTGTACAACAATTAAAAATCATTTTTATAAGACCATGCTAAAATATATGAAATAATTAGAAAAGAATGTTAAACTGTGAGGAAAAGAAAATAGGCTGCATGGTTCTGATTTTCATTTTATTATATCTAAATTAGGCCATTTGCCCTAAAACTAGTCTCTTGCTTTAGAAGAGAATATTAATGTTTTGCAAAATACTTCTTAAATCCATTCTCTTCTGTATCTCTCTCTATAAAAGTGCCACTAAAGCTAAAGAAGCAAATATGAAAATAGATCACCAACAAATGGGATTATTTGGTCCTCACATAATTGAAAGCATACAAGAGTTTACAATTCCATACACCAAGAAAACAGTTTACATTTCTACCTACTTAAAAACTAATTCCTCATAATTATCCAGGTTTTAAATTATTTGTAGATACTATAACATATTCATCAGAGAAACAATATCTGAAATTATGTGCCTAGATATTACCACCTAAGCTTTATAGATATCCCAATTTTTACAGGTACTTTTTTTTTTAAAGATTTATTTACTAGAGACAGAGAGAGAGAGAGAGAGAGAGAGAGAGAGAGACAGCACATAAGCAAGAGAGCATTAGCAGGGTGGAAGGCAGAGGGAGAGGGAGAAAGACTCCCTGTTGAGCAAGGAGGCATATGAGGGGCTTGAGCCCAGGACCCTGCGATCATGGCCTGAGCTGAAGGCAGACGCTTAACCCACTGAGCCAACCAGGTGCCCCTCTTCTGGCTACTTTAATAAGCAGCTTTCTTTTGAAATTTTCCCTCACCTCCTTTCCTACTACTTCTAAGAACTAAATGGAACCAATTTTGCTCTAGATTACTCACCACTTGTACTCCATAATGGATGTGGGCCAGAGTGAAAACAGCTGTTAAAGTATACAGGAGAACGCTCTCAACATAAGAGGATACTCCAAAGTTTACCACCAGGACAACCAAGAAAAGAGGGACCAGTAACCAATTCAAACTTGGGCACCGGGTACTGCTCATTTGACAAACAATCAGCTGACACTTGAAATTAGGAAAAAAAAAATTAATTAGCAAAGCACTTCCAAAATTAGTCACTCCAACATTTAAAAAGCATTCTAATACTTTAGCCAACAGTTACATGATATTATTAAATTCAGTAGTTCTAAACTGCTCAGGAGCTGAACTGAACCTTTGCCTCCACCTCCAAAACCATGGACCCTCAGAGTGTGTGTCAGAAGAGGCTGGAGATAATTTAGTAAGGATGCTATAGAAGGCATTTTTCCACTAGGTAACAGTTCAGATAAAAGAAACTTCTTCCAATTTTAAAATGCTATGATATCTGAAAAAAACTTTCAAAACAGCCTTTTTAATAGCTCCATACCACTAAATTTCTTCATGGTGATAAGGAAATGCTATGACCAATTCAGTCATATTGTCATATTAACACCTCAAGACCTCTCTGGTTCCCTTTACCTTCAATACCTTACTCAAATCGAGTTTTACTCCTTTAGAGATATTTTTTATACACTGTATTAATACTTTTAGATCTTTAAATCCTGTGAAATCAAGAGGAGTGATGCTATTGAACACATTACAGACATGGAAACAAGCTCAGTGATTAAGTTATAAAGTAAAAACTTACTAAGCTTTTAGAGTGAAAGCACAGGCTCCCTGGTTGTCAGAATCTTTCTCAACTCCTGACCTCTCCTACCTGTCTCCTGCTGTCTTGCTGGGTCATTGTACAGAAAGCATTTTTTTTAAATGTTCTATGTATTACAAAGCTTTTACTCTGTTAATTTTAAAATCAGCTAATTTAAAAGTGTGTGCATGTATGTTTTCTCTCAAAAACTCCTTTCAGCCTCCCTAAATTAATCATTAGATCTGCAGCCATGTGAAAAAGGAAAAAATAATATTCAGCATGTTATATCCTTTGGGGTTATAATTCTTTCAGGTTTCTGAAGTAAAATATCTTTAAATTAAAATCTGTTTAATATATAACATTTCTCAAATTATCAAATTTTGCCATATATTCCTTATATTATTACTTTTAAAAGAAAAAAAATCTTACTGTTATGTTGGCAAAGGCTGTTCCAACCATAAAGTAGAATACTCTAGGATGCAACTCTAAAATATCTGAAGGCGACTGAAGGATCCATGCTGTAGACAAAATGAATAGCAAACATGGAGAAAAAAAGGGAACCATAGCTTCATAGATTGAATTGTGTTTCAAGGTGTTATTTTTATAGCTTCTGAAAAAAAGAAAATCAAGTAATACAAAGAACATTATTACATATAAACTCACACTGCATTTGTAAATTTTGTAGTTTTCAAAGTATTTTCACACTTATTCTCTTACTTTATACTCACAATCATCCCATAGCACAAATAGTATCAGCATTACTTAACTCCATTTTGCAGACAGGCTAAGTGATGATGTGAGAATTTAAATTTACATAACTTGCTACCAAGTGGCAGGGCCAGGACTAGAATGGAAATCTTCTGACCCCTAGTCCCCTATAATGTAAAGATGAATAAAACTTGATCTTTGTTCTGTCAGATTTATATTTGAAATGGGTAATAAAATGCACACAAAACACCACTAGGAAGTTCTACTACAATACAAAGGGACAGAGAACCCAAGAGTGGAAGACTCTGCACTGAGACTGCCCTGCCCATAGCATTCTAGGTGCCTCTGGCACACTCTCCCAATATGTCTGCCCATCTGAACAGAGCCCCAAATTCTAGTCTTGGTTCTGCCACTGATTACATGATCTTGCACAAGATATCGCCCTATCAAGACCTCATCCTTAGAAGACAAGGAGAAAATGTCTTAATCTTTAAGGCCTTCAGAGCTTTAAATGTTATGTTTTCTATGAATAGCTGCCATAAATAGGGAAGACTCACAGAGCCTGGCTTGACAGATAGGATTCTGTAGGACAGATCTGAGAGCTGAAGGCTGAAGTACGAAGTATAAGTGTTTCAAGCAGAGGAAACGGTACCACAGGGTAGTGGGAGCAAAATTACCAAGGAGGGAAACACCAAAATACATTCAGGTCCTCTAAGTAAATTCAGTGTGGCAGCAAAGCTGGAGAAGTACAGATCAAGGAAATGAAACTCCACCCAGGAAACTCCTACCTAACCCCTGCCCTATTCCTCTGGCAGGAATTTTTATATATAGTGCTACTTGGAAAGTCAGCACAGATCCAGGGTTTGGTCCGAAACTACACAAGTTCAGAAATTTTATTTTATGATCATGCTGACTAAACTTATACAGAATCAATTTATAAAAACTTATAATCGATTTCTAAAAAGAACATAAACCTATCAATATTCAACAGGAACACACTCCTTCCCCATTCACTCCACAAAAGAATGACAAACAGAAGACTATCTAGTGAGCCAAAAACTATAACAAAAGAACCAGTAGTTTTGTGCTGTGGGTGAATTGACTCACAGCCGCTACTGTAGATACCTTAAATGATCCTAACCTCAATTCTAGGTTCAAAATACAGGTTTCATGACCTTTTCAAAATGTCCAAATGCCAAAAGTAAAACAGATCCTAAAATCCATCTAAGTAACAATTTTCACATTTCCCGCCCAATTAAGAAATACTTACCTGAAAAAGTTTAATAAACTCATTGGAAGAGTCACACATAATGCACAACCTAAAAGGAAGAATAAATTACTGTCAATTATTATTCGAGTGATTTTTTAGAATTATCAAATTCATACAAAATATTTAATACTTTTAGACAATAATTCGCAGGTTCGGGTTTACTTTTGTAATGAAATCAAATACACTTCTGAGCAATATTCACAACCAGAAGAGTGGTAGAACAGCTTGGTGATTCAGAGCGGAGGCTCAGCAGTTGAGATTGGGCTTGAATCTTGGTTGTACCTACGGTTATGTGATTTCAGGCAGATTAACTTTTCAGTGCCTCAATTTCTTCTTTTATAAAACAGAGACAATAGGATTGATCCCATAGGGTTTTGAGAATTAAATGAGTTACTACAAACAAAGACACCTGGAACAGTACCTGGGATGCAGTAAAAGGCACAAGTGTGAGTCACTGAAAGAGGTGATGATTAACAGCATCTGTGGTTTCCCATTTCCACTTATTTTTATCTCCCTATTTTTAATTTTTCACCCATAAGCATACACTAGTTCTTTCCCCTAAAACCTAAAAACAAGGACAGCCTTCCCAAGACACCCTCCTATTGCTTCTGCTGCCCTCACTCTATGTATTATCTTACTCTGCTCTTCCCTATCACTCACCAGACCTTCCTGTGGCCTTCAGTTCCTTAATACTCAATCATTCTGCCTTCCCTCTACAGAAACTATACTCTTGAATTTACCAAACTCTCCTAATGATCAAATTCAATATTCTTTCTTCACTCTTGACTTCTAAGTGAGATGATACTCCAATGACTCTCTACTAACTGCAATTCTTTCCTGCCTTTGGCTTTGTGATCCATTCCAGTGCTCTTGTTAGTTATCCAACCATTACATGTGCTGTCCTTTCCTGGCAACTCTGCCTCTTGCATATTCCTAACTGTGTATTCCACTGTGCTTCTATTCTCCCTCAGAGAATCCTGTCTTACAGCTTTAACTACAAGCTTCTTATAGGTGACTCCAAAATCTAGTAATGTACTCTTGGGCAAATCAGACAATCTCTCTGAGCTTCAAGATTCCACAGCCGTACAATGTGGATGGGTTAAATGACCTCTTAATGTCCTTTGCATTTTTAAAATTCTCTGATTCTACAAATTAAAGATGCAAATTCTCGATTTTTTTTTCCTCTATCAAACTCCAAATCAACACCTGTGGCAAGTTTCTGGCTACTTCATTTGGATATTTTGCCATCACTCAACAGATTAGCCCTAGCTAGTCCACTCTAGACCTTCTCACCGACTATGCTTGGCTTGGGGCGGGAAGGTGATCAATGCAGCTATGACCTTAAGAATCAAAGACAGAAAAGCATTCCTTCAAAACAATTCCTAAGACATTTTGCTAAAAACAGATGAAAAGACTGGAATCCACCAAACAGAAATCTCATCTGAAAAGACGAATTACTCTATTTCCAAGCCCAACTGCGACAAAGCTCCCCAAGTAGAAGAGCTCTAAGAGAAAGGAAGAGAAGACAAGCTCATGTCCTCAGAAATTTTTTGCAGCTGACTCCATGTCAAGCTGGGAAGCACTGGTAGGGAGACGGGGCTGAATTAATTAACCCAGAATCACTACAGCTCTGAGGTGTTGGTAAAAGGCTGACAGAAACTTGAAAAGATTTGCTACCAAGAGTATTTTTAGTTTAAAATACCTTGAAATAACTTTATCTTAAATACAGCAAGCATGCAGGAAGCCTGGGCTATATATAGGTTGCCAAAGAGACACACTGCATCTTCTATTTCTTCTCTAAATAGCACTTAATGTACTTTCCATATTGCAGGTTGCCTTCCAGATCACCGCAGTGAAGTGAATGTCATAATAAAGCAAGTCACATCATTTTTTTTTTGGTTTCCCAGTGCATAAAAGTTATGTTTATACTATAATGTAGTCTACTAAGCATGCAATAGCATTATGTCTAAAAAATACTTTAACATATATTGTTTTATTCATTTGAGAGAGCACACACGTGAGTGCCCACACAAGCAAGGCATGGAGGGAGGGAGAAGCAGATTCTCCACTGAGCAGGAAACCCAAGGCAGAGCTCGATCCCAGAACCCAAAGATCACGACCTGGGCCTAAGGTGGACACTTAACCAACCATATGAGCCATCCAGGCACCCCTAAAAAATACTTTACTACTAAAAAATTCTAATCATCATCTGAGCTCTCAGCGAGTCATAATCTTTTTGCTGGTGGAAGGTCTTGCCTCGAGGTTGATGACTGCTGAAGGTGGGGGTGACTGTGGCAAGTTTTTAAAATAGAAAACAATGACACTTTCCACATTGACTGACTCCGCCTTTCACCAACAATTTCTCTATAGTGTGCAGTGCTGGTTGATGGCATTTTATCCACAGTAGAATTTCTTTCAAAATAGGAGCCAATCCTCTCAAACGCTGCCGCTGCTTCACTCAACTCAATTTATGTAATATTCAAAATCCTGTGTTGTTATTCCAACCATCTTCACCAGTAGATTCTATCCCAAGAAAACCATTTTCTTTTTGATCCATAAGAAGTAACTCCTTGTCAAAAAAAAGAAAAAGAAGTAACTCCTTGTCTCTTACAAAGTTTGATCATGAGATTGCAGCAATTCAGTCCCATCTTCAGATTCTTGCTGATCATTCTACTTCTCTTGCTATTTCTACCACAGCTAGTTATTTCCTCCACTGAAGGCTTAAATCCCTCAAAGTCATCCATAAAGGTTGGAATCCACTTCTTCCAAATTCCTGTTAATGTTGATATTTTGACCTCTCCCCAGGAATCACAAATGTTCTTGTGGCACCTAGGAATGGTGAATCGTTTTCAGAAGGTTTTCAATTTACTTTGCCTAGTTCCATCAGAGGAATCACTTTCTATAGCAGCTATAGCTTTAAAGAAAAAAAAAGATATTTATTTCTTTAAAAATAAGACTTGAAAGTTGAAATTATTCTTCAATCTCTGGCAAGATGGATGCTGTGTTAACAGGCATGAAAACAACATTAATCTCATTGTACGTTGTCATCAGAGCTCTTGGGTGACTAGGTGCTTGTCAATTAGCAGTAGTATTTGAAAGAAATCCTTTTTTCTGAGATCTCAATAGTGTGCTTAAAATATTCAGTAAACCATGCTATAAACAGATATACTATTAACCAGGCTTTGTTTTTCCATGTAGAGAGGACAGGCAAAGTAGATTCAGCAAATTCTTAAGGGCCCAAGGATTTTCAGAATAGCCAATGAGCACTGGCTTCAACCTTCAAGTCCCCAGCTGCATTAGCTCCTAACATGAGAGCCTGTCCTTTGAAGCTTTGAAGCCAGGCATTGATTTCTCCTCTCTAGCTATGGAAGTTCTAGATATAATTTCCTTCCAATGTTATATCTATACAGAAAATCTGTTGTTTGGGCAGCTGCCTTCCTTAATTATCTCAGTGAGATCTTCTGGGTAACTTGTGGCAGCTTCTACATCAGCATTTACTGCTTCACTGTGCACTTTCATAGTACAGAAGTCTTCTTTCCTTAAACCTCATGAACCAACCTCTGCTAGCTTCAAACTTTCCTTCTGCAGCCTCTTTACCTCTCTCAGCCTTCACAGAATTGAAGAGTTAGGGCACTGTTCTGAATTAGGCTTTGGCTTAAGGGAATGTTGTGGCTCGTTTGATCTTCTTTCCAGACCACTAAAACTTCTACATATCAGCAAAAAGGCTATTTCACTTTCTTATCATTCATGTGTTCAGTGTGTAGCATTTTTCATTTCTTTCAAGAACTTTTCCTTTGCATTTACAAACATAGCTAATTGCTTGGTGTGAGGAGCCTATGTTTTGGCCTATCTCGGCTTTTTTCCTCACAAAGCTTAATCATTTCTAAATCGTGATTTAAAGTGAGAGATGTGTGACTTTTCCTTTCACTTGAACCTTAGAGGCTACCGGAGGATCATTAACTGGCCTAATTTCAATATTGTGTCTCAGGAAACAGGGAGGCCCAAGGAGGGAGAGAAATGAGAGGGAGAACAGCAGGTAGGTAGAACAGTCAGATACACACATCAATCAAGTTGCCTTACATGGGTGTGGTTTGTGGTTCCAATAATAACATCAAAGATCACTGATCACAGAGCATTATAACAAAAGTTTGAAATATTGCAAGAATGACCAAACTATGACAGAGACATGAAGAGATCAAGTTCTAACAGACTTGCCCGACAAAGGATTGCCACAGACCTTTGATTTGTAAAAAAACACATTATCTGCAATACACAATAAGGTGAAGCGCCATAAAATGAGGTATACCTGTACTGGGAAATCTGCCTTATTTATTTGTAAAGAAACATGTGGGCTTCTGTTTTATTTCAGAGAGAAGAATTCAGATAAACTTACAGATCACAAAGAAAGTCATGTGCCTATAAAGTACCCACTTAACATTCAAAAATATATCTCAAATACCAGAGGATTTCATCTTATCATTAAATTTAACATTTAAACATAAAATGCAGCAATACAGCCATAGGGTTAGCCGCTTAAATCAAAAGATTTGCTATGCGGTGGGAGTGAAAAACAGATACCCTCTTCAAGGTAGAGGATTCAGTTCATACAGAAACTCAAAAATGCACGCTGGGAAGATCATAGCAGGGCTCTAAAATATCCGTAGTCCAGGGCCCAGAAAAAGGCCCAAACAACTGCCTAAAAGCCAGTGCCTATTGCACCACCTTTTTGGCTGCTTCTAAACTCAACTTAATGCCCATCCTATTATCAAGGTTCATTGGTAGTGAGAGAGGGGGTTTTTTAGATAAGGGAACACAACAATAGCCAAGAGTTTGCTATTTTACTTCTACAGAGATCCTCTCGTCACTCCTAGCACCCCAAAATAACAGCCCAGATAACTCCCTCTTTGCATCTTTGCATAGAAAACACTGCCCCTCCACCCCCGATATCTAATGAGATCTATGGATATCTCTGGTTAAAATCAAAAGGAAAAGATTACCACGATCAAAAACTTTTACCTAATATCCAGTGGCAAAAGAAGGAGAGTATCTGAGAGGAACAGAAGCTCAACTTTTGGAGTGGATATATTATGAAATAATCTCTATCTTTCATTTATTCTACTTTCCACAAACTAATGATTTTCAATTTTGAGACAGGCATGAATTCTATACCAAATGTCCACCTAAATGTGGATCCTCTATATAATAGTCTAGATTCATTTAAATTGTTAGTTTACAAGGTTTATGTGATTTTGGTATTTATTTCCTTCTGACTAAAAATAGCAGCTTAGTGCTAAACAAAAAAACCAAAACAGAGAAACTTCATTTTCCTTACTGGTTTGGTTGAAACCAGGGCTGTAGGGCTGTTCTGCTTTGCTGGAGGGTTTGGGAGAGGGGAAAAGGTGGTATAGCTTGTTATAATCAAACACTGGCTTCAATAATAAAGTGATGTTAAAATAGGCTTCAACATGGAGCTTCTTACCAATAATCATTGCAGTGAATAGGTCTCTATATAAGAAATTAAACAGGAAAGGTTCATACCAGGCCTCAACTCCCACAATCGCAGTCACTATGTAGACAAAAGATATAGTCTGGAAGGAAAATGCAGACAAAAGCATACAGGGGCATTAACAGCTGGAAAGATCAGGAAGACAATAATGCTGTATGCAGCATAAATCTAGTAAATAGTTTTAGTAAAAGCAAGAAGTACACTTAAATTTGAGACTGTGGCAAGTCTTCTTGCCTTTAACAATATGTTTTTCAGCCAACAGTGCCATAAAACAACTAACTTCTAAACAGTGCAAGCAACTGGGCATAATTTAGAACACTTTAATGCACTTCAGGAATTGGTTAAGGCATAAGATGATCCAATTTGCCTACCCAATCACTTTCTTCAAACACACTCCAACGTCTGATGCTTTACTGGGGCCTTAGGTGCAAATGGGCAAAATGGCAACACAAAAAGCTGGTATTCAAAGACAGGGAGAGTTAATAGCAAGCCTAATAAGTAAGAGAAAACAAGTATCTCTACTCATTGAAACATGGGCAGAAAAGACAAAAAAGCAACAATTATATGTGCATATTTTTATTTACAAAAATCAACAGTTCAAAGGAATATTTATTAACACTGAGAGACTCCTCTTTTTTTGTAATAATGACATTGTGATTATGCTTTTTTAAACAGTACTCTTACTATTTAGAGATATATATAGTAAAATATTTATCATCTACTATCAAGAATTTCCTTTAAAATAATTTGGGAGGAAGGGTATACATGAAACTGGACTGGCCATGTAGCTGCTGAAGCTAAGTAATAGGTACCTAAGGTTCACTATGCTATCCTACTTTTCTGTTTGAAATTGTTCATAAATAAGGAAGAAACAATACAAAATAAAAAAGAATTTTTTTTTTTTTAAAAAGAAATTTTTTTAAAGTACAAATCAGTTCTTGCCAAAAAAGCGTAAGGGCTATAAAGAAGGAATGACAAAAACTTGCCCCCAAATTCATAGCAATGTTGAAAATTTAAGGCACAACATATACTTACCACCTGGCTAATGTCATATCCCCACGGCAGGAAAAGAATCCCTGTGTTATACTTTTCCCAGTGGGACAGGATGAAAGAAAACAAAACGACCCACAGCAGGAGATAAAGAACAAAAACACTGACACCAGATGGTCCTCGTCCAAAGATGGAATATACAGTCACAACAAAATAAACACATGACCAACTATCCAGGCCATGGTCAAAAAGCTCCCCTAAAGGGGTGCTGGAATTGGTTCTCCTGGCTTGCTTTCCGTCCACACCATCTGCAACCAAAACACATTGCCATGGGAAAAGGTCAACATCTGTACCAGTATGCAGAAAGTCTTTTTTAATAAAGTAGAGGGAAAAAAAAGTGGAGAAACAAATAAAACAGATCAGCAACTTAGCAATGTTAATTAACAAAGGAATAGCTACCAGCCAGTACTTTTTGTAAAAATCCAATCCTTCACTCCTACAATTTGAAGATTTCAGAAATAAAATCTGTAATTTCTAAGAGTTTAATCTAAAAATTAAAATACATTACATCACACTAAACAGTGTCAGTTTCAGATCTGAGGACAAAGCATTGTTGCTAGACTCTGAATTCCTCCAAATCTTCATAACAACTGAGTTGTTCAGTTAGCCACATGTTCTCCAGCCTCCAGAGAATATTCAATTAGTTACTCATCACAATTTATCTAACCACTCCTTGTTCTAGGATCCAAAAACACCCTGTGCTTCAATTCTAACACCGATTTCATGTTGTTAGAAATTACAGTCACTTTGTTACAGATGTACCACTTCCATAATTTTAAGTACTTTCAGAAAAGGCTTTGAATGAAGTAGACATTCTGTAAATGTGAGAATTAAATGTATTAAAAACATGTAATGCACTATGCTTGATGCTGTGAAGATTAAAAGAATAACCTCAGAACAGATGAAGTTTGTGCCCTCAGCATTTATAACTGAGAAAGGAGACAAAACATGGTAATTAAAGATAGAGCACATCCCAAGCATAGAAGAGTACAGAAAAGGGACAAGTACTCTTCAGGCTAAGAATCGAGAATGGCCTTCCAGACAAGACGAAACCTGAGTGGGGACATAAAGAATGAGTTGGATTTCAGTAGATAAGAGTATGCTGTTTCAAGAAGAGGGAGTGCTATCAGCACAAACACCAAGATGGAAAAGCACATGAGGGTTCAGAGAATGCCAAGTAGTTCAAGTTGACCAGAAAAAAACAGTATGTTAAAGGGCAGTAGTGAAGCTAGAAGGGAGGCTGGAGCAAGTTTAAGTTTCAGGGAGTACCAGGAGCTACTAATAGGATGTGAGTAGGGGAGTGATTAGAATGAAAGTAGTGACGTGCTCTGAGAAGATTCCCCTGGCAGCAGAAGGAATGACAGGTTGGAGAGAGGACACTAATCAGCAGGCCTATGTGGACATGGGCTACAGTGGGAATGAAAGGCTCAAGGCAGGTGAGATATTAAGAAAATTAAAATGGCAATGTAGTGAAAGATGAGCAGTGAGGCTGAAGGACCAGAAGATCCTTTCCAGAATCTCCCATCTGGGTAACTAAGAGAGGGATAGGAAATAAAGAAGTCCAAAGGAGTATGAGAGATGGAAAAGATGCTAAGTATAATTTTGGATGCTAAAACTGAAGTTTTGGCAGAATTCCACATGGTAATATCAAGCAACTCAACCTAAGGTACTTACTAGCAACTCAGAAGACAGACGAGGGCTAGATAGAAACTCAGGAGTCATCTCCATAGTCGGAAGTATCAGGATTGCCAAGGGAATGAGTGGAAAGAGAAAGTTAAGGGTAAAGCACAGTGGAACACCTTCATTTAGAGGCAGAAACAGAGGAGCCAGGTGGTGGGGGGAGTTGGGGGGGTGCAGGGAGAAAGACAGAATAAAAACCAGCTAAAAAGAAGAACCTGAAGCATAACTCTCCATGTTTGTGCAGGAACCAACTACTCTGCTAAAGAAGGTATCATTCCTGTGGTCTCTCAGTAACTGCTGGTCTAGTAGACATTTTTAAGAAGAAGAAGAAAAAAAAAGCTGAATCATAAAAATTTCTCCCCAAAAGAAATAGTTTTGTTAACTATTAGGCTAATTGTAAAGATTCAGATTTAAGGAATTAAAAATTCCTATGATCATTGTATTTACTTGCTCACCATAGTATGTACTACCTATAGCGCCTACCTCAGTTTGTGGCAAAGAAGGCCTTTAGAAACATTGCTGAAGGAATATATGAAAGGATGAATCCCAGATTTCCTGTCCAAACACTACAGATCTCTGTTATATAGTGTTGGGAACTCTTTTGCCATTAAGTAGCTAAAATATTTCCACAAAGTCTCTTCTCATTATTTGCTGGGTTAAATTCCTGTTTGTGGTGCAACTCCTGGGCAGTTATTACAAACACTGAATTCATGGGCTGCATACTAATTAGGTGGTTGTTGTTTTGTTTTTTTTGTTTTGTTTTGTTTTGGTTTTTTTAAGATTTTATTTATTTATTTGAGAGAGAGGAAGAGGCAGAGGGAGAAGCAGACTAGATGCTGAGCAAAGAGCCTGATGCGGGGCTTGATCCCAGGACCCTGAGATCATGACCTGATTGGAAAACAGGTGCTTAACCAACTGAGCCACCCAGGTGCCCCACTAATTAGGTTTTGTACATTTTCCCACTGAACCCATTCCAGCTCCAAAGTCTGATGTCTGGATATGTTTCAGAATGGGTTGTTTTTTTTTTTTAGAAAGGTAATTCAGGGCATATACCATATATTGGGGGGGGGGGGGCAACTCAGGAAGATCTAGAACAGCACCCTGTGATCAAACACATTAATATTTCTGCAGCAAAATGTGAGAATAGTCACACTAGAATAAAGTTTAGAATTTGCCTCACGTTAGTTCAAGGCAGTTTTGCAACAAAGAGTTAATGTTTGGTCAGGATTTTTGCCAAAATTGTGGACATGAAACAGGTAGGTGGTACAGTACATCAAAAGGTTCTTATGACATGCTGTTAAAAGTCAGAGCCTCCAGGCCACTCTCACCTTTTCCCCTATTTCTTCCTGCCCTTCCCAACCAACCCTACAGCATAATTTTCTAAACCTGCTCATTTTTAAGAACAAATGTACAGTGTGGGAGAAAAAAAAAAAAACAAACGTGCAAAAGTTTCTGCCTGAAAATGTAATTTCTCACTAAGCTTTTCCCTAATTCTTCTAGACTTCATTCTCTTCCTTCCCCAAATTCTCACACCTTTGGTCACCTGCAATGTCAGCAGTTAATCATGTACCAAATTATAATGATTTTATGAATACAAGTCATTTTTACCTAAAGAGATCCTAGCAACTTTAACTCGGGGTCTGGTATTTTGTATTCATTATAAAACTATACTGAGAGCCTACTATATGTTAGGCACTATTCTAAACACTGGGTACATAGCCCTTAAAGCTGCAAGTAGGTCATATGGCTTTAAGTACTATGGAGAAACATAAAGCAGGGAAGGGGAATAGGAGAATACAGGACAAGCCATGCAGATAACCTCAACAAAAAGCATTCTTGGCAAAATAGACAGTATGGCCTAGCACAGCAGACTTCCCGAACCACCCCCTCCACCAAATAAGAATTGATCATTTCTTATTTTTGTTCTCTCACTGTGCTCTATTATAGCAGCTCTCTCAGTATTCCACAATTTGATACGTCAGTATTGCTTCCCAAACGTAAGGCAAAAACGATGTCTTATCCCAGTTGTTGGTAAATATTCTTTGTAAAGAGCCAGAGAATAAATAGTTGAGGCATTGTGGGTCATCAGTAGTCTCTGTTGCAACACTCAACTTTGTCTTTGTTGCAGAAAGCCAGCAGAGACAACATGTAAAGGAATAGATATATCTGTGTTCCAATAAAACTTTACTTATAAAACCATGCAACAGGCCAGAGTTGGCCTGTAAGAGGTAGTCTGCCAACTTCTACCTTATTCTTTGCATTCCTAGCAACAAACGACATTTTCCATACAGAAACTCAAAAATATATGTATTACGTTGAACGGCAAATTAACAACCCCGAGTTAAAATGAATTAAGCATAAGCGAAAATGTTAACTTGGTAAGATGGCCATCCCTACTGACAGATTCACCAGTCACTGAATAATGAGCATTTGCCAACTTCTTACCTAGAGTGTAGGCTATGAAGTTGAGGATGCCCACTACAATCCAAACCCAATCAGGGACATGCTTGTAACCTGGTGCTGCAAAGGAAAGCAATGCAGGTTTTAATACAAAGTACAATTGTTCTTACCATAGCTATATACCGCCAATGAGAAATATTTCTATTAATTAAATAAAAGCTAAAGTACTTTATAATGTACTTTTAATGCAGAATTAGGTAGATATTAAAAATATATCTGTAAACTGACAAAACTTTGGTTTTGCCAAAACCAAAAGTAGCTGCCCAAACCCTCATAAACAATAGACATTTGAACTTCAATCATAACTCAAAACTGTTCATCTTTACTTGAAAATTATTTACGCACTGGGAAAGAAAATTAGTATTTTTGAGACTTAAAAGATGCTTGTGTTTAATCTGATCCTCATTTACAATTATCCTACAAACATATATTGAGCTTTCAATCTATATTCTATCATTATGTTATTAACTAGCTAATGTGGATATAGACAGATCACCTCCACTGGATGAATTTGGCATCAGAATCATTCTGAAATGCCAGGACCTCAATATTTCCCCCTAAGATAGAACAACTGAGAATCAGGAAGTCTGGGTTCTAGTCCTGTATTCAACTAGCAGTGTGATCAAGAAAATATCATTTAACCTCTCCTGTTTTCCATTTACCAGATATACCAGGACTGGATGGTTTATCTAGTCCTCCAAGATCTAGGATTTGGGGAAATATACATTAATATTTACATATTTTTACCTCTCTTAATAACTAAGTAAATAATGTTAGAGTAGTGGGAAAAAATAATTATTTCTAGTTATAAAATAAACTTTTGATGATGTTCTAAGATTAAAATACAAATTTTTTAAAAACTGCTTAGTATCAAAACGATGCTTAATAAAATTTAGTCTTATTATTCATGTTGTACTTTATGATCTTCATAAAGTTGCCATTTTATTACATGTATAGAAGCCATGGATTAAAATTTCAGTTGATAATTAGGTATATATATAGTTTCAATATTCAGAATTTCTATAATGTTAAGTCATAAGTTTTTGAAACTCTGAACTTTCCACAAAAACAATGTTGTCAGTGACAGTTTCTCCAAAGTCTGTCCACAAAAGTCTGCTAAGCCCACAGATTAATTATGACACGTTTAAAACTCCTTACTACATCATTTTTAAGTATTCGTTATTTTTTAAGATTTTGTTTATTTATTCATGAGAGATACAGAGAGAGAGGCAGAGACATAGGCAGAGGGAAGAAGCAGGCTCTCCACAAGGAGCACCATGCAGAACTCGATCTCGGAACTCTGGGATCACACCCTGAGCCGTAGGCAGACGCTCAACCGCTGAGTCACCCAGGTGTCCCATTTTTAAGGATTCTTATTAGAAAATACATATCAAACTTAGAACGCAAAAAATTTTCATTCTATCTTCCCTCCATCTTTCCATTCCTCTCAACTCCATCAACTGGCTGAGCAATGAAAATAAACTCTATCTCCCACTTATCCCTCCCTCACCCCCAAATACAGCCAGATTCTGTCCCATGGCCTACATCAGAAACAGAGCAAGGGAGAATGTGAAGACAGGAATAGGGTGAAAGACACTGGAGTCTGGGGTGGCAGCAGGCAGACAACTGCCTCCAAAAGCGTTTCTTTCCTCTCTTTTCCAATGAGGGTCTCGACTTCAGTCAATAAACGTTTGAGGTCTAAGAACCATTTTCAATGGAAACTCGGTGTCATTAAAGGCAAATATGGATGCTGAGCAGAAGGAGAGATCACATTCCCTTCAAAAAGGGGGAGGACTTTTCTTGCATAATTAGAGTAAGAAAGGAAAGGATATTTCTGGAACTGATAAGTACGTTGGACCCTGTTCATACTCAATTTCAGGCAGTGTCATAGTCTTAATTATTCATCCTCCTATAAATCCAATTATTATTCCTTATTTATCAAAATCTCATTGCTTTTTAGATAGCATATCTAAATTAAGGAGTCAAGTGGGTTTCTAGAATTTGATGGAAACATCCATAACAGATTGTGAAAATACAACTTAGCTTTTACATCCAATTCCTAACATTTTACATATCCTTATAGTATCCAAAAGTTCCACAAAATACAACCATATGAATAAAACCAGAAGATAACCACATCTCATTTTTCTCTATTTAGACATGGTTAAATTTTATATTAAAGTAATAACCTTACCTGAAGCATAAAAGTCAGGATCAAAGTATGCCATAAGTAGAAAATTGAATACAACCAGCAGAAAGCCAGAGAAGGTTATCAGATTTGGAGCCAGCCAGGTAGGAAATACCTATGTTTTTTTTCAAAATAATTACAAAATGATTAAAATAAAGGAATCTTTCTGGCCATAATACAAGATGCAAATTTAAGTGATAATAAAAGCTATAAACTTAAAATATCACACATATATTAAAATGTAAGCCACAATGTCCAGTTGAAAAAAAAATAAGCATCTTTCTTCTATTTTTTATATTTTAAATAATTCTGTAATCAACAAATTTTTATAATCATAACATTACATTTACTTTAGAAAATTTTTAAATTCATTTCACAAAAATGATAAATTCTAGAGTATAAACTTAAACTCCAAAGGTGAAATAAATCAAAAGGTATATGACCAAGGGAAAGGAGGATGGGAGAGTTAGTTTCTCTAGATTCCTATCAAACAAACAGCTGCATTCATAACACTCCTTAAAAATTTAAAACTTACTAAAACAGAAGTACAAGTCTATTAATTATCTTACCTTTACTATAGTGTTCCAAAATGGATGCATGATATACAGAGAGAGTGGATTGGTATCCACAGCACTGTACTGTTAAGAAATGAAAGAAAATATTCAGTTATCCTTGCACATTAGCAAGTAGAACAGTATTTTTGGAGTGAAAATAATATTACAAAAATAACTTGGAGAATATGTCTATTTACATGATGTCCTCACCTAAATAACAAAACTGGGGGAACATTATAAGTGGGACAAAGACAGTCAAGTACAGCCAGATTTCTTTTTCTCACTCAATTTTTATAATGTTGCAATGTTTCAGCAGAGAAATTTATATTGCTTACAAGTTCTCATTTACAATGCCAAATCAGGGATCCCTGGGTGGCTCAGCAGTTTAGCGCCTGCCTTTGGGCCAGGGCGTGATCCTGGAGTCCCAGGATCGAGTCCTGCATTGGGCTCCCTGCATGGAGCCTGCTTCTCCTGCTGCCTGTGTCTCTGCCTCTCTCTCTCTCTCTCTGTCTCATGAATAATAAATAAAATCTTTTTTAAAAAATGCCAAATCAAAATGTACACACTGTGTACATTCAAATGTTGACTTTTCTCAACCTCCTCATACCACCACTAATGCACTTAGTAGCTGTGTGACCTTGGGCAAGTTTCAATCCTTTAGTTTGTTCATCTGTAAATGTTCATAGCTTCTATCTCAAAGGACTGCCACAAAAATTATGTAAAATAATCATATGTGAGAAATACATATTGCCCACAGTAAGTGCTATGTAAGTATTAGAAATTATTAAATGTGGGGGTGGGGTTAAATATTTTATTTATTTATTCATAAGACACACAGAGAGAAAGGCATAGACATAGGCAGAGGGAGAAGCAGGCTTCCTCTAGAGAACCTGATGTAGGACTTGATCCCAGGACCCTGGGATCACGCCTTGAGCTGAAGGCAGATGCTCAACCACTGAGCCATCCAGGGGCCCTTAAATGTGTTTTAACCACTGAAGGATGACAGTTCCCTTTACAGCAGGAAAATGGATTACATAAATAAGCAAAGGAAGACAATAGGTTAGGGTTCTGTGGTAATCCCTAACTATTGAGTTATTTAGTGAAACTTCAAAGGAAATTTTAACAAATATTTGTATATAAATACATAAAACTTTAAGTCATATCAATGACTTATTATTCATCAAACACACACATACTGGAGTACCTGGCATGTTGAAAGCACTTCACTCAGTGTGGGGAAGAAAATACTCAATTGGTAAGGGTAATTCCCACCTCAAAGTGTGGGAATATTACCTAATTCGTCCAGCTAACATTTAAACAATGTCACAACAGTCAAATATCTGAAAAAAGTTTTTTTATATTAATATTTAGTTGGTACATAAACTAAATAGTAAGCAATTGAATATGTTGGCACCCAGATCCACCTGATGTAGCCAGTGGGTCAGGTAAGTGGGGAAACCACACATTTCAAGCGCATCATCTACAAAATACAAAAGCTGTAAGAAGTCCAAATCAAAAGGAAACTTTAAAGATATCACATGAATACCTAATACGATGTACAAAGTACAATGTTCTTAATTTAAATGTTTGCTTGATGAGTCTCATCCAGCAACTTTCCATAATTTAAATTAGATCCAAAAGAAGGCCCTTCCTTAACTGATGATATTTTTATTTAAAGGGTCCTCTTTTTAAATTCTAAAGTTTTACCTCTAAATTTCTACTTCAAAAAAATAAAAAATAAAAAAAAAATTTCTACTTCAGGAGACCAAAAGTATGTAAAGAATGCAGTGCTAAATGTAAGAAGGTCAGTTTGCTTAAATGGACATTTCACATTTAAGCTCTAGTACAGCAAGAAATGTAATATGAGATCACAAAAGGTAGCAAACAATAAACCTAAAAAACACTCTGTGTTCTAGCCTTACACACCTGAGTATTTTTCAAGATCACATATCACTTAGTATAAACGAAGAAACTTAAAACTGTCTTGTGAATCAACAGGAAGAAAAAAGTGATTCAAACCTTCCACATGCATGAAAAAAATACATAAACTTTTAAAGATGTTAAACTGGGTTCAGGTATCTGTGAAAGCTAATTAAATATATTTTTATTTTCTATTGGAATGGTACAGATCTGAACACTTTAACCAGGTAGATAATCCACTGTTAAGGCCCACTGTGACTTGCTTGATCTTCAGTCTGCAAGGCCAGATGAGACTACTGCCCTGGAGAAATGCTTGAAAACCACAACCCGGGTTTGAGAGAATCACTCCAAGGCAAAATCTCAGAACACAAGAATTCAGAAGATGTCTAGTTCTTGTATACCTGACTCTCATCTTTGCAAATAGGTAAAATAGTTATTTGGCCTCTTTTTAAATGCCTCCAGTGGCAAAACAAAAAAACAAACCCTCATTATTTCCAGAAGCAAACCAACCCATATTAAACAAACTTTTCTAAACACCAACAAAATCCTCCCTATGCCCCACATTTTCTAACCTGTTTTCATTTTGCTCTACAAAGTTAAGCAGACAAGGGTCCAATTTTTCTTCTAAACGACAGTGCTTCAGTTACTTGAAAACCATTCTCCCTGTCACAACCTACATCTTCTCTTCAACTGCTTAAACATTCCATGTTCCTCTTGCTGCTCTTTTTGCCACGCTTTCAATCTTCTTCCTCATCTAGGTCTTGTGCTTTGGACCAGAGGTTGGAAAGTTTTTTCTAGAAAGCACCTGATAGTAAATATTTTAGGCTCTGTAGGCCATACGGTCTCTGTAACAAACAACACCACCACTGAAGCAAGAAAGCAGTCACTGAAAACAGGTAAACAAATGGGCACAGCTGTGTTCTAGGAAAATTTTATTCACAAAAACAGATGTCTAAAGGTTTTAGTTTGACAACCTGTGCTCCAGACAATCCAACGTGTTGCTAAACCAACACAAACATGTGATTCAGGGCATAAAAACCATTTCATGTGGCACATGAGTAGAAAGAACGGTGACCATAAGCCCCTCTCCCTCAACATTCCTCTGATGCTCAACATATTAATTTCCTATGGCAACAAAATCACTCTGCAGACTTACATACAATACACAGTTGGACTCCTAAGCCATCTTTCACTATGCTGGTATGAGGATGACTGTTGGAAGCTAAGTACAAGACTCTACATTTACCATTATAACATTTCATCTTAATAGATTCAACTCATCTTTCTATCCCCTCCAGATCGCTTCAGATTCAGACTCATCTATCCAAGGTAGTAGCTATGCCTCTCCAAAATCTCAGCTTGTGAATTTATCATGCTAATAATGCTGATAAAGTCAACATTCACCTAAGTCTCTGTAAAAATGCTGATCATAATAGAACTTCTAAGCATTTCCCTCAAGATTGCTCTTAGTACATTTAATAATTTTTATTTGGGTATAAACTTGTCCTGTCATCTACAGCAATTAGCCTACCTTTCTCGCAAAAGAAAAACTTCATAAAATCTTAATAAAATCAGACTTTAGATGACATTTTGCCAAAAATCAGAAAGTTCCAGAAGTTTTTTTTTTTTTTACTTTATACAAGTCAAAATAAAGCAGAGTTCATTCTTCATTCATTCATTCAGTAAGCCAACAAATATTTATGATTGAGTACCTATGAGTATGCCAGGCAAATCTGTGCTGAGCCCAGAGAAGACAATGATGAACAAGACCAAAATGTGCCCTGTATTCACCAAGTATACAGCCCATTGTAAATAGATGGTAAGCACGAAAACAAGGAATAATCACAAGTTGTGTTAAATACTGTGAAGGAAATAAGCAGCATATTTTGCAAGAGGACACAGGGTAGGAAGGGTTCCTAGTCAGAGCAGTCAGAGAAAGCTTCTCAAAGGAGAGAACACTCAGCTGAGTCTAAGAAGATGAGAAGACAGGGAACATATGAGACACTATATTGAGTCAAAGAAACAAGACACTAAAGAGAACATGCTGTTGTAGATTCCACTTACATGAAGCTAAAAAACATACAAATTAATTTATGACAAAAAAGTCATAATAGTTTGATGAGAGACACTGAATAGGGGCCTTCTGAAGTGCCAGAAATAATTCTGTATCTTGATCTGGGTGGTAGTTATATGGGTATATACATATGTAAAAATTCATTAAAAGACACTTAAGATCTGTGCATTAATATGTAATTTATATCTAAAGAGAAATCAAAAATCAAAAATATATATGTGGCAGGGGCGCTTGGGTGGCTCAGATGGTTGAGAGTCTGCCTTCGGCTCATGTCATGATCCCAGGATACTGGGATCAAGCCCCACATCAGGCTCCTTGTTCAGTGGGGAGCCTGCTCTTCCCTCTCCCACTCCCCCTGCTTGTACTCTCTCTCTGTCAAATAAATAAATTAAATCTTTAAAATATATATATATACATATATGTGTATGGCAGTATGCATGTGTATGGTGTGCATAGGTGTAGCAGGGAGGGAAGTACATGCCAAGATAACTTCCAAGCAAAGACAACAAAATACCTTCCAAGCAAAGGCCACAAAGCTAGAAATACTTGACATACTGAAGGAAGGCTAATGCAGCTATAGCTTAGTGAACACAGAAAAATGACAGGAAATGAAATGGAGGCATGGACCTATACCACCCAGCAAGACCACAGTGAGCCAGATTTTATTCTAAGCCCAATGCAAACACTGATCTATATTTTAAATGATTTTTAAAGGATTGTACTGACTACAAAAAAAAAAAAAAAAAAGAACTGGATGGAGACCAAAGTGCACAGACCAGTACAAGACTCAAAGTACATCAGGCAGAGAAGATTATGGGTTAGACTATAGGTTAGGATTAGCAGTACAGTTACTTTTAAATTACTTCCAAAGACGCTCTGAAGCATATGTTTTGGAGAAGGACATTAAAAATGTGACATTCCCCTTAATTTAAGAAGGAAACTGACTCTGATGAAATGAAATTATGAAACTGCCTCCTTGGACATAGAAGTATTTCCTTTACAAAAGTACTATATTTCAAATCCCTTCTCAGTACTGATAAGAAAAATGATACAAACTAATGCCCCTGGCACTAAATACAGAGCTTTGGACAAATTATTAATTACTCTGAGGCCACTGTCCCAAGTAATGCTCCACTATCTACACTCAGCAGCAGATTTCCCCTACTTGGTCTTTCTTCTACACAATATAAAATAGGATTCTTACTGTTAAATGATTTTTAATATAAAGTCTGTCTTTACCCATCTGAAATATAAGCTTTATACTTTTCTTTTAAGATTTATTTATTCAAAAGAGAAAAAATACAAGTAGGAGGAGGTGCAGAGAGGGAATCCTCAGACTCCCTGGGGAGCAAGGAGCCTGAAAAGGGGGCGGGGGGGGGGGGGGGGGGGGAGGCGGGGACCGATAACCTGATCCCACAACTCTGAGATCATAACCTGAACCAAAATCAAGAATTAGTTGCTCAACCAACTGAGCCACCCAGACACTCCTAAACTTTATACTCATAAAACACATTTAGTTAAGTATAGTAACCCATTAAATGTGACTCAATACAAGCTATTAGTAATTCATAAACTGCACTTATTGTTAATCAATTCAGATGCAAACTCAAAATGATATTTCTAATTTTAAAAAACTATTTCCAAAATTCTTGAGTTCGAAATTATCCATGTTTTTAGGACTAAAAAGCAAGATATCCATAAAGAACCAATTTTAGTTCACAACTGGGTTTGCTATATGAAACTAGTTTTTATATGTTGCTCACAGTAACTTTTCAGACATCCCTAAAATGAAACACACACATTACCAACCTCTCTTAAAACAGAAGAAAGAGTCATCTCTCTCATTGACAATACTGAGGTCAGACCCTTGTTGACAGGACTCATGGCTCAATTATGTTTAGATGTTTAAAGTCCTTTACAGGGGTAAAATCCATTTTGGCCAACATGTACTCCACCTAGAACAGAGTTCTTTAGCAATGGCATCCCAATCCTCCCGGCTAGTCACTTAAGCACAAAACATAAAACAAGGAATCTCAATTACTTAAAAAACTGTTATTTACTCAACAAATATCAAGGCAATCAAAAGAGTGGCCTTTCACATACAAATGTGGGACTCACTGAACACTGGGATATAAAGAAACTTAAAGAGAATGGAGAAAACTTCCCAACCTGATCTTTTGTGTTTCTGGTACACAGCAGCCTGAGCTCAACAAACATATTTCAATGTTTGCACATATGAATGAATAAATGCATGATCTACTTTGCATGTTTGTTTAAGTAGCAGTAGAGAAGGTATCAGAGTTGAAAAGAAATGTTACTCCCCTCACCAAATCTATTTTCCCCTACGAACTAGTCCACAGCAAGTTCAACTTCACAAGACGAAATTCTTCTTACTCTTCCCCTATTAATAATATGTTTAGGGACATCTGGGTGGCTCAGCAGTTGAGCGTCTGCCTTCAGCTCAGGACGGGATCCCGGGATCTGGGATTGAGTCCCACATCGGGCTCCTTGCAGGGAGCCTGCTTCTCCCTCTGCCTGTGTCTCTGCCTCTCTCTCTGTGTCTCTCATAAATAAATAAATAAAATCTTTAAAAATATATGTTTACATTTGTATGTTTTACAATTTCCACCAGACAATTACAGCTGTTCTCTTGATATTGTAAAATAGATTATTCCTACCTATATCACAAATGATAAGACTATAAAATTCAAGGATTACAACAGCTAATAAACAGGAAGGTCTGAACTGTAAATCCTTTCTGATTCATTCTGGAACACGTCTATGAAATTGATCACTTTGTCTGAAACCAGACTACTGTTTCTTGGTTCAAATACAATAATGATCCACTTAGACCCAATTTACTGAAATCTAAAATATACTTTTTGTCTTCCAATTTATGGCAGACACTTCCAGTTTATGGCAGACACACAATTTATTTACTTTATTACACAATAAAGTAATCCCCAGTGAGTGGAGCCCCTGTATAAGCAATCTCCTCCCTCTGATGGTTCATTCTCCTCCCTTGAGGGCAGACCCTGTGATTAGCTATAGCAAAGATGACAGATGTCACTGCCTTGATTAGGATACATTATATGGGGGATCCCTGGGTGGCGCAGCGGTTTGGCGCCTGCCTTTGGCCCAGGGCGCGATCCTGGAGACCCGGGATCGAATCCCACATCGGGCTTCCGGTGCATGGAGCCTGCTTCTCCCTCTGCCTGTGTCTCTGCCTCTCTCTCTCTCTCTGTGACTATCATAAATAAATAAGTAAAAATTGGAACTCTTTAAAAAAAAAAAGGATACATTATATGACAAAAGTGATGGGATATCACTTTCATGATACATTTCTTTACGTAAGTCTTCATCTTAGCAATCTGGAGGAGTCTCCTGCTGATCTTTAAGAAGAAGCAAACAGCAATAATGTGAACTGCCTCTGGTGATGGCCATGTGGCAGGGAAAAGTCGGAAAGCCCTAGTAGCTAAAACCCTCAGCCCTACAACTGAGAAGAACTGAATGCTGCCAACAACCACACAAGCCTGGATGAGGACCCTAACCTGCAGATGAGAGCACAGCCCAGCTGACATCTTAACTGCAGCCTGGTGAGACCCTAAACAGAGAGAGGAGCTGGCTAACCAATACCCAGACTCCTAACTCATAGAAACTGTGAGATAATAAATATGTGTTGTTTTATGCCACCAAGTCTGTGATAATTTGTTACCCAGCGATAGGAAACTAGTGCACCACTCTGAAAGCACTACATCATCTTTTCTACTAAGAGATATCTTAAGGCTCCTACCCACAAAGATAAGACTACCTGATGCATGAGAGCCAACACATTATGGTAATATAGTTTCTTACTCCTTTACATCCATTTCTTGGTTCATTAATACTGCTCTTCAGACTGCAATGTAATTGAATAATTCTTCAGTGAAGTGGTTCTCAAACTGTAGTCACCAAACTGAATCCAAATTCTTGGGACTCTGCCCCAGACATACTACAGAATCAGACACTCTTTAGTAGGAGTATAACCCAGCAATCTCTTTCAACAGACCCTCCTGGTAAGTCTGAAGCACACTCAGGTTTGAGGACCACTGCTCTGATGAAAGCAAACATGAACAGCACTCCCACAACTCCTCAGCTGAAGGATAAACTACACCATTAGTTTAGTGGCCAACATCTATCCCTCCTTATGGTAACTTCAAATACTGCATTGCAAGCAAGAGACAAGGTATAATAAAATCCAGCAAATACTCACTAAATTTACTAAATACAAGGCATTACGCTAGAAACAATCTATGATATAAAAACACCAAACCTAAAGTGGGAAAAAAAAAAAAAAGGAGGGGTTCAATTAACCCTGGGACAAAAATTTAAAATTTCTTAAAATACTTTTTATCAATACAAGACTTTAAGAACTATACTCACAGAGAACATAACTCCGTAGACAATGAGATCTCCTTTCAGTCAATATTATCACTTACATCTACTAACAAGTCAGAAGGAAGATGGTGACAGAAGATTAGAGAAGCTAGGGCAGTAAGAACAAGCAAGTCATGATGTCAAACAGGTTTGCTTGCTAAACTTAATCTACAATAAATTGTAACGAGATGAGAGGACAAAAGGAGAGGTCATTAAGTGAAGAAAAATTTGAAATCTTTGCAGGGAAATCTGGATATCAGACACATGATAAATACATGGAAGGTACTGCAGATTCTTAAATAGGAAAGTGGTATTTGAGACAATTTACTTACTCTGCCTGTTGTACTATTATATATGATTAAACAGAAGAAATCTGAAGTCAAAGTCTCTCTGTGGGATCCAAGCTAGATACAGACCTCTGTTTCTCTTTCTATCTCTCTGTTGTCACCCTTAACTTGCTCTCCTAAAATACACTTTCTCTTGGTATAACTTCCTGGAGTGTAGGTACACATGTGTTATATGTCGGCCAATACTCACAAACAGGGAGGCACAAATGTCAAGTATTATTTCTTACTTAGCACTAATACACCACTATGTGCCAGGCATTTTACAAGTATTAATTCATTCAATTTTGATAATGATCCTATGAGGCAGATACTATCCCATTTCACAGATGAGGAAATCTGTTTAGAGATGACACTAAGTTACTCAAGGTCAAAACTCTAATACGTGGTTTCTTTTGAACTTAATATTAAGTTTCAAAGCTAATAATTTAATTAAAAAAAAAGACTTTCATCTCAATTAAAGCTACCCAGTATATAAAATGTTCTTAATACACAACAAAATGTAAGACTAGTAAATACAGTCATTTACTTGCCTTCGCCAATGATTTTAAAATGAGGGAAAAGAGAACAAAAATAGTTCATTTTCACTGTATGTTTTCCCCACCTGCAAACGTTAGACACAAACCCAATTAAGCATCCACTGAAGGCCTTATTTTATTGTTTCTATTTCTGGTACAAAACATCCAGTAAGTACAAGGCAGAGTTTATCTTTCATTCTTAGATTTGAGAGGAAGCCTGGCATGAAGAAAATGGGATCCTAACCTAGACTGCCTAGGTTCAATCTCAGCTTTGGGACCTTGAGGAAGTTAAATTCTCTGTGCCTCAATAAATTAACAGTACCTCTACTTCACAAGGCATTTGTGAATATTAAATGAGATAATATATGTAAAAGCACTTAAAGCAATGCCTGGCACATAGTAAATGCTATATGAACATTTGCTATCATTATTATTATTATTATTATTATTATTATTATTCAGTATTTACAATGATATTGCTCTTGCCATTTCAACTTTCCTTCACTCGGCTCACTAGGCTCAGCTTGGTACCTCACATACTTGTCACGTCCTTGCCTAATTTACCATGGTCTTCCTGGTCTCTGTGCCTGGATTCCCCCATCAGTCTCTATAACATCTTCTCCAACTCTCCCTTATGCACTGGGCAAATTCTTATTCTGTAAAATTCTTCACATTTAAGTATTATAGGAGTTAGAAAAACAGGCCATCCTCAGTGAACTGATGTTTCAGAAGATAGTAAAAGAACCAAGTCAAGATGTTTCTTCCAAATAGCACCTAAAAATGTGGTGACCTTCTGAAATCTACCACTTAATCTCATTCTTTCTCATACTGCAGAAGTTCCCCAGCCATCCTTCTTTCACTCCTTCTGAAAAACTCTTGTCTCTGCCAACTGCAAAAATAATTCTTTCCATGAGACATTTATAAATCTACATCTATAGCCACTAAAGAGATTACTTTAAAAAAATCCTTAAAAATAATAATAAAAGGGGGTGCCCAGCTGGCTTAGTTGGTAAAGCATGTGACTCTTGATCTTGGGATTGTGAGTTTGAGCTCCACATTGGGTGTAGAGATTACTTAAAAATAAAATCCTGGGGGCGGCCCCGGTGGCTCAGCGGTTTAGCGCCGCCTACAGCCCAGGGCGTGATCCTGGAGACCCAGGATCGAGTCCCACATCAGGCTCCCGGCATGGAGCCTGCTTCTCCCTCTGCCTTTGTCTCTGCCTCTCTCTCTCTCTCTCCTCTCTGTGTATTCTCATGAATAAATAAATAAAATCTTAAAAAAAAAATAAGGTCACTATAATGTTTTTCAAGTCTTATGAATGTATTGACAGGTGGGAAAGGGCAGCTCCCCAATCTATTCAAGGAGACCAAGCACAACTAAAGATATGTCTGAATTAAATGTAACATATCTAGGTAATGCTGTGATTAATATGGTATACTGTAGCTGGCCTGCAATCATAGGAAGCCCAGGTGGCTCAGCAGTTTAGAGCTGCCTTCAGCCCAGGGCATGATCCTGGAGACCAGGGATCAAGTCCCACGTCGGGCTCCCTGCATGGAGCCTGCTTCTCCCTCTGCCTGTGTCTCTGCACCTCTCTCTCTCTCTCTCTCTCTCTCTCTCTCATGAATAAATAAAGAAAAAAGAAAAAAAAAGATTAAGAATTTCTCAAGTGTCTACTCTGGCTCAGAAGAAAAGCATTCTAATCTTTGAAATCATTAAAGAAATATTCCTCTAATGGAGGATAATTCATCCACAGGTGATATTTCCTTGGAGCATGAAGTTTGCTTCAATTCTCAGTCCACAATCCACATCTTCACACGCTCTATCCAACAGAAGTGCCCTGTACAAAAGATTACTGTTATCCTGTCAGATTCAGCATCATTTATCATTTAAATTATAATTGTGCTTCTATCCTATAAGGGTCAATCTCTCATGAGTTTGTTTACTCATCAGATAGTTAATAATTCCTCCTCTTGGGCTATCAAGAGGGTTAAGTCTTAGACCAAAAAAATGTCAGTATTATTGTTACCAAGGGTACCTTTCCAGGGTTAATGCTTCACAAAACCCCTACCTCAGTGACTACTGCCTCTATCCACCCAGTCATCTTACCAGAACCTGTGTCATCCCAGACTCCTCCCCAGCAACACCTCCAGGTTCTCAGTCACCATGTTCTGTCAATTTTTAATCTTAAATCAAGGATCACAAACAAATGTCCATAGGGGCTGGGAGGATAAACTAAACAAAGCAGACCTGCATGAAGCATATGGGGTGGAAGGAAAATGGCAAACTAGAGAGCAAATACCTTTTTTAAAGAGGGCAAGCACTATTTAGCTTTGGGAGAGTCTTGTCGAGAGGAAATTCAGGGCCAATGCTGTCCACTATTCTGGTTTTTCAAACAAATCCAGAAATTTGGATTTTTATGGGGAAGGTGCTAATTTTTTAAACAAAGTATGGTGTGGGCCAAATTAAACATATCTGCTGGCCAAATTCAGTGGGTAGGTTAACCAGTTTTGACTTCTATCTTTAGAATCCCCACTCCCTTTCTATCCCTGCTACTTAGATTCAGGCCACTCCCATTTCTTACGTAGGTTTATCCAGAAGGATTCTAAAAGGTCCCCAGATCACACCACCCATTTATTTTCTACAAGCTGCCAGGGCAAACTTCCTAAAATTAAATCTGATCCTGTTTAAAATCAAACAGTTTAAATCTGATCCTGTTTAAAATCAAACAGTTCTCCCAAATCTACAGCATTACCATGTGCCTGAGTTATTTAACATGTAGACAAGAGTAATCTACACAATCTGAATCTCCCAAAGTGAGGCTAGGAATCTGCTATTTAAACACTTTCCCAGGTGATTCTGATGCTGATAGTCCTTGGGCCACAGAAACACTGATCCACAGGGTAAAATCTAACAGTCCTTTCCATCAAAGCATTCCCTCTTGACAGGGCCCCACCTCCCTCCTCAGCCTCATGTCCAGCCCCTCCACCATTACACCTAAACATGTACCTTCTTATGGTTCCCAGAAAAAACTATTGGGCCTCCACTCCTTATGCATTCCACTGCTCTCTGGCTCTGTAAAGCTTTTTCTCCCTCTTTGGTAATGTGGGGCCTACTCAGCTTTCATTTTTCTAGATTGAGCTCTGCCTTTCCCTCCATCCCCTCTCGGATGCCTTTCTCAGCTTTAACCCTCACTCCCTGGAGCTGCCTCCTTATTTCCCATAGCACCTGGCACTTACCTAACTGTATTTTGTAGACCCAGTGCTATGCCTGACACAGAGTAGACCCTCAATAAATGCTTACTGAATAAACAGAATCAAACTGTATGAACCAGTAAGGGTGAAGCCAGACTCTTTGGCATTATCATCAAGATGCACAGTCTCTCTTTATAACCTGTTAACTGCAATACTAATAAATGTATCACAGTTCCTACAATCAGGTTGTTGTTGACGTGCAACAACAGAATAATAGCAGAAACCAATTCATCATAAAATTACATTCTTGGGGCACCTGGATGGCTTAGTCAGTTAAGTGTCTGCCTTCAGCTCAGGTCATGATCTTGGGGTCCTGGGATTGACCCCACATTGGGCTCTCTCCTCAGCAGGAAGCCTGCTCCTCCCTCTCCCCTCTTCCCCCCCTGCTTGTGCTCTCTCTCTCTCTCTCTCAAATAAATAAAATATTTTTAAGTAAATAAATAAAAGTATATTCTTGAAACCAAGCAACATTATTTCAAAAAATACTTACCTCCTCTCTGAAGCAAAATGATACAATTTAAAACTAGCTGTTACACTATCAACTAAACTATGCCTCCCCTAGGTCAGATTAGGTAAATCACAATACAAGTTTCGCCCTTAGACAAGTGGGAAAATCCTTCAACTGTAAAGACTTGTCCAAAGAAAGGGCAGGTAAGAGAGGAAGGATGATAAGCCTCTCAAAGGTAAAATACCTCAATATAATTGTCTAAAGGTACATTAATAAGCAACAGAAAAAAATGGTAGTTAAACGCCAGACATTGTCACATTCAAAATACAAAAGTATCCTTCCAACTGATATCCAGGAGATGGGACAGCTCCTTTTTACCATACTTCCAAAATGGTTTATATTCTTTTACACTCTCATTCCTTCAATAAATATTTGTTAAGCACCCGTTCTATTCATGTGCTAGCCTGGTCATGTTGAACAAGACAGCTATAGGCCCTACCCTCATAATCTAACAGAGAAGGCAGACTCTCAACTAATTATTCATCTGCTTAATAAAATTGTGGTAACAAATGGGAAACACAAGTGTTAAGGCAGCACATAACATACAATCCATCTCATGCTTTCTTCTGCACTGAAAAGCAATCATCTTAGTTTCTTACTACAGAAATCTAATTACCACCCACATGTGCACCCCTCTCAGCAGTTATTCTGAATAACTGCCAGGTTTCCAACTGTAGCTTTCAGATGTACCTCTAGGGAGACAAAGAAATTAAACTAATTCAAAGTAATTTTTCCACCAGCAGCTTTTATTCTATCAAATTTTCTCACATCTCTTTGCTCTAATATACAGGGTCACATCAGGGAATAAAAATCTCTTGACTGTTTTGAGTCTTTACCCATTTATGGGATGATCTTTCTTCAAAAGCTGTTTTAATTCAATAAGCATTTATAAAGCACTTCCTGTTGAAGACCACACAATGGGAATGTGTGATCCTTAGGAAGAAAGGGTCTCTAGGTACAATTCACATTCCAGTAAAACTGACCACAGAGGTTTTTCTTTTGGATAACGTTGGATTCATATTTTTAATATGAACACAATACTAAGAACCCTCTACTTGAAGAAGTTTAGGTTATAACTTGTGGCCCTCCTTTTTAAAAATCAACAAACTACATTTTAGTGAACATTGGACACTTGCTAAACTGACCTTTGTTTTCCAGGATGATAGAAAATCTGTTGTCAGACACAGGAAGTGAGTCAGATAACGGAAGAGGGTAAAAGATAGGAATAGAAAAGCACACTAAAATTTCCTGTAATTTAGGACACCTATCTGGTTGGAAATATAAATTTAGGGAACACTGCTTTATAAGAAAAATTAGATTCCATATTACAGACACTGCTGCAAGTGAAACAGCTATCCTATTGGTACTTGGACCCAGAAAGCCAGATCCTGGGAAGGAAAAAAAATTTATATGTCAATATTTACAGTGCAGAAGAGATAATGAGAAAGGGGTAGAGCTGAAGGCAAAATAGGACATATCTGGGTTAATAACCTTCTTTAATGAAGTTGTGAAGCTCTAGCCAGGGCTACTAAGAAGGCTCTGGGACTTCTTTCCACTTAAATTTTAAGACGTGTCAGCACCTCAGGTCAAAATTGTATGACACCATATTGCTTGAAAGCATATGAATGTCCTATATGACTTGCTAAAGTCCTTTACAGTTTTTCCAATTCTAGTTAGGCAAAATCCATTATGATTTTTTCAGCTATGCATTCATTCTACATATGTTTATTGGGTTCCTAGTATGCACAGTGGTACTGTGGTCAGGCCATGGTGGTCAAGTCTAACCACTTGGGTTTACATTCTTTTTTTTTTTTTTTTGGTATTACATTCTAACAGGGAGACACACTAACAAATTCCATAAAGGAGCAGAGGGTACTCTGACAGCATGCTTAAGGGGAGAGGAGAGCTTAGAGAATGCTTCTGAGGAAATACAATTTAAGTGAAGACATGAATATTAATGTAAACGGGAAGGGAAGCTACATTCCTGGCAGACTAAACAACATGACTTAAAAATGTGAAAAAAGAGGGCAGCCCGGGTGACTCAGTGGTTTAGCGCCGCCTTCAGTCCAGGGCCTGCCTGATCCTGGATACCTGGGATCGAGTCCCCCATCAGGCTCTCTGCATGGAGCCTGCTTCTCCCTTTCCATGTGTCTCTGCCTCTACCTCTCTTTCTCTCTCTCTCTCCCCCTCTCTTTCTGTGTTCCTCATAAATAATAAAAATAAATAAATAAATAAATAAATAAATAAATAAATAAATAAATAAGAAAAGGGAGTGGTGGGGGAGGAGATGGCTACTAATTCTGGCAGAGGTAGACAGTGAGGAGCATAACATGAAGCTGAAGACAGGCAAGGACCATATCATTCAGAGCAGTGTAGATCATGTTATGGATTTTTGGACTTCAGGACTTCATTCCAAAAGCAATGGAAAGACAGTGGTGGGTTTTAAGCAAAGGAGTAATATGACTAGATGCACTTTAAAAAAAAAAGATTCATTCATTCATTCATTCATTCATTTATTTATTTATTATAGACACAGAGAGAGAGAGGCAGAGACACAGGCAGAGGGAGAAGCAGGCTCCACACCAGGAGCCCGATGCGGGACTCGATTCCAGGATTCCAGGATTGCGCCCTGGGCCAAAAGCAGGCGCCAAACCGCTGAGCCACCCAGAGATCCCTTTTAAAGATCATTATGAAACAGACAGAAAAGACTGTAAGGGCAAAAGTAAATGTGGGCAAGCAACAAAATAAAGTAGTAATAGATTATAATCCAAAATATAAAATAAATACTGGTGAATCCACAGTGGTATAAATAAATGGTTGGATAAATATACAATGGGAAGAAAAGACGAATCTTCCATGCATAATTCCCAACAAATTATGTCAATAATCTCCCCTCAAGGAGGTGGAACTTAAGTTGGAACTACCACTACCAAGTGAGGGCTCATAGCAACTTGTTTCCAAAGGGAGTAATTTTACAGGGAGAAACCTAACAAACTCTACTTCAGTCAGGTGATCAAAGTCAACATCAACAGTGATAAGTCATACTGATAGCATGTATTCTCCATATGATGTAATGAGAATGGCACTTCGTCTCGTTGCTCTTCCTCCCCAAATCCCATAACCCTTGCCTCATTATGCGAAAAACAGACAAATCCCAACTGACGGTCATTCTACAAAATACATAACCAGAACTCCTCAAAACTATCAAGGCAATCAAAAAAGAAGGGAAGTTGATAAATCGTCACAGCCAAGAGGAGCTTAAGGAGACAACTAAATAAAATGTGATATCCTGGATGAGATCCCAGAACAGAAAAAGGGTATTAGGTGAAAACTTAGGAAATGTAAGTAAAGTATAGACCTCAGTTAATAATGTGTAAATATTGGTTCATTAATCGTGACAAAGGTATCATACTAATGTAAGATGTTAATAATAGGGAGAACCGGGTATGAGACATAAGGGAGCTCTACTACCTTCATGATTTTTCTGCAAATGTATTCCAAAAGGGTTCTAAAGGATAAAGATTACCTAAAGTGTATGTGGGAAGAGTGATAATAGAATCACTCTTCTTCTAGCGAGGCTAACAATGATAGAAGGTACAGAACCGAGTGATTCACTGCCTGGTGGGTGAGGTAGAGGAATCAAGAGCGAAAGTGACAGTTAGCGAAGATGAAAGGTTACAGCCCAGATTTCGGGCCTGGAAAACTGGATGGACAGTGGAGTCATTCACTGCTAAGGGAGGAGGGGAGGAAAACCAGATGTGGAGGAAAGTTAACAGCCAGCATTTACTGGAGGCCCATTCGGTGTCAGGCCCCTCACAAATCCCTATAATCATTTTGCACGACAGAGACTATTACTTGGCCCCACGCCATGCAAAGAAATTAGAGTTTGGTATCAGGTTTCTACGTACTCCATAGCCCGCACTCCTCCTACTACACAGTCCCTTCTGTGCAGTTACTTCAACTGGCAGCCCCAGCGCCACAAGCCACTGCTGAGGAAGCCTCCTTCCTGGGAGTAGAAGTGGAGCGCATCAGCAGAATGGCCTCAGTAGTTACTCCCCCTCCCCGGGCCTCCTCTGCCAAAAACCATCTCTATCTGAGTTGTATGCAAGAGGCAGGAGGAGGCTTCGTTAAAATGAAGGCAATTAAGACACCACGACGGGGACCGCACCAGCTAACATAATAATAGCAATAATAATAATAAAGTAAAGAAGCACAGGGAATTCTCCGGTTCCACTCTCGTCGAGCCGTCTCCTACGGAAAAGGCGATCCCCCGGGAGAGTACCGAGTGTAGGCGGCGGGCCTGGGATGCTCCCACGCACCCTGACCCCAAAGCCCGAGGTCTCGGCAGGACCCCCGGACAAACGCCCGCCGGCCCGCTCGGAGCCACGCGGCACAAGGTGACACGGACCGCGCCTGCCCCTCAGCCGCCCTGGGAGAGGCCGGGAAGAGGAGGGAGAGGGGCGTCCGCGGGGCCCCGCGCTACCTTGTACTTATCAAAGCCGGCCAGCTGCTCCGGGCTCACGTATTCGTAACCAGCCATGACGACCCGAACACCGAGCGCCCACTCGGCAGCGACTCTCCGCGACGAGGTGCGGAAACACGAGCACCACACTAGCTGGGCAAGGATGGGAGGACTCCGCTGGCAAAGGAGCTAGTGGAGCCGCGCTCCTCCCACCGCGCACGCGTAGCCACCTCAGGCCACTTCCGCCGCCTCCCCAGTGCGCAAGCGCAGCCTCCACCTCTCCCCGCCCACCGAGGGAGGGTCGCCAGCCTGCTCACGCGGTCCATCCCCTCACGCCGTCGCTGTCCAATCAGCGTGGATCAGACAACACTAAGTCCCGCCTCCCAGATTTTCTCGTCGCTTCATTCGCTAGCGTCAAAATTGGTGAGCTGAAGTAAGGACTGAGTGGAGGCTAAAGGTCAATTTCCCAGGAGGCCTTGCTCCTCCCTGCCGCGAGAGGCGGGAGGTTTTGTGTATGGTTCCCGTGTGGAGGTTTCGGGCTAACGTTGAGGGTAGGCTGATTTCCTACGAACCAGTTCAGGAGTACGTCGGGGAAGAGAGCTTAGTTCCCTCAAGCTGTGACGTAAAAGCCCGGAGAAGGAATGTGTGCCTGGCTCGCTACAAGCTCCTGGCACGGCGCGCTGCGCGCGGTGGGTGCTCAGGATTCGTGATGAGAGGTCGAGAAGCCGGTGGGGCACGTCGGTGGCAGGCTCTTTGCAGGTTAAAGGGCCGTGAAAGGGCGCCGGAGACGTCCCTCAGGCCTCTCCACTCAAACTGCAGTTGCTAATGTCTCCCACCAGATAGAAGCACTGGTCTCCGCGTCCCTAGGGGTCTTTAAGTGCGTTTGCAGGAAGCGTGTGCACCTAACTGGAGCCGGTTGTAGAATGAACACTAGATCAACAGCTCGAGTGTATCCATCCGATAGTAAAATGTAGTCTTAGAGTTTCTACCACTTTTTTTTTGAGCGCCTTCTTTGCGGAAAACCTTACATAGGTTTTCACCAACCCCCAAAACAATACTATGAAGTGGCAGGCACTTTTCCCCACTTCGCAGATTAGGAAATCAAAATTCAGATGACCTGACCTGCCCAGGGTCAGACCATTCGTTACACAGCTCGGAAGTGGTCTACCCAACCCGAAGTGAGATTCTTGGCACCGGAAACCACTAAGGGGGTCTCTCAATCTCTGGGTCTCTAAACAAGGGTGATTATATTTTGAGATCTCTTAGGTTCCTTATATTCATTCATTAAACAGTTAATTAATAGGCGCTCAGTATATGCCAGGCATATTATTATTTCCGCGTGTGTCTTACCTTCTAAAGTATGAGATGCTTGTGAGGTAATAGATACAAAGCCTCTGTCATCGGACCTGGTACATGGCAGAGGATCAATAAGCTTGAGTGACTGTTTCCCCTCACTTGTCCTAAGAAGAGAATTTGTATCTTGTACATCCTAACATCCCCCATGTCCTATAGTCTAGTGCCTTGCAGATAATACATGGTTAATACATTTTGTTGAATGAATGAGCAAAGATCTCTTTGATGGGCTGTGCACCATCTGCTTTGAGGACATTAGAAATGTGAATCTCCCTTTAGGAGGGAAATTGGCTCTAATGAAAGGAAAACTATGAAACCACCTCCTTGAACATAAAAGTATTTCCTTTATGCATGTACTGTATTTAAATCCTTTCTGTGTATAGATAGAAAACTGAATTTGCACTAAATAAGACTTTTGGACAGTGTACTCATTATCTTACTCGTGCTGCACATAAATGTCCCTTTGCATTCAAGAAAATTTTTACGGGTGCCTGGGTGGCTCAGAGGTTGAGCGGTCCGTCTGCCTTTGGCTCATGTTGTGGTCCCAGGGTCTCAGGATCAAGTCCCGAATTGGCCTCCCTGCAGAGAGCCTGCTTCTCCCTCTGCCTGTGTCTCTGCCTCTCTCTGTTGTGTGTCTCTCATGAATGAATAAATAAAATCTTAAAAAAAAAGATTTTTACATACTGATGCTCAAAAGTGGGGTACAAGAAGAGATGCTGCAGGTGGCTTGTGACCAGTGTCATGGCAGTTTCTGCATTCAGCATAGACACCCTCTGGATCACAGCTGCAAGCATGGGAGCTGCTCCATTAGCACAACCTGGTGAGAAGAGAAGCTGGCTCTGACGTGCTGGCTGACATACAGTGAACTCACATCCAGTGGAACTGCCTGACCCCCACATTGGGGATAGGGAAACTAAGCATTGTACTGAACTAAGTTGTTGAGGTGAAGTGTTTGTTGAAGGAGTTTGGATGAATATAATCTAAATTAAAATTGGATTCTAAATTTAAAAAAAAAAGCTACCTTCCAAGGAATATGCTACAGATTTCATCCACTGTGTATTTCTTCTAATCAATATGAAGATTTCTTAAATCTTCATATCAAATTATTTCTTAAAGATATGTTTATTTATTTTGGAAAGAGTAGGAGGAGGGGCAGGGGGAGAGAGAGTATCTCAAGCAGACTCCCCACTCAGCGCAGATCCAATGGGAGTACCAACTGAACCATCCAGGTATGCCTCAAATGATTTTTGATATAAGACCTGTGGGGGATAGAAAAAAAAAAAAAAACCAACCTGTGTTTACCTATCCCTTGTCTGCCTCCTCACTCACTGAAGTTTATCTCTTCTACATGTCATACACTAATCACACTTTCTGCCTTCCAGAATGATCATCATAGAAAATATTTGTAGTAGAAGCAATGTTATCACCTTTGTAATATAACCTGGGGTGGGGGGAAAGTGTTTTCACTCCTGACATTTCTGGGTTTTTTTAGTCCTAAGTAAGAGGCTGTCAGATAAATAGAGATATCTAGAAATTGGAAGTTAAAGATTAATATAGTTTAAAAACTCCAATATAAGTTATTAAAGCGGTAAAAAAAATGGTCAGGGTTTCCCGAGGATGCTTATAAAACAGCGATGATTTGGTTTCCATTTTAAAATAACAGTAATGCCTTAATACTAATCAATTCTATGATTCACAAAAGAATTCGGCATCTTACTAGATCATCTTTTTAAAAAATAATAATAATTTTATTTATTTGAGAGTTTGAGAGAAAAAAAGCATGAGCAGAGGGAAAGGGAGAAGCAGACTCCACACTAAGCAGGAAATCTGATGCAGGGCTCAATCCCAGGACCCTGGGATCATTACCTGAGCCAAAGGCAGGCACTTAGCCAACTGAGCCACTCAGGCACACCTCACTAGATCATCTTAACAAGCCTGAGCATGGGCCTAATTGTACAGAACAGAATAACAGAAGGAATATTTGTCTCACCCAAGGCACCCAGTATGTGGTAAAACTGGAATAAGAACACAAATCATCAAACTTCCATAATTTCTCCACTACACCTTGCTTCTACAAGTTACCATGGTAAGATCCTTAAAAGGGGAAATTCCCAAGTCAAGGCTAGAGATGATTGGAGGGGGGTGGACACTAGGAAATAACTGAACAACCTCATTAAGTTGCTTATTTTTTCTTAAAAATGGAATTCCCTTGCTAGAGTAAACCTTCTCAAGTTAGGTTTTGTCTGCCTGGGCTTTGCTGTATTTTACGTATTTCAAACATAATCCTACTAGGTAACAATGTGTAGAAATTCTATTTGAGTGGGTCATCAATCCAATTCTTGATTACAGGGGCACCTGGATGGCTCAGTTGGTGAGCATCTCCCTTGGCTCAGGTCATGATTCTAGAGTCCAGGGATCGAGTCTAGTATCAGGCTCCCTGTGGGAAATCTGCTTCTGCCCCTGCCTGTGTCTCTGGCTCTCTCTCTCTCTCTCTGACTCTCATGAATAAATAAATAAAGTCTTTTAAAAAAAATTCTTGATCACAGAAAAAGTCTGTGCAACATACTGGGATTCAGCATAAGCTAATGCTGCTTTGTACCTCCTACCTCCCTTGTCAGTAGAGGAGGGTAGTGTCTCTGCTATTCTGGGACTTGTCACCCCACCAGCCTCCCAAAGGTTTTCTGGCCATTTTTGTTCCTTTAATCTTTGAACACAAACTCAGTTGTGTCCGTAGTCATGCAAAACCCAGAGAGAATTAGTGTAAAGGTTCAGAAGGAACCAGGAGCCTAGTATGATAAGAGTAAAATGACAGGTCTAGTAATTTATTTAGACTCTGCATACATAACCATTCTTGTTTTGGAGATGAGTGATTATTTCTCTTTAATAGCCATTATTCATGAACATGACTGTTATACATAAAAAGAGAAATATTTTTAAAAACTGATCTCAGACAGGGGTGCCTGGCTGGCTCAGTGACGGAGCATGCAGCTCTTGATCTCGGGGTTGTGAGTTCAAGCCCCACGTTGGGTGTAGGGATTGCTTAAAAATAAAATTTTTTAAAAATTGATCTCACACAAAATTTTATATTGGGCTTATTTTGAGCATCCTTGAAGTTCTGATAGTGACCCAGCATCTGTATTTTCTGAGGAGGGAATTGATACCTCTCCTACACAAACATCCCTCTCCCCATTATTATTGCACTATAATGGAAGAAGAACTCTAGGTAAACCAAGTACAGATCTTTCAGATGGGTAGCCATTGTGGCATGACCCCATCTCCTTATTCTTTATTCCTTTCTCCGTATTCCTTTTTGGCTTATCTAATGTCAGATCTGCAGATATAACCAAATATAACCACTATTTTTATTATTCCAGTTTGAACATAGAGCCATACAAGATACCCTTCCATTTTTTTAAGGTTTTATTTATTTATTCATGAAAGACGGAAAAGCAGAGACACAGGCAGAGGGAGAAGCAGGCTTCCTGCAGAGAGCCTGTTGTGGGACTCAATCCCAGGATCCCAGCATCACGACCTGAGCCAAAGGCAGATGCTCAATCTCTGAGCCATGCAGGTGCCCCAACACCCCATTTTTGAGTAAGAATTATTTTTGTCTTCATGAAACCGAGATCTCTGGAATCAAGATCAACAATTTTCAGTGAAAGAGAAAGGTACTAGCAGAAAAACCTAAGTGCAAGAGAGTAGGAAATATTGCCATGCTTCATTTTCCTGTAGGAATCCCCAAAAAGCTGAGACAGAGGTTCAGGCAATAGTTGCCAAATAGATGTCTACCACATAAGGCTTTGAGATCTTCCTTGTTACACCCAAGGCTGTGCTGCCTGCTGAACTGTAGCAAAAGCCCGCTCTACTTTCAGAAAACAAGACCTACAAATATGAAACAATGTGTAGAAGTTACAACTTCATTATCTTTTCCTGTATCCTTGTTGAACTCTAGCCATGTGTCAAATACAGAAACCATTACAGACCTTGGAGATACAAATTTGAATAAAACATGGACTCCAGGCAAGGAGTACATTATTACTGCATTCTGTGAATGACCAGTACTGCCCTGGCTCTTCAGTTTTTCTTCCCTCCTCCCCTCACTACCCCCTTTTTAAAAAGTTTACTGTTAAAAGTGTGAGATATTTTGTCTTAGAGAATTGACCTAAGGATAAGAAACCAAGAGAATCAAAACAAAACTCTAAATAAAGACTTTGATATCTTATAGATACTGATTTAATATTTAGATAATCAAGGAGATAAGATATGGAAATAGCTCTTTGATAGACTAATGATACTTAGCCTTTCGTTATGAAATGTCCTATTAGTTGGCATGAGCTGCAAGAAAATAAAAGGTTCAGCAGATGTAAAAGCTAATTATTGCCACGGAACAGATCACACAAAACTTAGTAACTTAAAATAACAGCGATTTTATTTGCTTTAATTCTGTGGGTTGGGAATTGGGATTGGGTTTAGCTGGGCAGTCCTGCTAGTCCTGATGGTCTTATTACTATCCCAAGACAGCAGGAGTGGAAACCGTGAGGCCTTTCAAGGCCTACGCTCAGAAGTCACAGTGTCACTTCTGTCTCATTCTCATGGACAGGGCAAGCAAGCAGCCCAGCCCAGATTCATGGGAAGGAAAATAGATTCACCTCTTAATAGATGGAATGGCAAAGTCACCTGGCAGTGGAGCCTGCACGCAAGGATGGGGAGGCATTATTGCAACCATCTTTGCAAACACTCTGCCACCTCAGATTAGCTACAATAGCTAAAAGAGTAAGTATGCTTCATCAGGAAGAGATTGGGAACCACTAAATGATGCTTGAATTGTTTTAAGGTATTAAAAAAAAAAAAAGACTGCTAGGACCCCTGGGTGGCTTAGCGGTTTGGCGCCTGCCTTAGGCTTGGGGCGTGATCCTGGAGACCCAGGATCGAGTCCCACGTCAGGCTCCCTGCATAGAGCCTGCTTCTCTCTTTCTGCCTCTCTCATGAATAAATAATTAAAATCTTTTAAAAAAAAAAAAGACTGTCAAAACAAACTAAACAGTAAAAACCCTTGTCACAAGGCTTTGTTTACTCAACATAATCTGTCTCTTTCTTCCAAATCTCCCACTCATCTCAACCCTCTCCAGTCTGGTTTCCAACCTCACCAGCTCCACTGAAATGGCTGTTTCCAGGCTCTTCCACTTTGTTGCTAAATCACATGGACACTTTCTGACTTTTTTTCTGACTTTTTATCAGCTTCCACTGCCTGCTGTTGTTTCCTTGAAACATCTGCCTCCTTGATTGCTCTGAATTTCTTTTGTCTTTATTCCTATCTTTGACTCATCCTCCCAATGCTCCCCTGACACGCTTATGGGTTTGAGTTCCCACTGTTTCTCTGTGCTTCCACAGCATCCTGTGAATACTTCTTTCTTCATACTTACATGTTATGAAATAATATATTTTCTTATCTGTCTTACTGAACTCTGAGTGCCTTGAGGGTAAGGACCACATCTGTAAACCCTGGACCTAGCATAATGCCTAGTACTCAGTAAGTCCTTGGTAAGCTTTTTTTTGGGGGGTGGTAATTTTATGGTTTTATTAACATAAAATATGGCATGCACATAAGCTGTCTATTCATTTTCTTTGCTGCATAGCCTGCCATTGGGATTGGTGACTCTGATGGCCAGGTGGACTGCTCTTTCCACAATGCCTTTGAAGTTCTCAGAGGAGACATTGTGAGCAATTCTGCACAGTAAGATTTGTTACACATCAGTAGCACTTCAAGCTCCTTGACATTGTAGACTAAGAACTTCTGGAAGCTTCTGGGTAGCGTGTGCTTTGTTTTGGTGTTACTCCTATAATCAATACTGAGTATCAAGATCTGGCCCTTGATCTTCTGCGCACTCTGTTTACTCCAGTTGCACTTAATTTTGACATTATTGGTTTGGTTGGTGCCAGAGGAACTTCTTGGTCCCCTTTTTAAAAATCTTGGGCTTCACTAGAAGTCAGAGGGCATCCATGGTGTGGAGTAGGAAGTGGCTGCCATCTCTGCTGGCAGCGAGCAGCAAGGAACAGAGGGGCTTTAGTAAGTTTTCACTGAATTAAATTAGACTATGAGGAAATAGAGAAATGTATGTTGCTGGCAGCAACAGGTGCTGTAATACTTTTCATACTCATTGCCCTGGTAACTCCAGTTTGGAAGAACATACTTCCAGGAAATAATCTGAAAGATAAGAATCTCCATTGCCAAGATTCAGAAAGAGCCATATTTTATCATTGCAGGGGGGAAATTCAGACAATCAAAATGTCCAATGAATTAAGGAACCAAACTGTAAACTATGGTAAATCAGTGTGATAAAATATATAATCATTAAAAAGATAAAGGGATCCCTGGGTGGCTCAGTGGTTTAGCGCCTGCCTTCAGCCTAGGGCATGATCCTGGAGTCCGAGATCGAGTCCCACATCAGGTTCCCTGCATGGAGCCTGCTTCTCCCTCTGCCTGTGTCTCTGCCTGCCTCTCTCTCTCTCTTCTCCCTTGCTCTCTCTCTCTTTCTCTCTGTGTCTCTCATGAATAAATAAATAAAATCTTTTTAAAAAGTAGGTACAAAAAATATAGAGGAAACTCCAGTAAATAATGAGTGTTGGCAAAGATGAGGAGATATTGGAATTCTTGCATGTTGTTGCTAGTGGAATTGCAAAACGATGCAGCATATGTGGGAAAAATCTTTGACAGTTCCCCAAAAAGTTAAACAGAGTTACCAGATGACCCAGCAATACCACTCCTGGAGTGGTATTCATAATAGCCAAAAAATAGAAGCAACCTAAATGTCTATCAACTAATGAATGGATAAACAAAATGTGAACGTTCAAACAATGTGATATTATTTACTCATAAAAAGGAATGGGGGACTGATACACGGTACAACATGGATAAACCTTTAAACATTATGCTAAGTGAAAGAGGCCAGGTACAAAAGACCATATTCTATATGGTTCCCTTTGTATGAAATGTCCAGAATATGTAAATCCATAGAGACAAAGTGGATTCATGATCACCAGGGGATAAGAGTGAAGAGGATTGAGAATAAGTACTAATGGGTATGGGATTTATTTTGGGGTGATGAAATGTTCTGGAACTGATAGTGGTGATGTTGTACACCCTTGGGAATATACTAAAAAGTATTGAAATGTACCCTTTAAAATTTTATGTTAAGTGAATTTTATCTCAATTTTTTAAAAGTAAAATAGCATTATATTAAAAAGAAAAGCACAAAATAATACGTACATACTTCCTACAACCAAAAAGTGTATTGATGACCAGGGAAAGATAAAAGAATATCATGAACTAGGTGTTTATAATTTATGAGCTTTTTATTATTTTAGGTAAAGTTGCTTCGAATTTGGTACTTTTTAAGACATATTGCCAGAACATTATGGTAAATTGTGCGAAGCTAAAACTGTATAACTCTAAAGTCCTGCAATGTAGTATAAAACTGTAAAGTTCTAATATTTCATAAAGAAGGAAGGGATACGTCATTGTGTTAATAGGCTGCTTGTTCAGGATAACCTGTCTTTTATCGATAGGGAGGTAGTTGTAAGAATCTGGTGTAAGCATGAACAAATTTCTCGTATTGGACTTCTCTTTCTGGTTGGGTATGAGAATAGGGATAAGAAGGGCCAAAAGATTGTTACTGCTATAGCTAAGCTGTCTTGGTAGAAAAAAATTGAAATTTGGTAGTATTTGAATTGCTGATTATTTGGATTAATTTTTTTAAAGATTTATTTATTCATGAGAGACACAGAGAGAGAGGCAGAGACATAGGCAGAGGGAGAAGCAGGCTTCTCACAGGGAGCCCAGTGTGGGACTCTATCCTGGATCCTGGGATCACACCCTGAGCTCAACCCCTGAGCCACCCAGGCATCCCTGGATTAATTTTCATATAATGTTATATTAGTTTCAGGTGTACAAAATATTGATTCAACAATTATGTGGATCATTTGGATTACTTTTATTTTTATTTGAAATGTTGGCACATTGATTCTATCTAAACCTGGTGAGGGTAAAACTCCTATTTTATCTCACAGAGCCCCCACCTCATCTGTGCCCTTCATGCTGTCCTGACTTACATCATCTCTGTCTCCATTCTGATACCAGAGTGCAGTAGTGCAGACCATTGCTCTGGGCATGCCACCCCTTCCACTAAACTCCTAACCAGAACATCCCCTCACTCTCCCGCTGATGCCAATCAGAAGGATGTACCCTGGCCATTAACAACTGTTGGGTTTTATCTTAGAACGGAGATGTGGGGAGGGACATGCCCATGTTAAGAAACAGAGCAAATGTATCATAATAGCATGCATCTGTAGCACAGAGCAACAACAATGAATTGCTGCGTGTTAGAGAGGTGGAGGGCCCACTGCAGCATCAACCACAGGATAGGACCATCGGGGGCAGAGCAGGAGTGCATTTCCTCTGTGCATTTTGGCTGTTAGACCAAATGTGTATGTTTTAAAAAAATTAAAATAATAGAAAAAGTCTGTGCTTTGTCTTTAAATATTAAAGCATGTGGGGTGCCTGGCTGGCTCAGTCAGAAGAGCATGGGACTCTTGATCTCAGAGTTGTGTGTTTGAGCCCCACATGGGGCACAGGGATTACCTACATACATGTATAAATATTAAGGTGTGATCATTGGAAGAAAAAAGAAGGACATCTGTGTGTTTAGAATATGTAAAGACATGCTGTATACGGCATCCACAAACTTACCTTTTAGCAGAAAAAGCATAAGGATGAATCAAATGCTTTTCTTTTTTTTAAGTATTTAAAAAAATATTTTAAGCCCATCATGGAGCCCAGCCCAGAGCCTGAACTTACGACCCTGAGATCAAGACCTGAGCTGAGATCAACTAAACCAACTAAACCAACCAACTAAACCACCCAGGTACCCCCAAATATTCTCTTACCAGTCAAACCCAGGAAGGTTTCCTCATCTTTCTCTTCATTATCATCATCATCATCATCATCCATCTTAACTATAACATATAGAAAATAATATACTTCTGATCCACGCACCACCACCACCACCAGTTAACAGATGTTATTAATCTTTTGCCATGCATGCTTCAGGACTTCTGTTTCTTTTTTGTTTCAGCTGAAGCTCCAGATCTTTATTGTCTCTTTCTCTTTTATCCCCAGAGGTAACCACTATCTTGAGGTTGTTGTTTATCATTCCTTTTCTGTTCACATTCAGATTCAATATGGCATTATTTGGGGCATACAGGTGTGTATGTGTATGTGTACTCAATGGGATCCCACTATTCCTAACCATTCACAAAGTTTTTATTTTTTTTAAAGATGTATTTATTTATTCATTAGAGACACAGAGAGAGGCAGATACACAGCAGAGGGAGAAGCAGGCTCCATGCAGGGAGCCCGACGGGGGACCCGATCCCAGGTCTCTAGGATCACGCTGCGGGCCGAAGGTGATGCTAAACCACTGAGCCACCCAGGCTGCCCATTGACAAAATGTTTAGACTTAACATCATTTTGAGGTTGATCCATATCCATATATGCTTAGATCTTGTTCATTCATTTTAATTTCTGCATGGTTTTAAAGTACAGTGGTACGTTGTAAAACTATAATTTGTTTATTCATTCTATTTGTATATGGCAGGTTATTTCCACTTCTTGGGCCATTCTTTAATAAATTTCCTTTGTTAATTTGTTAAAAATTCACAGACTTTCAAGAAAAAACTATCTGAGAACCACATTTAAGTGAAAAACAACTTATTTGTATATTTCTTTTGTGTGTGAAAGAGCAATATGAAAGTTGTGGTTTTATTTTTAAAAACAAGAACAGGAAACATAACACTTTTAAAGTAAATAACTCAAAAGCAAAGTATACAGTTTGGTTCATTTTATGACCAGAAAAGGAGCCATAAGTATTTTCAGTTTCTAAATTACATATCGTCTTTAATTAGTTTAATTTTTTCCAACAAGCCTGCATCGCTCTGATAATCTAAAATCAAAGTTGCTTTTTTAAAATAAATTGGGTATTTTTCTTGCTTTTATATTTTTAATATGGGTATATTGTTGCCCTAACAGTGGAATGTTAATTGAATGCAAACTCCTATTTGGTGGGATTTATTCTCTAGCTGTGAGATAAAGGCCTAAATAATTCTACCCCAAGTTGAAGGAGACAGTGTCATACTCATCTTCATTTTTATTTGACCTGAGTATTGTGTGATCAATTCAGTTCCTCTTGGCAGTTGTGACCCATCAAATGGCCTCTATCAGGCAGCCTGGGTAACTCAGCAGTTTGGCGCCGCCTTCAGCCCAGGGCCTGATCCTGGAGACCCGGGATTGAGTCCCACGTTGGGCTCCCTGCTTGGAGCCTGCTTCTCTCTCTGCCTGTGTCTCTGCCGGGCACGCTCTCTCTCTCTGTGTCTCTCATTAATAAATAAATAAAATATTTAAAAAAACAAACAAATGGCCTCTATCCATCTCATTACATCAGTCAGATTTTAAGAGGTTGGATTTTATACTGTGAAGGATATTTTCAGAAGGAAGAACTTGAGGGGAACCTGGGTGGCTCAGTCAGTTAAGTGTCTGCCTTCAGTTCAGGTCATGATCCCAGGGTCCTGGATTGAGAGCCCTTTGTCAGATTTCCTGCTCAGAGGAATTCTGCTTCTCCCTCTCCCTCTGCCACTGCCTCTGCTTGTGCTCTCTCTCTCTCTGTGTGTCAAATCAATCAATCAATGTTAAAAATTAAGTAACAGGAAGAACTTGAGTGTTCTAAGAGTACTTGGCTCTTCTATAAATGCATTTAGAGAAGTGTTCAGAAACATATATAAATGGTGACTCTAAGAGTGCCATCCACCTGCTACAAAGAAAATGTTTTAAGAGAATGGCTGTGATTGCCATTCTGTAATTCATTTAGAGAATTTTTTTAAAAGATTCTATTTATTTATTCAGGCAGAGAGAAAGTGGCAGAGACACAGGCAGAGGGAGAAGCCAGCTCCATGCAGAGAGCCTGATGCAGGACTCAATCCCGGGTCTCCAGGATCAGGTCCTGGGCTGAAGGCAGCGCTAAACCGCTGAGCCACCCGGGCTGCCCTAGAGAATTTTTTTAAAACAAATGTGATAAAGGAGTGCCTGGGTGGCTCAGTCGATTAAGCATCTAACTCTTAATTTTGGCTCAGGCCATAATCTCAGGGGTATGAGATTGAGCCCAGTGTGGGACTGTGCACTAAGTGTGGAGCCTACTTAAGACTCTCTCTTGGAGCACCTGGGTGGCTCAGTGATTGAGCATCTGCCTTTGGCTCACGTCATGATTCCGGGGTCTTGGGATCAAGTCTTGCATCAGGCTGCCCACGGGGAGCCTGCTTCTCCCTCTGCCTATGTCTCTGCCTCTCTCTGTGTGTCTCTCATGAATAAATAAATAAAATCTTAAAAAAAAAAACTCTCTCTCTGCCTCTACCCCGCCCCCTGAAAAAAAAAATCACAAACGTAATAAAGAATGGCTATAAGAATGCTGTGTGCATGCTAAATTGAGAAGAGTGTTATTTAAGGGAATTACATTCTGGAATGGACTTTAAAATGTGTTTAAAACACATGCAATACACATGTATAAGTGTGCTATGTGCCTGCTACCTTGACACGAGTATGATTCCAGAGTAATTGAATAACTCAAGAGAGAAGGAGTTCAGGACAGGAAGACAACTTCATTGAGTTTTATTAACTCCTGGGATAGTCTCCCAGTTGTGCATGCATGAATCTGACCCTAAATGGCATACCATAGACTTAGAATTACAGTGAGATAGACCATCACCAAGGCCCATTACTGGCCACTGAGGGGCATGTATGCAGCAGATCTGAATAGCACTGCGAAGACTTTTGAAAAGGGAACTGATGTTAAAAATACAATCCACAGTAGGTTGGTCAGATCTCATCACCTGAACCAAACCAGGTTGATCCTTGCTAACACAAATTTTTCTATAGGATTTAAACAACATAATATCAGACGTCCAGATACAATTCAAAATTACTTGGTATGTTAAAAAAAAAAAAAGGAAATCTCAACTCACCTGGGGAAAAAAAACAATGAACAGACAGCAATGCTGAAATGACACAGATGTTGGATTTTTTTTTTGAAATACATTAAGGCAATTATTGTAAAAGTGTAAGTATGAACATTCTTGAATGAGAAGATGAAGTCTCAGGGAAGAAATAGAAAACACAAAGATCCAAATGGTAATTCAATAATCAAAAATTTAAGTTACTACATGGATTCTATTTGTTCCATATTATGGCTTCTGTAACAAATTACTACAAATACAGTGATTTAAGACAAAACAAATGTCATATGGTACAGTCATGAGGATGAGACATCTGAAGTGAATCTTCTAGGATTAAAATTAAGATGTCAGCAGGGCTGTATTTCTTTCAGAGGCTCCAGAGAAGATCCATTTCCTTGTCTCTTCCAGCTTTTAGAGGCTGCCTGCATTCTTTGGCTCATGGTCCCTTTCTCCATCTTCAAAGCACATCACTCCAACCTCTCCTTCTGTTGTAGATCTTTCTTTTTTGTTCCTCACGAAAAAGAAGGAACCTTTCTTGTTCCTTCCTTGTATGAGGACCCTTGTAATTACATTGAGTCCACCCAGGTAATCCAGGATAATCTCCCTATCTCAAGATCCTTAACTTGGTCACATCTATTATTCACATCAGAGAGGAAAAACATTTGAAAAACCGAACAAAGCCACAGGGGTCTATGAAAAAATACAGGAAAAAAAAGAAGTCTAATATTTGTCATTAGGGGATCCCTGGGTGGCTCAGCGGTTTGGCTCCTGCCTTTGGTCCAGGGCGTGATCTGGAGTCCCGGGATCGAGCCCCACGTCGGGCTCCCTGCATGGAGCCTGCTTCTCCCTCTGCCTGTGTCTCTGCCCATCTCTCTCTCTCTATGTCTATCATGAATAAATGAATAAAATATTTAAAAATAATAATAATAATATTTGTCATTAGAGTTCTAAAACCAAAGGAGAAAGAATGTGATGCAGAAAAAATATTTGAAGAAATAATGGCTGAAATGCTCAATTTGACGGAATACATAAAGCTACATATGCAAAAAGCTCAGTGAATCCAAAACAGGGTAAGCTTTAAAAAAGCCCAGCCCACCCACATAACAGTCAGGACAAAGGAAAAAAACTTGAAAGCAGACATAGAAATGATACATTACTTACAAGGGAACAATAACTATGGATGTTGCATCAGAAACCATGAAGGCCAGAAGAAAGTGGAACAAGATTTTTAAAATACAATTGATCCTTGAGCAACTTGAGGGTTAGGAGTGCTAACCCCAGCACAGTAAGAAATCTATGTATATCTTTTGACTCCCCGAAAACAACCACTAATAGCCTACTGGCCAGAAGCCTTACTGATAACATAAACAACATATATTTTTTGTGTTATATATATTATATATTGCATTCTTACAATAAAGTAACTTAGAGAAAACAAAATGTTAAGGAAATCATAAGGAAGGGACGCCTGGGTGGCTCAGCAGTTGCACGTCTGCCTTCGACTGAGGGCGTCATCCCAGTCCCTGGATCGAGTTCCACATTGTGCTCCCTTCAGGGAGCCTGCTTCTCCCTCTGCCTATGTCTCTGCCTCTCTCCGTGTGTCTCTCATGAATAAATAAATAAAATCTTAAAAAGAAAATCAGAAGGAAGAGAGTGGAGGGGGAGCGGCAAAAGGGGTGAAGGATAGCGGGAGGTACAGGCTTCCAGGTATGGAATGAAAAGAATAGGTCACAGGAATAAAAGATAGAGCATAGGGAATATAGTCAATGGTATTGTAATAGCGTTGTATGGTGCACGATGATAGCTACACTTGGTGAGCATGCATGGTGAGCATGGCACAAGTTATAAAGTTGCTAAACCACTATGTTGTACACCTGAAATTAACATCATGTGTCAGCTATTCCAGAAAAAAAGAGGAAGAAAGAAAAATCATAAGGAAGAAAAAATGCATTTATAGCACTGTAGTGTATTTATTGGGGAAAAAATTTTCATCTAAGTGGACCTGTGCGATTCAAACCCATGTTATTCAAGGGTCAACTGTGCTACAAAGATCATATAAAAAAAGATCAACTTCTTCATTGTATTGATGTGAAAAGAGAGGTCTCCGGAAAGATTAAATGGTTGTCTTGAATCACAAGGTTCTTTAATTCTGTAACTTAACATAATACCACTTTTCCACCATCACAGCTTCCTTGGCTTTCTGAGCATGTATCTACACACACATTCCTTTGGCTGCAAATAACAGAAACCTGCTCTAACTAGCTCAAGCAAGAAGGGAAATCATTAAAAGAAGTTGGGTCCCTAATGGAACTCAAGATCAAGAGTGCAAAGGAGCATCAAGAATAAACTAAAGTTGAAACAGTGGACTCTCTTCTTACTTCTGTTTCTGTCCACATGTTAGCTTCACTCTCCCTTTGAGTGTGGACCGTTTCCCCAGTCCACTCCACAAAACCCAAAACCAGTAGCTGCTTTTTACATGTGGCAGGTCCAAGCTCAGGCTCTCACTAGGTCCTGGCTCCCAGACTATCTCAGAAGAGAGAAATGTTCCAGCGTGGCATTAGATGTGTCCTCACTGACTGTACTGTACTCAGGGAGCAGCAGCATGACTCTTATAAAGTGACTACTTTCATAGTGAACCTGGGATTATGGGTGGAGGGTAATTCTAGGAAGTGAGTCAGAAAGTAAGAGGAATAGAATCACTGACAATAGGCTTCCAGAACAAGTACCTACTATTTTTTTTTTTTTTTGCTCTTGGCACACAGTCCCCTGAGGCTTGTAACATACTGTTGAAACAGATTTTCTAGGTTTACTGACTTTATAAAATCTACTCATTTGTCTATTTTGTTACTAATTAAATGAAGTTTTCCAGTTTTCTCTTTCTCTGGAATATTGAAATAGATCTCGTTATAATCTCACATGGTGTTGGCAAGGAATACTTACTCTTTTCTTCTCATGTTTCCACCGAGGAGAGGGAGCTTCTCCTCCCCAGAAGGATATATAGTCTTTGTTTCCTCTCCCTCTTCCCCAAGGAAAGAGCCATTTAATTGCTTGGTAAGATGTGCAGAATAAGCTCTGGGTGATCCCTCTTTGGGAATGGCCAGTCCTCCAGACTCATTCTGAGCAAACTCATCCCTACAAGGGAGACCTGGAGATGCTTGGCTATGGCAGGGACTGGCTTAGGTAAATTCAGTTCAAGGAGGATGTGTTGGGAAGTGCATCTGGTGAAGATCCAAACCGACTTCTCTCACTCAGCTCCTCCAGTAATAAGCTCCTTATGATCCCCAGCTGGTCTGACTCCCATGTGTGCTTCTCCATTACATGCCCCTTCTCAAACCTGAACACGTACTTTTTCAAACTTAGAAAAAAAATTGTTCTTTCATGGAGTCATATTACCATCTTGTAGCCTTTTGTGATTTGTATAAGACATTTCATATTTTTCTTTGCACATCACAGCTTTGTTCCCAATGATCACATTTGCTGAATTAAGGACAGCTAAATAAGTAAGGTATTCATGAGCTGACTTTCAAAGAACTGCTTGATTCTTATGCACATACTTTCCATATTCTCACCTGATTTTATATTATATTGGTTTCCTCTCCTCCTCAGGAAAAGAAGCCTTTTTGAAGAACTGTATTCTTTGTTGGATCAAATGCTATCTCATTGTATCTTTAATGCATTTTTGTTGCCAGAAATTCCTTTTATTCTATATTTAAATTGATCCATCATAATTCCCTTTATCTAAATTCCTTTGATTCAAAGTCAGAAGACCCAGCTTTAAGCTTTAATTCTGCCATCCACAAGCTGTGTGATCCCCTGGCTCCTTTTCCTCTTCTACAAAGTGAGCTGGAGTAGATGGAGTAGATAATATTGAGGTAGGGGGAACTGAAAAGGCTCCATTTCTCCTGTTTCCCTGCAAGGCCCTATTTGCTCACGTTCTATATTTCAGCTTGCATCTGAGTAAAAACCAGAGAAGCTACATTCCCACTCCAAGGGGGAACAAGAGAATTAATCATTCTCTGAGTTTCAACCTCGGCCCCCAAACACCTGACAACATCTAAGAGCCAGATCCCAAACCTGTTCTAGGACACTAGCTTTGAACAAACCTTGGCTGATGCTGGCATCAATAGTCCCTACCTTCAACAGTTTATGAAATAACAGCAATTCTTCACCGGTCACTCACCTCAGATTGGACCCTACCCTGGATTCCTGAAGGAACATATTTCCAAGACCCCTTCCCAATGTAAACCCCTGACACCCAGCAACAAGGAGATTTTCCTTTCTGAGCCTCCCAGACACTCCATCTATTCTCCGTCACTCACACTATTCAGTATATTCTGTTTTCGCTTCCCCCTGGCTCACATTTGACTTCTATCCTGCACAAAGCCAAGAAGCCTCTTGGCTGGTCCTGGATCCAGACCCCCTCTGGATCCTCAGACCCAACCTGCCTGCATCAGTATTTCAGCTAAGGTCCTTTCCCAACATTTAATGTCATTCAATGTTTCCAGTAATGTCCTGCCATGTCAGGTGGAAAGAGACTAAGAAGTTAGGATTCACATGGGATAAAAGTCTAAGCTACATTTATTCTTTAGTAACCTATTAGTAGTTTACATAGTAAAGGAAGTAAAACCTCCTAAAATAACCTGTTTGAATATAGATAAGAGAAACCCAGATTACAATCCTTTGTTTTCAAAGACCCTGCTGACATGGTCTGGAGGGCTCAAAACACAAAGGAATGGAAAGGAAATTTCTTTCACCCATGGTACAACCTAGGATCCCAGAGAAGCTGCTAGCAGGCATAGAAAACTACTGGTTTCCAAATTTCATTAGGCATGTAGAAGGACAGAGGCCAATAGCCTTACGGTTGACCTTGGACTTGGGAGTAGGTAAGTGGCAGCAATTAAGTACCTGTTTGCCTGAACCCCACCCTAAGCCTGAGACCTGATTCAGCCTCTGGATGCTTCCTGGCAACCTGGGACAGCTGGGCAAACTTGAAGGACTCTGAACCTGGTTGGTCCACAAGAAAGGAGTCGAGAATGTTAAGATTTTTTTTAAGATTATTAATTTGAGAGCGAGTGAGAGAGAGCACATGCACGCAAGCAGGGGGAGGGGCAGAGGGAGAGGGAGAGAGACTCTGAAGCAGACTCCCCGTTGAGAAGAGACACTGCCCCCCAGATCACGACCTGAGCCAAAGTCAAGAGTCAGTTGCTTAACCCACTTAGCCACCAGGTACCTCAAGATTTGATACTTTTTATTAAGACTTTTTTTTCCATTATAGAACAAAATTGAAAAATACAGGACATAGGAAAACATGCTAAATCCTACCATTTAGTTACAACCACTGTTTATGTCTTGATGTGCTGCTGCTGCTTTCTTTTTTTAAAGTAGGCTCCATGCTGGGTGTGGAGCCCCACACGGAGCCTGAACTCACAACCCTGAGAGAAAGAGTTGGACACTTAAACTACTGAGCCACCCAGGTGCCCTGTGGTGTGTTTCAATTATTGATTGATTCATTTTTTAAAAAAGATTCTATATATATTTGAGCATGAGCAGGGGCAGAGGGAGAAGCAGACTCTCTGCTGAGCAGGAAACCCAGTGCAGGCTTGATCCCATGACCCTGGGATCATGACCTGAGCCAAAGGCAAACCATAACTGACTGAACTACCAAGCCACATTGATTTGAGTCATTTAAAACAAATATTACTTAGGGCCTCTGGTACACGATGTTAGGCCCTGAGGAATCCTGAAGTAAAGTCAACCGACACTTTCTAAGCCTGTAGCATTTCCTTCCAATCTTTTCCTTTTTACTTTTTTAAGATTTTATTTATTCATGAGAGACACAGAGACATAAGCAGAGGGAGAAGCAGGCCCCCGTGGGGAGCCCGATGCAGGACTTGATCCTAGGACCCCAGGATCACACCCTGAGCCAAGGGCAGATGCTCAACCACTGAGCCATCAGGTGTCCCTCCTTCCAATCTTTTGTAGGCATTTTTGGTACAGGCAAAAATGTTTGAAACTTCTCTCAAATTGGGGATCCTTGGGTGGCTCAGCAGTTTGGTGCCTGCCTTCGGCCCAGGGCGTGATCCTGGAGTCCCGGGATCGAGTCCTGCATCGGGCTCCCTGCACGAAGCCTGCTTCTCCCTCTGCCTATGTCTCGGCCTCTCTCTCTGTGTGTCTCTCATGAATAAATAAATAAACAAAATCTTAAAAAAAAAAAAAAAAAAACTTCTCTCAGATTACAGAAACAGTTCCACCTCTAATCCCTCCTCCTTGAGAGACCCTGTCCAGCATCATCCAGGACTGCTTCATGCTTTGACTGATGCACTCTGGTGACTGTGGCAGATGCTGCCAGGGAGGCCCCATCCCCTAGGCCCCTCGGTAGACAATTCCCAATGTGCTGATGGCCTCACACATCCAGGTTCTCAAACTTGATTCTTCACCATTCTCAAGTTCTCTGAAATCAATTATTAACAAAGTCTTTGTTCCCATGCATGTAATTCTTCTGTGTGTCTGCTACGCTTCAGCAGCCGTCCTAGCAAGGGGAGAGTTGAGGTGGTGGTGGAAGTAGAAATGTGTTGGGGCTAGATTTTTACCCTAGGAACTCTGTGTGTGTGTGTGTGTGTGCATACTCACGCATGTGTGCATGTTTAAATCTATGCTTTCTTTTTTCAATTAGAAAAATACATGCCTATGTTTTGAAAAAATATATATCAAAACAGACACATCCACACCTGTAATCCCCTTCCCCAGAAGCAACAGTTGCCACCTTTCTGATGTTTTTCCAGAAATATTCTAGTATAAAAAGCTCAGCTATTAAATATAGATTCCCTTTTTTATGTAAAAAGGGCATAATATACACTTTAAGCTTCACCATATATATTGGGATTCACTGCAAAATAGAGTTACTTCACTTCTTTTCCACAATGTTATGTTGTTTGGAAATGTCCCTTTTGAATGGGCATTTTGGTTGCTTAACATATTTGCTATCACAAACAACTCTGCCTTGAACATACTTATACACACATTTTTGGATGCATGTATCACTATACTTCTGTCAACACTGAATATGACCAATGTCTTATCTTTTGATAATTAGTGACAGAGTATTTTCTTATTTCATTTTTTTAACTTTTTTGTTTCCTGATTTTTGTCTTTTTTTCTTTTTTGTTTTCAATTTAATTTTCTTATTTCAATGTGGTATCAAACTATTGATAATTCTTTTCAGTAAATTGACTTTTTTTTGGGTTTTGCCCATTTTCTATGTTACTAATGTAAGATAAAAAAATTCTTATGTTAGGCTAGCCTGGGTGGCTCAGCGGTTTAGCGCCGCCTTCAGCCCAGGGCCTGATCCTGGAGACCCGGGATGGAGCCCCATGTCAGGCTCCCTGCATGGAGCCTGCTTCTCCCTCTGCCTGTGTCTCTGCCTCTCTCTCTCTCTGTGTCTCTCATGAATAAACATATAAAATCTTAAAAAAAAATTCTTATGTTAAAAATAATTATGTTAAGTTTGGCCCATTTACTCAATCATCAGGCTACAAACATGTTGTCTTTTTTTTTTTTTTTTTTAAGATTTTATTTAATCCCTCTCCAGGTCCCAGAGTTTTTGGTTCAGACCCCAGGGGGAACCTGCACAGACCATTCTCACTAGGGCATGTGGGTTCCAAGTGGCCCCACAGGGACCTAGATGCCCATGTGACTCAGTCACAGACTGTAGCACTTCCTCTGTAAATTCATTCCCTGGCTCCCATCGCCTCTTCCCTCCCATCCCAGCTCTGCTGAGCCCCGCCAGCTCTTCTCTGAGGAAATTTGCATCATGCAGCAGCCGGAGGACTCCTGAGGACTGCTTCACTGAGCCATGGTCTGTTCAGCTGCCCCCGTGCTACTCCTGGCTATGACTCTCCCACTGGTGGGGTCACCAGTAGCCCAAGCATCCCAACCTGTGAGTAAGACTGGGGCGAGGACCCAGGGAAGGTCTACAGAGGTGACATAGGGTGACATATGACATATGAGAGGCAGCAAGGTGTGGATGAAGGGACAGGTGGAGGAGCAAAGGCTGGAGGGAGAGGAAGTAATGTAAAAACAAGAGACGCCAGTTTGTTATAAATCTTTGAGAGGTGTGGGATGGCTTTTGTTTCTTTGAGTCACTGTGAACTCCAGTGATACCAGCTGCCCTCTGGATACAGGCTCTCCCGGTCAAGGTTACAATTTAAAAATGGAAAGAAAAGAAGAATTTTCCAGACTTGGAAACCATGGGCAGAGGACAGGAGAGAATCTGAAGAAAGACAGCAGAGTCGAGATCAGCACTTTTTGGTTTCTGTTTTCTCCCAGGAAGACATCTGTATCTCTCTCCATATCCAAATCCATACCCATATTGACACGTGTATCTGTTTTTAGATAGATACCCACATTCGCATACAATATTGAGAGAAGGAGGAGTCGGTAAGGAACTAATTTACACGAACGAACGAACGGGGACTAAGGGAAGATGCTGCCTTATGCTCCCGCTCGTGGCAGTTCCTATGGAGGGAACAGAAGTCCCCAGGCTTCTGCCCCCACCTCACCCCCAGCTCTGCCCAGCCCTCCCCACTGGGGTTCCAGACATAGCCATTTCAATTAGAGGCTCAGGGACAGGTAAATTTAGGAAGGAATTAAGCAAAGCATGTTGACTCTCCAGGGTGTGCCTGGTTCCTGGGTTCAGGAGGGATTTGCAGGCCCTGGGAGACTCCCAGGGACTGTAACCCTGGCGCCTCCTACTGGAAACCTGCTTTCGTTTTCTGAGGTGCCTGCTTGATTCTAGGCAAAAAGAAGAGCTTAGAAGAGATGGAGCCATGCTAGGTTACTTGGGCCAGCCCCTGAGCAGCTTGTGGAAGAAGGTGTCCCTGGAAGAAATCTCAGAGATCTCTCCCCTGTGCTCTGTTCCAGGGACAGAGTCAGGCTGGAGAGGAACTGGGGCAGCAATTGGACCAAAAGAGTGGAGCAAGTGGTATGTGGATGGAGTGAGCAGGAGGAGAAAGGAGGGAAGAGAGGAAGGACTTGGGGGTGGGGAGCAGAGAATGAGGCAGAGGAGGGCATACAGAGGACTGGATCCACGGCCGTCCCCGTGGTCACACAGAGGCCAGGTCTCTGGCTGTGAGGCCTTAAGAAAATCATTCATCTTCGAGAGCCTCATCTATAAACTGAGGGTTTGGGAGAGGGTGACATGGTGCCTTGTGTGAATGCACATGGCCAGTGAGGGGTTACAGCTCTCTGGAGTCTCATCAGCACCTAGCTGGGCTGCCTTGGGTGCTGTCAGGGCAGTGTGCAGCCAGGTGTGGGAGGCACAAGAGGACCAGCCTGTGGCCTTGCCGCCTCTCCTCTCCAGCCGCTGCCTCTGCTCCTGTAGAATCAGCGCTGGCCTCGGTCTATGTACAGATGGACTTTCCAGATCAGACCTGGCCACTGGCACTCTCCGGGACCCTGACTCTGCCCCTTGCCTCAGCTTTCCTCTTCCCCAAGAACTCTCACTGGCCTCAGCCTCACGACAGGTAGGGGGCATTCTACTGAGCCCTGCCCCTCAGTGGCTCTTACATCACTTGTGGGGGACCGGGGGCTCAGAGAGAAGGGGACACGGGCGTCCCAGGCCTCCTGCAGCCAGCTTGCCTGAACTACTGCCGGCCCCTCCCATTTCCTGGAGGGTCTCCAGGCCAACTCCTTCCTCACCTCCCCACCAGACAGACCCTTCCCTTCCTGCTCCATGTCCTCATCTTCTCAACTTTGACAAAGACCCTCTTGGGCAGATGGTGGTGGGCTCAGACTTCTCTGCCCTCCCCCTCCCCTGATGACGGCCCAGCAGGACCTCTGCTGCCTTGAACCCTGGCTGAGGGGGCAGTCCCTGATGGCTGGGGCTCTTGTGACTCTGGGATGGCTCCAGACAGCCAGCCCTAGAGCCTCTCAGGTATCAGGCAGTTGTTCGTCCTGACTACCTGGCTGGCTCACACAGCCTGCCCGCCTCTTGGCCCTCCCTCTGCCGCAGAGTGTAATGTCAACCACGATGGCTACCGCCATTGCGCTTGCCTCTCTGGGTACCAGTGGAACGCCAGTGTCTGCTCCCATCACCAAGCCTGCCAGATGCCTCACAACCACAGGCCCTGTGGTTGTCTGGTCTTCAGCCCTGCTGAAGCCGGGTACTGCCAGTTGCTGCCACCTGGTGAGGAAGGTTGGGAACGTGGAAACCAATGAGCCCAAGGGAAAGAAAGCGTGTATTTTCTCCTCTCTTACCCCCAAATCTCAGCCAGCTGGCCCAAGCCCAGGACCTCCGGCGGGTGGGAGAAATCCCAGTTACCCTGGCGGGTCACAGACCCAAGCTTGGGACCTGAGTAGTGAGACTAATGAACAACAGGGCTCCTGAGACACATGGACAAGGAGAGAATGTGCTAGAGCACCTATTGTTGACCCCAGAGGACCAGGATGGGGCTCCAGCAGCCCCAGGCTACCCAGGGGAGGGCAAATCATGGGCCACAAGGCTCCCCTGTTTGGTTCCCAATGACAGGGTCCTCCAGCCGGATGGCAACACCTGCACTCATCCAGGACAAAACAAAACAAAACAGTGCTGGGGGTGATGGGGAGGGAGGGAGGAGGAATGGGATCCTGAAGATGGGGTAGGAGTGAGGGCCTAGCCGCAGAGGGCCACAGTTCCTGCTCTAAGGGGCTGCTGCCTCCTGCCTCCCTGCAGCCCCCGGAACACTGAGCCCCAACCCCAACTCCTGGGTGCAGACGCCTGGCACCACTCTCAATCTGACCCTCGTCAAGAACCATGAAACCACTGACCTGGACTGGTTCCTGCGGCCCCCGGGCAGCCCCACACCCATCCTCCTGCAGCCAGGGACACATGTGTCCCTGACCTCTAGCCCGGACCAGGCTGTCCTCAGCATCCTCAATGTCTCCCATAAATGGGCAGGTAGCCTGCCTGCCCTGCCTCTTGTCTCTCAGTCCTCCAAATCTTTTCACCCTTCTTTCCCCTGCTCCCCTTACCTTCCTCCTCCTCCCTCTCTTCTCCTTCCTGTTTTTCTCTCCCCGTCCTTTCCCTTTGTATCTTTCCATTTATTTATTTTGGGGAAGCAAAGGCTAAGAGGCCTGCTGATGTGAACGATGATCACAGGAGAATGCTGAAGGTAGGGGGCCCATTTCGACAGAGAGCAGACCGCCTGTGTTTTGCTTCAAGATGTTGCAGTGGCAGCAGGTGGTGTGGGAAGGGCATCCCCTAGTGGGAAAGGAGTTCACCTTAGCATTCATGGCTCCAGGCTTAAAAAAAAAAAAAAAAGACAAGGGCCTCTTCTCCAGGCCTCTTCCTCCTAGAAATCCTTTCTGGAACAGGGATCTTGCTGGGCTTAAGCCTCAGACCGGGAGGGCAGAGCTCAGGTGTGGCTTTGGAAGCAGCAGAGGTGGGTGCTGGAGGAGCCGGGAGGTGCAGCAGGTGTGTATCTGCAGGTGAGTACACGTGCTGCTTTGAGGCTCAGGGCTTCAGGTGGGAGCTGTCCCAGGTGGTGAAGGTGGCCCTGCAGGCGACAGATGTGACTCGGCTTCCAGACCAGCTCTCCATTCTCTCCTCCACCTGCGCTGGCTTCCAGCTGACCTGCTGCATCCCCAGCACACATCTGACCTACACAGCTTCCTGGAGTCCTGAAGAGGGCAGCAGAGGTATGGTGGGAACAGGTGGCAGCTGGCTCCCCAGCTCACAGGAAGCAGAGGCTGCAGTTCCACCTGGGAGTTTGGGTCCAAGTCCAGCACTGTACCCCACGGGCAATCCTGATTCTGTTGATACAACAATAACCACCCGAGTGTAGATAACTGTGGGCAGAATGTGTTCCATGTGTTCACACAATCTTAATGAACTCTTGCAACATACTCTGTGAAGTTTGTTTGATGAGAGTTCCCATTTTACAGATGAGGAACCTGGCTTCAGGTCCTGGGGCTACAGACCCCCAGGGGCTCCTCACCAAAATCCAAGCTCTACTTCCATAGTTCAATGCCCGCGTGCCACTCAGTTCTTCCCCATTGCATCAGCTGCTTTTGAAGTTGCTAGAAAGACTTAAAGGACATCTCTGGGCCTGCCGGGTTCCAGGTCCCTTCCAGGCCCAGTAACTGCCCTCCCCCCCATTGCCTTCAGCTTCCTCAGTGGACACGCCAGGCTCCCAGTGCTTTGTGTTGACTGTTCAGCGCTGCCCTGCGGCCGACACCACGTACACCTGTGAGCTGCAGAGCCCAGGGCTGGCCCTTCTCAGGGTTCCCATCTCTGTCACCATCATCCAGGGTATGCTGGGCTTGGGGGTCCAGCCAGTTGACCTCCACCTGCTGGCCCTGGGCACTCCTTGATGTCCCCCTGCGCAGGGGCCCCACAGCCAGTCTCCAGAGCCTGAACGGGTTTCTGCCCGGGGAAAGGCTGGGGCTGGACTGTGGTTGCCAAGCCTCTCTGATGCCCTTCTTCAGATGGCGATACCACCTGCCCTGAGGACTCCTCAGCTGTCACCTGGAATGTCACCAAGGCTGGCCACGTGGCACATGCCCCGTGTCCGGCGAACAGGACGGGCTTGGTAGAGCGCACCTGTGGGCCTGATGGGGCGTGGGAGCCCGTGCGCAGCAGCTGCACACGCACAGAGCTCCTGGCCCTGCATCACAGAGCCTGGGTAACGCCTCAGGCCCTGCTGCCCACGTGCCTCTGCCTCCAGGACCTACCCCTTCCTCACTCGGGACCGGCTTTAGAAGCCTTTCCCCCGCGGCCCGGCCTCAGGTCATTCACCTTCCCTGAACTAGAGCCTAGCAGAGCCCCGGAGTGCGGGCGGCAGCCATAGGGTGGAGCGTGCTATTCTCGATCTCATTCCCACCAAGGGTCTGTCCCAGGAAAGTGGGTGTCAGTTCCTTCCATGTGACTCCCTCGAGCTTTGCATCCTGCTCCCTTGGGGATGGTGCACACGGTTGCGGAGGAAAGAGCTGGATGGGGGAGGAGCGGCCCTTCCCTCGTGAGGACTCACCCACTCCACTCCCCAATTCCGGCTGTCTCATCTGTCTCAGCTACTACAGGCAGGCCAGGGCTGGCCTGCTACGGAGGTGTCACAGATCCTGGCACAGCTGTCGGAGCAAGTGGCGGTGGTGAGCTCACCCTCTGACTTATTGGCGCTGCTGGGCACCGTATCATTGCTGGCCAAGGTGGTGGTGGACACAAGAATACAGCTTCCCCGCAGGGCCCTGGAGGTGAGAGCTCTGAGCCATGGCAAGGGCCAGCTGGGAGGTGGGGGCCCGAAGCTCTTTACCTCTGGGCATTTCCATCCCCCTGACATCACCATGGGCTGTCAGCAGAGCTTTCTAGGGGCTGAGCGTCTGCTCCCCTGATCCATCTCTCCTCTCGGATACCAGTCCCCAAGGCCATGGAATGTGGAGAAGGTCTGATGGTGGGAACACGTGGGAGATCAGAGAAGGCAGGAAGAGGTGTGAAGACATGAGTTCAGAGGCATTCATGCACATGCAGATGCATAGATATGGTGTGAAGACACCCCCTGCCCCCAGCTCCCTGAAACACACACACACACGATACCTACATGGAGATACATGAACACTCTTGGCTTTGCTGGACTCACTGAAATCAGCTCTCGATATGGACAACAGTTGGTGACCAATGAGCTGCATCCAAAAGAATAACCAGGGGCAACCACTCTACACACTCTTCCTCTCTGGGAATGTATATCACATATGGGTGGACAGACATGTGTGTGGCCTTCTACTTCAGAACACTGTGCCCTCTAGCACGGGCCACCATTCTTAGCTTTATAGACCTAGAGGGGTCAAAGAATTGAAGAGGGGCCCCCTTAGGGCCCACATGCCCCAAGTGATGATGGACAGGGGGGAAGAAAAGTTGTCAGATGGAGAGGCTGGATGTGCATCAGGAGACCACGTACTTGAAGCCACCCCAGTGGTTAGCTGAACAGCTCCCCATTCTTCCCATGTAGAAACTCTCCCTTCGCAGGTCTGTCTTCTTCTCCCCCTTTCTCTTTACCCTTGGCTCTTCTGCTGGACCAGGAAAGGTGAGATTGGGGCCTATAGTGCCCTGTACCCCTGGCCCAGTGCTGTTGGCTCTAGCAGCCAGGGCTCATCTCTCCATTGGGATCTCTCTGTTGGCTGTCACAGGCTCTCCTGAAGACCACAGACAAGGTCCTAGACATGGACACCAGCTCTCTGTGGACCCCAGCACAGACCCAGGAGCCCTCAGCGGGCTCAGATCTCCTGCTGGCCGTGGAGATCCTGGCACGCAGCCTGTGCCCACGGGATCACCCTTTCTCCTTCAGCTTGCGTAACGTGAGGCTGCAGACGCAGCTCCTTGGACCTGCATCTCCTGCTGACTACAGAGCCTCCTTCTCCACTCAGCCCCCATTGCAGGCACACATTCCCAGACGCTCACTGGCCCTTCTGGGCCATAATGGAACGGACATCAGTATTACTAGCCTGGTACTGCAGAAACTGGACCACCTTCTGCCCTCAAACTATGGACAAGGGCTGGGGAGCTCCCTCTATGCCACTCCTGGGCTGGTCCTCGCCATCTCCATCATGGCAGGCGGCCAGGCCTTCAACCAAGGGGAAGTTATCATGGATTTCGGGGGCACAGATAGCACTTCCCACTGTGTGTTCTGGGACCACCATCTCTTCCAGGGCAAGGGGGGCTGGTCAGACAAAGGGTGCCGGGTGCAGAGCGCCCACGCCAACTCGACCTCTCAGTGTATCTGTAGGCACCTCACTGCCTTCTCCATCCTCATGTCCCGAAACACTGTTCCAGAAAACCCCACCCTGGAGCTGCTGAGTCGGGTGGGCCTGGGGGCCTCTATCCTGGCACTACTTGTGTGCCTGGGTGTGTACAGGCTGGTGTGGAGAGTGGTGGTGCAGAACAAAGTTGCCTACTTACGCCACACGGCCCTGCTCAACGTGGTGCTCTGCCTTTTGGCTGCTGACACCTGCTTCCTGGGAGCCCCACTGCTTCCTCCAGGGCCCCGAAGCCCACTCTGCCTGGCTGCCGCCTTCCTCTGTCACTTCCTCTACCTGGCCACCTTTTTCTGGATGCTGGCTCAGGCCCTGATGTTGGCTCACCAGCTGCTCTTCGTCTTCCGTCAGCTGTCCAAGGGCCGAGTGCTCTCCCTGATGGTGGTCCTCGGCTACATGTGCCCAATGGGGTTTGCAGGCGCTGCCCTGGGCCTCTACCTACCTCGAGGGCAATACCTGGGGGAGGGAGCATGCTGGCTGAATGGGAAGGGAGGGGCGCTCTATGCATTTGTGGGGCCAGTGCTGGCCATCGTGGGTGTGAATGGGCTGGTACTAGCCATGGCTGTGCTGAAGCTCCTGAGACCTTCACTGTCCGAGGGGCCCCAGGTGAAGAAGCGCCATGCCCTTCTGGGGGTGATCAAAGCCCTGCTCGTTCTCACTCCCATCTTTGGCCTCACCTGGGGGCTGGGCCTGGCCACGCTGCTGGAGGAAGTCTCCATAATTCCTCACTACATCTTCACGATTCTCAACACCACCCAGGTGGGTGACAACATGGTGGCTGTGCTTTTCATCCTTTGACACAGTCTAAGCCACGGCCAGTCCCTTCTCAAGGAGGTGTCACGGTGGAGCGGAAGAAACAGTCTCAGGAATTTTAGTAGACTTAGGTTTGGATCCCAGTTCCTCCACTGACTAGCTGGAGAACTTTGGACAGACCTCTGTGAGCTTTGGTTTTCTTACCTGTAAAACAGTATCTGGTTTTGCCAGGGAAGTCCGAATTGTCAGAACCCCAAAACTTGGGCATCTTCTTTGTGACCAAAGCAGTAAGAGAAGCACCTGAAACGGATTCTATGCACCAGATGATGCTAATGTACAGAAAACTCTAGATGAAAAAAAAAAAAAAAAGGAAAACTAGATGGGAAGCCTCGGGACATGAATTAGCCAGGACAGAGGCTGAGGAAGGGGAGAGGGAGAGTTGATTTCGGTGGATTCCTCCCTCGTTGACTAATGTATCCCCATACCCCTCTTTTCAGGGTGTCTTCATCTTACTGTTTGGTTGCCTCATGGACAAGAAGGTGAGTCCGCCCACCTAACCCCCGGCTGACCTGCGGTGCCCGCGTCAGGCCTTGGGCTGGCATTACCTGGGCCTTAATCTCTCCCGCAGGTACGAGAGGCTTTACTCGAACGCTTCTGCCGCACCCAATCCCCCAACTCCACCATCTCCCTGGTGAGCTGCTGGCTTCAGATCCTCGGTTCTCCCGCTGAGAGCAGCCTTCCCGAGAGGAGACAGGCACAGCTAGAAGCCAAGAGAAGACTGGGGCTGTCTTGTAGAATGAGCATGTTTCAGGTTCTAACCAACAATGGAGACAGGAGCCCGGTCAGAGCAGTCAGAGTCAGGCCCCTGGGCTCCTGGAGACTCATTTTGTTTCTGGTTTTTCCATTTGAAAGTCTGCCTCCAGTTACTGTATGAAGGGAAAAGTTAAGATAAGCATGGGAGTCAGCGTGGCTGAGGGCAAAGTCCCTAGGATTTCTGTGGCCCTGGCAGGAGGACAGAGGAGGACGTGATGGGTACAGCCTCATCAAAGGGGAATTGACAATAACAATCGCTCTGCAGTTGGGCCATTCTGCCCCTTCCTAGGCTACGTATGACTCCCACGTCCCAGAGCACCGTGGAGGAAGAAGTGAAGACGCCAGGTGAGAAGCAAGCCTTCCTGGAAGCAGTGTGAGCAGCACGGAGTGAAGCTGAGTGTAGCAAAGGGCTTCCTGGCAAAGAAGACTCCTCTTCATCTAGTTGTCCCAGCCCAAGGGTTGGAAGACAGACTTCTCCAGCATAGACATTTCTGGATGGGGTGAGGTGGAGGCCTCAGAGAGCAGATGGCATAGCACCTTCTATTGCTTTCACAGAAAGCTGGGGGGACTTTTACTATCAACAATCCTTGATTTAGTTCTCTGAAAATTCCTTTTTGCACTGTCCAATTTTTAATTATCCTGAAAAACTCTTGCTTCAGAGGAATTGCCGTTGATGGGCTTAGTATCCAGAGGGGAAGGCAGCCTTGCAAGTTCTTCAGCAGCCCAGAGCTGCAGGGTGAGCCCTTTCATGGGGAAGGCAGAGCTTTGAGGGAACCACGCACACAGGCTGTGTTCCTCCTCCTCCAAAGGAGTCAAGGGAATGTGTCTGAATCCACCAAGGTGGGCCCTGGCCCAGTGCTCTGAGAGCCCCTCTGCCCTCCCAGAGTTCAGCAAGGACAGGCTAATATTTCCACTAGTCACGTTCCTTTCTCTTGCAGGTCACCTGTCCCCACCCCTAAGCTATTCAAGCAAAAATATCGTGAAAACTAGCTAAAGCTGCCTAATGAATAAGCTTGCCTCTTCAGTAAACATAATCAATAGATATTAAAATTCGAAATGATTGCAAGTAAAAACGTCTCAACCAGTTTTTAGTTAACCAACAGCTCATGTTATAGATATATTTGATAAAGATTGTTTTAACTATTCAGGGATTTCTTTTCTGGTTATTTCTTCTCTATAGCTAGGAATAAAGGATGACTTGATGACAGGAACTCTGATCTTCCAAACATTAAAGGTGAAGGATAGACTTTGGTTTGTTTCTTTTCAAAGTTTAGGAAAAGGTGAAGCTAATAGGGTCCTCTTTAACTTTCACAACAATATCAATATAAATGTAATTTTCACAGACGTATGCATGTGTACAAGTCATCGATCTGAGCACATTTCTAAGAACGCATTAACAATTGTAAAGAGGAAGTTACCATGGACTGCCAAGGATTAAAGCCACAAAATGACAAATACATTTAAAAGTGACAGGTTCAGGACTCCTGGGTGGCTCAGTCAGTTGAGCATCTGATTATTGGTTTCAGCTGAGCCAGTCTCCGTTTTGGGCTCTCCGACATCAGGCTACATGCTCAGCTCGGAGTCTGCCTGAGATTCTTTCCTGTTCCCTCTCCCTCCCACTCTGTTCCTCCCTGCACTCGTGCACTCCTGTGTGCTCTCTCTCCCTAAAATAAATAAAAACTTTTAAAAAATTGTAAAAAATAATAAAAGTGGCAGGCTCAAGCTAAGACTAGATATGGAGAAGAAATATTTAAGAAATGCCTTGAGAGGACACCAGGATGTCTAGCTGAACTAACTCATGGAATCCACAAGAGAATGACCAGGCTCTGAAAATTTTTTCAACCAGAGAAATGAAAAAAAATCCTCACGAATGAGTCTTTGTTCATTACAAAATTCATAGCTATTTTTCTAAAATGGAATGGAACACTGTTGAAATGCAAATGGATATGCTGTTGAAAACATTTTTCATATAAACATGGATCTGTGTGAATATTTTCATTGTATATAAACCAGCTAAAATATTTCTCTAAGTGAAATCAACCTTTTTTTTTTTTTTTCAAAGAGAAGATACCAACTCAGCAAGGCAATTGCAACGTTTCTATGACTTGGACCTGTTCCAGCCCCCAAGGGAGGTGGGCAGCCACTGAAACAGCCAAGGCTCTGCTGCTGGTTTCCCTGGCAACAGAGTCCTGTCTCAATCACCCTTGCATTTCATTAATATTTAATCTTAATTTTTTAAACTATAACATTATTTTTGAATAGTTCAAATAACATACGTTCACTTTAAAAGCAGCAGACTCTTTCTGAGTGTGCATCTGTAGAAATCTATGTCCTCATTCACCTCAAATGATGGCCCATACTCAGTGCATGCTCTTCTGCTAAAAACACACTTTAGAATTGACCAATGAAATGACATGAAGCCTTTTGTTCACTTGGTTCTCACATAAAAAAGGATGGAAAAGAAGGTTCTGGAAGTAAATATAAGAAAGTGAGCCTTGGTAGCAATTCCATTTCTACAAAGATGGCTTAAAGAAATAGGTAGAGGGTCGTCTGGGTGGCTCAGTCAGTTGAGTGTCCAACTCTTGATTTTGGCTCAGGTCATGAGATGAAGCCCTATATTGACCTCCGAGCTCAGCAGAGTCTGTTTAAGATTCTCTCCCTCTCCCTCTGCCCCTGCCCCCCTGTGCAAGCTCTCTTTCTAAAATAAATAAAATTCAAAGAAACAAGTACACAAGTGAGCAGATAAATGTACAAAAGATGTGCATTCGAGTGTGTTTAAATGCTCAAAAAAGAGGCACTTGGTAAAACAAATTAGGACATATATACCAAAGGAATGCTATAAGGTCATTAAAAATGGTGATATACAGCTACACCCGATAAGGAAAAACCTTTAGGCTATACAGCTAAGTAAGACAAAAGTGTTCCAGAACAGCACTACACTAGCCAATTCTGGTGCCTACCAAAATTGGATCCATTTGTGTCCATACAAATATGTGTGCATTGAGGAAGAGAGAGATCAAAATATCAACAGTGGGGCGGTATCTCTACTGGATTGTTCATTTTTTATCAATATTATTTAAATTTTTTTTTACAATGAGCATGTATTTTTATATTAGGAAAAAAAGTGACTTTGAAAAAGTTCTTCTGAACATTTTGTGTATTTAAAAATAGAAACCTGACAAGCAAAGTAACACAAACAAAATATCCCCTGGAATTGAGATTGTTGTACAGAATGGTGGACTACCTTAGGAGTTCCTGAGGAAGCTCTGAAGCACCTTTTTGGAATCGTTTTGGGAATCAATTTTGTCTGATCACTGACAATCCCTGAAGTGTGGAGGGGAAAGGGGCTCCTAGTTGAGTGCTGCCACACACATTGCCAACATGTCTACATGCTTTCTTTCCCAATAATGCATTTCTTTTCAGAATCCTATTTCTACTCAGTTTGTCCTTCCATCCCCACATTCTCCCATTTCCTCTCAGTGATCCCACTTCACTGAAAAAGTCTAGAGTCCAAGAAAAGCCACAGCAGACAGCAGAGGGCCTCCGAGTCATCTGTTAAATTCCAGAGGAAGACTTGGGGGACCTGCTGCTGCTTTTCACTCTTCGAGAGACAGGAATTTGGAGAGTCCTGGAGAAAATAAACCACAAGCAAGAAGGGAGATAGGCTGAGGATTAAGATTCTTTTCTCTGCAAAGATGGGTGGCAAAGGGGGCAAGAATTTGTTTTGCTGATTGCTATAGCTTCAGCAACTAAAATATGCTTAACACATAACAGACACTCAGTATTTACTGAATGAACTATACAGACCACACAGAAAGAACACAGACTTCGACTCAGAATCAGAGACTCTGAGAAGCAAACAGGTGGGGGGGGGGGGGGGAGCAGTGAGGAAACACACTTCTGAAGTTTGAATGAAAGATGGAGGCAAATGAAGGCTCCACTCCAAAATGGTTATTTGGAAGAGGGTCTAGTTAAAGTTTTATATGAAAAGAGAAGCATTTAAGTTGAGATCTTTAAGAACAGCATAACCAGTTTGAGATAGCTGAGAACCAATAGCAATGTCTACTTTAGATGGAGGCACCTACAATCACCACAGCCAAGGGTGGTCTTCATAGCAGTCGTGCTACTGAAAACAGCTCAGCTTTCTCTGACACATAGAGAATGTTTAAAAATAACATATAGCTGACATCAAGTTGGGTGAACCAGTGACTCAACTGCAGAAACAGAACTTTAGCAACACCGCTGAAGCCCTCTCCAATCCAATCCCACTGCCTCCCATCCAGAGCTAACTTCTGATCTGAATGTTTTCAACATGCCATTAAAACAATTTTTTTGGCGGGGGGGCACTTCGGTGGCTCAGATGGTTATGGCACCTGCCTTTGGCTCAGGTCATGATCCCAGGGTCATGGGATGGAGCCCCATGTGGGACTCCCTGCTCAGCAAGAAGTCTGCTTCTTCTTCCCCCTCTGCCCCTCTCCTACTCATGCTCTAATAAATAAAATCTTTAAAAAAAATTTTTGTGTGGTGAAACATGAAATTTACCATTTTAACCATTTTTAAGTATACAGTTCAGTAATGATAAATACATATACACTGCTATTCAACCAATCTCCAGAACCCATCTTTCATCAAAACTGAAATTCTGGGGCAGCCCGGGTGGCTCAGCGGTTTAGTGCCACCTTCAGCCCAAGACCTGATGCTGGAGACCGGGGATCGAGTCCCACGTCAGGATCCCTGCATGGAGCCTGCTTCTCCCTCTGCCTGTGTCTCTGCCTCTGTCTCTCATGAATAAAATCTTAAAAAAAAAAAAAAAAAAAAAAAAAAAACCTGAAATTCTGTACCTACTAACTCCCCATTCTCCCTACTCTAATTCCTAGTAACCATCATTCTACTTTCTGAATGTGATGACTTTGTATACCTTATACAAATAGAACCATACGGTATTTGTATGGTTTTATCTCACTTAGCAGAATGTCCTCAGGGCTCATCCGTGTTGTAGCAGGACAGTACTGCCTTCATTTCCAAGGTTGCGTAGTATTCTACTAATGTAAACATACATTCAACTGTCAGTGGACATTTGGTTTGCTTTCCCCATTGGCTATTGTGAATCATGCTGCTATGAATAGGAGTGTACGAATCTCCCTGAGGCTCTGCTTTCAATTCTTTTGGCTAGATACCTAGAGTTGCTAGATCATATAGTAATTCTATTTTTAATTTCTTGGGGATCTGTCATACTGTTTTCCCTAGCGACTGCACAAAGGCTCTGGCTTCCCCACATTTCCCCCACCACGTACTATTTGTTTTTTTGACAGTAGACATCTTAATAGATGTGAGGTGGTATCACAGAGTAGTTTTGATTTGCATTTCCCTAATGACTACTGATGCTTAACATCTTTTCATGTGTTTCTTGGCCATCTGTATATCTTTTTTAGAGAAATGCCTATTTAAATTCTTTGCCCATTTGTGGGGTGCCTGCGTGGCTCAGTTGGTTAAGTATCTGCCTTCAGCTCAGGTCATGATCTCAGGGTCCAGGGACTGAGCCCCACATTGGGCTCCCTGATCAGCAGAGACTCTGCTTCTCCTTCTCCCTTTGCCCCTCCTGACTGCTCGTGCACTCTCTCGCTCTCTTTCAAATAAATAAAATCTTAAAAAAATTGTTTTAAAAGTTTTTACCTTTCATATTTATCTAGAGTTCAATTTTATGATATCTTTATAAATATATTGGTTTTCACTATTAAAAACTCATTATGTTTTTTTTATTATTTTTAAATTTTTTTATTTATTTATGATAGTCACAGAGAGAGAGAGAGAGGCAGACACACAGGCAGAGGGAGAAGCAGGCTCCACGCACCGGGAGCCCGACGTGGGATTCGATCCCGAGTCTCCAGGATCGTGCCCTGGGCCAAAGGCAGGCGCTAAACCGCTGCGCCACCCAGGGATCCCAAAAACTCATTATGTTTAAATGACCAATGAAATCATGGGGAAATGATGCTCGGAGTCTCAAATACCCTGCTAAGTGGTTAGTACTTACTCCTTTGTCTAATCTGTCCTGAACCAGAGGAAGATTCTGATTACCAGTGACCTTCAGAGATGTAAGCAACATTCACATAAATGACCATAACTGAGACCTGAGCTTCTTCAAAGCACTAGCGTATATTTAATGCACAATAAAAACAAAGAGATTTTAAACAAAATTTTAAAATTTCTTTACACTTTAAGCAAATCCTGGCAACAGACATTTCCAAACAGTGAAATAAATTTACTTCCATGGAGCAATGGGGGAAAAAGGTGTTATTCTAAAGTAGAACCCTCTTTATATTCCTAGCAACCTGATGGTTGACTACTAGGATGGGGAGAAGTTATAAATTAGTAAAGACAAAATCTGTCCCCCAGCCAAGAGAACCACCCTTTACTTCTAGTAAAAAAAAAAAAAAGAAAAAATAAGGCCAATAGTTCTTTGATACTTCCTCACTTTATTAAGGTTAACAGGATATTTATACATCTAAACATTTACTCTAGGTATTCAGTGACATTTAAATTCTGAATTACCTTCCCATAATTAAGTTTCTTTAGGCACATTGGTTTGTATTTTATAGAAAACGCTTATCTTTAGGTCACAAACAGGAAAGAGTATAAGTTGCAAATGTTACAAAGATGATACCAAATCTCAGCTAACCTCTTTCCCAAATTGCAACCACTGTATTTAATGAAAACAGAGCCCCCAAATAATTGCTTAAACATTATCACTGTATGATTGTGGTGACTAAGAAATCCCTGAAAAAGCAGTAAGCCATGATTACTGGAAAGCTCAGAACATTAGCAAGGCTAAATTGCAAAGTATTTAACAGAAGGCCACAAATTGTGTTTTCCTAAGAGGAGCTAGGAACTATGGATGTCATTTAGTAATGCATTGGAATGGCATTGCCTAGTGCGAGTGTTGCACAAAAACTCCAGGTCACCTCTTCTTTATCATTATTTTGGATAAGCTTCCACAATCATAGCATGGCCCTGTAAAGGAGGGGGGGGGAAAGAGTTCAATTAGAGCAAGAAAAGGTGAAGAATCTAGCCAGTCCTTAGACAAAACAGAAAAACTGGAAAAGTACAGGCTACAGAATTTGATCCTGGCTCTGTCTTTCAAACACTGTGTGATCTTATGGGTGTATGGGGAAGGGGAGGCTGCTACCGGCATCTAGTGGGTAGAGATCATGCTAAACATCCTACAACACAGGATGCTGGGGTAGCTCAGTTGGTTGAGTGTCAGACTCTTGATTTTGGCTTGGGTCACAATCTCAAGATGGTAAGACAAAACCCTGAGTTGGGCTCCACACTTGGTGGGGAGTCTGCTTCTCTCTCTTTTCCTCTGCCCCTCCTGCTGCTCATACTCACTAAAAATAAGTAAATCTTAAAACAAAAACAAACCATCCTACAACACAGAATACAACCCCCCACCACAAAGAATTACCTGGCCCAAAATGTTAACAGAGCCAAAGCTGAGAACCCTATTATAGATCCAAAATACCGGATTCCTCCTCTAATCTAGTTCTGTTTGTATCATGCATTCGGCTCTTGATAAAACAATGCCAAGTTCAACCTACTTCCTAAGGTATATTATCTCTCTCCATCACCATACTATAAACCTCTAGAACAATGGTGCTGGGTGGTATTCTTCATCCACAAAAGCATCCAGTATCGTGTTCTACTCTGTGCTAGATGAACTATCAAGGAACACACACTCAAAACCACATGACCCTAACCTATGTGGACTCCCCACAGCACTGTGCACTGGTTATCTCCTTCGATTAAGTCTGGCACAGAAAGATAAAAGGGAGGGCTCCAGTCCTAACTATGGTTTTCTGTGGATGAAGTTACATGGACTGAAAAATGCTTTTCATCGTGAAGTCTAAAATGCTGCAACCTACAAATAACCGACCGTTTATTGCTTCAAAGTTTCTGAGGCAAGCCATAAATAAAGGTTTTTAAGTGTAGCCTGTTCAAATTCTCATATACCTTATTTATTCTTTTTTTTTTAAGATTTTATTTATATATCTATGAGAGACAGAGAGAGAGATATACAGACATATGCAGAGAGAGAAGCAGGCTCCACGCAGGGAGCCCAATGTGGGACTCGATCCTGGAACCCCAGGATCATACCCTGAGCTAAAAGCAGACACTCAACCGCTGAGCCACCCAGGCGTCCTTTATTCATCTTGATTAGCAACAGAAAGTTTTTGTAATCTGGAAGAAAACCCTATCTGTTTCCATCAGTGTTGGGGGAGGGGAAGATTATAATCAGCCCTCCTCCTGGATTTTATTCTCAAAGCGAAATGCTGTAACAGGTAGGAAGCTGTGTCTGTCAAGAAATAAATGAATTCTCCAATTAAATAAAGTAAGTTCGTTTTCAAGAAAAATAATTTACTTCTTGGAGAGATTTTATAGATAAGGTTTCATGGTAACTAAATAAATGAGTAAAATTTTATTATTAAAGGAGAAAATATACCAAAATGTTAATAATGATAGTGTCTGCTGAGAGGAATAATAGGTAATTCTAATTATTTTCTATAGATTTTTTGCACTTTTCATAATGAGGATGTATTCCTTTTAAAAATAAAAAACACAGGGGCACCTGGGTGGCTCAGTTGGCTAAGCATTCAATTCTTGATTTCAGCCAGGTCATGATCTCAGGGTCATGAGATTCAAGCTTCACCTCAGGCTCCACACTCAGTGAGGAATCTGCTTAGGATTCTCTCTCCCTCCCCTTCTGCTCTTTACCCCCGCTCTGCCATGTGCTCACTCTCAAATAAATAAGGTAAAATCTTAAAAAAAATAAATGATATAAACATCTTAGGAAGAAAAATACTTAGGTTTAAAAACTATCCTCCTTCCAAAGTACTAACTGAATTAAAGTTGTACCCTCTCCCCCTCAAAATAGGCAGCTTTTTCCCCTAGTTTTCTGTCATCAGAAATATTGCTCTAAAAATGTTTCAAAGTTAACTAAATGAAACATGCTTGAATGAGCTTCTTTTGTTTCCAAGAAAACAACTTTCCAGAAGCGCCTATGAAGCTGCTATGACGTACCTGCCCACCAGCTGCACAGGCAGCCACTAAGCCATACTGGCCTCCCTCCTTCCGTAATCTGTTGGCAGCTGCCATAACCAACCGGCAGCCAGTAGCTCCAAATGGGTGTCCCAGGGACAGCGATCCACCCCAGTTGTTAAACTTCTCCAGAGGAGGTGACCCAACCTGGCTCCCCCAAAAACAAACACAAATATGATGATGAGTTTACTTAAGCATCAGGCTGGGCTCTTACCAACAGGAAGGTAACAGAGACTGAGAGAATGACTAAGACACATCATATATTATTTTACTGTAAAGAAAGAAATTCTAGGTCAATTCTGAAAGCCATGGACCATTTATTTCTCATCTAACACCAGAACTGAATTTCCAAGAACTATTCTTCAACTAAGAAATAAATACATTTAATGAAATATAAAATTCTTTGTAAGGAGCAGGTTTCTCCTTCATATTTTTATTAGCAGTCAACTAAACTCCAAATATTACAGTGCTTTGGAAATTCAAGTATACTTTTAACCACTTACCTTGGTTTTTCTACCCATGTAGTTTTGTGCAAACCAATCAGAATCCATGGCTTTAAAATTAGCCAAAATCTGACCCTGCAAGGGAAAGGACCTTGTTATTAATGTCCCTTGTCATTAAAGTTAAGATTTTAAAAATCATTTTTCAGTGAAATTTTCCTAAGGAACCATTCTTGCTACTTTTGAAGGGCCTCTAGAGATCATCTCAGAGGTCTGTTTTCAAAACCGTACCACTGGATTACCTCCCTTTTTGCCCCTTCCAACAGTGTAGGTCAGTACTTCAAATATAAAGCTCTCCTTGTGTTTTACTCATTCCCTAAGTCACACCTAGATCTCCCACACAAAAACAGACTACATTTTTTATGATTACAGTCCTATGATATAAATCCTTTAAGTAACTTACTGAGAATGCTTCATGAAATTCAAAAGCATCAATATCATTCAGTGTTAATCCTGCTTTTTCCAGAACTTTTGGAGTGGCATATGTTGGTCTAAAAAGAAAAAAAATAAGTAATACGTAAGAATTTTTAACCTAAGAACTCCTTACTCCCCAAGCTGAGTTTTACATAAGGTACTGTAATGCCCTCCACTCATTCTCGGATTCTACTGCACAAATATTAAGTGTGGGGGCTATGACTGTGAACTAAATGAAGACACAGCCTCTGTCGCTATGAAGTTTATATTCTAGAGTAAGGGACACAGTTAATAAACGAACGATGAAAGAGAAGAACAAACAATGTGAAGAACTAGAAAAACACACGATGCAAAGGGCAGAACACAGGGAAGAGCATGATGGCTCTTCAAACCATGGTTTGAAGGACATGATGGAGGGGGTAGAGCCATGAGGGAGGAGGAGACAATTCAAATATTAGAGGGCTTTTATAAAAGGCCATTACAGAGACAATACAGCAATATGAAAAAATGTTTATGACATCCTAATTTAAAAATAATACAAGATTGTATATGCATAAGTAGAAATCTATAGGAAAAAATAAAAAAAAGAACCCAAAGCTTTAAAATGATAAGCCAACATAAAGGATTATTTTTAAGAAGCCAACACACACACACACACACACACACGCCAAAAAAAAATCCAACACACAAAAGAATTATGAACTCAAAACTTAATGTACTTTAAAAAAAATCTTAAATTTTGTTAGTTAACACATAGTGGAATATTGGTTTCTGAAGTCAGTGATTCATCACTTACAACATCCAGAGCTCATCAAAAGTGCCTTCCTTAACCCCCATCATCCATCTAGCCCAACCCCCACCCACCTCCCTCCATCAACCCTCTGTCTGTTCTCTATCAGAACTTAATGTATTTTAAAATCTATATAATAATTGTGGGTAACCAAATAACTTTTGATTATAGCCCAAGGATATACACTGCTACCTACCCAAGTAGAAGTTGATCTTTTGGATCTTGAGACACATATACAAAATCCCTAGGTGAAAAATAAAGGAGTTAGCTTCAGTAATAAAATAAAGAAACCAAGGCAATTTATTTGAACATTTACCTTACCTCAAATACGCCTTGGGCTTATAACCCATGGCCAGAGCTTTTTCCTCTGCCATAATCAGCATTGCAGATGCACCATCGGTCTGAAATGTTAAGCAGAACAATAACGCAATAACGTTAAATTTTTCAGCCTTTCTTGAATTTTCTGTACATTCATTTTCTATGCAGTGTTCCTGAATCTACCAACTAATTATACTTACACAGAGATTTTACAAAACAACCCTTTTTCATTTTATCCATCATTAATTCACAATTCAAACCCACACTGACCCATTTTTTTCAAGGAGTAAGGTAGAAAAACCTGTTTAAAAGTACCACAATTTTCTAAATGGACAAAGAGGATAGGTAACTTTAGAAATATGTATTCATAATAAGCTTAAGCCAAAAGATTTTTGTTTTTAGCACAGAAGGTAAGAAACCTTATGAATTAAAACAATTTCTTATTTATTTCTAGATTTTATGGACTTGTTTCTTTTTTTAAAAGATTTTATTTATTTATTCATGAGAGACACAGAGAAGAAAGGCAGAGACATAGGCAGAGGGAGAAACAGGCTCCCTGTGGGGAGTCCGATGTGGGACTCCATCTCAGGGCCCCGGGATCACACCCTGAGCCAAAGACAAATGCTCAACCGCTGAGCCATCCAGGCACCCTATGGACTGTTTCTGAGCTGCTTCCTGCTTATGGAAGGAAATACAGGCTTTGAGGTGAGATGGAAGAAGAAACAGGTTGGTAGCTGAGAACATCAGAACCATGGTTTTCCCTCCTTGGACACACCCCACATGCTTTTCCTTAACTGACAATCAAGAAGCTCAGAGAAAGAGCTACCATTGGAAAAAAGCCCTTTACCATGACTTCAAAAGAAAGAGCTCAAAAAAAAAAAAATTCAAAAATTCACTACTTGAGAGTTTGGGACATCAAAACAATTTTTACCACATTCTACAGTATTTTTATTTAGTAACCCTGAAGAGACAAAGAAGCTCTGAAGAGACTAAGAAGCTACCACCAACAGAGGGGCCATAAAGCCTGGAAACATAACCTATACACAATAAATAGTTTATGGACATGACATCAATACAATGTGCTATTGTGCAAAGTTGCAATGAATGTGGTGCATTAACACATTCCCCAAAACCCATGTATCTGTTATGTGCTGCCTCTGATGATATGTGTTTCTGACTTTCAGTGAATAAACATACATCTTTAGCATACCCCGGAAGTAATCAGGGGGGTTCAGATCTGGTAGGAGTAGAGCCCAGCCCATATGGCTCTATATCATTCAATTCAGTTTTGGATAAATGATTATTTAACCAGTCCTTCACCACTCAGGTTTAACAGGGTGGTACACCATCCTGTTGGAACGACTCCAGGCACCCTTCCCCTAGCCCAAGAGTGGGCGTTAAGCAGTCACTTAACAAAGTCAAATATGTCAACATATGCCCATGTTTCCAGACTGTGTGCCCAGGTATGGAAGATATATTGTAAAAGAAACATTGACCAATTGGACTATATCTAGAAGACTGCCCCAAAGTAGCAGAAGAAGAGAAACCACCTCTTACGAGCAGAAGCATAATCCATAGGAATGTTTAATTAAGGAGAAGCCAAAAACCCAAAGAAGGATATGAAGCTACATGCAGATGACCAAAACAACCACCACCATAAAATATGAGGGTAGATATATTTATTCCATATGTTTATAGGAAATGCTTATAGAAACTGCTTACAGGAAAATAATTTGAGGGCCAGTAGAAAGCATCATATTTTTTTTTTTTAAGATCTGAGGGGGGATGGAGAGAGAGAGATAAGAGAAAGAGAAAGGACACACACTTGGGGAGGGACACAGGAAGAGAGAATCTCAAGTAGATTCTGGGATGAGCACAGAGTCTGATGCAGGGCTCAATCCCACAACCCTGAGATCAGGATCTGAGCTGAAACCAAGTCAGATGCTTAACCAACTGCATCACCCAGGCACCCTGAAAGCATCATTTTTCTAACAATCAGAGCTAGAAGAGATATCTTGTCACTCTCTCTGCCTAGTTTCTACATCTTATACAACTCAAATTTATATCCTATGCTCCAACCAAGCTTCTCCCCAAAGAAAACCTTGTTCTCATACCTCTTTGCTATTCCTTTTACTTAGAATGTATTTATTACACTTCTTGAATTGGCTTGTACCCTTCCTTCAAGATTTGCTGCTCAAATGCTGCCTCCTCTGAGGAGCCTCCTGGGCTCTTCCGGTCTCATGTCTTCTGTTAGCCTATGCTTACTGCCACCACCGCACCTTCTTGCTGCATTACAATCACTGGCCTTTCTATCTCCAGTGCCTAGCATAGCTAATCAAAGTTTTCTGATTAAATGCCTGAAGAGAAAAGCTTTTTGAATCAGAATGGTGGCTGGATCAAGTGACTCCAAAGGCCTTAAGGCAGAATTCCATTTTTTTAATGATTCCATTTTAATATTTTTATAATAACTATATTTTTATGCTTCTATTCATGATACATAAAAATAGATCTACTTTAGGTTTTTCTGTTGAGACCACAAATGTGAAGGTTACCAGTGAACACATAGAGCACAACATAGTTACCAGGAAAGAAGAATTTGCAGCTGTCACCGTGCCATAGGGCTTGATGAATGCAGGTTTTAGTTTGGCCATTTGCTCCAGAGAAGAAGGACGAATGCCATTATCTTTGGTAACTGTATCTTTTCCTACAAAAAACATGAACTTCTTCAGTCTAAGAAACGATAAGCTTTATATATCTTCTCTAGAGAAACAGGTCCTAAAAGTTATGACAAATGAAATGTAAAATGTTATTACTGAAAGTCTGTTATAGTTCTCAAGACACTATCAAATTTAAAACTGTACTTTTTTAAAAAAGATTTTATTCTTTTTAAGTAATTTCTACGCCCAATGTGAGGCTTGATTGAGAGCCCTGAGATCAAGAGTCGCATGCTCTACCAACTGAGCCAGCTAGGCACACTTAAACTATACTCTTAAGACATCTGGGAAATAATATAAATGATCTAACAAAAGAAGAACACCCTACTTTCTTAAGATATTCATTCATGGGGATCTCTGGGTGGCTCAGCGGTTTAGCGCCTGCCTTCGGCCCAGGACATGATCCTAGGGACCCGGGATCAAGTCCCAGCATTGGGCTCCCTGCATGGAGCCTGCTTCTCCCTCTGCCTATGTCTCTGCCTCTCTCTGTGTGTCACTCATTAAAATAAAATAAATAAATAAATAAAATAAATAAAATAAAATGAAATGAAATCAAATAGAATAAAATAAAATAAAATAAAATAAAATAAAATAAGATATTCATTCACATTTGGCTATTCTATATAGAAATCATATGAAGGAAGAATTTTTAAAATAGGCATATACATAAGAACTAAAATATAGCAGGAAGACCTAAAAGCAGACTCTTACAAAAACTTTTTTGGGACGCCTGGGTGGCTCAGCGGTTAAGCATCTGCCTTCGGCCCAAGGCATGATCCTGGGGTCCTGGGATCAAGTCCCACATTGGGCTCCCTGCATGGAGCCTGCCTCTTCCTCTGCCTATGTCTCTGCCTCTCTCTGTTTCTCATGAATAACTAACTAAAATCTTAAAAGAAAAAAAAACTTTTTTGAAACACTGACCTACTGTTAACATAAATTGAAACTTGACTCCATGTTTAAGAATGACTATTCTGGAAACAGAACCAAAATACTTACTGAAAAATCATTCAGGACTTTTGAAATTTTAGAAGCAATTCAGAACTCTCTAACAAGTGGCACAAAGCATTCTCCTTTACAAAGTTGAGCAAACCATTTTACCTGGTACTTTGAAGGGTACAATATCAGACAGGAGTCCTTCATCCTGTGCCTTCTTGGCAAGGCTGTGCGAGCGCAGTGCGTACTCATCCTGGTCCGCTCGAGAAACAGCAAAGGCAGCGGCTAGCCGGTCTGCAGAGTGGCCCATGGTCTCACTGGTGGAGAACTCAGCCACGGCAGGGAGCTGAGAAAGGAGCCATATAGCATCAGGTATGCTGTCAACAGGTGTTATACCACACCTAGAATTATCTGAGAAAGTCAATCAAGACCAAGATGGAAGAAGCTTTTTGTGAGCAGGGCATCTCCAAGGAGGGCTCACAAATTCAAATTTTCTAACTATAATATTTTTTTATCCCCATCTTGAGCAAATAATTATCCCTTCCCTGTAATTAACAGAATCTACAACTACTAAAGCATAACTGACCCCATGCTGTCTTACCTAAATCTAGATCTTTGCAGTGGGATGCTTTGGAAACAGGTCTTTATATAAGAGTTCACAATCTTACCTCAGGTGACAGGAAATTCAATCTGAATTTTGAGAGTAAAGATAGTCGTTGACCCAGAGTCTTGGCCTTATTGAGATCAAGCATCATTTTCCTCATTTTCCTTGAATGACGAATAGGGACATCAGACATTAACTCTACACCACCTGCCACAACCACATCACACTGCCCAGAAGCGATCAAGCCAACACCTACAGGGTATAGGTGATATGTATATGAACATCTTTTGCAGAAATTAACAGACCACTGATAATTTAAGCTTCTTCATTAAAAAACTATAGGACAGCATTATATAACATCTATAATTAAGCTTTTCATCTTTTTAAAAAAAATTTTAAAAGATTTGTATTTATTTATTCATGAAAGACACAGGGAGAGAGAGAGGCAGAGACACAGGCAGAGAGAGAAGCAGGTTCTATGTAGGGAGCCAAATGCAGGACTTGATCCCGGGACTCCAGGATCATGCCCTGGGCCAAAGGCAGGCGCCAAACCACTGAGCCGCCCAGTCTTCCCCCTCCCCCCTTTTAAAAAATATTTTATTTCTTTATCTGAGAGTGTGCACATGCATGCAAGCAGGATAAGGAGCAGAGAGGGCGTGAGAGAGAGAATCTCCAGCAGACTCCCCACTGAGTGCAGAGCCCAATGTGGGGCTTTATCTCACAACCTGAAGATCATGATCGGAACTGAAACCAAGAGTCAGAAGTTTAAGCGACGGAGCCACCCAGGTGCCCTGGTTTTCATCTTTTCAAAGGGATTAAGATAACTTTTTTGAATGACTAAACTATATTCAATGCACTAAAGGAAAGACCTTGTAGACACCAGCTTCTGGAAATATCCATTGGATCAACTCTCAAACAAATCATATTCTATACCAGAACATTATGCAGATTTTATAAACTCCGAGGTTTAGTTTTCTTTTTTCTTTCTTTCTTTCTTTCTTTCTTTCTTTCTTTCTTTCTTTCTTTCTTTCTTTCCTTTTTTTTTTGTCTACAATGGGAATTTCTACTACAAACTTGAGAAAGTCTGGCTTTTGAAGATGTAAGGCAGCCCCCCTTCGTGTTTATGGCCACTGGCAAGTATTCTGTTGCTCTATCTGGAAGTTGTCACATGCATCATAGAATGGTGAATACCCCTAATCACTGCCTCTGGCATCATTCTCTGCCACTCATGAGGTAGGCTACCTGAGCTGGCCTTCGTGTTATTAAGAGAGCACACAGAATTTCCTAACTTTAAAATCTAGCAGATTATAAATTATTCATGCCTCAAACCCAAAAACACCTTCCTAGAAATAATACTTTTCTAGCTGGTAATCCCTGTTGTGGCCAGCCACATTACTGGTGGAGAAACTACATGAATGGCTATGTCCCGCAGGTACAGAGAGAAAGAAAAAGGTTGAGAAATACTGTCAAAATAAAAAATGTTAAATGTGACCTTATTTTTAAAAAACGAGTCAAATTTAGAGATCTTTGCTAATCCTTTGCTTCTGTTAAGAGTACTTTTTTATGGGGTGTCTGGGTGGTATAGTTAGGTGTCCAACTCTTGGGTTCCAGCTCAGGTTGTGATCTCTTGGTCATGGGATCATCCCGTGTCAGATTCTGCACTCAGCATGGGACCTGCTTGAGACTCTCTCCCTATCCCCCTGGCCCTAACCCTGAGTTAGGCTCTCTCTCTCTCTAAAATAAATAAATAAATCTTCTTTAAAAGTACTGTATGATCATGCAAACAATCAAGTACCTTCCATTTTCAAGTAAACATACCTGTGGTCATGGCTTGGTTGGCAGAGATGCAGGCCATGGTGACAGTGTGAGCAGGAGTCTTATCAGAGAAGCCAGCTCCAAGGGCAGCCTTCAGGAAATACATGAATGAAATGGTCATTTCTAAAAAAAAGTACTACCTGTAAATGATGCTTTGAGCACCAGTTCTCTTTGTGGTAAATCAGAAAACGGTTTGAAGTTAATATTCTATAGAGTAATATACAGAATAAAATTAAACCCATCACAGAAATGGCTTACTCATTTTTCATGTACCATTAATTAACAAACACTGCAAAATTCTTGACAGCCGGTGTCTAGTGTGGTAAACAGGCTACAACACCCTTCTATGTCACCTAACTTCTTAGTCAAGCATTGCTCCAAGCCTTCAAGGATATCAATATATAATTTGATTTTAATTTAAATTTTCAAATACAGTAATAAACTGTTAAATACACTTGGTGTAATGATGAAACATATCATGGAGTAGGATCCCTCACAATCTCTGCTCCTATAGTCGTAAGAAAGGCTTGGTGGCAAAGCACAAGTCATCAAACCAGAAAGTGATTTTTTTTTTTTTTAAGATTTATTTGACAAACAGCGAGTAAGCACAAGGAGGGAGAGCAGCAGAGGGAAGGGGAGAAGCAGGCTCCCTGCAGAGCAGAGAGCCCAATGTGGGACTCGATCCCAGGACCCTAGGATCATGACCTGAGCCGAAGGCAAATGCTTAACTGAGCTACCCAGGAGCCCCTAGAAAGCGATTCCTAAAGAACGACTCATAAGCAAAATTCCCACTCAGGTCTCTGCCCACTCTCTGCTCATTCCTCTCACTGCCAGTTGGTCTTAGTGACCATCCCATATTTCACACAGCACACTGTAGATCCAATGCAAAGTCAAACTGGAAAACTTGCCAGTACGCAGGAGTTCAAGTTGATGAAAGAAACTTTGCAAAACCGCATGAGCCCCAAGTGAGCCTCTGACAAATAAGAGTGAGACCCGCTAAATAACTAGAAAAAGAGAAAACTGTCCAGGATGATGACACAACAGGTGTTTCAAAAGAGAACAACTTGAGGGGTATTGACAAGAACTGAGGCACTCCATTCATCTTGCAAAATGGCCTCTATTATGATGGCACAGTAAGTGTCAAACATGAAATGAAGACATCTATTATTTCATTGTACTATTAATTGAGGCAAATTATGCTGCTAAAAAAAATCAAACAATGCCTGATTCCATTTTTGCATATATAAAAAAATGCACAGATACAATATTTTTATAATATTAATGTTATACTTTAAAAAATAATACTCTCACTGTCCCCACCCCAACCACTACCACCACTATCTACCATGAGATTTGGGTTCCCTTTAAAGGAATTCTTTTTTAGTGGCCTTTTTCTGAAACTAACTGTCCTCAGAATCCAAGATTTCTGGTAATTTGGTAAAGTAAACATGTTTCCAAAGTCTAGATTAAGGAGGCTCCGTGTTTCTTTCTTTTTAAGATGTATTTACTTGAGAGTGAGATAGATAGGGCACAAGCCAGGGGAGAGGCAGGAGGAGGGAGAAGAACCAGACTCCACGCTGAATAGGGAGCCTGACAGGGCTCAATCCCAGGACCCTGGGATGATGACCTGAGCCAAAGACAGACACTTAACCGACCGAGCCACCCAGGCACCCGAGAGTCCATGTTTCTTCACTGACTTTTACTATTATACTTACACTCCCTATATTCCATCATCTATAGAAATAGAAGTGTGTCACAGTAGTATACATGCAACATAACCTTATTCTTATCTTTCCTGGTAGTCTCAATACGAAGTACCCAACGTGCTTTGCTGAACACTATACCCTGGCAATGGCACACCAGCCTATGTAGACCTAATTCAAAAGGAGCAAAACAGCAAATCTCCAAGGGGTGGGGGAGGAGAACACACCAGTGGGGCAAGGGTAAAGGGCGCTCAGGTCGCACGGCCTAATCCTCACAAGGTCCTTTGTAGCATGTGTCACACCCTTGGCCCCAGCTGGCTCTTAGAACTGAAAGAGCTTTAAATAGAAGTGGTTTCTGGTGAATCCTGTCCACATGCTTCTATTTAAAGCTTGAACAGCTCTCAAGTAAGCCTAGGCTCTAGATAAGCATACTAAGGGAAAAGGGGGAAGATGCCTTTTAGTTAAGTAGGAGAGCAAAGAAATAAGCAGAGGCCTTTCAGTAAAGTCAGGCTCATGGGAACTCAGCATCAGAACCTTTAGGATTTCCTATGAACATTATTTTTTTTTCCTATGAACATTATTAATACAGATAACAGGTTCTTAAAAAGTTTTCTAGCTGGAAGTCACATAACTTTTAGGTTACAATACAACTATAAAGAGAGATCCTTGTAACATAGCCCCCAACACTGCCTTTCCTTGAAGCCACTACAAAAATCACCAGGACCACAATGCAACTGGTATTAGTATAGGGCAGGGAGAGGGAAGTTACTGCTGGTCAATTAATAGCTGAGATTTGCCATACAGATATAAAATCTTCAGACAAAATTTAGGGAGAAACATGATGGCTTTACAGATTAGGATAGAAAAGAAGCACGGAGAAAACTGAAACAGTATTTACTTTTCAAGGACTCTTGTAAGAGTTATTTTGTTTCTTTCAGAATATAGAAGTTGAAAATATATTATGAATAGCTTGATGCAGTCATAAAATTGTCATATTCAACACAGTTAGAAATGTGAAAGCCTAAGGAAAAACAAAACAAAAAAAAAATCAGAATGGGGAAAAAAAACCCAAAAATCCTTTGTGTTCTTAATTCTTCCCGGCCTCTCTAACATTATACAGTTGATTCTGTAGGTTTAGGGAATGTCAGACCTTCAGCAATGTTAACATTTACTGGCAGGTAAAACTGGGGGGCAGAACCAATACTTTCAGTGTGCTCATTTTCCCTCCTGACAGTGATGGACATCATTGCCCATACAGCCGTACTGAACACAGTGATATGGCAGGCACAAAACTGCAAACAAACAGAATGCTTAGTGCACTGTGATGTGCTTGGGAGTCAACTTTATCCAAACAATCACAGAAATTGAAACACAACCCAGAAAATGTGTTTGGACTGTTCACTATGAAATCCCTGTAGAGTATGTCGCTGAAGTTTCAAGGTCTTATTATCTCAGTTGCCACCAATAAACACTGCCTGGAGCTATGCCAACTAGGGTAAAAGTAAACTCCTGTGAAATTGTTTTAAAAAACCACACCCTATGTGTCATCTAGTTAATGGAAATAAATGAATAAGAAAGGCTGCTTCCAACAAAAACAATGTTATGAAATAAGTTCTTTGCATGATGTTGAAATTTTAAGTTAATTAGTAGCCACAATAAAATTACCAAAAGTCATTTTTTTTTCCTTTTCAACATTTATATTTAAATTCAATTATTCTACATACTGGTGTCAGAGGTAGAGTTCAGTGATTCATCAGTTGTATATAACACCCAGTGCTCATTATATCACATGCCCTCCTTAATGTCCATCACCCTGTTACCCCAATCTCCCACCCTCTGCCCTCCAGTGACCCTGTTTGCTTCCTATGATTAAGAGTCTTTTATATTTGTCTCCCTCTCTGTTTTCATCCTTTTTAACTCTTCCCCTATGATCCTATTTTGTTTCTTTTTTTTCCTATTTTGTTTCTTAAAATTTATATTTGTGAGATATTGTCTTTCTCTGATTTACTTAATTCACTTAGCATAATAACCTCTACTTCCATCCACATCATTGCAAATAAAGATTTTTTTTTTATGGCTAGTCTGTGTATGTGTGTGTGTGTACATATGTACATACCACATCATTTTTATCCATTCATCTATTGATGGATATCTTGGCTCTTTCCATAGTTTGGCTATCGTGAACACTGCTGCTATAAACACTGGGGTGTAGGCACTCCTTCAGATCACTTAGATATTTTTGGAGTTAATACCCAGTAGTGCAATTGGTGGCTCATAGGGTAACTATTTTCAACTTTTGGAGGAACCTCCATACTGTTTTCCAGAGTGGCTATACCAGTTTGCATTCTCAGCAACTGTGTAAAAGAGCTTCCCTTTTTCTATATCCTCACCAACATCTGTCATTTCCTGACTTCATTTTAGCCATTTTGACTGGTGTGAGGTGGTATCTCGTGGTTTTGATTTGGATTTCCCTGATGTTGAGTGATGTTGAGCATTTTTTCCTGTGTCTGTTGGCCATTTGTTATGTTTTCTTTGGAGAAATGTCTGTTCATGTCTTCTGCCCATTTCCTGATTAGATTATTTGTTCTTTGGATGTTGGATTTAATAAGTTCTTTAAAGATATTTGATACTAGCCCTTTATATGATGTGCCATTTGCAAATATCTTCTCTCATTCTGTAGGCTGTTTTGTCGACTGTATTCTTTGCTGTGCAAAACATTTTTATCTTTTTTTTTTAAAGATTTTATTTATTCATAGAGATGGAGAGAGAGGGGGGGGGGGGGCAGGGACACAGAGGGAGAAGCAGGCTCCATGCACCGGGAGCCCGATGTGGGACTCGATCCCGGGTCTCCAGGATCACGCCCTGGGCCAAAGGCAGGCGCCAAACCGCTGCACCACCCAGGGATCCCCAAAAGATTTTTATCTTGATGAAGTCCCCATAGTTCATTTTTGCCTGTTTCCCTTGTCCTTGGAGACATGTCTAGCAAGAAGTTGCTGCAGCTGAGGTCAAAGAGGTTACTGCCTATGTTCTCCAAAATAAAGGACAGGAACCATATGATCTCAACAGATGCAGAAAAAGTGTTTGGCAAAGTACAGCATCCTCTGGATTTTGATGGATTCCTGTCGCATATTTAGGTCTTCTCTCATCTATTTTGAGTCTATTTTTGTATATGGTGTGAGGAAATGATCCAGTTTCATTCTTCTGCATGTGGCTTTCCAATTTTCCCAACATCATTTGCTGGAGAGACTTTTTTCCATTGGATATTCTTTCCTGCTTTGTCAAAGATTAGTTGACCAGAGTTGAGGGTCCATTTCTAGATTCTCTATTCTGTTCCATTGATCTAATGTCTGTTTTTGCACTGGTACAATACTGTCTTGATGACTACAGCTTTGTAATACAACATGAAGTCCAGAATTGTGATGCCATCAGTTTTGGTTTTCTTTTTCAACATTCCTTTGGCTGTTCTGGTTCCATACAAATTTTAGTATTATTTGTTCTAACTCTGTGAAGTAAGTTGATGGTTATTTTGATAGAAATTGCACTGAACATATAGATTGCTCTAGGTAGCACAGACATTTTAACAATATTTGGTTTTCCAATCTGTGAGCATGGAATGTTTTTCTATTTCTTTGTGTCTTGTTTACTTTCTTTCATGAGTATTCTAGTTTTTTGAGTACTCTAGTTTTCTGAGTACAGATCTTTTTTTTTTTAAGATTTATTTATTTATTTATTTATTTATTTATTTATTTATTTATTTATTTATTTATTTATTTATTTATTTATGATAGACACGGTGGGGGGGCAGACACAGGCAGAGGGAGAAGCAGGCTCCAATGTCGGGAGCCCAATGTGGGACTCGATCCCAGGACTCCAGGATCGCCCCCTGGGCCAAAGGCAGGCTCCAAACCGCTGAGCCACCCAGGCATCCCCTGAGTACAGATGTTTTGACTCTTTCATTAGGTTTATTCCTAGGTATCTTATGGTTGTTGGTGCAATTGTAAACAGGATTGACTCCTTAATTTCTCCTTCTGTCTCATTGTTAGTGTATAGAAATGTAACTGATTTCTGTGCAATGATTTCATATCCTGCCACTTTGCTGAATTCCTATATGAGTTCTAGGAATTTTGGGGTCTGAGTCTTTTGGGTTTTCCAAATAGAGTATCATGTCATCTGCAAAGAATGAGAATTTGACTTCTTTGCTGATTCAGATGTCCTTTATTTTTTTGTTGTCTGATTGGTGAGGCTAGGATTTCTAGCTCTGTTATGCTGAACAGCAGTGGTGATAGTGGACATCCTTGCTGTGTTCCTGACCTTAGCGGAAAAGCTCTGTTTTTCCCTGCTGGGAATGATATTCACTGTGGGCTTTTTGTATATGGTTTTTATGATATTGAGGTATATTCCCTCTATCCCCACATTGTGAAGAATTTTTTTTTTCACTGTGAAGAATTTTAATCAAAAAAGGATGCTGTTCTTTGTCAAACGCTTTTTCTGCATCTACTGAGAGGATATGATTCTTGGCGGTTCTTTTATTAATGTAGTGTATCACACATTGATTTGCAGATGTTGAACCACCCTTGCAGCCAAGGAAGAAGTCCTACTTGGCCGTGGTAAAAAATCCTTTCAATGTACTGTTGGATCCTACTGACTAGTATTTTGGTGAGATTTTGGCATCCATGTTCATGGATATTGGTCTGTAATTCTCCCTTTTACTGGGGTCTTTGTCTGGTTTTGGGATCAAGGCAATGCTGGCCTCATTGAAAAAGTTTGGAAGTTTTCCTTTTATTCCTATTTTTTGAAATGGCTTCAAAAGAAAAGATATTAATTTTTCTTTAACTGTTTGGTAGAATTACCTTGGCAAGCCATCTGACCCTGGACTCTGTTAGAAGGTTTTTGATTACTGCTTTAATTTCCTTGCTAGTTATGGGTCTGTTCAGGTTTCCTATTTCTTCCTGTTTCAGTCTTGGTAGTTTATACATCTCTAGGAATGCATCCATTTCTTCCAAATTACCTAATTTGTTGGCATATAGTTGCTCATAATATGTTCTTATAATTGTATTTCTTCAGTGTTGGCTCTGACCTCTCCTCCTTCATCCATGATTTTATTTATTTGGGTACTTTCTCTTTTCTTTTTGATAAGTCTGGCCAGGGGTTTATCAATCTTACTCTTCGAAAGAACTGGCTCTTAGTTTTGTTGATCTTTTCTACTGTTCTTTTGGTTTCTATTTCACTGATTTCTATTCTTTAATTCTCCTCTTCTACTAGGTTTAGGCTTTATTTGCTGTTCTTTCTCCAGCTCCTTTAGATGTAAGGTTAGGCTGTGTATTTGAGACCTTTCTTTTTTTCTGAGAAAGGCTTGTATTGCTATATACTTACCTCTTAGGACCACCTTTGCTGCATCCCAAAAGTTTTGAACAGTTGTGCTTTCATTTTCATTTGTTTCCATGAGTTTTTTAATTCTTCTTTAATTTCTTCATTGACCCATTCATTTTTTAGTAGGATGCTCTTTAGCCTCCATGTATTTGAGTTCTTTCCAAATTTCCTCTTGTGACTCAGTTCCAGTTTCAGAACATTGTGGTCTGAAAATATGTAGGGAATGATCCCAATTTGTTGGTACCAGTTGAGACCTGATTTGTGACCCAGTATGTGATCTATTCTGGAGTATGTTTCATGTGCACTCGAGAAGAATGTGTATTCTGTTGTTTTAGGATAGAATGTTCTGAATATATATCTGTGAAGTCTATTTGGTCCAATGTGTCATTCAAAGCCCCTTTTCCTTGTCAATCTTCAGCTTAGATGATCTTTTGATTGCAGTGAGTAGGGTGTAAAAGTCTATTACTATTATATTATTACCGATATGTTTTTTTAATTTTGTTATTAATTGGCTTATATAACTGGCTGTACCATGTTAGGGACATAAATATTTACAATTCTTGATCTTCTTATTGGATAGATCCTTTATGATATAGTATCCTTCCTCACCTCTTATTATAGTCTTTGGTTTATTTATTTTTATTTTTTTTAAAGATTTTATTTATTTATTCATGAGAGACACACACACAGAGAGAGAGAGGCAGAGACACAGGCTGAGGGAGAAGCAGGCTCCCTGCAAGGAGCCCGATGTGGGACTCGATCCTGGGTCTCCAGGATCACACCCTGGGCTGCAGGCGGCGCCAAACCGCTGGGCCACCGGGGCTGCCCACAGTCTTTGGTTTAAAATCTAATTTGTCTGATACAAGGATCATCACCCCAGCTTTCTTTTGATGTCCATTAGAATGATAAACGGTTTTCCATCCCCTCACCTTAAATCTGGAGGTGTCTTTGGGTCTAAAATGAGTCTCTTGCAGACAGCATATCGATGGGTCTTACTTTTTTATCCAATCTGATACTATGTCTTTTGACTGGAGCATTTAGCCCATTTACATTCAGAGTAATTATTGAAAATATGAATTTAGTGCCACTGTATTACATGTAAAGTCATTATTTCTGTGTATTGTCTCTGTTCCTTTCTGGTTTATGTTACTTTTGGGCTCTCTCTTCACTTAAAGGATCCCTTTTAATATTTCTTGTAGGGCTGGTTTGATGACAACAAATTCTTTTTAGTTTCTGTTTGTCCTAGAAGCTTTTTATCTCTGCACTAAAAGTCACTTTAGCCATACTTTGCCATAAGTTCTATTATTCTAAGAAACAAATGAACATATATCCCAAAGCCGCTCAAATAATTGACTTGATTTATGGTATAGAATAAATATATACTAGGATAGCATGTCATTCAATTTATGATACTCTTAAATATTAAATAACATTCATTATTCAAATTATAAAGTCACATTTGAAGTCAAATATAGCTTTAATAAATTTTAATAACTTTTAAAGAATAATTCTGTTAATTGAAATTTAAGTTGATTCTCCTATTAATCTCTTTGAACACTATAAAGTTTGTTTTACTCACCTCTCTAGCCACATTGCTAGTTTTCACTTCCTGTATAACTGTGCCAAAGATGATATAATCAACAACATCCTTTGGGACATTGGTCCGGTGCAACAAACCCCTGAGAGTAGAAGTCCAAAGCAAAAAAAAAAAAAAAAACAAAGCATTTCATACATCAAGATAGTGCCATAGATCATCAGATAAAACACTGTACTTCTTTTAAAAGGTTAGCTTCGAATTTAAAAGAGACTGTATCTTTTTTTTTTAAGATATTATTTATTTATTCGAGAGAGAGAGAGAGAGAGAGAGAGAGAGAGAGAGAGAGAGGCAGAGACATAGGCAGAGGGAGAAGCAGACTCCATGCAGGGAGCTCAATGTGGAACTCAATCCCCAGACTCCAGGATCACACCCTGGGCCAAAGCCAGGCGCTAAACCACTGAGCCACCCAGGCGTCCCAAAAAGAGACTATATCTTTTCCTTAATTCAACAAGCATGTGACACCTTATCAAAGAAGAAATGAATGAATAATTTATAAAGTCAACATTTAGGGGCACCTGGGTGGCTCGGTCAGTTTCATGTCTGACTCTTAATTCCAGTTCAGGTCATGACCTCTGGGTTGTGAAATCGAGCCTTATAACCGGCTCTGCACTCACCGTGAAGCCCGCTTGTGATTCTTTCTCTCCTTCTGCCTCTACCCCTACTCAAGCACATGTATGCTCTCTCTCTCAAAATAAAATCTTTTTAAAAATAAATAACATTTGATGTTCAATTGGTAATGAAAAGTTAAATAAGAAGAATCAAAAATAATTTGGACAAAGATAAAACATACATAAACACAGTAATGTTAGTAAGAATCTAAGTTTTAGGGACGCCTGGGTGGCTCAGCGGTTGAGCATCTGCATTAGGCTCAGGGTGCGATCCCAGGATCAGGGATCGAGTCCCGCATCGGGCTCCCAGCATGGAGCCTGCTTCTCCCTCTGCCTATGTCTCTGCCTCTCTCATGAGTAAATAAATAAGATCTTAGGGGGGAAAAAAAAAGGAACCTATTCAAAAGAGGAAAAAAGAGATATAAAATCAAAGAGTGGAGGTAATATCCCAGGTATATTAAATTTAAATTTGGAATATCAATATAAACATATGATTTAAGCTATACACACACACACATGCATACCTGTCTAGCTCTGGCCACGGATAGAGACTAAAAGCAGTAACATTCCAGTCTCCAGTAGGAAAGAAATGAGCCCATCTTGAACTCAGACTTGGTTTCTTTCTTTCTTTTTTAAGATTTTATTTATTTGAGGATGCCTGGGTGGCTCAGCAGTTCAGTGTCTGCCTTCGGCCTAGGGCATGATCTTGGAGTCCTGGGATCAAGTCCCACATCGGGCTCCCTGGATGGAGCCTGCTTCTCTTTGCCTGGGTCTCTGCCTCTCTGTGTCTTCATGAATAAAAAAATGAATAAAATCTTAAAAAAAAAAAAGATTTTATTTATTTGACAGAGAAACCACAAGTCGGCAGAGCAGCAGGCAGAGGGAGAGGGATAAACAGGTTCCCCACTGAGCAGAGAGCCCGAAACAGGACTCAGTCCCAGGACCCTGGGATCATGACCTGAGCCGAAGGCAGATGCTTAACTGAATAAGCCACCCAGGTGCTCCTCAGACTTGGTTTCTAAATGCCATTGCCCATTAAAGGATTCATTCATTCATTCATTAAGATTTTATTTTTAAGTAATCTCTCCACCCAACATGGGTCTTGAACTAATAATCCCAAGATCAGGAGTCCCATCCTCTACCAACTAAGCCAGCCAGGCATCCCAAAAATCAATTTTAAAAAAAAACGACTGAAGCCAGGTCTAAGACAAGGCAAGTACAAAGTGAACCTCACTGCTATTTTTTGTCCCAAAAATAAGACAGCATTCAAAGACTAATGGAATAGATATCAAAACCAGAAACATACATTTGTCAGAACTCCTCAAACTACACACTTAAATCTGTGCATTTTATTATATGCAAATTATACCTCAGGAAATAGAATGTGACTCTTGATCTCTGGGTTCAGATTTTAAACCCCACACTGAGTGTTAGAATTTATTTAAAAAAAAAGAAACAACTCGAAGGAGTACCCACAGATAAAAGGTGTGACCTTCAAAAAGAACAACGATTAAGCTTAGCTGTATGTAACACAATAAATAAAATGGGGCACTTAGCTGGCTCAGTTGGTGGAGCATGCAACTTTTGATCTTGGGGCTATGAGCCCCATATTGGGTGTAGAGATTACAAAAATAAAATCTTAAAAAAAAAAAACAAGAATTCATAAGTCCTCATCACTTAAAAAAATAAATAAAAAGAAAGAAAGAAATTTCATTGCTCTTTCTAGAAAAATACCAGCCAATAAATGTCAGGAGTAACACAATTAGGAAAAAAATCACAAATTTTTAACCTCTAATGTAATAAATGGCCCAGGCAAAAATATCAATGAATGCAAAAGCCACTTAGTGAAAGATTGCTGGGGAACAGGAGATTCACATGGTGCTACTGTATCACTTTACAGATTACTTACTATTGCAAAAGAAAAAAAAAGTACTTTTATAATCAAAAGAACTGGCAATCTGACCACCATGACTGAGTGGTTAGATTTAGCATCATCACACATCCTGTGCCTAATGACATGACAAAATACCATGTGCTTTAAAGCATTCTTACCAAAAAAATGTTTAACCTGAATCTAATCAAGCTTCTAGAACTAATTTCTAGTTTACAGGAAATTCAAAAGTTAAAATATCACCAAGAAGAAACATCCAGAACATGGGACTTCCTATGGGACAGGTGGCCTAGTTTTCAAAAAGTCATTGTCAGGTGGGGGCAGGGAAGAGGGGGGTGGGGGAAGAAAACATTCTAAATTCAAGAGACTAAAGAGACATGTAATGTGAACCTCAACTAGATCCTGATTTGGGGGGGAAAAACTACTGAAAGACATTGTTGGAGACAAATATGGGGGATCTGACTATGAACTGAACATTAGAAGTAACGGGATCATCATTAGCCACTGTAATGACATCCTGGATAGTAGAGAAGATCCTTATTCTTAGGAAATAAACACTGAAATATTTCCGGCTGAAGTTTCAAGAAGTCTGTAACTTACTGGCAAATGCTTCAAACCAATAGATACAACCAATATGGCAAAACGGTTAACAACGATTAAACCTAAATGGAAGGTACTTAAGTGTTCACTGTATTATTCTTTCAATTTTATTTTACATTTGACAGTTTTTAAAACAAAAAGTTGTGGAAAAACTTGCAAAGCATCAGTCTGGGATCATAGAAAGGGCGCCAGCATCAGAAACAGGAAAACAAGCTGGCTTTAGGGAAAAGATAATTTTTAATTTTTTAATTTTTATTTATTTTTTTGAGTAGGCTCCACACTCAATATGGGGCTTGAACTCACAACCGTGAGATCAAAAGTTACATGCTCTATCAACTGAGCCAGCCAGGAGCCCTGATAATTTTTATTTTTGATATGCTGTACTTGAAGTATCTAAGAAAAGAGGTCAAATTCAGAGATTTGGGAGTCTTTCAAATTAAAAAAAAATAATAAAGTAGATGAGATTTTTTTTTTTAAGGAAAAGCATACATCCGTATGCAATGCTATAAGAATTAAAATTTGCCAAATACTTTTAAGAAAGAAAAAGAGAAAGAGACTCAGTTTTTTAAAAAGTAGAGAAGGATCATTCAGAAGAGGGAAGGAAAATCACAAAGGCATAGTATTAAGAAATCAAAGGATCACAGGGTCAAGTACAGCTCACAGGTCAATACTAGAGAATACAAAGAGACCCAGGCCTGGGAAAAGACTCATGCATTTAGGGAACACAAAGCCACCATGAAGAGAAGCTTCCAAAGTACAGTTACTGAAGAGCAGTAGGAATGGAGAAAATTATTATAAGACTAAGGAGATGGACAATAAGAAAAGATAAGTAATTGCTGCTTTCATTCACTCTCAAAGTCTCATAGGAAGAGAAGAAAAAGAACCAGATGGGCAGAAAGGTCAACTGAAAGGTTTTTTCAAACTAGAAAAGACCTGTGGTTGGTTGAAGAGACAGAGGCAAGGCATCAATGAAAAATGAATGAGATAATGCTTTACATGCTATTCCTACCACAGAAACAGCCACGTATTGTATGACTCTCATCAAATTATTCATCCATCTCAATCTCATGCAAAACCCACATATAATTTTACATTCTAACTTGCTTTACATATGAATCTTCAGATCTCATTTTAAACTTTCTACATAAATATTAGCTGTCTAAAATAAGCATCAAATATATATATACATATATATATTATATACCGTGATGAGTTATAACTGGCTAGCTAGCAATAGCACTCTTTAAAGAACATTGTCATGCCAAGATATTGTCAAGGCCACAAAATAAACATTTCTGATACCTATCAGCTACCTGAATTTGTACTGCACATATGGCAAAAATGAAGTATAAATAAATCTTGAAGAGGCCAGTATTTGTTTCTCACCACATAAAAGTAAATATATCCTAGATATGGAAATTCTATTAAACATGTTGTTTCACATGTAAAAACTAAAGAAAGTGCTTTTAATGAAATAAGAACTAAAATAAAACTGCATTTACTGGGGATCCCTGGGTGGCGCAGCGGTTTGGCGCCTGCCTTTGGCCCAGGGCACGATCCTGGAGACCTGGGATCAAATCCCATGTCGGGCTCCCAGTACATGGAGCCTGCTTCTCCCTCTGCCTATGTCTCTGCCTCTCTCTCTTTCTCTCACTGTGACTATCATAAATAAATAAAAAAATTAAAAAAAAAAACTGCATTTACTTACGAAAGTGCTGCTCTAGCCAAATCATGTGGCATCAGGTCCTTATATCTGGGGAAAGAAAATAAACAACTGAAAACAAGCCTAGAGAACTTTAATAAAAAGTGTTTTTGTTCTATTTGAAATACACAGAGATAATATCTAACACATGCTGCTGCAAATGCACTTCACTTTGCTATCTGAGGCAGTCCATCATTTCAAATGAAGCAACAGCATGACTACTATTTGTCATCCTTAACAATCTGGCAAGCCTTAACTTCTACTGAGCTGGCTACGAATCTAACAAAGATGTGTGGCCAGTATCTTATATGACAGTAATTCATGTCAGTACTCAACAGGGCATACGTTACATGCTATTTAAAACTAAACTCTACCTTTTAAGCTCTTTTTACTTATCTTTCAAAATATATTACTTATTTTGTAATGCCCAAAGGAACATGAAGGACATATCAGGACTTTTTAAGAAACTTTTTGAAGTAATTTGAGATTTCCGACAGAACTGGATAGAAGGACAGAGCTCCTGAATACCCTCCACCTGGCTTCCCCTTATGCTCATATCTTATGGAACCAACTAGTCAACACTAAGAAATTAACACTTGGCACAAGACTATTCACTAAACTGCTAACTTTATCTGGATCTCATCAGTTTTTCTACTAATGCCCTCTCACAGGTCTGTTCCAAGACCAAATCCACGCATTTAGTTGTCATGCCTCCTTTGTTTCCTCCAATCTGCGATAGTTTTCAGCCCTTCCTTGTCTTTTGTGACCTTGACACTTGGAAGACTAGGGTCATAGGTTTGGGGGAAGAATACAATGGAGGTAAAGTGACCTTCTCATTGCTTCATATTAGAATGCACACAACAGCAATATGACTTATTACTAGTGCTGTTATATTGATTGCTTGGTTAAAGTAGTGTCTGCCAGTTTTCTCCACTATTTTTCCCTTTCTGTACTCAATTTAAGTATAGAAGTGAGTCACTAGTCCTGCCATCACTCAAAGGGAGGAGGATTAAGCTCCACTTCCTAGTGGAAGGAATAACAACGGATTTGTGGACATATGGTAAAAACATCACAGTAGTTAAATATTTTGGGGGGAGAGAGTTTGAAGCTATGCAGATATCTTATTTCTCAACATTTCTCACTAATTTTAGCATTCATTTGTAGTAACTGCTTGCCCCAATTACTACTGTGGTGTTCTAATGCTGATTTTCCTCATTGCTTCTACATGTATTAGCTGAAATCCTTTAGTAAAGATGATGTGTTCCTTCTCTCATTTATGTATTTATTCAATCATTTATTTATATCAGATTGAACTCATACAAATATTTATTCTTTGGGTTATGATGTAACACTCTATTTTATTGGAAGCTACTTCAGGTTGGCCCCATATCCTTTTACCATGCCCATTTTTTTTAAGCACTTCTTCACTTCCAGCACTACAACACGCTCCAGCCTCACCTTGTATTTTCTCCAGCTCAGTCTAGGTTCTAGGAAACCCTAGTTCCTAATATTGAAGAAAGTATTTAGAAACCAAGACCTGGGGCACCTTGGTGGCTCAGTTGGTTAGGCATCTGCCCTTAGCTCAGGTCATGACCCCAGTATTCTGGGATTGAGTTCCACATGGGGCTCCCTGCTCAGCAGGGAGTGTTTTTCCCTCTACCTCTGTTCCTTCCCCCTACTCCTATGGTCTCTCTCAAAACAAATAAATACAATCTTAAAACAAAACAAAACCCAAGATCTGGATGTAAACTCTTTAGTTTATTTAAATGTTAAAAATAGGGATCCCTGGGTGGCTCAGCGGTTTGGCGCCTGCCTTAGACCCAGGATCGAATCCCATGTCGGGCTCCCGGTGCATGGAGCCTGCTTCTCCCTCTGCCTGTGTCTCTGCCCCTCTCTCTCTCTCTCTCATTCTCTCTCTCTCTCTCTATCATAAATAAATAAAAATTAAAAAAGTATTAATTATAAAAAAATGTTAAAAATAAATTCCCTTTAAGTCAAAGAGTTAACCATTGGATTGAACAAGAAAGTTCTTTCTTCAAGTTCTGAAAATCAAAACCTAAAAATCCAAAAATGTTTTTATTTTCACTCTGAATCACAGAAAAATGATCAGTTTTCCAAATCTTTTATAAGGTAAAATCAGTATCCTCAAATTTAGGAAAGAATATTCTGGAGAAACATTGTATGTCAATTTTAAAATGTCCAAACAATAAATTATTTATCACTTTATAATCTTAATTCTCGGGACACCTGGGTGACTCAGCAGTTGAGCATCTGCCTTCAGCTCAGGGGGTGATCCCGGGATCTGGGGATAGAGTCCCACAATGGCTCCCTGCGAGTAGCCTGCTTCTCTCTCTGCCTATGTCTCTGTCTCTCTCTGCCTCTCTTGAATAAATAAATAAAATCTTAAAAAAAAAAATCTTAATTTTCATGTTCCTACACCCCCTTTACCAAGATGACTAAAAGACTTAGAAATTCCACTGCTGGCATCTATTCCCAGGAGTGCTTCCCAAATGCCCTTCCCCTCTGAGAACCTGGTCTTTCAAACAGCACTCGAGTTAAATGCAACCTTCCTGAAAATTAAGCAGGAAAAGATCTTTTTCCACTAGAAAATCATCAATTATAGAGTAGCTATTTGTCATCTCAATCATAATATCACTTACGTGACTCAATTATTTGTCCTCTTCATAGATTCTTCCCTCTATATTATTTTTTGTCACCTTTGTTCTTTATATAAATATTACCTTAAATTTTTTCTTTCTTCCATATTAACTTTAATTCCTTACATTCTTCGTCAGTTAAGATCCTGAATAGAGGGGCACCTGGGTGGCTCAGCGGTTGAGCATCTGCCTCTGGCTCAGGACATGATCCCAGGTTCGGGATCAAGTTCCACAACAGGCTCCCTATGAGGAGCCTGCTTCTCCCTCTATGTATCTCTCTCTCTCTCTCTCTCTCTCTCTCTCTCTCTCTGTATCTCACGAATAAATAAAATCTTAAAAAAAAAATCCTGAATAGAACTAAAAACTAAAGAACTAAAACACAACCATGAACAACAAAAGGACCAAACTTCACACCAATGTGCTGAATATCTCAAATCAAACTTCATGCAAACATTAATTACCAAAGAAACTGTTTAATTATAAGTAAATGAGGGGAGCCCTGGGTGGCTCAGTGGTTTGGCGCCTGCCTTTGGCCCAGGGTACGATCCTGCAGTCCCGGGATCGAGTCCTATGTCAGGCTCCCTGCATGGAGCCTGCTTCTCCCTCTGCCTGTGTCTCTGCCTCTCTCTCTCTATGTCTATCATGAATAAATAAATAAAACCTTAAAAAAAATAATTATAATGATAAGTAAATGAGATAGTTAAGTGTGTTCACATTTCTTAATAGCTGGTAAAACACTTGGAAACAAACATCCACGTAGTATAACAGCTCTTACAAAAAAAGAAGAAAGCCTAGAACTTTCTACTCTTGATGAAACTTTTCCTATCCTGTTGCTGCTGAGTACAAGGAGGATCCCCTGTCCTCACCTTCTTGCCACTAAAGCTTCAGATTTTTACTCTTACTGCTTTTATCAGTACACAAAAGATTATACACAGAAAATGGGTTACTATACTAAGAGGGTGAATGAAGAAACTTTACCACCACTTAGAGTATTACTTCTGTAAGAAAATACTCTCTAGATTCTAAACCATGTTTAAAAGAGAAGGTTTACCGTTCGTGTGTGTACATGTATATGTACGTATGTATCGTCCACAAACAATGGCATTATATACTGCTCTGTACCTTGCTCTTTACACTTAACTTACTTTTAGGATCTTTCTATATTAGTACATAATGATAGGCCCTACTATTTTTAGCAGATGCCTAACATTCCCCAATGCATTTTTAAGTTAGTGACTGCTCGTTCAAAATATGGATATCAAAACAATCTACACAGACTAGAACTAATGTTTCATTTAGTTTGAAACTAGTTACCAAAGTCCATTATCAGCTTTTGGACAGACTGGGCCTCACTTGGGGAGAGAAAAGGAGAAGTAAAGTCTACAGAGAAGAGCAGTTTGGTTCTGGGAATTTTTTGTACTCATCAAGGATCATTCTGGTTCCATTTAGTTGGGGCTGTGTTATGCTGGGATTTGAACCAGACTGTCAAGTGCAATTCTGATCATTTCCAGGAAGCCAAAGCAGTGAATTAAATGCCCTTATAAATACCTGTGGATCCATAGCCTCAGTATTCAAACTTGTGAAGAAGCACAGAAACAATGTACTTATCTCCACACAAGGAAAGTATACCCCGGTTGCAACCAAGGTATCTGGACCCACACTAGGTTTTCAAAATAGGATTGGTTCAATTTAAAACTACACTAGGCCTGTTCATGATAAAGGATAAAAAACAAATTTTGCCATATTATTTTACTACTGGCTTGATTTATTCTGTATTAACTTCATAAAAATGCTATCCATATGTTAGTCCACTAACAATACTATTACCTACTAGGTTACATTTACAATGACCAGTTTTGAAAATATCTTAAAAGAAGAAATAAAAAGTATATGGGATGATGAATGTGTTAATCCAACTGTAGTAATTATTTCACAATGTATACATATACGTACAACTTCTATTTGCCAATCATACCTGAATAAAGCTAGGAAAAAGAAGAAAAGAATACAATCATTTCATACTTACGAAGTGCCTGACTGCAAAAACGGAATGCGAACACCATCCACTACCACAATATTCCTTATGTTGGGTTTGGCTAAGGTTTTCTTTGATTTGGTCTGTGCAGCTTTAAGATAAAGTTCAAAGAACTGTTAATTCAAATATATGAAGTCAGATGACTTTCTACATTTTAACCTATTCAACACCAGGTTGCATTTGCCGTTTACCAAATCACTTCAATAAACAAAATGCTAAAAAATGGACTAAGCGTTTACAAGTTTCCATATGATATTTAAGGTAAATATAGAGATTATACCTAATGATGAGGGTATTCATGCCATTAAGAAAATGGTTTCTTTTTCTCAAATGTTTGACAATCTATCACACTGAAAACAACCAATGTGATACATGTCTGTCCCTAACAGATGAAGTCCCAGGGTGCTGACTGATCTCTGGGTTGTAAATTCAAGGCCCACATTGGGTATAGAGATTACTTAAAAAAAAATAAAAATCCTAAAAAAAATAAATAAAGAAATCCCAATAACTGACATCTACTCTTCACAAAACTTAGTACTCTTGCTTTTTTATGTAGAAACTAAGGCCATTTGGTGATTATTGCCATCCTACGAAAACCTAGAATGCTTCCTGATTCTGTTTGACTTAATTTGTCTACTTTCTAACATCAAAAGAACAACCTTTGTGCCATAATAGGACTGGCACAAAAATAGACTCAGATCAATGGAACATAATAGAGAGCCCAGAAATAAACCCACACTTATATGCTCAATTTATCTATGACAGAAGAAGCAAGAATACCCAATGGGGAAAAAACAGTCTTCATCAAATTTTGCTAAGAAAACTAGACACTTACATGTAAAAGAATGAAACTGGATCACTTTCTTACAGCACACACAAAAATAAAATCAAAATGGGTTAAAGACCTAAATGTGAGACCTGAAACCATGAAGCTCCTCGAAGAGAGCACAGGCGATAATTTCTCTGACATTGGCTATACCAGCATCTTTCTAGATATGTCTCCTGAGGTAATGGAAACAAAACCAAAAATAAACTAATGGGACTATATAAAAATAAAAAGGGTTTACACAGCTAAGGAAACCATCAGCAAAAGACAAGGCAGGGGCCCCTGGTTGGCTCAGTGTCTGACTCTTGGTCATGAGGGTCTTGATCTCAGAGCTGTGAGATCAAGCCCATTGTTAGGCTCCAGGCTCAGTGGGGAATATGCTTGAGATTCTCTTTCCCTCTCCCTTCATTCCTCCCCACAACTTGCACACACGTTCTCTCTCTCTCTCTCTCTCAAAAAAAAAAAAAAAAAAAAAAGCAAAATCTGTAAAGAACTTCTACAACTTAACACCAAAAAAATCTAAATCTGAATAAAAATGGGGAGAGAACTTGAATAGACATTTTTCCAAAAAAGATATACAAACAGCAACAGACACATGAAAAGATGCATAACACCACTAATCAACAGGCAAATGCAAATCAAAACTACACCAGTCAGAATGGCTAAAATAAAGGTAAGATATAACAAGTGTTGACCAGGACATGGAAAAAAAGGAACCTTCATGTACTGTTGATGGAAATGCAAATTGGTGCAGCCACTTAGAAGACAATATGAAAGTTCTTCAAAAAATTAAAAATAGAAATACCATATGATTTAGTAATTCCACTACTGGATATTTACCCAAAGCATATGAAAACACTAATTTAAATTGATATATGCACCTCTGTGTTTACTGCATTACTTACAAGCCCATAAACAAATGAATAGAGGTGTATACACACACACACACACACACACACACACACACACACACACACAATGGAGTTTAAAAAAAAAAAAAAAGAATGGGGCACATAGGTGCCTCAATCAGTTAAGCATCCGTCTTCAGCCCAGGTCACGATCCAGGGTCCTGGGATCCAGTCCTACATCAGGCTCCCTGCTCCTTGGGGAGTCTGCTTCTCCCTTTCCCTCTGCCTGCCACTATCTGTGTTTGTGCTCACTCTGTCAAATAAATAAAATCTTAAAAACAAACAAAAAAGAATGAGATCTTGGCATCTGCAACAACATGGATGAACTTAGAGTACATAATGCTAAGTGAAATAAGTCAGAGAAAGATAAAAACGTGACTTCACTCATGTGAAATTTAAGAAACAAAACAAATGAACAAAGAAAAGAAGAGACAAACAAAAAGAAGCCAGACTCTTAAATACAGAGAACATACTGGTGGTTGCCAAAGGAGGGGTAGGTAGGGCGGGGAATGGGTGAAATAGGTGAAGGGGATTAAATGTGCACTTATCATGATGAGCACTCAGTAATGTATAGAACTGTTGAATCATTACATTGTACACCTAAAACTAATATAACATTGTGTGTTAATTATACTTCAATAAAAAAAGAGCAATCTTGGGACACCTGGGTGGCTCAGTGGTTGAGCATCTGCCTTGGCTCAGGGCATGATCACAGGTGGGATCAAATCGCTATGCTTCGCCCTCTGCCTATGTCTCTGCCTCTCTCTCTCTGGGTCTCTCATGATTTAAAAAATAATAAATAATAATAAAATAAAAAATTAGAGAAAGATTGCTTTTTTAAAAAAAGATTTTATTTATTTATTCATGAGAGATCGAGAGAGAGAGAGAGAGAGAGAGAGAGAGAGAGAGGCAGAGACATAGGCAGAGGGTGAAGTAGGCTTCCTGCAAGGAGTCCGACATGGGACTTGATCCCAGGACTCCAGGATCATGCCCTGGGCCAAAGGCAGGCGCTAAACTGCTGAGCCACCCAGCAATCCCTCTAATTTTTTAAATTAAAAAATAAAACATGAATATATGGCTATGACAATAAAAAAAAAATCTAAAACATGGAGAGTAAAACCTTAAATTTCCTCATGATGGCCTCTCCTGCCATATTATTTCCTTTGGGTTAGATACTGTTAATTTGGTGTATATACCTTCAAACTTTTTTTCTTTTAATGCACATATGTGCATATCCTTATGTGTTATGTATACTTTTTTGACCTAACCACACCTTTATGATATTAGATCATAAAGAACTATTTATTATAAACATCCACAATCAACTTGAAGGAAATAATAGTCAAAGGTAGGAGACATATATAATAGGACACAAAGATTTCCCTGGCAGCTGTAACAGAGATGTGCTGGTGAAGGACATAAAAGTACAGGGAGATAAGCAAGGGGACTTTTAGCATGTGGTGCTAAAAGCCAGGATAAAGGCAGCATCAATGTGTGAATAGACAGGAAGGGACCAATACAAGGGATTTTAAAAAGGAAGACTAGGTATCCTGGTGACCAATTAGATATGGAAAGAAAGGAAAACAGTATTATAACAGAAGCTTAGAGATTAAGAAAACCCAGCCATTCTACAAAGAGTAAGAACTAGTTTGGGAAGAAAGATGATTCCACTTTTAAACATCCTAACTTTGAAGCGATGGAGAGATACTCAGGAGGGTATGTCCATTAGACAGGTAAAGCTCTGAAGAGAAGTAGAATACGGACAGGAGAGCCAGGAAATATTTGCGGTTTAGAATAAAGAAGAAAAACAGAGTTTATAGTGCCTGCTCATCCTTTACCCCTTTAGAGGGAGCTGCCCTGCTTGGAGTCCTTGAAAAAGAGGCAGTCACAGATACCGTGTCCCCTAAACTCACAGTCAAAGCTGATTAGACTCCAAGTGGATACTAGACCACCAAAAGTCAATACATAGAGTGGTCAACCAGTGACCCACGTCACCTACATATTAGTGATAAGCTATGCTAGTCAGATTCTCTTAGCAATCTATGCAAAGAAGCATGAAGAGAAACACTAATTAGTTGAAGCTGAAAGGATATCATGAGGAAAAACCAGGGTACTGGCAAACTGAGGTCACCTATAAGCCATTTATAGGGCAGCAAAAACCTTGAGTGAGCAAAGAAGCCAGAAGGAAGAGTGAAGAAGGATATAAAGCAGGAAAGCAACATACCATCTGGCCAGGAGAAAGACAAAAGCAGCTGCCCCCTAGAGCTGTCTGGTTCCTAACGCCTCCTCCAGCTGTAGTACACTCAAGGCCTCTTATTCTTCACTTGAGTGAGTCCATTACTCACAACTAAAGACACCTGGCTTTGTGATCTTCCTCCATTCAGAGTGCAGACAGATGTGGGACAGAAAGTAAACTTGAGAGGCAGCAGGGGAATCAGGAGAATAGTGCATGACAGCAAAAGTCAGAGAGTATCAAAGGAGCACAAGATGGTCAAATGTTTCAATACTCAAGGAGAATGAGGACTGGAAAAAGGCCACTGAATTAGAAGATTTGCAGATTACTTGTGACTGACCTTGGAGAGAATAAAGCAGTAAAGGGAAGTCAGATGACATGCCATCATGTCATTCCAAGTACCTCATGTTCCTTTTATACACTTACAAATAAAATTCAAATTCCTGACTCTACTAATGAGTTCCCTGCTTTACTAGTTCCATCTTAACTATCCCAAAGAAATCCCCCCCTCCTCAACATGTAAAAAAGATGAGAAAGCCCCCAGTCCCTCACATTGCTCATTTGCTCATTTCAATCTCTCTGCTTTATACATGTACCCTCCCATATGAGTGGCCTCTTCATCAGACACTTTTCCAGTCCATCCAAAGACTGAAAACATCAATAAATTCAGTATTCCTCTATTCTAAATCCTTCATCCCCAGAGTTTTGTCAAGCAGGGACATTTCACATGAGCTTCAAGAGGATTATGTTATAAAATTACTGCAACATAAAACCTGTTCAGCATATGCCTACTCCCTCCCCACAAATCAGTTGGTCACATTCCTTTGTCTTATCATGTGCCTTCTGGCACACGATCTTCATTAGTGCTAAAAACAAATCACTGTTAGACACCAGGGATATAAAAAGGCTCCAGTCTCACAAGGACTGGCAATTTAGTTGAGGTGATAGAAACACAAAAACAGTTAAAGAATGGTATAAAAATACTTCAAATGCTCTCCCTCTGTTGGTATTCATTTTGACCTTCTCCCAGTTGTCAAGAATCACATCCATTTGTGTGACTGCAACGCAAAGGCATGGGGGGCAAACACTTGAATTGGGAAAAGGTAAATGAGACAGTAAGGAATTATTCTTCACGAGACTAAGACAAATCCATATGCTAGCTAGAATTTAGAGGCCAGAAAAATCTATCTTACATGACAACATGAAACTTTGCTAGGTGGGATGAGGCAATAGATTTCTGACCATATACTGTATATAAAATATAGAAATATCATCTTATATTGAGTTTATTTTTCAAAGTGCTTTGAGATATCTTCCTATTTGAGGCTAACAAGACTAGAATTATTATTCTTTTTTAGACAAAGAAATTAAAGCACAGGGAATTAAAGTGACAGTTGAAGGCCACAGTGCCCAGAAAGAGACAGAATTGCAACAGAGGTCTTCTGAAACCTGGTAAAGGGCTTTTCTATCAAGCTACTATCCAAGTAGAAATACCATAATAAATCCAAAATCGTAAGTCATAGGTCAAAAGAGGACTCAGGCAAAGAGAATGATGGCATGAACATGTCAAAGTGTTTTCAGCTCTGGCCAGTGAAGATACGTACCCATAGCAGGTTTATATACTTACAATGGGGATACCACCTACAAGATACATATCTACACTGCATTTGTCAAGGGTCAATACGATCGTATAAAATCAACACACTTCCCTACTTTTTCATTTCATATTGACTAAACAACATTTTTTAATTAACTAGTTCCCCAGTCACCCACATTTCAGGAGTGGGTTCTCTTGTAGATGTCATTAACAGAGAAGCCTATCACTAATTGTAAATTTAAAAATTTAACTTTGCCTCAAGAATGTCTGTATGGTAATTATCTCCAGGACTAACAGATGAATAAGCTGATTGGCAAGGTTCATGAAACTGCCATGAATCCAGCAGCAGCCTCCTGTCAACCCTGCACCGTGCAACATCATTACTAGTAAGCCCTATATTGTTTTAGTTTGAAGGCAATTGTGATGTTCCTGTTGCTCATAACAAAGGGAGAATCTGCAAATTAGTCTTGTTTTTTATTCAGAATTCACAGTTCTAGAATCTAACATTTAAGCCAGAAATGTTAGTTTTATAAATTATTGTACCTGGGGCAGCTCGTAGCTGGGAGGAACAGCTCAGAGGTCTTACAGCTAGAAGATAAAACAAATTGTTTACAAAAGGCAGTACAACTCAATGCCTGTGTAAGAAGCTTATAAATGCAAGTCTCAGCTTCAAAAAGAAAGAAGAAATTAAACTTACAAAATCGGAGGGCCCATTTTGATGCATTAGGAAGATTTTTAAATGTGTAAGTCAAGATGGAAGTCATTCTGAAATCTGAAAAGAGAACAAAAACATATCCTGGGTTATTTGAACAATTTGTCGCTTATAGTCCATGATTTCTGGTAATCTTATCCATGATGTCTATAAAGTACTATAAAATTTAAGGTATTACCAACTATCCTTCCTCTAATGATATTCTTATAGCTACATTGACATGGCTTTCATAACGTGCAACCACTATTTTAAACATTATTATTACACTCTTTGTAAGAGATGAGAAAACTGAGGCATACAGATTTGCCCAAAGATCCACAGCCAGTAAGAGGCAGAGCTGGGATGGGAAGCCAAGCAGTCCAGCTCCAAATTTATGTTCTTCTCTACAGCCAAAGGAGTAGAGAGGTTGCTGGACATGACCACGAAGCCACCAATGTTAATTTGCAGACTTTGAAGGCTGTACTGTGATTAAGAAGAATGCCTTGTGCAGTGTTCACAGGTGAGGGAAGGTACATTCAAGTGTTCAGAGGTGGTATAGCGTCATGTTAGCAGCTTATTTCCAAATGCTATTAGAAAAAAAATTTATGTATTGCACTTGCTCCTTTTTTTTTTGTACTTGCTACTTAATAGGCTTGCTTTCGTTTCAAAATAATAAAAAAAATATCAAAACCCTACATATTAAAAATATTTAAAATATACTAATTGTTCCTCTAAATTCTTAAAAAATTAATTCCTACAAATCAGCAAGGAAAAAAATGGGCAAAGAACATAAACATACTGTTCATAGAAACAGAAATAATGGATGGCTTTTAGGTATGTGAAAAGAAGTGCAATTTCATTCTCAAAAGAAATGCAAATTGAAACCACACAGAGATACAATATTTGACCTGGGCAAATGGAAAGTTTGATATACTCTGTATATTAAGAGTATGTACAAACAGGCACCCTCTATAACGCTGCTGAGAGGCCAAGCTGGGGCAATCCCTAGAGGGGGCAATTGGGCAATTAACTGTCAAAACTACAACTACATCAAACTTTTTATACATTTCCACTTCTAGGATGTTACTAACACACATGGGACATAACTCACGTCACCACTGTTTGTAATAGCAAAATATCAAAAGAACCAAAAATAGCGAACTGGTTAAGTAAAGCACACTACAACCACTCCATGAAATATTATGCAGCTATGAAAGATAAGGAAATGGTTATGTACCAATATGGAATCAATGTCAACCTGTATTAAGTGAAAAAAGCAAGATGTAAAATAGTGTACAGCTACTATCATTCATGTCAAAAAAAGAAAAAAATAATACATATATTTCCTTGTATCTGTATAAAATATCCCTGAAAGTAGAAATAAGACATAAAAAAGGAAGGAAGGAAACTAAGCAACTAGAGGACAGGGTGTAAGGAAGACTTGTCACTGTCCCGTTTTTTATAATTTCTGAATTTTGAAACACATTTTAACTTAAAAAAAAAAAAAAGCTGATGAGATTTACTTATGAAGGCTGTGGTACCCAGCCTCCACAACGGTTGCCAATAATCTCCACCTTTTGGTATTCATATCCTTGTATAGTCGCCCCACACACACTGTACCACAGTTGGTTCATGTCAGAAGTGATGTATGTCACTTCTGAGATTAAGCTATAAGGAATACTGCAGTTTTGCTCTTGTTCTTCCTCTCCAATCACTCACTCTGGCAGAAGCCAATTGGCACATCTTGAACCCTATGAAGAGATTCATGTGGTGAGGAACTACCCTCTCCTGCCAACAGTCATGTGAACTTGAAGTGGATCCTCAAGTACAGGTAAGCTCTCAAATGATGACTGCCCTGGCCAATATTCTGACTGCACCCTTGTGAGATATTAAGTCAGAACAATCCAGCTAAGTTACCCCCAGAAGCTGCATAATAAATTTTTATTGTTTTAATCTGCTAAATTTTGGGGTAATGTCACACAAATATGATAGATGATATAAAAGCCTTGTTTAATTTCTCTTGGGTCATAGGATGTCCTATGACTTCAAAGAAGAAAAAAAAAATCACATTTTTCCAAATATGTGGATTGAAAAGAGATGAAGGAGTCCCAACTCTAGGCTCACTACTAGCCTAGGGATATTCAAAAGACTCTAGACTCTAGCCAGGAAGACACAAACTGACCCAAGAGATGAGCAACACTGTTTCCAGAAGCTACATATGACACCACATGAGTCTTGGATCCAAATTCCCTTAAGTAGGGGCCCCTGGGTGGCTCCTTTAGTTAAGGCTACAACTCTTGGTTTCAGCTCAGATCATGATCTTGGGGTCCTGGGATTGAGTCCCACATTAGGCTCTGTGTTCAGCAGTGAGTCTGCTAGAGATTCTCTCTCCCTCTCCCTCTGTCCCTCCCCTCACTCTCTCTAAAAAATAAATCTTAAAAAAAAAAAAATCCCCTAAGTAAAGTTCACCTTAAAATAAACATCATGAAAATAGTCAAAATTTCGATAAAGAAAAAGAGGTGGGTGTGAGGGACCTTGCTTCAATAGATACCCAAGCTTTCTATAAAAACAGTAGGAATTGGGATGCCTGGGTGGCTCAGCGGTTAAGCGTCTACCTTTGGCTCAGGGCATGATCCTGGAGTCCCAGGATCTAGTCCCACATCAGGCTCCCTGCATGGAGCCTGCTTCTCCCTCTGCCTATGTCTCTACCTCTCTCTCTCTCTCTCATGAATAAAAAAAAAAAAAACAGTAGGAATTAAGCAGTGCAATTCTGGCATAGGAATAAATTAGCGAACAGAACAGGATGTAGCAAGTTCTGAAGCATACTTAAGTGCAAGAAAATTAAGTATGTAACATGGATAAACTTCAGGGGTGCCTAAGTGACTCAACCCTTGAGCATCCAATCTCAATGTCAGCTCAGGTCTCATGGTGGTGAGATCAAGCTCTGTGTCAGGCTCCACCCTGGGTGTGGAGCCTACTTAAGATTCTCTCTCCTGGGGTGCCTAGGTGGTACAGTCTATCAAGCATCTGACTCCTGGTTTCAGCTTCAGTCGTGATCTCAAGGGTTCTGAGATGGAGCCATATAGGCTCCATCCTCAGCATGGAGTCTGCTTGGGACTCTCCCTCTGCTCGTGCTTTCCTTATCTCTCTAAAATAAATACATCTTAAAAAAAAAAATTCTCCAAAAAAAGACAACATTTCAAATAAGTGGGGAAAAGATGAATTATTCTATGAATTTGTTGGTGAAATGGCTAATCATCTGGAAAAAACTTTAGGTCCATAACTCACACATGTTTGTACATTCTCAAAATAAATGCAATGTTTCAATTTCATATATGATTAATGTAATTATACATATATATTTTAACTATAAAAGCACTAGAAAAAGGTATCAGAATATTTTCATATTCTTATATGGGGAAAGGTTTCCAACATATGGCACAAAATCCAGAGGTCATAAAGGAAAAGAGTAACTAGTGGATCTAATTAGATAAACACACAAAATATCTACACAGCAAAAGATATTAAAATAAAGTTACAAGGCAAACAACAGATTCAGAGAATATTTGTAAAACATAAAACAAAGGGTTACTATCCATAACCCATAAAGAACTGTTACAAATAAAAGAGAAACGATCTATAGTGGAATCTGGTTTTCACCCAAATATCCATTTCATTTCATTATGAAGTTGCCATAAATAGTTTACATGGCATTGAATCCAGCCCAACTCTTGGGTTTAAACCATTCAGAATAATTTCATTACTTTGCCAAGATCATTCAGGTAATCAAGACCTAAAACAATTGTGCATGGTACCAACTTGTTTTAGGGATAATAATCTAGTCACTCTGACATTCCAGTTTTCTGCTTGGAATTCTGTAACACAAATCTTTCCTTCTGAGGCTTGGAGCAGCTACCGAAGTTTGCAAACAGGAAAAATGCTAGTCTAAGCATAGAACTGATCTCAAAAGAGGACAGAGCCAAGAATTTCAGAAAAGGAAACTAGAGCTGTAATTGAATCATATCTGAAACCCACCCTCCCTTTGTGCTTTACAGTTGTTAGACAATACATCCCCTTTAATAAGCCAATTTCAGTTGAATTTTGTTATCTGTGACTAAAGTCTCCTTACTGATACATGATTAGAAAGAAAAATGTCAAACAAAATTTTAAATGTTCAACCTCACTAACAACAGAAACATTTTAAAAATTAAAACAAGGTATCATTGTGGGGTTGTAAAATAGGCAAAAATTAAAAACATGGTTAATACAGAATTCTAGGAAAAAAGGATTTAGGCACTTCCATATACAGTTGATAAAAGTACAAGGTGGAAGGCAATTTTTAGTTATCTAACAAAATTTAAATTTTGAGCTTCTGATCCCAATAATTCCTCTAATTGGTCTTTAACCTGTAGAAGTACCCAAGATGTGTATGTAGCATACATAGATCTCTGGCCTATAGAAATATTTAAGATGTTCACTGTAGCACTGTTTACATTAGTGAAACTCTGGAACTAATCTAAATGCACATGAGGAAATGGCTAAATAAATTATACTACAAACATATCATGAAGCACTACAGTAGTTTAGAATGAAAAATAAAACGTAATATACGTGTATATACTAACACAGAAAAACATCCACAATATATATTTAAGGAAAACGTAAACTGCAGAACAATATGTATAGTAAGACACAAGTCTATGGAAGAATAAAGAGGAGCTTTCATTTTATATTCTATCTTCTCAAATTTTGTTACAATGAGCATTTTCTTTTTTCTTTTTTAATGAACTAGATTTTTTAAATTTATTTATTCATGATAGACATAGAGAGAGAGGCAGGAGACACAGGCAGAGGTAGAAGCAGGCTCCATGCAGGGAGCCAGACGCGGGACTTGATCCCAGGACTCCAGGATCGCACCCTGGGCCAAAGGCAGGTGCTAAACCACCAAGCCACCCAGGAATCCCCACAATGAGCATTTTCATTTTTATGTACAGTATAATTCTAGTTGTACTTAAATCTACATATATTCTTATATAAATATATAAAATATGCAAATGCATTAAAAATGTCCAAAAAATACACAAAGTGTGTTTTTTGTTTTTGTTTTAAAGCAAAATGCTAATAGTATTCATCTCTGGGTGGTAGACTTATAGGTATATTTATTTTCTCTGTAGTTTCTGAAAAATTGTATTAAGTCAATAATTAATTAAAAATAATTATTGGTCTCTTCAAAAGAGAGACCAAGCAAACTACTCTATGGGAGGACTGACCTTTATTGTCATTTGCTCTAAGCTTTAGGAAATAGATATATTTACTCAAGGATTTGGGAAGCCTGGAAACTCAAGCAGAGCACGCTGGAGTAGGGTGTGTGGAACTATGGAAGGTTGCATGAAGTTGCTAGCATCTGAATGAAAGGAAAAGGAAGAAGGTGCTAGCCAAGTAATGAAAACAAAATGGATGGGCAGCCCAAGTGGCTCAGCGGTTTAGTGCCTGCCTTCAGCCCAGGGTGTGATCAGGGAGACCTGGGATTGAGTCCCACCTTAGGCTCCCTGCCTGGAGCCTGCTTCTCCCTCTGCCTGTGTGTCTCTGCCTCTCTCTAAGTCTCTCTCATGAATTAATAAATAAATCTTAAAAGAAAACAAAATGGAGGAGTTTAACAGCTCACTGTTACACTATCATTAAGACACAATGTAAAGGGGATCCCTGGGTGGCTCACCGGTTTGAGCGGTTTGGTGCCTGCCTTTTGCCCAGGGCGCGATCCTGGAGTCCGGGGATCGAGTCTCCCTCCTCCTGTGTCTCTGCCTCTCTCTCTCTCTCTCTCTCTCTCTCTCAAATAAATAAATAAATAAATAAATCTTAAAAAAAAAAAAAAGACACAATGTAATGGAAGGGCACTGACTGAACCAGACTAAACCCAAATCCTGGCTCTACCCTCGTGTTATACGACCTTAAGCAAGGTACTTAATCTTTCTGTCTTAAGAGTTAAGACACAGATAATTCATCTGGAATTATAGATCATTCCAGTACCTAACTCAGGGTTGGTGTGAGGAATAACGTACAGAAAGCACTTAGAACAGTGCCAACATAGTGAGGATCATACATGTTTGCTATTCATATTAGTGGGTGTACCTAGTTCCCCTCTATGGAAGCCACAGTAAGAAGCATAACCTTTCTACATTTCTGCCCTGATGGAGCTTGACGATTTCGAGAGTACAAGGAACAAAAAAGTCAAGAGCCAAAAGGAGGATGGCCTTTAGCCACAGAAACGAGTTTCTAACACGTCTGCATATGACCGTTGCTTCATTTGGAATCAATCGCATTATTCCAAGGACTCGAACCCATCTTTCCAACGCAAAAACAGCTATTACTCAATGAAGAGTTCGTGACTAAAAGTTAATAGACGAAGCCTCTTTTCCTATTTCCACCACCTGTGGCCATGGATAAATAAGCCCACTTCGCGCTGATTCATGGGATCCACCTATAGGGCGACGGGGATCAAGGACCAGAGATGACCACCAGGTCCCCTCAGGGGCTCTGGGTCTCCCGACGCCGACGGAGGAATGGCCCAACTCCTCCCCCACTCCAGACTCCAGAGGTCACGTGACCGAGTCCCCACTCCGGTCGGCAGCAGGGATGGGGTTGTCCCAACTCGCCGTCCTAAATCTCTACACCCGCTCACCTAGCCACGGCCGAAACGGGAGAAACAACGACACTCGCTGCAGTACAGCCCTACGCCTTCTGCCGACACACACGGGCAAACAGCTCGCTAACTCGAGGTGATAAATTAAAAGACACGGGTGACGCGGCCGCTCAGAGCGACAGACAGAACGCCAGCCCGACTTACTGCCCTGGTTGCCTTGGTCCCGGAGACCCTGTCCGAAGGGGCCTCCTTCCCCCCCTGAGACCCCACTCCCCGGGGGGGGGGGAAGGGAGGCGGCCGCGGGCACTGGGGAAGTAGCTGGGAAAGGAACCGCGGCTGTCCCTTCGGGTCAAGGCCAGGCAGAAAGCCCAGCGCACGCCCCGTCTCACCTCAGCTCCGTCCTCTCGAGCTCCCCGCGGGCACGGAAGCTTCGGACTCCAGCGCCAGGACTAGACGTGACGGAGGGGCGGGTCCTACCCAAAAGGACCCCCCCGCCCCCGCCCCACCCTCGAACTCCGCAGGCTGCCCGCCGGCCGCCTGTCTGGAAAACCGGACACGTCGCCCCCTCCTCTCTCGTCCTCCTTCCTTCCAAAGGAGAAAGCGTCTTCTCGGCCCCGTTATCCGGAAGCGAACGGCAGGGCAAGGAGCCAGCGGCAGCTCCGCACCGGGGGTTTTAGTCAGGCAGTACGTCGGGCGCCTGCCTAGGGCCAGGCTAAGGAGGAGAAGTTCTCCGCTCGGCAGCCCCCACCTGAGCGCTTTACACTTTCGTCCTCCTCAGCTCAAGATGGTGGCCTCCCGAGCTATCGGCAGCCTCGGCCGCGCCACTGCCTCCCGGATGTTCCGCTGCCCAGGTGAGAGGCCTGGCTGGGAGCGCCCGGTAGCCCCGGGCAAAACTCTCGCGGAGCCTGAGGGGGCCCCGGAGCCGCGTCTCCCTTTCGCTGTCGCGTCCCCGCCCCGCCCGGCCACCCAGCCCTGAGTGGGGGAGAAAGGATGCCGCCCTTGGACCCAACCTCCTGTGTCGTCGCGCGGACACTGCCTCTCTCGCTGCTCCCAAATCCTGCAGCGACTTCAGGCTCCGTAACCCCTGACCGGCCTGAGAGCCGTCCATCCGCTCTAGGACCTTCCGCGAGTCTCCCCGTCGCGCTCCGGGCCTCACGCCCCTCTTAATCTTTTACGGTGGCTTCGGACCTGGACCCTAGAGCAGGAGGATTGGGACAGTCCCGTCTGTCACATCTTTGTGGCTCCGCAGCACCGTACCCTTCGCCAGAGCTGTCTTGAAATCTTTCTAGGTGGAATTAGCCAGCCTTGAAAATTACTGCTACACTCCGCTCGTTTCCCCCAGAACCATTTTTGTACCTAATACCACATTTCAGTAGGGAGCTCCGACTGCTGCAGTTCCCGTGATCCCAGTGTGAATGTATATAGTATGGTAAATTTCAAGGAAGGAGGTTCTGCAACGTGCTAGGAGAAACTTTTTTTTTTAAATACATACATAATCGCTGGCCTGTCTGTGGACAAACGGGGGGGGGGGCAGGGTGATGGAAAAAAAGATAAGGGATACCTTATCTTTTACCTTAAGGGATAAAATGATGTTAGATAAGTTAAACTAATTCTGTTTCTGAAAATAACTCCGCTCTGCATTACCTATATTATCTTTTTCTCTTCATACTGGCAGTGAAAGGGTTAAAGGGGGGGGTGAATACCGGCTTCTAATTAGAATCTTAATTTGTCATGTGCCTTTTTCCTAAACCACTAGAGTGGTGTGCTTTTTTGTAGATAGGTAGCTGGAGCCTGCGCTAAGGGATTAATTTTGGATAATTCAGTCTTTTTCTGCTTCTTTATCTCCAGCAGTGTTTTCAGTTTCCACAGGAATGCTGTGTGTGTGTATACCAATCATAATATTACCAACAAGGTAAATGGAAAGACTTGGGGAAGGGTGAAGAAAAAAGAATCACCAATTTTCTTGCTACTCAGAGTTAACTGTTAGCATTTGGTCATGTTACCTTACAGTTTTGCTTTCTGTTTTCCACATGTATGATTTAAGGTTTTATGACAATCAAATGTATATATTTGAACTTGCCTCTGCATTGGTATTAAGGTAGTTCTCACGGATTAGCAGCTGGTGTAACACAGAGCCGGTAGTCAGCTCATATGGTTTCTGGTCACTAGCTGTGTAACTTTGGACAAATACCTTAGCCTAACCGAGCTTTATTTTCCTCATCTATAAAATGAATGAATCTTCGGATTGTCTTACACATGGAAATAGCATGAAAGAGCAATTCAAAACATAAAATGTGGAGTCTGACTTTGGGGCTTGAATCTAGCTCTTTGTTTTACTCCCTAGTGGCCTGGGACAATTAATTTCCGTTTTGTCATTTGCAAAATGGGGAATAATACATTTGTGAACTTCAAAGGAGTTATCCTAAGTTTAAAGCAGTGTTTTATGGAGTAAATGCTGCTATTAACCCTTTCCTGCCCTGAAGAATCCTTAATTCTATGTATCTGAGAATTAAAAAAAAAATAATTATTACATTTTGCATGTGTAATAACAAGCTTAGCTTTTCTATATCTTTTGTATAGAAATATATATACACATATAAACGTATATATATTGCATTGTTTTCACCACTAAGAAAATGTGGTCAGTAGTTATTGTCCCTTTGAATAACAATTTATGAATTTTGAAAACATGTCTAGAAAGTGAATTCAAAATTACCTGCACACTTGGATTGCCATTTAGACACAACATTTGCTCTTTCACCCAGAAAGTCTGTACCAAGGCCCACTGTTTAAAGAGATTATGACAGTGGGGTAGATGGGTAAATTCTCTTGAAACTGATTTGTTCTCTTCAAAGTTCAAACCCATTCCTCCCCCACAAATGCTGACTCTGAATTCTGAAACTGTCAAGTGAAAGGCACAACTTAACCAAGATATCTTGTCCTAAATCTAAATTTCTCCTAAATCTAAATTTCTAATTATGTAAGTGGTAAAACAATTTCACAGGAAATGAATTAGAGGCAAATACCTTGGTAAATGATACATATTTAAAGTTGACTTGCTTCCTTAATCCTGTCTCTTCCCCCAGGGTTGAGTATTGAGAAAAGTTGTTGATTGTTATAACCAAGATAACATTTTCTTATTTGAAATTTGTGTTTTAGGTCTTGTAAAGATCTTCTTGAGTTAAATTATCAAGATGATTAAGAAATAGGACAAAGGTTTCTCTCTTTTGCTGGCACAGTTGATATAGGCTAAAGTTCATCTAGCAGCTCCTGAAGTAAATTGTTGGGATTACGTAATGGGTAAGGCTAGATTCCAAAAGCAGAGCTACCTTGTAGCTACCAACTTGATTGAGTTGACTCGTTTGAATTCATTTCGAGATACATTTGTACATTTATTTTCTCTTCTTCGATTTAGAGGAAGTTTTGTGTATGTGAATATGGATGGGTGTATGTGTGTGTGTGTGTGTGTGTGTGCGCGTGCAGCATCTACTTTACCCTGTTGTCGCTAGAATTGCTTATTTCCTGGTTCCCCTCCCACTGGAATTTCCACTTTACAGGCAAACTCCTTTTTATATCAAGCCTATTTTCACCTCTTCATGTATCTCTACAAAGTAGGAACTGATTCTTCATGATATTCTTCCTACGATATATATATCATCCCTTACGGCTGTAGAATGTAAGCTACACAAAGACTGGAATTTGTATTTTTGTTCACTTCAAGTGCCCAGAACAGTGCATGGCACATGGTAGGCCACAATAATTTGTTATTGTTGTTGAATGAAGGACTGTGAGATGATGTTGGAAGAGCTTATGCTTTACTTGAGGGAAACACCTGTTGTAAATGCAGTGACTAGAGAACAAAATAGTAAATAATAAAAACCAAAATTGGCAGAGAAGGGAAAGATCATTGTAGATGGAATATTATGAGAAGGCCTTGTAGAAAAGGTTGGAGCCATGATACAAAGATAAAGAGTGATAAATACAGATGATTCAGATTTCAAATGATGAAAAAGCAGAGAAAGGAAGTGTAGAGGCATGGGGACTAAGGAAATGGCTGACTTCTGTCTTAATTTACTTGTGTGTAGCGCTGTAACTTACAGATACTTTTATAATTATTATAACACTTTTATTTCTATCTTTATAAGGATGATAAAATGCATTAAAAGACTTGTTCATAAAAAAAAAAAAAAAGACTTGTTCATGGTCATATAACTGGTAAATGATAAATTTGATCGTTGAACCTGTCTTTTGACTCTCAGGTCCTTTGTCTTTGCACTCAGAGGGCTGATTTGGATTGCTTAAAAAATGTAGACAGAACCAGAAATCACCTCACTTTGGTGCTTGTGTCATCTACACTAGTTTTCTTTTAATATGTTACTTGCCTTTCAAACCAGTGTAAAGCAGCTGTTTTCTGTGCCTTCTCTTCCCCTCAAAGAACTGCAGGATAGGGGCACCTGCCTGGCTCAGTCAAAGAGCATGCGACTCTTGATCTCAAGGTCATAACTTTGAGACCCACATTGGGTGTAGAGATTACTTAAATAAATAAAACTTTTAAAAAAAAAGGGGTGCCCGGGTGGCTTCGTCAGCTAAGCGTCCCATTCTAGATTTCAGCTCAGGTCATGATCTCAGGGTCATGAGATCCAGTGGCTTCCAAGTTCAGTGGCAGGTCTAGTTGAGATTCTCTCTCTCCCTCTGCACCCACACCAGGGATGCATGTGTGCTCTAAATAAATTAATTTAATTAAACTGCAGGACAGAGGGAAAGGAGGAGGAAGCAAGAGCCTTAGCTACTGCCGATGGTCCCTCTCCGAATCCACTGAATCATCACTGGGTTCTCTGATCAGTGACTCCCACACACCCACTTGTTTGCTTTCTGCTTCAGTTTCCTTTCTAAATAATATAGACTCTTGAGGTCCAGCCCCCTTAAGTTCTGATTCTGTGGTTCTAAGTTTTATGTTGCCCAAACATTTGTGAATGTGTTTGAGCCTCCCCCACTGATTTTAATGCCTAACCTAGTCTGGAATCACTTCTCAATACTGTTATGGGAATACCAGTCCAGCTGGATTTGTTGGATAACCTTTCAGATCCTGCTTTAGCCACGTACAATACTTCCCCAATCCAGAAGGGTCCCTGTGCCTTCTGGTCAAATAGAGACCATCCTCAACTTAGAAACAGGACTGAGTCTAAGATTTTCATCATTTATTTCCCCCAAACCTCCACCCACCTCCCCTCTGGTAATCTGTAGTTAAGAGTCTGTTTCTTGGTTTACCCCTCTCTTTTTTTTTCCCCCTTTGCTTGTGTGTTTTGCCTCTTAAATTTGACTTATGAGTGAAATCAGTATTTGTCTTTCTCTGACTTATTTCCCTTAGCATAATACTCTCTAGCTCCATCTATGTGGTTGCAAATGGCAAGATTTCATTCTTTTTATGGCTGAGTAATATTCCATTGTATATGATTTCAGTTCTGATAGCACTGAAAGGCCATCTCTCCATAAAAATGCAAGAGGACTAGAGAACACGGTTGCAATATATTTGGAATATGTTTGGGACTGGGTATTATAGGTTGTTTTGTGGATTATTTATTTCCTGGTGTGCTGATTTCCTATTGCTGCTATAACAAATATCCACAAATTTCATATCTGAAGCAATACAAATTTATTATCTTACAGTTAAGGATGTCAGAAATGAATCTCATTAGGCTAAAATCAAAAGTGTTGGCAGAGCTATGTTCATTCTGGGTGTTCTAAGGGAGGTTCATTTCCCTGCCTTTTCTAACTTTCAAGGCTGCCTGCATTCCTTGACTTCTTCAAAGCCAGCAAAGTGGGACTAAGTCTTTCTCATGCTGCCATCTCTCTTGTCCTTTTTTACTCTCTCTTCTTCGTGATTACATTAGGCCTATCTGGATAAACCAGGATACTCTCTCTCAGTTTAGGTCTGCTAATTAGCAACCTCAATTCCCTTAGCCATATAACCTAACATATTCAGTTTCTGGAGACCTGGACATCTTTGAGGGGGCAGTTCTTCCACCTACCACATTTACTATTTAAATAATCAGATAAAAAAAAGATAATAAATAATCAGATAAGCTGATCATTAAAATGAAAAAGATATGGTTGTAGTCACTATAATGATCTAGAATACATTATTCTCATTTTGGGTTTTTTGGTTGTTATAAATTCCAGTTTTGTTGTATTTAGCAGGTACTGCAGCAATTATGTTTTATAAAATAATTAATTTTGAATACCTTTTTCTTATAGGTTATATATGCCGCAACTTTACAGGGTCCTCTGCTCTGAGATGTAAGTTTAATTTCTTATTGATGTGCTTAAACTTCTTTTTAGATTTGTTTAGCAATAAACGTATTTACAAATAAATTATCTTCTCTTTTTAGCTAGAACCCATATTAACTTTGGAGTCAAAGGGGATGTGGCTGTTGTTCGACTTAACTCGCCCAATTCAAAGGTACCTAATTTAACTTGCTGCAGTGTATTTCTGCTAATATATTCATGAATCCAGTGCTGAATAGGAGAGAAAGAAATCCACTAATCTGGCAGTAATCTTATATGAATATGTAATTTTGATAGTTTAACAAATTACTCAAGGAGTGTAATTTTTCTGGAGCAGATGTCCTTGTTTAAGAATTCCTTCAAAAAAAAAAAAAGAATTCCTTCTAATTGACCTGAGGTGTCAGATTAACATCAAAGATTAATGAAATTAGCCTGTTATGTGTAGCATGCTGAAGTGACTTACTAGATAAGAACCAAACTGCAGGCTTTGTTTATCAGAGTCAAAATTCACCTACTCATCTTTACTACACATGCTTTCTTCATTACCTGCCTGACATAGTCATTAGTCATAGAAAATTGGCTGGGTTAAATGTGGTTATTAAGCTTCCTGAAGAACTTGAAAGAATGACTCAGTGTAGTTCACATTCACATATTGGAAGTCAAGTTCTGTTCAAAGTGGAACCTCATTTGTATTTGACAACTTCAACAAAGCATGTGGCATTAATCCAGTCTTTGCCAGGAAACCTTCATTTCAGGAGCTCATGGCTTTTCCCCCATCTAAAATTGGTGTTGGGGCACCTGGGTGGCTCAGTCAGTTAAGTATCTGACTCTTGATCTCACCTCAGGTCTGGATCTCATGGTTGTGGGTTCAGCCCCCTACTTAAAAAAAATTAAAATAAATTGATGTCAAGTTTTCATATTTTAGAAATCTTGTTACTAGAGGCCTAGACGGAATAGGAGGACCTACATGGAAGCGATTAACAGCTATCACATATTAAGAAAAATAAGAACCAGTCTCCCTCACTAGGGTAAATTTTGGTACCCACTGACCAATGATTCAAACTTAAGATATTTTTTCAGAATTTTCTAAATTGTGCATTTTTTTCTGAATACAGAATCCATACATGCCTCTAGTGGGAAGTTTGAAAGCTATACAGAAGAAAATAACAAGTCATTCATACTGTAAACCCAAAGGCAAACAATCCAGTTTCAACATGATATTTATAAAATAAGATCTCACTATTTGTCTAATTTTGATTCCTTTTTTCTTAATAGTATAGAAATTTTTCCATACCAACAAACGTGCATAGATTTATTTATAGCCCACATATGATTCAAACTCTTAGGAATATGACCCTGAGTTCCTCCATTGAGTAGACCTATTTTTAAAGTCAGGGTACTTATAATTGGCTAAAGCTGAAGAGAAAGCTACTGAGTTTAAGGGTTTTTTTCCCCCTCCCTGCCTTTCTTCTAACAGTATATATCTGCTGGATAAACAAACTTACTATAATCAAAATAGCATTTCATGGTAATTTACACATCTTATACTTCAGATTTAAAGCCTTAGACTTATATATATTTCCCTTTGGCAGGTAAATACACTGAATAAAGAACTACAATCAGAATTCATGGAAGTAATGAATGAAATCTGGGCTAGTGATCAAATCAGAAGTGCTGTCCTTATCTCTACGAAGCCAGGCTGCTTTATTGCAGGTGCTGACATCAAGTAAGTTTTCAGAAATAAGAAGTCACCTATTATCTTGGCTAATAGTATGTTTCTTAGGCCTAATCATTCCTCCTCTGAAAAGAAGGTAGAAGTAAATTCTCTGAAAGTTTTCTCTTTTCCTTTTTTAAAAGATTTTATTTATTTTTTAATTTAAAATCAGTTTGCCAGTATATAGTATAACACCCAGTGGTCATCACAAAAGATTTTATTTATTTGAGAGAGAACAAGAGAGAGAGAGAGCATGAGCTGGAGGAGGGAGCAGTGGAAGACGGAGAAGCAGACTCTCTGATGAGCAGGGGGAGCACAATGCGGGGCTCCATCCTACGACCCCGGGATCATACCTGAGCTGAAGACGGAAGCTTAACCAACTGAGCCACACAGGGTGCCCCAAAAGTTTTCTTTTAAGTTATTTTCACAGATGTAATTGATTTAAAAGAGGGGGGGTTTGGTGAGAATACTGAGAAGGTGGAACCCTCTTAAACTGTTGGTGGGAATGCAAGGTGGTGCAGCCACTCTGGAGCCATTCTGGTCATCCCAAATAAAAGCTTTTTAAAAAAATTTTTTTAATTAAAAAAAACTAACAATGAGGTGCCCTTTTTTTTTTTTTTAACTTAACAGACCAACAAATATGTTTGAAAATACTGTGTTAGCAAGGACTTGGGGGACATGAGAAAGTTAATCTATTACTTGTAGGAATGCCCGTTGGTACAACAACTTTGGAAAACATTTTGGCAGCATTTAATAAAATTGAAAATATATGTATTTCATAATTCAGTGATACTTCGTCTGGCTATATATATGCTAGAGAAATCCCACCCTTTGTTTTTAAGGACCCATGTGTAAGGATATTCAGCCCTGTGTAATTTAAAATAATGAACAAGGATCCCTGGGTGGCGCAGCGGTTTGGCGCCTGCCTTTGGCCCAGGGCGCGATCCTGGAGACCCGGGATCGAATCCCACATCGGGCTCCCGGTGCATGGAGCCTGCTTCTCCCTCTGCCTGTGTCTCTGCCTCTCTCTCTCTCTCTCTCTCTGTGACTATCATAAATAAATAAAAAAATAAAATAAAAGAAAAAATAAAATAAAATAAAATAATGAACAATTTGAAGCAATTAAATGTCAATCAGTAGGGAAATGGAAAAGTAAGTAAACTGTAGAACTTTCACATGATAAAATACTACAAAACAGTTCAAAGGAATTAACTAGATCCATAAACATAATGTTAGAGCTCAAAAATGTATTGTTAAATTTTTTTTGAAAAGCAAGTTGCAGAATGTTCTGTACAATACATAGTTTGTGTAAGCATTTTAAAATCATGAAATTCTTTGTTATTTATGGATAAAAAAAAGTAGAAGGATCTCCTAGACATAGAGGGATATTCTACATTTGAGAATGGTTGCTTTAGGGTAAATGAAGTGGCTGGTAGGACTTGCAGAGGTTGTCAAAGGGAACTCTAGTGATGCAGCTAATATTTTCTTTTTTTTTTTTAAATGGTAGGATTTAGGTATATATAATTTGTTTACAGTTCTTTTTTTTTTTTTTTTAAGGATGTAAGGAGCAGAAGAAGTCTTTTTTTTTTTTTATTTTTTTTATTTTATGATAGTCACAGAGAGAGAGAGAGAGAGGCAGAGACACAGGCAGAGGGAGAAGCAGGCTCCATGCACCAGGAGCCCGACGTGGGATTCAATCCCAGGTCTCCAGGATCGCGCCCTGGGCCAAAGGCAGGCGCCAAACCGCTGCGCCACCCAGGGATCCCTGTTTACAGTTCTTTAAAGCATTTATAAGGGGCAGCCCCAGTGGCGCAGCGGTTTCGCGCCGCCTGCAGCCTGGGGCATGATCCTGGAGACCCGGGATCGAGTCCCACATCGGGCTACCTGCACGGAGCCTGCTTCTCCCTCTGCCTGTGTCTCTGCCTTTCTCTCTGTGTGTGTCTCTATGAATAAATTAAATCTTTTAAAAAAAAAAAAAAAGCATTTATAAGGAGGTGAAATGCTAGTGTTCATTTAATGGGCTAAAATGTTAATGGTGGTTAATTCTGTCAGTATACGAGTATTTGTTGTTGTTTTTAAGATAGAGAGAGGCAGAGACACAGGCAGAGGGAGAAGCAGGCTCTATGCAGGGAGCCCGATGTGGGACTCAATCCCTGGGCTCCGGGATCACACCCTAAGCCAAAGGCAGACATTCAACTGCTGAGCCACCCAGGCATCGCACAAGTATTTGGTATATTATTCTTTGTACTTTAGGCAACAATAAGCCAGCATTAGAGCCTTCGTAATTTGTACTTCAGGTGTTTATGTAGTTTTAAACCTTGCTCCACATTGTGTACTCTTTTTCATTTGTGTATGGTAATTAAGAATTTATAGATATTTAATGCTTATTTTTTAGAAAAAGCAAAATTATCTGTATCAAGTGCTTTTTCTTCTAGCTCAGTTATTTGAGGCTGGCAAGACACTGATGTACCTGGCAGTAGTTTCCTGTACCAGAGGAAAATACTTACAGCTTCAATGAGGCTAGCTGAGCAACTCCCCATTTATAAAATGACGAAAACTGATTCTCTTTGGTCATACATACAAAATCCACAGTTTAAATATGCTCAAGAACCAAGTAGCAAATGAAACAAACAAACTAAGGGACATGGAGTAAAACATTACTGTAGTGGATCTTTTTTAATCATTGGGAGATCTATAAATAACTTTAAAGCTTTTTTCACTGTCATTTTGATTGCTCTTCAGTCTGCAAGTTACTTGATAGTGAAAATGGTTGATGTGATAGTGAAAAATACTTACCAGAAGATGATTTTTCTCATGTACAGAGCCTTTTAATCTAATGGTTTTTAATAGAAAATAAAATTAAGCAGCATGTTTTGTTTCATGTTCTCTAGATCCAGAAATCTAACATTCTTTCTGGAGAGATGATGTCGCTGATATTAGTGCTATCTGAGGCAAAATATTCTTAAACTTCTGAGCATTTGAAGATTCACTATCAAATATTGGTAGATTATATGGAAGGATACAGTGGATAAAGTATTGAACAGAGTAGTGTATAATTTCATCTTTTTTCTCTCTCTTCTCTGCTTTGTTTACTGCAGCATGATAGCTTCTTGTAAGTCCCATGAAGAGGTAACACGAATATCACAGGAAGGACAGAGAATGTTTGAGAAACTTGAGAAGTCCACAAAGCCTATTGTGGCTGCCATCAGTGGAGCCTGCTTAGGAGGAGGACTTGAGGTATGCATTTCTACCAAAGTCATTGAAACACTGTTCAGCATATTGATGGGGATTACAAGCTGCCAAACCTGTAGGTTGCTATTATTTTGCTTGCAAAAAGTTCTAAGTGGAGAATCAGCTTTCTTTTTAGTTGTTAAACTTCTGGATAGGTTTCAATCCTTATTTCATGGCACAGAGCAAATAAACCAAAGTGTGATGTTTTCATTTTTATAAATTGAGAAGATTTGAACTAGATCTCCAAGGTCTCTTTCAATTCCAAGAACCAGGTTCAAGTTTGCAGGGCAAAGATTCAGTAGTGTGATCCGTGCTGCTGAGCTACTTTAGTCTAGATGAGACACACAGCCTAAAATGTGTGTAAGTGCTTTGTGAGCAGTAAGATGGTGAATAATGTAAGATCTGAGAGAAGAGATGCTTATTAATCTGAAGCATGTAGAAAAGGAGAAGGGAAAATAAAATAACATTTATTGAGCATTTATCACATGCTGAGCTCTATATTAAGACACTTTCACAAATATTAACTAGGGAAACCTATATCTGTCCTAAAAGATGGGCAGAATTTGATTAATCAGAAAATACTGGGGAAAAAATCATTTCATATATGGTGTAAGCAAAGACAAGGGTAAGCAAAACCTATTTAGATCACTATTAAGTAGGCCTGCTAGATTAAAAAGGAGGGTCTCTGTAGGGTATGGGCCTTCTTAACTTGGAGTACAGTATATAGTGCACAGTGTGTGTGTGCATTTTTCTATTGAAAGCTTCCATAGCTTTCAGCAGATTTTTAAAGAGATCCAGAACCCCAGGAAAGGTTAGTAAATTAGGAGGAGAGGATGAAATAAGGCTGGAAAGGTAAATTGTAGAAGGTATCAAATACATTCCTGTTTTGTGAATAATCTTTAGACCCTCACATATCCTAAAATATTATAAAGTTACACTTTCTAATATTCTGATTTTCTTTCATTTGTTTGAAGCTTGCCATTTCCTGCCAATATAGAATAGCAACCAAAGATAGAAAAACAGTATTAGGTGCCCCTGAAGTCTTGCTGGGGATCTTACCAGGAGCAGGAGGCACACAAAGGCTGCCCAAAATGGTGAGTTTAAATCCCCTTCTGACTTTTAGAACCTCAGTACCTATAGGCCACTTTAGATCTATTTCCTCTGGTACAAAAGGCACAATTTGGGTCTTCATTGTAAAATTTAGAAACAAAGTAAAATATGGGTATATAGGATTTATAACAAATTTTATTACTGGTATTTATTTTTTCAACTCTACTTTTTTTTTAAATTCCTTGATCAAAATCATTTTTTAAAAAAGATTTTACTTATTTAAAGAAAGAGAGCACATGCATGAGCAGTAGGAGGGGCAGAGGGAGAAGGAGAGAGAGAATCTCAAGCAGACTCCATATGGAGCATTGAGCTCCATGCAGGCCTTGATCCCACAACCCTGGGATCATGACCTAAGCTAAAATCAAGAGTTGGATGCTTAAACGACTGAGCCATCCAGGCACCCCAAGTCCTTGATCAGAATTATTGATTGAGGTCCTTTATTAATCCCTGAAGAGGTTTAAAGGTAAATAGTATACATGTCTGCCTTTCTGGAACTTAGAGATTTTTTTTTCTTTTACTTTTATTTTTTTAAGATTTTATTTTTAAGAAATCTCTAAACCCAGTATGCGGCTCAATCTTACAACCCCAACATCAAGAGTTGCATGCACTGGGATGCCTGAGTGGCTCAGTGACTGACCATCTGCCTTGGGCTCAGGGCATGATGCTGGGGTCCTGGAATCAAGTCTCACTTTGGGCTCACTGTGGGGAGCCTGCTTCTCCCTCTGCCTGTGTCTCTGCCTCTCTCTCTCATAAATAAATAAATAAAATCTTAAAAAATAAAAGAAGGGTTGCATTTACTACTGACTGAGCCAGCCAGGTGCCCGTTGAACTTGTATGTAGTTTAGTTTGTTCCTCCTGTACACAGTACCATCTTACCAGTTTTTCAAATCCATGGGTCATATTTCATGGTACATAGAAGAGGCAGATCTTTATCCTGATTTGGATGATTTCATTGCTTTATTCTATAGAACCAAAAGAAGCCAATCAGGCTTTTGAATTCTTAAGGAAAGAACAGTCAGACCTGGGGACTGCAGAGCAATCTTAATATCCCACTGAACCCTACAGCTTCAGGCACTATTGATTCCTCAATGAAAACAAGGTTCAGCAGAAATACTCTTTGGAAGGAAGTTGATATGAGCTGGGCACAGAAAAACAGGAAGATTTATGGTGTTAGTTTTCTGATAATAGTATACATTTCTTCATAGATAACATCAAGAGGATTTATTGAAAGAATAAATAAGCCTGTAGATGTAGAAAATATTGCTGGGTTTCTTACATTGTTTTGTAATAGTTGGTATTTGAATGTTATTAGAAACTATTCCTCTAATACATAAGGAACTGGGTTCTACTGTTAAAACTAAAATTATTTTTTAAAACGTTGCTGGGCACCTGGGTAGCTCAGTCGGTTAAGCATCCCAGCTCTTGATTTCAGTTCAGGTCATGGTCTCAGGATCCTGGGATGGAGCCCCACCTTGGGCTCCACACTCAGCAGGGAGTCTGCTTGAGATTCCCTCTTCCTCTGCCCTTCCCCCTGCTTACATGATTGCATGCTCTCTCTCTCTCAAATAAATAAATACTTTTTTAAATAAATATTTTTTAAAAATTAAAATTATAAGCAAAGACATGGTCAAAACTATCAAGTTTCTCAGTTTCCACTAGCTCCACTAAAGGAATTTTAAGTAATATATAAATGCACAATTTTAGAAAACATGAAATTATTTCTCTGCTTTATCAATTTCACTAGACAGAAATCTTACGTATTGAATTAAAGAAGAGATACAATTTTGCTTCAACTGAAGGTGTCTAATCCCAAAAGTTACCTAAATGTGTATTAACTGATTGATAAATAGCATAAAAACCTCATTTGACTTTTCTCATTTTAATATTTATTTTGCTCAGTTGAATGATTTGTAAACTATAATTGTTACACTGATGTTTTTTCCTCTGTACTCTGATCCTTGCTTGCTTGTAAGGTGGGTCTGCCTGCCGCTTTTGACATGATGTTGACTGGTAGAAACATTCGTGCAGACAGAGCAAAGAGAATGGGACTGGTTGACCAATTAGTGGAACCCCTGGGTAAGTGGTAACATGTTTCAGAATTCAGCCTTATGAAGGTACTTTTTAAAAATTAATATCTTAAATATTAGAGTGAAATTCAGATTCTCAAGAAATGAGTCATTCTGAAGAGTGAAGTTTTCTAAATATGGCTAATACTAAATCATTTCCAAACATCAGTCACCCCAACTTCTATTTTATTTTACAAATTGGACATCAAGAGTACAAATTTGAGGGACGCCTGGGTGGCTCAGTGCCTGAGCCTCTGCCTTTGGCTCAGGGCATGATCCCAGAGTCCCCATATCAAGGCCCACATCAGGCTTCCTGCATGGAGCCTGCTTCTCCCTCTGCCTATGTCTCTGCCTCTCTCTCTCTCTGTGTCTTTCATAAATAAATAATAAATAATAATCTTAAAAATAATAAATAATAAAATCTTTAAAAAAATAGAATACAAATTTGAATCAAATCCTTGTTTTTGGTTCTTAGATTACGTGTAACGTTATTCATGATAAGCCTCCTTTCGTTTTTTGTGTCTGTTATAATAATAAACGTGTATGAAGTAACTTGAGAATATTAATAGTAGTTGGCATCTACTCATATGCTACTTTCCTCCACATAACTTCTTTGCCTCCCCTTACCCAAGGAAACCACTATTCCAAATTATGTGTTCATCACCCTCTTGCATTTCTTTTTTTTTTTACCCTTTTGCGTTTCCTAAAAATCAGCATTATTAAGATATTATTTATGTAATAACAAATTTACCAATTTTTAATGCACAATTTGAGTTTTGACAAACGTATATAGCTATGTTAACACCACCACAATCATACAACAGAATGTTTTTTTAGTATATAGCTCTTTGTCTTTTATTTAGCATTATACTTTTAAGATTCATCCATATTGTTGCATATTTCAACAGTTTGTTTCTTATTGGTGAGTGTTATTCTATTGTATAGGTGTACCATAATTTGTTTATTCACCAGATGATGGAAATTTGTTTCCAGTTTGGGGCTGTTTAGAGTAAAGCTGCTATGAACATTCATTCACAAGTCTTTATGTGTTTTATTTCTCTTGAACAAATACCAGAGAGTAGATTGGCTGGATTATATGATAGATTTGTGTGTAGCTTGTAAGAAACTGTCAAACTTGGGCAGCCTGGGTGGCTCAGTGGTTTAGCACCATCTTCAGCCCATGGCATGATCCTTGAGACCCGGGATTGAGTCCCATGTCAGGCTCTCTGCATGGAGCCTGCTTCTCCCTCTGCCTGTGTCTCTGCCTTTCTCTCTCTCTCTCTCTCTCTCTCTCTCTCTCTCACATGAATAAATAAAATCTTAAAAAAAAAAGAAAAAACTGTCAAACTGTTTTCTTAAAGTGGTGATACCATTTTGCATTCCTACTGGCAGTGTATGAGAGTTCTAGTTACCAACTACTTTGCATGATCAGTCTTTTTAATTTTAGACCTTCTAATAGAAGTATAGTAAAAGTTCATTGTGGGTTTTTTTTCCTTAATTTTTTTTATTTTTTAAAGGATTTTATTTATTTGAGAGAGCAGAGCAAGAGAGAGAGAGGGAGAACACGAGCAGGGGTGAGGGGCAGAGGGAGAGAGACAAGCAGACTCCTTGCTGAGCAGGGGGCCCAACTTTTGGCTCTGTCCCAGGACCCTGAGATCATAACCTGACCTGAATGCAGAGGTTTAGCCTATGAGCCACCCAGGTGCCCTCGTTGTGGTTTTAATTTATATTTCCCTAATGACCAGAGATACTAAGTTTCTTTCATGTGTTGATTTGCCTTCTGTATATCTTCTGGTAAAATATCTGTAAAGATGTTTTGCCTATTTTGTTTGTTTGTTTTTTATTACTGAGTTTTCAGAGTTCTTTATATCAGAATACAAGTCCTTTGTGAGATTTGTGATTTGCAAATATTTTCTCCCTATCTGGCATGTCTTTTCATTATCTAAATGCAGAAATTCTTAATCTTGATGAAGTCCATTGTATCAGCATCGTTTATGGGTCATGCTATTGTGGTATGTAAGAAATCTTTTCTTAACAAGACTACAAAGATTTTCTCCTGTATTTTCTTGGTTTAGTTCTTCCATTTTAGTCTGTGATCTATTTCAAGTTAACTTCTGTATACACTGTGTAGTAGATTGAGTTTTGTTTTTTGGGTTTTTTTGCAAATGGATATACAATGCCCTGGCACAGTTTGTTGAGAAGACTCTTCTTTCCCTATTGAAATACCTGGACACCTTGGTCAAAAATCAGTTGACCCCATATGTTTGAATCTGTATCTGGATTTGCTGTCTTCAGTAATCTATATATCTTTACTTAAGCCAATATAATACTATCTTGATTATTGTGTTTTAGTAAATCTTGAAATCAGGTGATACAACCCTATTTTGGTTCTCTTTCAGTATTTATTTTGCCTATACTAGTTTGTTTGCATTTACATATAAATTTTATAATTATCTCATCCATAACTACAAAAATACATGCTAGGATTCTCATTAGAATTGCACTGAATTAATGTATCGATTTGGGGAGAATTGACATCTTTAAAATATTGAGTCTTTTCACCATGAATAGAAGTATAATGCTCTATTTAGGTCAACTTTAATTTCTCTCCACAGTATTTTCTACTTTTCTTTGACCATGTCTTGCACAGTTTGTTAAAATTATTCCTTGGTATTTCATACTTTTAGGACATTATACTTTTTAAACTTTAATTTCTCATTATCAACCACTAATGTGTATATGAATATAATTGATTTTTGTACATGGACCTTGTATTCTGTGACTTTGCTAAACTTATTTATTCTCGTAGTTTTTTCTATAGATTTCTAAGGAATTTTTATATAAATAATAATGCCTATAAATAAAGACATTTTGGCTTTTTCCTTTCTCATCTAGTTGGCATTTATTTTTTTTTCTTGATGTACTCAATGGCTGAGATCTTTAGTATGATATTGGTTAGAAGTAATGAAGGCAGATATTGTTAACTTGTTCCCCATCTTAGAAGAGCCTTCATTCTGATGCTATAGGGTGTATGGTGTCAGCTATAGCTTTTTTATATATGCCCTTATCATTACAGACATTTCCTCTTATCTATAGTTTGCTGAGAATGGATGTTGAATGTTGTCAAATGTTCTTTCTGCATCTCATGAGATGATTTTGTGATTTTTGTCTTTTTTAGTGTATTAGTAATGTCAGTTACATTGAGTTTTTTTTTTTAAGATTTTATTTATTTATTCATGAGAGACACAGAGAGAGAGGCAGAGACACAGACAGAGGGAGAAGCAGGCTCCATGCAGGGAGCCCGACGTGAGACCCGATCCCGGGTCCGCAGGACCATGCCCTGGGCCGAAGGCAGGCGCTAAACTGCTAAGCCACCCAGGAATCCCCTACATTGAGTTTTGACTGTTGAACTAGACTTGCATTCTTAGAATAAACTCCATTTGGTCATAATGTATTATTCTTTTTTATAAATTGACAGAATCAACTAAAATTGTAAAAGATTTTTATGTCTGGTCATGAGAGAGAATGGTCTCAGGGATGATTTTCTTGAGATATTTTTGCTTGGTGTTGGCATCAGAATTAATGCTGGCTTCATGAAATGAATTGAAAATATGTTTTTTTCCTATTTTCTGGAAGATTGGTATTATTTGGTATTAGCATTATTTCTTCTTCAAATACTTGATAGAATTCACCAGTGAAGGCATATGTGGACTTGGAGTTTGCTTTGTTGGGAGGGTTTTTATATATGATTTCAATTTCTTTCATAGATAAAAGGCTATCCAGGTTCTCCATTTTTTTGAGCAAGCTTATAGTAGTTTGTTTCTCAAAGATCTTGTCCATTTTATTTAACTTGCTAAATTTGTTACAATAAAGTTTTTCGTAATACTTCTGTATTATTCTTTCAATATCTTTATACTCTGTAAAGATATTTATACTCTTTCATTCTGGATATTGATACTTTGTGTCATCTTTATTTTTTCCCTGATGAGTCTAGCTTTTAGTTTCATTGATTTTCCTCTGTTGTTTGCTATTTATTGATTTCAGCTATTCATTATTTCTGCTTGCTTTTGGGTTTAATTTGTTCTTTTTCTAGTTTCTCAAAGTAGAAGTGTAGATCATTGATTTTAGGCTTTTTTTCTAACATAAATATTTAAAACTGTCAATTTCTTTTGTAGCATTGATTTATCTATTTTATTTATTTATTCATGAGAGACACAGAGAGAGAGAGGCAGAGATACAGGCAGAGGGAGAAGCAGGCTCCATTCCATGCAGGGAGCCTGATGTGGGACTCGATCCTGGGACTCCAGGATCGTGCCCTGTGGGCTGAAGGCAGGCGCTTAACCGCTGAGCCACCCAGGCATCCCTATTTATTTATTTTTTAAAGATTTTATTTGGGATCCCTGGGTGGTGCAGCGGTTTAGCACCTGCCTTTGGCTCAGGGTGCAATCCTGGAGACCCGGGATCAAATCCCACGTCGGGCTCCCGGTGCATGGAGCCTGCTCCCTCTGCCTATGTCTCTGCCTCTCTCTCTCTCTCTCTCTCTCTCTCTCTCTCTCTGACTATCAAAAATAAATAAAAATTAAAAAAAATATATTTTATTTATATTCATGAGAGACACAGAAAGAGAGGCAGAGACACAGGCAGAGGGATAAGTAGGTTCCACACAAGGACCCCAATGTGGGACTCCATCCCCGGAATCTGGGATCAGGCCCTGAGCCAAAGGCAGATGCTCAATCGCTGAGCCACCCAGACACCCCTTATCTACGTATTTTAATGTTACGTTTTTCACTTCCATGAAGGTCAGAATATTTTCAGATTTCCCATGGTTTCTTCTTTGACCCATGACCCATGTGTAATTTGGGAGTGGTATTTAATTTTCAAATATTTACAGATGCTTTAGATATCTTTGTTACTGATTTCTAGTTGAATGCTCTTTTAATGCTTTGGGTTTTTTGTTTTTTTTTTTAAGATTTTATTTATTTATTCATGAGAATACACAGAGAGGAGAGAGAGAGAGAGGCAGAGACACAGGCAGAAGGAGAAGCAGGCTTCATGCAGGGAGCCCAACATGGGACTCGATCCCGGGTCTCCAGGGTCACGCCCTGGGCTGAAGGCGGCGCTAAACCGCTGAGCCACCCAGGCTGCCCTTTTTCAGTCTTTAAAAGGCACTGAGTGGTGAAAAAAATCAAATCTCCCAGTACATGTGTTCCAACTGAGGTCAAATAGGGCAACATTCTGCCTTCTTTTTTTAGCTCTCATATAGCCAACAAATGTCCTTTCCATGGCCTATTTAGTGCCATATCCTTCTCAGTTTTTGTGCTTTTTGGTTGTGATTTCATTGTTTAAAATGATAAGAGCCAGGAAGGGAAAAGTACTGAGTCAGAGTAGAAGTATCTTTAAGATTTCTCTTTCTTCCCCCATAAGGAGTCCTCGTCAGAGGTACCTGAAGAAGAGCTTGGTTGGAGGGCCCAAATAGACAGGAATGAGGTACTAGGATCCCATTATCCCCATCATATTTAGGGATCCCAATTGATGGTAGCAGTTCCCACTGTGATTTGTGACCTACAGAGAAGAATAACGACACAGCCCTTCAAGCATGCCATCTTCCCCCAAATTGATTTCTTACAGTCATGGTGAAAGATGTGTCCTCTAACCCTTCCAGGTTGGCTGAGCAGGTCTAACATCATAAATCCACGTTAACATTCCAGTTTCCTTAAACCTTTCATTAGCTTCCTCTACAGCATACCAACACATTTCTAGCATTTCAACTTCATTTGATGCTACTTGTTTTCTATTTGTCCTGTTTTTCCTTCCTTCTTTCATTTGGATTAGTCATTTTTTACCCTCACTATTGGGCTTTTACTTTGCTTTACCCTTTTAATGGTTACTCTAAGGTTTATAGTGTATATCCTTAACATATGATCTATCTGGAAATGATGTATCATTTAACCTATAAGGTAAGAACCTTAAAAGAATATACAGTTGACCCTTGTATGATATAGGTTCAAACTGTGTGGGTCCACTTACACACAGATTTTTATACAGTACTGTAAATGTATTTCCCTTTTTTCTTAACTTTTTTTCCCGTAGCTTACTTTTTTATAGGAAAACAGTATGTAATACATACACAAAATATGTTATCAACTATTTATGTTATTGGTACACCTTCTGATCAATAGTAGGCTATTGGTAGTTAAGTTGTGGGGGCATCAAAAGTTATAACAGATTTTCTACTGCAAATGGTATCAGTGTCTCAACATTTATTTCTAAATATATTCTATATTCCTCAGCATATTGCTATCTTTGTTTTCAATAGTCATCTTTTAAGGAGATTAAAAATGAGAAGAGAGTTTTCTATATATATCCACATGGCTACCATTTTGAGTGCTCTTTCTTTGTATAGCTCCAAGTTCCCATCTGGTTTGATTTTCCTCCAACCTGAAGAACTTGACATATTCGGTCGCATAGGTCTGCTGGCAATGGAGTCTCTCACCTTTTGATTTGTTTGACAGCCTTTATTTCCACTTATTTTTCTAAAGATATTCTTGAGTGCCACAGAATTCTAGGTTCTTGTACTTTATTTATTTTTTGGGGGTACTTTATGGATGTGTCGACATCATGTCATGGCTTGCATAATTTCTGATAGAAAGTCTGTTCTCAATTTTATCTTTGTTCTTCTGTTTATATGTGTCTCTCCCCTTCACCGCCCTTGCCCCCACTGTCAGATCTTCCCTTTATTACTTAGTCTGAATCATTTGTTATGGTGTACCTTGGTTTGTTGTTGCTGTAGTTACTATTGTTTTTTAATGTTCATTGGGCATGGCATTCATTGAGTTTCTTGGATAGTGGATTTGTAGTTTTGACCAAATTGGAAACTTTTTGGCCATTAATTGCAATATTTTCCCATCTTCCCCCCACCCCTTCTCTGCGGTTCCAACTTCACCTATGTGAGATTACTTGATACGGTCCCAAAATGAAGCAATTTTTCTTTTTCCATCTATATATTTTCTATTGCCATGTATTCAAGTTTCCTGATCTTTTCTTCTTTGGTGTATAATCTGCTATTAATCCAATCTTGTCTATCTTTCATTTCCTATCTAGAAGTAACATTTGATTCACTTTTATGTATTCAGTTTCTCTTCATTATGTTTCTGCTTTCCTCTACCTTCTTGAATGTATGGCATGCATTTACAATAGCCTTTCTAACATTGTCTGCTACTTCTGTCTTCATTTCTGCATGTTTGTATCAGTCAGTTTGCCTCTTGCAGTTTCATCTCATGCACGTCGTTAACAGTACTCATACAGAGTTTCAGGGGCCCTCTGTAGGTACCTGGAGTCCTCCTTTTGTGGAGCAGCTGCCCTCCAGGACTCTACTCCACAGGTTCCGGCTGCACTGGCCTCCCTGCAGGCTCCTTGAGACTTTTGTGGGCCCTCTGCATTTTTACCTCTCACAAGTTGGAGCTTTTTGTTTTTGTTTATTCATTTGAGACACACAGAGAGAGCACAAGCAGGGGGAGTGGCAGGAAGAGGGAGAAACAGACTCCCCGCTGAGCAGAGAGCCCAATTCAGGGCTCCATCCCAGACCCTACAATCATGACCTGTGCCCAAAGGCAGATTCTCAACCATCTAGCCACCCGGGCATCCCAAGGCTTTTCTTTTTCATCCTCTTTCACATACTTTCACAATAAAGGCATGTATCATAAGAGAGATAAAAATATGATTGCAAATTTGTTTCAGCCTCCTCTTACTATTGGGATTTTGTTTCCTTCATACCACAAGACTGCACAAAATTGCCTTTTGAACCCCAGCCACCAACAGACATAGGATGTCTGTTTACACAACCCTGTAAAAATAGCCTTTGGAAATTCGGAGCCTATCTCTTTAGTCTCTTTCCTCAAACAAGTTCAGTATAGAGTAGATGCCTAAAGTAGAAAATGAGTTACATTATTTTTGGCATATTCCTTTCTCTATAGAAGTACTTTATGTGCTACACATCATCACACTGTGAGAGATTTTCCTCCAGCTTTTTGACCCAGCCCTTCCAGCCTCCTATACCACCTTAGAATTCCATGAATGTTCCATGGGAAAGACTAGCTTTGCATTTGGTTTCTTCTAGCTTATGATGTATTGTACATGACATCCTAAAACTGATCATTTCACTTGCTCCCAGGAGCATCCTTCTGCTTGAGCCAACTCTAATCTTCAGCCCATGCCCAAAAGAATCATAACCTCAGAAAAGAAAACATCCAGCAATCATCAGTTCACTTCAGGCAAGCTCTTCCCTGTCTGGAATTTTAGTTCATTTGGTCCTCATTGCTTCTACCACTCTCTCATAACTTTATGAATGTGTGGTTTTACAGTTTATTCATTTTTGTCTGCAGTTTTGCAGCAAGAATACAGGCCTCATGAGACATTCTACATCCTACTCAGAAATGGAAGCCAGACTTAAAACCTGGTTTTCTATCTAGAGTACATTGTTACACCATAGCTCAGTGTTACTTCTTCTATTCTTTGAGTCCATAGCTCATAACTTGCCACCTACCAGTCTCTAGTATAACATGGAAAGCTATGCTGAAAATGATTTACATTCTAATCTGTTGTGTTCATTTTTACAGGACCAGGATTAAAACCTCCAGAGGAACGGACAATTGAATACTTAGAGGAAGTTGCAGTTAATTTTGCCAAAGGACTATCTGATAAGAAAATCTCTATAAAGAGAGACAAGGGATTAGTAGAAAGTGAGTGTCATTATTAAAGAACTAAGGCAAAGGTTCTCTCCAGAGAGTTTAATTTTGTGTTAAAATGAGAAGGAGGTAAATGCGTTTTTTTTTTTACTCTAAGTATAGAGTCGTCCTTAAGAAGTGTAACAACTGCTCTAGGATCAAGTCCTAAACCTTACACTGGTTGGTTACAGCCATTTTTTTTTTCAATTTTTTATTTTGGAAAATTTGAAGCATTAATACAAAAGCAGAATAGTATATAATACTGTAATAAACACCCATGCACCCAACACCCAACTTTAGTATTTATCAGCTAATTAAATCATGTGTATAGAAGTGCTTAGGTTGCAATTTGGATTTTGTATATCAAAGTGAAAAGTTCTTTCAGATAGCTACAATTATTGCATTTTTATGGAGTTTACAGAACAAACTAAGAAGGGAGACTAGGCTTTTTCCAGTAAGTATCTAAAAACCATTTTCTTTTGCAGAATTGACGTCATATGCCCTAAGTATTCCTTTTGTCAGACAACAGGTTTACAAAAAGGTGGAAGAAAAAGTACGAAAACAGACCAAAGGCCTTTATCCTGCACCTCTGAAAATAATCGATGTGAGTCTTCACCCCATATTCCCACATTTCTCATGTTTCCTCCCTTTATAGAGCAGTATTCTTTACTGCCATTCCGAACTATGTCTTCTGGTACTATAGTTCTTAATTCTGTTATTACAGTACTCACTAAAAATAAAGCAAGCTATGAGGGCTCATAAACTGATTATTTTGGGAATAATGAGTGCTGGGCATAATAAATTTAAAACTACCAGTTATAAAACAGGAAAAAAAAAAAAACCCTGTTATATCAGAATAACAAGGCCAGTAAAATCCTGGGCATTAATTAAAAGGTAGTTGAAACAAAATTGATGGCCTCGGTTGAAAACATTACAGTACCTAAAATGTCTTATTGACTTCCCCATTGCTGTAATTATCAAAAAAGTGTAATGATACAGAAAAGTTCTGAAAAAGGTCAGGGAGGATAAATAAAATGATCACAGGGTTAAGAACTTCTGTCTAAAGGTAGACTTTAAAACTTAGAAACTCTTTAGTCTTCAGTCTTTAGTATCTAAGATTAAGAGAACATGTAATCTAAGACTTTGAAAATGGGGAATAAATCAGCCAACAAATATATTTTGAGGAAAGACACCAAAATGCATAAATAGGACACATGATTCCCTTCCCACACCCATCTCCCAGTTTGGGGAGATTAGATGTGTGTCTGTGCTGGGACAGGTAACTAATGGAAGGGATGTTAGATGCCACCCTGGGATCACTGCCAGATAATTGAACAGAGGAAGATTGCTAAATGCACAGAGGAGGCAACAGTCACTGTAAGCCAGAGAGATTAGGAAGAGCCTCCTATAATATTTTTTTAAGATTTTATTTATTTATTCATGAGACAGAGAGAGAGGCAGAGGGAGAAGCAGGCTCCCCGCAGAGAACCCAATGTGGGACTCGATCCCCAGACCCGGGATCACGCCCTGAGCTAAAGGCAGGTGCTCAACCACTGAGCCACCCAGGCGTCCCAGAGCATCATAGAATTTGACCTGAGACCTGGAAAGTGAAGAGAAAGTGGTACCAGGTAGGGTGGGCATTTTGGCAAAGTTACAGAAGCTGGAAAGCATGAGGTTCTTCAAGAAACATTTAACGAGATCAGATTTTGTAGGATACTGAAATGTGTGCAAAAAGGCCAAATGAACCTAGATTTTAGAACTTGGACAATAATCAATTTGGAAATTTGACCTTCATCCTGTATAGATCATAGAGATAATAGTCCTAGTAAGTCATAAACAATTTAGAAAGAGAGACAAGTAGAGACTTGAAGTTGGAAGCTATCTTGGTCATTCAGACTTGACATTTGAGTAAGAAAGACCCCAAGATAGATTAGTAAAGAGGTGAAGGTAGTAAGAGACTTGCCAAAGAAAAGAGATTATGAGTTAAGTTTTAGAAGTGCTGAGTTTAGATGTGTCAGGAAATTTAAGTGACAGTTTACACAAAAGATAAGAATGTAGATTTGTTCATATGTGGGTTGTTTTTTTTTTTTTTATCCACTTTTCATTCTCATAAATTGTGGTGATTGAATACAGGGTCAATTTGACTTTTATACTTGGACTTAGGATAGGACTTCCCTCAAATGTTTAAGTTGAATTTATAGAATTCATGAGTAACATGACAGAGGAGACCATCGGCCTGAGGAAGAATGCACAGGAGAAAAGGGCTGAGAGTGTAACTATGGGGATGTGCCTACTAACGTAGGAGAGCAAGAGAGAAGCTGGAAGAGCCTAATTTTAGCAAGAAGGAAGGGGAAACCTTTTCTCAGACTTGAGCAGTGCCAGTGGCAGCTCTTTCTCTGGTGGGATAGTGGTCTAGAAGTGGATAAGGAGGTAAGAGTTTGAACTGTGGGACCTCTGTCGTCTTTTCCCACTCTGACTTTTATTACTTTCTTCTATTTCATTTCCTTCCATTTTATGCTAGTTTTAGTAGTAGTCTTGGAGATGGAAAATGAAGTCAGTCTTTTTTTTTTTTTTAAACTTCTTTAAGATTTATTCATTTGTTTGAGAGGGGGGGAAAAAAGAGCAAGAGAGTGAGCACAAATGAGGGGATAGGCAGAGGGAGAAGCAGATCTCCTGAGCTCCATCCCAGGACCTTAGGATCATGACCTGAGCCAAATGCAGATGTTCAACCAACTGAGCCCCCCAGGTGGCCCAAGAATAAAGTAAGTCTTAAGCAAGCAGCCATTCAGTCCTCTTGTCTTTCTTACTCCCCTTCCAGACTTTTGGCTTACTCTTTGAAGACTGATGAACTAGCAGTTTTATTCATGGTAGTGAGCATCTCACCCATCCCTTGCAACAATGAACAAATGCTTTATGTATTTTTTAGGTGGTAAAGACTGGAATTGAACAAGGGAACGATGCTGGCTATCTCTCTGAATCTCAGGTAAAGTTCTTTCCTTTGAATTTTTTATTAGCTACTGAAAAACCAAGATCTAGAACTCTTTATAAAGCTGAGAAAAGGAAAGGTACCCAAAGTCTATCTAAAATGTTTTTCTTCTGGTGACTATCATTTCTCAGGGTTACTCTCAGTGAATAGATGTTAAGAACACCTTAGTGGTCAGTGATCCCAGCTACTTGAACTTGCTCTCAGTAATGAGGGTTTAAGTAGGGAAAGCAGGGCCAGAGTTCTAATTCTTTCAAATGAATCATTGGGAGGTTTTGGTTCTGGAGTTGGGCTGGTTATATTGTGATAAAAATGAATACATTGAGAGAAGAATACATTTCTTACTCATTAGGGCCTAGAGATAAAACTTTGAAGGCCAGCCTCTCTTTGGTGAATTAGAAAATGGAAGGAAATGTTGTGTAGCAACTGAAAGAACACAGAGGAGCATGTGAACAAGCCTCACCTCTTCCCACTTTTCCAACAAATTGGTGGTATTATAGATTTAAGTGGTTACAGTTATTTTTAAGTTTTAAGCAATCATTGAAGAATGACTGCTCTTTGATAATAAGACAGAAGGTATCTGAATATGCTCAGGACATATTCAAGAGAAAACATTTCTTGTATTGGTTGCTTACTACAGTGCATTCTGAGTTAGTCTTTTACCTCCTAACCAGCTACATATATACATATGTACAGAAAAATTGAAGCACAAGTTTCACAAATCATTGTCCTCACTGTGTACATTGTACTCATATTTCCTATGTGTACGACCCACTAACCTCATGACCACCGATGGGTCTCTAGCCACAGTTTGAAAATCACTGATTTGGGATCCCTGGGTGGTGCAGCGGTTTAGTGCCTGCCTTTGGCCCAGGGCACGATCCTGGAGACCCGGGATCGAATCCCACGTCAGGCTCCCAGTGCATGGAGCCTGCTTCTCCCTCTGCCTATGTCTCTGTCTCTCTCTCTCTATCTGTGTGACTATCATAAATAAATAAAAGCTTAAAAAAAAAATTCTCTTTAAAAAAAAAAATCACTGGTTTACTGAATAGGATACACTGTATCAAGATCAGTAGAACATTGTTGCATATTAGGGCATGAAAGCAACTTTATTTGGGGGATTCCCTTTGAAATGCTATTTGTAACCATGTAACCATACTGGTAAATGCTAGTAATATTGATGATGATGATAGCTGACATTGAGTCCCAGTCATTTTACTAGCATTCTCACTTAATTCCAGCAATACTGTAAAATAAGTATTGTTTTTCCCATTTTAAGGATGAAGAAAGCTTGACAGCTGTGAAATGGCAGAGCCAGGATTTCAAACTCAGTTCTGTCAAACCTAGACTCTAAATCTCATCTTTTTTTTCTTTTTTAGATTTTATTTAGGGGCAGCCTGGGTGGCTCAGCAGTTTAGCGCTGCCTTTGGCCCCGGGCATGATCCTGGAGACCTGGAATTGAGTCCCACGTCAGGCTCCCTACATGGAGCCTGCTTTTCCCTCTGCCTGTGTCTCTGCCTCTCTCTCTCTCTCTCATGAATAAATAAATAAATAAAATCTTTAAAAATAAATATATATATATATATAATTTATTCATGAGAGACACAGAGAGAGAGGCAGAGACATAGGCTCCCCACGAGGAGCCCAATGTGGGACTTGATCCCAAGACCCTGGGATCACGCCCTCAGCTGAAGGCAGCCACTCAACCGCTGAGCTACCCAGGCGTCCCAAAATCTTATTCTTAACTGCTAATCTGAGAGTGGCTCTCTGTAAGCATTAGGGGACTTTTCAGAGCTATAGGTGTCATGCAGACAGCCTGCTACAACAAAAGAGACCCAGAATTGAGAGTCCTACTGCTAGGATATGAGTTCCAATCCTGCCGCTTGAGGTGTTGTCGTGACTTAATTTCTCTGAGCCTCCTCTTCCCAGTCTTCAACATAAGAGGGTTGATTGAGAGGACCATGAAAGGTCCGTTTTGACCGTAACATTCTAGTACATGAAAAAGGTTAGCTACCACCACCTCTGGAGCAGAGAATCTAGAGCTCGGGTGAATCCAACCCTTTTCACAGTAGTAGTCAGAAAGTACCACAGATAAGACATTACGGGGGCCATGGAGCACTCGGGGTTCCGTGTGTGTTACCTCTACTCTGCAAGGAAATCGGACTGAAGGAACTCCCATCGCTGAGACTCTGAAGTTCCACTGTTTTTTTGGTTCTCCTTTATTTTCCAGAAATTTGGAGAGCTTGCAATGACCAAAGAATCAAAGGCGTTGGTGGGACTTTATCATGGTCAGGTCCTGTGTAAGAAGAATAAATTTGGAGCTCCGCAGAAAGAAGTAAAGTAAGCTCAGCTCTGCCTTATGGAGCCTATGTGGGTTTCACTGCAAAGCTAGATTCCTACCTTCCGTCTTGCCTACATGTCTTCTATCCTGAGCATATTAGATCCCTCTTCCTCCTAACAACTTTCTGGCTTTCAAAGTTTTCAGCCTGAGTTTTCTCCAGACCTCTCTATTGGCTTCTGTAGCAGCTTTCCTGTCTTGCTATTGATGTCCCCTAGAAGTCTGGTTTATGTCCCAAACCAGACACAACTATACGATGTTTACTGATCTTGTGTCTTCCTGTGATTTGAGATACCATCCCTGGGAACTCATACTTCTTCCTCATAAAAAAATATATAGCCTCATTCTGATTGTTAAAGGCTTGTCTTTCTAATTTACAACCTAAATATTTTGTTTAATATTTTATTTATTTATTCGAGAGAGAGAGAGAGAGAGAGAGAGAGGCAGAAGGAGAAGCAGGCTCCATGCAGGGAGCTGGACGTGAGACTTGATCCCAGGTCTCCAGGATCACAACCTGGGCCCAAGGCAGCGCTAAACCGCTAAGCCACCCAGGCTGCCCTACAACCTAAATATTTAAGATACTATTTGCCTGTTTCATGTCTATTCTTTTTAGCAAGACTTTCAATATTATGCTGCCTAAAAGCTTTTCAACATTTTAAATTTACTAATGCCCCTAAATTCACCTTCTAGCTCAGTGGTTCTCAGCCTGGGGAATGTTGCACCCTAGGGATCATTTGATGATGTCTGGAAACATTTTTTGGTTGTTATAGGTGCTTCTGGCATCTAGTGAGCAGAGGTCAGGGATATTGCTAAACACCCCATAGTGTATGGGACAAGCCTAAGAATTAGAATAATCAAAAATGTCAGTAATGCCAAGGTTAAGTAATACTGCTTTAGCTGAACTACTGTGAGGGCTTTCAGAGCAACTAATGTTACTACTTTCTCCATCTCCTTCACCTTTAGCAACATTACAATCCAAAAAAGAAGATAAGGGATCCCTGGGTGGCACAGCGGTTTAGCACCTGCCTTTGGCCCAGGGCGCGATCCTGGAGACCTGGGATCGAATCCCACGTCGGGCTCCCGGTGCATGGAGCCTGCTTCTCCCTCTGCCTGTGTCTCTGCCTCTCTCTCTCTCTCTCTCTCTCTCTCTCTCTCTCTCTCTCTCTCTCTCTGTGTGTGTGTGTGTGTGACTATCATAAATTTAAAAAAAAAAAAAATGGGTAGGAAATCTGGGTGAGACAGATAACGATGCTAGCCCAGAGGGCTGATTTCCAAATATAATATGAACTACAACTATAACTACTTCTCCAGCACACATGGTGATCAGTAGGGATCATTACCAGTCCAGTTGTGTTTGTTCTACCCAACATGGAAACAGTATCCTGCAATCAGTAGGTGCTGTAGTACAGTAAGATGGCCACTTAAGCACTTATGTCAGCATCTCTTCATACATTCTACAAAAATCAAACATTAACAAGGACAAAAAAGTCACCCATTCCCCATGCATAGCATAAGTGCAAGGCAGATATGCTACTAACTTCTCATTATGTAAGAGGGAAACCTCACTGTAACAGTAAATAAAAGGAAGCAAGAGAGAAAAGTATTAAAAAGAGAGAGAGAGAGAGAGAAAAGTATTAAGAGTCTTGCAAAATCCTACAACTGTGAAACACACCAACTGCTACTTCTTCACCCTACCCCTTTACTCCACCATCCCTCTATCTACCAAAAAATGCCATCAATTAAAGAGACTACACTTTGCAACTGCAGAGTCCTCTTAAATAATGAAACCTAATGAGCTACTCCAGACACCTCCTCCTATCTGTATATACTTCTTCCTGTCATAGGCAGCTAGACATAATGCCATCTGGAGAGGGTATTATTATACCAAATACACGAAAAAGGCAGAATCCACATGCATCTCATATAAGAAGAAGTAAGAAAAAGTATCAAAATACTTAGGCTTATGAAGATTCTCCCCCCTAAAGCAGTCACAATACAGAAGAAAACTATAACAAAACACTTCCAAATTTGAATCAGATATCCTTAAATAAGCATTTGCAGATAAGAATCACCTTGAATCAGAAATTTAAAAACTCGGGACACCTGAGTGGCTCAGCGGTTAAAGCATCTGCCTTTGGCTCAGGGTGTGATCCTGGAGTCCTAGGATCGAGTCCCGCATCAGGCTCCCTGCATGGAGCCTGCATCTCCCTCTCCCTGTGTCTCTGCCTCTCTCTCTTAGTGTCTCTCATGAATTAATTAATTAATTAATTTTTAAAGATTTTCAAGAACTCAGAACTAAATGTACAGAAAAACAGGGTGATGCAAGAGTTGGCCTAACTTGGAAATAAATTGGGGAAAAAGGAGATGAGGAATTAATCATAGGGTACCCAAGGCAGAATAGGGTGAACAGATTTACTAAAACTTGGAAGAATAGGGGCACCTGGCTGGCTCAGTAGGAAGAGCAAAAAACTCTTGATCTCAGGGTCATGAGCTTGAGCCCCATATTGGGTGTAGAGATGACTTAAATAAATAAACTTTAAAAAAAAGAAGAACCTTGAAGAATTAAAGAAAGGGGATTTTTTTTTCTACTTTCCCAGCTGCCAGTGATGCCCTCTGCTTCCTCCACTTCTGTCTCTAGGCTCTTCCCCCTTACCTTGGATAATCATTTGAATTCCTTATCTATTTTATTTTTTAATTAATTTTTTATGCAAAAAATGGACTTACTCTTTTTAAGAAAACTGTTATAAAGTTAAATATTAACTGATAGTATTTTGTGTTTATGGTTTGAATATTGTACTATAAAAGGAATCCTCTGTGTGAAGCCTGTAACTGGCTCCTTTCAGTGGTATGGCTTGGAGACTGTGCATATTGGTACATATCAGTTAACTTATTCCTCTTAATCTTCTACTGATGGATTGATGGCTCTTTGCAGTTTTTCATGATTACGAACACTGTATGACTATTCGTCGCAGTTTGTCATCTTATGCATAAATACTTTCATTGGAGTAGATAATGAGAAATAGAATTACTAGTTCGTGGGGTACGTGAGGTTTAGTTTTAATAAATTTGTCCTCCAAAGTAGGACAATACATACTTCCATCAGCCATGCAGTGAAAAAAACAATTTTTGTACATCCCCCCCTGATGCTTTTACAATTTTTGCCAACCTGGTGGGGAAAGAATATCTCATTTTAATTTGCATATCCCATGTTATGAGGGAGGTTAAGCATCTTTGTTTTCAGTTTGTTTGTTTTAGTGAATTGCGCTTTTTAAAAATATTAATTTATTTACTTATTTATTTTTTTAAGATTTTATTTATTTATTCATGAGAGACACAGAGAGAGAGGCAGAGACACAAGGCAGAGGGAGAAGCAGGCTCCATACAGGGAGCCCAACGTGGGACTCGATCCTCGGTCTCCAGGATCACGCCCTGGGCTGAAGGCTGCGCTAAACCGCTAAGCTACCTGGGCTGCCCTTAATTTATTTTTTGAGAGAGAGAGAGCAAACTCACCCAAGAAAGATTGGGGCGGGGTGGGGGCAGAGGGAGAGAACTCCAAGCAGACTCATTACTGGGCTCGGAACCCAAACCAGGGCTCAGTTCTGCAACCCATAAGATCATTTCCTGACCCGAGACCAAGAGTCAAACACTGAACTGACTTGAGTCACCCAGGCATCCCAGAATTGCTTTATACAAACCCTTCCCCATTTTAGTGGGTTGTCCTTTTTTTAAGTAATCTCCACGCACAATGTGGGGCTTGAATTCTTGACTCTTGGAGATCGAGTCACATGCTGTGCTGCCTGAGCCAGCCAGGTGCCCCATGTCTTTTTTAAGTGACACATGCATGTTCTTCATTTCCCAAGTTGTAATTCTTTGCTGCAATATATATTGCAGATTTCCTCCTATTCTATGGTTGTCTTAATTTTGTGGGGTCATTTCTGTTTGTGACAAATTTTTAGTTTTCATGCAATAAATACCTTTTTTAGCCCTATTCTTTATGTCTCTCTATCCTGTTTTCTCACTGTTTTCCAGTTAATTAAACTAACAATGTAGGGGCGTCTGGGTGGCTCAGTCCATGAAGCTTCCAACTTTTGACTTCAGCTCAGGTCATGATCTCAGGATCATGGGATTGAGCCCCCCCCATCGGGCTCCATGCTCAGTGAGGAATCTGCTTGAAATTCTCTCTCCCTCTCCCTCTGCCACTCCACCCCCATGCACACGCATATGATCTCTCATAAATAAATAAATCTTGGAGCACCTGGATAGTTCAGTGGTTGAACATCTGCCTTTGACTCAGGTCACGATCCTGGCCGGCGTCCTGGGACTGAGTCTTGTATCAGGCTCCCCAGAGGGAGCCTGCCTTTCCCTCTGCCTATGTCTCTGCCTCTCTCTGTCTCTCATGAATAAATAAATAAAATATTTAAAAATACTAATAAATACTGTTAAAAAAAACAAACACTAAACATAGAAATGCATGTGTTACTACAAAGCTACATTTAAAAGATGCTTCCAGAACTTGAAATTAGGTTTCCTTTTCAGGTCATAAACATGATTTTTGAAAATTATAATCAGAATTGTTAGGAATGAAACTTTATCCTAGTATTACAACTCTGGTTTTTTTAAGATTTTTATTTATTTATTCACGACAGACACAGAGAGAGAGAGAGGCAGAGACACAGGCAGAAGGAGAAGCAGGCTCCATGCAGGGAGCCCAACGTGGGACTCGATCCTGGGTCTCCAGGATCATACCCCTGGCCGAAGGCAGCACTAAACCGCTAGGCCACTGGGGCCGCCTAGTATTACAACTCTAATTTAAGTCTACATAGTGCTGTTAACTTCGGCTTTTATGAAGGAAGATGTTCTGGAAAAATTTTTTTAGTTGTTTACTATGGGAGCATGGCATATTGCTCCAGAATTATGAAAAAATAAAAATAAAAAAGAGAGAGAGAATAAGCAGATATGCTCTCTGGCCCACAAAATACTTAGAATTTAATTGAAGAAACAAAAATAGTGAATATGAAGCCATTCCAGAATACTGTGGGGTAAGCCAGATGGTCCTAAGAAGTTTAAGAGAAGTTGGAGGGTAGAAAAGGCAGCAATGTGCATGTATGGAGGTATTGTGAGGAGGGGTGTGATAAGGGCTGGAAGCAAAGAAAACATCCAGGAGAATTTTGATGTAATCCAAGTAAGGGTGATAATGGCACAAATTTCAGAAGAAATGAAAGCTTACTGGAAAATGGTAAAATCAGTAAAATAAGTAGTCAGAAGAAGAGAGATTAGTCTTTGGGCATATCATGGCAAATTGGCTTTTGTTTGGAAACCAGAGATATTCATATTGACATCAACATAAATCAGGTTGTTTTTGTTTTGTTTCAGTGATCTTGTTTTGTTTTCAGTGATCTCCAGGCATTTTTATAGATAAAAATTTAAAATACTTCATAGATAAAATTTTAGATAAATTTATAGATAAATTCATAGATAAAAATTTTTATAGGAAAAATTATTTAAAATACCTTGTTGTGCCCACTTTTGTTGGTTTATTGAATAATTTGGGTGATCTCCCACTTTTACTAAAGTAATTACCAGAAGTCATTCATGCTTTCCTTCTAGGGACCTAGCCATTCTTGGTGCAGGGCTGATGGGAGCCGGCATTGCCCAGGTCTCTGTGGATAAGGGCCTGAAGACCATACTTAAAGATGCTACGCTAACCGGGCTGGGCCGAGGACAGCAGCAGGTGTTCAAAGGGTAAGCCAGCTCTCTGTCTCTGTCAGCAATATGCTATTCGTTTTTTGCCATTATGGATTCCTTTTTCCTGAACATGGTAGGTACTGGATGCTCCATGGTTAAGCTGTTTCCTTTGACTTTTAGAAACACTGATTCCTTTCCCTTAGTTTTATTGTACATGTTACAGTGTGCAGTAAAATGTAATGTCTAACTGCAGAAGAGAAAACTACCAGATATTTTTACATGCCATTTATTTCGTGCTTTGGTATCAAGACTAGAAGGTCTCATGTTTGTGAATTTTGGTAGTTTCCATATCACTGCTGTATTATTAGGAAACACTGAAACAGCACAACATTGTGGAAGATGAGGAGGTGGGGAAGTATGCCAGAACTGCACATTGAGGGTAGAGCTGGGATCAAAACTCTTGAACCTTCTATTTCTTGGCTGGCACAACTGTAGAGAAGCAGGAAAAGAATTTGGTTCCACAATGTCTGAGGCTTTACAGACTGTGTCTCCTTCTTATCACTGAATTAGTAAAAGGTCAATACTACTTTCTCTCCTGCTCACCTACCCCTTCTCACCCCGGGGCCAAACACTGCCTGTTTGCAGAGTGGGGGGAAACCAAGCAGCCACTTGGGCAGACTGGGAATTGGTTTCAGGCCAGTTCTGTGCCTGTGGAAAAGCTGGCTGCACTTAGACTGTCCTTTTTTTTTTACAGTTTGACAATTTCTTTTTTTTTTTTTTTAATTTTTATTTATTTATGATAGTCACACAGAGAGAGAGAGAGGCAGAGACACAGGCAGAGGGAGAAGCAGGCTCCATGCACCAGGAGCCCGACGTGGGATTCGATCCTGGGTCTCCAGGATTGCGCCCTGGGCCAAAGGCAGGCGCTAAACCGCTGCACCGCCCAGGGATCCCCCACTTAGACTGTCCTATGCATGACTTTTAGTCAAATGAGGTTTTTTTGATGTTTCTCATATAGGTTATGTAGCTTCAGCATGTTTGACCTCATTTCTGCAGAGAGATTATGTTGCTACTGTCATGCTATACAAGTTGTGGCAGGTTTAATCATTTTGGCAGATTATTGTAAGATAGCAAGGAATTGGAGTAAAAGATTCGTGACAAAAAAAAATTTTTAATTGGCACGTGCTTGATAACATGGCCCTGAGACTAGCATGTAAACATCCCCAAACACCATCACAGTCACCAAAATGAGAAATTGCTGCTCTAAAATAGATCCCACCCTCTGTCTCTTTTGGATTTAGGTTCCCCAGCTTTCCCTTTGTGTCTCAGAAACATCAGGCTCTGGCAAGTGCCCCTTACCGTGCTGCTGACTTAGGACATAAATGTTTCCCATCCTCTCTTGAAAACAGTTTCATTAGGGATTAGAATTAGAGCAACTAATAATGTTTTGAGTTCTGATGAGCATTTTGTTTGCTAACTGCTGACATCGTTGTCAGAAACCGAGAGATTTGAACCCATACTTTTTAAGACTTTGAATACTTCTTTGAACTTACCTCGTGGCTTTAATTTTTCTTTTTAGTTAAGGAAATTAGTGAATGGGATTCAGGAAAACTCTAGGTCAGTTATTCTGAAAGTGTGGTCAGATTAAAACCTAAGAGAGCCTACTTTTCTTGGCAGTGAAAAGTAATCGGTTAAATGTTTGAGTAGCAGGAATCCTTTTTATCTCCCTGTGGGAAAGAAGAAACCTTGAGTTAATATTTTATGTAATCAATATAATTTGCTACTTATACTATGTGCCGACTGGGAAGTAGATTAAGAATATAAGAAAATAATGCTTTGTCTCGGTTTTCCAGGAGATTACAGTTACAGAATAACAAAATGATGTGTAATCAGGTAAAATAAGTTCATGTGGTCTAGGACACCTGTTGGGTGTTTTCTCTGTTATAGGTACAGAGTTACCAGAGCTGCATCTTTGTTTTGCCATTCTAGTATTTGTGTCTACTCTTCTTGGCAAATTTAACTATTTTTTGAGTGATAGAGTTTATGTAAGTTTTACTTGGAAAGGCATCTTATAGTTTGGGGGCCAACGTATCTTTCTCCTAGTACCTTGCCATTTGACCATGTGTCCCTCTGAGCCTGTTTAAGCAACCCTTCTCTCTCAAAATGGGAGTAATAGAATTATCTCATAGAGTTGGTAGAAACACATAGCACAATGTCTGGCCCATGGATGCTCAATAAATGGTAAGTCTCCTTTTCTCTATTTTTTCTAGATTGAATGATAAAGTGAAGAAGAAAGCTCTAACATCATTTGAAAGGGACTCCATTTTTAGCAACTTGACTGGGCAGCTCGATTACCAAGGTTTTGAAAAGGCTGACATGGTGATTGAAGCTGTTTTTGAGGACCTAAGTCTTAAGCACAGAGTGCTAAAAGAAGTGGAAGCAGTAAGTATGAGGCCTGTTGTACATGAATTCTCGTTAAGTGAGTGGAGGACACAGATGCAGGTGTTCTTAAAAGGCAACTTGTGGTTCTTGTTATAGGGCTGTTCATGTCCAAACATCAGTTTTTTGTGAACTCATGCACAGTATATATGTTACAAAGGTCAAATCTGGGTCTCCAGGCAAGAAAATCAAGTAGCACAGGGTTCATTAGCATTCTGTGGGAGTTCGGTCACCCAGACCTACAGGTAGCCTCATGGAGGATAGCCAGCTGTGTTGACATTTTGGGTTGGCTACAGCCATAACTAAACTTCACATCTAGCCAGCATAGGAAGTAGGGGAGGAATTATTGCTCCAGGCAGGTTTCACATGCTTACTTTGTGGAAATGCTTTGGTCTTGATCCCAAGTGTTCTACATGCCATGAACAAAACAGGTACCTGTATTGGGTGGTACAAGGAAAAATGCCCAGAGAGGAACAAATGACAGTAACCTGAGTACAAGGTAGAACCAGGGCCTGGAGCAGCAGCCTATAGTTAAATAAATGTGGGCTAGTAGATTGTGCAAACAAAATGAAACTGGCTTGGTAGCACTCCAAGTTTCTGGAGTAGTGGCCATACTCTTAAAGTGCCCTGTGAGTGAGGGCAATCCCTGCTCTACCACAGACTCAGCCTACAGAGGGTTTAGAAACTAAAGACCAGGTTGGGAGAGAAACAAAAGATAAGCAGCCGGCCTGGGACAGCTTCCACTTTGGAATCCATGCACTGGAAAATCTTTCCTTTTGACAAAGGGTAATGTAGATTCAGCTGAGAGAGAGCTGAGTGGATTTGTATTCCATCTGTACTAAGTGGCATTTCAGCACAGATACATAAGTGGTATCACAGGGCTTTGAGGGCACTGCTGAGCCAGTGGCAGGCAGATTCCAAGGAGCAGCAGAAGCTGACACAGGCAGCATGGAGAGAGGAGCTTTACCAGTTGACTAGGTGTTGGTATTTGCTTCTGGAAAATTGTGGTTGCAGTTGGGAAACTAGTGATCAAGGGAAAGAGAAAGAGGGATCAAATCAAGAGGAGTGCAGACTCTGAGCAAACCTTTACAGCATTGCCTCTGGCTTCCAAGAGGGCAGAAAACGGGGCTTTTTAAGGCCTGGCCCAGAGCTTCAGAGTGTCACTCCTGCTTTCCATTGGTAAAAGCAAGTCACAAGATTCAAGAGGGAGGAAGCAGACAATACCTCTGGAGCGGGGGAGAGCCACGTGTGAACCAGGAAGGGAGAACTGTTGCCTGCTCTCTTTGGAGACATTGGTCCACTCTTCATGGAGACTTTCCTCACCAGAATAAGATGCCATACCTCTCAGACATGCCACTTGAGACTCTTCCTTGCGGTCACGCTCTGCTTTCGACTTCGCACTTCTGATTAAAATCATGGGGGCGTGGTCACAAGCTGATTGCTGAGCCAGGTTTTGTCCAACAGGCGCCTCTCTAGGTTTTTCCCTTTCTTCTTTATAAAAAAATCTTGATTTGGTATTTAACCTTTATCCTCCTTATAATTGATGTTATTTTACACTCAGCTCTTTAGTGTGTTGCATGTATTTTGAACCTTGATTCCTGTCTCTGATGTTAGGATTTTGCCTGTCCCGGTTTGCACAAATTTGACAGGTGTGCCTTCCGTGTGTTTTATGCATGCAGCTGAATAAAACTTGAATAACTTGGGATCATGAACAGAATGCTGAGACAGTCTATGTTAGAGATTTTTCTCCAGGGTGATAAAGCTAACAGTTAATAGTATTCATGTGCCGTAGATTAATTACAGTGGTGTCCAGTTTTCTAACAGTACCCTGTATAAAATGAGCTAGGCATGCATGTTATGACTTGTTCTTAGAAAAGTAAAGGGTGCAGGTATCATGAACTTCTGGATTCGAGGGCAGATCTGAGCAAGAAGAGGGATTGGCACATAGGCTGGATCTTGAAACGAATGAGATTTAACTCAAGGTGATCTCTTCAGTGTTTATCTGAAGTGTCTTATTTACCTAACTGCTGAGATGTAGTCTCTGGGTTAGGAAGGATGCTGAGCCAGAGATGGAAGGAGGCTGAATGGGAAAGAGAACAAGGTCACACACAGAAGCCCTTGGTGGTTGTAAATATCAGGTGAATAGTGTCTCCTGTCTGAGTGGCTGTGGGGAGAGCAGGGCCAGGCCCAGGACTCATACTTTAGCTTTGCTTCAGACTTCAGTCATCTCCCGGGTTTATGTGACATTCTTAAATGTTATTCCCCTGCAGGTGATTCCAGGTCACTGTGTCTTTGCCAGTAACACATCTGCTCTCCCAATCAATGAAATTGCTGCTGCCAGCAAAAGACCTGAGAAGGTAAATTCTGAACAGAGGAAAGACCCTGAACTGTTTTCCTATCGCAGGCTCCCAGAGGAAGGCTTAGAGCATGAGAAGGGCCTGTGTGGATTGTGAAGTGGAGGGAGTGATGAGGTTTTCCCCAAAACTGGGCATAGAGAAACTAATACCATGACCATTCAAGATGCTGGGATAAGTGAAATGAACTATAACCAAAATAAGCTTTTCTAGGTGATCTGCATCCCAAGGTTCGGACTATAAAACGTACCTTTATTACAATTAGGTATTTAAAGATAGGTCCAAGGAGCACCTGGCTGGCCAAGTTGGTAGCATATGACTCTTGATCTCAGGGTTGTGAATTTGAGTCCCATATTGGGTGAAGAGAGTACTCTAAAAATTTTTTTAATTAAAAAATAATAAAGATAGACCCTAAAATAAAAGGGGATACTCCAAAATATCACTTCAGCTACAGAGTAGACACTGCTAATGATCTAGGACATGTTTGGTTCCAATTCCACATCCAAGAATAGAAGATCAGGAGGTGGGATGCCTGGGTGACTCAGTGGTTGAGTGTCTGCCTTCAGCTCAGGTTGTGATCCCAGAATTCTGGGATCAAGTACCGCATTGGGTTCCCTGCATGGAGCCTGCTTCTCCCCCTGCCTGTGTCTCTGCCTGTCTCTTTTTGTGTTTCTCATAAATAAATAAAGAAAGAAAATCTTAAAAAAAAAAAAAAAAAAAAAAAAAAAAAGAAGAAGAAGAAGAAGATCAGGAGGTGTGGTGAGGTGTGTCCACATATGGGTTCACTTAGAATTTCTACCCAGGACATGAAAAGGTAGAAGCACTTTCAGTAAGTATTTGGAATAATGCAGACATTTCTCTTTGGGCGTCTGCTGTCTACTAGAGCAACCTAGGGAAAGTGAAGGCACTCAAGGAGAAATGAAATACCTCACGTCTCTGGAGGATAGCAATTAGCCTTAGGTAACCAGAGCCAGCCAAAAGTAGGCAGGAAATATAAGAGACCTGTAAGCAGCTAAAATTGTTAATACAGAGTCCTTGTACTGAAAACACAAAAGTCTGTTTATTCCTATTCTAATAGTTTGGTAATACAAGGTAATCTTGTTTTCTCACACATAGCAGATTGGAAGTGATGTGGGGCCTGACAGAGGCAAGTGCAGGGATGGCAGGAAAAGGTCATAAGGAGAAGTGGCAGCTGATAATGTTACACTAAGGGAAGACACAACAACAGTATAAAGGGAGATGACAATCTGGCCATGTCACATCACTCAAAGCACCTCTGCAGCATTTTAAGTCAGTAAAGGAGAACCTTTGATGCTAACTTCTCATTTTCCAGTGGGAAAAGTATCATGCTTTGCAGTCCTGGCCTCTAGGTATCTCAGATAGCTTCCATAAGTCATCTGCTTCCCCTATCTTATATAAAATTAAGGGCAAAGGGTCACAGGTTGGGTGATCAGCCATCTGCTTATCCAGAACAAGTTGGTCACCTCTGGCAGAGCTTTCTTGAGTGTTGAAAAATGGATTTTGCTTGGGGCAGTGATTATATAGGTGTATATACAAAACTCATCGAAATGAACACTTATACACTCATTGTGTGTAAGTTATATATCATAAAAGCTAATCCCTTTTGCTTAGAAGTACTGAGTCTGAAACAGGTCTGGTTTTTTAAAAAATCATTTAGACATAAAGAACGTTTAGGATTTAGAAGCAACTTTTGGATTGGTAAATTTATGAAACATTTAAGTGACCTATGTGTTACATAATGGAGAGTAGGCAGACTCTGGAGACAAGCTAACTGTGATGGAATCCCATTGCCATCCACTGACTGGCCCTGAGCTACTAGTTTTAACCTCCTGATGTCTTTTTTCCTCATCTAGGTAAGACTGACTAGTTCACAGAGTGATGGATTAAATGTAAGGAATAAATGGCAATTGTATTAAAGAACAGTGGACAGCCAGTAATCAGCAAATGGTAGATATCGTTAATTATATCTCACAGCTAAAGTGAGGGTAGACAGAGCAAAACTCTAGTTTTATGATTAAATTGTCTTCTCCCATGGCAATTCACTTGGGAGGACTGTTAGCCTGAGGAGGAGGTTCTGAACTTCAGCATGTATTAGAATCACCTGGAAGGCTTCTTAAACACAGATCTGGGCCCTGCCCTGTCTCTCATTCAGTAGATCTGGATCTGGGGTGGGCCTGAGCATCTGTAGTTCTAAATTTCCCAGGCAGTGCTAATGCTGCTGGTCAAGTTACTTCATTAGTGTAATGAATCTTCAGGCACATTTGACTGTTGATAAATCTTAAAACAAACAAACATTTATTTGAAAGAAAGAGAGCTATGAGGTGGGACGGGGTGGGGAGAGACAGAGGGAGAGAGAGAATCCCAAGCAGACTCCCCTTGAGCATAGAGCCTGACACAGGGCTCAGTCTTACAATCCCAAGACTAAAATGAAGAATTGGAAGCTGAACCAGCTGAGCCACCTAGGCATCCCTGCATGTCGATAAATGTTATTTAAACCCAGGATCCTGGGCGCCTGGGTGGCTCAGGAGTTGAGCGTCTGCCTTCTGCTCAGGTCGTGGTCCCGGGGTCCCAGGATCAAGTCCCACATCAGGCTCCTCGCAGGGAGCCTGCTTCTTCCTCTGCCTGTGTCTCTGTCTCTCTCTCTCTCTCTCTCTCTCTCTGTCTCTCATGAATAAATAAATAAAATCTTTTTTTTTTTTTTAATTTTTTTTTTAATTTATTTATTATAGTCACAGAGAGAGAGAGGCAGAGGCACAGGAAGAGGGAGAAGCAGGCTCCATGCACCGGGAGCCTGACGTGGGATTCGATCCCGGGTCTCCAGGATCGCGCCCTGGGCCAAAGGAAGGCGCCAAACCGCTGCGCCACCCAGGGATCCCAATAAATAAAATCTTTAAAAAAATAAACCCAGTATCCTGCTGGTGAGACCCATCTGTGTAAAATCCAGATACATCTCTGACAGTCTAGCATATTGACAGATTCTTCTGCCTACCTCGGTTTCCCCTGTCCTCAAAAAAAAAAAAAGTGGCCCTAGGGCAGCCCCGGTGGCCCAGCGGTTTAGCGCCACCTGCAGCCTGGGGTGTGATCCTGGAGACCCCGAATCAAGTCCCACATCGGGCTTCCTGTATGGAGCCTGCTTCTCCCTCTGCCTGTGTCTCTGCCCCTCTCTCTCTCTGTCTCTATGAATAAATAAAATCTTTAAAAAAAAAAAGTGGCCCCTCTAAACCAACAGTATCATTAATATGAGTGGAACTTTCATTCATTCTTCCCTGATAAATCTAATTTGGCCATGAGCTGTGATTTTGGCACTAATTCTTGGTAGAATCTATCACCCTCAGTGAAAAACCTTAGAAGCAGATGGAAGAGGAAGATTCCAGTGAGCCCTCTGAACATACTGAACTTTTTATCAAAGAACCACAGAGCCAAACCACTCAACTGGATCAAGCAGTATTCCTGTGTCACGACCACCTTTCTCTCCCTTGCTTTCCCGGCCAAAAATGAGTGCTATCCAGTTCCCTCCTCAGCGTTGTTACATCTGTTGGCTTTGTACTCACTCCCCTTGGCAGGTGATTGGCATGCACTACTTCTCTCCTGTGGACAAGATGCAGCTGCTGGAGATTATTACAACAGATAAAACGTCTAAGGACACCACTGCTTCAGCGGTAGCTGTTGGGCTCAAGCAGGGGAAGGTCATCATTGTGGTGAAAGTAAGGAGCTGTGTAACAACAGAGTGACAGATGTGGGGAAAGTTCTGTTAAGATTCCTTGTACCTCCAGGCTTGTTTTGCCTATGTTTGCCTCAGAATCATACCAAACAACCTTTTGGTATGATTTTTCCCTTAGTTGTCTACGGTGTGGACAGTGGTATGGACTGTACTGCTAAGTCAGGGTCTGGGACATCGCAGGTTCTCCCAGCCACGCTGCCCTGGCTGTGGCTTCCCGTGCATTGTAGTTGTAACAGTTCTGTTTGGGAAGATAAACCACCGTGAATTTTGAAATGACATGTGGGGAAGAGAGCCTGCTTTCAGATTCTTCCACATTATCTCCCTTGGCAGGATGGACCTGGCTTCTATACCACTAGGTGCCTTGCACCCATGATGTCTGAAGTCCTCAGAATCCTCCAGGTTGGTACTGCTTTTGGAACGTTGGAGACATCTTCCACTCCTTAAACCAGTCCTCTGACTGGTACTGTCAAGATGAGGAATGGGCTCCCTTCTAATACACTAAGTCCTGGCTCTTCTCTGAGGGAGCCCTTTTGTACCCAATCCTTCCACATAGTGGTAGAAAATCATGGGCTTTGCTGCCCTCCAGTGGGCAGAATTTTAGCTCTGCTTCTTTAGCTGCATCCCCCTAGAGGCAGGAGCCATCCAGAACAGACAAGCCCACTTGGTCTGATTGTTGCTGGAGCAGCTTCTGCTGCACACACACCCCACGGGTGGCACCTCCTCGCTGGGCACTTATCAGACACAGGCTCCAGGGGATCCGCAACACTGCTCTGTGGTGCTGTCTCCTCTCTCACTTATGGGAAATTTAGGCTTGTCTGCCATGGAATCTCATTACTACTGAGAGTCAGAATTGCAAACAAGGAAACGAATAAAGTGTTCATTCTAAATGAATTTGTTCATTCCTTTAAGTGCCTTAGGTTAGGGAAGGCTCAGACTTTCCCTCCTTTGCTTTCCCTGAGTGAAACAGCCCCAAGTCTGGGCCTGGCTAGGTGGCACCCAGGAGAAAAGTGAGTGTTGGACTGGTTCTGTTTCTGATCATCAGCATGGGAGCCCTCGTAGGAGGGTCTGGAATGTGTGCCCCCCCACCCCCCACCCTACTAAGGTCCCTACTTCCATCCCATTCAGGAAGGAGTTGAGCCTAAGAAGCTGGATTCCCTTACCACAAGCTTTGGCTTTCCTGTGGGTGCTGCCACACTGGTCGATGAAGTTGGTGTGGATGTAGCAAAACATGTATCAGAAGATCTGGGCAAAGCCTTTGGGGAACGGTTTGAAGGTGGAAACATAGAACTGCTGAAGGAGATGGTGTCCAGGGGCTTCCTGGGTGAGTAGCCTCAGAGAAACATAACTAACACCATGAGAACAAAGTTTCCTGAGACACACAGTTACAGAAGGCCCTGGGGGAGTTTTTCCTAAAACCAGAGCCCACTATTATGGGGATTTTTTTAAAATGGTTTCATGACCACCTCTTAGGCTGGGCCTATAGCTTACAGACCAAAGGCAGAACTCTGGCCTGAGGAATTGACCAAGGTCTGCAAGGCAGGCATTTTCATTTGGCCCCAGTCCTAGAGTACACCTGTGATCCTGCAGGAGCGAGCTCTGTACCCGGGCTTTACCATACTCCCTGGCCACCTGTGTGGAAAAAGTAATACCTCTAAACAAAATACGATTGAGGGCCACCAGAGGTGGCTTTCTTTCTTGGCAAAGTAGCAGCAAAATCCACACCAGGACCAGGGCATAGACTAGGTCCTGGTATTGCATATCTGGACATTAAAGCTCACCCACGTGCCCGTTCCCATCCACATACATGGATTCCCAAGCTCCAAGAAACACAAGATCTTTTTTCCTTCTTTGCCAACTCTGCTGACAAACACTAAGTTTTGACAAATACTAAATGTCTAGGGTTAGCTAGATAGACAAATTCAGAAATATGGTTGAGAGACTAGAGCATTACAGCAGACTAGCAGAGAAGAAAATTCGCAGGTCTGGGCTCTGAGATTTGGTAATTCTCCCTTTCCTTTTAGGTCGCAAGTCTGGGAAAGGCTTTTACATCTACCAGGAGGGTGTGAAGACTAAGAATGTGAATTCTGACATGGATGGTATTTTGGCAAGTCTGAAGGTGCCCCCTAAGTATGGCGTGTGAGTGAACTTTAGTAGCTAATAGCGTGGGAATAGGTTTCTCTTCAGCCCTCTTCCATCTTCTCTGTGATAATCACCTTACCTGACCAGAATACTTTTGCCCTCTCCCATGCTATCTCGGTTTCTGCCACGAGTCAGGGTAAGGATAGTAGCTGAGCCTTAGAAAGACCACTGCTCCAGCCTTCCCTCTGAAGGTGTGGAGAGCAACAAAAAGACGATTATCCTAGGTCCCTTGATCCCCCCGCCCCAACCCTATCATTTGTAATTGACAGTTGATGGTGTCAAGAGTCTCTCCACTCTGCCCAACCCTGTTCTAGGTACCAGTTTCAGGTTAATTAGGGCAAGTGGCTCTCAGCCATCTTTTCCAGGAGTGAGGCTGGCCTCCAGGTGGCTTCTTCTCTACACCACTGGAACTTCTGTACCGGCCGGCCCTTGAGCTCCAGCAGCACCAACGTTCATTTTCTGCACTCACAGCTCCTCGGATGAAGACATCCAGTACCGCCTGGTGACAAGATTTGTGAATGAGGCCATCATGTGCCTGCAGGAAGGGATCTTGGCCACACCCACAGAGGGAGACATTGGAGCGGTGTTTGGGCTTGGCTTTCCCCCATGTCTTGGAGGTTGGTCTTACAGGTTGGGAAGGTGTAACTCGTTTTATCCTAGAGCTCTTTTTGTTGTCTCCTTCAACAAAGTCCTATTTTTCCATTTAGGGCCCTTCCGCTTTGTGGATCTGTATGGTGCTCAGAAGATAGTGGACCGGCTCAGGAAGTTTGAGGCTGCCTATGGAAAACAGTTCACCCCATGTCAGCTGCTCATTGACCACGCGAACAGTGCTAACAAGTTCTATCAGTGAGCAGGCCCTCACCCTGCTCGCTAGACTAGCACACTAACCCAGCTGCCCGTGGTGCTGGTTCTCCAGCAGAGTGGCATGTGGCGTCTAGATTTATCAGAGTAACCAGAAGGAAACAAACTCTGGCATTGGGTGTGCACCCTGATTAAAGTGCCTTCAGCTATGACAGTTGCTCCCTTCTGCTGAAGTCTGGCTGTGAATTAGTTTGCACTTCATTAGAAGGAGGAACCACTTCCTGCTCATGAACCCGTAAGTCCTGACACCCAAATTGGCAGTATCTCCAGAACCATCTTGCTGCCTGCTCCTCTAGGGCCAGTGGTGACAGGGCAGTTCTGCACCCAGCCAAATATATAACAATAAAAACCAAACAATTGTCAGCCTCTCTGCCCGCCTGCTCCTTTTTCTTCGGTCTGTGCCCTTCTGGTTTAACCCCCTCCCCCCTTCAAGGAGCTGGAATAAAGCCCAATGCTTTTGGGGTGTGGGTGTGTTGGGACAGTCCTAGATTTCACCTTGAGAGCATAAAGAGCTAAAGCCTCCGAAACCTGGCCATATTTACACGCCCTAGTGGGCTTCTGCTTGCCCTTCCAGAGAGGCCTGACTGACCAGAGCAGGTGAGGTCCCACACGCTTGGAGGCCAGGTTACTAAAGCCGCCTTTCCCCAAACTAATGCCTCATAGTACAATGGTACCCAGTTCTTTTTGTGGTGGGACTCATGCACATGTTCTCAGGATGTTAACATTGGAGTGAAGCACAGGAGAGAGTATCTTCCTGGTCATTATATCCTGTGCATCTTGGCTGCCCCAGATCATGGAAGGATGAATGGGTCATCAGAAACCACGCAACAAGCAGTTCGAGGGAACAATGAGCCAACCCACCAGTGCCACCAAACTGCGAGAGCCTCCTCTCTGCCCTCCCAATGCCCTCTGGGCTGGAGAGTCCCTCCTCTCATGTTCTGGCAGAAGGGCCCACACTGCATGTGTGCAGAATCGGAAGTGTGACTGTGCTGTGCTCTGAACTCGGATGTGACCCATTGCTCCTGCCTCTGCTCCAAGTTGCTAGTACTTCAAATACCCCCTGGTCCCAGGGGGAAGGGAGCTTAGCTCTGGCTCTACTAACTACTCATGGTTGCTGCAAAGCCAGGCTAAAACCAAGTCATCTGTGCATTGGGATTTTCAGATGACCAGTAGAAAGTAGAGAATGGATCCTCTCACCAGAGCCATTAACAGGCTTCTAAATGGGGGGGTCTGGGAGAGCCTCAGGCAGGCATTTGGCCAGTGCAAGAACGTAAACGTGGGCCCTGGCTGGTAACACAGAGCTTTCCGCTCAGCAGCACTAGAAAGTAGGAATTACGTTGAGACACTGGTGGGAGCTGGAAGGTTCTTGTAGGATAGGGGCTGAGGAGGGGCTTTCGGAAGGGAACCCAGGAGTGGGCCACATGCACACCCCATCCCAAAGTCCTCTTGTACCCAGAGGCCTACACATTGTGCCTGTCAGTTCTCGGGACCCTCCAGAGGAAGAGAGCATTGACACCCAGAATTTCACCCGCACTGCTGTTCAGTGCTCTAGCATTTATTTCACGAGTCCTTGAGGATTCACAGAGTGATCGGCAAGGAAACCCAATGCTTCAGGATCACAGTTTGTGTGCTCTACTTCCTGACTCCCTTCCCCTGGAGCGGAGGCATCTGCTCAGGGCATGAGCACCAGCATGGCTTCACTACTCTTAAGAGAAAAACGGAGGAAATAAATATCTAGGTAGGCTAGATAAGGCAGCAGAGAAGGCTGGTCCGTGTGGGGCCTGACGCTAGTGGCATGGGGAGAGTTAGTGTGGTTCTGGGGCAGTGAAACCCGGAGAGCACAGGGGGATGGGTGGTTGTACACAACGGCCAGCCTGCTCTGGGCACAAGCAGATCGCCACGCCCAAGGTCCAGGCCACAGACACCCACTGCGAGGCACAGGAACACGTGCGGGAGGCCTGAGCTCCAGGAGCGGGGAGAAAGCCAGTTTCCCCAAACCACTATGCTTTCTCTTTCCCACCCGTCCCGTGCCAGCGACAGAAAACCGGAGAGATACACCCTGTGTTTGCCAGAGTCAAACGAAGGGGGCAGGAGATGGGCAGAAGGCCACTTGCCTCTAGAACCCAGGAGCAGCTGACCTCAATGTACCTGCTCTTCCACTGAGAAGCTTCTCAGATGGGACCCAACCCGGCAGGACAGAAGGCAGAAGCCTGGGCACTAGAGACGTCAGGGGAGCGTCTGCCTCCCTTAACTAGATGAGCAGGTCAACAGCAGAGCTGTGCTCTCCCAGAGTCCTCACCCGTGAACCAGCGCACAGAGCTGGAGCCTCAGAGGAGCAATGGCACAGACCTGTACTGGATACACCTGTACTCGGGGCCAGGGCCCTAAGGGGAAGGGAAGGGCATCCCAGAGATAATGGAAAAGGCACCCAGATTCGGGCGACTTAGGCCAAAGGCCCAAGGAACCCAGAGGAGAGAGAGGGCTCTTAGGAGATCTGTGCTTCGATTATGGGACATCTTCTTCTCTTGTCACTAACCTGAACCTACAAGCTCGAGAAGTGCAAGATGTCTGAAGCTCCACATCAAGACATGGAAGGATGTCAGGTCACCATGAAGGCCAGTTTTTGCCCCTCCCTACCATGGGAACTGCAGCAATGTGTCCCCAGGCCCAGGCGTGCACTGCTGCCTCCAACCCCCTCCCCACTTACTCTGCACAAAGGCCAGATGTCCCCATTTCCAAGCGTGTCTCCCCTGGATTCACTTCTGAGGGGCTGCCTAGCTGCCTCAGTCTGGCATAGATTCTCCTCGCAGGCAGGACCTGCTCTGGCAGTGCTGTCCCCCCGCAGACCGTGGCTAACCCCCAGGGCCTCCATGCAAGGATTCCAGTTGTGCAGCTACAAGCTGGGAACGTCAGATCTTGGGCCGCCAGCCTTTGATGAACTGCATGATCTTCTTGACCTGCAGCTTGGTGAGGTGGAAGTCATCTGCCAGGATATCCTCACTGAGTTGCACAAAGATGCTGCCATCAATGCGTTCTCGGGCAAAGAAGCTCACCACATCCTCTGAGAGCCCAATGAAACGGAGACTTCGAGAGACTTCTTCCAGAGAGAGCGCAGACAGGTCAGCAGGGGGCTGCCAGGAGGAGGCATCCCGGCCTCCCCAGCCTGCGGCCCCCTCCCGGGAACTGGCAGGAGGCCCCTCCAGGTGCCCTTGGGCCAGAAGGAGCCGTGCCCCACTGGCCTCGGGCCCCTGCAGGGCCACTGGTGACAGCGGGGTAGGGACCTGCCGCAGCACCAAACCTTCCGGTTCAAAGGCCTTGGGGGGTCCAAGTGGAGAAAGGCAGGGTGCCCCCCCAGCTCTGGGCTCCTGACAGCGCAGCAGCTCAGGCTCTGGAGAACTGCCCTGGCCCAGCTCAAAGGGGTCAAAGGGCTCCAGGGTGGGCTCCTGCCACTCAGAGGAGGAGGAGGAGGAGGTGGGGGCCACCGAATAGGCCTGGCCTGGTGAGCCTGGGCCTGGAGAGAAAGCAGGGCTGGAGGTAGCCAGGGGCCCCGAGCTGGTTGTGGGCCCAGAAGAGGAGGCCGCAGAAGGGCCTGAGGGGTAGGCAGGCCCCGAAAAGGGGTTGAGGGCCCCGAACGGAGCAAAGCGTTTCTGGGGGTGAGTGGGCTTGAACAGAGGCGGGCAGCTGTGGTACGCCTTCACCGGGGGATCAGCCCCCAGGAGGGAGACAGCTCGACTGCCCAGGGGCTCTGCAAGGGCCCGGGTGGCCTGGCTGGGCTGCGTGGTCGACGGCAGGGGTCCCGGGGGCGGGCGGCTAGAGGCCTCGCCCGCCTTGCAGTCTCCCCAGGTGCATGGGTAGCAATAGAGGGAGTAGGCGTCCGGCGACGGGGAGCCACTGGCACTGCGAGAACCTGCCCTGTGTGGGGCAGAGAGGCACACACAGGGAAGGGTGAGGCAGCGCAGAGGGAGGCGCCCCGGGCTCACACACAGGACGCAGCGCACAGCTCTGCGGGGCCAGAGAGCACCGCTGTGATCTCGGCACACGGGCGCCCGCCCGCTCGGGGACTGCTCTGAAGCGCTCAGGGACCCACAGGCTCTGGCCGGCAGGCCTGGACTCTTCCTCTCCCTCGGTGCGGGCCCCCCTCCCCTCCTCCATGCACCCCCCCCCCAGGAAGGCCCAGCACCAAGAGAAGGAAGGGGCTCACCCATCCTGGAGGCCAGAGGAGTAGTAGGAGAGGCTGGAGCTAGGTGAGTGGATGGGCTGCAGCTTGGGGAAGCGTGGGGGCACCGGGGGGCTGCCCGAGAGCCGGCCGCCGCCATTGCCACCCCGGGGAGGCACAGGGGGTGCATTGAGCAGGCGACACTCCTCCTTCACCTGCAAGCAGAGGGCCACAGCTCCACGCGCTGCCCCGAGCAGTGGACGCTCCTTATCTTCCTTGTCCCAAGCAGCCGGACCAGGAGGGACTGACACTGCCACGAGGCTGCCTCTGCCTTACCTCCAACTACTCACCGCGCCCCCACCCCCCAGCCTCTGCAGCCTGTTTCCCTCCAAGAGGGCCCACGACACGCACACCACCTCCTAGGGCCTTGGAAATCCACCATGACTGTAAGAACGAGAATACAGAAGTGGATGGAAACAGATAAGTCGACCTAGTAGTCCCTCCTCGAGGAAAAGACAGTGGTGTGACAGGGAGAAAGGGAAGGACAAGTCTCTACCATCTGGGTTCTTTCTTTATAAACCAAATACTCCTAGTGGACTCCCTGGGATGTTAATAGCTATTTTCCGTGGACGAGTATGGTTGGAAAATTCTGCCTTAGGCACAACTAGGGTTCCTTGGCGCAGGACTTCTCAGAGCCTTTAAAAAACCAAAGTTCTATGGCTCCAAAGTGAGGAGGGGGTGGGCTCGGAATCGCCTGCTGCGTCTTTCTAAACTTAATCCACCATGGGACCTTCTTTCCACCGGACAACTGACAGGACCCCCGTTCCGTGGATCCTTAGGGCTCATCCCAAATCCTCTCAAGCTAGGGACCTACTAGCACCGCTGTCTCCAGAACGCCCAGCGCCACGGTCTCTAGTATTCCTTAGGACAATAAGGCCCTGAGTCCTTCCCCTCCCGTCCCGGTCCCGGTCCCGGTCCCGGTCCGGTCCGGGGCTGGAGGCTGGGGCTGGAGGCTGGGGCTGGAGGCTGGGGCCCGGCAGAACCTGCGTCTGGCCGCCCGCCCGGCGCCCCCCCTGCAGGGGAGTCCCCAGCTCGCTCCCGCCGGTCCCCCTCGCGCCGACGCCGCGGCCACTCACCGCCTCGGACTTGGGAGGCACCGGAGGCGGCGGCGCCTCGGGCTCCAGGCGGGGCGGCCCGGCGGCCCCGAAGGAGATGAGATCGGGCCCGGGAGGCGGCCGGGCCCGGCCCTCGGCGAGGCCCTCGGCCGCCCGGTGCGTCCACAGCTCCTCGTAGGGGATCTCGGCGGGCGGCGCGGCGGACTCGGCGGCGCTGGCCCAGTCGGGGCTCACGTACTCCTGGTCGCCGTCGGCGGGCGGGCCGGGGGCGCGCGGGGGCGCGGGGGCGCGCGGGGGCGCGGGCAGGCAGAGGCGCGCGCGGCGCGGGCTGGCGCAGTCGTCGGCCAGCTCCGCGGGCGCCTCGCGCACGGCCGTGGAGTACTCGTCGGGGTCGAAGCGCTCGCGGCAGTAGGAGGCGCTGTCGCGCACCAGGCGCTCCACGCGCGGGTCCCCCGCCAGCAGGCCCTGCGGCAGCGCGAAGCGCGGCGTGTCGGTGAGCAGCAGGAAGTGCAGCGGCGCCGGGCCCTCGCGGCGCAGCGCCAGCCCCAGCACCACGGTCTTGGAGATGATGCTGACCAGCTTGTAGCAGTGGCCCTCCCGCACCGGGTGCAGGTCGTAGGGGTTGCGCGGCGGCCGGCTGGGCACCAGCACGTTCACCGGGAGCCGCACGCGCTCGATGATGGCGCGCACCGTGTGCTCGCCCTCCTGCATCTGCAGCTCGAGCGGGCTGCGCGTGCTGAAGCGGCCCTGGCACTGGAAGGGCAGGCTCAGGCTCTCGTTGGTGCGGTGGTTCATGCAGATGAGGCAGGGCATCTTGCCTTTGATGGGCCTGGCGCTGGCGCCGCCGCCGCCGCCCCCGCCCGCGGCCCCCGCGCCCCCGGGGCCCCCGCCGCCGCCGCCGCCGCCGCCGCCGCCGCCGCCGCCGCCCACCCCGGCCAGCGCCCCCGCCCGGCCCAGCTTGCGCAGCAGCGTGGTGAAGCGCGAGCGCTCCTTGGTGGTCTTGGCGCACAGGATCTCCGCCTGGCCCATGAGTGTGAGCTCGTCGCCCGCGTGCAGCGTGAAGTTGTACACCTCGCTGTCCTCGCTGAACTCGCCCGACACCACCTGCGCAGCCCAGAAGCGAGGCGAGGCCTGAGCCGGAGCCCCAGGGAAAGACGCCCTTCCTGGGCTCACATCCCACCAGGAGGCCCACCTTCCCCTCCTGGAGAGGCCACAGGGCAGCTGTGCAACCTTGAATGAGCTACCTCTGGGTCCTACTTGCCTCACGTGATAACTCCTACTGGAAGAATTGCTCTGTGTACAGCGATCGACTTGGAAAACATCCAGTAAATGACAACTTATATTATCGTTATCTTTACAATTCGGGCACAATAATGCTCCATCCAGGGCAGCCCGGGGCGGGGGGGGGGGGGGGGGGCTACCAGTTTAGCGCCCCTTCAGCCCAGGGCATTATCCTGGAGACCAGGGTTCGAGTGCCACGTCATGCTCCCAGCATGGAGCCTGCTTCTCCCTCTGCCTGTGTCTCTGCCTCTCTCTCTCTCTCTCTCTCTCATGAATAAATAAAATCTTTTTTTAAAAAATGCTCCATCCATTCAACAAGGCTTCTGTGAAGACTAATGAATTGATGGATAAGGGTCTGTAAACAGTAAAGAGCTATCTGTACACAAGTGGGGGACTGCTGGTACTGTGTCCCCACCCCCCACCGCCAAAGCCACTACCCTTACACCAGTGGACACTAGGACAGGCTGCCCTGAAGGTCTCCAAATCAAGCATGATGCTCCACACACACTTAACTCCTGTTTCACCACCTTTCCAGAAAGTTCTGCAGACCAGAGGGTCCTACAACTAACCCTTCCATATGGCCCAATCATGCCAAATGCCATCCAGGAACTGCCAGAAGCCAACACTGACACCTTCTGCCTAAGGGCGACCTTCTAACTAGTGTGGGGGCATCGTGCCTGGTGTGGCAAGGACTGACCTTGACACTGAAGGTGATGGCTTCCATCACAAAGATGCGGTCAGGGAAGACGCTGGCCACCTCCTCCACGCTGCTGAAGTACCTCACTGGCTCCCGCACATCCCGGGCCTGCTCCAGGAGCTTGAACTTCCCTACACAGGAGGAACATAGGCTGCTAGGGCAGGCCTGCCTGCCACTCCCTACTTCTGCTATCCTCAGCTCAGCCAGCCCCTCCAGAACGCAGGCGGGCAGAAAGGCAGGTCTGCACTAGCGGGAGGTGGCTCAAGGTGGCCAGCTGGCTCAAGGGTGAAGGTGAGCACAGACCCAGCATCTAGAACCCCATGGAGAGCGTGTGGGTAGCTGAGGAGGTTAGCAGCTGCCTGCCCAGAGAAATCCAGATGCAAACTGGCAGCCAAACACTTGCACACACCACTGGCCTCTAACCAAGCATCAGTGTGGTACTGGAGATGCTGCCTCCTATTTTTGTCCTAGTCCTTCTCTGACCTTCAGTGACCCTCAATGAGTCCCTTCCCTGCTCTGGGTCCTCACCTAGGAGGAGGGTGCAGGAGCAGCTGATTTGGGCCCTGTCTGGATCTAGCATCCAGTGTATCAACTGTGGGTTGCTGAGCATTGGGCAGACAGGGGCTTGGCCCCAGGCCTGGGAGGCCCCAGGAGAGCTGCTCAGACTCTACTCTGTTCCCAGACCCTGCCCTGTTCCAACATCTAGCCCCACCATCTCAGAGGCCTCTGACCTGAGCCAAGCAAAATCCCCTCCTTCGGAGCCTACACTCTAGGACTATTTGGGCTGGCTTGGCGGATGCCATCAAAGGATATGGACTTTCCAAGGAGGAGGCTAATCCATGAAGCTGACACCCTTGTTGTAAACTGTCTCACCTCACTGGCTGCCCATGTTTTATGTGCCCACCTACATGAGAGCAAGGACAGCTGTGAAACTCCCACACATCTGGATGGATGGCCTCTTCTCAGGCCTTCCACAGACAGAGGAGACTCTTAGGTGAGCGGCCAACAGGCCAAGGGAAGACAAGGTGGCTTTTTAGCTTCCATAGTCTTCCAGGTGGTTGCTACAGTCATGGTCCAAGCATTTATTCATCCCACAAACATTTATGGAGGACCCTGTGGGTGCCAGATGCTGGACTAGACCCAACAGAGGGTGCAAACCTAGGTAATCCTGGAGGAATGGGTGTAACAGGGAGCCTCCGGTGACGGTGGGCTGGGACCGTCGCTACGACAGACCCGGGGCTACAAAGCCAGACGACCAAGGAGTTACAGGAAACCTTCCTGAGGGGATCTTTAGAATTATAAGAGTTTCACAGAACAGTCTACATGGAAGAATTGGTGCGGACTGCCAGCCCGAAAGGGGGAGTACCCGTGCCCTGGACTTGAGGCAGGGGAAGCAGCATCCAGGGGATGAAAGGCTCTGAATGCCAGGCCAAGGCGGAAGGGCTCTACTCAGTAAGAAATGAGCCTTTGGCTTTCAGCTCAGAGGAAGCCAACGTGGCCGCTTCCTTCTGTTGTCCCTGCCACCAGCTGCCTCCACCATGCTGCCTAAATTCAACCCCAACAAGATCAAAGTCTTATACCTGGGGAAGTTGGTGCCACATCTGCTGGGTCCCCAAGATTGACCCTCAAATAAGCTGAGGGAGGACACTGCCCAGGCCAGCAGTGACTGCAAGGGTCTGGGGAGAAGAGGGACACTGACCCTTCGGAACTAACAGGCCCAGACTGAAATGGTACCTTCCGCCTCTGCTCTGATCATCAAAGCCCTCACGGAACCGCCAAAAGACAGAAGCAGAAAAACCAGGGTCACAGTGGACATGTCACTTTTGAGGAGACTGTCAACACTGCCCCATAAAAGCAGCACGGATCTTTAGCTAGAGAACTCTCTGGAACCATTAAAGAGATCTTGGACTGCCCAGTCTGTGGACTGCAGTGTTGATGGCTGCCACTTTCATGACACCAGGCATCAGCAATGATGCAGGGGGGATTGCCTGGCTAGCTAAGAACCAAAAAGGAAAGTATTTCAATAAAGGGTCACCTGACAGCCTCCTTCCATCCCCCAAAATAAATGAAGAGAAAAAAAGAAAAAGAAATTAAAGCAATGACAGTGTTTTGGGCAAGGAAATGCCAAGATCCATGTTGAACTCTCTAAAGAAAGTGGAGCGGCCAGTCAGCCAGTGACAGTTCTGCTGCAGGGCTGGGACAGTGACTGAGGGAACAATGAAATGGAGCAGAGTGAGAGGTGCAAGGAAGGAAGGCCCGGGTGGCAGATTAGGGGCAGGCAGGGGGAGGACAGGGGGCGGGTCACCAGCACGGTCAGAAACAGAGCTGGGAACACAGACTCTTAACAAAAGACAACACACTGAGGTTTCCCAGGGGAAGGGGGGCAGGGGGCGGGGGGGGGGGGGGGGGGGGGGGAGATGAGGCCTGGGGATCCAGGCTCTTGGCCTGATGAGCACCAGGGAAGTAAGCGATGAATCACTGCATTCTACACCTGAAACTAATAGCACACTATGTTAACTGGAGTTGAAATAAAAATTTGAAACTACAAGGAAGAAAAAAGAAGGAAAAAAAAATGGACCTTGGCAGAACTGCTAACTGGGAACCTGGAAGTAACACGGGGGCAGGAGCCAGTCCTGAGGAGACCAAGTGAGGCCCTCCAGGGGGTGAGCATGCAGGTGCAGGGCCTCAGGACTCCTGGTCAGTGGTACAGACTGGGGGCATCTGTGTGGCTCAGTCGGCTAAGTGTCTGCCTTCGGCTCAGGTCATGGTCCTGGGGTCCTGGGGTCCAGCCCTGCGTTGGGCTCCCTGCTTGTGCTCTTGCACTCTCTCTCAAATAAATAAAATCTCAGAAGAAGAAGAACAACAACAACAACAAACTGAAGGGCAGCAAGAGCAGAGGATCTCAACCCTACAAGTTCATTAGCAACCCTCTTCTGGGAACCCCCTTCCCAGAAAAATGCCCACAGTGTACTCCTGGCATGGACACCAACACCATTTTGTATACAGTGTGTGTGTTGGGAGGGGGGCGGTCCTGGATTCCCCAAAACCCAGCCAGCATCCCAAACGGAGGACCCCTCACCACCCCTCCCCAGTGCTGGGCATGAAGAAAGGAGGGCCGAGGACAGAGCCCATCAGCAGAAGCAGGAAAGCAGGGAGACTGCAGAGACGGAAGGGCCAGTGCCCGGGAGAAAGGTGGAAGGCGAGTCCTGCCCTAACCACTGGGGGGAGCCCCTTGTAGGAAGATGTGCCCCGGCCCCAGGGCCGCGGGGATGCAGGTGGGGATACAGGGGCAGGGCCCGGCAGGGAGCAGGGCTCCGGGGGTCCTGCAGGAGGACTTGCAGAGCTGCCACCTTCTGACCCAGGTGGCGCCTCCTCCCACCTGGGCTCGTCCCCCCCAGCCACACAAGCCCCGACCCCCAGGAGCCGCGCGGGGAGAGCGGGAGCGAGTGGGGCTGCAGCCGGGGGAGGATGTGGCCGGCAGATCGATGTAACCATGGCAGCAGCACCAGCCTCGGCCGCAGCCCCCGCCCAGCACCGGTCACTGCGGCGGGAGGAAGGAAGGAAGGGAGCCCTCCCGGGAGTGAGGCGCTAGCCCCGGGAAGCCTTCACTCCCCCTGCAGCTTCCTCTCCTGCCTCCCCCGTCCTGAGACCTCCAGGGCCCGCGGGCCCAGGGACCCACCCCGGCCTGCCCCTGCCCTCCCTGGCCCAGGGGCACATTAGCGCTGCCCCGCGGCCCTGCTTCTCCCCCCTCCTCCCAGCGCCCGCCCCGGCCCCCGTTCCCTCAAGAATGGTGGATAAGGGACGCCTGGGTGGCTCAGCGGTTGAGCGTCTGACTCGGGCTCAGGGCGTGATCCCAGGGTCCGGGATGGAGTCCCACATCGAGCTCCTTGCAGGGAGCCTGCTTCTCCCTCTGCCTGTGTCCTCTCTCTCTCTCTCTCTTCTCTCTCTCTGTGTGTCTCTCATGAATAAATAAAATCTTAAAAAAAAAGAATGGTGGATAAATGTACAGACTTGGGGGCCAAAAGACCTAGTCGGGTCCCAACCAGCTGTGGGACCTTAGGCACACTAACGTCTGGAGGCTTCAGTTTTCCCATCTGTGAAATGGAAGCGTACAGCTTAGCTCCCAGAGTGCAGACCAACACTGACCAGACCACCTGGCCCCGCACCCAGGGCGGCGGGGGCTGCCTCGGGGCAACCAAGTTTTGCCGACTCTCCTCTCCCTCCTCTCGGGGTGCTGCGCTGCACACTCCCCTCCCCCGCCTTCCCCGAGGCTCTCGGTCAGCAGCCGCTGCCCCTGCCCCTGCCCATCCCATTATTAATTCATTAGGAGGAACTGGCGTGGGGTTGGAGCTGTGCTCTCAGCTTCCTCATCACCCTGCCCCTCCCGCTAAGGGGCCTGGCGTCCCCTCCCCCACAGAACCACCCACCGGAAAGATGCTGATGGGGATGTGCCTCTCCTACAGGCCAGCTGTCACCCCATGACCGCACGGTCTGCATGCACTCAGGGGCACCAAAAGACATAGGGGAAGGGCTAGAAGCCTCCTGCACTTACTCTTCCCTAGGAGGCTCTGTGCCTTGGTTTCCCAGATTCTCAATAACAAACTGACGAAGGACAGTAAAGTCACACTCTGTCACTGAGGACTTTTTCCAATTTTTGCTTTCTCTCAAGACGAGGACCTGGGACCAACACCAGATACCCAGCCTGGGAAATTTCTAGCAAACCTTCTCAAGGGCTCCCTGCGGAACCCCAGGTCAGAAAGACACTTGGGTTTTCTGTTTTTAAATGGGGTGTGAGGGTTACGGGGATACCAACTTCACAGGGTTGTTGTAGAGAGCACAAGCCTTTATCTTAGTTCTGTCCTCCTTCTTCAGAAGAGACCCAGGAAGGGCTGGGGGTGGGAGGCAAGCTACTGAAGCTCCTGGAGCCTCAGTTTGTGAGCTAGATGGAGTTAATGAGACTTCACAGGGTGGCTGTGAGGATAAAATGATGAAATGCTCAGCTCAGTGTCTGGAAGACAGCCATGTGTTTAACACACAGGAACCGTGCAATCCTGGGCTCACATGGGGGAATTGCTGGGATAGGGCCACGAGATTCCTACCCTGCCCACCCACGTGATGACACACTTGCACTGCTGGTGTGGTGCCAGCAAGCACCGGCCCAGGAGTCAGGTGACCTGGGTTCTAGCCCGAGCTCCGCTGCTTACTAGCCGTATGACCCTGGGCAAGTCACTTCCCTCATAAACCATCTGTTTTACGATGTGTGAAATATAACGGCTGGACTTTCCCTTTCCAGCAGAATCCTTTCTGCAGACAAAATCTGATATAGGATGTCAACATCATATATATATAAAAGATAAAAGTAGAAATTCATTAGCATCATCTTATTTAAAAGTCTAAATTTTAACATTCCCTTATAAGGTCAATCAATGAAAACAATGAGTTTAACATAAAAATTGGGAAGAATAGGATTACAGCCAACTGATGCAGCTATAAATCAGCCTGAGCATACCTGTGTTTCTGAGGAGTCTGGGTTGCACACTACTGAGAAGACTCTGGCCATATTTTCATTGAGGGTCTGTACAAAAAAGGCTTAATGAGGCAGCTCATGGTACACACTCAAGGTCTCTAACGGGGAGTTAAGGTTTGATTCGTATCAATTTGAAAGTGTTGGTATTTTTTTAATCATTAGTTTAAGATCTATTTTAAAATAAAATGTGAACCAAAAGGTTTGCAACAAGAAACCCAGGACTCCCCAGAACAGTATGAAAACCACTGGGTCCTTAGGCAGCCGCAGTGGATCAGCAGTTTGGCACAGCCTTCAGCCCGGGGCGTGATCCTAGAGACCCGGGATCGAGTCCCACGTTGGGCTCCCTGCATGGAGCCTGCTTCTCCCTCTGCCTATGTCTCTGCCTCTCTCTCTCTCTCTCTCTCTCTCTGTCTGTCTCTCATAAATAAATAAATAAAAATCTTAAAAACAAAAAAACAAAACACTGGGCCCTAACCCTAACCACCCGCTGCCAGCCAGTGGGCCCTCGCTCATCCCTGCTCATCCCTGGCTCCAAGGGCAGTCACCAACAGCTGCTCCCAAGCGCCACCCCCTACCCTCCTGCCTACACTCCCCAGGAGCTCTGTGTCATCTGTCCCTGGCTGGGCACACCTGGATACTGCAGGGGGATGTCAATCTTGGGTCCGATGACATAGTGGCCCTCCTCCAGGGTATGGGCTGTCACCGTTGTCCACTGGCGGCAGGAGTGAATGAGCAGGATGTCTCTCTCACTGACACCCTCGGCATACTCCCCTGGGAGGCGAAGGAAAAGGAAAGGTAAAGCGAACATTAGGAGGGGCAGAGAGAGTAGGGAGGCTGACTTCTTCTCCAAGCCCCGGACTGGGACAGCTCCCCACAATCCCTGTCGAGGTCAACAATGCTCAAGGGACAGGCGGTCTGCCACTGTGGCTGCAGCGCTGTGAGTCATGCCCCATCTCCCAGGGTCCCAGCAAACAGCCCAGTCAGAGTCCTTCATTCACCACTGGCCTGGGCCACCTGCTGTCCCAGGCCCAGGGCTGCGTGGGGGCCAGAGAAAGGGGGGGCACCTCCCAGCAGATGAACAGCCCTGTCCTCCAGCCCCCGGGAGCGCTCGGATCCAAGCGGAAGTGGAAAGAGAGGTGAACCGAGAAAACAGGCCGCCTTTGCCATTGAGTGGAGGATGTCCAGGCACTCCCAGAGGGGAGCAGCAAACGTGCTGGGGGCGGGCGAGGACTTACTGGGCAGCAGACACTAGAGCTGGCCCCCAAGTCAGTGCCTAAGCCAGGCAAGGAGGGCCTTGGTTGGGGCCCAGACAGGGCTGAGACAGGGCTATCCGCTGTGGGCCTCAGCCGAGGGCTCCCCTAGAGCCATACATCACTCAGGACAGAAGAACAGCCTGGAGGAGCAGATTCCTGCCTCTCTCCCCAGCAGCCCCTTTGCACCCACTGCCACAAGGGGCTCCTACATTCAGGGGACCTCAAGAGAGAGGGAAGCAGGTCTCAGATACCCCCTATCCCCTCTCAGAGAAGCTGTTTCTTGGCTCTCCCCTTTGTCAGCCCTTCACCCTCCCAGTCTCCGGAGCACAGTGATGAGGTTGGGGGCTGGGGAGGACTTGGATGGGGGGAGGGCCTAGTTCTGGGGGAAGCTGCATTGGGGCAGAGGTGTCGGGAGGGGCCTGGGCCCAGGAGGCTCCAATCCCAGCAACGGTTTCCAGGGGAGCAGGAGGGGCTGGCCCAGCTTCCAGGAGGCCGGTGGAACGGTCTCCTGGCTGCAGCTGGTGGGCAGGGAGGGGGTGGGGGACGCCTCCTTCCCAGCCCTCAGACACAACTTTAAATTGTTGCCACCCTACCCAATGGGAAGTGGTTAATCTGATGACAGAGGGCTCCATGAAGTACATGGGGAGGATGTGTCCATGGTTTGTGGGGGGGCTGGCTCCTACTGTGTTGGAGGGTGCCCCAGCCTTCCTCCTCAGCCTCTAGCCCCTCCCCTCCCCTCCCCTCCCTCCAGAGCCGAAGCAGCTCTCCTACTCTGCAGCTCTTTCTAGAGCTCTCCAAAGCCCAGCCTGCCTTTCCACAGGGACACGGGCCACAGCCACGCAGGGCACACATCAACAGCCATGGGTCACGGTCCCCAACAGTTGAGCCAGCACAGCCACCTAGCCCAGAGACAAGAGCTTGTCGCCTCACTGACACGGCTCAGTCTCATCCCACCGAGGGGCCTCTCCCAAATGGACAGGCATAGGGGGGCTTTTAAGACTTCGAGACATACTTTTGTTCACCCATTCACACTCATGGTGACCCCAGCCATAGCCACCACTGTCACAGCTAGGCCCCCACACCAGCTGCCTATTTGCTCATCCAGTGGTTTGGTAAGCCCATTATCTTTGTTAAGCAGGAGATCTTCTTCCAAGGAGCTTGCAGCCTAGCGTTAAGACAAGAAACTACTCCAAGGGGTGCTGCCGGGAGCCTCAAGTCAGGAGTGCCAGAGGAGTCAAGGGACTCTAAAAAGTGGCCTGCCCAGACCGGGGAGCTGGAAAGGCCCCCCAGGAGGAGGGTGCAGAGGGGGATGTGTGGGAAGTGGCCAGGGAGGACCTAGGGCCAGCCTAGCCCATTCGCAGGCAGGCAGGCACACGCAGCCTTGATGCTGACACTGAGCGTCTCGGGGTCACAGGCCGACGACCCAGAGAGCACGACGCTGGGCGGCCAAGCACCTCTGTCGACGGCCCGGCCCGGCCCGGCCCGGGGAGCGCTCCCGTGCGTGGGGCTGTGCGTGGGGGCCCGGCCTCGGAGGGCGCTCCCGGGGCAGCCTGGCGCTCCCGGTGCCCGCTTTGGTCGCAGGAGGGGCCGCGGCCCCACGGAGAGGAGCGGGCTGCGGCCGCGGCCGCGGGCCCCATTAGCATTCAGGGAAGCGAGTGTGCCAACGCGGGCCAAACCCCTATTCTTCTCACACACAAAACCCCCGGCCTGGCTGCCGGCCCCGGATCCCGCCCCTCCTCCAGCCGAGCGGCCCCTTCCTCCAAGCGGCCCCGTCGCGGGCCCCCACGCACAGCCCGTCGGCAGAGCGCCCCGGGCCCGGGCAAGTGGGGCACGACGTGGGGGCGGCCGGGCCGGCGGGAGGGCCAAGCCCTCGGGTCCCTCCCCGAGGTGGCCGCAGGCTGCGCCCCCGGGCGCCAGGGGAAGGCGGGGCGGGGCGGGGCGGGGGCGGCGGCCGTGGGGACACCGAGTCCGAGCCCCGAGGGACGCGGGAGGATCGAGGTGAGAGGCGGGAGACAAAGGACGGGGCGGGCGCGGCTCTGGCGGCCCGCGGAGCGCTGCCCCCGCCCGGCCCCGGGGCCCGAGCCCCGCGCGGGGCCCAGGAGGCGGCGGCCGCGGCTCCCGGTCCCGGTCTCCGGGGAAGGCGCCGCCGGGGGCCCCGGGGGCCGCGCGGGCCGGTGCCGGGGCCGGGGCCGGTGCCGGGCCGGTGCGGGGGCGGGGGCCGCGTCCTCACGGCCCCCCGGACCTGCCCGGGAGCCCCCGCCCCCCGCCCCCCCCGCACCCCGGTACCTGGCCCGAGGCAGGCGAGCGTGGGCAGGCGGCAGCGGCTGACGATGAGGTCGAGCGGGAAGGCGCCCATGCTCCAGCGCAGGCCGGCCAGCCCGGCCGCCAGCTTCTCCATGGCATGGGCGCCCCCGGGGGCCGCCGTCCCGGGGCCCCGACGGCCAGTCCCGCGCGGCCCGGGCTCCCGCGCCCGCCGCCGCCTCCTGGGGCCGCCGCGGCGCTCCCCGCCTGGCCGCCGGGCCGGGGCTGCGGCGTCACGTGGCCGACCTCCCCGCGGGGCGCCGGCCCCCGCGCCCGCCCCGCCGCCCCGCCCGCGCCCCACCCCCGGCCCGCGCCCGCGCCCGCCGCCGCCAAGTCCCGCCTCCCCGCGCCCGCGCCGCCGGGCGCGCCCGCCCCTCCCCGGGCGGCCAGGTGACAGCTCGCGACCGAGGACGGCGGCGGGCGGCGCCTGGGACGCGGAGGAGGACGCGCGGGAGCCTCTCCGGGGGCGGAGCGGGGCGCAGCTCCCGACCCTGCCCGGTGCGCCCGGCCCCCCGCCCCCCGGCCCCGCGGCGCCCCCCGCCCCCTGTGCCCCGGCCGCCCGCCCGCAGTCGCCTCGCCCCCGCCCGGGTCCCGCCCCCCTTCCCGCTGCGGCCCCGGCTTCCGGGGCGTTTATCCCCTGCAGCTCCACTCAGCCCGGCGAGGCCGCCTCATTAACCCCATTTTACCGATGAGCAAACTGAGGCTCAGACAGTTCAAGCGACAGCTCGGCCCTGAATCCCGGTTCGACCTCAAAACCTACTGCCTTCCCCGGTACTCGCCCCTGAGCCCCCCCAAGAGCGCTTGCCGGGCTCCCAGCGCCTCTGACTTTAGATTTTCACGAGTCTCGCGGGCCGGGGAGCTCCCCACTTGCCGCTCGCGTTCTCCTCAGGAGCAGGCTGAGGTCCGGGCAGGTCATCGGGGCTGGAGTCCGCTCGCTCAGGCGCAGAAGAACCCCTGTCCCTTGGCTCAGTCCCTTACGTTGCTCTCCCCTTCTGCTGTCCTCGCCCCCTTCCAGCGCCTCGGCTCAGCTCGGCCGCTCCTAACCGGAGCGAAGCCCTTCCCAGAAGCTGCGGAGGCTCCAGCCCGGCGCCGGCCGAGGCCTCCCTTGGCCGCTCCACGGGTCTGCGGCGCCTCCTGCAGGTGATCGGGGCGGGTGCAGGCCCGCGGAGGGGCCAGGGGCCGCCAGGAAGTAGGTCTAAGCCCCTAGGCTGGTCCTCGAGGGCTCCGAGGGCTCCGTGGAGTCTAGTCCTCAGCCTTCCAACCCGGGAGACACCCCCTCACATGCACGTAAACCCTCTCTTCCAGGTGACTGACCTCCCACACTGGGGATGGGAACCCCATGAGAAGCGGCACCAGGTAAGGTGAACCCCACTTCTCAGTGCCAAGAGGTGTTTCACATGACTCGTTCCGTCTCCATCTTCAGCAGACAGTAGAAAGGGCCACCCCAAGAGCAGAAGTGCCCTGCTCCGAGGTAACAGAACAGGAAGGCAGCAGGAGGACCAGGACGCTGTGCTAACTCCGCACCCAGGCCTATGTGGCCCCCAGCCCCGCCAAGGCGGCCTCCCTGTGTCCACCGCCCCGAGGCTGAGCAGCTGGCCCTGGGTCACTTTTCCTTCAGCCACGCGGCGATGTGACAGCCTGTGGGGAGTGGGGATGAAGAAGGTAGAGCAAGGGGGAAATGCAGGCATGGAGGGGCAGAGGGGGAAGATGAGGAGGCCGAAGGAAGCAAGTGGGTGAAAGGAGCCTGACTTCGTCCCTCTGCTTCCCCTGCCCTGCAGCTGTCTCGAGTGGGCTGACCACATCATTTGTCATCCGAACGAGAACTCTTCTGAGAGTGAAGGAGGTGCTGAGTGGAACAATAGGCATAAACCAGACCCCAGGACAGCGGGTGTAAACCAGGACCGGGCCGTGTGGTCACCCAATCTCTGAAGGACGCCTCTGAGCCGCCTCTGAGTCTACCTCAGTTTCTCACGCTTGGCCACCCCAGCTCACCCCGGCTCACCTGGCTCTGGTCTTTTTTTTTTTTTTTTTTTTTTTTTTTTTTATGATAGTCACACAGAGAGAGAAAGAGAGAGACACAGGCAGAGGGAGAGGCAGGCTCCATGCACCGGGAGCCCAATGTGGGACTCGATCCTGCATCTCCAGGATCGCGCCCTGGGCCAAAGGCAGGCTCCTAAACCACTGCGCCACCCAGGGATCCCAAAAAGGTTTTCGGTCTTTTTTTTTTTTTTTTTTTATGATTCACCTGGCTCTGGACCTCAGTTTCCAGCTCTGCGCTTCCACCACCCCAGCGGCATCCGCAGGCCTTCCATTTCAACCCTTACACTTGCGTTTGCTCCTTTCTCACCTTCTATCCCAGCTAAGGAATGACCTTTCACCTGGTGCCCCAATCTGGAAATCCCCTCACCCCTTATTTACATCCACCTGGTCAGAGTCCTGGTGAGCCTGCTTCTAGCATGTGTCACACATAGCCCTTCCTCCTTTCCAGTCCTGCTGTCCCAGCCTGACCTCCGTTCCTCCTGCAGTCCTCTCTCCCTGAGGCCACCCTCCGTTTTTCATGTCAAAAGCCCTACGGCTCTGGATTTTGGCTGAGTCAGGGACCACATAGGTGTGAAGCATCAGGCAGAACCACTTAACTGGTTGGACCCACTTACTAACTGATGTAGAATGTTCCAGAATCTCTCCAGGGCTTTTTGAATGATTGGCACATCTCGAGGGCATGACACAAATGATTCGTTTGGAGCTCAGGAGCTGTGTCAGAAGGAACTCGGTGTCGCTTGTAAGTGACAGAAGGTAGATCTTAAAGGAGGCTTCTGGAAAGGTGGTGGCAGGACAGAGAGCCAGGAAGTGAGGTGAGGTGGGAAGACGTGCAGTAGAAAAGCCGGACTGAGCAGCTGGAGAGAGCCAGGGGGCCTGGGTGATGTGTGACGCTGTGCCTGAGCTCTGCCGTCTGGGGGAGTCTGTGTCAGGCTGAGAGGTGGAGGCAAGGGCTGGGTGCCTGGGATCCCCGCTGCTCTGCTGTGGGTTCCGCCTCAGGCCCCAGACAGGGCTGGCGGTGGCAGGTGGGAGGTGGCTCCCTACTGGCCAGTGGGGAGGACACGAGAGAGCTCAGTGGTCTGGAGGAGAGGACGGGGAGGGGGGTCACAGCCCTGGCAGAGGCCCACCGTTGGCCCAGAGGCCAGGCAGTGGCAGAGGTTAGCCGAGCGGCCCGTGAGTGGGGCAGGGTGGTCAGTGGAGTCGAACGATGGCAAAAGGGGCTGGCAATGGCCAGGGTTGCGTGTGAAACAGCCCGCCCCAGATGGGATAGACAGCCTTCTCGGAGCCCATGAACTGCGGGAGGCCACGGAACATTTGGGTAAGCACCTCTGAGAATTCTAGGAAATACTGTATCCAACTTTTTATTTTAGAAAATCAGAAATGGGGCACCTGGGTGGCTCAGTCAGTTAAGCATCTGCCTTTGGCTCAGGTCATGACCGGGGTCCTGGGATGGAGGCCCATGTTGGGCCCTTCTCCCTCTCCCTCTCCCTCTGCCATGCCCCTTGCTTATGCTCTCTATGTGTCAAATAAATAAAATCTTTTAAAAAAAGAAAATTCAAAATGTACACAAAAGTAGAGGTAATATTCTTATGAATCCTCCAGGTATTTCTATGTACCTGCTTACTCTCCCTCCTAATTTTTTTTAAGATTTTATTTATTTATTCATGAGAGACACACAGAGAGAGGCAGAGACACAGGCAGAGGGAGAAGCAGGCTCCATGCAGGGAGCCCGATGTGAGACTCGATCCTGGGACTCCAGGATCATGCCCTGGGCCGAAGACAGGCGCTTAACCACTAAGCCACCCAGGGATCCCAATTCATCCATTTAAAGTACACAATTTTGTTTGTAGTGTATTCACCACATTGTGCCACCGTCACCATGATTTTGCCATAAATATTTGCATCTGGGCTGGGCAGCTGAGGGTAGCTGTACTGTCATTAGGCGTTTCTAAGGCAAATAATACATGCCCATTAGAAACAATGCTTACAGGGGCCCATGGGTGACTCAGTGGTTGAGTCTGCTTTTGGCTCAGGGTGTTATCCTAGGGTCTTGGGATCAAGTCCTGCATCAGGCTCCCCATAGGGAGCCTGCTTCTCCCTCTGCCTATGTCCTTTCCTCTCTCTGTGTGTGTCTCTCACGAATAAGACACATTTTTTAAAAAAAATCTTTAAAAAAATGATGCTTATGAAAAAATCGTAATCATTTGGGAAAATCCTCATTGTATAGTGTTAACATAAAAAAGTCAGGATAGCATTTCATGAATAAATGAACCATAAAAAAAAAAAAGGCAAGTCAAATGGAATGTGCTGTCATGTTTTTTATTTATATTTTTTAAAAGATTTTCTTTATTTATTTCATGAGAGACACAGAGAGACATAGGCAGAGGGAGAAGCAGGCTCCATGCAGGGAGCCCGATGTGGGACTTAACCTGGGACTCTAGGTCACTCCCTGAGCCGAAGGCAGACACTCACACCACTGAACCACCCAATGCTCTCATGTTTAAAGTGTTTTTGTGTCTAGGTCATGGAATAAATGATACTGTCTCTCTAATTTTGAAATATCCAAAGTTTTATATAGTGAAGAGTCATTTATTTGATCACGTGAAGCCGGTTTAAACTTTACAAATGAGGGAGTAGGACCTGATGGGCTCTGAGGCCCTGCCTGCCTCGAAGGCCTGGGGGTTTGAATATTCTCCAAGCAGGCATCCACTGCCCAGCAGAGGGAGCAGCGGGGCCTCACAGCCAAGCCCAACCCCCGTGGGTGCGTGAAGGCCTGCCGCTGGCAGAGCGGGTCATCAGGATGGTTCTGGGAACAGCTAGACCTCCACAGTAGGACACCGCCAGCTTGCCTCCTCACAGGGCACCCAGGGAGATCACTATCCTGTGCCTCATTCAAACTGTTACTTTGGTAAAATTAATTCTTTCAAAAAAAAAAAGACATTCTTTCATTACCTCTTTATTGCAAATTTAGGTATTTATTATTTGCACTAAACAAACATAACCTTTTCACTTGAATTGTCTTTCATTTCACTCACAATCACTAATTTCCACAAATATGTAGTTCCAACATTTTGTTCGACCTCTGTGTACTGTTCTCCTTCAGATTGTCTTTTGCAATATTAAGAATCAGACAACTTATGTGTTAACCAACTAGAATTTAAATAAAAGCTTGAAACAAACAATGAATACATGGGGCTCCTGGCTGGCTCAGTTGGTAGGGCTCATCACTCTTGATTTCAGTGTCATAAGTTTCAGCCCCATATTGGGTATAGAGATTACTTAAAAAAATTTTTTTAGGGCAGCCAGGGTGGCTCAGCGGTTTAGCGCCACCTTCAGTCCAGGGCGTGATCCTGGAGCCCCAGGATCGAGTCCCACGTAGGGCTCCCTGCATGGAGCATGCTTCTCCCTCTGCCTCTGTGTGTGTGTGTGTTGTGTGTGTGTGTGTGTGTCTCATGAATAAATAAATAAAATCTTTAAAAAAATTTTTTAAATCTTTAAAAAAAAATAAAGCTATCCCAGGGAGCAACTCCAACTATGCCATCACATGGATTGTGATTGTGTCCTCAGATGTCTGTCAGCTGACAAATCTTCCAGTTGTTCATTGCTACTGTATAGCAATACGTTGATTTGTATATATTGGCCTTTGACCTTCTTAAAATCACTTACAAGTTTTCATATGTATTTTTGTAGATTCCTAGGAATTTTCTATGCACACGATCATGTTGTCTATTTAAATAAAGAGAGTTTTGATCATCTCCAATCTGTTTGCCTTTTATTTTGTGCCTAACTACATTGGCTAGGACCTCCAATCCCATGTTGAATTGGAGAGGTGAAAGTAGATATCTTTGCCTTGTTCCTGATTTTCTAGAAGGAAAGTCTTCCGTCTTTCACCACTGAGTACAATGTGAATTGTGTGTGTGTTGGGGGGGTTAATTTTATTTATTTATTCATAAGAGACACACAGGGAGAGAGGCAGAGACCTAGGCAGAGGGAGAAGCAGGCTCCATGCAGGGAGCCCTACATGGGACTCGATCCTGGGACTCCAGGATCACGCCCTGGGCTGAAGGCAGGCGCTTAACCTCTGAGCCACCTAGGCATCCCTGTGTAGGGGGGGAGGGAGGGAGGGGGTTAGGTGACTTTTATCAGGATGAACAAGTTCCCTTCTATTCCTACTATTTTTTTGTTTTCTGTTTATCTCCTCTATTTTTTGTTTCTCTGGTTCTTCCTTTCCTGCCTCTTTTTTTTTCTTTTTAATCCATTTTTTTAAAAGATTTTATTTATTTATTTTGAGAGAGAGCAGGAGTAGGAGGGAGGGGCAGAGGGAAAAGCAGGACTCTAGCTGAGCAGGAAGCCTGACATGGGACTCAGTCCTAGAATCCTGAGATCATGACCCCAACCGAAGGCAGTCACTTAACCCACTAAGCAGTCACCTTAATCTTTTTTTTTTCAAAGACTATCTATTTGACAGTGAGAGAGAGCACACAAACAGGAGGGGCAGCAGGCAGAGGGAGAAGCAGGCTCTCCCTAGAGTTGGAGCCTGATGTGGGACTCGATCCCAGGACCCTGAGCCAAAGGCAGACACTTAACTGACTGAGCCACCCATGCACCCTATTTTCTCTTTTCCTTTCCTTTCCTTTCCTTTCCTTTCCTTTCCTTTCCTTTCCTTTCCTTTCCTTTCCTTTCCTTTCCCTTCCCTTCCCTTCCCTTCCCTTCCCTTCCTTTTCTTTCTTTCTTTCTTTCTTTCTTTCTTTCTTTTTTTCTTTCTTTCTTTCTTTCTTTCTTTCTTTCTTTCTTTCTTTCTTTCTTTCAAGATTTTATTTATTTATTCATTAGAGACATAGGTAGAGACATAGAGGGAGAAACAGGCTTCCTACTGGGAGCCCTGGGAGCCCAGGGATCATGACCTAAGCCAAAGGCAGATGCTCAACCACCGAGCCACACAGGTGGCCCTATTTTATTTTTTCTATTGGCTTTTTAGCTATACTTCTTTCCACTGTGTGTGCATGGCATGTGGTTGTTCTAGGGATTACATTATTCATTCTTACCTTTTAACCCAGTACCACTTCATACTAACTTGTAACCTGTATTATTTTTTTTAAGATTTTATTTATTTATTTGTGAGAGACACAGGGAGAGAGAAAGAGGCAGAGACACAGGCAGAGGGAGAAGCAGGCTCCATGCAGGCATGGGAGCCCTGCCCCGTATGACTCTTTAAAGTAAAAGTGATGACACTGTGTTGGGCGTTAATAAGATATATGTAGATGGATTCCATCTCACACTATAGTAAATGAGTGAGGGGACAGATGGATCTATAGGTTACAAGGTAGGGCAGCCCCAGTGGCTCAGCGGTTTAGCGCCCCCTTCAGCCCAGGGCGTGATCCTGGAGACTGGGGATGGAGTCCCACGTCAGGCTCCCTGCATGGATCCTGTGTCTCTGCCCCTCCCCCCCGTCTCTCGTGATTAAATAAATAAAATCTTAAAAAAATAATATAGGTTACAAGTTAGTATGAGGCTTTTTAAATTTTATTTATTTATTCGTGAGACACACACACAGAGAGAGAGAGAGAGAGAGAGAGAGAGAGAGAGAGGCACAGACACAGGCAGAGGGAGAAGCAGGCTTCATTCCATGCAGGGAGCCTGAAGTGGGTCTCCAGGACCACACCCAGGACTGAAGGTGGCGCTAAGCCACTGAGCCACCCAGGCTGCCCATAAATAAAATCTTAAAAAAAAAAAAAAAAGTCATACATATAATAATGAAATTAAGATGAAAATAACAGACATTTACATTTACTCACTGATGGTCTTTATTCCTCTCTGAGGATCTAAGTTTCCAACTTTTTTTTTTAAAGATTTTATTTATTTACTCATGAGAGACACAGAGAGAGAGAGAGAGAGAGAGAGAGAGGCAGAGACACAGCCAGAGGGAGAAGCAGGCTCCACGCAGGGAGCCCAACATGGGACTCGATCCTGGGACTCTAGGATCAAGCCCTGGGCTGAAGGCAGGCACCAAACCACTGAGCCACCCAGGGATCCCCTAAGTTTCCATCTGATATTATATCCCATTAGCCTGTAGGACTTTTCTTTAGCAATTATTGTAGTGAGAACCTGCTGGTGGTGAATTTTCTCTTATCTGAGAATGTCTATTTTACTTTTATTCTTGAAGGATGTTTTCATTGGATGTAGAATTCTGAGTTGACACTTTTTTCTTTTCCAGCCTTTAAAATATCCTTTGACTTTTTTTAATTTTTATTTATTTATGATAGTCACAGAGAGAGAGAGAGAGGCAGAGACACAGGCAGAGGGAGAAGCAGGCTCCATGCACCGGGAGCCCGACGTGGGATTCGATCCCGGGTCTCCAGGATCGCGCCCTGGGCCAAAGGCAGGCGCCAAACCGCTGCGCCACCCAGGGATCCCCTCCTTTGACTTTTATTAGCATTTATAGTCCACTCTCTAGGGGCTTCATTTAGCTGTTTTTATGTGTGTGTGTTAAATCCAGAGTTTATCTTTTTTTTTCTCTGTGTAAAGTTGCTCTGGCAGGATCTTACTCAACCATTACCAGATGTGGATGTGTCCCAACTTTATTTTACAATTAGGTTTTTTATTTCAAAAAAAGTTAGACCTATAGGAAAATTGCAAGAATATTATAATAAAGTCCTGGGATCCCTGGTGGCTCAATGGTTGAGCTCCTGCCTTTGGCCCAGGGTGTGATCCTGGAGACCAGGCATTGAGTCCCACAGCAGGCTCCCTGCATGGAGCCTGCTTCTCCCTCTGCCTGTGTCTCTGCCTCTTTCTATGTGTCTCTCATGAGTAAATAAATAAAAATCTTAAAAAAAAATAAAGTCCTATACATCCCTTACCTATATATCTTTTAAAGATTTTATTTAAGATTTTCCTTATTATTTCTGGATTATGGTATTACTTAGAACACAGCAAGACATAAAAGAACCAGAATTTGATTGGCATTGCATTTTACTGAATGTAGCTTGTTATTGTAAAATAAACTGGGAAGGGGCACCTGACTTGCTCAGTTGGTAGAGCATGTGATTCTTGATTCCGGGGTCATGAGTTCAAGCCCCACATTGGACACAGAGTTCATAAAAAAATTAAAAAAGAAAGAAAAAGAGAAAAATGTGGAAAGGAGCCTATTCAAGGGAATTTCTTGGCATGTTTCTATTTTATCATAAAAAAGAAAGTACTGTAAGGATTTATAGATTGTTCCTGAAATGCTCCTTCCTAAAAATAAATAACTCATTAAATATTTACTTCAGGAAGCTAGAATTTTAAGTTTTGGTCAATAGTGATAAACACAGTAAATCAAACTATACCTCTTATAAACTGTGTATTTTTAAATGAATATGTTTTATTTTTAACTAAATAATACATGTTTATCCCAAACAAAACATTTTGACTTTAAATAGTATTTTAAGCTTAAGAAAGTAAAAAATGTTCATGTTTTATTATTTTCCTTATTCCCAATTTTTAATTGTGTAAAATTTCTTCTAATTGGGCTTCACCCTAAGACTTTTTTTTTTTTTTTTTTAAAGTAAGCTCTACACCCAGTATGGGGCTTGATCTCATGACCCTGAGTCCGGAGTCTGTACTCCACCAACTGGGCCAGCCAAACACCCCCCCCCCAATAAGATGTTCTTAAATCTGAAGCTTCATTATCCTTTTCATCTCTTGCTTTTTAATGTTTTTACTTTCACAACGTGACAAGTTTCAGAATCCTTTAAAAACGACTTTATTCAAATTGTTTACTAAAAGAGAGATTTTGTGTTCTTTGTCTTTCATACCATCTAGAACCACATTTGCCTGAATAGACATTTCAGATGGACTCGGTGTCATCTGGGCCCAAGTGACAGCAAATGATGAAGCAAAACTGTAGAATTTGTCCAACATCTTTTGTGTGAATCAAGTCGATGATTTGCTGAGGATCTAACAGCTTTGCCTTTGTCTGCTGAGACAGATTGTCCAATAATTCCACTGAAATTCCCATCTGAGCAATAAGACAACTAGATCGATGGAAGAGAATAGAGAGCCAGAAATAGACATATACAAATAGAGTCAGCTGATCTTTGACAAAAGAGCAAAGGCAATTCAATGGCGAAAGAAAGAATACTCTTTTCAACAAATGGTGCTGGAACAAACAGGACACCCACATGCAAAAAGAAAGAAAGGAAGAAAAATAAAAAACAAAAAATGGAATCCAGGGGGCACCTGGCTGGCTTATTTGGTGGAGGATGTGAATCTTGATCTCAAGGTTGTAGATTCAAGTCGTACATTGGGTATAGAGATTACTTTAAAAAAATAAGAATCAAGACATGAACTTTATACCCTTCCCAAAAAATTAATTCAAAATGCATTATAGATACAAAACTAGAATTTATAGAAATTAACAGAGGAGAAAACATAAGTGACCTCGGGTTGGGTAATGACTTTTAAGATGCAACATCAAAAGCACCATTTATGAAAGAAAAAAATTATGAAAAAAAATTCATGAAAGAAAAATAGGACTTCAATAAAATTACAAACGTTTGTTCTACCAATCTGAGCAGCAGATGGAGCCCGGACAATATTCATAGCTACCAAAGAGTGTCAGCTTCCTTCTCCAGATTTAAATCTGACATTTTGAAGAAGACAACAAATTCCAGGAGCTAACATACTGGCATATATCTGAATCAGGACAGGAAAAGGAGAGCATCCCCATTTCTGTAGGAAATGAAATTATTCTCATCACAAAAAAAAAAAAAAAAAAAGCACAACATGGCTGATACTTTCATAACCAGGAGAGTCAACCACAAATCTACACTTACCACTGCTTTGCCGCTGGTTGCACCCGGCTTCCGGCCGCCTGGCAGCAGGGATGGAAGGCAGCAACTGAGAGTCCTGGGCTTACTGATCAAGTCAAGCCAAGAAGTTTCTAGAACCTGTGGGAGAGCTCCCACCTGGTCACCTACATAGTGGCTGAACAGCCCTCTTAGTAAGTTGAATTGATCTTTAAGGTCATAATCCTGGCCTCACAAGTAGATTCAATGCAGAAACTCAAAACTCACTGTGAAACCAGTGGCTACTGGCTGTTACATGGAACATAAAAATTTCAAAGTTTTCAGCAAATATGTAATCCTACAAATTACATATTTCAACTTATTTGTAGGATTTCTACTGAGGGAAGCATTTAATTTAATTTACTACTGAACCATTGATAAATAGGATATAATGTTATTGTTAAAAAACTGTGGTAACAAAAATTGTAACAGCTAACAAAAAATGTACAATTTTAAAGAATTTTACCATTTTGTTTTGGGCTCAGTGGCTCAGTCCGTTAAGTATCTGCCTTCGGCTCAGGTTAGGATCCCAGGGTCCTGCGATCGAGCCCCGCATCCGGCTCCCTGCCCCGAGAGGAGCCTGCTTCTTTCTCTCCCTCTGCTGCTCCCCTTGCTTGTGCTCTCTATCAAGTAAATAAATAAAATCTTTAAAGAAAAAATTGTATACCCATACGTCTGTGTGATGCCAAGGCCCATTTTGACAATATCAGAGTGCATATACTTCTTGTATTATTTCCTAAAGGACTACTTTATTTTTACTACAAATATCAGGGAGTGGATATAGCCCTTCATTAGGGCGTGGACTCCAGAGGAAGGTAAACACCCAGGTCTGAGAGTCAGACCCACCTGGGATTGAACCAAAGCTTTTCTCCCCGCCGTGTGATCGTGGCAAGATCCATAACTTTGCCGAGCTTGTATTTATTCATGTGCCAAGTGGGGACAAGAACACATCACTCAAAGAGTACGTCTCCTAAGTCAGGATTAGTTGAAGTCAGATAATAAAAAGTGGGTGGTGGAGCAGGGAATTCTGCTGCATTTGGTCTAGCCCTTTCCCTTTGTGGGGGCAGGCAGGTTTCTTTGAGGACACTAGGAATCCCTGCATGGCCCTGAGAAAATGCCTCAAGAATATCTGGTTTTATAAGAAGCAACGCAGAGGATCATAGGGGAAGGGAGGGTAAAATGGAATGGGAAGAAATCAGAGAGGGAGACAAACCATGAAAGGCTCTTAATTGTGGGAAAGAAACTGAACGTTGCTGGAGGGGAGGAGGAGGATGGACTGACTGGGCATTAAGGAGGGCACGTGAGGTGATGAGCACAGGGTGCTACATGCAACTTCTGAATTACTGAACTCTACATCTGAAACTAATGATGTTCTATATGTTGGCTAATTGAATTTAATTTTTTTTAAGTCTGCTTTGCTTTTTCCCTTTCCTCCCTGAGAATTGCCCAGCAGGAAGTAGGGGTAAGAGATCAGTCATTCATTCAACACATACTGAGCGCCTTCTGTGTGCCAAGTGCTCTTCTAGGTACTGGAGCCACAGCAGTCAATAAGACAGACAGAGCCCCTGTCCATATGGACCTTCTGTCCCCGAGGGGAGACAGGCAATAAACTGCTGAACACATAGATTTTAACATGGCAGATGGTGGGAAGAACTGGACGAAAAAAGAAAGCAAGGGGAAAGGATAGGGAATCCAAGGCTGGGGCAGTAATGCTGCTATCCTATGTGGAGTGGCTACAGAAAGCCTGGCTGATGAGGGGACATTTGGGCAGAGACCAGAAGAAGGTGACAGTGTGAGTGGTTCTGATATATGGAGGATGCGTGTTCCAACAGGGGGAGCAGCCGATGCAAAAGTCCTGAGGCAGAGAGTGTGGTTTGTGAGGGGTGAGAATGGGGATGGGGGCAATGGGTGACGTTTAAAGGACTTCTGAGTGAGTGGGAAGCCTTTGAAGTGTTTTTGGAAGAACTGTGATCCATCGACATGATCCCCGAGGTCGTTCTGTGTGCTGTGTTGAGAGGAGACTGTGGGCAAGGGAGGAAGCGGCCGTTAGGGCTTCCCCGTTCTCACTTGCTGGAAATGACGCACGCTGGGCTACAGAGCTACAGAGCTACGGTGCTGAGGTGCGGTGGGGTCTGCGGACATTCTGGAGGTAAAACCGATGGGATTTACTGACCGACTGCTGTGAGGTAGGGGAGTGCTTTATTTCTGCTAAGTATTAGAGATTCTCCGGCATGTTTCAAGTTGTGGTGTCCCTACGCTTAAGAGTGAAGCACTGTGCCCGCAGGAGAGGTCTCCCCTCTTCTACATGGTTTGGAGCCACTTCTCTAGAAAACATTCTCTTTCTGAGTTTGTCAGTTTTGTCAACATTGAAAATTTGCCCGGAGTAACAGTTTCATCTTTAATTATGGCAGCCAGTTTGCAAAGGCAAATTCCAGGGGCTGCGAATTTTGCGCAGCTGCTTTCTGCATCTTACCGAGGGTGAGGGTTAATCACAGGCCTGACGTCAAGGTTCAAGGTCACCGCACGCCTGCACTTCATTCTGCTAGTTCTCAAGTAAGAGCAGAGGGACAAAGCGGAAATGGCCCTGGGTGGGGGGAGACCTGCCCCCCCAGCTCAGTGACCGTCAGCTGTGTGACCACCCCCCCCAGCATGTCCTGCGGCATCTCTGAGTTAAAGCACTGCAACCAGAACCCTAAGTGACCCATTTGTCCCTCAGACTGCCATTGCTTTCTTGAGAATTTGGCTGTGCGTTTCCAATGATTTATGCTCTATTTCTAGGTGTCTGCCTGGCTAAAAGCAGGGCCAAGTCACTCTCAGGCATTCACTCACCTGCTCGTGTCACGGCATTTACTGGGCACCTACCCTGTGCCAGACACAGGCAGGCCCTGGAGCCCCAGGGGTACACCAGGCACACTGAGTCCCTGCCCTCGGAGAACCTACTGCCCAGCTACTTCCACGTGGTCCTTCAGCTGTGGATCCGCATCCTCAGGGTCTCCTGGAGGTTGCCTGCTTCTGGGGCCACCACACAGCCTTCCAGGGCCGGTTTCCTGGGACTCAGGGCTCCCTCTTTCCCGGGCTACCTTTTCATTTTGCTCGAGAATATCCTCTCAGATTCCTGAGAAGGTGAGCAAGGGAAGAAAAAACTTACCTCCTTGCATATCGGAAGACATCATTTCCTATTTGACAGTAAGCCGAGCTGGTAGAGGACTCTACATAGAGCATCCCTTCCGTTCAGAACTTGGACGCTATTACCCCATTGATCCCTAAGTCTCTGCATTACTTTAGGGAAATGTGTATCATTCAGGTTCTCAGTTCTTTGCAGGTGACCTATTCCCCACCCCACCCCCGATGCTTTTTTCTTTTTTTCTCTTAAGCTTTTCTGTTATCCTCGGAGTTCTGAAATGCCATGATGACAGTCCTCGGTGCAGTTAATTTTTGTTCTTTTGGGCCAGGTTGTTTCGATCTAGAAACTAATACCCCTCAGTTCTGGGCAGCTTTCTTGTCTTCTCTCCCTCTCTTTTGTTTTCCTCTTTCCTTTTCTGGATCTCCAGTTAATCAGATTCTGGCCTTTGGGTTGGCCCTCTGAAGGGTCTCCTTTTCCAAGTCCCTCTCTCTCCATCCCTTCCTCTCTCTTGCATGTCTTACTTTCTGGGACCTTTCCCTCACTTTCACCTTCTAATTCTTCTCTTGAATCTTTTATTTCGTTGATCATTTTTATTTTAGTAAATTCTATCTCATTGTGTGTGTCTTTTAACTAGCATCCTTTTTTATTTTAAGATTTTATTTATTCACGAGAGACACAGAGAAAGAGGCAGAGACAGAGACAGAGGGAGAAGCAGGCTCCCCGTGAGGAACCTGGTGCAGGACTCGATCCCAGGACCCTGGGATCACAACATGAGCCAAAAGCAAATGCTCAACCACTGAGCCACCCAGATGCCCGGTATCTCATTTTTTAATTTTTATTTTTGTAAGTAACCTCTACACCCAATGTAAGATCAAACTTATAACCCAGAGGGATCCCTGGGTGGCGCAGCGGTTTAGCGCCTGCCTTTTTGGCCCAGGGCGCGATCCTGGAGACCCGGGATCGAATCCCACGTCGGGCTCCCGGTGCATGGAGCCTGCTTCTCCCTCTGCCTGTGTCTCTGCCTCTCCCTCTCTCTCTGTGACTATCATAAATAAATAAAAATTAAAAAAAAAACTTATAACCCAGAGATCAAGAGTCACACAGTCTATACCCACTGAGCCAGTCAGGGGCCCCAGCATTGTATTCTTGCTTTATGGGTTCAATATCATGTCGTATCCAATAATATTCATTAAAGTGTGTTTTTGGGGTTTTCCTTTGGTTTTTGCAGTTTTTTAAATTTCCTTTTTGTTGTTAGTTGTTTTAGTCTTTTATGTCACTGTGAAGAGTATCTGATTGCAAATATCTGTTAGGTCTGGGTATCAGGTATGTGGATTTTTATTAATTTTTCTATGCTTTTCATATGTTTGAATGATTTTACATAGGTTTTAGGTAGACTGGACACTTGTATGTTCGTCCGACTTGGTGACAGGAAATCTTCAACACAGCATAATCTGCAGAGAGCTGGCCTTTTAGTTGGTGTGCCTCTAAGTGACAGTATTTGTCAGTCTTTTCTCTTGGGCCAGGTTTTCCAGAGACCCTCCTAATCTTCTGCCTGGGTACCTACGTCTGGCTGCCATAACTCTAGGGGAAGGGCAGGGAGAAGGAAGGAAAAGAATCCGAGGAGCCCATCATTCAAGATGCAGCTGTGCACTGAACTCGCTGCTTTTGATCCTGTGCCTCCTCCCCACCTTTCCCTCCGCGTGCCCGGTGCCCTTGAGTCTGGAGACTCTGTTGTTCCGTTTCTGCAGATCATAAACCTTCAGGAGGGTGGAAGCAACTCCTGGCTGCAGGGGATGATCAGGGACATTATTTCTTATAGACTTCCCACCCATCCCATGTTCCTCTGTTGCTACGTGCCTGACATCTCAAAGGTACCCAGAGCTCCTGGAACTCTTAGGTTCAGGGCAAATCTGCTCACTTTTTATCGGCATTCTTCTCTGAAAACAGTGATGTTGTAACTTCTGCTCTAGGACATTTTGCTCTATCTGTTCCTCATCTCCATTTTTAGGAGACTTAGTACAATATTTGCATAAGTAAACCTTTTCATTTTCACAGATGTCGCCTGCCTTTTAACATTATTTTAAAATCTGAGTATAGTTGGCACAAAATGTTACATTAGTTTCAGGCGACCAACATGAGGATTTGATAAGTCTCTACCATATGCCGTGCTCACCACAGCTGTGTAGCTACCGTCTGTCTTCTTGCAACACGATTACAACATCATTGGTTATATTCCCTATGCTGTGCCTTTTATTTTCATGACTAACTTATTCCATAACTGGAAGCCTGTATCTCCCACTTAATTTTGTGTGGCCACATTTACCATAAATTCTACAGGATGGGATCTCAGACTGACAGGCTCTAGAGGTTTCCTGTGACACCATGAAGAAATGCAGTTCTCAGAAATGGTCACAAGGTGGCTCAGTGACTCTACATTTAATTTAGGTGTTCTCCCTACTACCCAGCCAAAAGTGTTGAATCTTGGTTAATCCGGCCCAGGGGAACCAGCATCATAGGATATTTATGCTGGACTGAGGCTTGGAGTGCTTTGTAGGCCACTTGCTTCTAGAGACAAGGGAATGTAGAACTACATCTGGAGGTGGTTGGTTGGCGGAAGAGACCCTAGAGTTAAATTTTAAAATTCTTTGACAGTCATATTCAAAGTTGCCTTCAAAGGGCACCTGGGTGGCTCAAAGCATCTGCCTTTGGCTCAGGGAGTGATCCGGGAGTCCTGGGATTGAGTCCCTTATAGGGCTCCCTGTGGGGAGCCTGCTTCTCTCTCCCTCTGCCTGTGTCTCTGCCTCTCTCTTTCTCTCATGAATAATTAAGTAAAATCTTTAAGAAAAAAATCATAAAGTTGCCTTCAAATCGTAACACATATGTGAGTGCATGAAGGTGGCAGTAGGAGGGTGCCAGTGCAGCCCCTGCTAAGTGAGGTGGAGTGGAAGAAAGAGAAGAAAAGCCACGGGTTCACTTACCACATGTCCTGAGCTCTCATCACGTGGGCAGCAGTGCACTAGGTGCCGTAAACATGCAAAGGGAACAAGACAGGGTCCCTGCCCTCCAGAGTTTACAATCTGGTAAGGACATGAAGACACTTAACTACAACCAAGGAAGTCTGCAATAAATGCCCAGTGGAACCGTAGGTCGTAAGTGTTCTTCTAAGCACAGAGAAGTGGGAATCAATTCCCTGCTCAGGAGTGGAATGTTCTTGCTGGTGGGATTGGGGCTGCCCTTGGAAGAACAGCCTATGTCAATGGTTCTCAAGTTGGAATATGTGCAATAAGCATTGCCTAGGGCTCTTGCTTAAAGGGAGATTCTGATTCAGGTGTGCTGAGAGTCTGCATTTCTAACAAGCTCCCAGGTGATTCCAGTGTGGCTTTCGAAAAGAGTAGCAAGGGTGCAGGCACTAGTTCATTATCAAAAAAGCACTAACACTCCAGTCTCATCTGGGAGATGCAGTGTTCACTGGGCTGGGTGCAACCTTGGCATTGGAATTTTTAAAAGCACTTCCCAGGTGATTCTCATGCATGGTAAAGTTCGAACATCACTGAGATAGGGAACATTTGTCACTCTTTCCACCCAGCACCCGAACCCCCCACCTAGAGTCAGAGCCTACCCCACACTATGGATGCTGCACACAAGAGAGGCTCTCCCCTACTTCCTAGCATCTGGGACACAAGTATGCACTTTGGCTTCATCAACCAACTTACCCACCTCAGACTTCACAGCAAATGCTATGGGAAGAACCAGAGGCTGCACGAGGATTTTGGCACGGGTGGCAGCTATATTGTTCTCAGTGGCAGTGATGACCATTCCTGGGGCACAATGTCCAGCACCAGGAACTGTTAGGCCTCAGCACACCAATTCTGCTAAGCCTGATTTTGAGCAGTGGTCTTGGCTGCACAGCCTTTGAAACTGGTTCTATAGTCCCAGAGTTTGAGCTACCCAGGATAATATTAAACGCACACCCACACAGAGTTCTTCTTTTTTTTTTAAGATTTATTTATTTATTTATTCATGAGAGACACAGAGAGAGAGAGGCCGGGACATAGGCAGAGGGAGAAGCAGGCTCCTCGCAGGCAGCATGATATGGGACTCGATCCTGGATCCCGGGATCATGCCCTGAGCTGAAGGCAAACACCCAACTGCTGAGCCACCCAGGCGTCCCACACACAGAGTTCTTTTTTTTTTTTTTAAGATTTATAAATTTATTCATGAGAGACACACACACGCAGAGAGTGAAAGAGAGAGAGAGAGAGGCAGAGACACAGGCAGAGGGAGAAGCAGGCTCCATGCAGGGAGCCGGATGTGGGACTCGATCCGGGTCTGCAGGATCAGGCCCTGGGCTGAAGACGGCGCTAAACCGCTGAGCCACCAGGGCCTCCCCTCCCCACACAGAGTTCTTTAGGATTAGAATACACCTTTTAGAACCTCATAAAACAAATATGTAGGTTAATGAATTGTTACAAGGCAAACATCCTTGTAAACATCTGTGCCAGAAGATTTTGCTATCCCTGAAACCCTCCCTGTGCCCCCTACCATATTTTTAAGATTTATTTCAGAGAGAGAGTGCAAGCAAGAATGGGGGCGCAGAGCGAGAGGGGAGACAGAATCTTGAAGCCAACTGTGCGCTAAGCCCTCTGCGCTGAGCCCAGAGCCAGCCCGACACAGTGCTCGATCTCACAACCCTGAGATCATGACCCAAGCCCAAACCAAGAGTCGACCAAGAGTCAGACACTCAACTGAGCCAATCAGGTACCCCAATCTCCTATCCATAACTCTTCCCTCCCTCCCTCCTAAGAATATCCTTATCCTGACTTTCAGCGTAATCATTTCCTTAATTTTCTTCATATTGCTTCTGTAGTTCCCTAAATACACTACAGTTTATTTTTTATTTTATTTTATTTTTTAAGACTTTATTCATGAGAGACACAGGAGAGAGAGGCAGAGACACAGGCAGGGGGAGAAGCAGGCTCCATGAGGGGAGCCTGACGCGGGACTCGATCCCGGGAGCCTGGGATCATGACCTGAGCCAAAGGCAGATGCTAAACTGCTGAGCCACCCAGGCATCCCTAAATACATTAGTTTAGTTTTGCCTTTTTTTTTCTTTCAGTTTCTGATTCATTTATAATGTCTCGCTCTCTCCCTCCATTGATATTTAATTGTTGAAGAGACTGGATCAATTGTCCTGTAAAATTTACCAGTCTGGATTTTGTTGACTGATAAAGTTCATTATGTTCCTCTGTCCTCAGATTTCCCATAAATTGGTAGTTGGATAAAGACCAAACGTTTAATCTGATGTTTGAGATTTTTTTGGCATGGCCCCATCGTAACAAGTATTGTGTTAGTGGTCAGGGTACGTAAGTGTCTGGCTGTCTCTATTTTGTTGGATCTTCCTTTGTGGTGTTAGCCGTTGTCCATTCCTAGGCCCATTAATTCATCAGTTACAAAACAGTCAAATTCTATCATTTCTTCTTTCTTCCTGTGGTGGAATACTTCTCTACAAACTTCACCTTATTTACTATTTAGTGGGAAGAAAAACTTTATCTTCCTAGGTGCAAGGTTTGGAAGGTGTGATACATGTGTATCACATTGCAAATTAAACTGACAAAAGACAGATCAGGAAGAGAGAAGCAGATGTTTATTCACAGAAGAACCTGTCTCCCCTAATTTGGGGCTTATAGGGGGTAAGGAAGGGCAGAGAGGAATTTCTCAGGGGACAAATGACTTCTTATACAGAGAGAGGGAGAAGGGGCCCTTACATTACTTTTTTTGGAAGATAAATGGAACAGGAGATAAAATGGTCCTGTGACAATGTGCTTGGGTGTGGTACAATCTCTCCAAGAGCCTAGAGTTGCTCCTTAGTGACAGGTGAGTTATCGGACGCTACGCTTTTAAGCAGATAAGAGATTTCAGGAATTCAGAAACCTTCCGTTCAATATGATTTTTATGCCCCAGTGGCTTATTCTGGCCGCCTTCACTGTTCAGTCACCCAGTGGTTTGGTCTGTATAAGGAAGCCAAGATAACTTCTGGATTCTTTTATTTACCCGGGAGGGTGTGATGGGGAAGAGGTTTCCCAAGCAACTTCCAATAGTGACTAATGAGGGGTGTGTGGGCCTGTACGTGTGTATCACATCATTATGGACCCATAGACTTATAAACATTTGATGTGTTCAAAATGTCCTCTCTTGGGACGCCTGGGTGGTTCAGGGGTTGAGCGCCTGCCTTTGGCCCAGGACATGATCCTGGAGTCCCGGGATCGAGTCCCACATCGGGCTCCCTGCACGGAGCCTGCTTCTCTCCCTCTGCCTACGTCTCTGCCTCTCTCTGTGTCTCTCATGAATAAATAAATAAAATCTTGAAAAAAAAAAAAAAGTCCTCTGGCCAGAGTGGGCCTCTTCAAGTTGGCTCCCAAGCCCTACTGACACATCCTGAGATTTTCAGAACTTCTCTGTCTGATGTGACATTTCCAACTCATCTTAGACATTTCCTGCGACAAACATGGACTCTTGTCATTTCTTCACGAAGCTCTGGTTTTCTTTTCTTTTAGCGGGAAAAAGGAACTTCTTAGGGCCTGGACTGTTGAAGTCTTCAGCGTTTGTAGTAGCCCCGCTGTGCTCACTTGCCTTTGCAGCATGCGAATCCCTTTGAGTGTGAGCCGCTTCTCTAATACTGGTTTGTGGGGTTTTCAAGTACTTGCTATTTTGGAGCTTTTCAATCCACCAGATGCCGTTTCTTCCCTATGTTTGCTTCTTCACAGATGCTATTATGCAGCTCCTGTTTCTGTCAGAAGTTTGCCCTGACCTGTTTCTGTTTGGGAGTTTGCGGGGGCACCTTATCAACCGCTTTTGCTGTATTCACTGTTCATGGGTTTTACTACCCTACTTGCTTTTTTTTATGGAAGGATCTGTAGAAAATGAAAAATTAAGCCACTGCCACCACTTTCATATAAAAATGCAACTTTAGGAGAGCTTGGGTGGCTCAGTTGGTTAAAGCATCTGACTCTTGATTTTGGCTCAGGCCACGATCTCAGGATTGTGAGATGGAGCCCCATATTGGGCTCCACACTCAGCAAGGAGTCTGCTTGAGATTCTTCCTCTCCCTCTGCTCACCATCACCCCTGCTCACACATGCGCTCTCTCAAAATAAATGAATCTTTTAAAAGAATGTAACTTCAACATCTTTTTAATAAATGTCCCCCACTGTTTAAATAAAGCAAAGTTTTACCAAAACTGACACAGGGGGTGTTAAATAAGCAAAGAGATGGTAGAGGCAATGATCTGTTGCCTGACCTGTTTTGAGGCCTACAAGTAGCTAAGCACATTTGTGTAGAACTGAGTGACGGTTAAGGCTGTAACAATGGATTGGGGTGTGGAGAAGGCCCTCAACTGGTGGATCAGGTCAATTTACTCTTTTATTTCCCTGGTAGCATGGATGGTGACAGACTATATGATCAAAGCCTGACACATCCTTGCAGTAGGCAATGGGGTCACTGTAGATTCTTGAGGACTGTGGGGCCTCCAGAAGCTGAACCTTCTGATGTGTGCCAGAGGGATGAGGGGCATGTCAGGGGGAGAGCAACACTAGGTGGTGAGTTAGGAAAGTAACTCAGTGGCCCAGAACAATGGACCAAGTACCAAAATGAAAGTGGTGGGAATGTCAAGGGGAAGACATGAAATAATGGAGGAAAAGTGAACAGTACTAGGTGACGATGAGGGGAAGAGTCCTCAGCGGTTGAGGTCTCAAACCTGGGTGATTAGAAACTGAGACACAAGAATAGTAACGTCAACTCCCACATGAGTGATACATATTCTAGGAATTTCTTTACATAATTCTCTTCAAATATTGATTTCCAAGGTAATATGTAGGTGGCCTGTGTTGATTAAGAGGGATAGGGAGTGCCTCACCCACACTCGGGTGTTCTCTTGGCTGCAGGGATACGGGAGGGGCCATGGAGAAGGGCGCGACCTGGAGTGACTTCACACCCATCTGGCTCATCCCAGAGTGCTGGTCCCGGGGCAAGTTAGCGTCTTCTCCTCACAGCACCTCACTGCAGCATCTGCCTTCAAAACCTGCCAGACCTGTGGTTTCTGCAATTGCCGACATGACACTTGAGAGGCTTTGAAGAGTACTCCAAGCACGTCAGGAGAGGCACAGGTGAACGGCCTCTTCTGTGAGTCTGACCATTTTCACAGTGATACCCACTCTGCTACCTGCATGTCTGGTCTAAAAATGGACCTGTTCCACTTCCCACTGAGACCCTGTACCTCAGCACTCCCTGGACAGCTTATCTGGGACTGACTTCTCTCTAGCTCCAGTCAAAAGACGAGCTGTCATCATTTCAGAATTAAATAAGAATGTAATTACCCTTTTTTGAAGAAGCAAGTCTACGGTCTACAGCAAACCAAATCACCAGAAAGCTACAAAGCCTACACTTGATTACTTCGGCTCCCTGCAGAAATGCCACCATGGATTTTCAGTGTACTCTTCCATTTTACGGAAATTCACAAAAGTGACAGAGCAAAATGGCAAGCAAATTTATGCATTTAATGAACTTGCTTTGGAGACATTTTCACTTTGGAGGCCAATCAACTTTACTGATAGAAATTTCTGAATTTTGTGCTAGAGACTTTTTTTTTCTTTTTCTTTTTTTTTTTTTTTTTTTTTAGAGACTTTTTCTTAGCAACCATTCTAAGATGCACTAGGACTGCATCTCTATCTCAGTGCTGGAAACCTCAGACCTAAATTCAGTGTTCCAGAAAAGCCCGAAGCCCTCAATTCCCCTATAGGAGTCTTAATCTTATATCAAGTTACATACATATTGTACTAATCATTTATTACAAACTAGCTCAATTCCACCTAAGAATTTGGGATAAACTCTATCCAGCTGCCTTCTTTCCCTTCTCCTGTATTTTGAGTTTTTTCACCATTTCGTGGTAGTGATTAATAAACACCGGTCCCTCTCAAATTCTAGTCTTAGAAAGTCAATTAAGAGAAATGTGAAAAGCAACTACTTTCAGCCAAAAGATGGTTTGAAGAAGCTAAATTACCCCCATTACAATCATTATAACCAAACCTTAAGACCTTATCCTAGGAAACTGGTAAGGTGAAGGTAAAAACAATGGTTTACTTTCAAAATCCAACTCTAGCACCAATGGGATGTGTAACCTTAAGCAGAGTACTATATCTGAGACTGTTTATTTTGTAAATAAATGGTATTTTGGATACCATCTCACCAGGTCACTGGGGATAGAACTCAAAGAACAGAGAACAGTGTCACAAGTACCTAGTAGGCTATTAGGCAAGAAATATTTTTTTGAAAGATTTTATTTATTTATTCATGAAAGACACACAGAGAGAAGCAGAGACACAGAGTGAGAAGTAGGCTCCCCACAAGGAGCCTGATGTGGGACTTGATCCCAGGCCCTGGCATCATGCCCTGAGCCGAAGGCGGGTGCTTAACCACTGAGGCACCCAGTGCCTGGCAAGAAATAGTCTTTCCCTTTCACGTGTGTAAACTTAAACCCTGTACTGCCTTTTGTCATTTTAGCCTGGTCCTATTCAAATCTCAGTTAGCCTACTAACTTCCTATGTGATCAATCTCCAAAACCCTCCAGCTTCTTCTTTTTCCAATATACCTAGACTTGTTTTCCTCAAATACACACTGCTTTCACCACTCTTGAGGGCTTACCGGGATTCCCCATTGCCTATCTTTGTCCAGCTGGACTTCTGATTTCTCACATAAGCAAAGCCTGTTTCAGATTTACCTGTGGTCCCTTCTTAACCTTCCCATTAGTCTTATAGCCAATCAATCTACTTATCTAAGAACCAATTCACATCCCTCTTCCGTCAAAAAGCCACCCCAACTACTCTCAACTGAACTTGGTCTGAACAGCACTTAAAATCTCAATCACAAATAGTTGGCTTTCTTTCTTTCTAAGCTCTATACCCAATGCAGGGCTGAATCTCCCAACCCTGAGATCAAGAGTTGCATGTTCTATTGACTGGGCCAGCCAGGTGGCCCTCATTGGCTCTTATGTATGTTTAGCTAATGATTGTGTTTGCTTTCTAAACTAGATCTTGAATTTAGGGGCAGAGACCGTGTTCTATTTTCCTATACCAGTCAAAAGAAGAATCATGGGCCTCACCCTAGACACAAAACAGAAAAAGTTGGAGAATGAATAAGGAAGCGCTGGAAAAACACTCTAGGTGATTCCTATCAACACTGCAAAATGAGAAAACTTCTACACGTTATCCTTCTGGCAGAGATAATCTTGTCAAAAAATATTTCTCTCTATTGATTAATAGTGCCCTAATACGGGATTAAGCTTTTCTTTATATAAAACAAAGCTGTCACTTATGGCTCACAAAAAAAGTGGGAAATACTTTTATCATATAAGAGGATGGTCACCGCTGAAACAAGCATTCACCCTCCAAGATGAGAGCCGACCTTGGTGCCCCTGGGTAATCAGCTGTGGTCAGCTACAGTTGGCCTTTGGTACATTCTAGTGTTACTGGATGGGGAGTGATAGTCACTGACTCTTTTGACACCAGGATGATTCTTTTCAGTGTCCCAGAGATTTCCATTTTTTATGTAGTTTCTTACAAAGATAGTTCTTGAAACTTCCGGTTTTCCCTAGGCTGAGAAAGTTACTTCTCTTCTATCTGCCCCCCCCCAATATTGTTTGTTATTGTGCATTGTCTTCAGAAGTAATCCTCCATCTTCAACTCCATAAATAAATGAAAACCAAGCCACACAGTTGGAAATCAAGTTTTGTTTTTATATGAACAGAAGTAGACCATCTAGAAATATTTCAGTTTATTTAAATTGTTAAGTAGAATATGAAACCGAATTTGTAGCTAGTACCAGAGAATGGACTTAACTGTTTGGTGTTTAATGAGAACAGCTTCTACACAGGATCCCAAGAGACTTACAGAAAAAGGGGCAAAGCCCTAATATTAAGCAAATAAAACTCATGTTTCAAACAGGTTATACAAAAATTGATTTATACTCCATTTCCCTTTTTTTGATATTTAGAAAGTGCAGATTTAACAAAAGGTAGCCATATCCTTTCTATGTACAATGCCGATTATAATTATGCAAACAAAACTGTCAGTCTGTTACCCAAAAATCCCAGTGTTTAGCTCTCAAACCTTAAGTCACTGAATCAAATAAGGATTAAAGAGGGTTAAAAATAAAAAAGCTATTGCCACATTCCAGATGAAGGAAAGCAACACATACATTAAAATTAATCTAACAATAGTAGGTTTAACCTATAACTTTTCGAGAAGCTTAACATCATTTCATTATTATTTTTAGTGGAAAATTAGGGATTATTTGGCAATGCTGCTTTTACTAGTAAACAATGATAAAGTCAAGTGAAGGAAAAGCCTAACAACAACAACCAGTGAGGCATATAAAATTGTTTTTAGGGCACTATCTGAAAAATTCATGGATGTTTATAGCAGATACGTCCCTATGTTGTTGATGTGAGCCAAGAGAGCATTAAAATGCTATCCACGACACAGAAAGACTTTTCAATGGAAGCTGCTGTCCTAAACTCAGCCTCTGCTAGAAATGAATCATGCTATTCACAATTATTTCAACAAAGGTATCATCTTAGGATGCTAGCAGCATAGCAAACTTAACTTACCCTATCCTGATGATAAGCAATGAAGCAAAACTAGAAAAATGAAGTGAAAAAAGGACAGGGTTAGAGATAGCTGAAGATCTTATCTGTACATGAAAAGCCTTTTGTTGTCCTTTTCCCAAATCTATGGTAATACACGTTTTCCAAAGGGATGTGAAGACAGGACTTAAAAGTAATATTCTAAAGTATTTCTAATCTTAAGGTAAAGACAACTTAACACTGAAAAAGTGTTCTTCAAAGGCCAAATCTCAGTATATTTGGCAAACATGTTAATAAATTTCACTCCTCCTCCTTCCCACCATTTAAAAACAAACAAACAAACCTTTACTGGGCTACCAAACTGCTAGAGGAGTTGCCAAAATGGAGACTACTCAAATTTCGGTTAAGAGATTTATTCTAGGAAAGTGAATAGGCTATACACCTAATTAGAAAGACAAACCACAACACCCTCAACACTAGTGCATGCAATTAACTCTTCCATTTCATAAACTCGGTGGATAGAAAGGGAACAAAGAGGGAAGGAGAAGAGGAGCATGAAGTAAAAGAGTGAATGGAGGAATCCGGGGCAGAAGTTTTAGGGGAGAGAGAAAATGAGAGGAAGACATTTGAGAGTAGTAGGCAGTTAGAATTGATCTTTCAGTTTACTTATTAGCAAGTTAAATCAGTACTTTATGTTAAACTTGAAAAACCTACTAGTTTGCCCCTTTCATTTTTAAATAACTCATACCATTGGATGGTGGGGGAGGGAGGAGCAAATAAAGCAGCATGCAGGAAGACAGACACAACGAAAAAGTGGCCGAAGAGAAGAACTGGTGGCAGGAATAGCTTTAAATATCAAGGCCACTTAAAATAAGACTCAGCAAACCAAAGCTATCATTTCTGCATTACCCTTTGTCCTCAATTAACTACTTTGAAAATTACAGCCAAGCAAACCACAAACATTTCAATGGTTTATGTTTGAATGATATGTATGTCTCCTGCACATGCTTCCACCAAACAAACAAACAAACAAACAAACAAAATAAAGGGAAAACCAAAGAAGTTCCTTTCCACATAAGGCACAGGACAAAATTAATCCCATTTACACATTCAAGGCGAAAATGAGTGTTTTCCTGGCTTTTGTTTGTTTCTTTTGCTATCACATGTCTATAGATTATAGGGACTCAAGCACATTATCCATGACAGAAAATTCCACTGTTGTACAAAATAAAATTGTTAATTCTAACTTTTATTCTTATACAATTTGCAGAATAGAGTTGAAATGATTGCTATAGGTTTTAATGTCGATAAGAAGAACTGGACTATAATACAACTGAAATGCAGTGGTGAGCTGAGCAAGTACATTTAAAAATGAAGTCACAGACATGATTTTTCTATACATTTTCTTGTTTGAAGAAAATTATAAAGTCAGCAAGCAGTCACGGATGAAAGAACAAATAAAACAGGTGGATTGGAGAGTTAAGATGAGGAACAAAAATATCTGTTTAGAGTTAAAAATGGACAGAGTGGTTTATTTTGCAGCAAGAGGAAAAAACAGGGTGGTGGATGGCAACTGACGGAACAGGAGAACGCTCAGCAACATTTGCTCTTCCAGCCTGTCACGCCGCCTCCACTGCTGATATCTACATTTTCACTGTTGGGCTCTTTTACAGGGGTCTGGAACAAACACACAAGGAAAGCAACCCATGAAAAAACATTGCTACAGAGAAATCAAGATTTAACCACCAGAAATATTCTCATAAAGGTAACAAAATGTAACTAGTCACCTGAGATAGGTTTTCTCTCCCATGCAAAGTGAAGATTCGGCAGCTTTGTTTCTGCTGCCATTTCACCTGCTTACCCCAAGTTCTGAACTGTCTAGAGGCCTCTAGACACCCCTGTAATAAAGCTTTCAATATCTTTTCGGCTCTAATTTGCATAGAGGTTTGCTCTTAGCCCTGACCCCCTGAGTATCTAGAACTTAAAAAGCATTATCAAGCGGATGTATAAAACCTGATGTTGGGTCAAGTCTAACCTCAGAGAAGTAAAACAGCCCCTTCTGTCTGGTTACTTGCCTTTTGAGACTGAAGCTTGAAATACTCTATCATAGTTCTATTTATTTTTCTATCATAGTTTTATTTATTTATTTATTTATTTATTTATTTATTTATTTATTTTCTATCATAGTTTTAAAAAGGCAATGTCAACAACGATATGCTAACATTAAGTGGAGGAAAAAGAATAGGGCAGAATGCAAAGTTGTGTAATTCATGTTAAAAATGGATATAGAAAAAAAATCAAAAGGAAAGACACCAAATGTCAATAGGAGAAAACTCTCAGGTACTGGGTTTATGAGTGATTTTATTTTCTTCTATGAATAATCCTGTATTTCCCCAATAACCTAAATATTAGTTTTAAAATCAGAAGAATATACTATTTTTAATGGATAGCTTAGTCTTTACAGTATGCATGAAAAGAACATTTTAACAGCTTACATACAGTAAAGCATACAAATCTTAATTGTGCTTAGATTTTCAATATATAATATGAAGTTAGCAGCTCAAAATATAGAATGTAATACTCCCAGAAGGCTCCCCTGTGCCCCTTTCCAGTCAGTTACCACCCTCCTAAAGGTAACAGTACTCTCATTTCTGTCACCAGGGATTAGTGTTTTTTTTTTTTTTTTGTTCTTGACCTTCAAATATATGCAACCATGTTTTATGTATTCTTTTATGTATGATTCTCTTTACTCAGCATTAGTCTGTGAAATTTATCCAGGCTGTTTTATTGTGTTAACAGTAAGTTCATCATGAATGAAATTTTAAAAGTTAAGACATAACTAGAATGTATTCTCTCACGGCAATATAAGGGAAAATTAAAGTAACCCAGGGGGTAAAACTTAAAATATTATAAAAAGTCATGTAGCCCAAGAGAAGCCCTACTTAAACTCATAAGGAGGTGAAATTTTGACTTGCGCTTTGAGCTCACCTACCTACTCTTACTGCCCAATGGGATTCTTCTCATTGTATGTTAAAATTTCAAGTTTTGCATTAAAAAAATCTTTGTGAGTTTTCCTGAACAACCAACTTTACTCCTATTGCAGATCTTGAGAAAAATGTACGGAAGAAGATAAAGAGGCCAGTCAGCATATATCCCACAACAAAAGAATATGGTTACAAAGGAAATATTCTTTCTCTGGTAATTTTCACATGTGGGTCAGTTAAAAGTACATGGGTATTTAAAAAAAAAAAATACATGGGTGCTTGTAACCAGGGAGGTCACTATATTCATTCACTTAGCACCTCACTCACAGTCTATCCTTTTACAATTTAACTTAGATCCCTGAGAGAGACTCTCTGAAAAAAGGAATTATCCCATGCAGAGTAAAATATTTTAAAGCCAAAAGTATTAAATTTATTAAATACAACATTAAAACTGTTCCTGGCCAAAAATAAGGGCGAATAACCAGATTTAAAAAGTGAGCAAAGTTTACAGAAAAGGAAATACAAAAGTGATTCTTAAACCTATCTTTAAAAATGCTCCCCATACTCTTTAAGAGAGTACAAATTAAATATACATTTTTTAAAAATCTGCCAGGCTGGGAAAGATCTGTAAGTCTTACAATCCATTATGTGGCTAGTGTGAGTAAACAATCTCATCCATTGCCAGAAGGAGTGTAAATGGGTACAAGCCTCATACCAACATACGGCAGCATGTAACAGAATTATAAAAATGTACACATATGCTCTTTGGCCACTTCTAGGATTCTGTCCTTCATATACTTGCACATAATCATAGGCTTGCAAAATGATTTAAATTTAAGATTATTCACTGTCATACAATTTATGAGATCATAAGTCTGAAAATCACCTGAATGTCCCTCACTGAAAAACATGTTTAATTATGACATATCCACTCAAAGGAATAGCATTCAATTATTTTAAAAGTGGAATTATTTTACTTATTTTAAGTGCCAGAGTACATGTTGCCCTATCTGTTTAAAAAAAAAAAAAGGTGGGAATAAAATATATATTCAAATTTACTCATATATAAATAATTAAGTTAATTACATTGATTACCTGTGGGGGAAGAATGAGAAGTTGAGGGAAAGTGGAGGGAAACTTCCCTGTACTTTCACTCTCTTTAAATGTTTGAACCATGAGAGTGAATACCTATTCAAATAAGTTGAAAATTTTTTAAATCGCTTTCATTCTAAAATTAATTTTTCTTTTATCAACTCAGGAGAGAAATCATGACACAGAAAGCTGCTCGCCAGGAAGCACTCCTGTATTTCCCATACACTAATTTAAAGCATGTTTATGTTTGATGTTTTAACTCCTAACTTTACCATATTGAAAAGCATATGTATGTGTATGGGAAAAAAATGGGATCTCACATTGGGGCCTGCCTATATGAGGAAGACTCCAGACTGAGATCCTTATTGGTGTATCCATACTTTTAAACCTCTAATGTGATAACAAGGAAGATCTACCAACCACGGGGACACAGATTATAAGACTACATAAACTTTATTATTATTTTTTAATGTCAAGATTAATGAGAAGACCAAGGGATACACTATAGACAGAAAAAAAAATCAAAAACAATGGAGAAAACTAAAAAATCCAGAAAGAGAAAGAACACAAGAGACAAGAGTATTTCAATAAGTGTTATGGTAAATTCTGTGGGTATTAGAATAATTTTTCACTGTGACCTACCAAACTCTGAAATACAAAGTATTCCACAACTAAAAAGGTTATTTTTCTATTCCTGTTATTCTTTTCATTTAATTAAAAATATGAACATTTTCCCTTGTCCACCGATACTTGACTTCTTTATTTTTTTTCCCTCACAGGCATATTTTCAAATATAAAAATGTATTTCCACAAGGAATTCCAAGGGGTTTTAGCTTTATATACTTGTGAAAGAGTATTTTTTAAATTTTAAGTTTTTATAACTTTAAAAAGACACATTAAAATTTCTGAACAAAACTATATAAACATATGGGTCATTGAGTAATTGTGTTCTCTATCTCCTTCTCCTTACCACCATCACCCACTTGGAATACTTACTACTTAAGAGTTTGGTATAGATCCTTCCAGATCTTTGTTTTGCTAAATAAACCAAATGTGTGTGCACATGCATTTGCATGTGTGTTTGGTAGCATATATAATTTTAAAAAGATCATATTACACGTATTATATCCTAACTTGTTTTTTATTACTCAATATAATATAGATACCAGGATATCAGCAGATGTGGAAGGGCACAACTTTTGCTTTAGAGTTCCTGTGAAAAGCAGTAACTGGTGACTTTTTTCTGGTTTGAACACACAATTATAGTTAACAGGTAACTACATTTCACTATTAAAAAAAGTAAGTTGTTGATTTCTCTGAAATTTCACTAGATGTATATTTGAGATACCATCACTATTATGTTTTATGGATAGATTGGTTTTGGAAAAATACTGTTATTTCAATTATAAAAATAGGATGGTTACCAGAAGCAATTAAATTTTCTCCTATACACAATTAAATTTTTTCATATACAATGCCTGCTTCTCCTTTAGGAGCTATGTCAGATTTCTTTTCTGTTTTTATGTGCATTTAAATGTACCTTAGATTGAATAAATAACTCAGAATTTATAACCAAATCTGCGTATTAAATCTACTCATTTGAGGAAAAATATGAATTAGACTTCCCAATTTTGCTACAAGTTACTCATATTGGTAGATATGCGATTCACAAATTGAAGCTAAACTAACTGAAGTAAAATGAATTCCCTGGGATCACATTTCAGCAATTTTTAAAATATCGCAGATTGACATGATTGGCTAAATGAAATACAGGGATGGATTTACGGCACTTATTCAGTATATAATATATATATGCTCTTTACTGGCACATATGAAAAATGACTATATATAAGAAAGTGATTCTGTAGCAGTAACTATTATCTTAAATTCTAAGAAATTACGGCAATGCAAAGAATGTATAAGAGAAGTGAGTCCAAAAGTAAACAGAAGAGTCATAAGACCACGGACAAAAGTTGAAAAAAGGGGTATAAAACCAGAGAATTGAGAGTCAGTGTGGGAACTCTAAATGGTGTTACTACTGACCAGACTAATAGCTCACTGCTCCCCCGTTCTGTTTCTACTTCACTTTAGAGGGTTAGTTACTTGTGACAGGTAAACATGTAAGAACAATACCATCCAAATCTAATTCTGTATGTTAATCCACTACTTCAAAAAAGAATTGTGACCCTGGGCACCTTGGGAGTAAAAATTGGATCTTACCTTTCGAAGGATATCTTCAGCTAATGTGAGGAAAGCCTTTTCGATGTTTATATTTGCTTTTGCACTAGTCTCAAAAAATCTAATACCATGCTCCCTTGCAATCTAAAATAGAAGCAAAATGTCATGATAAAACTATCAAGCATAGAGTGCCAACTGATGGCTTTAGCATCCTGTATGAAACATTATTATCCTAAAGGCAGCAGTCCCTACTAGGTTATATAAAACAAAATACTTCAATGGGTCATGATTCAAACGGTCAAGTTCTTTCAAAAATAAGTAAACAAAAATAACAAAAGAACTTTATCCTTTCGGGAGTTTACTTCAGATACTTAAAGTCTTAAGCTAAAAAACTGAGAATCATTGATTAGTACTTTCCCTCCTTATAGTTCAAATACAGCTAAAAATACTACTACCACAGATTTGATTCTCCCACACTTGTTAGATATGCACTGGAAAAATTCACTCAAATGATAAACTGCTTCTCACAGCATTTATAAAACAATGGGAATAGCTCAGCACACTCCATTACCACTACCAACAATCAAATGCAGTACCATCTTCACAAAGAAAGGACAGCATATTAGTTTCATTCAGAGCTTTTTACCTGTTCTCCTTTTCCTTTAGGTACAACTCTTTTATCGTCCATATCACATTTGTTTCCTAGTAACATTCTTTCCACATCTTCATTGGCATGCTATAATGGAATGAAAATTTAATTTACACACTACCATGACTTACATCTTAATAGTCTCTTGTTTTTCTCAATTTTCAGTGTCACTTTTATAATCTGTAAATTTTAAAGCAATCACCCTGAAATCACCCCATGTTAAAAGCCTATACAAATGCGTAAATTACTTAGAAACACAATTCCTAAGACGTACTGCTATCAAATATTATTTTACCCTAACAGGAGGCTGTCTAGTTTCTAGATATATTCTCATCAAAAGAGAAGAATATAGGCAAAAGATCTGAAACTGGAATGAATCCCTTATGCATAAGCTAAACCCAAGGTGGACCATGATTTTAGATAATGAATATCACCCAGTAGAAGCCTTAATTAAAAATTCTACAGAGTTCTTAAAATCTCAAAAAACTACACTGCTAGAGCACAAGAGGATCCCATGCAGAAAAATCAGTTAAAAACAAATATTTGCTACACTGAAATCCTGACATCATTTGCACAAATAGAAAAATCCATCCCTAAAATTCATATGTAATCTCAAGGGACCCTGAAAAACAGGCAAAATGATGTTGAAAAAGAAGTACGAAGTTGGAAGATTCATACTTACTTCCTGATCTCAAAACTTACTACAAAGCTACAATAATCAAAACAGTGTGCTCTGGCATAATGATATATACATAAATAGACAGAATATAGAGCCAAGAAATAATCCCTTGCATGCATGATCAAATGATTTTCAACAAGAGTGTCAAGCCCACTCAATGTGGGAAAGAAAGAATAGTCTTTTTTAAAACTGGTGCTGGGCATACCAGATATCAATACGTGAAAGAATAAAGTTGGACCCTTAACTTACACAATATACAAAAATGAACTTGGGGCGCCTGGTGGCTCAGCTCATGATCCCAGGGTCCTGGGATGGAGTCCTGCATAGGGCTCCCTGCTCCACGGGAAGCCTGCTTCTCCCTCTCTCTCTGCCTGCCATTCCCCCTCCTTGTACTCCCTGTCAAATAAATAAATAAAATCTTAAAAAAAAAAAAATCAAAACAAAAATGAACTCAAAGTGGATCAAAGGCCTACATATAAGACCTAAAACTATAAAACTCATAAAAGAAAATATAGGAGAAATTGTTATGACATTTGATTTGGCAATGGTGTCTTGGATATGACACCAGAAGTATAGGCAACAAAAGAAAAAACAGGCAAGTTTTACTTCACTAAAATTAAGAACTTTTGTGTGTCAAAGGTCTATTAAGAGTGAAAAGACAACCAACCCCCAGAGTAAGAAAAATATTTGCAAATCATCTATCTTTGGTCCAATACTCCTTTCCCTGCATGTCTCTACAGCCAAGGTAGTTAGGTTCTCTAGATAACGAAAAGTAATTTGAGATTTGATTTGTCTTAAATTTGAATCCATCACATTCTTTCCACCAGCCCTATCCTTTTATGAGCAACTTTTACTTATTTCTTCAGATCTCGGCTTATGATATGAGGAATGTCATTCCTCATATCAAGATTGTTTGGCTATTTCAGGTCCCCTGGCCTGCACCTCCATATGAATTTTAAGATTAACTTGTCAATTTCTGCCAGCTCACCCACCCCACCCCCCAAATTCCCAAGAGAGTAGGTGGGATTTTGACAGGAATTACACTGAATCTGCAGATCACGTTGGCTAGTGCTGCCATCTTAACGATGTGAAATCTTCCAATTCATAAACATGGGGTGTCTTTCCAATTACTCAGATTTTTCATTTCCTTTTAACATTTTATGTTTTTCAGTATTTAAGTCTTGTATGTCTTTGGTTAAAATTTTCCTAATTTTTCTTCTTTTTGATGCTACTCTAAATGGACCTATATTCTTAACTTCATTTTTGGATTATTCACTGCTAGTATGTAGAAATTCAATTGATTTTTATATACTGATCTTGTTTTAGCAGTTTTATTTTTTGGTTTGTGCATTTTTTTTTAAGTTTTTATTTATTTGAGAGAGAGAAACAAAGCGGGAAAGCCCAAGAGCAGGGGAGCAGCAGAGGGAGAGAGAAACCAATGTGGGGCACAATCCCAGGACCCAGGGATCATGACCTGAGCCAAAGGTAGTTGCTCAACTGACTGAGCCACCCAGGTGCCCCTATGTGCATGGTTTCCTTAGGATTTTTTTTTTTTCTTTTTAAGATTTTATTTATTTGAGAAAGAAAGAGAGGAGGCATGCACACAAGCAGTGGGAGTGGTAGGTAGGTGAGAGAGAAGCAAGCTACTCACAGAGCAGGGAGCCCAATGCAGGACTGGATCCCAGGATCATGACCTGAGCCATAGGTAGATGCTTAACCAACTGAGCCACCCAGGCACCCCTCCATAAGATTTTCTAAATACAAAAATCTCATTACTTACATATATAGTTTTCCTTCCCAATCTGGGTTTCTCCCTTTTCTTTTTGCCTAATTGCCCTGGCTAGAACCTCTACTACAATTCTGAGCAAAAGTGGCATACTTCTCATTTTTGTGATTGTAAGGGCAGGTATGATGCTGACTGTGGGATTTTCACAGATGTCCTTTACTAGGCTAAGGACATTCTTTTCTATTTCTATTCTATGAGTGTTTTTATCATGAAAGGGTGTTGGATTTTGTCAAATTTCATTGAGTCTGTTGGAACGATTATATGGCTTTTTGTCTTTTATCACGATGGTGTACTACAGGGGTGCCTGGGTGGCTCAGTTATGCATCTGCCTTCAGCTCAGGTTGTGATCTCGGGGTCTTGGAATCAAGTTCCACGTCAGGCTCCCTTCTCAGCAAGGAGTCTCCTTCTCCCTCTCCCTCTGCCCCTTCCCCACTGCTCATTCTCTCTCAAATAAATAAATAAATAAATACATAAATAAATAAATAAAATCTTAAAAAAAAAAAGATGGGTGTATCACACACTGATTGGTTTCTTATATTGAACCACCCTTGCAATATATAATCCTTTTTAAAATGTTGCTGGATGGGAGACGTCTGAGTGGCTCAGTGGCTGAATATCTATTTTTGGCTCGAAGCGTGATCCCAGAGTCCTGGAGATGGAGTCCAGCATGGGGTTCCCAAAGGGAGCCTGCTTCTCCCTCTGCCTATGTCTCTGCCTCTCTCTGTATCTCTCATGAATAAATAAAATCTTAAAAAAATATATGTTGGATCAATTTAGCTTTTTTTCATTTAGTTAAAGCTTTAATTTCTATAACAAAGTGAAAATTAGGCAACACCAATCTCTTATATGTCAGATATGTTGGGAAACTGAAGCCATCAGGCCTATGAAGTTAAATATATAAGGCTCTAATATTTAGACATTAAAAACACATTTGGCCTTAGTCCTCTGGCACTTACTCCTAACTTCCCAAGTGACAGAGTATCTTTTGTTGTTTAGAATAGGGCCCTTGCTGCTTACCTACGTTTAGGCTAATGAAGAACTAGGGCAGAGGGCGGCTGATCTACAGAGCTTCACAAAGGAAGCTGGTCACCAGAGGAACCATTCGTGATTAAAGAATTAGAACTTTCAGGGATCCCTAGGTGGCGCAGCGGTTTGGCGCCTGCCTTTGGCCCAGGGCGCGATCCTGGAGACCCGGGATCGAATCCCACGTCGGGCTCCTGGTGCATGGAGCCTGCTTCTCCCTCTGCCTGTGTCTCTGCCTCTCTCTCTCTCTCTCTCTGTGTGTGACTATCATAAATAAATAAAAATTAAAAAAAAAAAAAGAATTAGAACTTTCAGCTGCCACTCCTCTACTTACCAGGAGGTGAACGGGACTAGAGATTAAGTTTAATCACCAGAGGCCAATGATTTATTAACTAACTATACCTATGCAGTAAAACTCGGATCAAATCTCTGCAACAATAAAGTTAGGGGACCTCTTCTAGGTTGGTGAACACATCAAAAATGCCCAGAGGGTGACATATCCAGAGATGGATGGCATGGAAGCTCTGTGTTCCCCAATTCCCATACGCTTCCTTTACATCTCTTCTATTTAGCTGTTCCTGCACTGTATCCTTTATAAAAAAATTATAGATGTAAATACAACACTTTCCTGAGTTCTAGGAGTCATGAAGTCATTCAGCCAACTATTGAACCCAAAGGTGGATCCTGGGAACCCCCAAACTTGCCAAGTCAGACGAAGTGTGGGTAGCTGGGGGGTCCAGGACTTAACATCTGAAAGAAGGGCAATTTTATGGGACAGAGTCCTTACACTTGGGGGTCTGACACTAAGGCTGGGTAGTTAGTGTCAGGATAGGACTGAACTGTAGAAAATCCAGTTCATGCCACAGAATTTGGAAAACTGGTTATTGTTGGAACACTGCACAGTGTCTTTATCAATTGCTCCTACTACACGTGCTAACTTGGCTGAATCATAAAATAAAGGCTGAGGAAATCCAAAATGGAGCCTTTTGTTTCAAAATCTGCTACGATCAACTGATAATAGTAACACACTTTCAAGATTTATTGCAGCAATGGAAAACTTATTAATGAACTGTCAGGATTGCTACCATTGAGATATCATTATCTTGTGTCTAATACTACCTTAAAACTAGGTCTTCTAGCCAAAACTGCTTTAAAGAGTTAGTCTTAAGGAAATTTAAAGCTTAGAAGACTGCAGTAGGACATGAAAAATTATTTCAACAAGAAGCTAGACCTATATTGCAGAACAGAAACAGATCTGCTTTGACATGTATTTTACTTTTTAAAACTGACATCTTCACATGCGATGATATGGCATTATTTTCTTGGGTTTTTACCACATCACTACTCTGTATCTTTCAAAATATCTAGAAGTGATACATTTCTGTTGTTTTAAATTACTACTAAAAATGTAATCTATTCATTTAATAAAAATCTACCAACAAAGAATTCATTTAAAAAGAGGTATGAGAGAAAAAAAAAAAGAGGTATGTGGGCAGCCTGGGTGGCTCAGCAGTTTAGCGCCGCCTTCAGCTCAAGGCGGGATCCTGGAGACCCGGGATAGAGTCCCACATCAGGCTCCCTGCATGGAGCCTGCCTCTCTGTCTCTCATGAAAAAATAAATAAAATATTTTTAAAAAATAAAAAGAGGTATGTAAAACGACTGGTAGCTTCTACATGGGGCCATCTTATAAGATGGCTGTATAGAATTTTGGAATAAGTAATTGCTTTGGATGGGGTTCTAGAAAGACCCAAAAATTTAAGAGAAAGGTAGGCAAAATATAACATTAACCTTTAAGAAGTAAAATAACTCAATAATAATGATAATACATGATATCCTAAACATAATTTAGAATTATTTATCCTTAACTAAACACAAAAATGTGTCTTTGTAAAAGGATTTATACAATTTCTAGGTCTTACCTCATCTATGTTTCTAAGCCATTTGCTGATGTTTTCAAAACTTTTACCATTGGTGATGTCATATACTAGCATGATACCCATTGCTCCTCTGTAGTAGGAGGTTGTGATGGTGTGAAATCGCTCCTGGCCTGCTGTATCCCTGAAAAAAAAAAAAAACACAGTAATAATTTGTATTAAGCATTCTGATATTATTACATTCTAGATATATTCATGACCTACCTACAGTGAACAAAAACCTGGAAGGGAAAAATCCTAGAAAAATGACATGTAAACTCTTGGAGTTTATTTTAAAATGAACACCAGGGGCACCTGGGTGGTTCAGTCGGTTAAGCATCTGCCTTCCACTAAGGTCATGATTCTTTCCTCAGGTCATAATCCCAGGGTCCTGGGATAGAGCCCCACATCGGGCTCTCTGCTCTAGCAGGGAGCCTGCTTCTCCCTCCCCCCTCCCTCTGCCTGCTGCCCCACCCCACCCCACTTGTGCTCTCTGTGAAATAAATAAAATCTTAAAAAAAAAAAATCAAACACCAGGAAGTGTGCTAAAAACTCTTGAAATTCCATTTTATTCAGTGATCTAGTTCTATAATATAACACCAAAACGTGAATGTTTAGAACATTAAAGGATTACAACAGTATAGCCACGTTTACCTTCAGGATCGTTTACAAAATATTGTAAAGTTAACCTCATTTTAAAGTAACAAAATGGAAATATGTAAATAGAATCTTTTCAATTCCTTCATGCCAGAGATCTAAGATATATACTTTGCTCCTGTAATTTTCCCCTCTTGTTCGCATCACCAATTTCTTCCTTTTATGAATCATTCTCATCAGCATACATACATGTTTACTATCTCCTACTTTTCGAAAAAAGCAAAATTGAAAAAACCCCACAGTACACACACACACGAGTGTAAAAAAAGTGAACTCTAAATAAGGTCTTTTGATTTTATCAATGTAAATTTTCTGGTTTTGCTTTCATATTGTGGTCTAAGATGTTACCAATGGGGAGAGCTGGGTGAAGGATACACAAGACTTTTTTGTACTATTTTTGTAACTTCCTGTGAGGCTATAATTATTTTAAAATAAAAGTTAAAAAACAAAGTCTGCTGGGGAGGGGAACAGAGAAATGTGATGTTAATTGGAGCGATGTAGGGTTGAGAGATGTATAGATTTGTGTGATCACCAACGCAAACAAGATAGAAAACTGTTGTAGCACCCCTCATCTCCTATAGTCCCTACACTCTGGCCAATAATCTGTTTTCCGTATCTATAATTCTGTCATTTCCAGAATGCTAAATAAATGGAATCATGCCATATACAACCTTTTGAAATGGTCATCTTTCCCTTTTTCACCATGAGCTCCTTGAGATCTATTCAAGTTGTTGCATGTAATACTAATCTATTCCATTTTATTGCTGAATAGTATTCCATTGTATGGACATATCATAATTTGTTTAATTACTCACCTGTGGAAGGACACTGGGTTGTTTCCAGTTTTTGGCCATTACAAGTAAAGTTGCTATGAATATTATATACAAGTTCCTGTGTGTATATCAGTTTTAATTTCTCTGGGATGAATACCCAGGAATGTTATGGCTGAGCCTTATGATAATACATACTGAAATTTATAAGAAACTGCCAAGCTTTTCTAGAGTGGCTGTACCACTTTACATTCCAACAAGCAATGTAACAGATCCAGTTTTTCTGCATCCATCAGCATTTGGTGTTGTTACTATTTTTTACTTTAATCTAATAAACAGGTGATGCTTCATGGTCATTTAAATTTGTATTTCTCTATGGCTAATGATAGTGAACATTTTTTCATGCAATTATTTGCCATCCATATATTCTCTCTGGTGAAATGGCTGTTCTTGTCTTCTGCCCATTTTCTAATCGGATTGCTTTTCTTTTTGAAACACTGCTGCATGTTGAGAATTGAGTCTTTTGAGAGTGAAAGTTTGAATACTGAAATCCAATTTACTTATTTTTAAAAAATCTTTGATGAATCATGGCTTTAGTGCTATATCTAAGAACTTTTTGCCTTAAGTTTTAGGTCCCAAAGATTTTGTTTTCTTCTAAAAGAATATGGTTTTACATTTCATATTTAAATTGATGATACACTTTCAAGTTAATTTTTGTACAGGGTGTAAATTTTAAGCAGAGGTTCATGTTTTTACTTATGGATATCCAACTACTCTAGCACCATTGTTGAAAATGTTGAGGAAAGAGCCTTTCTTTGAATTGCTTTTTGTACCTTTGACAAAAATCAATCAACCATGACCCAGTTCTATTTCTGGGTTTTTCTTTTTCTTCCAATGACCTATGTGTTTATGCCTCCCTCAATACCATACTGTCTTGATTACTGTAGCTAATTAAAGTCTTAAAACCAGATAGATTCCTCTCACTTATTTTTGTCAAGAGTTGTTTTGGCTAACCTAGCCTTTCCATATAAGTTGCTGTTTTTAGGTAGGCTCTATGCCCAGTATGGAGCCCAATTCAGCCCTTGAACTCACAGCCCTCAGATCAAGATCTGAGCTGAGATCAAGAGCCAGGTGCCTAACCAACTGAGCCACCCAGGTGACTCTCCATATACATTTTAAAACCAGCTTGTCGGGATCCCTGGGTGGCGCAGCGGTTTGGCGCCTGCCTTTGGCCCAGGGCGCGATCCTGGAGACCCAGGATCGAATCCCATGTCGGGCTCCGGGTGCATGGAGCCTGCTTCTCCCTCTGCCTGTGTCTCTGTCTCTCTCTCTCATTCTGTGTGACTATCATGAATAAAAAAAAAAAAAAAATTAAAAACCACTTGTCTATACCTACAAAAAATATCTCCCTAGCAAACCTCTTTAAAGAGTTCTTTAATTTCTGTCTTCCCAAATTCATTCCTCAACCAATTCTGACTACTGCTACTACTATTCTACAAGACTGTTCTTCTTCAAAAGGTCTCTGAAAACAACTTCTAATAGCTAAATCCAGGATTTAGTTCCTTTTTATATATTTTAATCATTCATTAGGATGCCATAAAATTGACCACTTTCCTTTCTTGAAACAGTTTATTATCGTGGCTTTTATGACAATACATGTTTCTGCTCTTAGTTCTATGGCACTGACTGCTCAGTCTCAGTGACTTTTACTGGCATTCTAACATTCAGAGATATAGTAGATGACACTATCTACATAGTAGCCAAAGCAATCTTCTTTAAATATATGTCTGATCACACCATTTTTTTTTGCTTAAAACTTCCAATAGCTTCAATAGGGTAAATTTTTCCACAAATGGTGCTAAAACAATGGTTATCTCCATGAGAAAGAATGAGCTGAACCCCTACACTTTAACCATATAAAAATTAATTCAAAACAAATCTAAGACCTGAATCTAAGAGCTGAAACTATAAAACTCTTAGAAGAAAATATAAGAAGGATGCTTAACATCATTAGTCATTAGGGAACTACAAATCAAAACCACTTCATACACTCTAGGATGGCTATAATCAAAAAAGCAAACAACAAAGGATGCAGAGAAATCGAAACCCTCATACACTGTTGGTGTAAATGTAAACTGATGCTGCCACTGTGGAAAATAGCCTGGCAGTTCCTCAAAATGTTAAACATTTAGATATGATCCAGCAATTCTATTTATTGGTATATAACCAAGGAAAATAAAAACATATGCCAACACAAAAACACATACATCAATATTCATAACAACATTATTCATAATAGCCAAGAAGTAGAAACAACCTGAGTGCCCATCAACTGATAAATGGATAAATAAAATGTGGTATAGTCATACAATGGAATACTATTCAGACATAAAAAAGAATGAAGTACTGATAACTCCTACAACATGTGTGAATCTTGATAACATTATGTTAAGTGAAAGAAATCAGACACAAAAGATCAGATAGTGATTCCATTTATATGAAATGTCCACAACAGGAAAATTCACATAAGTAGAAAGTGGCTGGATGGGGAATGGCTGCTAAAGAGTATAGAGTTTCAAAAAAAAAAAAAAAAAAAAAAAAAAGTATGGGCTTTCTTTTTGGGAATATACACAGGTTCTAATATTGTGGTGATGGTGTATACATACCTTGAAGATACACTAAAAAAACCAACTGTATACTTTAAATGGGTGAACTGTATGGTACATGAATTATGTCTCATCTCAATAAAGCTATCACAGAACAAAAAAGATTACTAGGCTTAAAAAAATAAACAAAAACAAAATATCCGATTTATTACGACTAGAACCAATTCCAAAATCGTTATCTTGAGGACTTGTTCTTTTCTCCAGCCCCCCCCCCATTTTTTAAAAAAGATTTTATTTATTTATTCATGAGAGACACAGAGAAGAGAGAGAGAGAGAGAGAGAGAGAGAGAGAGGCAGAGACACAGGCAGAGGGAGAAGCAGGCTCCCCTCAGGGAGCCCAACGTGGGACTCCCTGGATCTCCAGGGTCTCCAGGGTCTCCAGGATCATGCCCCGGGTTGAAGGCGGCACTAAACTGCTGAGCCATCGGGGCTGCCCAAGCCCCCCAAATTCTGAGGCATTCTTTTCTTTGACAGTTAGTGTCACGTTCTTTTTTTTTTTTAATGTCCCCAAATTCACAAGCTTGTTTTCACTTGACAGCCTCTGAACTAGCTGTTGCCACAGCCTGCCTGTACATGATTGGCTCATACTCACATTTTGACCATAACCTTAATAATGAACCCTTCTCTGACTACCCAATTTAAATAGTCATCCAGTCTTTCTCCATTCCGTCCCCCTACTTTACTTCTCTGTGTACACTTATTACAGATTTATTGTCTCCCATGTTTTCTAAAATTAAAGTTCCATCAGAGATCTGTCTTGTTCATTGCATGGTATCTGCAAGTTGAATAAGCATTCAAATGTTAATGAGTCAGTATTTTAGAAAATTACCTTGTCGATTTTGCATTTTTAAATATCAAAGCACTCCAATTCAGTTACATGACCCTTAAAAATATTTTAAAAATAATGCTTATATGCCCCAAAATATATATAGCCAGAAATATAATAGAACTACTAATACATCAATATTCCTTACATTCAATCCTGTTCACACATCTGCCCTCTATCCATCTATTAATTCAAACATGTACTGATCATCTACCTTGTGCTGGACATTATAACACACACAACATGGGTTTGAAGTCAGATCCACGTTTATCCTCAGACTCCAATCCTTCTGGGTAGGTGAACTTAAAAGTATATAAAAGTAAAAAAAAAAGGTATATAAAAGTCTCTGGATCTTTTTTTTTATTCACAGCTGGAAGAAATAACTAAAGTAAAATTCCATAATTTATTTATATTATAAATAAGCCCAAAGCAATCTGTAGTAGAAAAATATGCAAAGATACAATGTCATTTTGAGATCTAAAATTTATGATTTCAAGATGTCCTTAAGTCAAAATCATCTCTGTAGATGCTCTTTCAAGTTTGTATCTGTGTTGAAGCTGTACTCGAAGCTGCTTCACAAGGAAATCCCTGGCTTTGACTAAAGCCTATTTCTGAATAAAGGTAAGATAAAATGATTTTTTATTTAGCAAAGTTAAAGATGACCTGGCTGGACTTTTCAACTTTTGTAAGAGAATTTCAGTCCTGTCACTTGCCTAACTCACCTCAAAGTATATGGATTTGCCCTTTAATATAATAATGTAAAATCCTGGGTGCCTGAGTGGCTCAGTTAAGCATCTGCCTTCAGCTCAGGTTGCGATCTCAGGGTCCTGGGATCCAGCTCCACATTGGGCTCCTGGTTCAGCAACGAGTCTGCTTCTCCCTCTGCCTCTCCCCCTCCCTTGCTCCTGCTTACTCTCTCTCTCAAATAAATAAACTCTTTAAAATAAAAAACGTAAAATCCCATCTATTCATTCTGCAAGTATTTACTGAACAAATAGTACATGCGAGATACTATTCTAGACACCAGAGAGAAAGTTGTAAACAAAATAATTCCTGCCTTAACGAAGTTATTGTCTACTGGGGGTAGGCAACAACCAAATAAATCATTTTTTAAAATATTTTATTAATTTATTCATGAGAGACAGAGAGAGAGGGAGGGAGGGAGGGAGAAAGAGCGAGAGAGAGAGAGAGAGAGAGAGAGAGAGAGAGGCGCAGAGACACAGGCAGAGGGAGAAGCAGGCTCCATGCAGGGAGCCTGATGTGGGACTTCATCCCGGGTCTCCAGGATCAGGCCCTGGACTGAAGGCAGTGCTAAACTGCTGAGCCACTGGGCTCCCCCTAAATCATTATTTCTAAAACTATGTATCTTCAGAGAGTGAGAAGTACCAAGAATATAAAAATTAAAGAGACTAGGGGCTGATATTGGGGATGGTGCAAGCAAGTAAAATTTTAAACAGAATGGTGAGGGAACACCTCAGTGAGAAGGTAAAGGGAATAAGGAAGTATCTAGGGGTAACAATGTTCTAAAAAGAGGGAAGAACAAGTGCAAAGGTCCTGACCCATGGCTAAGGAATAATAAAGAGCACAATAGGACTTCAGCTTTTTCTCTGAGATAGGAAGTCTACTGAAGGCTTTAAAAAAAGAACTTAAAAAAAAAAAAAAAAAGAACTTAACCTGCATTTAAAGAGAATCATTCTAAGGGCACCTGGGTGGTCAGTTGGTTAAGTGTCTGCTTTTGGCTTGGGTCATGCCTGGGATGGAGTCCTGCACTGGGCTCCCTGCTCAGTGGGGAGCCTGCTTCTACTCCCTCTCCCTCTGCTGCTGCTCCCCCTGCTTGTGCACTCTCTCTCAAATAAATAAATAAATAAATAAATAAATAAATAAATAAATAAATAAATAAATAAATAAAATCTTTTAAAAAATAAAAATAAAGAAGAATCATTCTATTTACTGTGTTGAAAAACGGTGTGTGTGTGTAAAAGCAGAGTCAGAAGGTAATGCAATACATTGTAATTACAGATCAACGAGTGGAGGAGCCAGATCATCTTGATATAGCCAAGTTGGAAGAATGTATGACATTTGTAAATGAAAATGGGATAGAGAAAGCCTTTAAAAAAACTTAGGAAAGCATATAAAAAGAAGGAAGGTAGTTGGGTTTAAGAGATTTTGGAAGACGGAGGAGACTAAAAGAACAGATGGAGTAGAATGCCATGGATCAAAACAAACTTAACTCCGAATTTAAATAATGATTATCTTCTTTTCAGAGGGGCCATTAATATTTCAGTATCTTTTCTATTGACATTTCATATGTAACCAGTATTATAAAACCTCCTAAATGCTACTGATTTAGATTTAACTAAGTAATGTCTTTTGCAGTGTATTCTTTCTTGGTAGAGAATTTAGTCATAGATTTGACACTGAAATGGGTGTATAATTTGCTAATTTTGTAATGTGAATGAATGGGGAAGAAGAAAGCATATCATAGCTAGACGGTTTTGGGGGTGGTTGCTCATAGTGAGGTACTGTGGAAGATCTCTTTAAATTGACAAAAAATGAAGTAAAAGTTTTGTATGCCTCCTACACTATAGCCAGTAGGCACTTCTGGAGTCCCAGGTGCTACACACACACACACACACACACACACACACACACTCTCTCTCTCTCTCTCTCTCTCTCTCTCTCTCTCTCTTTTGTCTTCAGTAAGTATATTTTCAGCCTGGATTTTCTCTAGGAAACTTTAATCTTTCTCTAAGGATATAGAATTATTAATTGATTTATTCTTTTCTTTTTTTTCTTTTTTTAGGGCAGACATTATGTTTTATTTTTTTCCTTGTTCCCTCCCTCCATTTATACCTTTCTTTCAGAAAAGAACTAAACTGTTTCTTTCTTTTTTTTTATTTATGATAGTCATACAGAGAGAGAGAGAGAGGCAAAGACATAGGCAGAGGGAGAAGCAGGCTCCATGCACCGGGAGCCCGACGTGGGTCTTGATCCCGGGTGTCCAGGATCACGCCCTGGGCCAAAGGCAGGCGCCAAACCGCTCTGCCACCCAGGGATCCCCAACTAAACTGTTTCTACTGTGATAAGAAAAAAATTTTTCATGAAATCATAAATTACATGTGATCACAGGTACCTTGTGACTAAATAGATGAGATTAATTAAAGACAAAACAAGAATTTGGAGTTGAGGAAAATGGAAAATATAAATACACTATCTCTAAAGGACAATTTATTTGCTATGCTTATCTTATAAAACTAACCTAGAAATTTCTTGGGGGCCAAGGCAAAAAAAAAGGAAAAAGAGAAAGGACTAAGGAGGGATACCCACAGTAGATTATATTACTCTTTTCAGAAATAATGTAAAGAATGCGGGGGAAGGGCAACCCAGGTGGTTTAGCGGTTTAGCACCGCCTTCAGCCCAGGATGTGATCCCGGAGACGGGGATGGACTCCCACCTCAGGTTCCCGGTGTGGAGCCTGCTTCTCCCTCTGCCTGTGTCTCTCATGAATAAATTTAAAAAAAAAAAAATCTTAAAAAAAAAAAAAAAAAGAACGCGGGGTGGGGAGGGGTGGGGGAACCAGATCATTACAAATGCAGAATATGTTTTTGTAAACCTCCTTCTTGTTATTTTCAGTAAATTAACAAATTTAAAGGTAAGGATGATAAAAATTGTGGTCTAAGAATGTAAATAAACATACAGTTACAAATACATGTGTGTGCCTGTGTGTGTAGTCTTTATTGATCTAACTTAAGGATACAACCTGGAACAACTGATAGCATGTCTCTTAGATGGTTTTTCTTAAATGACCGAACACTCCTTGATCTCTATCCCTTTTCCTAAATCCTGCCTGGACACTCCTATCAGGCCCTACTAATTGTTAAGGCAATCAACCACTTATTTCCAACCAGAAACTTGAGTTCTTGCTCACTCTAAGCTAATTGATGACCCTTTGCCCAGGGCTAAAAACAGCTACAGCTGCTTATTCACTGCCCAAATTATTTTTAGGTTTGCATGAACACAAAGACACCAGGTGGACCCCAATAAGCAAAACCAGGTTTTAAATACCTGAAGAGCAATTTAATGTTGTATGTACTCACAATATTATTTGTTTACCAAAATACAAATTTTTTTTTTTAAGATTTTTTAATTTATTTATTCATGAGAGCCACAGAGAGAAAGGCAGAGAGAGGAGAAGCAGGCTCCATGCAGGGCGCCCGACGTGGGACTCGATCCCAGGACTGCAGGATCATGCCCTGAGCCAAAGGCAGATGCTCAACCACTGAGCCACCCAGGTGTCCTTAAAATACAGGTTTTTCAGTCTGTTTCAAAACCACTCAACTTGGTTTTCCTTTCTTCTGATTTTTTCTTCTTTTTTAAAATGTATTTTTATTTATTTATTTTTTATTGATTGATTGATTGATTGATTGATTCATGAGATACGAGAGAGGCAGAGACATAGGCAGAGGGAGAAGCAGGCTCCATGCAGGAATCCTGATGCGGGACTTGATCCTGGGATTCCAGGATCATGCCCTGAGTCAAAGGCACATGCTGAACCACTGAGCCACCCAGGCGTCCCTGATTTTTTTTTTCTTCTTATAACCTATGTTGGTTTCTGAAATTACAACCCAGTGGCAACAGGACTTTCCTTACATAAAATAATAGATACACAGCTAAGAGAATGTTGCAAAATCCTATTTTTTCCCCCACTGACATATTATAAAAGAAGTGATATGTTCCTAAGAACTAAAATAGCTTATTTTCTTGTTAGTCTCACATGCAGGGTCAAGGAAGCTGTGTACTCTAGATGCTATTATGACAGCTATTTTTAGTCTGGGCACTGATAGCACTAGAACAGAACAGACCCAACATCATTTGCTCTGCAAAGCAGAGACCCTAAATTTCCTAACTTTGTGTTTTCGGTAACATAATGAAGTTATTTCTTACTTTATAAATTAGGATATCAAATTTCGCACTGAGGCTTTTTTTCTTAAAATTTTATTTTTAAATAACCTCTACACCCAGCGTGGGGCTCAAACTTAAAACCCAGAGATCAAAAGTCACATACACCACCAAATGAGCCAGCTAGGGACCCCACAATGAGTTTTATTTTAAAAAGATCTGCATTTCCTTATAGATATGCAATTTCTCTACTTCAAAATATCATGAATTTTAACTACGTTTATCTTCATTAAAAAAAAAAAAAAAAGAAGAAGTCTGAAACCTGCTCTTGCAGTGCTTATATTCCGGTGAGGAAAGGAGCAAGCAAATAAATAAATATATAATGCCAAACTGTGATCAATGCTAACCATGTAAACAAGCTGGAGTGATGAAAACTGGGGTAAGGAGAAGGGAAGACATAATCTAGATAGAATGATCAGGGAGGTCCCTGATGTTTATGGTGAATGAGAAGTATGAATAGAATCAACCAAACAAGGTCATTTAGTCAACAAATATTTACTGAGCATCTGTATTTGTCAGGCTCTGTTCTAGGTGGTTGTTATAACTATGTATCAGACAGATAGGATCCCCATCCCAAAAGGAGGAATAACAGACATTTAAAAAAATATTTTATTAATTTATTCATAAGAGACACACAGAGAGAGGCAGAGAAATAGGCAGAGGGAAAAGCAGGCTCCCTGTGGGGAGCCCAATGAGGCACTCGATCCCAGGACCCCAGGATCACAACCTGAGCCAAAGGCAGAAGCTCAACCACTGAGCCACCCAGGTGTCTTAATGGGACATTTTTAAAAAATATGGTAACTTAAAAAAAATCTATGGTAACAATTTTTTTTTGTGACAATTTTTTAAAAAAAAGATTTATTTATGGGACGTCTGGGTGGCTCAGTGGTTGAGCACCTGCCTTCAGCTCAGGGTGTGATCCCAGGGTCCTGGGATCGAGTCCCTATCAGGCTCTCCATGGAAAGCTTGCTTCTCCCCCTGCCTATGTCTCTGCCTCTCTCACTAAATAAATTGTTTTAAGACTTTATTTATTTAATAAAGTGTGTGTATATGAGCAGAGGAAAAACAATGGGAAGATTTCCCACTGAACGTGGAGCTGGATGTGAGTCTCAAATTGACAACCCTGACATCATGACCTGAGCCAAAATCAAGAGTCAGACCTCAACTTAGAGCCACCTAGGTGCCCCCAAAGTATGGTAACTTTAGATACTAAAAAATACTATGATAAAGATCAACTAGGACAAATGAGACAGTGCCTGACGGACTGGGCTGCTTTACCTCAAATCATGCAAGGCCTCCCTCAGAGGATAACACGGAATTAAGATATGAATGAGAAAGAAGCAGGACAACCAGAAAAACAGTTGAAGTACAAAGTCCCTGAGATGGGAAATGCTTGGCATGCTCAAAGGAACAAAAGCCACACTGGTTGGAGCAAAGCTGGTGAGAGATGAGATCAGAAGGGGCAATAGTCACAACCTGACGTTTTCACATTTTATTTTTGATGAAATGGGAAGGTTCTGGAATGAAGTGGTACTTCAGAATGTTTGGTCTAGCCACGGTTGGGGGTGTGGGAGGTAGAGGTGCTTGAGGGAGGTCTATGGAGCATGTACAAAGGTTCCAAATTGGAAAAGAGCTTGTCATGTTCATGGAATTGAAAGATTCCACTGGGGGTAGAGACTATATATTGTATATACACAAGACACCCCAAAATGAGGTTGAGGCCACTCTGTTAACTGTGGTAAAGAATTTAAATATGGAATTTGGACTTTCATTTGAAATGCAATGGAACTCAAAATGGTCATAAATGGGGAAAGAATGACAACCATGACCTATACTTGATTTATACTAAGGCAAAAGGGGAAATAAGGACCTGTTAGGATACTAAGAGCCTACCTACTATAGTGGCTCAAAGAAGTGGTAATGGTGGCTTGGACTGGGGGTTAACATAGGAGATGGCAAACTGTATGTGGATTCTAGATATAATAAGATTGAGTCAACAGGGCTTACCAAAGAGGATGCTGGGATTAAGAGAATTAAAAAAATCAAAGATGGACAGCCTGGGTTGGCTTAGAGGTTTAGCGCCACCTTTGGCCCAGGGCATTACCCTGGAGGCCCAGGATCGAGTCCCACGTCGGGCTTCCTGCATGGGGCCTGCTTCTCCCTATGCCTGTCTCTGCGTCTCTCTCTCTGTGTCTCTCATGAATAAATAAAATCTTAAAAAAAAAAATCAAAGATGACTCCCCATGAATCTGGCACCTTATAGGTAAATGGTTAATTCTTTAACAATGTGACACTATTGATTTCTCGTTGACTGGGTTGATATTAAATTTGCTGATGGTACAATATATAGATGCTAACAGTAACAAACATTTCTGACCACTTTCCCTTAAAAACAAAACAAGAAAAGTAAACATGAAATAACTCACTAGGGCTTTTTTCCCGGGAGGACCCACAACTCTAAGGAAAGTGCAGATAGATACTGTGGTGGAAACTTCTAGAGACCTGGGATTAAAAAGCCACAGCTGGGGCAGCCCAGGTGGCTCAGCGGTTTGGCTCCACCTTCAGCTCAGGGCCTGATCTTGTAGACCTGGGATCAAGTCCCACATTGGGCTCCCTGCATGGAGCCTGCTTCTCCCTCTGCCTGTGTCTCTGCGTCTCTCTGTGTCTCTCATGAATAAATAAAATCTTTAAAAAAAAAAAAAAAAAGCCACAGCTTCTCTATATCAGCCAAACAAGCTAATTTTAGGCCTACATACATGTGCCTTGGCCAGCCTGAGATCCATCTCCACCCTTATGCAACAGACTACAAGACCCCTGGAAAAAAGACAAATGAAGATAATTCAAGTAAAGAAAAATAACACAAATCTTTAGCACTGACTGAAGTTTCCCAAATCAATATTCAATCACAGAACAGAATTTTTCATGCTGAAACAAGAATCTGAATATATTCATTCAAACTAGAGACAGATAAAAAAAAAAATCACTGTGCTTTTTTAGTAGCAATTGGAAGCAAAGCATTTAATGTTGAGTGAGGATAGTGTTTTGAGTTATGAGTAATGGGTTTTCCAGCTAAAAGCCTTCTTCAATTGTGGTATAACCCAGATCTCTTGGAGATGCATGATTTCCTTCTCCTCTGATTGTTAGAACGAGAACTTTCAAAAGCAAATAAAATCAGCTACCACAATGCTAACCTCATAACTATCACTTGCAAATTTTCACCACTCATTCCTGATCTTTATGGGAAAATGAATTTTCAAATTAAAAGCAGTTTTATATATGAAAACCTAGACTAAATGAAATTTTCCTTCTAAAGTGTTTTTACCCAAAAGTGGTTACATTAATAATGACTAAAAACCAAACAATTCTATTTTTTTTTATTTTTTATTTACTTATGATAGTCACAGAGAGAGAGAGAGAGAGGCAGAGACACAGGCAGAGGGAGAAGCAGGCTCCATGCACCGGGAGCCCGATGTGGGACTCGATCCCGGGTCTCCAGGATCGCGCCCTGGGCCAAAGGCAGGCGCCAAACCGCTGCGCCACCCAGGGATCCCCCAAACCAAACAATTCTAAATTAGAAATGTTACCATTTCTGTTCTATACTTGAGATTTATATGAACAGTAAAAATCATTTCTAGATTAATCTTGAAGGTCACACTGAGGACTTACTGTTGCAAAATGACATCTTCTAGAAAGGTTCCTTTTTTTAAAAGATTTTTATTTATTTATTCATGAGAGGCAGAGAGAGAGAGAGAGAGAGGCAGAGACACAGGCAGAGGGAGAAGCAGGCTCCATGCAGGGAGCCCGATGTGGGACTTGATCCAGTGTCTCCAGGATCACGCCCTGGGCTGAAGGTGGCGCTAAACCACTGAGCCACACCCAGGCTTCCCGAAAGGTTCCCTTTTTAAAAAACAAGTGTTAGTTGTTACTGTTTACTTCTAGAAGCTACAGAAACTAAAACAAGAGGAAGGAAAAAATACTTAGTCACAGGACAAGGAACAGAAGGGAAAGGTTGGTTGTAGGGGCACCTGGATGGCTCAGAGCATTAAGTGTTCGACTCTTGATTTTGGCTCGGGTCATGATCAGGGTTTTAAGATGCAGCTCCACGTCAGGCTCACATACTGGATGTAGAGCCTGCTTAAGATTCTCTCTCTCCCTCTCCTTTTGCTCCTCATCCCCTCTGGAAGGAAGGGAAGGAAGGGAAGGAAGGGGAAAGGGGAAAGGGAAAGGAAAGTGTGGAAGAATGCAGAAAGACGAACAGGACAAATTTAGCAGGGCAAAGGTTTTATGTAGTATATGAAGAAAAACATCTTAAAATAGTTTTTTGCATTTTTTAAAAAAGATTTTATTTATTTATTCATGAGAGACACAGAAAGAGAGGCAGAAACACAGACAGAGGGAGAAGCAGGCTCCCTGCGGGGAGCCAGATGCAGGACTGGATCCCAGGAGCCTGGGATCATGACCTGAGCCAAAGGCAGATGCTCAACCACTGAGCCACCCAGGTGCCCCAGTTTTTCGCACTTTTGTTTCTGCTGTATACATGTACATATAATATACTGATTCACAAAGTCACAATGTAAAATATATCTTTTACCATCAAAAAAGCTTGGACATTATTGGTTTACAGTGTGCATAGAGGGATGCCTGGGTGGCTCAGTCAGTTAGTTAAGTGTCTGCTTTCAGCTCAGTTCATGATCTCAGAGTCCCAGGTTAACTCCCATATCGGGGTCCCTGTTTTATCCTTCTCCCCCTGCTCACTCATGTGCTCTCTATCTGTCTCAAATAAATAATAAAATATTAAAAAAAAAAGTGTGCACAAAGAGGATGCAGTTGAAAGGAATGCCAATCAGTGTGACAGAGCTTAAGTGGGGCTTGGAACACAGACTTGCAGGGCCAGTGCTAATTGCAGGGCCAATGCTAATATATGGTATGAGATAATAAAGGGCAGGGGGAAGAGTTGGTTGAAATTCAAAATAAATAATTGACATCCATTCCCTTGAGATCAGCTTTAATTATAATGAAACAGAATTATGAGGCCCAGTTCATTTGCTTAGTTATTTCCCAGTTAAAATAAGGAAAAATCAATAATCCTCAAGTGGACTGTACTTCAAAAGGATTCATTCAATTTAGGAAACACTTTAAAATGTCCACATTTTAGGGCACCTGGGTGGCTCAGTGGTTGAACATCTGTCTTTGGCTCAGGTCATGATCCTGGGATTAAGTCTCACATCAGGATCCCCACAGGAAGCCTGCTTCTCCCTCTGCCTTTCTGTCTCTCATGAATAAATTTTTTAAAAATCTTAAAAAAAAAAAAAGGTTTAAAAAAAGTCCACATTTTATTTAAATTTGTATTAAATTTTAAATATGTTATAAAGCTCTTACCTCTAATTACATGGTCAGTTAATGACATTCTGGTTAAACATATCCTACTCTTCTAATTATTAGCTCCCTTTGGCACCTAGGTGGCTCAATTGGTTACATGTGCAACTCTTGGTTTTGACTCAGGTCATAATCTCAAGGTTGTTGAGATTGAGCCCCACATCTGGCTCTGCACTGAGCAAGGAGTCTAAGATTCTCTCTCTCCGGGCACCTGGGTGGGTCAGTTGGTTAAGCGTCTGCCTTCAGTACAAGTCACGATCTCAGGGTCCTGGGACTGAGTTCCATATCTGGCTCCCTACTCAGCAGGGAGTCTGCTTCTCCTTCTCCCTCTGCCCCTCCACTCCATTCATGTTCTCTCTCACTTGTGCTCCCTCTCTCAAGTAAATAAATAAAATCTAAAAAAAAAAAATCTCTCTCACTCTGCCCTCCTCACCCCCTGCTTGCATGGGCTCTCTCCAAAATATTATTAATACTAATATTAGCTCTTTTTCAAAGGGAATACCTAACTTTTTTTAAACTGTCTTTGGATTCTGGACATTGTTCTTTCCTAATTCTCTTTTTAACTCTCCTTTGCTAACTTTCTCCTCTGCTCATACCCTAAAATAAAATGTTATTATTCTTAGGGTTATAGTCTCTTACTGGAAGATCCCCTAATAATAATAGCTATGATTTATTAAACACTAATTATGTATCAGACACTGCTCTTAGTGCTTTACATGTACCACTCATTCTCACAACCATTCTATGACCAGTCCTTTTAACAGTGAAACTCAACATGAATTCAAATTTAGTACAATTACTGACTGGTAATGAAGAAAGAAATGACAGAACAGGAAAGAGCAGCAATCAATGTCAAAATGCACTATTTGTAGGAAGCAGTATAGTAATTAATAGTGTTACTCTCAACTCTACAGTCTGAGCATGTAATGTATCCCTGTTCTGCATTTATATGCTGAAGATCTTGGTTATTTCAAAATGCATCCTTTTGGGCAGCCGGGGTAGCTCAGCGGTTTTGCACCGCCTTCAGCCCAGGGTGATCCTGGAGACCCAGGATCGAGTCTCGAGTCTGGCGTTGGGCTCTCTGCATGGAGCCTGTTTCTCCCTCTGCCTGTATCTCTGCCTCTCTCTCTCTCTCTCTCTCTCTCTGTGTGTGTCTCTCATGAATAAATAAATAAAATATTTTTAAAAAATGCATCCATTTCATTATCTGTAAAACAGGAGTAATCCAAGAGAAGGGAAAATATATAGCAATTCAAAGATTTGGAGCAGCTTTATGGTGAATAACTGAATTATGATATATCTTAGCAATGGAATACTATTCAGTAATAAAAAGTAATGAACTTTTCCACACACATAAAAAAAGCACAGATAATCTTCAAAATAATTACACTACATGAAAGAAGCCAGACCCTCTCTACCAGAAAAAATACGAGAGAAAAAAAAAAAGACACTATATGATTGTATTTATATACAGTACTAGAAAACAGAAACTAATTTACGGTGACAAAAAGTAGAAGAATGGTTGCTTGGGGACCAGGAGTAGAAAGGAAGGAGATATTACAAAGAGACTTCAAGTGACGGATATGTTCATTATCTTGATTGTGGTGATGGTTTCACAGGTATATACAACATATATATACATTTAACTCACCAAATTGTATACTTTAAATACATACAGTTACTTTGTGTCAATTATACCTCAACAAAGCTGTTAAAAAAAGGGAATAATGTATCCCATAGGGTCATTTTCACTATTAACATGTTAATACATATATAGAAAATATTTATCACAAAATACTGTTATTCTAAAGTTTATGATTCATACTTGAATACAAATTTTAAAAATTTCATTTTACTTCTATAGGGTAAATCCGATACAGATTAATAAAAATAAAGCCTATAAAAAGTTATAAACACATTAAAGGAAACAAACATTTTAGTGTAAGACTCTCAAAGCAACAAACTCTTTATATTGAGTGTTTGTGAGCAAAGTATGGTGCTAAAGGCTCTACATAGATTATTTCATGTAATCCTTAGAACCACCGTTTGAGGTAAGTGGTATTATCTCTATTTTACATATGAAGATGTAACAACCCCACAGTGGTAGGTAACTTGTTCAAGTTCATAGAGTAAGTGGAAAAGATAAAACACTTAGCCAGATCTCACTGACTGAAAATAAAAAAAAAAAAAATCCATGTCAATAATTATTTATTTACTGTTAAAGTAATCTCTCCACCCAAAATGGGGCTCCAACTCATGACTCCAAGACCAAGAGTCACATGCTCTACCAACTGAGCGATCAGGTGCTCCATGTCCATAATTTTTTTACTTCACTGAAAGGTGACCTGATTGCTGGCTTTAAAGGAAAGTCTCAGAATCTAATCAGGTGACAGAAGGATTTCACTGCCAAACCTTCAGGAACTTGGCAATCTACTACATAAAGTAGGTAAATCAGCATCACTTACCATATCTGTAGCTTGATCTTCTTTCCTTGTAATTCAACTGTTTTGATCTTAAAATCTATTCCTACAACACAGAGAAAAAAAAAGGTAAATTATATCAATGGCTCTGATCTTGGTTCTCCTAAAGTTAACTGGAGTAAAAATAAAAACACACTTTTTAAATCTGAGTCTGTTTGGCTCTTGATAGTCACTAAGTATGCAAAATCTGAGCAAATTACCCAATTTTAAACTTGAGTAATAGAAGATCCAACATGGCAAAAAAAACAGCTATATATGAAGATTGAGTTTTAGCAATTAGGAAATAAAAAGGTAAACTTGAAAACATCTCAATTTTTTTAAAGTAGGCTCCACATCCAATGTGGAGCTTGAACTCATGACTCCAAGATAAACAGTTGCATTTTCTACCAACTGAGCCAGCCAGGTGCTTCTAAAATATCTAATATTTTAATATTAGAATAAAAAAATAAAAGAATACAAATGTTTCCTAGTAGGAAAAAAATAGCCTTTACTAGCTTGCAAAGCAAAAGATCAGGGATAAAGAGGGTCATTTCAAAATGATAAAAGTGTAAATTCATTAAGAAACCACAGAAATACTAAATGTTGGGCAGTCTGGGGGGCTCAGCAGTTGAGCGCTGCCTTCAGTCCAGGGCGTGATCCTGGAGGTGGGGGATCCAGTCCCAGTTGGGCTCCCTGCATGGAGCCTGCTTCTCTCTCTGCCTGTGTCTCTGCCTCTCTCTCTCTCTCTCTCTGTCTCTCATGAATAAATAAAATCTTAAAAAAAAAAAAATGAAAATGGGGAGGTGGGCAGAATGTGTAGGGCCTTGTGAACCATTTTAAGGACTTTTGTTTTAGTCTTTGTGAAAGATGGGATTTACAGATAGACACTAAATGGTTATCTCAAGTTTGGAGTTCAAGAGAGAGGTCTGGGCTATGATATAAATTGGAGAGTTATTAGTGTGTATGTGGAATTTAAAGCCATGAGGTTAGGGAAAATAACCAAGGGAATGAGTGAAAATAGAAAAGTTCACTCCAATTTTTAGAAAAGTTCAGAGAGCTAAGGAGAAACCAATAATGAATATTGAAGAATGAATGGCCAGAGGTAGGCAAGGAGAGTTTTTGTGCAGGAAAGAATGAAGAACTGCTTTAACCATTGCTAATTAGCTTGAGGATAGACAACATTGATTGAGAGAGAAACTCAAGGAGTCTAGGTTGGAGGTAGGTGGCTTAAAACCACCTAAAATCGGGATCCCTGGATGGCGCAGCGGTTTAGCGCCTGCCTTTGGCCCAGGGCGTGATCCCGGAGACCCGGGATCGAATCCCACATCGGGCTCCCGGTGCATGGAGCCTGCTTCTCCCTCTGCCTGTGTCTCTGCCTCTCTCTCTCTCTCTCTGTGACTATCATAAATAAATAAAAATTAAAAAATAGTTCTTTAAAAAAAAAAAAAAACCACCTAAAATCTTAATTTTCCAGTTGGACCTGGTTTCGATCTCAGAAGGTTTGGAGTTTTCAGACCATGTCCTAATTTTACCTCTCTTCAGGGAAGTTTTTTTTGAAATAGTATTGGTTGTCAGGTTTGTCATTTAGATTAACTAATAAATTACATCCTAATTGGAATTGTTAGTCTTCTTCAGCATTGGTCTTGACAATCAGGTTACTGTAGGGCGATTTTTTTTTCCAGTAATTCCTAAAGAAGCAAAAATTAGGACTGTGGATAAAGTCTGAGGTTTATAAATGCCAGGAATGTGACCCTTTTTTTCTTTTGATTTGAGTATGCAAACAACCCAAGATGAAGATTTTGGTTGGTTAGGAAGCAGACATATCTGTGTAATCTACAGTGCTTTTGCTTCATATATTTTGAAGCTCTGTGTTATTAGATGCATAAACATTTTTTTAAAGATTTTATTTATTTATTTACCAAAAACTAAACAAACCAAAAAAGAGAAACTGAAGGAGACAGGGGCAATGCAGAGAAAAAGATAACTAACTCCTTTTATCTTCTCAGAGCAAGATGGGGGAAAAAAGAGAAACAGAGGAAACAAAATGAACCTGAACCATTAAACTCTTGGAAATTAAAAGTGGAGGGGGGACAATATATTCAACAGAATGGCTATAAGAGAAAATTGAGATCTCCCCAAAAATATAATAAAATGACAAAGAATTGAATTTGTGATATATGACAAGTTAGAAGATCAAACTGAGAAATCTAGACAATCTAACAGAAGTTCAAGAAAGAACAGAGAAAAAGACATATAAAAAGTAATAATTTAGGGATCCCTGGGTGGCTCAGCGGTTCAGCGCCTGCCTTTGGCCCAGGGCACGATCCTGGAGAGCCGGGATCGAGTCCCACGTCGGGCTCCCTGCATGGGGCCGGCTTCTCCCTCTGCCTGTGTCTCTGCCTCTCTCTTTCTCTCTGTGTCTCTCATGAATAAATAAATATTAAAAAAAGTAATAATTTAAAAATTTCAAGAAATCTGCACAGCAAGGGAAGCAATCAATAAAACTAAAAAGTAACCTACAGAAAAGAAGATACTTGCAAATGATGTCTGATAAAGGGTTAGTATCCTAAATATATAAAGAACTTATAAAAACTCAACACCCAAAAAACTAATAATCCAATTAAAAAATTAACAGAGAACATGAAGACATAAAGATGGCTAACAGACACATGAAAAGATGCTCAACATCACCTATCATTGGGGAAATACAAACCAAAACTACAATGAGATTATCACCTTGCACCTGTTAGAATGGCTAAAATCTATACCACAAGAAACAACAGGAGTTAGCTAGGATGTGGAGAAAGGAGAATTCTCTTGCACCGCAGGTGGGAATGCAAACTGGGGCAGCCACTCTGGAAAACAGTATGGAGGTTCCTCTAAAAGTTAAAATAGAACTACCCTACGATCTAACAATTGCACTACTAGGTATCTACCCACAAAATACAAAAATACTAATTCAAAGGGATACCTGCACTCTGATGTTCATAGCAGCATTATCTACAACAGCCAAATTATGGGAACAGCCCAAGTGCCCAGTGTTTTATGAATGTATAAAGATAAAGACGGGAGCCTAGATGGCTCAGTCAATAAGCACTTGCCTTCAGCTCAGGTTGTGATCCCAGAGTCCTGGGATCTGGCCCCCGCTGAGCTCTCTGCTCAGGGAGGAGCCTGCTTTTCCTTCTCCCTTTGGCCTTCACCTCACTCTCATGCATGCTTTCTCCCCTATAAATAAATAAATCTTAAAAAAAAAAAAAGATGATAAAGATACTCACACACCAAAATATTTCTCAGCCAAAAAAAAAAAAGAATGAAATCTTACAACCACATGGATAGAGCTAGAGAGTATAAAGTCAGTCAAAGAAAGACAGACAAATCTATCATTTCAGTCACATAATTTAAGCAGAACAAACAAGCAAAGGGGAAAAAAGGGAGGCACAGGCAGAAATGGACTCTTAACTACAGAGAACAAGCTGATGGTTTCCAGTGGGGGGCGGGGGGGAATGGGTTAAATAGGTGATGGGGATTAAAGGAGTGCACTTGTCATGAGTACTTGGTGTTGTACAGAAGTTCTGAATGACAACATTGTACACCTGAAATTAATATTATACTGTATGTTAACCAGAATTTAAATTAAAACCTTAAAAAATGGTGCAAGAAAACCTAACAGAATCAAAGGAATCTATTTTAGATTGACTCACCAAATGCCTAGCATAATGAATAAAATAAGTTCTATAAGAAGTAATATCACCATGAAATTTCAAGACATCATGAATAAGTATTATAAAAGTTTGCAGAAACAAATTAGGCCATTATTAACACTCAAAAGTGACAACTCTGAACTTGTACTTTTCAACAGCAACACTAGAATACAATAAGATAATGTCTTTTTTAAAATTTTTATTTATTTATGATAGTCACACAGAGAGAGAGAGGCAGAGACACAGGCAGAGGGAGAAGCAGGCTCCATGCACCGGGAGCCGGACGTGGGATTCGATCCCGGGTCTCCAGGATCGCGCCCTGGGCCAAAGGCAGGCGCCAAACCGCTGCATCACCCAGGGATCCCAAGATAATGTCTTTAAAAAATATTTTCAACCTGGTGTACCTGGCTGGCTTAGCAGGTAGACAGCATGCACCTCAATCTCAGGGGCATGCCCCATGTTAAGTATAGCACTTACTTAAAAAAAAAAAATGGTGTATTCAAAACCCATATTCAGCCCCAAATCAAAGTAAAATAAATGCATTTCCAGACATGAAAGATCTCAAATAGTTAGCTCCCGTACACCTTTTCTAAGACAACTACCAGGAAATCGCTTTGCAAAAAACAAGAAGAAAAGAAATCCAGCAAGAAGTGAGGTAAATGGCAGCTCAAACTCACCTAGAGAGCAACCAGTTCAGAAGTGAATGAGGGCAGAAAAGGACAGAACAAAATGAGAAGAAAGTTCCAAGGGATATGCCTACAAAGAGAGGCAGGGGGAGAAATGGTGTTAAATGTAGTTTGTATGAAAAACAGGAATTCAGAGGGTTTGGTAATTCTGTTGCAGAGTTTGGGATAACGTATGGATAACCGTTTTTAAATCTAAGTGAATGTAACAATGAAGAAACTGTAAATCACAGTAAAAACAGAAAGTCATCCAAGAAAGGAAATGTGATTATAGTACACTACTTGGTTTAACAGCTAATAAAAACATGTGTTATAACTATTTGAGAAGATGAAGAGAAAGACCAGGAGTGTCTGGTGGTATAAGAATAATCAATTCTCATTTCCCATAACAACAAGAGAGAATTTCTGAAGTTAAGTTTTCAGGGTTTAAGTTAAAAAGCCATGACTAAGGAATATGGTGTTGAAGAACAGAGTAAAATGGCAAAAAGTGTTTAGAAAAAGAAACACACAGGTAGGCATATGGCAAAGATGCTGTCCTCAAAGGCCTTGAAATACTATGTGACTTCTGAAATTCTGATCTATTTCACTAACAGAAATAAAAACTGGGTTAACAGGGGAGGAGGTATGTTTACAAATATGTTCTCTCCACTACTTAAACACTGCAATTTGATCATCATATTTTAGAATGGTCCTAAGCCACCCCTATAGTCTCAATCCCTCCAGTATTCCTCTTGTAGTCACCTTCAAACAACTCTTGTAGCTGTGTACTTGTTTCCAAGTAAATACTTTTGTCATTCCAGCATGCACTTTCTACATTCCCAAAAATAAACACACTAAGTATGGGAAAACTTTTACTAAAGATAGAGTAGAAAAGCTTTTAATAAAATTTAGGAATTAGAGCAAAATCAATAGCTCAACTGCCAAAAGAAGCTAGGAAAATCTATACCCTTTAAGATTCTGCCAGGAGATATAATCAGATTCTCTAACAACACTGTCATTTCCTAAATTACTACAGACTACAGCAATCATAGGGCTTGATCCAACCAGTGATTCTTTTAGGTTTTGCTTACATAAAAACACTTTAAAGGAAATCTCTATTTTTTACAGATTCCTGGGACTCAGCTCAAATGAGTATTTCAATTTACTGCAATCTAACTTTTACCAATTTTCAGTGCTCAGGAAAGTTAAGAAACAATACTAGCCAAAGTATTTGCCTTAATGATGTTGCAGAGGCACCATCCAGTGGCAAGAAGAGTAACTGCAACTTCTAGCTACTATAAATAAGAGTTTTCCAAAGCCTAATTAGATTTTTTAAAATATTTTATTTATTTATTTATTCACGAGAGACACAGAGAGAGAAGCAGACATAGGCAGAGGGAGAGGCAGGCTCCCTGTAGGAAGCCTGATGTGGAACTTGATCCCAGGACCCCAGAATCGCAGATCTGAGTCACCTAGGTGCCCCTTAATTAGGTTCTGATGACACACCAATATGTAGTATTTAACGCAGGTAGAAATATAATAAACTCCAGACAACCAAAGTTTAACAACTCATAGGTAAATGATCAGTATCTGTGGTTTTTAACAAATGAAAATAAAGTATTTTCACATCAGGAAAGGAAATAAAAATTCTATACCCACAATCCTTTGAATGTAGCTTGATCTGGAATTTAAGAAACATGATTCTAACCCTAGCTCTAGCTCTGTCCTAATAGCACAAATTTTGAGAAGACCATTTTCCAATACGACCTTAGTTTATCTAGATGCAGATGTGAAAATGCAGAAGGCAAAAGTTTCCCCCTTCATATAATAGTTAACAGCTTACCAAACACTTTGAGTAAGCTACAATGTGCCTTGCAGTGTTTTAAGGCCTTTGAGTAGATTAATGCATTAAATCTTCAGAACAGCGACGCCTGGGTGACTCAGCGGTTGAGCATCTGCCTTTGGCTTGGAGTGTGATCCCGGAGTCCCGGGATCGAGTCCCACATCGGGCTCCCTGCATGGAGCCTGCTTCTCCCTCTGCCTATGTCTCTGCACCCCCCACCTCTGACTTTCATGACTAAAGGAATAAAATCTTAAAAAAAAAATCTTCAGAACAATCCTAACCCATACTTTTATTTCCATTCTACAAATGAAAAATGAAATAAAAACCAGTAACGAGAGAGAGAGAGAAAAAAAAAAAAAGGCAGTGACTGGATAATTACAAAGTGTTCTAAGCATTTCACATATACCATCTCATTCAATACCCAAAAATACTCTCTGTAAAAGTGCTAATAATATGCCTATTTACAGAAGAGGAAACTTTTTTTTTTTAATTTATATTTTAGTTAACATACAGTTCAATATTGGTTTCAGGAGAATTCAGTGATTCATCACTTACATACAATACCCAGTGATCATCCCAAGTGCTCTCTTTAATACCCATCTCCCATCCTCCACCTACCTCCATCAACCCTCAGTTTGTTCTTTTTTCATTAAGAGTCTTTTATGGGAAAAAAAAAAAAAGTCTCTTATGGTTTCCCTCTTTTTCCCTTTCCTCCCTTCCCATATGTTCATCTGTTTTCCTACTTAAATCCCACATTAGTGAGACCATATGGTATTTGTCTTTCTGATTTATCTCACTTAGCATAATACATTCTAGCTCCATCCATGTCATTGCAAATGGCAAGGTTTTGTTCTTTTTGATGGCTCAGTAATATTCCATCATCTGTGTGTGTTTTTGTGTACACACACATCACATCTTCTTTATCCATGTATCAATGGACACCTGGGCCCTCTATATAGTTTGGCTATGAATAACGCTGCTATAAACATGGGTTGGGACACCTGTGTGGCTCAGTGATTGAGCATCTGCCTTTGGGTCAGGGCATGATCCCAGAGTCCCGGGGTCAAGTCCTGCACCCAGCTCCTTGCATGAAGTTTGCTTCTCCTCCCTCTGCCTAGGTCTCTGCCTCTCTCTCATGAATAAATAAAACCTTTTTTTTAACAATAAATTTATTTTTTATTGGTGTTCAATTGGCCAACATACAGAACAACACCCAGTGCTCATCCCGTCAAGTGCCCCCCTCAGTGTCGCCACCCAGTTACCCCCACCCCCCGCCCTCCTCCCCTTCCACCACCCCTAGTTCATTTCCCAGTTAGGAGTCTTCCATGTTCTGTCTCCTTTTCTGATATTTCCTACCCATTTCTTCTCCCTTCCCTTCTATTCCCTTTCACTATTATTTATATTCCCCAAATGAAAGAGACCATATAATGTTTGTCCTCCGATTGACTTATTTCACTCAGCATAAATAAAATCTTAAAAAAAAAAACACTGGGGTGCAGGTACTCCTTCAAATCTGTATTTCTGTACCCTTTGAGTAAATACCTAGTAATGCAATTGCTAGATCGTAATGTAGTTCTCTTTTTAACGTTTTGAGGAACCCCTATACAGCTCTCCAGAGTGGCTGCACCAGTTTGCATTCCCATCAACAGTGCAAGAGGGTTCCCCTTTCCAGAAAAGGAAACTTTAATTTACCCAAGGTCAGAGAATTAACAGGTGGCAGAACCAGAAATCAATTCCATCTGTTTTTTCAGACCATACAAGCTCTTAACCTACATTAAGCTCCATAACTCTATTTTTTAAACTTATTTTTATTTTTGAGAGCACACAGGTATGTGGGGGGGGGGAGTAGGAATCTTAATTAAGCAGGCTCCACATCCAGTGAGGAGCCCAGTGTGAGGCTCGATCTCAAGACCCAGAGATCATGACCTGGGCCAAAATCAAGAGTTAAAGACACTTAACTGACTTAGCCAGCCAGGTTCCCCCAAAATTCCATTTTTTATTTACTTATTTTCCATTGAGGTAAATTCACATAAGATGCACCATTTTTAAATAAATGATTTGGGGCACCTGAGTGGCTCAGTTGGTTAAGTGTCAGCCTTCAACTCAGGTCATGATCTCAGGGTCCTGGGACTGACCCTTGCATTGGGCTCCCTGCGCAGCATGCCTGTTTCTCTCTCTCCCTCTGCAGCTCCCCTTGCTTGTGCTGTCAAATAAATAAAATCTTTAAAAAATAATATAAAATGAACAATTCAGTATGTTCACAATGTTGGGCTACCACCATCTCTATCTAATTCCAGAATGTTTTCATCACCTCAAAAGTAAATTCCATACCCATGAAGCAGTTGCTTTCCATTAACCCCTCCCATGACTCCCTGGAAACCATGTCTGCATTCTGTCTCTATAGATTTACCTATTCTGGATATTTTACATAAATAGTGTACAACATGTGACCTTTTTGTCTCTAGCTTCCTTCACTCAGCATAATGTTCTCAAGGTCTATCCCACTGAAAAACATTTATCAGTACTTCATTCTTTTATGAATGAAAATTCCATATGTATATACACCATAATTTGTTCATTCACTTATTTCTTGATGAACATTTGGGACACTTCCAACTTTTGGCCTTTGTGAAGAGCATTGCTATGAACATTCACATACATGGACTTCTGTGAGCACCGGTTTTCAATTCTTTGGGGAATACAAAAAATAGAAATGTTGGGTCTTATGGTCAAATTAAACATAATTTTATGTTTAACTTCTCAAGGAACTGCGGTTTTCCAAATCAGCTACACCATTTTACATTTCCACTAGCAATGTATAAGGGTTCAGTTTTTCTACATCCTTGCCAACATTTATTTTCTTTTTAAATTTTAAGTCATCACAGGGGCTGGGTATGAAGTGGTACCTCATTGTGGTTATGGTTTGCATTTCCCCAAGGACTAATGATATTGAGCATCAATTCATCTGAGCGCTGGCCATCGGTATATCTTCTCTGAAGAAATGTGTATTCAAGTCCTTTGCCCATTTTTCAATCAAGTTGTCCTTTTGTTGTTGAGTTGTAGGAGTTTTTAAATTTTGAGTAACAGACCCTTAATCAGATTTATGATTTGCAAATATGTCCTACATTCTGTAGGGTCTTTTCACTTTTTAAGTTTCCATTGATGCACAAAAGCTTTTAATTTTGATGAGGTACAATTATCTTTTTTATTTTGTTGCATGCTATATAACTTTATTGATTTAAATTTCTAAAATGTCTGATAGGAAAAGTTCCTAGGAATTAAAAAATTACTGACAGGGCATTTACACTCCAGAGAGAGACAATAAATTTTTTTTTTTTTTAAGATTTGAGAGAGAGAGAGAGAGCATACACGTGTGCACACATGCACAGGAATGGAAGGTGGGGAAGAAAAAGAGTCTTAAGCAGACTCTGCACTGAGCACAGAGTCCGGTGCTGGGCACAGAGCCCAACCTGGGACTTTATCTCAAGACCCTGAGATCACAACCCAACCCAAAACCAAGAGTCAGATGCTTAACTGACTGTGCCACCCAGGCACCACAATAAAAGTTTTAATGTTAGTAATGACATATGCTATAAACAGGAATGGAAAAAATAAAAAAAAAATAATAAACAGGAATGGCGAGAGCTGTTTTATACAAAAAAATCAGGGAATGTTTTACTGAAAGGCCTTTGAGTGACCTCAAGGAGGTCTGGAAACAAAGCTGTGTGATTATCTAGGGAGAGTGTTCCAGGCAGAGAAGAAACTAAGAGCAAAGGATCTCAAGTAGAAATGTGCTTGGTGTGTTCAAAAACATAGACAGGAGTTTGAATACAATAATATGAGTCTTCTATACCGTGAACATGATAAAATTCATGATTTGGACAATTTTGTAGCTTCTAGTGCCTAAGTCTTAAATATTATTTTGTTAAAACTTATTCCTATTTCATTTTCACTTTTAGAATGCTGTCATAAATAATACTTTTTTTTTAGTTCATTTTCCAATTGTTTGTTGCTAAATATAGAATACAACTTATTTTGGTATACTGACCTGTATCCTGCAACCTTGCTACAGTCACTTCTTAATTCTAGCTGCTCTTTTCTTTTTTTTTGGGGGGGGGTACTTAGGGTTTTCTATGTATGTATTCATAATCAGATAGTCTACAAGAAAAGCACTTGATCATCTTCTTTCAAACCTCTGGCTTATTTCCCTTACCTTACTGTTACCAGCTAGGACCTCTAATAAAATGTTGTTTTGTACTTGACCCTTAAGAGAAAGCTTAGACTGAAAGTTTCACCATTAAAGTATCATGTTAACTGTACATCATTTAGTAGGTTGAGAAAATGTCCTTGTATTCCTAGTCAGCTGAGGTATCATGACACAAATAAGGTTGCATTTTGTCAAATGCTTTTTCTATACCTATTAAGATGATCAGGACTTTTCTTTATACCCCAAAATTGATTTTTGAATGTGAAATCAACACTGGATTCTGGAAATAAAGCCTAGTACGACCTATTACTCGTTTTCTAAGTTCCCAAGGTGCTTTTGCAATTATTTAGATAAGGATTCTTATGTACATGTTCATGAAGGACATATCACTGTTCCTTAGAGATATCTTTGGGTTTAGTATCCAAGATAAGGCTGGTCCAATAAATGATTTAAAAAGTGTACCCTTCTCCACCATCTACTGAAATAGAATTTTCTCCCTTAAAAATCTAATAAAATTCAACAGGGAAGCCATCTGGGCCTTAAAGTTTCTTTCAGAAAAACTTAAATTAAGATTTTTTTTTTTTTAAGATTGTACTGATTTATTCATGAGAGAGAGAGAGGGGCAGAGACACAGGCAGAGGGAGAAGCAGGCTCCATGCAGGGAGCCTGACAAGGGACTAGATCCTGGGTATCCAAGATCACATCCTGGGCTGAAGGTGGCGCTAAACCGCTGAGCCACCTGGGCTGCCCTTAAATTAAGATTCTATTTCTTTAATTCTGCTTACTCTATCAATCAGTAAAGGAGAATATTGAATATACAACTGTATACCTGTAGATTTCTATTTCTCCTTCCAATTCTGTCAATTTTTGCTTCAAAGATGTTGAAACTCTGTTATTAGGTATATAAATATGATAAATTAACATCTTTATCATAAAAATCTTTTAAAAAATCTTAATCATAAAAAAATCTTATTCTGGGAAGTACATCCTTTCTCTGAAATCTACTTTGTCTAATGTTAATATAGCCACTTGAGCTTTATAATTAGCTTGTTAGATTGTCCTAATATATTTTTTTAGTGATTGCACTAGAGTTTATAATATACATTTTTAAGTAGTATAATTCACCTTCAAACCATTTCTCATATTAACATAAGAATCTTATTAGTATACTCCCACTTTCTCCCTCCCATTATTGGGCTATTATTTTTTTCACTTTTTACTTCTACTTGTTGTGCTTTGAAATTTAACTTGTCAATTTCTTTGAGTAAATTTAAATTTGAGAAAAAACATTTATTTCCCCACATGTACCATTTGTTATCCTCTTCATTTCTCTGTGTATATCTGAGTTTCCAAGTAGAATGTCAGCCTGAAAAACTAACTTTACCATTTTTAATAGTGCTAGACTATCAGCAAGAAATTCTCTCAGCTTTTCTCTGGAAAATGTCTTTATTTTGCCTTCATTTTTGAAAGGAATTTTTGTTAGGATTAAATTCTAACTTGGTAATTTTATCCCTTCAGAACTTCTTGTTTTTTAAGATTTTATTTTTAAATAATCTCTACATCCAACGTGGGACTCCAGTTTACAACTCTGAGATCAACACTTGCATATTCCATGGACTGAGCCAGCCAGGCACCCCTCCAGAATTTTAAAAGTGTTACTCCACTGTCTTCTGGCATGCACTGCCCCCACAAAAACATACACACCCCTTTTGGTAGAAATGTATATTTAAGAAACTTTTTATTTTGAAATGATTTTACAGAAAAGTTGCAAAAACAGAGTCCAGGTATATCCTTTCATCCAGCTTCTCCTTATGTTAACACTTTTATAACCATTTGCCCAAAACAAAGTAACACTGGTACCGTGCGATTAATTATTGACCAAATTTACCAGTTTTTTCACTAATGTCTTTTTCTGTTTCAGGATCCAATCTAATTCCCACACTGCATGACAAGCCTCCTGTAATCTGTAACAGTTACTCAGTATTTTCTTGTCTTGCATGACCTTGTAATTCTAAAGAATACTAGTCAGGTATTTTGTAGAATCTCCCTCCATTTGGGTTTGTCTGAGGTCTTCTCATAATTAGAGCAAAGCTTCACAATTTTTTGGAAGAACACCACAGATACATTTTGCCTTTCCTAGCTCATTATCAGGGAGTATATGCGAATGTCTTATTGCTGTGATATTAACCTTGATAACTTGGTTATGGTGGTATCTACAGAGTTTTCTCTCTACTGTAAATTCACTTTTTCCCTTTGTAACTAAGAGCTTTTTGGAGAAAATACTTCAAGACTATACAAATATCATGCTTCTCACCATATCTTCACCCACTGATTTTACCTTCCATCATCAATTTGTTCCTGTGACAACTGTTACTGTAATACTGGCCTAATGGGATGTAATGTTTCAGTCACTGCTTTACACTTAATAACTGGAATTCAAGTGTTTATTATTGCCAATATGGACTCATAGATATTTTATTTTACTGCTATAATGCAATATTATAATTATTTGATTCCAACTTTGGCCATTAGAAGCTCTTTCAGGTTGGTTCCTACATCCTTTTGAGACTTCTCACCCTTTTTTTTTTTTTTAATCACTTCTTTCTCTTCTGGCACCAAAGATGTTCCAGGATCATGTCCTATGGCCCCTGTCCCAGCTCCTTCTTCAAAGAGCCTTTGTTCCTCTTATTGAAGAAGTATAGAGTCCAAGATCTGGCACAGGTATGCTCACTGTTCCTGAGGTGTCATTGCTTCTAGGCATTCCCAGAAGACAGAGCGAGGAAATACATTTATGTAAAATAACGAGGAAATACATTTATGTAAAATAACCCATGCACATACATACATTTCTGTAATTATCTATGTGTATATTTAATGTATATAAAACTATGACAATATTAATACCTCTGTCATCTCCAATTCAACATCAAAAGGTTCATTCTAGTCTTTTTCCTTCGTTTACTGTAACCTCTTCATTTAATAATTAGATACTTAGGACTATCATAACCTAAAATCTATTTACTTATATATTCAATCCTAGTATATACATAAAGTAGTTTATATATAACAAAACAGTTTCAGACTTACTAACCCAAGCCCTTTGAGTAAGGGCAGATTTACTAACCAGAATACTGTATACAATATTTTTATCTTCAGTCTTACAGTGTATCTAGTCAAAATACTGTGCTGTTTTGTTTTTAAAGATTTTATTTATTTATTCATGGCAGACACTGAGAGAGAGGCAGGGACACAGGCAGGGGGAGAAGCAGGCTCCCCACAGGTAGCCCAATCTGGAACTCAATCCCAGACCAGGATCATGTCCTGAACCGAAGGCAGACAATCAATCACTGAGCCACCCAGGCATCCCTGATTTTTTTTTTTTTTTGAGAGAGGGGGCAAGCAAGGGAAGAGGGGAAGAGGGAGAGAGAGAATCTTAAGTAGGCTCCATACAGAGTACAGAGTCGAAAGAGCAGCTCACTCTCACAACCCTGAGATTACAATTTGAGCCAAAATCTAGAGTTGGACACTTAACTGAGCCACGCAGGTACCCCATAAAATATGGATTTCTAATGTTACTTTGATTATTCTCTTCCTTCTCCTTAGTGTGGTTATGTTATTCAATTGTAATAAAATCAGGTTCATTTGTTGGCTTACATTTTTCTTCCTGAAAAGTCAACAGCTGTTCTTATCTTTGCCCTCTGTCTATACAATACGGTCTTTCTTTCTTCTAACTTCTCTTAAGATCTTGCTTTGTAATTGGTTTTCAGCAACTGGATTAGGATGTGCCTCAGTGTGACCCTCTTTATTTATCCTATCTGGGCTCGTTAAGTCTAGTTTCATCACACTTGGAAATTTTTCAGCTATTATTTCTTCAAATACTTCTGCACTGCAGCCCCTCCCCTACCATCCTGCATTCCAAATGCAAATTTTAGACTGATAATGTCCCACATATAACTAAGGCTCTTTTCTTTTCCTCCAGCCTTTTTTCCTTTGTGCTGCATTTTGGATAGTTTCTATTACCCTATCACTGATCTTTTCTTCTGCATATCTAATCTGCTGTTAAGAATGTTTCATTTCAGATACTGAAATTTTTCTTTTCAGATACTGTTTTTAGTTCTAGAAATTCCAATGGGTCTTTTTTACATCTTCATGTTCATGCTTATCTTTAAATGCTTCAACATATCTCTGTCTTCTAAATCTATCATCTCTGTCATTTCTGGGTCTGTTTCCATCAACTGATTTTTCTCCTGGTTAAGGATTACATTTTCTTACTTCTTCATATGTCTAATAATTTCAGATTAGATGCTACACATCTTATCTATTTTGTTAATGTATAGATTTTTTAAATGTTGAGATTTGTCCAGATGGGCAGCTAAATTAGTTGAAAATCAGCTTAATCCTTTGAAGGTCTGTTTTTCAGCACAACTTTAAGGTGGGTCAAGAGCAGCTTCTTCTCCAGAATTACTTTAGTCACTCCTAATGAGTCCCATTTCTGGGGTCTCCCCTAAATAGCCCTGAGATCTCTCTATTCTGGATGGTCAGAACTAGAATGTCTCCCAACCCATGTTAAGTTGTTCTTTCCCTAATTGTTTTCTGCCCAGCCCGTGGAGCCCCACACATCTTAGTATCCAAAGATTCAAAAAGACTCCTTTCTGGATCTCACTGTCTACATAATCCCATCTTCTTTATTTTTACAAAAAAAAAAAAAAATTTTTTTAAAGTAGGCTCCACACCCAAACTGGTGCTCGGCCTCACAACCCTGAGGTCAAGAGCTGCATACTCTGACTCAACCAGCCAGGTGCCCCCATAACTCCATCTTCTATGGTAAACAATCTTGCAAACTCCAGCCTCCCCGTCTCTTCTACTTTGATTTCTATCTCCTTGGCCCAACAAAACTGCCTTGCCCTGCTTAGATCCTGCACTGGAATCTAGTTTCAGACAGAAAGCCAGGGTGATCACTGGGTTCAATTTCTTTGTTTTCCTTCTCTCAAGGATTGCAGTTCTGCCCCAGCTGTTACCAAACATTTAAAAATAGTTGTTTCATATATTTTGTCCAGTTTTCTAGCAATTTATAGCCAGAAGGCTGTTCTGGTACCTGTTACTCTGTAAGGTCCAGGAATGGAAGTTCTCAACTTTACTGTCTTTTAAAGGTTAAGTAATCCTTGATCTTTTTTGGAGTATGTTTCAAATAATTTGAGAACTTAATGAAAATCATGGATCCTTTACCCTTACACCAAACTGGATATATACAAAATTTGTTGGAGTACAACTTCAGGGAGTTCATAGCCTCGGCCAGCCCACCTACTGTTCCAGAGGATTATGGTTTACAGTATTGGTGCACTATCATTCTTTCAAAGCTTTATAGCCAGTTTTTTATTCACTGAAAACTTGCTACGGCTAGAATTAAAGTATTTGAACCAAAGAATTTTTTAAAATTAAAGACACAAACAATTCAGCTATTATTTTTTCTTCACGTGTGACAGATAAATTTTCTCACATATCTTCATGATGATATTACAGACTGAAGAAACAAAGCTAAGTAATCTGGATTTTGTACCTGATATTAGCTTTCATTTGTTATATAAGTATTAAAAAGCAAATTATTTTTTTACTATGCTGATCTAGCCAGCAACAACAGCAACACTGATACTGAATTATTAATATACACACTTTATATATGTATTCATTCTTCATTAACTGTTGTTAAAAACTGGCATTCTCCTAGGTTACTAGACCTTACACAGTAGCATAAGCCAGCTTTGTCAGGCCAGATGGATATGAATAAATATCACCTCAGAATTCACTCTAGTCCTATATATTCAGCAATATAGATGTGTTGATTTAAGTTAACAAAAGAAGCTGAAAAAGTAAAGACAGAAAGGTAAATAGGAAAGTATAGCATATAAGAGTACTTGATATTTAATTATCAAAACTCAGTGGACCAGAATGTAAGGATTTATTTCTGGACTCTGAATTCTATTCCACTGATCTGTAATGTCTACCTTTATGCTAAAACCACACAGTCTGGTGGCTCATTCCATTAAGCATCTGCTTTCAGCTCAAGTCATGATCCCATGTCCAGCTCCCTGCTCAGCAGGGAGCCTGCTTCCCTCTGCCTGCCACTCTCCCTGCTTGTGTGCTCTCTCTCTCTCTCAAATAAATATATATATTTTTATAAATAGATAGATAGATAGATAGATAGATAGATAGATAGATAGACAGATAGAACAAACCACAAGTCTTCGTTACTGTAGCTCTGCTGTAAGTTCTGAAATCAGGTAACAGGTTTTCCAACATTGTGCTTCATTATCAAGATTATTTTGGCTATCCTGGGTCCTCCGCATTTCTCTATGAATCTTAGGAGCCACTTGTCAACTTCTGCAGACAAGCTTCCTAGCATTCTGACAGAAATTGCATTGAATCTGTAGACCAATGTGGATAGTACTGCTGCCACCTTAATAATTGTCTTCTGATCCATGAACAATGAGTATCTTTCCATTTACTCAGATCTTTAGTCTCTTTCAACAGTGTTTTCAGTGTATGAGTCTTGTACTTCTTTTGTTAAATTAGTTCCTAAATATGGATTCTTTTTGATGCTAGTATAAATCCAATGAATGGGGGCACCTGGGTGGCTCAATGGTTGAGCATCTGCCTTCAGCTCAGGTTATGATCCTGGGGTCCTGGGATCGAATTCCACATCAGGCTCCCTAAAGGGAGCCTGCTTCTCCTTCTGCCTATGTCTCTGCCCTATTAATGAATAAATAAATAAAATATTTTAAAAATAAGTGCATAAATAAATGCAATTAATGTCTTAATTTCATTTTTAGATGTTTCATTACTAATGTCTAGAAATACATTTGATTTCTGTATATTGTTCTTATATTCCATTTATAGACTTTTAAAAAGCAAAGTAAAAAAAATAAAAATAAAAAGCAAAGTAGCTATTCTAAAGTACCTGTACATTACATAAAATATTACAAATAAAAAGTCATTCGAACAAAAATAACTTCATCCAACAAAAGAAGTTGACACTACAAAGTAGTATATAATAAAGCCCAAGACCTGCCAAACCTATAGGTATAAGTTAGGATGAGGAAAGTTTTATTTGATATGCACTAATTTCAGAGACACTCCTCTAATTCATTAAGACTATAGAAGTAATATAGTTAGAAAAGACAACAGAAAATCTAATAAATCCCATAATACCAGTTAATAGAGCCTAAAACAAGAGATAAGCAACAACACAAAAACAAAAAATTAACAGGTTTGTCCATGCACAAAAGATTGTCTTTATTCACTGCTAGAATGTTACATTTTCTTATTTGAAAATTTAAAATTTCCTTATACATATATATGTATTTTATTATTTTTTTAAAGATTTTATTTATTCATGAGAGACACACAGAGAGAGAGAGGCAGAGACACAGGCCGAGGGAGAAGCAGGCTCCATGCAGGGAGCCTCATGTGGGACTGGATCCCAGGTCTCCAGGATCACACCCTGAGTTGAAGGTGGTGCTAAACCGCTGAACCACCCGGGCTGCCCTGTATTTTATTTTTAAGTAATCTCTATACCCAATGTAGGGGGCTCAAACTTACAGCCTGGAGATCAAAAGTCAAATGCTCTACCTACTGAGCCAGCCAGGCATCTCTAATTCCTGTATTTGTAATACCTATGTACCCTTTTAAGTATTAGCTGGCATTTTGCCTTTTACCACCTGCTACCCAATTTGGCAAAAATGAAAAATAATAGCCAATCTACACTTCTACCTCACAAGATTTCTAAAAAAGCAAAAGCTCTGAAAAATAAAACACAACCACACTTACTGTCTTAATTATTTTGAATTCAAAATATAGCAGGAATTAATGAGCTTTGTGCTTTGTTTCACATAAGCCATAAGATTTATTTCATTGGAGTCATATATTTCCAAAAATAGTTTTAAATTTGGCATGTGTAGTTAACTCCTCAAGTCCCTAATGAATTTCCTTCATTTCCTTTATTCCTAAGCTCTTTATATACTTCTTTGACACTTTTCTTAAAAAAGGAAGGAAAGACTTTTTCATGTCAAAGAACAAAGCAAGTAAATTCTGTGATGAAACACTGTATTGTTGCTTTCCTACTACCCAAAATTTTGAAGGCATCTTCCAAAATGTGTTCTCCAGAATATGGCAGTATCTTATTTTTTAAAAAAAGATTTATTTATTCATGAGAGACACAGAGATACAGGCAGAGGGAGAAGGAGGCTCCATGCAGGGAGCCTGATGTGGGACTCGATCCCCAGACTTCAGGATCACACCCTGGGCCAAAGGCAGGCACTCAACCGCTGAGCCACCCAGGGATCCCCAGTATCTTATTTTCTTAAATAGGTATCACAGCATCAAGAGTAACCCTGCCTCAAATACCTACCTTGATCCCTACACAAAGCTACTCCAAGTGTATTTTAAGGATCGATTAGGTTATACACTACACCTCAACAAGCAAATACAAGTATGGTGTTGACAGTGAATTCACTTTGGGAATTAAGAAAGGTCATATGTAGCATAATGACTGAGAGTATGCAGATAAACATGGTCTTCTAGGTCTGCCACATACTAGCTATGTTGCATTAGATGAAACTAATCTTTCTAGACCTCTTCTTGTTGCCTCCCCACCTACAGCAGAAATTATAATTTCCATTTCCAAGATGTTGTAAGGATTAAATGAGATCATGTGCAGAAAGCCCAGGAGGGTACATAACGAGCTTTCAATGAAGCTATTCTTAAGGTGGTCCTGGATACTACTCTAACTACTCAAATTCAGTCTAATGCTTTCCCACTAGTGAGTCAAACTGTCCATCCACTTTTTGGCCTCTCTAATCTTACTCTTCTGACACATCTTGATCCAGCCCAAACTGTATCCCAGGCAGCAACATGATTGTTAGGTTAGTAACTCTTCTCAACTTTCCCAGAACTTGCTAACTTCTCTCCTAACCCTTTGATTAAATTTCTACATTCATTCCTTTTTTTGTGGGTATTTAAAACTTCACATATAAAAAATTTTTCTGGGGACAACTGGGTGGCTTAGCGGTTGAGCATCTGCCTTTGGCTCAGGGTGTGATCCTGGAGTCCCAAGATCAAGTCCCACATCAGGCTCCCTGCATGGAGCCTGCTTCTTCCTCTGCTTATGTATCTGCCTTCTCTCTGTCTCTCATGAATAAATGAATAAAATCTTTAAAAAAATAAATAAATAAAAAATACAAAGCTTTTCTGGACCATTATAAAATGAGTTCATACACAATCTCCAAAGGCCACCAAGTCCTCAGAATCTTTCTTTTTTTTTTAGGATTTTATTTATTTATTCTTGAGAGAGACAGAGAGGGAGAGGAGGCAGAGACACAGGCAGAGGGAGAAGCAGGCTCCATGCAGGGAGCCCGATGGGGGACTCAATCCCAGGTCTCCAGGATTACGCCCTGGGCTGAAGACGGCGCCAAACCACCGAGCCACTCGGGCTGCCCAAGTCCTCAGAATCTAGGACTTGACTGACTGTTTCAAATTTATTACTGAATAATGCTGATCTCCACATAGTACCATGACAACTTGTCATTTGGCCATTATACTTTCACATCAGAATAACACTTTGCAATGGCATTTATTCTGTATTAGACATAACATTACCATTTTAAATTTCTGCTAATTTACTTGACTACTTCTCTTCCCCTCTAGCTTTCAGCTCAGGTTTTAATGTTTTCTTTCTCTCTCCCTCTCTTTTTTTTTTTTTTTTTTTTTTTTTTGGTCTTAAAAAACAAACAAACCTGGAATGCCTAAGTGGCACAGTAGGTTAGGCAACCAACTCTTGGTTTGGGCTCAGGCTGTGATCTTAGGGTTGTGAGATCAAGACCCACGTCAGGCTCTGTGCTCATTGGGAATTCTGCTTAAGTTTCTCTCTCCATCTCTTTCTGCCTCTCCCTGCCCACACTCACACGCATACATGTGCACTTTCTCTCTCAAATAAATAAATCTTTTTTTTTATGATAGAGAGAGAGAGAAAGAGAGAGAGAGAGAGAGAGAGGCAGAGACACAGGCAGAGGGAGAAGCAGGCTCCATGCACTGGGAGCCCGATGTGGGATTCGATCCCGGGTCTCCAGGATTGCGCCCTGGGCCAAAGACAGGCGCTAAACCGCTGCGCCACCCAGGGATCCCTAAATCTTTTTTAAAAACGTCTCAAACAGCCTCTTCCCAAGCCTATTCATGAAAGAGACAAAACATCTGCTTAAGTAAGTTAATTCTGCACTGATCCATTCAGGACACCAGCCAGCCAAAGCACAAAATCATTTCATTCCACAGAGAAGCGGGAGGAGGTAGGTGGGAAGGATCTTCAAATGGGATCAAGCAATAAAAGACTTAATGGAGGAAATGAGGACCATTTTCTCTACTGGAAAATGAAGGACAGTTCTTTTGGCGCTCAAGAATTTAGAAGACATTGGCTTGCTAAGAATGTTTGATGTGGGGGGAAAAGGGAGATACTAATAAAATTTGGGCATAAAATTCTCTAATTTCTTACCAATATTCCAACCTTCAATTACCTCATCTTGGCATTTTAATTCTCCAGGAAGCCTGTACTCTTACACTGTTGTACTAGTTGCTCTAAGATTTAGAATCAGGCTGGTTTTAAGAGCTCCAAATTAAGCCCAGTCTCTACTCTCAACAAATGAGAAAAGAACACCACTGTCTTTTCCCCCAACTTCTTATCACTGTCTGAGGTCCTTGGCTTTTGTTACTGTTTTTGTTTTATTTAACAAACATTTACATAGTGCTTACTATGTGCCAGACATGTTCCAGCATTTTATAAACATTAACTCATTTAATCCTCATAGTACCTCTCAGGGTTTGGGGGATGAGAAATCAAAGGCACATGGAGGATAAGTAATTTACCCAAGGGTAAATGGCAGGACTGGCATTTCAACTGCCATCAGCTTGACTCTAAAGTCCATGGCTCTTAACTATAAATGCTACTTTTTCTAAGCTTAAAAAAAAAACAAAACAACAACAACAAAAAACTTGTAACTTATAGAATGCCTGTACAAGAAATTAGAGCAAGCAAGAATTCTCCCCTTCTTTATAATCCAAGCTTAGGTTTTATCCACAAATGCTGGAGAAAGAAAAGGTGGGAATATTTAAAGGAAGGGGCAGGGAATCCTCAGGGCCCTATGTAACATTATCAATGTTACCACACAGCCTTTCCCTTTACTATTCCCTTCTAAAGCCCCAAAGTAGTATATTATTTTGCACATCATTTAAGTCACTTCTCCCAAATGTCTCAATGTAATGTTGCTTCATTTTCTGCCAAAGGCCATACTGTTGGTGTACTGTTATTTTCCCATACATAGAACTCTACACACCATCTCTTCAACTGTGCTAATAACTACAAATACAATCCATATAAACCACTTAGTACAGTTTCTGGCACATAGTTAGCCTAAGTGTTAGATCATATTACTTTTATTATAAACAGAAAATAAGGCCAAGAAGTGAAATCATTTGCTTATTTAAAAAAAATTGTTGTTGACAAAGCTAGTTTTCTGTCTCCAACACAAGGCTCCACCTACTACTACACTACCAAAAGATTATTATAGAGCAGAACAAAGTATTCCAGTTTATAGTTTCTGGAACTTGTTTAAAAATCCAATGATTGAAAGTGTCTGGGTGGCTCAGTTAAGCATCTGCCTTCAACTCAGGGCATGATCCTAGGGTCCTGAGATGGAGCCCCAAGTTGTGCTCCCTGCCTAGCAGGGAATCTGCTTCTCCCTCTGCCCCCTACCCTCACTCATGTTCTCTCTCCTTCTAATAAATAAGTAAAGTCTTTTAAAAAATAAAAATAAATCTTAAAATAAAACCTCCCATTAACTGGTTATCCTGTTATCTTTCACTGCAAACATAGAACAAATAAGGATTGTTTTTCCACTTGAGGGGTCCTAGAGTACTAAAAACAACGCATTCTTATAAACATTTAAAATTAATTCTATTGGGACACCTGGGTGGCTCAGTGGTTGAGCATCTGCCTTTGGCTGGGGGCATGATCCCGGAGTCCCGGGATCTAGTCCTGCATCAGGCTCTCTGCATAGAGCTTGCTTCTCCTCACTCTTCCTGTATCTCTGCCTCTCTCTCTGTAGCTCTCATGAATAAATAAAAATTTTTTTTAAAAATCCAATTTTGTCAAATACTAGATAAAACAAACTTGCTTTCATAAATTAATTTCATTTCTCAACAAGTTCCCAACATTTTTGTTTTCCGTTATTTGCTAGGAAAATTTGTTTTGAATGGACTCCCTTTAAGTGACTTTTCTCACTACGATTGTTTCATACATTATCCTACCATTTCACTTTTCATTTTAGGTCAGTTTCCTATACCAAATTATAAACAGAATTAGGAGAGACTGTAGAAGCAATGAAGAGGTACACCACCAGTTCTCAATTTTTTTGTTCAGAGGACCTCTCTATGCTCCTAAAATTACTGAGGATTCTAAAAAGCTTTAGTTTATGTAGGTTATGTCAGTTTATATTTACCATACCAGAAACTAAAACTAAAAAAAAAACTTTTAAATATTAATGTATTTTAAAATAATAAACCCATAAATAACATTTTTATGAAAATAACTATATTTTCTAAAAATGAAAGTAAACATGGTGAGGTGGCATGATTTTATAGTTTTGTAACTTTAATGTCCAGCTTAATAGGCAGCACACAGATTTTCAATCTGCTACAATATGCTGTTACGTTTGAAATATATGAAGTCTAGTTGCACACAGATACATAGCTGAAAAAGAGACATGTATTTTAAGAACATATTCATTTAAGAACATTTAATTAACATATTAATTCTAAATACTCTGATGCTACAAAACTCAACTTTCTCAAAGATTAGTTGCATTGTGGAATCTGAAACCACACCAATGAGTTTTTCATATTCAATTGCATTAAATCCATCAGTTACTTTTATATTTCGAGTGGATCTTTTTCTCCATGCACGATTTTGTAACATGCACTGGTCATTGGAAAACACGGGTTCACTAAGCTACACAGTTCTCCAAATGTTAACACATCTCAGTACAAAATATGAAAAAATATCATGTCTGTTAACATCACCATGGGCCTCATCAGGAGACTCTCTAAGTACTGGAAAACTGTCAAGCTCATGAAGGCAGACACAAGTTTTCCAAAATTCTAATTTTCATTTAAAAGCATGAATTTTATCATCAGCAACAAATACTATTTCATTCGAGAAAATGTCTGCTAAATATTCAAAGGTGGAATAACCATAATGTGTCAATAATTCAATCAAGGATAAATGGTGTTGCATGAAAAAGGTGGCCAATTTGAACCATTTCACTAGTGCTTTCCCTTGAGACAACCAACACTGTTTCAGAATAAGGCAGAAGTATTTTACAGTTACTTCCCATTTTGTCACACAGAAAAAAGATGTGTGCTGAGGGACAAGTTTTAGTAAAAATAAAAATCATTTCTGCTTCATCAAGGAAATTAAGCTTTGTTTTTTTCCTGTAAGACCATGGTAGTGAAGAAAACAATGACTAATTAGTCCAGCTTGATGCCACTGTCTTGGTTAATGATAACGCCAGCAATTTTACACACCACTGCTTCTGTACAATCAGTTTAAGCATCAGCATGGTGAAAAACGACAAATATGTCAGAATTAATATGAACTATATTTTTTTTTAACTTTCTGGTCATAAAAGATCCCCATGTAAGGTCTATGGAAATCCAAATTTTGAAAACCCCAAAAGTAACACTAAATTTTTTTTTCCTGATGTTCAAGGAGAGGGTAGAAGGGGTAGGAAAAGCTTGGCAAGGGAAGATGGAAACAGCACAACAGCTATTTTGCTTTTAATAAAGTAAATGTAATGACACTGAGGAATAGGAAGGTGACAAACACATCGATAGATATTTTTCTTATGACCAGCCTCTTCTTTAGCTGCACCCGTGTCAACAATCGCGCCAGCTCTGTTCTACTATCGCAGAAACACGTTTCTCATATTCCCGCTTGTTCTCCTGGTAGAGCTGTGCAGCCTGGCTGTTTGCTGGACTATTGGGATTGGGTTCATCCAGTAGCCCATCCATCCAGTATGGATGTTACAATGGAAGACACATCATAGGTTGGACTCCAACGGTTCTGAAGTATGTCCAAACATATACTACCATAGACATTTGGATGAAACATCTTAGAGACAAATCTAACCGTAGGTGGTTTATTTGGATATTCTTCAGTGAATTCTATTGTAAGCTTAAATGTTCCATCCTCAAACGGGGTCCCTAAACTATAATTTGCTGAGAATTTATGTCATACCATGTGTTAGATGCTTCCATTATATATTTGCTCCTTCCAATAATCTTGAAAGAGGTTTTTTTTATTAATCAAGTAAGAAATTCAAGTGGAGTCAAAAAAGAAATCCAACTGTTTCTAATCCCAAATCTTCCCATCACCATGTTTAAGACCAGACTCTGAAATACTTGACACATTATCAAGGGCAGGTCATTAAATTTTGCTTCTTCATCTGTGGAATGATAGTTCCCTACTTCACCCCTTCACAGCACTGTGGCAAGGCTCATAGAAAGCAAAGTAGTACACCTGGGTGGCTCAGTGGTTGAGCATCTGCCTTCCCCTCAGGGCATGATCCCGGGGTCCCCGGGGAGCCTGCTTCTCACTCTCTCCCTGTGTCTCTAATGAATAAATAAAAATCTTAAAAAAAAAAAAGAGGAGGGACACCTGGTGGTTCAGTGGTTTAGCGCCTGCCTTCCGCTCAGGGCATGATCCTGGAGTCCTAGGATCCAGTCCCACATTGGGCTGCCTGCAAGAAGCCTGCTTCTTCCTCTGCCTATGTCTCTACTTCTCTGTCTTTCACAAATAAATAAATAAAATCTTTAAAAAAGAAAAAAAGGAAGGAAAACAGTACTCTAAAATTTTTCCTAAACTTTATTAAGTATTATGAAACAAACAAAAATCAACTACAAGAAGGGAGGGGGTGGAAATCCTTGAGATTTAAAAAGATGTAGCCACTTTATTAAGTGATTATAAAAACTTACGTATCTGTTTTGAAACAAGTTAAAAAAAATCACCACTGACACATCTGAAGAAATACTACATCAACATCATCAATGCCCCAGGTCACCATGACTTCAAGAACATGATCACAGGTACCTCACAGGCAGACTGCACTGCGCTGACTGTGGCAAGTGGTGTAGGTGAGTTTGAGTCTGTTTTGCTCGAATTACAACTTAATATAAATGTATCCTTTCCCACCATTTCCTATTGAGCTCTCCAGCCTATCCCTGTGAACAAGATCTAATTTCTGAAGTTCCCAAAGGAGCCGAAAGTAAGCCCTCTACTCTTTATGGAAAAGTCAGGAGGCCAAACTCAGAAAAAGATAACGGTGAGGCCAAGAAAACCAACTCTCATGAGAAAACCAAGGATGCTTAACTTCAAGTCCAAGGAGCCTGATCTCTAAAACCAAAGAGCTCAAGTAGAATAATTACAGTTGTACATCCATTATAGCTCAATATAACAGTACAGAGTAAAGATAAATCTAAGATTGACACACTGCCCCAAAACCAAAACTGTTACCATCAAAACTATGTTAGCAGTTGAAGTTTTTTTAAATGCTTTGCTATTTAAGGCATTTATAACTTCAAGATATGCCTCAAAAAGTTGAAATTGCAGGAGTGCCTGGCGGGACAAGTCAGTTAAGTTTCTGCCTTCCGCTCAAGTCATGATCCCAGGGTCCTGGGATCCAGACCTGCATCAGGCATCCTGCTCGGTGGGGGAGCCTGTTTCTCTCTCTGCTCCTTCCCCTGCTTGTGTGCACGCCTTCTCTCTCTCAAATATATAATTATTTACATATTTGAGAGACAGCACGAGAGAGCAGACTCCACATTGAGCAGGGAAGTCTTACACAGTGCTCGATCCTAGGACCCCAAGAACATGACCTTAGATGAAGGCAGACGATTAACTGACTGAGCCGCCCAGGTGCCCTGAGGCAGATAAAATCCTTAAAAAAAAAAAAGATTAAATTGTGGAAAAACATAAATCTATAAATCCTGAGGAACACTGCAATCCAGCATTATTCTTGGACAGCTGAAATTTTTAAAAAATGAAAATTTTTGTATATGAAATTATAAGGACACCTGGGTGGCTTATTAGGGTAAGCATCCAACTCTTTATTTCAGACCAGATCATAATCTCGGAGTTCTAAGATCAAGCCCTGCATCAGGCTCTGCACTGGGTATGGAGTCTGCTTAAGATTGTCTTTCTCTCTCTCTGAAAAAAAAATTATATAGGGACGCATGGCTCAGTGGCTGAGCGTCTGCATTCGACTCAGGGGGTGATCTCATGGTCCTGAGATCAAGTCCTGCTTCAGGCTCACCTTGGGGAGTCCTTCTTCCTATGTCTCTGTTTCTCTGTCTCTCTCATGAATAAATAAAATCTTTTAAAAAAGAAATTATATAAATAAAATAGGAGTGCCTAGGTGATGCAGTTGATTGAGCATTCAATTCTTGATTCTGGCCCAGGTCATGATCCCAGAGTTATGAGACTGAGCCCTGTGTGGGGCTCCATGCTCAGTAGGGAATATGCTTAAGACTCTCTGCCTCTCCCTCTGCCCCTCCTGCTAGTGCTCTCTAAAAATAAATCTTTTTTTAAAAAATTAAAATATATAAATTAAAATATATAAAATTTATATATATAAAATATATAAAACAGAGAGGTATAAGGTAAACTTTAAAAATTCTTAAATTCTGGGACACCTGGGTGGCTCAGCAGTAAGCATCTCCCTTCAGCTCCAGGGATCCTGGAGTCCCAGGATCAAGTACCACACTGGGCTCCCTGCATAGAGCTTGCTTCTTCCTCTGCCTATGTCTCTGCCTCTCTCTGTGTCTCTCATGAATAAATAAATAAAATATTTAAAATAAATAAATAATAAAAACTCAAATTCAAACTGCCACTAAAACAGAAAGTATATCAAGTCCCCTATGGTATACCATATTCTCACTCCTCAAAGAAGAATCTGCATGAATTACCCTAACTGCTCTGCAAAAAAACTCTGATTAAAAAAAACAATAAATAGGGGCACCTGGGTGGTTCAGTGGTTGAGCCTTTGGCTCAGGTCGTGATCCCGGGGTCCTGGGATAGAGTCCTACACTGGGTTCCCCACAGGGAGTCTGCTTCTCCCTCTGCCTGTGTCTCTGCCCCTCTCTGTGTCTATCATGAATAAATAAATAAAATATTTAAAAAAACAATAAAATATCCATAAAACAACAACTTCTTTCCTCTGACTTCTACACAACAGATACAAGATGCCATGAAGTTGGCTAAGTTGACTTTAATTAAGCCTTGCCCACACAGTCTAAGAAAATGACTCAGCAAGACTTAGCCCATACGTTAACTACAGTTAAGTAATTAACACAATTAAATTAAACATGTATTTGTCTAACATGCTCAATTTACAAATAAAGAAAGAGGCTCAGAGGTTAGATGAGTTGCTCAAGCTCACAAAGCAAATTAATAATGATTAGAACCTTGTCTTCTGGGTCACCTAGGTGGCTCAGGTTGTGATCCCAGGATCCAGGATCGAGTCCCACATCCGGCTCCCTGCAAAGGGCCTGCTTCTCCCCTGCTTCTCCCTCTGCCTATGCCTCTGCCTATCATGAATAAATAAATAAATCTTAAAAAAAAAAAAAAAGAAAACCTTATCTCCTGGCTAAATATTCTAATACATTTGGCACTAAAAAGAGAACTTCCAAAACTCAGATCATTCCAAAAAAGAAATATTCTTTGTGTCCTATTTATATATCTTTACTAGCTACATCTGATGTCATGTGCCTTATATTCTTCTGAAGAATGTGGGTTTTTTCCAGTATGGTTGTATTTTTTTTTTTAAGATTTTCTTTATTTATTCATGAGAGACAGAGAGAGACAGAGACATAAGCAGAGGAAGAAGCAAGCTCCACGCAAAGACCCCGATGTGGGACTCGATCCCGAAATCCAGGATCCTGCCCTGAGCCAAAGGCAGACACTCAACTGCTAAGCCACCCGAGGGTCCTGGTTGTATTTTTTTAATAGTTTTCTGTAGTCCCCTAAGCTGTATTTAAAGATTGTTTTATTGAAAATTACTGACACTTTTCATTTGGCCTTTACTTGTTTGCAAGGTTTTATTTTTCAGTAACTGCAATTTGCCAAACACCAAATCCTGAACTTTTTGGCATTTCAATTCATTGACTAAAAAAATGAAATCAAGGGGCACCTGGCTGGCTCAGTGGAGCATATGACTCTTGATCTCAGGGTGGTGAGTTCAAGCCCCACACTGGGTGTGGAGCCTACCTTATATATACAGAAATAAATAAATGCAACCACAATTTATAAGACTCATTTATAAAAAATTACTCAATGCCTCTGTAGGACACTCAGGTAGATTTATGAAGTAGTTCTTTAAAAGCTCAAACATTTCCAAAATATGAATGATGACATGTAACAGAGAGGAATCACATGGTGCCATTCATTATGTGTATGTATACAGAAATCAGCACAACAGGTTGATCACAAATTGCATATTTCAGTCATTGTGTGTTTCTAAATTTTAATATCTAAAGCTATCTTTCAAATGGCAGAATACTGTAGCCTTCCCACTTCCCTCCTCCTTTCTTTTTATTTATTTGAGAGAGACAGAGAGTGACCACAGGCACAGGGACAGAGGGAGAAGGAGACATCCCCCTGAGCAGGAAGTCTGACTTGGGCCTCAATCCTGGGACTCAGGGATCATGACCTGAACTGAAAGCAGATGCCCAACAGACTGAGCCACCCAGGCGCCGCTCTGCCACCCCCTTGCCAGCTTTTTTTGGACTATAGGTTGACTTTTTTTTTTTTTTTTTGTATAGTTGACACACACAATGTGAAATCAGTTTCAGGTATAGAACACAGATTCAACAACTCTGTACCTTATGCCATGCTCACCACAAGTAGAGCTACCATCTGTTACCAAACACTGCTATTACAATACCATTGCCTATATTCCCTATCTTGTACATCTTTTATTCCCATGACTGATGTATTTGTTCCATAACTGGAAGCCTGTTATCACCCACTTCCCTTAACCCATTCTGCTCACCTTCCCACCTTCAAATGCAGTCTTTTTATATGCAGTTAGAACGATGTGTATTCCACAGTCATTCAAAGTATATTTTTTGTTCTATAGTACTTTTTAGCTTTAATAGGAACATTTTTGCCATAACACTTACACTCCACTCAAATCTGTATTCTCATCATCACTTAAAAAAAAAAAAAAAAAAACAAACCTTTCCAATAGGGTTTTTATAGACTGATAGAGACCTTACATAAATGAATTCACAAATAAGAGGGAAGGAGAATCCCCATCCTCCTCCCGCCTCTGTTACCTACCCATAAGCTATTTCAGTTAAAGACAGTATCAGTTAGGGGCTCCTCAGTGTCACAGTGGGTTGAGCGTCTGACTCAGTTTTAGCTCAGGTCATGATCTCAAGGTCATGAGACTGAGCCCTGCATTGGGCTCCACGCTCAACAGTGGAGCTCACTTGAGATACTTTCTCCCTGTCCTTCTGCCCCTGCCCCCTATTCTCTCTCTCTCTCTCTCTCTCTCTCACACACACACACACACACAAAAGAATTAAGGAAATATATACAGCAAATAAAAGACCAAGCTACATCTCTAAAACAGAACATTCACCTTTTATAAGACAAATCAGCAGCATGGATTCCAGAGCCAGTACGTCTGGGCTGAAACTCTCACATTCCACAAAAGGAAATCAACAGATAATGTCTAAAATGGATAAACAGCAATATAATACTACTTAGAAATATGACGGCAAATAGAATTAGCTAAGAGTCAAAAGGGCTCTCATGGGGAAATAGGACCTGTAGTGGAAAGAGTGGTACAGGAAACTCCTGTTTCTCATGGTAAGTCATACAGTACTGTTTAACGTCTTTAAACTACAAATAGGGAGATCCCTGGGTGGCTCAGCGGTTTAGAGCCTACTTTCAGGCCCAGGGCATGATCCTGGAGTCCCAGGATCAAGTCCCACATCAGGCTCCCTGCATGAAGCCTGCTTCTCCCTCTGCCTCTGCCTCTGTCTCTGCCTCTCTCTCTCTGTGTGTGTGTGTCTTATGAATAAATAAAATCTTAAAAAAAAAAAAAAAACTACAAATAGTTACTACTTTGATTAAATTTTTTTGAAATCTGTTTAAACAAAGAAAAAGCTAAGGGATGCCTGGGTGGCTCAGTAGTTGAGCATCTGCCTTTGGCTAAGGGCGTGATCCCGGGTCTGGGGATCGAGTCCCACATCAGGCTCCCTGCAAGGAGCCTGCTTCTCTCTCTGCCTGGGTCTCTGCCTCTCTCTCTCAAATAAATAAATCCTTAAAAAAAAGAAAAGAAAAAAAGAGAAAAAGTTGGAAAGAATAGATCAAGGAAGCCTATTATGGTTGTGTATGGCGGGTTTTTTTTTTAAGTCAGGAAAATGCTCATTTGATTATAACCACATTAACATAATTCTGGCTAATGAAAAGTGAGATAAACTGGCCAAAGGACTGGTCAGAGTTTTTATGTCCTTCAAAGAAGATAAAAAGGAATGAGAAATGAATATTTTTTTGCAACCCCAAATGTAATCACTGATCCATTCATGGATCAAATCACTGGGTAAAATGTTAGAGAATACAACAGTTACACAGTCTCAAGGTATCATCACACCTATTACTTATTAACTACAAATGGGGAAAAATACCTTAACAATTTGGCAGATTATCTCTTACACAAGGGCTCAAATTTATCATCTCCAATAATGACAAAATGACATTATACACACTTCCTGATGTGATGCATTGAAAAAGACCATCTAATTAATGTTTGCCAAAGTGTTTAATTTGAATCTAGTCAAGAAGCAGCAAATCCAAAATGTAGAGCATTCTATTAACAAAATATTTAGACTCACTTAAAAATGTCAATGTCATGATCTATTTTGTTCTTGGTTATGGAAAGTAAAGAGACAGGACAACTAAATTCAATGCAATATCCTAACTGGACTCTGGACACCTCTACTGCCAATCATCCTCCAAAAAAGTCAAAGGAGTTAAGAAGTTTAAATAAGGACTATAAAACATATTATTAATACTAAATTTCTTGAGTGTAATCATAATATTGTATAAAAAATTATTGTTTCTAGCTTATATATACTGCAGTATTTAGGGATATAGTGTCATATCTGGAGCTTACTTTCAAATTTTCATATGGCCTAGCAAATAAAAGAAATACAAAGTGAGGGCAGCCCAGATGCCTCAGCGGTTGAGCGCCGTCTTGAGCCCAGGGTCTGATCCTGGAGTCCCACATCAGGCTCCCTGCATGGAGCCTGCTTCTCCCCCTGCCTATGTCTCTGCCCTTCTCTCTCTCTCTCTCTCTCTCTCTCTCTCTCTCTGTGTCTCTCATGAATAAATAAATAAAATCTTAAAAAAAAATGCAAAGTGAGTGCACAAATAAAGCAAAATGTTAATCAGAAAACCTACATGAAAGGCATATATGTGAACAGTGGTATTATTCTTCCAAACTTTCAGTAGGCTTGAAAGTTTTCAAAATAAGCTGGAGGGGAGGGCACCTGTATGGCTCAGTCGGTTGGGCACCTGCCTCTGGCTCAGGTCATGATTCCAGGGTCCTGGGATCGAGTCCTACATCAGGCTCCCTGCTCTGAGAGGAACCTGCTTCTCCCTCTGCCTCTCTCTGTCATGAATAAATAAACAAGATCTTAAAAAAAAAAAAAAAGCTGGAGGGGAAAAAGAGATACAAGGAAGAAATAGTCTTGGCGCACCTAGGTGGTTCAGTGGTTGAGCATCTGCCTCTGGCTCAGGGCATGGTACTGGGATCCAGTCCTGCATCAGGCTCCCCACAGGGAGCCTGCTTCTCCCTCTGCCTAGGTTTCTGCCTCTCTCAAGAATAAATAAATAAAATCTTAAAAAAAAATAAAATATGGGCAGCCTGGGTAGCTCAGCGGTTTAGTGCCACCTTTGGACTGGGGCATGATCCTGGGGACTGGGGATCGAGTCCCATGTCAGGCTCCCCGCATGGAACCTGCTTCTCCCTCTGCCTGGTCTCTGCCTGCCTCTCTCTCTCTCTCTCTCTCTCTCTCTCTCTCTCTGTCTCTCATGAATAAATAAATAAAATCTTTACAAAAATAAAATAGTCTTTTTTCTTCAAGGTGATGTTACATCTAGTATGTCCAGAGCCTAAAATCGTTGCAGCTGTCTCCACACAATGAGGAAAGCTAGCTGGGGACAAACTACTAAGTGCAGGATGGAAAAATGACTTGGGTTCTAGTTGAGATTGCTAAGCCACTGAGTAAAACAGACCCTCGAAGTGGCAGAGCTTCAAACTTATTGTTTAAGCCAGTCTGTGGGATTTCTTTGGGAGGCGAGGAGATGTCACTTCCTAAAACAGAAATGTATTAAGAAGTACTGCTACCAAAAAAATACTGAGGATGTAGAGCCAAGGACAGGCAGCAAGGAATACACAGGTACCACAGTACTCTTCCTATGTTATACATTTTAAATTTAACATGCATTACTTTTTAAAATTAAATTTTAGGGATCCCTGGGTGGCGCAGCGGTTTGGCCCCTGCCTTTGGCCCAGGGCGCGATCCTGGAGACCCGGGATCGAATCCCACGTCGGGCTCCCGGTGCATGGAGCCTGCTTCTCCCTCTGCCTGTGTCTCTGCCTCTCTCTCCCTCTGTGACTATCATAAATAAATAAAAATTTAAAAAAAATAATAATAAAATAAAATTAAATTTTCAATAAACGTAATTCAAATAAAAACACACACCTATTTCTGGAAATCACTTTCCTGACCCAGGGATAAGGGCACTTACTACAGTAATTTACCAGATAATAAAAATATTTTAAGCCAAAGAAAATGTCACATACAGAAACTCCAACTCCACCCCTTTTCTGAAAGCTCCTAGAACAGTAAGCTGTTGGTGGTTAGAGATTTTGAGGTTTTAGTGGGTTCCATTTAAAGAGGTATGATATTTGATGTGAAGAGACATGGCTGTTTAAAATTATCAACATAAGAGATAAATGATAAATAAATTTCAGCTAGGGGGACCTGGGTGGCTCAAGGGTTGAATGTCTGCCTTTGGCTCAGGTCATGATCCTGGGGGTCCTAGGATTGAGTCCTGCATCAGGCTCCCCACAGGGAGCCTGCGTCTCCCCCTGCCTGCCTCTGCCTCTCTGTCTCTCTCATGAATAAATAAGTAAAATCTCAAAAAAAAAAAAATCAGCTAAATATCAGCTCTTTCAACCTAAAAATATGAATAACCAATCCTTTGCCTATAAAAATTCTATCTAGTCTGTTTATAACTATCCTCAAATTACATATCCAAAGTAATCACTCATGTAAAGGATTTTTTCAATAAAGTCTTTTTAAGTCACAAAACGGTCCAGCCCTGTACAGTCTTATCATTCCATTTAATCCAATCAAGTTTGCAAGGTAGGCATTATTAGCCCCTGCCTAAAGAGAGTTCAGAAAGATTTTAAATATTCATTTACTTGCGAGAGAGAGAGAGAGAGAGAGAGAGAGAGAGAGAGAGAGAGAGAAAGAAAGATCAATCAAGAGATCTCCATCCCAAGCAGTGGGGAGGGGCAAAGGGAGAAGCAGGTTCCCCACTGAGCAGGGAGCTGGATCCCTGGTCCATCCCAGGACCCTAGGATCATGACCTGAGCCAAAGGTAGATGCTTAACCGAATGAGCCACCCAGGCGCCCAGTTCAGAAAGATTTTTAAACCTGCTTGAAATTAAACAGTGGCAAGAAAGATATTAATTAATCCATGTTCTTTTCATTACATCATCCCTCCCTTACCACTCTAGCCACTACTACTTCAGTTCCTTGCTGGATTCCTGTCCCATCTATACTTGAATGTTGGTATTCCTTGCAGTTTTGGGAGGTCTTCTCTCTTATTCCATATTCACCGACGCCACTGTGACTTCAACTGCTTTTATTTCTCCAGACTAGATTCCACTCCCTACCTCCCAGACATGATATACAAATATCTACTGTCTACTAGATACCCTACAAGCACATAACCCAACTCGAAAACTTACCATGTCTCTGACCTGCTCTTTCTCACATATTTCCTGTTAATGACACCAATTCACTCAAACAGTGGCAGCAGCATCAGAAATATGTTACACAGGGCGCCTGGGTGGTTTAGTGAGTTAAGCATCCAACTCTTGATTTCAGCTCAGGTCATGACTTGAGGGTCACATCAGGCTCTGGGTTGGTCATGGAGCTAGTTTAAGATTCTCTCTCCTCGGGATCCCTGGGTGGCGCAGCGGTTTGGCGCCTGCCTTTGGCCCAGGGCGCGATTCTGGAGACCCCAGATCGAATCCCACGTCGGGCTCCCGGTGCATGGAGCCTGCTTCTCCCTCTGCCTATGTTTCTCTCTCTGTGTGTGTGACTATCATAAAATAAATAAAAAAAAATAAAAATTAAAAAAAAAAAAAAAAAAAGATTCTCTCTCCTCGGGCAGCACAAGTGGCTCAGCGGTTTAGTGCTGCCTTCAGCCCAGGGCCTGATCCTTGAGACCAGGATGGAGTCCCACATCGGGCTCCCTGCATGGAGCCTGCTTCTCCCTCTGCCTGTGTCTCTGCCTCTCTGTGTGTGTGTCTCTCATGAATGAATAAATAAAATCTTTAAAAAAAAAAAAAGAATGGTTTAAAGATTCTCTCTCCTCCCCACCCCCACCCCCACATACTCTCTCTCTGGAAAAAAAAAATGTGGCACAGGAGCATCTCTGGCTGGCTCAGTTAGTAGAGCATGCAACACTTGATCTCAGGGCTGTGTGTTTTAGATCCACGTTGGGTTTAGAGGTTACTTAAAAATTAAAAAGAAGGGATGCCTGGGTGGTGAGTGTCTGCCTCTGGCCCAGGGTGTGATCCTGGAATTCCAGGATCAAGTCCTACATCGGGCTTCCTGCATGGAGTCTGCTTCTCCCTTTGCCTATGTCTCTGCCTCTCTGTGTCTCTCATGAATAAATAAAATCTTAAAAAAAAATTTAAAAAGAAAAAAAAAAGATACATGGCACACCTTTAACCCTGCCACTCACCACTCCATCTATAGGATGAAGTATAAGTTCCCTGCCAGATCATAAAAAGCCCTTTCACAGTAGACACCCCAGATCCAAGATGCCAATAAATATAGGACAGACAGGTTGACTGTGATACATCTAATGGAACACTATGCAGCAGTTTAAAAAATGAAGAAACTAACACTGATGAGGAATGATCTCCAAGATACATTACAGGAGAAGGGAAGGAAACTACAACTATTTCTGAGATGTATTTAATAATACAGTTGACCCCTAAACAACAGGGGTTCAAACTGCACTGGTCCACTTACATGCAGATCTTTTTTGGGGGGGATAAATACAGTACTGCAAATGTATTTTCTCTTCCTTAAGATTTTCTCAACATTTTCTTTCTTCTAGCTTTCCTTATTGCAAAAATACAGTATATAATACATATAACATAAAAATATGTATTAACTGTTTATATTACTGGTAAGGTTTCTAGTGATAGCTATTTATTAGCAGTTGAGTTTTTGGGGAGTCAAATTACACATAGATTTTCAACAGCGCAAAGAGGTTGGCACCCCTAACCCCACACCATTCAACAGGTCAACTGTACAACCCTAGTTCTCAAACTTTACCTTGTATCAAAATCATCTGGAGGGATCCCTGGGTGGCGCTGCAGTTTGGCGCCTGCCTTTGGCCCAGGGCACGATCCTGGAGACCCGGGATCGAATCCCACGTCGGGCTCCCGGTGCATGGAGCCTGCTTCTCCCTCTGCCTATGTCTCTGCCTCTCTCTCTCTCTCTGTGTGACTATCATAAATAAATAAAAATTTAAAAAAAAAAAGAAAAAAAAAAGAAAGGAAGGGGAAAACAAGCTCTCCTCCTTAAAAAAAAAAATCATCTGGAGGGCTATATCAAAACACAGTAGATGGCTGAGCCCTACCCAAGCAGTTTCTGATTTAAAACATCAGAGGTGGGGATCCCTGGGTGGCGCAGTGGTTTAGCGCCTGCCTTTGGCCCAGGGCGTGATCCTGGAGATCCAGGATCGAGTCCCACGTCAGGCTCCCGGTGCATGGAGCCTGCTTCTCCCTCTGCCTATGTCTCTGCCTCTCTCCCTCTCTCTCTCTCTCTGTGACTATCATAAATAAAAAAAAAAAAAAAAAAAAAAATCAGAGGTGGAACATGAGAACCTGCATTTCCAGTAAGTTTCCTGGTGATGTTGGTGCTATTAAAGGAGCACACTTTGCAACCATTGTCTTCAGCCACTGCACATTTCAAAAAAACAGATCATTTTTATCATCCTTATTTTTTTTTTAAAGATTTAATTTATCTATTCATGAAAGACACAGAGAGAGAAGCAGGCTCCATGCAAGAACCTGATGTGGGACTGGATCCTGGAACTCCAGGATCACGCCCTGGGCTGAAGGCAGGCGCTCAACTGCTGAACCACCCAGGTGTCCCTATTTTTATCATCTTTAAAGGAAATCAACCCCTCACAGACTGTCCAAATTTTACAATGGTAAAGGAAGGCCAATATATACAATGGAATATTACTCAGCCATTAGAAATAACAAATAACCACCATTTGCTTCGACATGAATGGAATTGGAGGGTATTATGCTGAGTGAATTAAGTCAATTGGAGAAGGACAATCATTATATGGTTTCACTCATACAGGGAATATAAAAAATAGTGAAAGGGATTACAGGAGAAAGGAGAGAAAATGAGTGGGAAAAATCAGAAAGTGTGAGACCCCTAACTCTGGGAAACGAACAAGGGGTGGTGGAAGGGGATGTGGCAGGGGGATGGCGTGACTGGGTGACAGGCACTGAGGGGGGCACTTGACAAGATGAGCACTGGGTGTTATACTATATGTTGGCAAATCAAACTCCAATTAAAAAAAAAAAAAAAAGAAGGCCAAACACTGCCTAAAAGCAAATCATCCACTAAAGCAGATTCATGGCAATTAGGTGATAAAATTTAACTGACAAATAGCAAGATGAGTCACACTATACTACTATTCCATGGCAAAATCTAAAAAACAACACACAATCATGCAATACCAAGCAGGTACACAACACCACGGCTTTCAGAAAAACGTGTTTTACAGTAAAAGAATAAAGGACAAGGGTGCCTGGATGGCTCCGTCAATTAAGCCTATTGGACTTCGGCTCTGCACTCTATGCGGAGTCTACTTGTCCCTCTACCTCTGCTCCTCCTCTCGCTTGCTCTCTAAAATAAATTTTAAAATCTTAAAAAAAAAAAAAAGAAGAAGTCAAGGACAAATTAACAAAAACTGTATTTACTCTTGAAATTGTTACCTGTAATATGTTCTTTAAAATTAACATTTAAGACTTCTAATTCTTTCCCTGCAGCCACTCATCTCCATCAATCAACAAATTAACAGATAAGACAAACTGTATTTGAGAATACAGTTCCCTAAAAAATGCTCACATAACTGAGCAGTTTTAAATTCAGTAATTTACTAAAATTCATGAAGAGATCAGGAAAAAATGTTAAAAGAATCCCTCCAGGGATCCCTGGGTGGCGCAGCGGTTTGGCGCCTGCCTTTGGCCCAGGGCACGATGCTGAAGACCCAGGATCGAATCCCACGTCGGGCTCCCGGTGCATGGAGCCTGCTTCTCCCTCTGCCTGTGTCTCTGCCCGTTTCTCTCTCTCTCTCTCTCTCTCTCTCTCTCTCTCTAAAAATTTATTTAAAAAAAAAAAAAAAGAATCCCTCCAGCAGTAACGTTTTTTAGAAGCTAAAGTATTCCAAGGGTAGACAGAATGTCAAGCATGGAGATATTCTCCAAGAGTGAAGAAAATGTTGAAAGAGCAAAGTGCTAGATCACCACTGGAACTGGAAATTACCATTAAATGGGAAGATCGCCAACCTAAGGCAAAGGGTAAGAGCATTCATATAAATATACTGCCTCATCCTTGAGCCAATAAACAATGCCTGCTACATAGTATAACCTAAAAACAGTTGAAATCAGCTCAAGGAAATATGTGTTGCGAGCTAAAGAAAGTTTAAAATAAAATGTCTTCTGTTTAAAAAAAAAAAAAAAAAAGTCCTGTAAGTTGTGGCATCTAAATACAAAAACATCAGAAGAGGGAAAAGTTTTCAGAAGATAAATTAAAAAATGAGTGGATGTCCTATTATAGTCTAAAACTTGGTTACATTGGAGTTTATCAGGTTAATATTGAAATTATTTTTAATCTCTTTAGAATACATTACCCAATAGTAACAAACAGCCTCAAAAGTAGTCAACATACTGCATAATTTATAGTTACCTGTGTTATATATCATTATTTACTAGTTTTATTATAGAATATTTTATTGTACAGAGAAAAACAAATTATGAAACCCTCTCTGACTTATGATCCAAAAGTCCATTCTTGAGGGAGGCCTATTAAGATTAGAGTATGGCTGACCTCCTGGAAATCCATCTTAAAGGTTAAGTATAAGCTAGTTTCACTAACATGCTATTTATGGCTCTATCATTCATTCACGCATCTATGCAGACCCTCTTTGAGTCCATTTAAAACAGAGAAATTGGGGAGCCTGGCTGGCTCAGCGGTTTAGCACTGCCTTCATTCAGCCCAGGGCCTGATCCTGGAGACCCAGGATCGAGTCCCACATCAATCTCCGTGCATGGAGCCTGCTTCTTCCTCTGCCTGTGTCTGTGCCTCTCTCTGTCTCTCATGAATAAATAAAATCTTTAAAAAATAATAATAAATAAAACAAATTATTTCTCTGTATCATTCAATACACAAAAATCCTTATACTTCTCTCCTAAACTGTTTCATTCACGTTTCAAAGGATAACCCTCCAACAAATCCTAAAACTTGAGAAGTGGTGAATAAATCTTAAATTTTACCTTAGCCAGGCTCATAATTTTCTCTATGGATTATATGCACCCTCTGGCCTCACTTTTCCACTGATCATCCTAACTTTTTAAAATCTTTTTGTTTTGTTTTTTTAGATTTATTTATTCATGAGAGACAGACTTGATTTTTACTAATTTTTTATTTCTCAGTAACACTGAGAAAACATCAAATACTGCAGTGTTGGAAAACTAATCCCTAGATAAATGTAGTGTTACTAGTTGGTTAAAATTCTCCAACTTAAAGAAACTCTACAACTGGGGGCACCTGGATGGCTCAGTGGTTGAGCGTCTGTCTTTGGCTCAGATTGTGATTCAAGGGTCCTTGAATGAGTCCCACATCGGGCTCACCACAGGGAGCCTACTTCTCACTCTGCCTGCATCTCTCATGAATAAATAAAATTGTAAAAAAATAAAAAATAAAAGGAACTCTATGTCTTTCTTAAAGTATAGCAATATAATTATATAAAAAAATAAAATAGAGGGACGCCTGGGTGGCTCAGCAGTTGAGCGTCTGCCTTTGGCCCAGGGAGTGATCCTGGGACCCGGGATCAAGTCCCGCATTAGGCTCCTTGCAGGGAGCCTGCTTCTCCCTCTCTGCCTGTGTCTCCATCTCTCTCTCTTTCTCTCTGTGTCTCTCATGGATAAATAGATAAAATCTTAAAAAAAGAAAAGAAAAGAAAAGAAAAGAAAAGAAAAGAAAAGAAAAGAAAAGAAAAGAAAAGAAAAGAAAAGAAAGAAAAGAAAAGGTATCTTACAAACATAAAGCTTGTATTTCTCACAACAGAAAATGTCTTAGAAGAACAGCAAAGGGAGGGAAAAAAAAGAACAGCAAAGTTTCTCTAACTTCAGGTGCTGAGAAAGCAGTAGTATTTTGGTCCTTTTCAACCACTCCCTCCCCCCTAGAGCAGTCACCAACTCTTTACTACTTACCACTACATCTCTGGGGCTCATACAAGATGCCTAACACATTGTAAAAAAAAAAAAAAAAAAAATTCAGATTTTTTTTTTTTAATTAACAACAACTGTAAAGGCTTATAGCTTAATTTCCTAGTTTATTTTTTAAAAAGGACTATGTTTCCCTTGAAATATGTATCTTTAAACTATTTTGAATCAGATACATCATACACAGAATATAAACTCTTAGGAAATGTAGCAGATATGGGCTATTGGCAGACCTAGAGGAAACATAAGGGGATTCAGAGTAATAAGTATCTTAACTGTTCTGTAGGTTTTAAATTTTTCAAAAGAAAAAAGTTTTTAAAACTCTTATTCACTTAGGTAAGAAGCTAATGTTTGACCAATTATTTTGATATTTTATTTACCTTTCGTAATACTATGCTGAGAATATATCCCCACACACAAATATATGCAAAAAGATATTACTGGATTTTTTAAATTCATATTTATCTGTTAACTTCTGATTTAAGGAAGGCAAAGGCATTTTTTAGAAGACTAGGAATATATAAAGAAGTAGAATAACAATACTCTCACATTTTATAAGAACAAATGTTTACTAGGAAGTCTCAAACTAGCAATATCAAGAGGTAGTTTATCATTCAGTGCCAAGCGCTATAATATATGGGACACACTGCAATCTTCTGGTAGATTATGAATTTGCTGAATCATTTGTTGTTCAGTATCTTACAAAACAGTATACATCAAAAGCAGAAAACGAAACTAAAGACTCATACTTTGTTCAAAAACCAAAAATCCCCCCCCCCCCAAGTAAATCAGCCAAGAATTATTCATCTAAATTAAAACAGTTTCCTTTAGGGGTTCCTGAGTGGCTCAGTGAATTAAGTGTCTGCCTTCAGCTCTGGTCATGATCCTGGAGTGGAGCCCCATGGCTGGCGGGGGGGGGGGGGGGGTGTCCCTGCTCAGCTGGAAGTCTGCTTCTCCCTCTCCCTCTCTCTGCTCACCAGGAAGCCTGCTTCTGCTTCTTCCTCTCCCTCTGCCTGCAGGTCCCACCACTTGCGTACTCTTTCTCTGTCAAATAAATAAAATCTTAAAAAAAAAAAAACAAGTAAAATAAAATTGTTTCCTTTAAATAACATTGTTCTGAGCAGAACTAGTCTGATTCTCTACCACATTCACCTGATTATCCTAAGTAACAAAAATATGGGCTGGATATTTAAAAAACAATAGCAGGACCCCTGGGTGGCTCAGCGGTTGAGCTTCTGCCTTCAGCCCAGCATGTGATCCTGGAGTCCTGGGAGGAGTCCCACATCAGGTTCCCTGCATGAAGCCTGCTTCCCCCTCTGCCTGTGTCTCTACCTCTGTCTTCTTCTCTCATGAATAAATAAATAAAATCTTTAAAAATAAAAATAAATAAAAAATAAAAAAACAACAGCAAAATATTACTTATCCCTCACTCTATTGGATGTTCTGAATTAAAAAGTGGAGTCACTATCATTTGGAGTCAAAAGTTACTTCAATTTCCAGGGATGCTTGGCTGGCTCAGTAAAGCATGCAACTCTTAATCTCAGGTTTGGCAGTTTGAGTCCCACATTGGGGGGTAGAGATTACTTAAATAAGTAGTTTTTTTTTTTTTTTAAAAAAAGCTACTTCAAATTCCAGTTAAGGTAGTAAGGAAAGATCTTTCTGACCCATTCTCTCCAAAGTCACACCAAAACATTGAAGAAAATAAGGGGCAGCCCAGGTGGCTCAGCGGTTTAGGGTCGGTCGCCTTCCGCCCAGGGCATGATCCTGGAGACCCAGGATCGAGTCCCACGTTGGGATCCCTGCATGGAGCCTGCTTCTCCCTCTGCCTATGTCTCTGCCTCTCTCTCTCTCTGTGTCTCTCATGAATGAATAAATAAAAAATCTTAAAAAGAAAAAAAAACATTAAAGAAAATAAGAAAAATAAACAAACACTGTAATCACAACACATGAAGACAAAAAACCTTATGACCTCAGGGTCAGCTGAAGACACCAAGGAGGAGCAAGCCAATTCATATCTAAGAACCCTGGAAAGGTTTTGCAATAGGAGTTATCAGGCACCAGGCAGAAAGGCCTAATTAAAGGTTTATATAAGGACATCCCCAAGACCTAGACTCCATCTCACAGAGTCAGATTTTACCACACCTCAAGGTTAAAGCAGGAATCTAAATGTTTATTCTTTAGAAAATATAAAACAGATACTTTGTGGGTTTTTTTTAAGATTTTGTTTATTAAAAAAAAAAAAGATTTTGTTTATTTATTCATGAGAGACAAAGAGAGAGAAAGAGAAAGAGAGGTAGAGACATAGGCAGAGGGAGAAGCAGGCTCCATGCAGGGAGCCGGACACAGGACTCGATCCTGGGACTCCAGAATCACGCCCTGGGCCAAAGGCAGGCGAACCGCTGAGCCACCCAGGGATCCCCAACAGATACACTTTGAATGCAAGAACAAGAGGCTCAATGTAGTATGGAGACTAAAAACAAGGAGATTGGGGTGCCTCGGTGGCTCACTGGTTTAAAGCATGTTTAGCTCAGGCCGTGATCCCAGGGTACTGGGATCCAATCCGGCATCAGGCTCCCCACGAGGAGCCTGCTTCTCCCTCTGCCTATGTCTCTGCCTTTCTCGGTGTGTCTCATGAATAAATAAATAAAATATTAAAAAATAAAATAAAAACAAGGAGATTTAAAAGCCCTACCTATGTTTACAGAGCTTGCAAACACCTTTTTAATGACCCATTCTTAATTCTGAACATATACCCTGATATTACCAATCTGAGAAAGGCCTCTACATACAGAATAAACCCTGTGATCTCCTTATTTGCTACAAATAAAAACTAAATAAAAAAATTTTTAAATTAAAAAATAAAATGCAGAATAAAACAAATGTGGGGGTGGGACACAGAAAACTTGAAGGAAAAAAACAGCCATGTAAAGAGGAAAATGTCAAACAAGCTAGCCTCAAAAAAAAAGAAAAAAAATGCTGTATTCATGAAAGGAGAACACTTTTAAAAACAAATTTCAAGGAATAAACAAGAAAAAACTACTAGATATATTAAAATATGACAGCTGAAATGAAACCTACACTAGAAAAGTTAGAAGACAAAAATCGAGGAAATCTCCCCAGAAAGTAAAGCAAATGAACAAAGCTGGAAAACAGGAAACTACACAATCAACCCAAGAAGTCCAAAAACCAATTAAAAACAGAAAATAGGGGCACCTGGTTGACTCAGTAGTTAAGCGTCTGTCTGCCTTTGGCTCAGGTTGGGATCCTGGGATCCTGGGATGGAGTCCCACATCAGGCTCCCCTCTGCCTATGTCTCTCTACCTCGCTTTCTGTGTCTTGAATAAATAAATAAAATATTTTAAAAAAAAAGTGAACTCTCAAAACTCAACAGTAAAAATAAACAATCCATGAAAATGGGCAATTGACATGAACAAACATTTCATTAGAAGATACAGAGATGGTAAATAAGTACATAAAAAGATTTTTCAGCACCTCTGGCCAGTAGGGAAATGCAAATTAAAACCACAATGAAAGTATCACTACACACATACCAGAATAGCAAAATACAAAATAGTAACACCACCAAATGCTGGTAAGGATGCAGAGAAACTAGATCACTCATACGCTGCTGGTGGGAATATAAAATAGTACAGCCATTCTGGAAACAGTTTGGTAGTTTCTTATAAAACTAAACATGCAATTACCATATGACCCACTAATTATACTATTGGGCATTTATCCCAGAGAAATGAAAACTTATGATCACATAAAAACCTATACACAAATATTCATAGCAGCTTTATTTATAACAGCCAAAATCTGGAATCAGCTGTGATGTTCTTCAACAGGTGAATGGTTAACAAACCATAGTAAATGCATACCATGGTATACTACACAATAAAAAAGAACTACTGATGATATATGCAACTTGGATGAATCTCCAGAGAATTATGCTAAGTGAATAAAAGCCAATCCCAAAGATTACATCTGTACAATTGCATTTATATAACATTTATGAAATAATAAAACATTATAAATGAAAAATTTCTGGAGGTGATAAATGGGGGTTGGGAGTAGGAGTACAGTTAAAAGAACACTAGGGATCCTTGCCCCTTGGACGGTTCAGTATCTTGACGGTGGTGGTGACTGTATCAACCTACACAAGTGATAAAACTGTAAAGTAGTATATATACTCGTGTGTGTGTGTGTGTGTGTGTGTGTGTATATATATATATATATACAAATAAAAATAAGTAAAACTGGGAAATGTAAATAAGATCGGTGTACCAAGCCAGATGCTAATATCCTGGTTGTGATATTATACTATAGTTTCAAAAAATGTTTTCATAGGGAGAAACTGAGTAAAATGTACAAGGGATTCCTCTATTACTTTTTTTTTTATTTTATTTATGATAGTCACACAGAGAGAGAGAGAGAGAGGCAGAGACACAGGCAGACAGAGAAGCAGGCTCATGTACTGAGAGCCCGACGTGGGATTCGATCCCAGGTCTCTAGGATCACGCCCTGGGCCAAAGGCAGGCGCTAAACCACTGCGCCACCCAGGGATCCCCTCCTCTATTACTTTTTATAACAGCATGTGAATCTACCATTGCCTTAACAAAAATTTCAATTAAAAAAGCATAAGCACTGCTGCTATTGATATGAAAGAAACAAATCAACATTGTCCTTCTGTTCTGATTTTGATACGTTGTACTTTTTGGGTCTCCAGAATACTGTTTTTTTCCATTTTCTAATGATTTACAACCTTGGAGGCTCTGTTTCTGGGTCATACTGGAAACTCAGTGTTCATCACCAGTTGCTGTTTTCCACAAGTAAATTATTTTTCATCTCTGGGAAGAATAATAAGCATCAAGTAATCACTTTCGCTTATAATCCATAATAATGTTTTCAAAAATTTTTTTTCTGATTTCAGATTTCCCTTCAGGTGAGTTTTCTTCACCAAAATATATTCTAACCACCTTTTCAAATTTTTTATCTTATAATCCAAATTTTAAAAACTTATTCCAGGGGCACCTGGCTGGCTCAGTAGGTAGAGCATGTGACTCTTGATCTCAGGGTTGTTAAGTTCAAGGTGTAAGTTGTAAAGTGGCTATAGACAGATAACCTAAAAATAAAATCTTTGGGGCGCCTGGGTGGCTCAGTTGGTTAAGCGCCTGCCTTCAGCTCAAGTCATGATTCCAGGGTCCTGGGATCGAGACCCACATTAGGGAGCCTGCTTCTCCCTCTCCGTCTACCTGCTGCTCCCCCTGCTTGTGCATGCTCTCTGTGTCAAATAAATAAAATCTTTTTTAAAAAATTAAAAATAAAAATAGAATCTTAAAAAAAAAGTATTCTATTAACCCCCAATATTCATCTACTTGAAGGAAGTAAATCTACGACCTTTACAAGACTTTTGGGATGTCTGGGTGGCTCAGCGGTTTAGCTCCTGCCTTTGGCCCAGGATGTGATCCTGGAGTCCCTGGATCGAGTTCCACGTCGGGCTCCCTACATGGAGCCTCTTCTGTCTCTACCTCTCTCTCTCTCTCTCTCTCTCTCTTTCTCTCTCTCTCTCTCATGAATAAATAAATAAAATCTTTAAAAAAAAAAAAAAAAAAAGAGGGCAGCCCTGGTGGCGCAGCAGTTTAGCACCGCCTGCAGCCCAGGGCGTGACCCTGGAGACCCTGGATCGAGTCCCACGTCAGGCTCTCTGCATGGAGCCTGCTTCTCTCTCTGCCTCTCTCTCTCTCTGTGTGTCTCTATGAATAAATAAATAAAATCTTTAAAAAAAAAAAACTGTTCCCTTCAAAACAATTTTTTAAAAAATAATAAAATTTAAAAATTTAAAAAAGATTTGTATCAGTCTTATGGGTTCAGATAATGTTCTATTAACATGCCCTAGGGATCCCTGGGTGGCGCAGCGGTTTGGTGCCTGCCTTTGGCCCAGGGCGCGATCCTGGAGACCCGGGATCGAATCCCACGTCGGGCTCCCGGTGTATGGAGCCTGCTTCTCCCTCTGCCTGTGTCTCTGCCTCTCTCTCTTTCTCTGTATGACTATCGTAAATAAAAAAAAAATAAAAAAAAACATGCCCTATAGTTTTAAACTTCATGACCAAACCATATCCATAAGCAACTTTCCCATGCATATCTCTTTAGCTAATCACACAACTTATATTTTATGCTAAGTAAGTTTCTAATTTGTAAATCACCACTCAACAAGCCCCTACACTTCTCTATTAATCACAGCTCCTACCAACTGCACTGACTGGAGAAACTGGTACTATTAAAATTTGACAGAGATTGCCAGTATTTCTCCTATCATTCTCTTTTACAAACCAAACAGGAGTATTGGTATATCCTTTGCCACATCTTATACACCATTATACACCACGATTCTGGAAATAAAAGTAATTATCCCTAACATTATCCATTTAGCTCTGCTCTGTTATGCTCGGAGTTTGCAAAGGACAAGTAACCTGAACAAACCTTTTAATATTCAGTGCTGATATTTGTTCCTCTTCCTCACTCCTGCCAAAACAAAAACAAAACTGGAAACCACTGCAACTCTACTTTTCAAATAGATAATTCTCCTACTCACTAATTTCTATCTTTTTTTTTTCATTTTTTTCAACAAAACAATGAAATTCTCAGAATGAGAAACATGGCCATAGACAGAATTAGATCTAGATTCTAGTGAAAACTTTCAGGGCACCTAGTTTTAGCTCAGGTCATGATATCAGGGTGGTGGGATAGAGCCATTGCCTTAGGCGTGGGGGGAGTCTGCCTGTCCCTCTCCCTCTGCTCCTCTCCCCACCTAGCCCTTGGGCACCCGTGTTCTCTCAAAATAAATATTTTTTTTTAAACCACAAAACCTCTTTCACTAATTAGCCACATAATCTTCTAAACTTCCTTCACCTCACTAGTCTATTTCCTAACTCTTTAAATTGCAGGGTTCTTTCCTGCATTAATATTTCATGATTCTAACATTCCACAGAGTTCTGTGTACAGACAACAAAAAAGACAAACCTGACTTCAGTATCTAAAAGTACAGACCAATGACACTAAAATGTGGTGAAGTACCATAAAGAATCCTCTGGACTCAATGACCACTGGTTAACAGTAGCTATTACATGGAACAGTGAGGGGCTGTCTGTGATCAAACACCCTTACAGAGAGAACTGGGGTTAAGAATTGGGTAGGGGTTTTTTTGGATTCTTAGTAAAAATATAGCATAAAATTTATTTTTTTTAAACTATGGTAAAATACACTTAAGACTTATCACCTTGGGGATCCCTGGTTGGCTCAGTGGTTTGGCGTGTGCCTTTGGCCCAGGACGTGATCCCAGAGTCCTGGGATCGAGTTCCACATCCGGCTCCCTGCATGGAGCCTGCTTCTCCCTCTGCCTGTGTCTCTGCCCCTCTCTCTCTCTCTCTCTCGCTCTCGCTCTCTGTCTCTCATGAATAAATTAAAAAATATATATTAAAAAAAAAAAGACTTATCACCTTAACTAGTTTTAAGGGCAGAGTGCTGTATTGTTAAATATATTCACATTGCTGTGCAACAGACCTCCAATACTTTTTCATCTTACAAAACTGAAACTCCATACCCACTGGACAACTCCCTATTTCCCTCTACCCCCACTCCCTGGGGGACTATCGTTGTACCCTTCACCATTCTACTTTGTTTCTATGAATTTGACTTTAGAAACGTCATGTAAATGTAATCATAGTGAATATTTACCTTTTTGTGCATTTTAACCATTTTTATGCATATAATTCAGTGGTGTTATATTCTAATTGTTATACAACCATCACCACTATCCATCTCAATTTTTTCATACCAAACTGAAACTCTGTACACATTAAGCAATAACTCCCCATTACCCAGTCCCAAGGCCCTGGTAACCACTATTCCACTTTCTCTATGAATTTGCCTATTCTAAGTACCTCATATAAATGCTCACAGTATTTGTCCTTTTTCTGGTCTGGCTTGTGTCACTTAGCACAGTGTTTTTCAAGGTCCATCCATGTTGTAGCATATACCAGAATTTCATTCCTTTTTAAGGCTGATACACTCTACGTAGACAATAATACATTTTGTGTATCCATTCATGTGGACATTTGGGTTGTTTCCACCATTTAGCTATTATGAATAATGCTGCTGCTAAACAGATAAATATTGATGAGGATGTGGAGAAATTGGAAACCTGGGGCAATGATAGTGGGAATGTAAAACAGTACAGCCACTAAGGAAAACAATATTGTGGTTTCTCAAAAACTTAAAAATAGAATTACCACATAAGCCAGCAATTCCACTTCTAGGTCTATACCCAAAAGAACTGAAAGAACTTGAACAGGTAATTGTATAACAAAGTTCATTTGTGATAACTCAGTCATCCTAATGGGTGTGAAATAACATCTCATGGTGGTTTTGATTTGCATTTCCCTAATGACTAGTGATGTTGAACACCTTTTCATGTGTGCTTACTGGCCATTTGTGTATCTTCTTTGGGAAAAATGTCCAGATAGTTTTTGATCAGTCCTAAAAATATGTGTTCAAATGAATGATTCATTAGGCACTCTGGCATTCCTATAGCATAAGCTGCTGACTGAGAATCACAGCAAAGTCCAGACACTTTTCATTTGCCAGAGGTTTTTGTTTTTGTTTCATTTCTCTAAAAAGCAGCCTCCCCATAAAAATGGGCTCAGTTCAATCTAATCAACCAATTCTTAAATGCAGGCTAGTGGAACCATCCTACCCTTCCAAAGCTTAGCAAAAACACTCAGAAAGACAACAAAAGATGCATTCATTATACCTCTCCCAGGGGCAAGAGTCTTTATCAATTTAACTTCTTGCATGGAGCCCAAACACTCCATTTCCCAATGAAAGATACTCCCTATGGAAAAGGTAATATAAGTCTAGGGAAGGAGGAAGGGATTAACAAAACCAAAAAGTAGTATATTCAGTAACAGCCTGCTAAAAATTGCTGCTTTGGGAAATGTCCATTAAACTACTATAACACCAAAAGGTAATGTTTTCCTGACCTCATACTACCAAGAGGGTTATAACCAAATCAACCACTGAAATCTGCTCATCCAAAACCAATAACTATCTTTTTTAGCAAACATTTCTCATCTCAAACAATCTTTGAATTTCTAAGGCTGGTTTTATAATAAAATTACTCTATTGGCCAAACAGCTAATATTCTTGAGTAAAGATCCCAATCGACTTCACGTATATAATGCTCAGAAAGTAGAAAAGAAAATATTTAAATAAAAACTATATTAGAAGATCCTGTCTGACTGTATTACCTGTCTGCCTGCCTGTCTTCCTTCACCCACTAAATGAAGAGATTCTTCTAGGTGCTTAGCATCTTTAAAAAAATTAAAAATTAAAAATTTTTAAATTAAAAAAAAAAAAAAACACCACCCTCTACTCTTGTGCTGCTTATATTCTAGTGCCCTTGGATCCTTGGACTCTCTTTGAAAATGGTAAGTGCGAAATATACCAGTAATTTGTTTTTGCAAGTCTGTCTACAATAAATCAAATCATTAATACCATACATAATTTCTGATGTAAACGTATGGGAATTTAAAGTACACAGAAATGTTTAAATACAGTTGTCTTTCACTGCACTATAAACATAATAAGCCTATAAAAATTCTTTCTTCCAAGAACCAATAACCAACTAAAATGATTCTGCCTGAAATAATGAGGACCTGCTTAATATTGGCAGCTTGGCCCTTCTGAATACCTACTTCTGAATACTCACTTAGCAAAGTAACTACCTATAAAAACCTCAGGAGGTTTTAACAATCAAGTAACAACTCAAATTTCACTACCATTCATAATTAAGAGAATGCTCCAGATTTTTTTTTTAAAAGCCAAAGGGGGGTTTACCTAGTCAACTGATAAAATTTAAAATCTTGGGGATCCCTGGGTGGCTCAACGGTTTAGCGCCGCCTTCAGCCCAGGGCGTGACCCTGGAGACCTGGGATCGAGTCCCACGGCGGGCTCCCAGCATGGGGCCTGCTTCTCCCGCTGCCTGTGTCTCTCTCTCTCCTCTCTCTCTCTATCATGAATAAATAAATAAATCTTAAAAAAAAAAAAGCTTAAAAAAAAATTTAAAATCTTTTTTTAAAAAGTGAAATAGTAGTATACATCCACAGTCATTTCTCGTCATCTGCATGTTAACCAACTAGCTAGTTCGGACATGCCCTGTTCAATATGGTAGCTACCAGCCACATGACTACTGAGCACTTGAAAGGTGCCCAATCTAAGTTGAAATTAGCTTTGAGTAGAACATACACATGAAGAAAAAAAATATAAAATCTCAACATTTTCTAAACTTTGATTACATAACAAAATGATAACATTTGGGATAAAAATGAATTCAAAATATCATTAAATTCTTTTTTGGGTGCCTGGGTGGCTCAGTTGGTTAAATGTCTGACTCCTGATTTCAGCTCAAGTCATCTCAGGGCTGTGGGATAAAGCCTCACACTCAGCAGGGAGCCTATTTGAGATTCTCTCTCTCCTTCTCCCTCTGCTACACCCCCTGCTCTCCCCAAAAGTGCAAGAGCACAAGCTCTCTAAAATAAATAAATCTGGGCAGCCCCGGTGGCGCAGCGGTTCAGCGGTTTAGCGCCGCCTGCAGCCTGGGGTGTGATCCTGGAGACCCGGAATCAAGTCCCACATGGGGCTCCCTTCCCTGCAGGGAGCCTGCTTCTCCCTCTGCCTGTGTCTCTGCCCCTCTGCCTGCCTGTCTCTCTCTCTCTCTCTCTCTGTCTCTGAATAAATAAAAATAAAAATTTTTAAATAAATATTTTTTAAAAAATAAAAATAAATTCTTGTTTTACTTTTTTTAAGATTTATTTTTTCTTGAAGATTATGGGCAGCCCCGGTGGCTTAGCAGTTTAGCGTCACCTTCGGTCTGGGGTGTGATTCTGGAGACCTGGGATTGAGTCACACTTCGGGCTCCCTGCATGGAGCCTGCCTCTCCTTCTGCCTGTGTCTCTGCCTCTCTCTCTCATGAATAAATAAATAACATCTTAAAAAAAAAGAGAGAGATTTTATTTATTTTGAGAGAAAGTGCATGCAAACGAAGAGCAAAGGGGAAAGGGCATTAGAAGTGGAAGGGAGAGAATCTCAAGCCAACTCCCTGCTGAGCCCAGAGCCTCTCCCAACTAACCTGAGCCAAAACCAAGAGCTGGATGCTTAACCAAATGAACCACCCAGGCACCCCAAGATTTATTTAAATTAAGAGAGAAAGCAGGAGTGCATGCATGGTGGGCAGAGGGGTAGAAGCAAAGGATCTCAAGTAGACTCCACTTAGCCCAGAGTCCAGAGCAGGCCTCAATCCCACAACCCCAAGGTCAGGACCCAAGCCAAAATCAAGAGACAGATGCTCAATAGACTGAGCCATCCAAGCACCCCATTCTTTTACTTTTGTTAATGTAAAAAATGTCTTTTTTAACTTTTTTAATACCAAAAAATATCACGTGGCTCACATTCTATTTGTTTCAAACAGCACTGGGTTTAAGACAACAGGCTTCTAAACCTGCACACAGAGTAATACGTGCAATATGTACTGGAGCTATGCTCAAAATTTTATACTTATGTATTTATTCATTTCTCGGTTCACACTCTTCAATCTATCTTCTATATCAAAATACCAAACATATCAAATATTTTTATATCAAAATATGAAAGTTTCAGAGTCTAATGTGAAATTGTTTAGCAGAGCACTAACAAATATTTGAGTGACCACTGTGCACAGGGCATTCAATCCATAAAGTAACTTACTCTGCTATACTTCAGTGGTCGAAAGGACACATATTCTATATCCTGCTAATATTTAGCACTCTGTTCCTACAGTGTGCCTGGCACCATGCTAGATGTTCTACCCTCCCTCATCCATAAAATCCTCACAACTACCCTATGTAGTAGGTCCTATTTATTTATTTTTATTTATTTATTTTTTTAGTAGGTCCTATTTAAAGAAGAAACTGAAGCACACAGAAATTAAGTAACTTGCCAAAGCCCACAGATTGTGGAAGTAGGATTCCAACTCAGCAGGCTCAAACCAAAGCCACCACACATTTTCCCTAATAAAAGGACTACACAGGGTGGCTGGTTCAGTTGAAAGAGCACAGACTCTTGATCTCAAGGTTGTGAGTTCAAGCCCCATGATGGGTGTAGAGATTACCAAAAAACACAAATAAAACTTCTTTTAAAAAGGACTACACAAGATTGTGTCATCTTACAGGAGGACTGGGTTCTACTTGTGGGTGTGTACCCATTATAAAAAGACTGGAATAGACGGGGCTTAATGCATTGCTTCTCATTCTCTGCCTACTCTTCTCAATAGCAGGTTAAAGTTGACCACACAAATGAAATCCTTGATCTCACAGACTATGTTCCTTTTCCAGAATTTCTAGGCCCTATCCCATCCCTCTGGTCCAATTCCTATGTCCTGCAGGCTTCATTTCAAACACCGTATCTATGCAAGCCCAGTTAAGACTCCCCATGATTCAGGCTAATCACCCTTCCTCCCTATGCTCATCCCTATTGTAGCAGTTCCCACACTCTGTCCTCACTAGACTGCTCAAGGGGTCTATTGTGTTCACCACTTACAGTACCTAAAACCGTGCCTAACATTAGGTGCTCAATAAATATTTGCTGATCTAACCACTTGACCCACCCAGCTACAGCTAAAAGTCGAATATTAAAAGCAAACTTAGTGATAGGAGGGGCTAATCCACAAGCAGAGAACAAGTTCTAAATGTCATTAAATTTATGACAGGTCAAAAGAATAGTACGATATACATGAAATAATGATTGCAATGACTCTTACCCACCCCAGAAAAAGGAAGAGTAAAATTAGAATCTATTTTAAATGATCACTTGCCCAATTTAGTTTCAGCATAATTTTGTAACAATGAATTAAAACGTTGTCCTAAGAAATCCAAATCAACCATTCCAGTAATGCTATAAATTGAAATCAGCTTAATTTTGACAATTCCCAGAGTTCAGAGAAGACTGGAGTTGCTTTTTAAAATCGTCTCAAATATAAAACTAGTTACACTTATAACTGGATTTCACTGCACTCCCCCAATGCTGAGTGCTGGGCTCCACATGACAGGAGCAACCATGTGTCCTTTAAGATATTTACGGGGGGTGGGGTGGGGGGAGAAGGGACGGTTTCCACACACAATTCGTTTAACACAAATTGTGTTAATGCCACTAAATTTTCTAACCAGAGTCCAAAGGGACTTTCCTAGAGCCTTCTCTTTTCCAAAACGGGAAACCGACCTAAAAGGTCAATCTTTAGTTCTTACTTACTAATCTAAGTAATCCTGAAACATGAGGTGAAAGTACATGAGAAGTTCTAGGGCTAAGAGGACCGGCCAAATGTTTTCCTATAAACCGTAGCGTAAAGTCAAATGGAAGAGAGGACTTCATTCTTTCGGGTTTGAGGACAGAAAATGATCATCTCTCTTAGATTACTGCTCCTGTTGATGTCTGGAAAAGCACTGTGAGGCAAACATGCCAACTCAGTCCCACCCCAAGCACGAAGAGCCTCCGATTGTTTGACACATCAATGGATTAGTCAACGCGGGGGAACTCACTTTTCCCCTCTAATTTGCTTTAATTATTCCTCACACAAACCCTCAAGTTTACTCAAAGTTATGACCATATGGAATCTTCTCTCGGCCCCTAAGTATTAAATCCAGGCCTTTACCAAACGACTACTACGGCTTCAATCCCATCCCCTAAAATAAATCCCTTACAAGTATCGTACATCTAGTTAACGCCACACAGATATGGAAAAAGCCAGTCCAGGCGCTTAAAGAAACAGCATTTTGGAACGTGGTTAATGCTGCATATTTTGCAACAGAGGCAATGAACAGAGTGGGAGACTCGAAAGCAAAAGACCGGATGGAAAGCATGGGAAGACCCCGCCCCAAGCAAGCTCGACGTCGATTCAAACAGTAACTTGGGTCTGTTCGCCTGGAATCGGAATCACTGAAACAAAGGCGTTTATTACGGGAAGCAAGATGTCTGGAGTTAACAGAAACGGTCTGCAGCTACCCAGACCGTACACCATCTTCCCACAGGTCTTACCTATGGTGGAAATAAAGGTGGTATTGAAGGCATCATCCGAAAAACGAAAGAGGACGCAGGTCTTCCCTACTCCCGAGTCTCCGATCAGGAGCAGCTTGAAAAGCAGGTCGTACGTCTTCTTCGCCATTGGGAGGAGCGGCTCAGGCTCTCGCCGCCGGCGGCCCCAAGGGATCGGTCCCTCTCACGACGGCCAACTCCTCACTTGGGCGTTCTCAGGCCGGAGGACCGGGGTAGCGTGGGAAAAACGAGGGCTCGAGAGGGCGCGGGCGACCTGCGAACGGCCTCGTCGAGGAAGCCCCGACGGTGGCGGCGTCCGGTGCCTCCGAGGGCGGCGACCGCGGCTCCGCAGCCTCTCCCAGCCGCTCCGCCCGGTTCCGGGGAGTCGGTCGGGACAAAATGGCCTCCCCTCCCCCCTCAGGGCTGCTCGGCCGGGACGCTCCCACGGGCGAGCGAACAAGCTCTGCCGTCGAGGGAGCGCGGCGGACGTGAGGACAGGCTCTCTCCCGAGCAGAAACTCCGCGCCAGGACGCGGCGGCGGCAGCGAAGGAGGACCCCGAGCCGGCGAGCCCAGCTACATAGCCACAGGAAGCCGAGCCTCCCCGGCCAGAGCCACCTTTTCCCCGTGCCCTCTCACGCCGGCGTGCGCGCTGCCTGAGACGCACGCAAGGACGTACGCCCGCCCTCCCCTCGCGCCCTCGCCCTGCGGATCGCCTCTGCGCACGCGCGCCGGAGGGTGTCGGGGCACGCGGGGGCGGGGAGTGGCGCGCCGGGGTCTCAGAGCCTCAGTCTAGGGCCCCGCGGAGAAGAGAGAGGGGAGGGGCGAGAGAGGGCGAGGCCGCGGGCGCGCTCCCTGCGGCCGCCTGATAGGGCGCGCGGCGCTACGAGCACGCCCCGCGGGGAGGCGCTGCCTGGCGACTGCGCAGGCGCGGCACGCTGGAGTAGCCCCTTGGCACCCCCCACACCCCCCCGGGCTTCTTCCGGGGGTCGCCCTCCTGGCTACGCTGAGGAGGCTCCCGGCCGCGTGTGTCGCGTGTGTCGCGTGTGTCGCGTGTGTCGAGTTGAAGGTCTCGGCGCACTGACAGGCTCGGACGGCCGTAAGTTCCGGTGCAGCGGCGGCTCGTCAACGCGAGAAAAAAAAAAGTGGCGCCCTGGGTCGTTAATAGGCTCTTTGCTGAAATGAGACGCATCCCCGGAGTGCCCGCCCTCGTGGCTAATCGTGACGGGAGAAACATTTAGACCTCCATCCCGCTTTGCTTAACGAGCACGAGTCGACGTTCCAGAGAGCAGCAGTTTGAAGTGGAAAAACTGGCCGGCCTCTCAGGTTGGGATGATGTCATCCGCCTTTCAGGGCAAGGAGAGGAGGATTGAGGAACACCTGGGCGCAGGGAGGACCTTCCCGCGAAGTGGAGGCTGGGGTGCCGGGCGCCGCGGCGAGAACCCGCTGCAGGCCTTGCAGTCCGTTTTGGAAGCCGGGAGAGCCCCGAGCGCCATGCAGGGGAAGCACGGCCCCTCCCTGCCGCCAAAATCGAACCACCGGTGTCCAAAATTGAAGGATACTAAAGCCAGCCCCAACCCGACGCTGCCTCTTCCTGGCACTCTCTTTTCATATGCCTTAAGCAGCCCTTCCTTCGGGCTCCCCCCGTCAGGCTTTATGCTTCCCTCTTCCTCTCCTTCCTTTCTGTAGGTTAAATAGTCGTCCTCCTGCCCTGCCATTCCCAGTGTGTTGCACCGCCGCAAAGCACACCTAGAGAGAGTGTCATGGCTGGGAAGTTGAACCTGTGGTTCGTCCTGATACAGGAGAAAACCCTGAGACATCTGGAAACATCTGGATTGAGACAGAAGTAAAAACTACATTTTTACACCCTGCCGCACCCCCTCCCGCCGGAAAAAAAAATGTTATGTATATTTAATATGTAATTAAAATTGGTCTTTGAGGGATCCCTGGGTGGCTCGGTGGTTTAGCGCCTGCCTTTGGCCCAGGGCACGATCCTGGAGTCCCGGGATCGAGTCCCGCGTCGGGCTCCCAGCATGGAGCCTGCTTCTCCCTCCTCCTGTGTCTCTGCCTCTCTCTCTCTCTCTCTCTCTCCACGTCTATCATAAATAAATAAAACAAACAAAATCTTAAAAAAAAAATAAAATTGGTCTTTGAGGCAGTTAGGGTAATCACATTTCAATCTCCCATTTTTTAAAAGCTTGGCTTGCGTTCTTCCTTCCCAATCACCCCCAAAACCTCCCTACTGAAAATGCTTGTCTTCTTTAATACACCTCGCCCTTCAGTTTGTTTCTATGATTGCTCTTGTTTCTCAAACCTTATCCTCTATGGATCATTCTTTTTCCAGTCCGGAGTGTCTTAAGATAATACCAACAATTCTAATATAACTGTGCAAATCAAAATGAGCTATGGCCAGTGCTACACAGGTTTGTCATCAATTAAGCCATGACATTGTGCACCTCGGGGACTCCATTGATGGCGTGATTCTCCCATTCAAAATAAGTTTGATTAACTCAAGCCCCAGTATTGTGAAGCATTTTTTTTTTGATGTCATGATTTTTAAATGTAGAAAGCCTAATTAATTCCACTACATAAATTTTGGGAATTAGGGCAGCTAAATATGGAAAATCAATTTTTAAAACTATGCTTTATCCCAGTTGTTTCGAGCAGTTATATCAATTAGCCTTTTCTCCACAGGCTCCATATTCTGAAACCTTAGGAATTAATTACACTTATTAACAAATTGTATTTATTATTGAGTCAGGATTGTAGAATTTTAGAGCTTTCATTTTTTTTTTTTTTTAAGATTTATTTATTTGAGGCACTGAGTGCTCAGCAGTTGAATCTCTGCCTTTGGCTCAAGGCATGATCCTGGGATCCAGGATCCAGTCCCGCATCAGGCTCCCTACTAGGAGCTTGCTTCTCCCTCTGCCTGTGTCTCTCATGAATCATGAAAATATTTTTAAAAGATTTTTCTCTCATGAAATATGTTTTTAAAAGATTTATTTATTTGAGAAACCATGCACATGCGATGGGGCACAAGGCAGTAAATCCCAAGCAGACACTGTACTGAGCATGCAGCCAGAAGAGGGGCTCATCCCACCCCTCTGAACCAAAACGGAGAATCAGATGCCCAGCTGGCTGTACCACCCAGGTGCCCCAAGCTTTCATATCTTTAAATCATAATTCAACTCTTGCATGTGATTTACAAATAAGTCTAAGGCTTAGAGGTCACACCATTAGTGGCAGAGCCAGCATTATGTGCGAGGGAAAGGGGAAGAAAACCTCTACAGGATATCACATCGCATGGAGGTGGCTCAGCCAGTACTTAATATTTGGCTTCCCTAAAGTTAATTAAAAGTTTTGCTGGAGTAAGACATAAGCATCAAGCTATATCTACCACTGAAGGTGTCTGGCATGATCAAGGTGTGAAAGATCTCTGACTCTAGAAAAAAAGAAAAAAATGAGGGTCTATGTAGGCCTAAAAGGTAAACCTAGCATCCTGAAATAATATTTGATAAATGCTAAAACTTAGTGAAAGAAAATGCCAAGTTATTACTAGCTTAGGATATATGCCGTTTAAAAAATTGCTCTGAAAAGACTCTACTCCAGGGGAGCCTGGGTGGCTCAGCATTAAGCATTTGCCTTCAGATCAGGTCATGATCTCAGGTGGGATCCAGCCCGGTATCTGGCTCCCCACTCAGTGAGAAGTCTACTTCTCCCTCTGCCTCTCCCCCTCCCCTCTTGCCCCTGCGCAGGCTCATTCTCTGTCTCTCAAAGAAAATCTTTAAAAAAAAAAAAAAAAGACTCTAGTCCAAATATTTGTAAAGCCAAGAAATAAAATAGGTATATTTATATGTTCATATTATTAGTTAAGGTATTATTTCTATATTTTTCTAGAGAACACAAGCTGACCAAAGTCATGTTTCCAATCTTCAGCTTCAACTTTCAGGAACTGCCTCTAAAGCTATAAGAAATCCCTGCCTTGGGGCAACTGGCTTGTTCTGTCTGAGGAACATGCAACTCTTGATCTTGGCTTCATGAGTTTGAGCCCCATGCTGAATGTAGAGATAACTTAAATATATATATACATAAGCTTCAAAAAAAAAAAAAAAAGAAAGAAAAAAAGAAATCCCTACTTCAAAAGATACTGACTCAGGATCATCTCTCCTCCTCTTCCCGCATATACTTTCTATTCTTTATACCTGATTTCTTCCTTTAATTTCTCCACCCCTTTGCTCTCTTTGTTCTCCTTAAAAAATGGAGTTCTTCCCTTGAGTGGCAATTCCACTGTTAGGTCATCACCTTGCTGTAAAACCTACCATTCCAATCTCAGGGCTTTTGCCCATTTGCTACTGCCTGTTTCCTGTGTTCACATGCCCAACCTTCAGCAAGGAAGTCCATGAAGAAGGTCTCTTTTAGACATCCCTGATGCCCAGAGGCTGTAACTGTTCTTATCACCATTCCCTGCCAATATTCTGCCCTGACTACCTATCTTGACTTGATCCTACTTCTTGTTAGAGAATGATTGCCCCATGAGCCTTCCCCAGTACATTGCATTGTTTGTTCTAAACTTCTCCAGGGGGGCAGCCTGGGTGGCTCAGCGGTTTAGCACCTGCCTTTGGCCCAGGGCGTGATCCTGGAGTCCTGGGATCAAGTCCTACATCGGGCTCCCTGCATGGAGCCTGCTTCTCCCTCTGCTGATGTCTCTGCCTCTCTCTCTCTCTTTTTTTTTCTCTCTCTCTCTCATGAGTAAATAAATAAAATATTTTTTAAAAAAACTTCTCCAGGGATACCTCAGTTCTGAAATACTGGGCTCCCGAGTGCTGGCACTTAAGGGCAAGTCCATACCAGTGAGCTTTATTTCCTATCCTGGTTTCCATATATTAGTCTCCAGATGAACTGAACTAGTCATCTTTTCTGCAGTTACTATGCATCTTCTTGATTTCATGCTTAGTTTCATGTGGTTCTCTCCATCTGAAATGCACCCTCTCCTCACCCCACTTATATATCTCTTCAACCTTCAGCATAAAAGTCCTCAGCATAGGCTGTCTTCCCCAACGCTCTTGCTGGGGAAGGAACTTGTTTCTCTTTTGAACTCCCATAGCACTTTAAAAAAATCAATTGTTTCCCCTTTCTTATTTCACAAGTAACATAGAACCTGTAGATAAGCAAAACACAAAATATTAATTATTAAAAAAACTACCCGCAGGAGTGTCTGGCTGGCTCAGTTCATAGAACATGCAACTCAATCTCAGGGTTGTGAGTCTGAGCCCCACATTGGGCATAGAGCTTACTAAAAAAAATTTAAACATCAAATAAATAAAATCTTTAAAAAAAATGTAAAGGAAAGCTTCGGTGACTCAGTGGTTGAGCATCTGCCTTCAGCTCAGGGCATGATCTCGGAGTCCCGGAATTGAGTCCCACATCAGGTCCCTTGCATGGAGCTTGCTTCTCCTGTCTCTGCCTCTCTCTGTCTCTTATGAATAAATAAATAAGATCTTTTTTTAAAAATGTAAAAAACTCAGGGCCCCTGCGTGGCTTAGTGGGTTAAGTGTCTGCTTTCGGCTCAGGTCATGATCCCAGGGTACTGGGATAGAGCCCTGCATTGGCTCCCTCCTCAATAGATAGCCTGCTTCTTCCTCTGTTACTCCCCCTGCTTGTACTCTCTCTGTCAAATAAATAAATAAAATCTTTTTTAAAAAAAATACACCTTGAGTTGGTTAGATTTAAGGTTCTATATCTGTCCCTTTGTTAAAAAGAGATCTGTTGTAAGTTACTTATATCTCTAAACCTGTTTTCTCATCTGTGAAGTGAAAATAAGATAGAAAGTACCGTAAGATTGTGTGAGGATTAGATGAGATGCAGTGTTTGGCCTTTAGTTAAGCCTCAGCGATGTTATTACCGCCACAAGAACTAACACAACTTTTTCCATTTGAGGATCATTGGCTTGTTGAAAAAAGCAAAACTAGAGGGGCACAAATCTTAACAAATTACATGTTTTGAGACATGAAATGCATTCTGTTAATCCATGGTGACATCCTAGACAGGAAGGGATCTTTGCAACTTTATGCCTCGCTCCCTGAATAGAGTCTGATTCTCCCTCTGCCTGTGTCTCTGCCTCTCTCTCTCTCTCCCTCTCTCTCTCTCTCTCATGAATAAATAAAATAAAATCTTTTAAAAATGTAAATATGTAAACTAACCTTTTTATAATGTCTAAAGAAAAACAAAAGAATCATCTAAGGCAAAAAGAATCATCCAAGATAATCAAGGATGATTATCTATTTTCTAATAATTGACTGTTCAACTAGGTAATAAAGTATTAGCTACTTTATTTAACTGCTCTATTAACTGCAATTCACATTATTTAGAAAATGAGAGCATCAAGAAATAAACAAACATAGTGGTTCTCTTTTAACATGAAGACATGCAGTAGGGGCACCTGGGTGACTCAGTGATTGAGCATCTTACTTCAGCTCAGGTCATGATCCTGAGGTCTTGGGATCGAGTCCCACATCAGGCTCCCTTGCAGGGAGCCTGCTTCTCCCTCTGCTTATGTCTCTGCCTCTCTCTCTATGTCTATCATGAATAAATAAATAAAATCTTAAAAAAAAAAGACATGCAGAATAAACCCCTGGGTGGATCAATGCAAAACAGGGCTATAAGGGCACACTTTATCCATCACAGGAACTGGAATTTTTATAGCAGCAAAAGTCAGAGCTCTGAAGAGCAAAGGAGGCTTTAGATAAATTGAGAGGGAAAGACAGGAGGGGAGAGCACAGGGCATGGTGACTTAACCTGCATGAGATGGTCAGAAAATTCACAGAAGCACCAAAAGTCAGAAGAAAACAGAGTTAAAGAGAAAAGGCACTTTCTAGAGGCAGAACAAGAGGACAGGAATGCTTTAACCCTTTTCCATGGCAAGAAATTTGAAGCCACACTTGTGACTTAAAAATTCATAGACTTGGGCAGCCCCAGTGGCTTAGCGGTTGCGCCGCCTTCAGCCCAGGGCGTGATCCTGGAGACCCAGGATCAAGTCCCACGTCAGGCTCCCTGCATGGAGCCTGCTTCTCCCTCTGCCTGCCCTCTGCCTCTCTTTCTCTCTGTGTCTCCACGAATACATTTTAAAAATCTTAAAAAAAAAAAATCATAGACTTACGGCATGGTACAATGGAGTCATAGTGATCTGATCTTGAATCCCTGTTACATCTCATTTAACTGGATCTTCTTAGACAATTACTAATCATCTTGAACTTCAACTTCTTCATCTGGAAAGTGGGGTTATCAGTAGTTGCCAAACCAAGCTATCGTGAAGATTAAAATAATCCATGTAAAGAAACTGACAGTGAGACTAGCAGTCTCTTAAACATTGACTCTCTTCCCCCTAAAAGATGTAAACCATCTAAGGAACCACTGTTGAATCTTCTATAATACCTAGATCAGGGTCTTATATATAATAAGGTCTCAATACATATATAAATGAGATTGAATCACATCTGCATCAGAGGAAATCTTGAAAGGCATCTAAACTAATTGCCTGCTCTGTGCAACAATGCCCTAAGCAACCAATGGCCTGTCCAGTCTCAATACTACCAGTGAGTTTGCTGATGCTGAGAGGACTGATTCTAGTGCTAGGTATTTCTGATGGAAGTGTTCCACATACTGAATCTAATTGTGCTTCCCTGGAACATCACCCATTTGTTTTAGTTCTGTACTCTGGAGCAACACAGAATAAACTTTTTCCCACATTCACATGACAGCTCATCAACTCTTTAAAGATAGCATTTGTATTTTCCTTTAAGCTGCTCCAAACTTAGGTGCCTAGGTGGCTCAGTTGGTTAAGCATCTGACTTTTGATTTCAGCTAAGGTCATGATCTCAGGGCCATGATCTCAGGGTTGGGAGATCAAATCCCACATCTAGTGGAGCATGGTGTCAGCTTGAGATTCTTTCTCCCTTTGCCCCTCCTCCTGCTCCAGCTCTCTTTCTAAATAAATAAATAATCTCTTAAAAAAAATAAATTTCTGGGATCCCTGGGTGGCACAGCGGTTTGGTGCCTGCCTTTGGCCCAGGGCATGATCCTGGAGACCCGGGATCGAATCCCATGTCGGGCTCCTGGTGCATGGAGCCTGCTTCTCCCTCTGCCTGTGTCTCTCTCTCTCTCTCTCTCTCTCTCTCTGTGTGTGACTATCATAAAAAAATAAAAATAAATTTAAAAAATAAATTCCTTAAAAAAAAAAAGGCTGCTCCAAGCTAACTCTTTTCATGTAAGGTAACTCTCAGATAACTATCAGCTCTACCATTTTGGTTTGCATATGTCTCCTCCAGTGGAATGTGACACTTATAATTGAATATTATTTGAATTGAGGATATAACCATATGGAAAAGGGGACCTGGGGGCTCAGTGGTTGAGTATTTGGCTCAGGGTGTGATCCTAGGGTCCTGGGATTGAGTCCCACATCAGGCATCCCTGGGGAAGCCTGCTTCTCTCTATATATTTCTGCTTCTCTCTGTGTCTCTCATGAATAAACAAACAAAATCTTGGGGAAAAAAACCCTATGGAAATTCCCAGATCAGGCTACCACTGCAGGTTATAGAAATCAGGGCCAATAGGGATATTCCCTATGACTGAGGTGATTGGGTACCTGATTGAGAGGAAGCCACCTTCCAGATGAATAGCTACTGAAGCTATTCAATAAATTATGATAAAAATTACCTCTTACATACTCAAATTTAAAATAAACAAAGGAGAAAAAATAATAAAATAAACGAGAGAAATGGTAATTCACAGGAGTAGAAGAATGTATGGGAAAATGTTCAAATTCACTTGTAATCTGAGAAATTCAAACAACAAGATAGTATTTTCTGCCCATCAGAATGACAAAAATTAAAGGATACCAAGTGTTGGTGAAGATATGAAGGGACAAGAACTCTCATGCATAACTGGTGGGAGTGCAGTCTGGTCAAGCTATTCTGGAAAGCAATGAGACAATATTTAATAGATGACGTACATGCCTATGACTCGATAATACCACTCGTGGGTATGTCCCTGAGAAATCCCCACATTGGTTCATCACGAATATGTTTGTGGCAGCTAGATGTTGGAATCAATCTAAGCACTTGTTACTAGGTGGTAAATAAAATGTGGAGAATGCATATTGAGCTAATCCAGATCACAAAAGCTTGCCTGTGTGTTGAAAATTGGCTAATATTGGGGGTCCTGGATGGCTTAGTCAGTTAAGCATCTGATTCTGGATTGCAGCTCAGGTCATGAACTCAGGGTCATGAGATGGAGCCCCCATGTTGGGCTCCACGCTCAGCAGGAAGTCTACTTGTCCCACTTCTTCTGCTCCTCTCCACGCTCGCTCTCATTTCCTACCTCCCTCTCAAATAAATAAATAAATAAATCTTTAAAGAAAAGAAGAAAATTGGCTAATATGACAACTTAGACCCAAGGCAACATTTTTACTCCAATTCACTAATAAGCTGGCAACCAAGTAAAGCAAAGAGCAATGCCTTCCAAGTTCCTAGAATGCACATGCCCAAACTCTGGTGATTAATGCAGGCCATTTAGAGGGAGAAAGACAGGTCTAAAGAGTTCAGAGTCAGGACTAAGTTTTTATAGGATTAGGTTTGGTGAGAGGCTGGGTCAGCTTTCAATGGCCTATCCTCTACCATGTAAGAAAATTCTCTACTGGGGCACCTGGGTGGCTCAGTGGTTGAGCATCTGCCTTTGGCTCAGGTCATGATCCTGGGGTCCTGGGATTGAGTACCCTCTCTCTCTCTGTCTCTTGTGAACAAATAAATAAAATCTGGAAGAAAGAAAAGAAAGAAAGAAAGAAAGAAAGAAAGAAAGAAAGAAAGAAAGAAAGAAAGAAAGAAAGAAAGAAAGAAAGAAAGAAATTCTTTGCTGTACTATTGGGCCAATAGCAGGCCTGTCCAAGTCATACCTCACACGCTATAAAATACTGTGTAGCAATATTAAGCAAGTAACTAGTTGCATGCTCAGCAACTGGAACAAAGAAACAAAATCATTTCTAGTACAATGCTATTTGTGTAAATTAAAAACATACTAAACAATATTGTATGAGGTTTCAAGCAATTTTTTTTTTAAGATTTTATTTATTTATTTGAGAGACACGGGAGGAGGGGTGGGTGGGAAGAGGCAGAGAGAGAAGCAGGCTCCATGCAAGAAGCCCTATGTGGGACTTAATCCTGGGACTCCAGGATCACGCCCCAGGCTGAAGGCAGGCACTAAACCACTGAGCCACCCAGGGATCCATTCAAGCAAATTTTTTTAAAATATTTTATTTATTTATTCATGAGAGACACAGAGAATGAGAGAGGCAGAGACACAGGCAGAGGGAGAAGCAGGCTCCATGCATGGAACCCGACGTAGGACTCGATCCCGGGTCTCCAGGATCACACCCTGGACTGAAGACGGCGCTAAACCACTGAGCCACCAGGGCTGCCCACCTCAAGCAAATTTAATTAAGTACATCAAACACATCACAGAGGGAACCTGTGGAAAGAAAGAGCAATGAGAGGGGAAGAAGGGGAAAAAATATGAAAATAAGGGATCCCTGGGTGGCGCAGCGGTTTAGCGCCTGCCTTTGGCCCAGGGCGCGATCCTGGAGACCCGGGATCGAATCCCACGTCAGGCTCCCGGTGCTTGGAGCCTGCTTCTCCCTCTGCCTGTGTCTCTGCCTCTCTCTCTCTCTCTCTCACTGTGTGACTATCATAAATAAATAAAAATTAAAAAAAAATATGAAAATAAAATGGGAAGGACCTTGCACAGATTAAAAATGTGAGTCGTCCATGTGCAAATAAGTGAGGAAGGTGGTTAATTCAGTGCTCTGCCTCCCAGATCTAAATTTTTATTTTTATTTTCATTTATTGTTTTTTAGAGAGGGGGGAGCAGAGGGAGAGGGATAGAGAGAACCAGATCCAAATTTTTAAACAAAACAAAAGTGAGGAGGGGATTCAGTTGTACCTGGTGGTGGAGGAAATCACTACTGATGCTCCTTGTAGATATGAGTGAGAAAAAAAAAAAACTAAATATTTGGTTTGGTCTGAAAAAAGAATAGATTTTGGCTGTTTGTTGTTATGCCTATTACCACACAACCTAATAATAGTTATGTAAATTTTAAAATTTGTGATGGATTTATTTGATCATATTGATTGATTATGGAAGCTCAGACTTCATGGAATCCTCCGTTTGAGAAGCTGGGAGCTCAGCTTTCAGCTATCAGCTGTCAGCCTTTGCCCAGTCCTGCTTTCAGTACTTTGGACCAAGCACCCAGTTATTTACAGGCTGTCCCCCACCTCTCTCCTGGAGCCCAAGAGAGGGTGGAAGCATGGGATATGAAAAGCCTCATTGCTACATAACAATTGAGTTAGACACTACCAAGATATTATCTGAGGGCAGCCATTTCACTTTCCAAACTACTCCAAAGAAGAAATCAGGCCTTTGGGGCACCTGCATGGCTCAGTGGTTGAGTGTCTGCCTTCGGCTCAGGTTGTGATCCCAGGGTCCTGGGATCGAGTCCGTATCAGGCTACCCACAGGGAGCCTACTTCTTCCTCTGCCTCCTTCTGTGCGTCGCCCCTGAATAAATAAGTAAAATATTTTAAAAGAGAAAGAAAGAAACCAGGCCTTTGCCATGTAGTTTGTACATCTAGCATTCTACTAAATAAAAATTTTTAGGGCAGCCCCGGTGGTGCAGCGGTTTGGCACTGCCTGCAGCCTGGGGTGTGATCCTGGAGACCCGGGATCAAGCTCCCTGCATGGAGCCTGCTCCCTGCATGGAGCCTGCTTCTCCCTCTCCCTCTGCCTGTGTCTCTGTGTCTCTGAATAAATAAATACAATCTTTTTAAATAAATAAATAAAATTTTTTTAAAAAGATGGAACTTTTTTGCCCTACTTGGGGCAATGGTATCCATGACAGCTAGGTGCAAATCCTATGTGGATTTCTTTGCCTTGTTACCACCACAGCCAGTCTCCCAGCCCTCACTCATATTCATACTCACTTCCTTGTAGAACAGACATTTGTCAGGTCTTTGGCTGCCCAGCATCAAACTCCTCCTTTTGACAAGAGAACACCCCACCACAAGCAACTAGGATGTAGAGCCCTCCTCCCACTGTATTTCCCTTCCCCAGCACCTACTCCCCTAGACAGACATCTCAGCTGTGGGGATATCAGCTGGACTCTACCAACCTGAAACACCAGCTTAAAGCTTTGGTACAGAGGCTGATGACACAAAGCAGCAGGCACAGTATGGCATGTCCTGAAGAGGCAATGGGGTACAGCAGTACTTGGTTCCTAGGGCACCTGGGAGCCCCAGAGCTGGGCAGCATCCCAGGTGCAGTGCTGCCCACCCTGGTGCTGCAGGCTGCATCTCTGGTGTGCATGGGGCAGCTATGGCCTCACATACCGTCAGCATATGCCACCTGTCTCTGTCCCCTAATTCCTTAGCCTTCTCCAGCCTTCTCAGTAATTCTGAGAACTTCCCAATAACCTTTCAATAAATTTATTTTCTGCTTCTATTGACAAAGTCAGTTTGTGTTGCAACCAAGATCCCTGACTATCACAATTATTTCTGGTAGAACTCCTACAGTGACCCCTTTTTTGCCTGCCATTCCCTCCACGTCCACTTTCTCTTTCTCATTTTCTGCTGACCTTGCTGCATGGACCTGCCACACCTCTGCTCACACTTAGCCTGTGTCTGCCAGTCTCTCTCATAAGGCTGCTGTACCTTTGCTCTCTCTTTCACATGACTCCATAGCCTCCCTCTAGCCCCCTTCCTAGGACTTAGACACCCTGTGCTCCCAGCCCATCTTGAGGCCTGGACAGCTAGGCAAGTCATCCTAACCCTGTTGCAATGTCAGCACCGGATCTGGTGCTGAGAGAGGAGAGCGTCCCTAGATGCTACAAGGAGGGGTCACTAAAAGCAAAGAGAGACACAGGCAGAGAAATGGGAGGGTAGCAAGACTTCCTATTTTTATTATTTAACTATACAAATTGTCATTTACTGAGTTCTTGCACAGTGCTGGCCCCTTATATGCATGACCTCACATTAATACTTTAAGGTAGGGACTATTATAATCCCATTTTCATGTGAGGAAACAAGAGTTTAAAGAAGTTAGGGTGCCTGGCTGGCTCAGCCGGTGGAGTATGCAACTCTTGATCTCAAGGTCTTAAGTTTAAGCCCCACATAGGGCATAGAGCTTACTTTAAAAAAAAAAGAGTTGGGGTGCTTGGGTGGCTCAGTTGGTTAAGCGTTCAACTCTTGGTTTTGGTTCAGGTGGTGATCTCATGGTCGAAAGATCAAGCCCTGCGTCAGTCTCTGCAGTCAGCAGGGAGTCTGCTTGGGACTATCTCTTTCTCCCTTTCCTTTGCCCCTCCCCCTCCTAAAACAACTAAATCTTAATAAAAAAAATTTTTTGAAGAAGTTAAGAGGCATGGAATGGATGAAGCCTGGAATCTCCTTCAAAACAGTTGGAAAGAGGAGAGACAAAACAAGGAGTGATAAAACAAGATTGGCCAAAGGTTGTTTATTGTTCAAGCTGGATAATAGATATATGGAGATTCATCATACTCTTATGTCTAATTTCTCTATAGTCTAAGTTTTCCATAATTAAAATTAAATGTTGCTTTCTTTTAAGTTAAGAAACTTGATCAAAGTTATACAAAGAATAAATGATAAAGTTGAGTTTTGATTCCAGACCCTCCCAGACTTCAACACCTGCCCTCTTAACCTTTACACTGGATTCTTTTTCTTTTTTTTTAAGATTTTATTTATTTGAGAAAGAGTAAGTGAGCAAGAGAAAGAAGAAGCAGGGGCAGGGCAGAGGAAGAAACAGACTCCCTGCTGAGCAGGGAGCCCAACATGAGGCTTGATCATGGGTCCCAGGATCACCACCCAAGCTGAAGGCAGACGTCCAACCGACTGAGCCACCCAGGCACCCCTCTACACTGGATGCTTGACAAGGAACCTAACAAGACCTAAGAGGAAGAGCTTAGTGATTTTCAGAAGCTTCAAAGGGGATTCAGAGATCTCTTAGCTAATTTCTGTTCTGGTTTTCCAGGTAAATTTTGGCAAGGATCAACAGAATATGGCCAGATATTAATTCCCCATATCTAGAGCTTATTATAAAGAGGATACAAAAAAAAAAAAAAAGAAGAAGAAGAAGATGCCCTCATTTTCTCTGCCTGTTTCTGAGGAAATGGAGAAGCAGCCCATGAGAGTCTTTGGTAGCCAAAGTTTTCTAAAACCACCCAGGCAACAGCTGTCCTTGGACTGTCACCTGTCTTGCCAGGCCCTGAGTCAGCGCCACTCGCCCTGCCCAGCCCCCACTGCTGAGCCAGATGAGACTTGCCCTTTCCTGGCTGGGCTGAACCGGTTGGGCCAGCCCAGCCCTGCCCTGCCCCAGCATCTTCCTAAGTGTATGGGTTCTTGCTCCCTTACTCTCACCTGGGGTTCCTACCTTTGCACCTCTTTTGTCATCCCAAGCAGCAAACTCATGCCTGGAACTTGAACTCTGAAGGGAGGAGCCAAAAGACCACCTCCCAGATGTTGGAGACATGGACATGTCCCTGGAATTTGTCTTTGGATAGAAAAAATGAGCTGGGTACCAGCATCTTCTACTATCTACAAAGGAAGTCCCCCTTCTCTGGGTGACTCTAGGATTTGCTTTAGGAGAAAAGCATTAAATATATATATATAAAGACACTGCTCCTTTGCTGTAGAGGAGGATTCCACCCCTAGGCTCAAGCAGAAAAGACTGGGTTTGGGGAAATACAGAGACCAAATTTTTGGTCTGTGTTTCTGTGTGGAGAAATTTCTGTGGGCCCTCCCATCACTCCCTTCTCTTGGTTTAGACATAAAGCCACAGCAAGTGTGCTCAGAAAGCCTGGCACTGGAAGACTGGACAATGCAGACACTGACCCCACTACTAAGTAACCAGAGTTAGCTTTCTCCCTAATGTCAGCCCTGTCCCACAGGCATCCAAGGCTAGCCTGCTCAGAATGCGGGCCCTGCCACGTGGGCATGTGTGACCCTAGGATAATAACAAACCTCTTTGAGCCTCAGTTTTTGTCATCAGTAAAATAAGAATAAAATACTCACCTTGTAGGTTTATGGCAAAGACCAAAGTAGTGTATGTGAAGCACTCAGTAAGTACACAGCACATACTCGTTTCCTTCACCTAGCCTTGGAATTGCCTTCACCTTGCCTATCCTGCCCAAATAGGATTTGCCTCTCCTGGCCAAATTGGACTGATAGTAAAGGCTTTAGGCCTGAGACCACGCACTGGTCTCATGTCTTGATTCTAGACATTCACACCTACCCACACAGGCCAGCTGTTTCTGATCATCAAAATGCAAAATTCCAAGCATTATTTTCTTAAATTAAGAGTTTTGATTCATTTGTCCATGTTGATTAATGTTGGTTCCAAGTACCCATCTTTTTTCACCAAACACCCGAAGGTAAATTATTTTAAATAACCCAATTTTGAAAATAAAATTAAATTAAATTTTAAAAAATAACCCAATTTTGAAATATATAGCATCAACAATAACTCACTATAGTTTGTTCCCTACCATAAAGCTGGGCCAGTCATACCCCATGGGCACACACATAACCCAGACCATGACAGTCAGAATCTAATCCTGAATTTTAATTTGGAAGCCAAGACTTGCTAACTTGGTAGGTTGTAATCCTCTAGACATTGGTGGCCATTTGCCACCACTTGGGGAGAGTCTGCCTAAGAATGAAACCAACATTGAAGATAGCAGAGCTGAGAGAAGGAAAGAAAAGGATTGTTGGATGACATCACTTGAGTCTCTAGACTTAGCTTTGCCTAAAGCCAAACCAACCCCTCTAATTTCTGGCTACATGAGCCAATATATTGTATTCTTTTTATAAACCGGTTTAAGCTGAATTTCTATCACTTGCAAAAGAAATCCTGACTAATACAGTATGAGTGTTTTTGGTTGAGCAATAGAAAACATAGTCTAAAACGTTGTGTTTAAAAACAAGTTTTTTTTATGTAGGCTCCACACACAGCATGGAGCTCAATGTAGGGCTTGAACTCACAACCCTGAGATCAAGAGCTGGGCTGAGATCAAGAGTTGGATGCTCAACTGACTGAGCCATTCAGGAGCACCTAAAACATTGTTTTATGTAGAATTTCCGTATGATCGTATTATGTATTCAACATTATTATAACAACTTTACTGAGATATAATTCACATACCATAAAATCCACTTATTAAAGCATACAATACAATGATTTTTAGTATAGTCACAGAGTTGTGCAACTATTACCACAACTGTATTTTAGAATATTTTCATCAGGCCTGAAAGAAGCTATATCCATTAGCAGTGATTCCTCAACTACTCACTTGCGGATTTTCTTTTAACCACCAACCAACCACTAACCAACTTTCTCTCTATATAACTTGTCTATTCTGGACATTTTGTATAAATAAAATCATTCAGTATGCGGCCTTTTGTGACTGACTTCTTTCATTTAGCATAATGTGTTCAAGGTTCATGCGTTTTGTAGCATGAATCAGTGCTTTATTCCTTTTATGGATAAGTAATATTTCATGCTATGAATATACCACATTTTGTTTATACATTCATCATTGGTGTACACTTGCATTGTCTCTACGTTTGGGTGATTACGAATTGTGCTGCTATGAACATTTATGTACAAGTTTTTGCATGGTTGTATATTTCAATTCTCTTGGGTACATACCCAGGAATGGAATTGCTGAGCTATATGGCAACTTCATGTTTAACTTTTTGAGGAATTGCCAAAATATTTTTTCAAAGTAGCTGAATGAACCATATTAAATTCCTACCAGCAATGTCTAAGGCTTCTAGTTCTCTACATCCTCAACAATACATGCTATTGTCTGTTTTTAATTTTAGCTATCCCAGTAGGGAGTGAAATGATATGTCATTGTAGTTTTGATTTGCATTTCCCTAGGGATTAGTGATGTTGAGCATCTTTCTCATGTGCTTATTGGCCATTTGTATAGCTTCTCTGGAAAAATGTATATTCAAATCCTTTATCCAGTTTGAATTGAGTTGTCTTACTATTTTTTTTTCTTTTTTAGGTAAGCTCTACACCTAACATAGAGCTTGAACTCACAACTTTGAGATCAAGAGTCATATGCTGAACTAACTGTGCCCTCCAGGCACCCTTAGATTGTCTTTTTAATTTATAGAAGTTACATGTATGTTCTGGGTACAAGTCTCTTGTCAGATTTATGATCTTCAAATATTTTCTCCCATTCTGTGTTTTTTTTCCCACTTTCTTTTTTTAAAAAAGATTTTATTTATTTATTCATGAGAAACAGAGAGAGAGAGAGAGAGAGAGAGAGGCAGAGACACAGGCAGAGGGAAAAGCAAGATCCCCACAAGGAACTGGATGGCAGACGTTCAATCACTGAGCCACTCAGGCGTCCCTTTTTCTTCACTTTCTTGATGATGTCTCCTAAAGCTCAAAGGTTTTAAATTTTGACTGTCTAATTTATCTTTTGTTTTTTTTCTCCCACTCCTGCTTTTGTATCATGTCTGTTTTTCTAAGTAATCTCTACACCCAATGTGAGGCTTGAACTTACAACCCCAAGATCAAAAGTCACAGGCTCTACTGACTGAGCTTTCAGGCACCCCCATGTCTTAAAAACCATTACCTGATACAAGGTCAAGAAGATTTACTCGTTCATTATCTTTTAAGAATTTTATAGTTTTATCTCCTATATTTAGGTCTATGATGGGTTTTGAGTTCTCCTTTTTTTTATTTTTAATGTGGTATGAGGTAGAGGTCCAACTTCATTCTTTTGCACGTGGATATCCTATTGCCTCAGCATCATTTGTTGTATTTTTCCCGCATTGACATAGCATTATTTTTGTAAGCATGTTTTACTCAGAAAAATATTAATATCAATTTATATTCTCTGAAAATATCACGATTGCTTCTGTCAGCAATGTTGCATGGTAGAGACCGGGAGAAGGGTGATCCTCTGTGGGCAAGTAAACATCTGGCCACAGAATATGATCAGTGTGATCAGTATGTGTACAATGATGCCCAAAGTTTGGTGTACATCACAATTATCTGGGAAAAAAAATTTTTAATGGGAATCCCCAAGCCCTACCCTAACCTACTACACCAGAATTTCCTGGAGGCAGGGTGGGGAGATAGGCAAAATAGGTGAAGGGGATTAAGAGGTACATATTTCCTGGGGCACCTGGCTCACACAGAGAGCCTGAATTTTTTTTTAAGTATTTGCATTTTTATTAATTATTATTTTTTAAAGATTTTATTTTAATTATTCATGAAAACACAGAGAGAGAGGCAGAGACATAGGCAGAGGGAAAAGCAGGCTCCATGCAGGGAACCCAATGTTGGACTCAATCCCGAGATTCCAGGATCATGCCCTGAGCCAAAGGCAGACGCTCAACCGCTGAGCCACCCAGGCGTCCAGAGAGCATGCAATTTTCGATATTGGGGTCGTGAGTTCAAGCCCCACATTGGGTGTAAAGCTTACATAAAAAGAAGGAAGGAAAGAAGAAAGAAAGATAAGAAAGAAAGAAAGAAAGAAAGAAAGAAAGAAAGAAAGAAGAGAGAAGAGACAAAAGGGAGATGCACTTCCAGTTATAAAATGAATAAGTCATGAAGATGAAAAGTAGAGGATAGGGAATATAGTCAATAATATTGTAGTAACTATGTGGTGACAGGTTCTAAGTACACTTATTATGATGAGCACATCATAATGTATATAATTGTCAAGTCACTATATTGCACATCTGAAACTATATATGTCAACTATACTGTAATTAATTTTTTAATTCTTAAAAAGAAGTTTAAAAAGTCAGTTAACAAAACCTGAAAAGATTATAGTTCAGAAACAAACAGAAAAAGGAATTTTCTGGCAACAGTCTCTCTATTCTATATATTGAATCATAAAACATTAGGGATGGAAGTCCTCATAAGACTACATAATTCACCTCTTCATTTTTGAGTTGATTGTTTAACTGGAAAGTGATTAGTTTTTGCTCTCACTCCCTGTACACATCATTCATATCAAGGCCAGACTGAGCACTGTTTGCATCCCCCTAACACATTCAAATTCCAAAGTATTTAAAACTTTTTTTTTAATTTTTTTTTATTTATGATAGTCACAGAGAGAGAGAGAGAGGCAGAGACATAGGCAGAGGGAGAAGCAGGCTCCATGCACCGGGAGCCCGACGTGGGATTCGATCCCGGGTCTCCAGGATCGTGCCCTGGGCCAAAGGCAGGCGCCAAACCGCTGCGCCACCCAGGGATCCCCTCCAAAGTATTTAAAACTAATGAGATTTTACTGAAGGCTTTATGGGAAGATGGAGAAGAGGATTATATCACATACCACAAAGCAAAACTTATTTATTATTTTTTTAAAGATTTTATTTTTTTATTGATGAGAGAGAGAGGGAGAAACAGAGGCAGACACACAGGCAAAGAGAGAAATAGGCTCCATCGGGCAGGGAGCCTGATGTGGCACTTGATCCTGGGACTCCAGGATCATGCCCTGGGCCGAAGGCAGGTGCTAAACCACTGAGCCACCCAGGGATCCCTAAAAAACTTGTTTAGATCCCTCCATTTGACCAACTAGCCCTGTTCTTCTTTCAAAAGTTTTCTCCATTGCCAGGTTTCTTCTGAAATTCCCTTTTTGCCAAACCATTTAGCTATGGTATTGTTTTGTTTTAGTTTATGTATTTATTTATGTATTCATTCATTCATTCATTTATTCATTTATTTATTGAGGATAACCTCTACATCCAACGTGGGACTCAAACTCACAACCCTGAGATCAAGAGTCACCTGCTCTTCCAACAGAGCCAGCCAGGTGCCCCTGGTCTCAAGTTTATATACCACACTCAACAAAGTAAAAGTAACTAGTTGCCTATAAAGCAACTATCTTTCCTCAAGCATGCTCCGTGGGAAAGTGGGGAGGTATCTCAGACCATTCTATGGTCATAGAGCCATATCAAGACTTCCTGCTTATTAAGAATAAGACACTGGGCTAAGTATCAGACAAAATGGCTTACTTAACGTCATTGTAGCTCAACAGTGGCAAATTGGGTATGGAACTTTAATGATAAGGATTGAAGCACAACCTCTGAGCCACTCATATTTATTGTCTTCTGTTGTGTATTTTTTTTTTCTTAATAGTAGCCTGTGGGACACATGGAAAACGTGTTATTACCCCATTTTCTAAAGATAGAGAAATTGAGTTAGAGTGACAATGAGTGACTTGGAACTCGGATAGTGGAAGGAAGGTCTCCATCTGGTGTTTAGGATTGTTCTTTAGCAGTGTATGTGAATTGTAGCTGAAATCTCATTGAAAAGCCACAGTGAGAAATGTAACCAGTAAGGGACAGGGTGTCATCCTGGGCATAGTAACAGGAGGGAAAGCCTAGAAAAATTGGAGGGGCTGATAAGGAGCAATGAGAAAGGGGAATGGGGGCAGAGTGTCAGTGTTTCTCCCACAGTGACAGGAAAGGTATGGCAGCATTGGGCAAGGCAGGATCCTGTTTGGCAAAGAACATCTGTTCTCATGTAGGAAAGCATGACTCATCAGGGTGCCCCAGGTCAGTGACACAGTCTCTTAAGATCTTCCAAGTCCCCTTAGTCCAACTCTGTATTTACCAAGCAACTCTCAGATCTACTTTTGGCTTCCACAGCATGCCTTCCCACAGAGTAAAAAATGTGCTGACTGGGGTTTCTTCAGGCCTATTGTCAATTATGTTTTACAGGATGAATGAATAATGCTGCATCTGGGCTCTTTCTCATGGGTCTGGTGGAGAGTGAGTGTATTCATTCAACTTTAATTCAACAAATATTTATTGAGTGCCATCTACGTGTCAGGCATTGGTCTGAGCCTTTGTGATACAAGATATGGACCTACCCTCACAGACTGTCCCTGCTAATGAAGGGTGACACATAACAAAACAAACAAATCAAGAGATAATTTCCAATTGTGATACTCCACACCTAGGGTTATTGAATTCCTTCCAACAGGCTCAGCTGTAGCCCAGGCTCTGCAACCCTCCCCCCACTCATCTTCCCCAGGATGACTTAAGAAGTTTTAGCCCCATCTCAGAGGACTCAGCATGAAATTTCCTCTCTGGTCTGGCCTGGACCCTGAGAAACTGTTTCAGTAACTAAACTTAAGATCCACAGTGTTCTTCACCACAGCTCTAGCCCCTGGGCTTCTATCTCATTTCCTACCCATGCCTTGATAACCTCATCTATTTGTTCACCCAACAAACACTTTCTGAGCTCTTATTGAACACCAACATTTTTTTTTTGAGCTGGCGGTTCAGAAATGAATAAGACATGGTCCCCACCCTCTAGTTTACAGTCCAAAGAAAGAGACACACACTCATGATTCCCCTTCTTCTCCTTCATCACCTAGGAGTGATGGAAATGCAGAGTGACTATGTGCACAGAAGAGGGATCCCAGAGTCATACTGGAGAGTGGTGTGGTCAGAGAAAGTTTCCCTGATGAGAGGATCTTTAAATTGAGGTTTTGGGGGGATTTTTGCTAAGTAACTTCTATTGTATCTTCTTCACAAAATTAACAAATGTTGAAACTTTAGAAAACACAGAAAAATGAAGGACATTTAAAGCCACCTATAAAGTCACCATTGATAACACACTGGTGGCATGGACCTAATGTTCTCTTCACTATTTGAACTTGGGTTTTGTTTTGCTTTGTTCTTTTTTTTTTTTTTAAGGTTTTACTTATTTATTTGAGACAGAGAGAGAATACAAGCAAAGAGGGTCAGAGGAAGAGGGAGGAGCAGACTCCCCACGGAGCAGGGAGCCCAAGGGGCTGGATCCCAGGACCCTGAGATCATGACCCAAGCTGAAGGCAGAAGGCCAACCGACCAAGCCACCCAGGTGCCCCATGTTTTGTTTTGTTTTTAAAGGTGTATTTATTTATCTTTAGAGAGAGAGAGAGAGAGGGAGAGAGGAGGGACAGAGGGAGAGGGAGAGAATCTCAAGCAGACTGTTCATTGAGTGCAGAACCAGACACAAGGTTCAATCTCACAACCTTGAAATCATGACCTGAGCCAAAATCACGAGTCAGATGCTCAAATGACTGAGCCACGCAGGCACCTTGTGTTTGAGCTTAGTTTTGAAGTGCAAAACTTTGAAGGCAGGGAAAAGTATCTGATAAAGGCAACATCCTTAGATTGCCTTTAAGAATGAGATATAAGGGATCCCTGGGTGGCGCAGCGGTTTGGCGCCTGCCTTTGGCCCAGGGCGCAATCCTGGAGACCTGGGATCGAATCCCACATCAGGCTCCCGGTGCATGGAGCCTGCTTCTCCCTCTGCCTGTCTCTCTGCCTCTCTCTGTGACTATCATAAATAAATAAATAATTTTAAAAAAATTTAAAAAAAAATAAAATAAAAAAAGAATGAGATATAATAGATAAAGGCAAATATATATATATTTGTTTTGTTTACAGAAATATTGTTGGTAGCTAGCCTACACAGCGCAGATAGTAGTTGCTCAACATATATTCGTTAGTAACAAAGGAAAAAAAAGTTCGAGCCCCACAATGGGTATAGAGATTACTTAAAATAAAAAAAATAGGGGCACCTGGTGGCCCCCTCATAAATAATATAAATAATAAATAAATAAATTTTAAAAATTAAAAAAAAAAAAAGAAAAGGGCAGCCCTGGTGGCGCAGCGGTTTGGTGTCGCCTGCAGCCTGGGGTATGATCCTGGAGACACGGGATCGAGTCCCACATCGGGCTCCCTGCATGGAGCCTGCTTCTCCCTCTCTCTCTGCCTGTGTCTCTGACTCTCTCTGTGTGTCTATGAACAAATAAATAAAATCTAAAAAAAAATAAATATAAAAATAAAAAAAAAGAAAAAAGACAGTCTTGGAAGAAGGCCATGCTAGGCGGGGGTCTCTAATCATTTGTTATCAAATTTTACTTTTAAAATTTATGATTTTGTTATCATGCTCTTTGCCTAATCAAATGTCACAAAATGTTTCCCCTATATGTTCTTCTAGAAGGTTAACAGGTTTAGGTCTATGATCCATTTTGAATTCAGTCTTATACCTGGTATGAAGTATGTGTCCTTGTTCATGTTTTTCCATATAGCTATCCTGTCACTACAACACTATATGCTTGAGTATCCTTTCAATGCAATTGAGTTACACTGGCACTTTTATGAAAAAAAAATCAATTGATTTGATGAATTAGAATTTATTTCTGGACTATGTTCTGTTCCTTTGATCTGTATCCTGCTGACTCCTTTTTATTTATTTATTTATTTATTTATTTATTTATTTATTTATTTAAGACTTTATTTATTTATTCGTGAGAGACAGAGAGAGAGGCAGAGACACAGGTAGAGGGAGAAGCAGGCTCCATGCAGGGAGCCCGAGGGTGGGACTCGATCCTGAGTCTCCAGGATCACACCCTGGGTCGAAGGCGGCGCTAAACCGCTGAGCCACCCGGGCTGCCCTGACTCCTTTTTTTTTTTTTTAAATGAAGTTTTATTGTAATACAGCCACACTATCCATTTCTGTATTATACATGTCTGCTTTCATGCTACAATGGCAGCTCAGTAGTTATTACGGAGACCATACAGCCTGCAAACCTAAAATATTTACTATCTGGCCTTTTAAAGAAAAAGTTTAGGGATCCCTGGGTGGCGCAACGGTTTGGCGCCTGCCTTTGGCCCGGGGCACGATCCTGGAGACCCGGGATTGAATCCCACGTCGGGCTCCGGGTGCATGGAGCCTGCTTCTCCCTCTGCCTGTGTCTCTGCGCCTCTCTCTCTGTGTGTGTGTGTGTGACTATCATAAATAAATAAAAAAAGGAAAAGTTTAGAGGCATCTGGGTGTCTCAGTGGTTGAGCACCTACCTTTGGTTCAGGTCGTGATCCCAGAGTCCCAGGGATTGAGTCCGGCATTGGTCTCCCCACAGGGAGCCTGCTTCTCCCTCTGCCCATGTCTCTGCCTCTCTCTGTGTGTTTCTCAAGAATCAATAAGTAAAATCTTTATTTAAAAAAAAAAGGAAAAAGTTGATGACCCCTGGTCTATATATTTATCCTTATGGGGATACCACACTCTCTCGACTACTGAAGCTTTATAGTAAGTCTTTTTTAAAAATTCAGTTTAATTAATATGTGCTGTATTGTTAGTTTCAGAATTAGAATTCAGTGGTTCATCAGTTGCATGTAACACCCAGGGCTGATTCCTTCATGTGCCCTCCCTAACACCCATTACCCAGTTACCCCAACCCCCATCCTCCTCCCCTCCAACAACCCTCAGTTTGTTCCCTATAGTTAAGAGTCTCTTATGGTTTGCCTCCCCCTCTGTTTTCCTCTTTTTTTTTTAATTTTTATTTATTTATGATAGTCACAGAGAGAGAGAGAGGCAGAGACACAGTCAGAGGGAGAAGCAGGCTCCATGCACCGGGAGCCCGACGCGGGACTCGATCCCCGGTCTCCAGGATCGCGCCCTGGGCCAAAGGCAGGCGCTAAACCGCTGCGCCACCCAGGGATCCCCCTGTTTTCCTCTTGTTTTATATAGTAAGTCTCGATCAGAGAGTGTAAGTCCTCCAGCTTTGATAGCCTTCAAAATATTTTAGCTATTCTAAGTCCTTTACTTTTCTATATAAATTTTAAAACAGCTTGTCAACTCCTCAAAAAAGACTTAGATTTTGATTGGGATCACATTAAATCTGAAGAACAAACCGGGGCTGATTGCCAACTTAACAATACCAAGTCGTCTTCTCTTTTTTTATAAATGATAAGCCACTTTTTTTTTTAGTTTATTTATTTATAATCTCTACACCCAACGTGGGGCTTGAACTCATGAGCTCGAGATCGAGAGTCACATGCTCCATCGACTGAGCCAGCCAGGTGCCCAACAATATCAAGTCTTTGAAACTATAACATTAAATTCTGTTTATCTAGTTCTTCTTTAATTTCCCTTTGCAATATTTTGTTGTTTTCAGTGTACAAATTTTTGCAAAACTTATTCCTTAGTTTGTTTTAATGCTATTATAAATGGAGTTGATTTTAAATTTTTATTTTCTAGCTCTTTGTTGCTGGCATATAGAAATACCATTGATTTTTATATATTGACTATGTACCCTAACTGGTAAGTTTTATTTATTGCAGTAAGTTCCTTTTGGTAGATTCTTTTTTTTTTTTTTAAGATTTTATTTATTCCGAGGAGACACAGAAAGAGAGAGACACAGGCAGAGGGAGAAGCAGTCTCCCTGTGGGGAGCCCAATGTGGGACTGGATCCCAGGACCCCAAGATCATGCCCTGAGCCAAACGCAGATGCTCAAGTGTCCCCCTTTTTGGTAGACTCTTAATATACAACAAGGTCATCTACAAATAAAGACAGTTTTACCAATACAGAACTATTCAAGCTTTCTGTGTCTTTAGTTGTTTTATCAATTGCCAAACGGGAGAGTTTAAACTTCCATTTATGGTTATGGGATTGTGGGAACCCTGGGTGGCGCAGTGGTTTAGCGCCTGCCTTTGGCCCAGGGAGCTATCCTAAAGACCTGTGACCAAGTCCCACGTTGGACTCCCGGTGCATGGAGCCTGCTTCTCCCTCTGCCTCTCTCTCTCTCTCTCTGTGACTATCATAAATAAATAAAAATTTAAAAATATATATGGTTATGGGATTGTATGTTCCTCCCTTTAATTCTATCAATTTTGCTTAAATTTTAATTTTTCTCTTGAGAATATGTTTTATTTTCTTGGTCTCTTATTCACAAGTAATTTTGGATTGTTATTTTTATGAGTTTTATGGGGTTTTTGGATAATATTAACATTGAGGGACCCCTGGGTGGCTCAATCTGTTGAGTGTCAGACTCAGTTTTGGCTCAGGTCATGATCTCACAGTTGTAAAATTGAGCCCCACACTAGGCTCTGCACTCAGCAGGGAGTCTGCTTCTCTCCTTCTCCCTCTCCCTCTTCCCCTCTCCTCCCTATCTCTCTCTCTGTGTCAAATACATAAATAAGTCTTTAAAAAAAAAAGATGAACATTGAAATTGGTGGACTTTGAGTAAAGTAGGTTATTCTCTATAATGTGGATGGGAATTATATAATCAGTTGAAAGTCTTTTTTTTTTTTTAAGATTTTATTTATTTGAAAGAGAGAGAGAGAGAGAATGATCAGGGGATGCACAGAGGGTGTGGGGAGGCTGACGCAGGGCTCTACTCCAGGACCCTGAGATCATGACCTGAGCCAAAGTCAGATCCGTAACAGACTGAGCCACCCAGGTGCCCCTTGAAAGTCTTAATAGAACAAAATCTGACCTCCCCTAAGAAAAAATGAATTTTGCCAGCAAAGCTACTTCCTTAAAATCAATTTCTTTCTCCCTCTCTCTTTCCCTATCCACACACAGACACACAGACACATACAGATTTGGCTCTGTTTCCCTGGAGAACCCTGACTAATACAGCCATTTTTCACCAGTGAGTATTATTTCCCTTGGTTTAGCAGGAAATTTTCTTGGCTAGGCTGGAATGGCAAATCCATTTCTTGTGCAGCCTCTTTATTCTCTGTCTGTTCCATACATGTGTGGTGCAGGCATCAGCCAGAGACATGCACAGAGGCTGCTTTTAGGCAATAGGCTTGGGCAATGGAAACTCCATCAAGGCAAAGGGCCCACAGCAACCACCCAGCTGAATGCAAGCAGGCTCATTAAGTGACCCACCTTAAAATAACCATAGGCCTGGGGCACCTGGGTGGTTCAGTGGTGAAATGTCTGCCTTCAACTTGGGTTGTGATCCCTGGGTCCTGGGATTGAGTCCCACATCAGGCTCCCTGTGGGGAGCCTGCTTCTCCCTCTACCTATGTCTCTGCCTCTCTCTGTGTGTCTCTCATGAATAAATAAATAAAATCTTAAAAATAAAAAATAGCCATTGGCCCTCACTGACCAATTAAAACCAGGCACAGTTCCTAAGATGACCAAAAAGGGGGAAATTCCATAAGTCCCCATACCCCCTCATTCGGCCCTATAACTGTAGCTCCTTACCACCACCTCATGGCAGATGGTTTCTACTTTGCTGTCCTGCCCACCGCTCCCTTCTGGTGCATTCAATAAACTTCTATTTCCTCTGTCCTCCCTTGTGTGAATTCCTTCACTACCCATGCTGCCAACCCTCACCCAGCTGGGAACCTCCACAGTATAGGTAGACACTTTGAAGATCTCCTCTCTGGTTCTTTTCTCATCTCTCTTTCCTTTTTAAAAAGTTTATTTGCTTATTTATTTATTTAGTAATCTCTACACCTAAAGTGGGGTTCGAAGAGATCAAGAGTCACACACTTCCAGCTGAGCCAGCCAGGTGCTCCTGGTTCTCTTTTCAGTCTTCACTGGTTCCCTGGCGGCGGCTTCTTCTTCTTCTTCTTCTTGTTCTTCTTCTTCTTCTTCTTCTTCTCCTTCTCCTTCTTTTTCTTCTTTCTTCTTTCTTCTCCTTCCCCTCCTCCTCCTCCTCCTCTGCTTCCTCCTCCTCCTCCTTCTTTCCTGCTTCCCACATCAGAAGGATTGTGTGTTTTTCCTTGTGAAGCCCAGTGCCCTTTGTGAGGAACATAGGACGCACTTCACCCTGGGCCAAGAGAACTTCTCTGTACGATTCTGCCCATCTGCTTCTGCTCCCAGGCCAATCACCTGCAGGGTGCCAGCTCCAGCCTCAGTTCAGTTTACCTTTGGCTGAGTCGAGTGGTGTCTGCCCTGTGCATGACTCAGCAAGGTGGGTCAGAGAGGTAGGGAGAGAGTCTGAGTCTCTTCTCTTTCTAGTATCTTCAGGTACTTCCTTTTTATATCAGGCCCAGGAGTGATCACTGTTTTCTGCAGAGAAGAGTCACATGGTAAAATCTTTATCACTTTGAGAAGTAGAGACTCAGCTTTTGTATTTTTTTTTTAAGATTTTATTTATTTATTCACGAGAGACATAGAGAGAAGGCAGAGACACAGGCAGAGGGAGAAGCAGGCTCCATGCAGGGAGCCCGATGTGGGACATGATCCCAGAACTCTGGGATCATGCCCTGAGCCCAAGGCAGACGCTTAACCACTGAACCATCCAGGTGTCCCAAGCTTTTATATTTCTGAAAAAGTTTATTTCATCTTTATTATTGAAAGATATTTTTCTTCTTGTTTGGCTGCTTTTATTTTCCATGCCATGCCTTAGAGATGTCTTTCCATTAACTTCTGGCTTGCAGGTGGCCAACAAGATGTCTCCTACCAACCTTACCTTTGTTCCTCTGCACATGATTTGTTTTTCCCTCTATCTACTTTTAACATTTTCTCTTTATTATCATCTTCACATTTTCTCTGTGTGGGGTTTGTTCAGTTTCTCTGATATATGTGGGTTTATAGTTTTTACCAAATTTAAGCAATTTTCAGCCATTATTTCTTCAAATATTTTTTCTGTCCTCTCCTTACCTCATAGTCTCTTTCTGGGCCTCCAGTTACATGCATGTAAGGCCGCTGAATTGTGCCACCATTCACTAAGGCTGTGGTTATTTTATTTTATTTTATTTTATTTTATTTTATTTTATTTTATTTTATTTTATTAAGTAGGCTCCATGCATGGAGCCCAACGTGGGGCTTGAACTCATAACCCTGAGATCATGACCATTCACTATATTTTTTTATCTCTAGAATTTTGATATCTCTTTTATATCTTCTATTTCACTCCTCTTGAAGCTGCTCTCCTGCACCTTCTGGAATGTATGGGATATATTTATAATGGCTGTTTCAGTGCCCTTTTCTACTATTAGCTAGTGTCATTTCTGGATTTGTTTTTATCAATTTGTTTTTTCTGCTTCTTTGAATGGCAGTTAAGTTTTTTATTAGATACCAAATATTTTGTGGGTTTTTTCCAGTTTTATTGAGATACAATTGACATATAATATTGTGTAAGATGTACAACATGATTTTATACATGTATGTATTGTGAAATGATTACCACAAGGAGTTTAGTTAACATCCGAGAACTACTTTTTTAAAATAGCATAGTGGTTGGGCGACTCCATACATTATGCTATGCCCCCTACAAATGTAGGTACCATCTGTCACTACATACCACACAACGCTATTGCAATCCCATTGAGTGTATTCCCTATGCTGTACCTTTCATCCCTGTGACTTATTCATCCCATACCTGAAAACCTGTTATTTCCCACTTCCCTTTACCCATTTTGCCCATTCCCCCACCCTACTCCCCTGAGGCAACCATCAACTTGTTCTCTATGTTTATGGGTTTGTTTATATGGGTTTTTGTTTTGTTTTGCTTTGTTGTTTGTTCATTTGTTTTGTTTTTTAGATTTCATATAAGTAAAATCATACGAGATACCAGATACTTTGAAGTTTATATTGTTGGGTACTAGACTTTTAAAAAACTTTTATTTTTTTAAATTTTTTTAAAGATTTTATTTATTCATGAGAGACACACAGAGAGAGAGAAAGAGAGAGAGAGAGAGAGAGAGAGAGAGAGAGGCAGAGACACAGGCAGAGGGAGAAGCAGGCTCCAGGCAGGGAGCCTGACGTGGGACTTGGTCCCAGGTTTCCAGGATCACACCCTGGGCTGAAGGCAGTGGCGCTAAACCACTGAGCCACTGGGGCTGCCCTAAAAAACTCTTTTAAATAGTTGGTGATTTTAGTATAGGATGCAGTTAAGTTACTTGAAACTAGTTTGATCTTTATAAGGCTTGCTTTTCAGCTTTGGTAGGTGGGTCCAGAAGAACTCCTAGAATGGGACTAATTTGGCATGACTACTGGGGTAATTTCCTTCTAAGGACTCTATGCCCACTGTGTTGGGAGGTTTTCCCACTCTGGCTGGTAGGAACACCAATTCTTCTCAGCCTTGCATGAGCTCTGCTGGGTTTTCCATCCCCTCATTCTCTACAGGGTTTCTTTCCTCAGTGGTGGCTATTTCTATATACACATGTACTGATTGGTAGCCTGGCAAAAATTCAAGGAGACTCCTCTGTAGATCTCCAAGAATTTTCTCTTTCTCTGTGCTATAGCTCAGAATCTCTCTCCAGATAGTGAGCAGAGACGCTTGTAGAACTCATCCTATTTATTTCCCCTCTCTCAGGGATCACTGTCCTGAGATACCTGTTATCCAATGTCTTCAAATGATTGCTTCATATATTTTGTCCAATCTTAGAATTGATTAAGGCAGAAGATAGGGGATCCCTGGGTGGCGCAGTGTTTTGGCGCCTGCCTTTGGCCCAGGGCGCGATCCTGGAGACCCGGGATCGAATCCCACATCGGGCTCCCAGTGCATGGAGCCTGCTTCTCCCTCTGCCTGTGCATCTCTCGCTCTCTCTGTGTGACTATCATAAATAAATAAAGGATATATATATATATATATATATATATATATATATACATATATATATATAAAAGGCAGAAGATAAATCTAGATTCTGTTATTTCATCATTGACAAAAGTAGACATTGCTTTTATTCTTTTAAGTAATCTTTTTTTATTGAAGCATAGCATACACACATGAAAGCATACAAATCCTCAGTGTACAGCTCAATAAACTCAAAAAATAAGCACATCTATGTGACCATCCCATGTTAATAAATAGAATATGGCTAGCACCACAGAAATTTCATGTTCTTTTCCAATCATTATATCCTCTCAGAGTAAACATTATTCTTGTTTCTAGCACCACGGTGTTTGTTTTATATAAATGGAATCACATAGCATGTATCCCTTCATATCTGGCTTCTTTCACTCAATATTATGTTTGTCACATTCATCCATGTTACTATGTGAAGCAATAACAAATTCACTTTAATTGCTGTGTAATATTCTATTTTATAAATATACCACATTATTCCTCTATTCTCCTGTTGGTGGACATTTGAGTTATTTCTAGTTTGGACCTATTATGAGTAGTGGTGCTATGATCATGTTTGCACATTTTTGAGTGTGTGTTTACATATATATGTATTTCTACCAGAACTGCTGAGTCATATGCTAGGGATCTCTTCCACTTCAGTAGATACCACCAGTTTTCAAAAGTAGTTTTCCCAAATTTACACTCCTACTAGCATAGTATGAGCATTCTAGTTGCTCCCATATTCTCACCAACACTTGTTATTATGTATTTTTCATTGTAATCATTCTGATGGATTTTACTTACATTGCCTTTCAGAACACCCCATGGGCATTATAAAACTACCAGGCAAAATGAGTGAACAGTGTGCCATTTTTGAGACTCCTGTATATATGGTGTTTCTTCTCAATGTCTGTGAACATTTCCTAAAGCATTCAGTTACATCTCTGTTCATCGACATTATTTGAGAATTTGAAAGCTAAGTGTTAGATTATTCTAACAGGTGAATATATGGTGAGAGGAAAAGCCAACAGGGGCATTCTTGGCAGAGGAAGCAATGTATGGGAAGGAAGTCAAAAAGGGACCTAGCTCAGGGATGCCTGGTAAAACTGTGCATGATTCTTTCCTTTTTCTATGGAGATGGCACCTCCAAGAATTGTGCAGTCCCACAACCCATGAATCTGTACACAGCAGCCATGCATGTCATGGTCAGGAACGGATAAGAAATTTGTTATGACTGTAAGGCAGAGTGGGTAGCAAAGAGAAGCAGGAGAAGAAAAAGCCAGAGTTGGGGCAACATAACCAACTTGGATTTTGCCAGAGGCTTACTTTAAAAGCTTGCCCCACCCCCACCCCTGCTAGATGAAGGATTGTACAGGCTTCTTCCTCTTGGATCCCTCAGCTCTCTGAGCCAATAGGGCTGCCACTGAACTGGGGCTAAGGTGAAACCCAAGTCAGGAAGGAGAAATGCTGAGCACACTCCAGTTTGTCTTGCTACACAACTCTGGTCTCAACAAGTCGAGGAACCGACGCCCTGTCCTTCCTCTATTTTGGGCTTCCCTTCTTGCCTATGGCCTCAGCACAATCCTCTGCCTGGTAAAACTGGGTGAACCTGGATGGAAAGCTGTGCCCCACCCATCTGACCCTTAGCTTCATGTTCCTGAGTCACTGGAGGTGGTTTCTGAGAGCACAAGAAAGTGAAAGGAAAATCCCAGAGTCCCCACTTACCATTCCCACAGCCTGCCAGAATGAAGCCCATTCCTCCAAAAGAAAGACATTCTCTGGGTTGACATTCTTTGTCTTTAAGGCCTCACTACACTTTGTACATATGTGTGTCTTGTACACTTGTTCTGGGCATTACATAACTTAAATAGGCCCCCCTGATGGCCTGGAAGGAAGGGACTATCCACTATGGACCAGAGAAGCCAAGGTCTCTTCTGGAAGGTGAGCCTCATGCTCAAGCTCTGCCTTCCTTCCAGTTTCCTGAACAATGTGTATTCCTTAAACTAGAAACCAGGACTGATGGAAGGGTTCCAAGGAATGACAGAAGGAGAACCTCTCCTGGCTCTGGTTACCAAGGGAGGAGGTCCAGAGAAATAAGTGGTAAGATGGCACCTCCCCAAGGAGGAGACAAAAGTCAGGACATGGACTCAGGAAAAGTGCCCATGGTTACGCCAGGATTCTGAGACTAGAGTAAATAGCATGAGACCAGCTGTCAGTGGGAGATTTACAGGTCCTGGGACTAAGTTAACTACAATATAAGTAGAAACCTTTCCAGCCTAGCTTTTTTGGCCTATTTTTCTGCTTCATTGCAAGATCAACTTTTATTTTATTATTTTATTTTATTTTTTAAAGTTTTTTTTCTTTTTTCCTTTTTTTTTTTTTTTTTTTTTAAGTTATCTCTACACCCAGCATAGGGCTTGAACTCACAACCTGGAGATCAAGAGCTCCACTGAATAAGCCAGCCAGGTGCCCATGAGATCAACTTTCTTTTCTTTTCTTTCCTTTTTTTTTTTTTAATTTTACTCATTTATTTGAGAGAAGAGAGAGGGAGGGAGAGGGAGAAGCAGGCTCCCTGAGAGCCCACACAGGCTCAATCCCAGGACCCTGAGATCGTGACCTGAGCTGAAGGCAGACACTTAACCGAATGAGCCACCCGCATGCCCCAAGATCAACTTTTCAATCAACTAACAGGAATATACAGCACACTTAAAATATGTTCACGGTGGCTTGGTCGTAGGAGGAGAATAGAGAACAAAAGACAATTTCTCTCCTCAAGGAGGCTACTAAGTAACTGAACAGAGCAGAGCAAGGCCTGTGAAACCCTAAGGAAGAGTGCAACTGGTAGTATTTTTTGTTTCTATGTTAAGCCAAAATTAAAATGATCATGAACTCCCTGAGCAGACACCAACTGGGCAACAGTAAGAGTGTGAAGCAACCTAGGCAGAGGAAGAGCTATCCTGGGACCCAAGACTGTTTCCCCATTCATCTGTGTTGATGATCCTTGTGTGAACTGTCAAATAAACTGTAATATTCCTAAAACAAAACAAAACAACAACAACAAAAAAAAAAACAAGACAATGAAGACCATATCTAGTTAAATTTTAAACTATGTGAGTTGAGGGGGTCCATGGTCCCCCAGACACTCTACCTGCTGAAGAAGTTCCAATTATCACTGGACTGGGGGCAGAAGGGAGGGCAGGCTTTGGATAACCGAAGGGCATTCTGGGCAGGGGAACAGTGTGGAAAAGACAAAGAAACCATTACCTTCCGGGGCCTGGGTGGCTCAGTCAGTTAAGTGTCTGGCTTTGGCTCAGGTCATGATCCCTGGGTCCTGAGACTGAGTTCTGCAATCAGGATCCCTGCTCAACAGGGAGCCTGCTTCTCCCTCTTCCTCTGCTTGTCACTCCCCCTGCTTGTATTCTTTCTCTTCCTCTCTCTCTGTGTCAAATAAAGTCCTTAAAAGAAAGGAAAGAAAGAAAGAAAGAAAGAAAGAAAGAAAGAAAGAAAGAAAGAAAGAAAAGAAATCATCACCTTCAAAATCACTCCCATCTTTCTTGAATTTTAAAGTTTTCTTTTTTTTTAATTTTTATTTATTTATGATAGTCACACAGAATGAGAGAGAGGCAGAGACATAGGCAGAGGGAGAAGCAGGCTCCATGCACCGGGAGCCTGATATGGGATTCGATCCCGGGTCTCCAGGATCGTGCCCTGGGCCAAAGGCAGGCGCCAAACCGCTGCGCCACCCAGGGATCCCAAATTTTAAAGTTTTCATACAACCTTCATAGCCCTGACCTATTTTTATTTTCCCAGTAGCTTTGAGCATTTGGCAGAACAGAGATTCCCACTAACAAGGGAAGTGAGAACTGGAGAGTATCTGTTGATCTTGTTTGCGGTCTCCCATCTTCTGCAACAAGGACCCCACTTTTCCTTGGGAAAGCGCTTTCTCCATCCTCAGACTCTGACCAGGGCTGACCCACCACTTGCCACGGTAGTTCAGGCATGGGCACATGACCCAAACAGGCCTATGAGACACATCCAGAACCTTTGCTGCAACAGCTGATGAGGAAAATTAAGCCAACACAGAGGACATCTGAGCCAAGAGACCATTTCCTGCTGGCAGTGATTGGGTTCTTTGATCCAGCTGTGCCTGAAACCAATCTTATCCTCCGATTTTTCAGATAAGTGAGCTATTACACTACCTTTTTGATTTAAGCCAGTTTGAGTTTAAGTTTTTGTTACTTGCTATTGAAAGAGTCCTGATTCAGGGGCACCTGGGTGGCTCAGTCAGTTGAGCATCCAACTAGGTTTCATGATCTCAGTATTGTGAGATCAAGCCCCATGTGGGGGCTCCACAATGGGTAGAGTCTGCTTGGGATTATCTCCTTCTCCCTCTGCCTCTCCCCCTACTCATGAGTGCCCTCTCTCTCTCACACAAATAAATACATAAGTAAAATCTTAAAAAAGAAAAAAGAAATTGTCTTAACTCAGAAAGCTTATAGTATATTTAAATTCAGACGGCCAATAAATGACAGAGAGAGAACTAGAATATAGATTTTGGGTTTCTGATCCTGTCCTCTTAGACAAAGTATAATGCTTAGAGTCAGTTAGTGTGGGGAGACAATTATTAGTCCCAGCAGGGCCAACTTGATAAGACCTGGCTAAAAGACGTGCTAGGAACAAGGAGTAGAAAGCCTGGGGTGCCTGGGTGGCTCAGTGGTTAAGCGTCTGCCTTTGGCTCAGGTCGTGAACCCAGGGTCTAGGATCGAGTCCCACATCAGGCTCCCTGCATGGAGCCTGCTTCTCCCTCTGCCTGTGTCTCTGCCTCTCTCTTTGTGTCTCTCATGAATAAATAAAAAATAAAAAAATAAAGGAGTGGAAAGCCTCAGAAGGCTCTGGAGCAATTTATTTATTTATTTTTTAAGAATTTATTTATTTATTCATGAAAGACAGAGAGAGGCAGAGACACAGGCAGAGGGAGAAGCAGGCTCCCTGTGGGGAGCCCAATGTAGGACTCAATCCCTGGACCTCAGGATCATGACCTGAGCCAACAGTAGATGCTCAACCACTGAGCCACCCAGGTGCCCCAAGTTCTGGAGCAATTTAAAAGAGACATTTAAAGAAAATTATGGGGCATGTGGGTGACTCAGATGGTTAAGCGTGTCTTCGGCTCACATCATGATTTCAGGGTCTTGGGACTGAGGCCTACATTAGGCTCCCTGCTCAGCAACGAGTCTGCTTCTCCCTCTTCTTTTGCCTTCCCCCTGCTTGTGGTCTCTGTCTCTCTCAAATGAATGAATAAAATATTAAGAAAGAAAAGAAAAGAAAAGAAAGAAAAGAAAAGAAAAGAAAGAAAGAAAGAAGAAAGAAAAGAAAAGAAAGAAAAGAAAAGAAAAGAAAGAAAGAAAAGAAAAGAAAAGAAAAGAAAAAAGAAAGTAATAGCACTGTGTTCTGTTTCTTAACATGGGGGATAGTTATAGCCCACATACATTTGTGATAAATTAGGCATATATTTTTTGTAGGGTTTTCAGAATTCATGGTATTCAGAATACTGAATAACTTTTTTAAAGTTTTTATTTATTTATTTGAGAGAGAAAGAATGAGAGAGCATGATGTAGGGGGGCAGAGAAAAAGAGAGAAGCAGACTCCTTAGTGAGCAGAGAGCCTGGTGTTTAGCTCAATCCCAGGATCCTGGGATCACGACCTGGAGCAGAAGGCAGACACTTAACTGACTGATCCACCCAGGCGCCCCCTGAATAAATTTTTTAAAGATTTATTTAGGGATCCCTGGGTGGCGCAGCAGTTTGGCACCTGCCTTTGGCCCAGGGCGCGATCCTGGAGACCCGGGATCGAGTCCCACGTCGGGCTCCCGGTGCATGGAGCCTGCTTCTGCCTCTGCCTGTGTCTCTGCTTCTCTCTCTCTCTGTGACTATCATAAATAAATAAATAAAAAAGGAAACCAAGTTGGATTCCTTTAAAAAGAAAAAAAAAATAAAGATTTATTTACCCATTTATTTGAGAGAAAGAGAGAGAGAGAGCAGGAATGCTTCCACAAGTCAGGGGAGGGCAGAGGGAGAGGGAGAAGCAGGCTCCCCACTGAGCAGGGAGCCTAATGCAGGGCCCATCCCAGGACCCCAGGATCATGAACTGAGCTGCAGTCAGACACTTAACCAACTGGGCCACCCAGGTTCCCCTAAATAATTTTTTTAATGAAAAAGAAAATAAATAATGTGATGGGACTGGTCTATAGAATGGAGTGGGAAAGACCTTGGCATCAGAGATGCAGGAAGGCAGCTGGCTCTGAGATGGAGGCTTGGGGTCAGGAAGGTATGGAGTAGAAGCCAGGAATAGGGATGGAGGGGTATGGGAAGATGAGGGGTGCTTGCTGGGTGAATGAGAGCATGAGAAAAATAAACTCCAGATACTGGTAATGATGGTGGAGACAGCGCAGCTGTGAGTGAAAGACTTGGCTGGGGATGTCAAGGGGGGCGGGGAGGGTGGTTGCATTTGGAATCGCTCAGGTGGGAATGCTCAGGCTGTCTGTGGTATCCTTGAAAGGAACAGAAGACTCCCTGGGCCAGCTCAGCTGGGGAACTGGAAAGTCAAAAAACCAGGCTCCTCCCTCTGTCTCTCTGGGACACATGTGATCTTCCCTCTGCTCTTCTCTGCAGACCACTTTCTTCTGCTTTCTGGGAGGGGGGGGGCATGCCTGGGAGAAGCTGGAGCACCCTGGGAACCCCCCAGGGAGGCAAGGTTAGGATCAAAGCAGCTGAGCAGGAGCACCAGCTGAAAGGACTGTTAAAAGTGTCAAGAGGTGACCAACTGGATGACAAACAGTTCCTGATTTGGGCAAGTTCTAAGGTCTGCATTCAAAGAAAGCAGGAGAAAAGAGACTGGTATTAGTCTGCGAAGGAGAGGCAGGTGAAGCCCCATCCCAGCCGTGCTGATGTGGGTGAGGGCGTGAGAGCATCTGTGGCCTATGACATTCTCTATAGGATTCTTGCAAAAAAAAAAAAAAAAAAGGATTCTTGCTTTTGGGTCTGCATGCCGCCCCTCCTCTCCCCTGCCCTGCAGCCTCCCTTCCTCCTTCCCGGACTCCTTAAAAGCTGCTTTGCTGGGGCTCCTTAGAACCGTGCTAGCAAGGTCTCCAACGACTTTCTGGTTGTGATAGCCAGGCTCTAAATACTCTCCAGTTCATTCACCATTCATTCATTCATTCATTCATTCATTCAGAGAATATTTGTTATGTGCCAACTACTTCCTAGTGATAGGGATAAGATGTTGAACAAGATGAATGAGGCAGAGATTCTCTGTAGAGACAGTGTGAGCCTTTTCCTCCCAAGACACCACACATGCATCATGCACGTACATGCACACATGCGCCGGCATATGTGCTTGCTTTTTCTGCTTAGATCTTCCCCAAAGGCTCTGGGAACCCAGCTGCGGGGCATGTGATCTATGTGGAACACAGACAAATGGAGAGGAAGTTAGACCTGTAACTTAAGGCAGCTGGGGAGGAAGAGGGGTCAGACATCCTGGAGGGGGCACCCCAGATGTACACATACACATCAGCCACCTGGCCATTTGCTAGTGGCCTGGGGAGTGCAGAACTCTGAATGGCAGGCACCCCATAGAAAAGAGCACACTGCCAGGATCTCAGGTTCTGGGCCACTTCAGGCAGTTCTTGAGACAAGGCTCTTTCCAGAAGGCCAGGGAAGAACCCAGGGACCTGGTTCCAGCCTGTCAGACATGCCTGCTGTCTCAAATTCCTTCACTGAATCCTGGCCTTGCTCCTGGAGTGTGAAGCACCCCCTGCAAAGGGGAGTCTCTGGGCAGGACCCTGGTATCCTATAAATGCAAGGAGCCAGACAGTTAAGGCTCCAGACGGTTAAATACCTAAAGGTTTTGGTGATGGAAGGTCCCAGAATTTTCCTTTCCTTCTCTTACTGGGGAATTATACAAAGTAAATGAAGAATAAAGAGGAGAGGGAGAAACAAGAGGGGAGAAGGAGAAAAGAAGGAGCCCATAAGGAAGGAAGAGGTGGAGAAGGAAAGCATTTTTTAACAGAACACAGCTCTGATCACAGTATTTCCCTGCTTTTAGTAACTTCCCATTGCTCATAAGATAACCACAGCCTTCTTTACTCTCTCCCCTACCTCCCCACCCCTTTCAGCCATATGGGGGTTCTGGGGCCTGCTAGGATGTGTTCACACGTCTTGTGGGAAATTGCCCCATGGCGTTGCAGCAACTGAAACAGGGAGCACCAAAATGGGCCCATCCTAAGGAGCATAGAGACCTACAAAAAGGGGGTTTTAGTCCTGGCTCTGTGACTGTAGGACCATGAGAAAATCACAGTCTCTAAGCCTTCTTTTCTCCACCTGCTCAGTGTTCAGAGAGAATGATCCCTGCCCTGCTTCGCTGGTTATTGTGTGGCTCAGGTGAGATAAAGAACCTAGAAACCCTTTGTGAATTCTCAAGTACTGAACAAATAAAGGATTGTTCCAACTACCATATAAAATACCTTGAGAAGGGTCAGCGGCCTACCCCTTTCATCTCTCAGCGCTTTTCTAAGAACCCTCATGTCATTACAACACTTTACGCTTTTCAAAGTACTTTTATATTAATTGTGTCACTTTTCTGACTCTGTTCCCCGAGTGGCTGGGCAGGGCCGCCCCTTGCTGGGCATATCAGGGCACAGACTCAGAGGGGTGAAGTCACCAGGAGGCCCAGTGTCACGGGGCACACCGTGGCGAGCCAGGCCTGAGCTCAGGTTTCCTGACTTGGGCCCAGAGCCTGCTCCCAGCTCTTGGGGCCACTCTGCTCCCAGCTCGAAACAGCTGTCATTCTCTTTAGATTCTAAACCATCGGAAGGTACAGACAGGAACTTCTTAGGGGATTAACTTCGGCAGTTAGCATGGCCTTTGGATGGAACTATTGCAGAGGACACGTGAGCCTTTACCAGAGAGACAGGCTTGGGTGTTGAACATCTACTTGCCCTGGCCTGTGGGAGTTGGCCCTGGCTCCTTCGTCACTCCTCTGTGACAGCAGGGAGCCAAGTCAGGCCAGAAGTGTGCGTGTGGGACCACTTTGGAATCCTTCCTCCAAACACCATTTGGTGGCTCCCTGTCACTGCCAGAGGGTGTATTCGGTGTCCAGCCTCCCCGGCTGGGGAGAGGCAGAGAAACCCACGCATGCCCCCTGTGTCATCACTCCCAGCGAGAGACACAGCATCGCAGGAGAAGCAGCAAGAGGATGGCGTGAGTGCCCTCTCAAGGGGGGACCCGATGACCCTCCAGGATGAGAGACACCAGGAGGAGCTCAGAAAGGCAGAGATCCCCTGGGGATGGGGAAGTGGCTGAGGACGCTTCCCGGCGCGTCCCCCTCCCCCAAGCCAGTGTCTGGGTCAGACTGAAACGTTCCTGTAGTTTGTGAATCACACCAGGAAACCGCCCCTGCAACATTCCAGGATGCAAAAGCCAGGACCTTGGTCTGACTGCCGATTGGTGGCAGGGGACCAGGGGAAAGGACGCCAGTGGGGCCGTCTGCAGATACAGGATTCTGTGCCTTGATCTTCACACGGTGGGGGTGGGGGTGGGTGGATGAGGCAAAGGGAGTCCGGGGCTTTTCCTGTCGAGGTCAAATGTCAGAGTGGCCAGAGTTTCACCGCAACCCCGGTCTCCTGACTTTCCCCTGTAGGCACCTCCCAACTTCGGTGATGACAGTGGGCTTGGCTGACAGGCATCATCGGGAGAACCATCTGGAATTCAGGAGGCAGAGCAAGGCTAGAATGTTAGTGGGCAACACCTCCCAGCCCACCTCACCCTCGTTTCCTCTTCCTGAGTCCCAGGGGGCTTGGATGAAGCTGTTCCCACAACATTTAAAATAGTGTTTGAAAAAAGAAAACAATGCGGCGCCTGGGTGGCTCAGTGGGTTGGGCGTCTGGCTTTGGCTTAGGTCATGATCCCCGGGTCCTGGGATCAAGCCCTGCATCAGGCTCCAGGCTCAGCCGGGAACCTGCCTCTCCCTCTGCCGCTCCCCCTGCTTGTGCTCTCTTTGTCAAATAAATAAATAAAATCTTAAAAAAAAAAAAAAACCACAAGCACACACAAAAAGATCACCCTACATGCAACAACAGGGAGAATGATCTGAAATAAATTATGACCTAAAATAAATTATAAAGTTAAGCCACTATTTAAAACAATAATGTTTTTAGAGCCTCGGTGATGGTTGAGACTTCACTGCCAAGCTAGGAATGGGACAGATGGTGGAGACTGACCCCAGCACCCGAAGGATCTCACCCTGGTGGTGTAGACACTCCTGCAACAGATGCAAGATAAATGTCGGACTATGTCTGACTAGATCGTGGGAAAGAACTGATGGCATGAGGAGTCCCACTGACAACCTGGAGAAAAACATTGCAGACCTCATGACACAGGCTGGGGCAGAAGAACCAGCAGATGAAGACAAGATATCAGCCACACCAAAGAGTAGAAGCTTGCTATTTTACACTGAAATTTGGAACAGCATTTTTTTTTAAGATTTTATTTATTTATTCATGAGAGACAGAGAGAGAGAGGCAGAGACACAGGCAGAGGGAGAAGCAGGCTCCATACAGGGAGCCCGTTGTGGGACTCGATCCCAGATCTCCAGAATCAGACCCTGGGCCAAAGGCTGCGCAAACCGCTTTTGCCCCTGGAACAGCATTTTTATTTTTATTTTTATTTTTATTTTTATTTTATTTTATTTTATTTTAATTTTATTTTATTTTGGAACAGCATTTTTATAAGCAACAGAAGATCAAATGGCTTTTTTCCTTACTTTTTAAATTTATATTCAATTTGACAACATATAGCATAACATCCAGTGCTCATCTCATCAAGTCCCCTCCTCAGTGCCTGTCACTCAGTCACTGCATCCCCCCACCCACCTCCCCTTCCACAACCCTTTGTTTCCCGGAGTTAGGAGTCTCTCACTGCCGAATGGCTTTTTGAAGCAACTACTATGTACAGACAGGTTTTCTATGATAAAGTGTACACTCTTCTTATCACATACTGTCTAGTGAGTTTATAGGGTGATTCCTCCCAATTTCTCGAACATTTCACATCTTTAGACCTTGGTCAGTTGTGCTGTTATTTTTTTTAACAAGCAATTTTTTAAAAAGATTTATTTATTTACTTATTTATTTATGATAGACAGAGAGAGAGAGAGAGAGAGAGAGAGAGAGAGAGGCAGAGACACAGGCAGAGGGAGAAGCAGGCTCCATGCAGGGAGCCTGATGTGGGGCTCGATCCTGGGACTCCAGGATCCCGCTCTGGGCCAAAGGCAAGCGCCAAACCGCTGAGCCGCCGAGGGGTCCCCGCAATTTTATTTCTTTTAATGATTTTATTTATTTATTCATGAGACACACACAGAGAGAGAGAGAGAGAGGCAGAGACACAGGCAGAGGGAGAAGCAGGCTCCACACAGGGAGCCGGATGTGGGACCCCATCCCAGGACTCCAGGATCACGCCCTAAGCTGAAGGCGGCGCTAAACCGCTGAGCCACCCAGGCGTCCCAGTTATGCTGTTAAATAGTAAACACCCAAACTTGGTGGATCCTGCATAAAATTGTCAAATATTTTAGGGTACAAAAAAATAAAACAATAAAACTTTTAGAAAATAATATACAAGGGACGCCTGGGTGGCTCAGCGGTTGAGCATCTGCCTTCAGCTCAGGGTGTGATCCCAAGTCCGGGAATTGAGTTCCCCATGGGGCTCCCTGTGAGAAGCCTTCTTCTCCCTCTGCCTGTCTCTCTCTCTCTCTCTCTCTCTCTCTCTCTCTCTCTCTCTCTGTGTCTATCATGAATAAATAAACTCTAAAAAGAAAAGAAAAGAATATAGAAGAATTTCTTTGTGACCTTGGGTATAGAAAGAGTTTTAAAGCAAAACAGGAAAAGTGCTAATCAAAGAGAAAGATGGAAAAGTATGTCTGTATTCAATTTAAGGAATCCTAGATATAAAAAACACCATGAAAAGAATGAAATGTCAAGCCACAGAGAAGATACTTGCAACACATATAAGCAATAGAAGTTTCAAAGCCAGAATATAAAGGAACTCCTATAAGGACACCTGGTGGCTCAGTGGTTAGTCTGCCTTCAGCCCAGGGCATGATCCCAGAGTCCCAGGATCGAGCCCCACATTGGGCTCCCTGGATGGAGCCTGCTTCTCCCTCTGCCTGTGTCTCTGCCTCTCTCTTTGTGTCTCTCATGAATAAATAAAATATTTTAAATAAATAAATAAATAAATAAATAAATAAATAAACTCCTATAAAGCAATAAGAACAAGACAGATAATTCAGCAGAAAAATGAGAAAGAGGGGCGCCTGGCTGGCTCAGTTGGAAGAGCACGAAACTTTTGATCTTGGGGTTGTGAGTTCGAGCTCGATGTTGGGCGTAGAGATGACTTAAAAGTAAAATCTTAAAAAAAATGAGCAGGAGATATGAAGGGGTAGGTAATTCACAGGAGAAGATATGAAATGTCAGCAGACATATGAAAACATGTTTAACTTTGTCATCTCCAAGAAATTCAAATTAAAGGCATAGTGGGATACCAAGTATCTAAAACAAAGAATGTCAATATTAAGTTTCGGTTCTTCTGAAGCAACTGGAACTCTCATACACTGTTATCAGTGTAACCTTTTACATCCAGTTTGGTAAACACTTTGACATCATCTACTGAAATTGAAACTTGCATTCTCTATGACCCAGCAATTCCACTTCTAGGGACATACACAAGGGAAACGGGCTCAATGCACACAGGAGACATAAATAAGAATGCTCATAGCGTCATAACCTATAATAACCCCAAATTGGAAATAACCCAAATGGTAATTTGGGGGCAGCCTCGTGGCTCAGTTGGTTAGGTATCTGGCTCTCAACTTTGGCTCAGGTCATGATCTCAGGGTCCTGGAATCAGCTCCATGTCAGGCTCCATGCTCAGTGGGAAGTCTACTTGAGGATTCTCTTTCTCCCTACCCCTCCCTCCTCTAGTGCTCTCTTGGTCTCTGGCTCTAAAATAAATAAGTAAATCTTGTTTAAAAATGAGTATATGGGGGATCCCTGGGTGGCGCAGCGGTTTGGCGCCTGCCTTTGGCCCAGGGCGCGATCCTGGAGACCCGGGATCGAGTCCCACATCGGGCTCCCGGTGCATGGAGCCTGCTTCTCCCTCTGCCTGTGTCTCTGCCTCTCTCTCCCTCTCTGTGTGACTATCATAAATAAATAAAAAATTTAAAAAAAAGTATTTAAAAAAATTTGTTTAAAAATGAGTATATGATAGGTGGTATAGTCATACAATGAAATATTATACAGTAATAACACTATATACAACAGACACAACAACATAGATGAGTCTATCAAATAAAAGAAACAAGAAAAAAAGCCCCTTACAAAAGAATGCACACTATATGAATTATATAAACCTCAAAAACTGGCAAAACTGGGGCACCTGGCTGGCTCAGTTGGTAGAGCATGTGATTCTCAATCTCAGGGTCGTGAGTTCAAGATCCACAGTGAGTGTAGAGCTTACTTTAAAAAACAGGCAAAAGAAAACCGTACTCTTTAGATGGTAAAAGAAAAAGAAAAGCAAGCAAATGAACATTATAAAATCAGGAGTGCTTACCTTACGGAGAAAGGAGAGAAATGTGACTGCAGAGGGTCCTGCAGGGGACTACTGGGATGCTGGCAATGTCCGCTGTTTAGCTTGGATGATTGGCACAAGGGATGGTGGTTTGGGGGGGGTGTTGGTATTTTTTTGGCACAAGGGATGATGGGTTTGGGTGGTTTTTTTTTGGTATTTTAGGGGCATTTTTAAGTGGTATATTCATGTAATACAACTTTCTGAAATGTGTTTTATTCGATTGAACTATGTGAAATTGCCAATATCAACCATTTTTAACCTCCAAAATGGCAATTTCAGATGGCTCAAGCTAATATTTCATAGTAAAATCAAGTTTACATTAAGATAAGCAGCCATTCAAAAGAAAATAGAAGAAAAAATAGAAAAAAGAAAGATAAGCAGCCATTCAAAATGACTATTGTAGGGATGCCTGGGTGGCTTGGTGGTTGAGCGTCTGCCTTTGGCTCGGGTTGTGGTCCTGCGGTCCTGGGATCAAGTCCCGTACAGGGTGTCTCTGCCTCTCTCTGGGTCTCTCATGAATAAATACATAAATAAAATCTTTTGAAATATGATTATTGTAAAGGCTATTAATAACTACACTCACTTATTTAATTTTTAAAGATATATTTATTTATTTGAGAGAGAGCTCGTGCATGCACACTATCCAGTGGGGGGAGGGACAGAGGCTCAAGCAGACTCCCTGCTGAGCACGGAGCCGGAAGTAGGGGCTCCATCCCATGACCCATGAGATCAAGACCTGAGCTGGAACCAAGAGTCAGACGCTCAACTGACTGAGCCACCCAGGCGCCCACCATTTATTTATTAAACAAATGTTTCCTGAGGGCTTATGAATCAGGCGTACTTCTAAGCACTGGAATAGAGAATCAAATTCTTTCATGCTGCTTGCATTCTAATGGATTTGAAAACACAAGTGAATGAAGTGGAGGAGAGAGGCCCTGTGCAGCCATGGGAGGGAAAGCCCGCGGGCAGAAGAAAGAGCAAGTGCACAGGCCCTATGACTGGAATGTGCTTGGGAGTACTGCAGAACAGGGAGGCCAGTGTTATTGAGTCAGAGTGCAGCAAGGAGAGAGGATGAATACATGAAATGAGAGAAGTAACTAGAGACCCACCATGGAAGGTCACGTGCCCAGGCAAGGGACTTTGGAGTTTATTCTGAGAGCAATGAGAGGCCATCAGGAGGTTGAGAGCAGGAAGTGGTATGATTTGATCTATAGTTTAGAAGAAAGATTTTTGGCTGTTCTACAGAGAAGGGGAAGTAGGGAAGTGGAAGCAGGGATTCCTGTTAAAATGCCGCTGCAGTGTCCAGGCGAGAGATGAAGGTGGCATGGACCACGGTGGCAGTGGTGGTAGCACACAGTATGTTGCACTCAAGATCGGTAGATTTGATGGGTAGAACTCAGGATTTGTGGATGGATTGCACAGAGAGTAAGCAGAAAAACAGTTGATAGTGTGTGTATGTGTGTGGGTGTGCATTTTAAGATTTATTTATTTCAGTGAGAGAGAGTGCACGTGAAGGAGGGAGGAGCAGAGGAAGAGGGAGAGAGAAACTCAAGCAGATTCTCTGCTTAGCGTGGAGCCCCACCTAGGGCTCGATCTCATGACCCTAAGATCATGACCAAGAGTGGGAGGCTTAGTCAACTGCACCACCCAGGCACCCTGATAATGTGTATATTTTTTAAAAATTAGGATACACAATTCTATATATGGTACAGTCAAAACTCTTTAAAACATGTTCTTGGGGCACCTGGCTGGCTCAGGTGGAGGAGCATGCAACTCTTGATCTTGGGGTTGTAAGTTCAGGCCCCATGCTGGGTGTAAAAATTACTTAAAAATAAAATCTTTTGGGATGCCTGGGTGGCTCAGTGGTTGAGTGCCTCACTTCAGCCCAGGGCGTGATCCTGGAGTCCTGGGATCGAGTCCCACATTGGGCTCCCTGCATAGAGCCTGCTTCTCCCTTTGCCTATGTCTCTGCCTCTCTCTCTCTCTCTCTCTGTGTCTCTCATGAATAAATAAAATCTTTAAAAATAAATAAATAGATAATAAATAAATAAAATCTTTAGGGGTGCCTGGATGTCTCAGTCAGTTAAGTGACCAACTCTTGATTTTGACTCAAGTCATGATCTCAGGTTTGTGAGATGGAGCCCCATGTTGGGCTCTGCACTCAACTGAAATCTACTTGAGAATCTCTCACTCCCTCTCCCTCTGCCCCCCTCCCCCACCACTTGCACCCTCACACTTTCTCCTCCCTAAATAAATAAAATAAAATAATAAAAATTAAAAATAAAAATCTTAGGAAAACAAAACAAAACATGTTCTTAAAGTATTTTTGTAACAAGAAATTCAAGTATGGAGAAGTAGAAGAAATTCAGTTGGGGAAACAGAATATTTTCATCAATGGATGGATTACACCATTAAACCAGCTGCTGCTAATTACAGAGTAGGAATGGCTACAGAAGGTAAGGAAAGAAAGAAAGTACCTCACCCCTCGCCCCAGTCCCTCTGCCCTGCCCTGGGCTTGGAGAAAGCAAGAAAGTGTTTACTGGAGAGACAGGAGTTAATACGTTGTGTGTGTGTGGGGGGGACGTTGAAAGAAGGTGGAGCTGATCCAGGTAGGGGGCCATTTGAAATCAGAGCCTTGGGGTCCAGTACAAAGTGATAGAAAGAGCACCCACTCTGGAGTTGGAGACACTCAGCTCAAGTCCCCGGACTGCCAGGTACCATCTAAATTAATGTGAAAGTAAGATAAACATTCTGTAATCCACCTATGAGGTGTCCAATAAAGGGTGGCTACTAAGGACAGTGGTTTTTTTTATATTTAGATTTTTTTAATTTTCAGATTTTTCTATATTTTGGTGGGGATGGGGAGTTAACTCAACTCCCATTTACCAGAAAATACAGCAGACAAAGGAGAAAACAAACTGTTGGGGAAAGAGGAACTGCTATTAATGTAGACTTGGACACAGCTGGGGATCTCTTGAGTTAGATAATCTCACAGTGAGGATCCCAGACTCCGCCAGTGACTCTGTCACATAGTCATATCTCCCTCTGCTGGCAGCACTTGGTTTTGCAGGGTAACCCCAAACCCTGAATAACTAGTGTCTGAAAATTTGCAGGCCCCAGAATTACTAAGGAGTTAAAATTGCCTTCTTGATATCATCTCATGCTGACTGGTTACTGGGACCACACTGGAAGAAGATGCTGGGATGGGAATCCCCTGGGAAAGAATGGCCATTGTCACAGAAAACAGTGAAGGGAGTTTCTTCCTCCCACCAAGCCAACAATGGGTCTGAACTCCTATGAGATTCGTATTCAAATCAGGACTGAGAAGCAACCATTTTGCCATGTCCACAGGAAGCTTGCCTTGTGGCACAGGAGACAGATCACTCGGGTTGAAGGTTTGGAGTCTGAAGACTGTGCCATTTGATGGCGGGGTGTCCTTCTCTGGTCACTTGGCCTGAAGCTTGGAGTCCTCCTTTGAATGTGGGGATATTAATATTTGTTCTCTCTTGGGGTTGACATGGGGATTAAGTGAGAAATACAGGCGATAACACGTTGTTAACTGTAAATCATTCTACAAATATAAGGGTGTTTTTCTGTTTTTGTTTTCATTTTTTTACCACCCCTTCTTTGTCTTGTCTCCTTATTTCTGTGCCCTGAAGGTCTTGGAACATTCATTCATTCATTTGCTTTACAACTGATTTTGGTGAACTAAAGTGAATATAGTATCAGGCTAAGTGTGAGGAAAGGAGACACAGAGATAAAGAGCATAGCTCCTGGGTCGCTTAGCTGGTTCAATCGGTTAGGCATCTGCCTTTGGATCTGGTCATGATCCCAGGGTCCTGCTCAATGGAGAGCCTCTCCTTCTTCCTCTCCCCCTCACTTTTGCTTTCTCTCACTTTCTCTCAAATAAATAAATAAAATCTAAAAAAAAAAAAAAAAAAAAAAAGCATAGCTCCTGTCTTCATGAGGCACATTTTATGGGGAGGGAGACAGACTCAGGGAACCATAGTACAACAAGGTAGACTGCCATGAGTACTATAAGGCTAATTAAACAATAACCTATAGAATTATGAGGAAAGAAAAGATTATTTAGAATAGAAAGAATTAGGGGAGGCAAAGATGGCTTCCCAGAAGAAGTGATATTCATACAAGGCTTTCATTTATTTCATTTATTTATAAATATACTGAGCACATGCTATGTGCCAGGAACGGGACTAGTCATTGTCAAGAATGAACAAAACAGAGGCACCTGACCAGCTCAATTGAGAGAGCATGCAACTCTTGATCCTGCGTCATGAGTTTGAGCTCCACGTTGGGCATAGAGTTTACCTAGAAAAAAAGAAAATGGGGGTGCCTGGGTGGCTCAGTCAGTTAAGCGTGTGCCTTCAACTCAGGTCATGATCCCAGGGTCCAGCTCTCTGCTCAGGGGGGAGCCTGCTTCTCCCTCTGCCTGCTGTTCTCCCTTCTTGTGCTCTCTCACTCTCTCTCACATGCTTTCTCTCTATCAAACAAGTAAAATCTTTAAACAAAATTTTTTTAAAGATTTTATTTATTTATTCATGAAAGACACACAGAGAGAGAAAGAGAGAGGCAGAGACACAGGCAGAGGGAGAAGCAGGCTCCATGCAAGGAGCCTGATGTGGGACTCGATCCTGGGTCTCCAGGATCAGGCCCTGGACTGAAGGCAGCGCTAAGCCACTGAGCCACCTGGGCTGCCCTAAACAAAATTTTTTTAAAAAGAAAAGAAAATGAATGGAACAGTCTTGTTATATTTTCACAGAGCAACAAAAGTGGGCAAATAATTATCGAATTACAAGTATGCTAAATTCTATGAAAGAAAGTAAAGGGAACAATGAGAACAAATTACAAAGAGATATAAATTAGGTGGGAAAGTCAAGAAATATACCCTTAGGAATTGACATTCAAATTGAGAGCTGAAAGATGAAGAGCAGGGATCTAGGGAAAAATGGTGAGGATGAATGTTCTATGTAGCAGAGACAGACCCTGTGTAAGTGCCTTGTGGTAGGAGATTGGAGGGGAGCTGGAAAAGACCATTGAAACTAGAGCCCAGGGAGAAGGTGAAGAGTGGCATGAGATGTGACAGGAGATATGGCAGGTACCAGATTATATAGGTAGTTGGGGGTTACATTTAGGATTTGGACTTTAACTTATGCTCAATGAAGAGCATTACAAGGTTTTAAGCATGGGGTGACATGATCAGACATGTATCTTTATTTTTTTTTTAATTTTTATTTATTTATGACGGTCACACAGATAGAGAGAGGCAGAGATACAGGCAGAGGAAGAAGCAGGCTCCATGCACCGGGAGCCTGACGTGGGATTCGATCCCGGGTCTCCAGGATCGCGCCCTGGGCCAAAGGCAGGCGCTAAACCGCTGCGCCACCCAGGGATCCCAGACATGTATCTTTAAAAGACTATTTAGTAAAGAATGGGTGAGGGGAGGCAAGGGCATACCTAGGGAGACCAGACTGGAGGCTAGTGTAGGATGCCAGGCGAGAGAAGGTGGTGGTTTGTGTCATGATATTGGCTGTAGAAGTAGAGAAGTTGGTAGTTTTGACAAATATTATGGAAGTTGAATTGATAGGATTTGGTGTTCGGAGGAATATACTGGGGGTGGGGAAAGAGCTGTTTACAGGGACATTCTTGGAGGGCAAAGTTTGGAAGGAGGATGATGAGTTCAGTGTGCACAAGTAGAACTTCAGGGGCATGGGAGCCATCCAAGTGGCGATGTCCATTAGAGAATTGAATTTAAAGATTCGGAGCTCAGGGAAGTCTGGGCTGGAATACCAATTTAGAAATCATTTTGACATTAGTTGAAGTCATGAGCTATAGGGGTCATCATAGAGTGACACTGAAAGAAAAAGAGGGCTTAGGATCTTAACCGACACTATTTAATGTTAGAGTTGAAGGAGGCCAATCAGTTAGGGAGATTGAAACTGAGCAATCAGAACTCAGAAGAGCTTGAGGAGGAAAACCAGAAAAGTGTCGTAGGGTCATGAAAACCACAGAAAGTAAGTGAGAGTTTGCTAAAGAAGGAAGAAGTGGGTTATGTCAAAGACTCCTACTGAAAGGGGCCCTCTAGAATTGGCACCATGAGGTTCCTGATACCCTTTGCAAGAAGCATCTGTATTGAACAGTGGTAGGAGAAGCCATATTGAGTTGCAGAATGAATAGAAGATGAAGCTGTGTAGACAGGTACAAAATTAGAAGAACATTGCCAACAGAGATGTAGCACCAGCAAAGGCATATGGAGGTGCCCAAAACTGTGGTGTGCTTGGAGGACTTAAAGCAAACCTAAGTAGCTAGAGACTTGAGTGTGGAACAGAGAGAGGGAAGGAAGAGTGGCCGATGAAGATGCTGAAAAAGGAAACACAGGATGTGAACAGCCTTGAATTTGAGGGACAAAAGGAAGAAAAACTATGATTTCTTGAATGCCTTCTACATCCTGGGAGTTTTTATATTATCTCATTTAATACTCATGTAAACCCTGTAACAGTAGAATTCCTATTTTCACTCTTCCCACTGAGAAAATAAGCTATTCAGAGACATTTTACTTTTACTCAAAATCACACATCTTGTGAGCAATGGGATTCCAATCTCCCTCCCAAACAGGAGGATCTGGGGAAGTGCCTGCGGGGAGGGGGGGGGGATCAAGTGGGGGGGGGGAACAGGGCCAGAAGTTCTTTCCTCCAGCAGCACCACAGCATCAGGTGAGTTAGCCAAAGCAGAGAAAACGTAGTCCAAAAACCAAAGCCAAGTACAACAAGAAAATATTCTAAGAGCCAAATGGTCAGTCTATCCAAAAGCCAAGTTACCAGAGCCAAGAGAGGTTAGTCTACAAAGCCAAAACCTCACCTAGTAATTGGTCCAAAAGCCAAGTTAATCAGAAGCTTTAGAGCTTGATCAAAGAGAGGGTTGGGGAAAGCCAAGAAACTTCACAAGTAGGCGAGCCTCCAGCTAAGCCTCAAGCTTCCAGTCGAGGTTTCAGATAACACTACCTCCTCAATCTGGATTTCAGACAGGAAGGACAACTCGGGCTCATCCACAGGTGCCAATGCCCTCTACAGAGTAGAACATGGGTAGGATACTGGGTTAGTCCCTGGACTTGAGGAATTATACCTGACTTATATCCTAGAGGAAAAATACAGAGACCTCCAAAAAGAAACACCAAACACGAACCTGGTCTACTGAGGATACTCAAGAAAGCCAGAGCTATCAGGTGAACCAAGCCAGACCACAAGCCCCTATTAAGGGCTTGGTTAAAAATAAGTCTTCTCCGGCAGCCCCAATGGCCCAGCGGTTTGGCCTGAGGTATGATCTTGGAGACCGAGGATCCAGTCCCACATCAGGCCCCTGTGTGGAGCCTCCTTCCCCCTCTGCCTGTGTCTCTGCCTCTCTCTCTCTGTGTCTGTCATGAATAAATAAAATAAAAATTAAAAAAAAAAGTCTTCTCAGAGGTGACTGGTTGGCTCAATGGGTGGAGCATGCAGCTCTTGATCTAAGATAGTGATCGTATAGTAGAAATTACTCAAAAACAAAACTTTTTAAAAAAGTCTTCTCGGGGATCCCTGGGTGGCTCAGTGGTTTAGTGCCTGCCTTTGGCCCAGGGCACGATCCTGGAGTCCTGGATCGAGTCCCATGTCGGGCTCTTGGCATGGAGCCTGCTTCTCCCTCCTGTGTCTCTGCCTCTCTCTCTATATATATGTTTATCATAAATAAATAAATAAATCCTTAAAAAAATAAAAATAAATAAAAATAAAAAAGTCTTCTCATTGGCACAATAGCTCATTCCTTGTTTCATCTGAGTCTCACAACCATTCCGTAGAGTATTGTTCCTCTCCCCTTCTCCAATTGTTTTATTTTTTTAAAGATACATTTTTAAAATTTATTTATTTATTTATTTATTTATTTATTTATTTATTTATTTATTTATTTATTTAAGGGAGGTGGAGGGGAAGAGGGAGAGGGACAAGCAGGCTCCTCCCTGAGCCTGGAGCAGAGAGGGCCTTGATCCCACAGCTGAGAGGGGCTTGATCCCACAACCTGAGCCACAATCAAGAGTCGGGGTTTAACTGACTGAGCCCCCCCAGGCGCTCTCCAATCGTTTTAAACAGATGAGGAAATTGCAGCTAGAACAAGGTAAGAGATTGCCCAAAGTCACATCATTGGATGGAGATCAAAAGTGCAAGTTCAACTCCAAGCTTTGTTTTATGCAAATTCTGTCTCTCTTGCTGCTGTGGAAAAGAAATCGGTCAGGAAAGACTTCCCAGAAGACGAAGTGCCTGAACCGCACCAGCAAGTGGCAGGCCACCAAGTACAGAAGGGTGACAGTGCCCTCTGGGCAAAGGCACAAGGACGCAGCACGGCAGAGCCAGCGCAGTAAACAACACAGGGTTCTTCGAATGTGAGCCCCTTGTGGCCAAGAAGGTCCAGCTCCAAGAATGGGGCCTGGGGCTCAGCAGGGGCTGGGGAACTGCTGGAAGGAGCGAGGGAGCGAGGGAGCGAGGGAAGGGAGCGGAACGCAGATTCTCCCCCGGAGAGTACTGGAGATGAGGCCGGGAACCGGGGCCGGGGTCAGAAGTCGGCGGGGCTCGTACCCAGCAGCGGAAGAGGAGGGAGGGGGCCGCGTGCGAGTGCAGGGAAGACGCAGGAGAGAAGCAGCTGGAAGAGGTTCCAGGAGATAAGACGAAGGCCAGAAGTAAACCAGGCTGGCGAAAGGGAAGGACACAGTCAAGAAACGTTTGGGAGTCAAGGTGCCAGGCAACGCTCTGAAGGGGAGGGGTGACCTGTGCGCCTGCACCCCTGCAAGGCAGGAGCCGCCGAGAGACGGCGGACGGCGCCCCGGGGGGAACGCGCGTGGGGGATGGTAACCCCCGACCCCGCCAGGTGGGCTGCGCCCTCAGCAGTCAGTCTTCGGTCGCGTGCCCGAGGGGGAGGGGCCTCCCGGGCCGGGGAAGGCGGCAGCAACCTGCCAGAACCCCGTTAACAAAGGCAGGACTACAATTCCCAGCATGCTCGGGCCCGGTGGGGTGACGGCGGGCGGTGGCTGCGCCGCTCCCGCCTGCTGGGCGCGGGACCTGGGTGGGCCCCCGAGCCGGTCCCCCGGAGGGGTCTGCGGGGGAGCGAGCGGGCGATGCACCCCGGCCCCGCGCGCGCCGGCCGCGCCGGGCTCGCGCCTCCCGCCCGCGGCCCCGCCCCTTGCCCCACCCCAGCCGGGCGGCGGAGCCGGGGCCGCAGCGCGGCGGCAGCATCACTCTCGCCGCCGCTGCTCCGCCCCATCCCCTTCTGTTTTCCTCCCTCATTCTCCGGTGGCAGCGGCGGGGAAGGTGGAGGCAGGGGCAGCAGCAGCCGCGCAGGCTGCGATGAGTGATCCCCCAGCGCGGGGCGAGGACTCCAGGTGAGCCTCTGCCCTCGGGAGGACCGGGACCCCCGGCCGCCCAGGACCAGCAGCCCCCGCCATGGATCCCTAGAAGCGGAGGAGGAGGAGGAGGAGGAGGAGGAGAAGACAGCCTCGCCGCCCACCCCCATCCCATTTTCCTCTTCCTTTATCTCATTGTTGCCGTCGCTGTTTACGGCAGCGCTCCCTCTGCCCCAGCATGGGGCGGGCTCCGGGCACTGCCGTTCGGCCGGCGCGGCTCCCGCGGCTGCCGGGGGGCTCAGCCTGATTCTCCTGCCCTGCGGGTGCGGCGAGGACCGGAGGGCGCTGGCGGCCCGGACTGCAGCGGCGGCGGGGCCACCTCCCAGCATCCCCACCCTCGGAGGCTGCATGCGGATTGAGGAGCCGAGCCGCGCCTGGGGGCTGGGCCGGCCCCGCTGATCCGGACCTATCGAGGCCAGCAGGACCGCCCAGGCTGCGGAGGGGCCCCGGGGGCAGGAAGGAAGGAGCAGCAAGATGGCCAGTAAAACCAAGGCCAGCGAGGCCCTGAAGGTGGTGGCTCGGTGCCGCCCCCTCAGCCGGAAGGAGGAGGCTGCTGGTCACGAGCAGATCCTGACCATGGACGTGAAACTGGGCCAGGTGACCCTGCGGAACCCCCGCGCTGCCCCCGGGGAGCTGCCCAAGTCCTTCACCTTCGATGCCGTTTATGATGCCAGCTCCAAGCAGGCGGACTTATACGATGAAACCGTGAGGCCCCTGGTAGACTCGGTGCTTCAGGGTTTCAATGGCACGGTGTTTGCCTATGGCCAGACGGGCACTGGCAAGACCTACACCATGCAGGGGACCTGGGTGGAGCCCGAGCTGCGCGGGGTCATCCCCAATGCCTTTGAGCATATCTTCACCCACATCTCTCGCTCCCAGAACCAGCAGTACCTGGTCCGGGCCTCCTACCTGGAGATCTACCAGGAGGAGATTCGAGACCTGCTCTCCAAGGAGCCTGGCAAGAGGCTAGAACTGAAGGAGAACCCCGAGACCGGTGTCTACATCAAGGATCTCTCCTCCTTTGTCACCAAGAATGTCAAGGAGATCGAGCACGTGATGAACCTGGGAAACCAGACCCGGGCGGTGGGCAGCACGCACATGAACGAGGTCAGCTCCCGCTCCCATGCCATATTCGTCATCACTGTGGAGTGCAGCGAGCGTGGCTCAGATGGCCAGGACCACATCCGTGTGGGCAAGCTCAACCTGGTGGACCTGGCTGGCAGTGAGAGGCAGAACAAGGCGGGCCCCAACACAGCTGCAGGGACCGCCGCGCAGTCCACGGGGAGTGGCGGTGGTGGAGGTGGTGGTGGTGGTGGTGGTGGTGGTGGTGGTGGAGGTGGAGAGAGGCCCAAGGAAGCCTCCAAAATCAACCTCTCACTGTCTGCCCTGGGCAACGTGATCGCTGCTCTGGCGGGCAACAGGAGCACCCATATCCCCTACCGGGACTCCAAGCTGACCCGGCTGCTCCAAGACTCTCTGGGGGGGAACGCCAAGACCATCATGGTGGCCACTCTGGGGCCAGCTTCTCACAGCTACGACGAGAGCCTCTCCACCCTGCGCTTTGCCAACAGGGCCAAGAACATCAAGAACAAGCCCCGGGTGAACGAGGATCCCAAGGACACGCTGCTGCGGGAATTCCAGGAGGAGATCGCCCGCCTCAAGGCCCAGCTGGAGAAGAAGGGGATGCTGGGAAAGCGGCTCCGGAGGAAGAGCAGCCGCAGGAAGAAGGCTGTGTCGGCCCCGGCTGGGTACCCGGAGGGGTCAGTGATAGAGGCCTGGGTGGCTGAAGAGGAGGATGACAACAACAACAACCACCGCCCACCCCAGCCCATCCTGGAGTCAGCTTTGGATAAGAACATGGAGAATTACCTGCAGGAGCAGAAGGAGCGCCTGGAGGAGGAGAAGGCAGCCATCCAGGATGACCGTAGCCTGGTGAGTGAGGAGAAGCAGAAGCTGCTGGAGGAAAAGGAGAAGATGCTGGAAGACCTAAGGCGGGAGCAGCAGGCCACAGAGCTGCTCGCAGCCAAGTACAAGGTAAGGGCCCGGGAGAGCAGGGGTACTCCGGAGAGGCCCATAGGCATCCAGGCTGGCAGGATTTTCTTTGAGGGTCTATGACCTGACCTGAAGCAAGGTGTCCTCCTCAGCACAACACACTGCCCTCCTGCCAACCACTCCCCAGCCGCTCCGGGGCTGCCAGGCAGAGCCTTCCAGGAGCACTGAGGAGAACACACAAACCACACACACACATGCACACACGAAGCAAAGCAGGCAGTCTTTCAAACCAATGAGCTTGGGTCGATCTGCCCGACTGCCTGTCAATCTCTGTTGGTGGCCCTCTGAAGTGTCAGTCAGGTCCTCAGCCTCATTTGGCTGTGGGGTCTCTTGCATGGCCTTCTCCCCTGGGAACTCCTCCCTCTGCAGCACCTTCACACCTCACACCATTTTAATGATACCTGACATCTGGTTAGCACTTCCCAATTTACCAAATGCCCCACAGACGTGATCTTATTTGATCCTTAGCCATCCAGGGTACAGGTTCTTAAATCCCCATTTTATAGGTGAATAACTAAGGCTCAGAGGTGACCTGACCATGGTTCCATCCTACAGAGTGGCAGAGCTGAGCTGGAACACATGGGCCTTGTGCTCTTCTGGGACTTGGATGGCAAGGCAGGACTGGGGATGGACCCTGCTCCCCACGAAAGCAGTCCGTGGGAACCATGCTGTGCAGGACCTAGTGCTTGGTAGCCTTAGGAAGGAGATTCAGAGATCACAGAGAGGGTAGGGGAGAGTGCTGGGCTCTACCCTGGAGAACTGGAGTCTAGGCCCAGCTATGGTATCGCCCATTGAGTGGTTTTTGTGTAAGTTGCTTCCTCCTTTCCTCAAGCCTCAGTGTGGGGCTGAGGTACAGGGGCCCCTGCCAGGCCAGCCACAGACCTGGTAAATTTCATTGCTGCAGATGCCACAACTCAGTGTTCCAGGCATTTCCAGGTCCATGGATTTCTCAACACTGGGGGTGAGAGGAAGGACACAGGGAACAGGAGCTGATGACTTCCTGGGGAGAACCAAACATTGCTATTTTTTATGCCCTCACAAGTGTGCGGGCTAGGGAGCAGGGAACCCAGCCTGGGGAGGGAGAGCTTCAGCTGCCAGAAGACTGGGCAGATGAGCCGTATGCCATTGTCTGTGTTATGGGAATGTGCTGCTGCACCAGGGGCTCTGGCCTTGCATCTTTAATATTTAATTCACCTCCGTGAGCTCAGCAAGGGTTCTGCTGAGGTGATTCCTCAATGGATCAGGTGTCTGGCACCTTTGGGGCCATCCTGGAAGAAGCAAGATGTTAGCTGAACAGTTAGACTCAGCCCTCCCTGGGAGGAAAGGAATCCAGGCAATCTGGTGGTGTCCACTGGGAAATCTCACAGGGCCTATCTGTCATTGGTTTCATTACCAAGGGTACTCCCCTTACCCCTTACTTCCCTTCTCCACCCTCATTCCCCTTAAAGCTGAGAGGTAGTGGAATCTAAGACCGTAAAGAAGCACACTTCAGTCCTGAGGAAATGGGTAGAGGAGTTGATGAGAAGGATCCAGGGGATCCTTCCCATTGGGAACAATGGGGTCTCCCACTGCCAGGGACTGACTGGCTCCCCCAGTAAGATTCTTGGATCTAAGGCAATGTGGGGCACAGCTAATAGGACAACCAAGAGGTCAGGGCAGCCAGCACCAGAATTCTTATAGTAGAGGCATTGTCCACAGAGCCCTCCTCAGAGCTGGCAGAGGCCCAGGGAAACTGAGGCCTGTACTTGCCCAGGTCCACACAGGTGAGTTAAGGAGATCCCAGACTCTCTATGCTTAATCCAGCCTCTTTCCATTTCTCCAGAGTCCCAATGTCACCTGTGCTACTTGATAATCAGAATAATTCATTTTTATGTAACACTTTGATGTCTTCATCTCGGGCAACCCCAAGAGATGGATATTACTGTTCCCATTTGACAGTTAGGGAAACCAAGACTGGGGAGGTTGAGTGACTATCTCTGTGCCCCCAGCTGAGGAGTGGTAGAGCCACTGGAACCCAGGTCTCCGAATGTTCCCAGACCTGTGCTCTTCCCAAGTCATCGCTGTCCCTCCATGTTTGCTCACTGTGTGACTCAGGGCAAAGGCCTTTGCCTCGCTAGGCCTCAGGTTTCTATTCACCTAATGAGAAGTCTGACATATCTCCCTGGGGACTGAGTGAAATGATCATTATGTGCCAGGCATTCAGATGTTAGAGAGGGAGGGTGGGGGGGCTGGGAAATTCCAGGAGGGGAATGAGTCCATATCCTGTGACTTCTTGTCACACCCAGCCCAGGACAAACAGCAACAAGCAGCTCAGAGGGGAGCCTGGACAGAAGACCCCAACTTCTTCATACCCCACAAGACACTGTCTGGTTCAGCATTGGATCTTTCTAGGATAAAGGAAACAATTTGAGGGCTCTTGAGGGATCACCAGGGTAGAGAGGGGAGGAGCACATTAGAGATAATCCCAGGCTAGCCTATTTCACAGGTTTGTGCCCAAGATTAAATGAGATCATTAGTAGGAGGGGGCATTTGAAATAAGTTGAAAGCACCAAATAAATGGAGAGGCATTAGCAGCCACAGGGTGGCTTCCGTCAGTCATCCAGGGGTCCAGTGATCTCGGGAACTGACATCTTTGTTGTTAGCTTGACTCTGTTCTCCGCGCTGGCCAATCTCAAACTGCTTCACCAACAGCTCCAGAAGCAAAGCCAGGCAAGAAAGATCTAGGAGAACTCAGAAGACGAGAGCTTGGGTCCTTCCTGGAAATTAACTGAGCTTTTGCTCCACAAACACAACACACCCCTCCAGTTCCCACTTCTGAGTTACAGCATCAGCTCCCCTAATCGCCTCCCCCCAAACCCTTCTTCCAGCTCACACCACCCTCTGGGGGCAACTAAGCGGGAGCTGATACGACCTAGTGCCCTCATTCACTCTCTGACTCATCTTACAGCCTGGCTTGCCTGGCTCGCCTGCTTTTCCTGCCTGCCACCCCCAGGCTCCCCGTTTCCTTTGTTCTCCCCTCACTGTGTACAAACACCCTGCCTGTCTCCTTGGAGTCTCCTTTCATCTCTCCTTCCACATTCACTGTGGGCCTGGGGCGGGGGGGGGGGGGGGGGGGGTGGGAGGGTGGGGGGGGGTGTTAGGGTGTGCAAATGTGTGAGGGCTTGTGATTGTGCCCTGTTTCTCACTAATCATTAGCAACCCTTACTCACGTGGTATCTCCAGGGGGCTCAATAGGGGGTGCAGAAGGAGTCACAGACCCCCAAGCTGGGGCTGGGGCTCAGCAGACACAGTGAAACTCAAATGTTTGTACACAGTGCACGTGCCACAGTGGGGACTGGTGAAAGAGTGTGGATTGGTTGGGAGAAAGCCCACTTTACTCATATTTAATTGTGCAAGACATTTTCCTAAATGACTGCTTTGATTTTGAACTTTATTTTTTTGAGGGATTGGACCAGGTGATTTGTACAACTCAGATTCTAGATACTTAGAAGAAAAAGAAGAGTATCTAGGGAGGTCAGGGCTGCAGATGACACCGAAGGCTCCAACCTTAGAGAGAAGTAGAAGAGACACTGCCTGTTGATCCCCATGTAAGTAGGTCTGGAGGGAGAAGAGCAGGCGGGTCCTGGCTGGAGCCCAGCTCTGTCTGTGGTGGGTGTAGAAAAGAGACCCTGTAGAAGTAGCCCCCGCAGCCAAAAGGATGAGATCATCGCAGAGAATACAAACTGCATTGAATTTTCACTGTCTACTCTGTGGCTCCCTCTTCTTTTCCCCACCTCTGAGCATTGGGATTGACCATAAAAAGATATGCAAGAGGGAGTTTCAAGCCCCAGAAACAGCAGTAATCACAATAATAATGCTGTTTACTTAACACTTGCTACATGCCAGCCACTATGCTACACATTACATACAAATGATCTAATGTCACCCACACAAGCACCTTGTGGTGGTGTTACTCTTGCCATTTTATAGGTGAGAAAACCAAGGCCCATGGAGGTTAAGTAACTTTCCCAAGGTCTGGTGATTTGTATGTGGCAAATCTAATTAAGGCCAGGTTGGTTTAACACATTGATCTTCTTTTATGCCTAAAGATTCAGGAATATCATTTTGGAAACTGGTTGCTAGGAAGGTGGTGAAAATGGGCAGATGCTTGTGTCATGGAATTTGAGGTGACAAAATCCAATGGGCAGCTGGAAATGGATTGGTGGAGTTTAAGAGCAAGCACAAGAGTAGCGATGGAGATTGGAGGGCCCATCTGTAGAAGAGAGCTCAAATGAGACCCACGCCTTCTGTTCTCGACACTCTCTCCCTCTAGTAAATGACTCTCCCAGGGTCTCCCATCCTGGTCTCTCTGCTGGCTGTGTTTTTTAGAGTGCTATATTTAGATCATGTGCCTCAGACATGGACAGGCCTGGGTTTAGTGACTTACTAGCTCTAAGACCTCAGTTACCTCATCTATAAAATGAAATAATAACAGTACCGACATCGGTTCTATTGAGGGAATTAAATGAGATAATCAATGTTAAAGCACTTTGCACCGTTCCCGGCATGTAAGCGCAACTGTTTATTACAATCTAATGGACAGTTTCACTTGCCTTCCTGATAAGTCAGAAACACCATGTTTTAGTCTGGCATTCAAGACCTACCAGAGACTGGCTGCCATATATCTCCTCAATATTGCCCACCCAAGCAAGCTACTCCAATAGGAGCACCTCACAACCAGCTGGTCTACCCCTATTTTTTGAACCTAATATGCACCTCACTGCCTTTCTGCTGATGGCACTCTTTTTACATCCTAGATTGTCCTGGTAGCCAGGAGGTGGGAATTAGGGGGACAGACTAAGCTCAATATTAAGAACTTTTTTTTTTTTTAAGATTTTATTTATTTATTCATGAGAAACACAGAGAGAGAGGCAGAGATGTAGGCAGAGGGAGAAGCAGGCAGGCTTCATCCAGGGAGCCCGATGTGGGACTCAGATCCCAGGACCACGGGATCACACCCTGAGGCAAAGGCAGATGCTCAACCGCTGAGCCACCCAGGTGTCCCTATATTAAGAACTTATGGATACCTAGAAATGGGCTGCTTCTAGAGGTAGCAGGCTGCAATCCCTGGAAGTCCTCAAGGAGAAATGGAGTGTCAGAGTTGCTCTAAAGGGATTCATGTATCTGTAAAGCCATTGAAGTAGATGGTCTTTAAAGTCTCTTCCTCCTAAAAGCCTTTAATTGTTAAAAATACTATTTTTAAAAAAAGATTTTATTTGGGCAACCCCGGTGGCTCAAGGGTTTAGCGCTGCCTTCAGCCCAGGGCCTGATCTTGGAGACCCGGGATCGAGTTCCACGTCGGGCTCCCTGCATGGAGCCTGCTTCTTCTCCCTCTGCCTGTGTCTCTGCCTCTCTCTCTCCCTCTCTCTCTCTCTCTGTCTGTCTCTCATGAATCAATAAAATCTTTAAAAAATATATTTTATTTATTTATATGAGAGAGAGGGAAAAAACACAAGGGTGGGGAAGGGCAGAAGGAGATGGAGAAACAGGCTCCCCACTCCCCATGGAGCCCTAAGTGGGGCTCAATCCCAGGACCTGAGCCAAAGGCAGATGCTTAACTGACTGAGCCTCCCAGGTGCTCCCAAAATACTGTTTTTTTAGAGCAAAATATAAAATACTCAGTTTATCTTTTTGAAAATTAAGATAACAGGTTTAGATTTTAATGTATATGTTCAATCAATAATAAAAAAATAATTTTCAGCTTTCTCTCATGGCCAATTAGAGAAAGACAATAAGACAAGAGAGAAGAGAATAGAGAGAAAAACAGGAAAGAAATAGAAGGGGACAGGGAAGAGGGAAAAGAGAAGTGGAGTTATATAAAGGCAGGGAGGGAGAAGGAGGGAGAGGGTGGGTAGAGGAGTGAACAGCAGGGTTCCTGTGGAGAAGAAGCTCCAATAGGAGAAAGTGCTGTAGAGGACAGTTAAATACTCATCGCTGGCAGTGTGATCATTTAACAGAACTATCATGAGCTGGGGGCATTTTGTAATATAAAGATTTGACAGGCAGGAAGCATTTAAGAGTAATACATTTCCATCAGAGATTTTGGGCTTCAAGTTACATCGAGGCTCTGCAGGCCTTTTGGTCCAGTGTTGGGTTTCTCCCAATATGCGTTGGCTGGGGGAGTGTATTATAAATTGCCCTTCGTCATTTCCAGCCCCCAGATAGCACAAGACTGGATGAAGTGGCTGTGATAATGTTTTCTTTGTGTTCTGAGGACTAGAGGAAAGGCCTGGAATTCAGCTGGAGAAGAGCACCCTTCTCCCGCCATGCCCTGCCAGCCCATTGCACTTGGCCAGTCTAGCGCATTTCTGGAGCCTTCTGGGCCTGAGAGCTGCTGAACCAGGTGGCCTGAAAAAATAAGAAAATGGTCCCTCTTCCCACAAATCCAACCCTTCAGCCCTGCACACTGTGCAAGGCATCCCCGTATGCTCGAAGTTCATAGGGCATCTACTTTTATGGTTTGGTGGATCTAGAATTTTTAACATCCTGAGAAATTCCTGGGTGTTAACTCCTGGTCAGACTAAAGAGGTACTTCTTGGTTGTCTCCCTTTCCTGCCAGATGTACTCAGCAGAGGAGGACCAGGCCCTGGGCTGGTCTGTTTCTATAGCACTAGGTACTGGACCTGCAGGCTTTCTCCTTTTTCGAGATGAACCCACAGAATAGTAATGGCAACAATAGTAGTGATGATGACAGCTACAAATTTTTTTAGTGCATGTCTAAGCCAAGCAGGCTGCTGTTTTCTCTATGTGCATTGTTCTTCCTTAATCACCATGAAGTACTACTATTTTTTAAAATATTTTATTTATTTGACAGAGAGAGAGTACAAGCAGGAGAAGCAGCAGAGGGAGAGGGAGAAGCAGGCTCCCCACTGAGCAGGGAGCCGGATGCAGGGCTTGATCCCAGGACCCTGGGACCATGATCTGAGCTGAAGGCAGACACTTAACTAACTAAGCCACCCAGGTGCCCCAAGTAGTACTATTTTAATCTCCTTGTGACAAATGAGGATCCACATGCCCAGGAAGTGTTAGGGCCAGAATAGGAGCCCCCGTCTGCCTGACTCCAGAGCCCATGATCTTCACCTCCACACTATAATACCAACCTTGGAAATGAAGGATTCATGCCAGATCCCCGGCTAATAGGCCCCAGTGGGAGCTCTTGTCTGCTGAGATGCTTAACTCAACTTATCTCTGTCCTTCCGTATGATGCAAACCCCCAGCCTCTGACTCACCTGGCTCCATCCATTCATATAATCAACAAATCTTTTTGTGTACCCATGACCAAGAACATAAATCTGTAGATATAGTTAACAAAGTCTTCAAATTATTTCAATTTCTGGAAGAAATGAGAATTCACGGCTAGTGGTTATTTCTAGGAATTTTAATGGGGAAGGGAGCTTTCGATTTTCACTTTGTACTTTTTTTACTTTTTTTGCTTTTACGGTAAGCATATATTATTTTGTTAAATAAAAACTAATCTAAAAATTTTAAGAGAGAAAAAATATAAAAGAAATGTGAGGGATGCCTGAGTGGCTCAGTGGTTGAGCATCTGCCTTCAGCTCAGGGCCTGATCCCGGGATCTGGTATTGACTCCCACATCAGGCTCCCTGTGAGGAGCCTGTTTCTCCCTCTGTCTATGTCTCTGCCTCTCTCTGTGTGTCTCATGAAAAAATAAATAGAATCTTTAAATAATAAAACAACTAAAATCTTTTAAAAAATGAATAATTGAGGAAGATCCATGGTTGATAATAATTCTCAGTGATACCCAGTTATTGGCAATCCTGTGACCTTGGACAAGTCCCTTCCTCTCGTGGGGACTGTAAGAAATGATCAGTAGATGATTCCTTGCTTTCTGCACCATTTGCTGATTCACCTGAGAAGCAACAGGTTAGGACCCCAGGGTTAGAGGTCAGCCTCTAACCATTTGCTGATTCACCTGAGAAGCAACAGGTTCTGTTGCAGAAATGGTTCTGTTGCAGAAATGGTTCTGCAACCATTTGCTGATTCACCTGAGAAGCAATCACCATTTGCTGATTCACCTGAGAAGCAACAGGTTAGGACCCCAGGGTTAGATGGTCAGCCTGAATGATGGACAGTGGGAATTAGAGAGGAATGACCAAGCGTTGCCTGGGAGCTTCAGGTCATATGACCCCAGATGACCCACCCAAGCTCCTGGGCCCTGTGCCTAGGCTGTCAAATGCTGAGTCTGCACTTCATGTCTCCTTATGTCTCATCCAGTTCTGACACTGTGGCATCCTATTGTCTGGCTGGAGGGAAATAGGGGAGAAGGAGGAAGTAGGGATCAGATCTGAGGCGCTCGTGGTTTTCTCACTGAAGTGGATGGGCCAATTTTTTTCTTCCTGCTTTTCTCTACTGGGCATCCTTACCCTGCCCAGAACGAGGCTGCAAGTGAAGTCCAGGTCACCTCACTCCCCAGCCAATATGTTTCCTGATCCTGAATTGTTTTCTTTTGATGAGAGAATTCCTAGCATCCAAGAGACTGATCATTTCTGTCACATTTCGAGACATCCAAGGAGATTCAAGGCAGGAAACAGACTGGGTCTCCTAATTTCTGTTCCCCTAAGGCAAAGAATCCCTGAAAATAGCACTGTTCTTCCCTCTACCATTGCCTCTTTTATTTCGTTTTCCCTTACTGCTGGCTCCTCAAGATCTACAACCAGGGAGCCCCAAAAAGAGAAATAGGTCTTTGACAGTCAGCATGGCTATAATAAGAGATAGAAGCAAAGACCTGTCCAATAATTGTTTTGTTTTGTTCTTTGTGATAAGTCATGAGTACCTGTCAATCCACATACTGATTGACGAGTAACCTCTGACTTCTGATTGTACTTTATCACTTACCAAGTACTTTCACATCTGTTACCCAACTCACCATTCTTACCCAAAGCCTATGAGGTTTGTGGGTATTGTCTTCCATTTGACAGATAAGAAAACTGAAGTCCAGGGGATGGTGCCCTAGATTTCATAGCAAATAGGGTGGCACAGTGTGTCCTAGTATTCAGACTCCCTGACATGCCCAGTGCTCTTTACATCATCCCGCTATGGAACTTGGGAGGTGGCCTTTCCCAGGAGCATTCCAGCGGTTAGTCTCTCTCTGGGGTGCTAGGGATCCTGACAACCTCTGCCGAGCACACAATTAACATTCTAACCACTCATCTCAGAGGCCCCCGTAAGATGCCTCAGGCAGAAGCATCATCAGCAGAGATCTGCCTGTTTTAGCTCGCAGAGAAAGAAATGGTACTCTGAGCTTTCTCGATGGTTCCTGAGTCAGTGAAGGTGCAGATACCAAGTGCTGCTTCTCTCCAAGGTACCCTCCTGCCTGAACCCAGGAGAAAGCTGTAGCACAGGGATGCCAGTGGAATTAAGAGTTTGGTGTTCAAATATCACCTCTGCCATTTACTGGCTCCATAATCTTGAGTGAGTCAGTTCATCTATCTGAATATTAGTTTTCTTTTATGTCAAGTGGGGATCATACTTGTTATCTCTTATGGCTCTTATGGTGATTAAATAGGATGATTAATTTAAAAAGGACCTAGCCCAGCCTCAGACACATGACGAGTCACATCTGAGACTCGTGTCTCCTGCGGCATGTGAGAGATTAGCTGGCAGTAGCAGAGCAGAGCCTGTCTGGCTTCTCTCTGAAATCATACCTGATGGTATCTTCTCAGACAAGTGGCTGGCTGGGCCTGGCTGTCTCCACTCTGGCTTTTCAGATCAACACTTAATGAAGTACTGGGGTACTTCTTGTCTTGTACCCCAGTGGCTCCTGGAACAGGAAAGAGTGAGCCTCTGAACATCTAAGCTGGGTCTATAAACTAACATGGTCCCTGTAATGAGCTTGGCTATTAATTGTCATGGCAGCTGACCTGCCTCTAATACCTGGAATCAAGACCCTAATCAAATTGGGAAATTATGGGATGCCTGGGTGGCTCAGTGGTTAAGCAATTGCCTTTGGCTCAGGGTGTGATCCCAGCCCAGGCTCCTGCATCAGGCTCCCCACTGATGGGGAGAGCCTACTTCTCCCTCTGCCTGTGTCTCTGCCTCTCTCTGTCTGTGTCTCTCATGAATAAATAAATAAAATCTTAAAACCAAAATTGGGAAATTATTCAGAAAGAACATAGTGAATGTAGGAGCAGATACATGTCCTTAATTATGAGACTCCAGGCTTAGACTAATCCATTTCTGGGACTCAGTTTCCTAATCTGTAAAGCAAAGTGGATTGGAGCTGATGATTGGCTGAGGTCGCCTTAGTTATGCTGTGATTTATATCAGTCTCTCAAGAGTCAAACCATGGCCCTGGAGCTCCCCACCCTGTTTCTTCCACCCCCACGGCCGCTGCTTGCCTTTTCGTCACACTGGACTTATTTAGAACCAGTAGGACCAAACCCAGTCCTGTCCGCAGGCCCCACCCACCTATCTTTTGCCTTGAGGGATCACAAAGGCAGCATTAACCCGGGCATCTAAGAACTCCAGAGAACTTTTCTTGGGCACCAGAACCCCTGTATTCCCAGCCCTTGCTTAGTATCCCTCAGCCTGAAGGGGGCCTGGGGATTTGAGGCATTCCTGTCCTCCCTGCCCTCCATAAGTGATAGAACAGAGAGATCTGAGGAAAAGGAGGTATCCTCAGAAAAATGGTGAAAAATTAAAAGCAAAAGCAAAAAAAAAACAAAAAAAACTCTGTTTCTAAGCAAAGAATTGAAGTCATGCAAGACGAATTTCAGAGTGAGGGGATAAAGTGGACAACATGGGTTGAGACTAGGCAAAAAGTGGGGGGTGAGACATTGCACCTGGATTGGGGCCCACCCACAGATTTCGAGCCAGGACCAGCCCCCTCTTCTAGCACAAGACAGGCTCTGTCAGGCAGGCTTGGCTGATAGTGTTGGGCTAGGCAAGTGGGCAAGACTTGGCAAGTCACCAGAAAGGCAAATTCAGTTGTCATTCAGACCACGTCTGTGCTGGGTCTCAGCAGGACTAGCAGAGAAACGTAGGGGCAGTGGACAAATGGAATGGGGTGATAATGGACAATCAGACATCACCCAGAATTCTCTGCATGGAGCCCAGGACCCAGCCAGAAGGAGAAATCCTGAAGCAGACTTGCACGTCCAAGGAGGAGATTTCCCCTGAAGGTGGAAGAGCAAGACAAACAGAGAGAAATCTGTCCTGGGAATCATGTCATGGGGGCTGGGAAGAGGCTTAGAACTTGGGGGTGCTAATAGTCTTGGCTGATACATCAGATTCCAGGCCTGACTGGCAGCTCAAATTCTGCCTGACAGTGTCCAAATGGGTTTCTTGAATCCAGAATTTTGAATGAGAAGAGTGTGGGACTAGGTATGAGTAGCTGGAGAAGCTGGAGGTTGAGCAAAGAATTGTTTTGAATCAAAGGTCTGTGTCCTTACTTAAAAATCACCAAGTTGGGGGCCTAGATGGCTCAGTCAGTTGACCATCAAATCTTAAAAAAAAAAACAAAACAAAACAAAAAAAAAAAACCTCACCATAAAACTCACAGGACGCCTGGGTGGCTCAGTGGTTGGGTATCTGCCTTCAGCCCAGGGCGTGATCCTGGAGTTCTGGGATCGAGTCCCACATCAGTCTCTCTGTATGGAGCCTACTTCTCCCTCTGCCTATGTGTCTGCCTCTCTCTCTGTGTCTCTCCTGAATAAATAAAATCTTTCTAAAAAAAAAAAAAAAGTCACCAAGAAACAAAATAATTAAAAAAACACATGAAAGGGGTATGTTGTGAAAAGAGAGATCAGACCTCCAAAGTCCACCTTATTCTATAGAGAACATAAAATAAATGGGGAGGCTCAGTTTTATATCTATGATTATAGCAAATTTTAAAAATGATGATAATGCCTATGACACTAATAAAAGTTGTTCCATTATTTATTGCTGGCAGTAATTTAAGTGGTATAATCTATTAGAAAGGTAACTTGGCAGTATGTCTTAAGATAGACAAAATGTTGATGATCCTTCATCAGATCCTAAAATTTCCTTCTAAGAAAGTCATCTAAAAAAACAAAAAAATTGTATGTACAAGGGTGGTTTTTTTTTTTTACAAGGGTGTTTATTGTAAACAATGTACACAACCAAAATATCTTATAAAAGGCATTTTTTAAAATTTTTATTTATTTATGATAGTCACACACACAGAGAGAGAGAGAGAGAGAGAGAGAGAGAGAGAGAAAGGCAGAGACATAGGCAGAGGGAGAAGCAGGCTCCATGCACCGGGAGCCCGACGTGGGATTCGATCCCGGGTCTCCAGGATCGCGCCCTGGGCCAAAGGCAGGCGCTAAACAGCTGCGCCACCCAGGGATCCCCCCAAAATATCTTCTAATAGGAGTTAATTAAATATATTTAAATTATCCACCATAAATATTATGCAATCATTAAGTTTATAGTCATAAACCTTATGGAAGTAACAGCAAATTCTGGAGGGATTTGATAAAATGGAAATAGCAGGACATGAGCTTATATTTATACCATGTCTATGATGTGTATTTGGAAAAAGTTGGAACAACAGGAGAAATAAAAGAAGCTGATTAGGTAAGGGATATGTGAAATTTTTTCTAATTTTATCTTATTTCTGTAGTTTTTTGATATTCATATTTTTTTTCTAAAAGAAAAGACAAAATTAAAAATAATGTCCCCAGGGAGGTTCCTGGTTGGCTTAGTCTGTAAAGCATGCAGCTCTTGATCTTGGTCCTGAGCTCGAGCCCCACATTGGGCATAGATCTCACTTAAAAAAAAAAAAAAAAAAAATGTGTCCCTAGAATCCCTTAATACACTCTTAGATATTTAATACAGTCCTCCTGAGATAACAAATTCCATAAATTTATGACCTTCTATAAACAGTAGAACCTCTCTTTATTTGTCCTAGAAGCCCAAAGTATAAGCTCTTCTCTGTGTACCAGGGTTGATCGGAAAAGTGTGGGTCATTCCTTTTCACACCTATTTTATTTTATTTTTTTGGTTAAGTGAGCTCTATGCCCAACCTGGCTCGAACTCACAATCCTGAGATCAAGAGTCCTATGCTCTGTGGATTGAGTCAGCCAGGCGCCCCCACACCTGTTTTGATCGTATAGTTTCCAGGTCTATCCTCTTAACCTTTCTTTGTCTTTGTACGCTGAAGAATCCTATTTTTTAATAGCTCTTGGATGGTTTTAGCTGTCCTTCTCTGGATCTCTCTCCTGCACGTCCCCAGAGACCGCAGCGAGGCAACTACACACAGTACTCCAGATTCAGCTGCATCACCATTTTATATTAGGGTCGAATGATTTTTGTTTTGTTTCCAAAAACCCTTCGTGATGGTGCCTGGCCAGATGCGGGTGGCTTTTTTAGCTCTGACAGCGTATTAAGCCAATGTCTTCTGGGAACAATAGAGAATTACTCCCCCACCCCTTGTTTTTCTTTTTCTTTCTCTCTCTCTCTCTCTCTCTCTCTCTCTCTCTCTTTTTTTTTAGCTTATAACTGACTGCTCACAGCTCTCATTTAATAAGTAGAGCTAGGATTACTTTTTCCCAGAATGTAAAACTGTAACTGAAGCTCATCTGACATTTTTTGTCAGCTCAGGCAGCCTAGAAATTGTCTCGAACGTTACCATTATGAGGATCTGGCGGTGTCTGTGGAGCTGGGTATCTGGCCAGTGCTCTCTTTCTTGCATGATTTCTAATGGAGATCAGTCCTGTTCTTTCCTATCTGAATATTTTTCCATCCAGAGAGATGCCTGGGTGCCTCTGTTTCCTTTCCCTAATCCACTCCCCTCCCTCATCTAACTCGACTAACCTCTGATGTAGAACCAAGCCAGGAGCATTTTTACCTCCAAAGTGCTGGCCATGGGCTTCCCCAAGTACTGGAATAACCATGGGGATTAGGCTGACACGATTTCCTCCTGCTGGAAACGTGTGGCTTTGCTTTTAGCAGGTTCTGCTTCCTAAAACATTGAACAGAAAGAATGTCTGGAGTAGACGGGCTTTGAGGCCCACCTGGGCCTGGATTCTCCATTTAAATTTCGCGGCCATGATGTGACCTTGGATGGATTACTTACCCTGTCTGAGCTTTCGTGAGGAAAATGATGGTGCTAGTGGGATGCCCCTTAAAGCACGTCACACAGGCCACCTGGGGATCTCATTACAAAGCAGTTTCAGATTCACTAGGTCTGTGTAGGGCCTGAGATCTTTTTTTTTTTTCTTAAGATTTTATTTATTTATTTGAGAGAGAGAGCACGCGTGAAAGAGCAGAAGTGGGGGAAGGGAAGGGCAGAGGGAGAGGGGGAAGCCGACTCCCTGCTGAGCAGGGGGAACTCAATCCCAGGACCCCAACTGAGATCATGACCTGAGCCTGAAGGCAGAAGCTTAATGGGCTGAGTCACTCAGGCGTCCCTGAGATCCTGCACTTCTAATGAGTATCCAATACTGATTTCGGGGGACCTCAAAAAGCAGTGATTCCGTAATAAGAACCTTTGAAAATTTTGATGTGGACCTTATCATGGGCTCCCCAGGCCTTTTCAGTCTGATTGGCAGTGGGGTGTAGCCTGGGCACTGGGCTGAGTAAAAGCTCCCAGGGTGATTCTAATATACATCCAAGTTTGAGACCCACTTAAAGAGTTATTAGAAGTAAATGTGAGAGGTGTCCGGGTGGCTCAGTCGGTTGAGTTCTGCCTTCAGCTCAGATCATGATCCCAGGGTCTTAGGATGGAGCCCCTGGGGATGCTTCTCCCTCTGCCTACTTGTGCTCTCTCTCTCTCTGTCAAATAAATAAAATCTTAAAAAAAAAAAAAAAAAAGTAAACGTGAAACACCTAACCTGCAAAGAAGACAATGGTTTTCTTCCTCCTGAGTCCTCAGCCTGTTCTCGCTCCACCCCAGTCCCAGTCCTTCAATCAGTCAGGAAAACCAGGGCATGAGCAGTTGCCCTGTGCCGTCCTTTCTAGACTCTTCCCTGGAGCACCTGGCGCGGGAATTCTCACAGCCAGTCCTGAGGGGAAGGGCCCAAGCTAATAATGCTATGTGGCCCGGCAGTGGGAGTTTTAAAAGCTCCCCAGTAATGCTAATACAGCAACCAAGTTTGAGAAGTAGGGTCTTTATGCGGTGACAAAGAGTGAAGAACACTGGAATGACATAAAGCACCAAGGGGAAGTACAAGGACTCTGGGCTGAAGTGTCCCAGAATAGGAAACCAGGCCAGACACCAGGTCCCCCAAGGTCTCGTGACCTGGTAGGTAGAGGGATCGGACAACCGAGGCCCCAGCAGGAGGGGCTTTCCTCCAAGTATGAGAGAGCTGCTGCTTTGGTTCCTGCCTCCCTCTTCACACCCTCCCCTCCCTCCTGCCAGGTTTCCCAGGTGCTCAGACCTGCTGCTCTGCCCTTTTGTCCTGCAACAGTGAGTGTGTTGGTCAGTTGAAGGAAGAGAAACTTGGATAAAGGATCAGTTCTATTCTGTATAAGAGAGCCCAGGAAAAGGACTTGGACCCCACTCTGGGGCTACTCCAGGGATTCATTTCAGTTTATCAAACATTTATTGAGCACTTACTGTGCGCCAAGCACTGTGCTAAGCCATGGGACCCTGAGATCTGAGTAGGACATGATTCCTGCCCTGAAGGAGCTCATAGGGGAGACAAGATGTAAGCAATAATGGTCCATGATGGGAAAATAATAGGAATGTGCCCTGGTTCTTGAGGAGGCCCAAAGGAGGAAAGGTACAGATTTGAGGGAATCAGAGAACCCATCCCAAGATGCTCAAGCTGGGTCTTGCAGGCTAAGGAATGGTTTTCTAGGTAGATGTGGAGTGGGAAAAGAAGCCCAGTGTTGTGAAAAGGCACAGCACATGCAGGGCTGGGGTGCAGAGCACATGTGGGGAGTAAGCAGTACGAGGAGGCTGGGAGGCTGGACCAGGCCACAGGGTATGGCACTGCTGCAGACTTTGGGTTCTATCCTGCAAGGAATGGAGGTCTGTTGAATACTTTGTAAGCAGGGGAGAGGCACATTCTGACTTGTGTTTCTGGTAAATGCCCCCAGGTGGCATGTGGAGATAGATGAATGGAAGGGGAAGCTGAGGCAGGAGGGAGCTGATGACAAGAATTCAGGTGAATCATGAGGATCTCAGTGAGGTCAGCAGGTGCCATGTGGGGGAAAGGTGGGAATGATATGAGCCCTAACAAGAAGGCAAACTTGATGGGATTGATGTCTGGCCCAAGGAAGGGAGACATGAGATGCATGCAGGGCCAGGCCTGGGATGCAGGAGGTAAGGTGCATAGGGCACAATATGTAAGGAATCATTCACTCAAAGGACAGTTCAGGTGCTGGCCTTGAGTGAGAAGGAAGAGTCTAGAATGAGTTCAGGCTTGTGATATGGGGGTGAGCTGGATGGTACTACTGGAGGAAGTACAAGCACAGCAGGTGGCAGTGGTGTGGCAGTGAGGACAGGCAGCTGTCAAGGGCCCCTGGCTCTGCAGCAGCTCTGCCCTTGGCCTCTGAGGCAGTGAGGGCCGCTCTGACTGGCCTGTTTTGCTCAGTGTCCAAGGGCATCCTCACACAGCCCAACCTTTGACTGTCCTGCTCTGTCCCCAGTGATGGGGCTCTCCCAGATAGCACAGGGGCCCCCTGCCCCCACATTGTACAGCACCCCCTGCTTTGACAGCCCTCAAGCAGGTCAGCTGGTTCCACTGGGAAAAATTCTAGTGGGGAGGCAGCCAGTATCTTCTGGTGGCTCAAGGTGATTTCAACCTTCCGGGAAGCCTGCAATGAAATCAGAGGACAGCTGGAGTTCCCTGGGGCAGCACCCTCTGATTAGCAAGAGTGAAAATGCATTTTATGTAGTCACAATTTACCCAGCTTATACAAATCCATTACCAGTTAAGCCCCATATTCAACTAGCCCCTATGGCATGTCTGTGCCAAGCACTGGGCTGAGGGCTTTCACGCAGCATAGGGGCTCACAGGGCGGGACCAGGGGTGGTGGGTTCAGATCTCACCTCTTTGTTAACCAGCTGCAGGACCTTACACCAGTTACTCTCAATTTCTTCACTTGTTTAGAGGGAAGAGTAATAGTAGCTTTCTCTTAGGGTGAGGATGGAGATAGTGTTGGCCTTGCCCTTGCATTTAGTGCAACCCAGATCTTTCTGGCTATCTCCAAGGTTCACACTGTTTCTGGGGCCTCATATTGCCCCTTAGTGCTACAGTCTTCTCCCTTTGGCTTGTCTTCTGCTTTGCATGTCAGCTGGAGATGACACCTGTGTTGAGAGCCTTCTTGGGTTGGGGGCCAGTTAGCTAAAGAGTTGGTCTGCCCGGTGACCATATCTCTGCTCCCCACTCTTGAACACTAGGTGGGAGCTGAGTGCTAGGATTCAAAAGCCTGCACACCCCTCCTAGGCATGGTGAACCAACCTTCCATCTGTATCCAAAGCAAACAGATCAGTTGCCTATATTCCCCATGGGATGCCCTCTCTTTGCCTCACCTAATGAATGGTCTTATCGACATGAGAGCCTCGGGCTGGAGCCCAGGAGGCTGGAGGGGAAACTTTGTCCTCGGGGAGGGCCATGTGGCCCCATCAGGGGTACATTTTTTGTCCACTCCTGGAAGGACCACAGAGCAGGGAAGCCAAACATCTCAGGCTGGCGGCCATACTTTGAAAAGCCCATCCCTTAACCCTTCCGTGTCCCCAGGCCATGGAGAGCAAGCTGCTTATTGGAGGCAGGAACATCATGGATCATACCAATGAGCAGCAGAAGATGTTGGAACTGAAGAGGCAGGAGATTGCCGAGCAGGTAGGGCTGGGAGCTTCCGGTCTTGTGGGAGTGCATGGCCTTGATGTCTTGTCTGGAGGGCACAGGGCAATGAGCCATCATGGATTCAAGCTCCCTGGAATCCAGTGCTAAGAATCTAAGACATGCAGCCCTGGATCCCAGGGGTCCACCAGCCCAGGAGTGGGCCAGGGCCGCTGCCAGCTGATGGGTGAGAGAAATGGTGGCTCTCCATGGTGATCAGCCCCTACAGGGCGCCTGGTATTAGTCCCTGGGCATTCCACAAGGGTGTCCGTTTTTTGCCAACGGTATGATTATGTCCTAAATCTTCAAGAATCACAATTTGTTCGTCCTACCAGTCATCTGTGATACCACATGGGGAGAGGGTGAGGCTGCTGGGAAGTCAGGATGATGGGAATCTATGTCGGCTTGACACTCCCACAATGTGCCAGCTGTTAGGGCTGGGGTCTCCATCCACAGGGGGCAGTGCCTGGCAAAGACATGGCCATATGAGCTAAGAAGGTCCAGAGAGGCTCCAGGGGCCATGGGCCATAGGACACTCTCTTCTCCTTCCCAGCATCTGTAGCCACAGTGGAGTGAGATCCCATGATAGGCAGAGTGAACTTGTCCCCTGAGCTCCCTTGGCCCTCCCCAGTACACGCTGCCCCACTGAGCCCCTATGCCTTGCCTCGGCCTAGAAACGCCGTGAACGGGAAATGCAGCAGGAGATGATGCTCCGCGATGAGGAGACCATGGAGCTCCGGGGTACCTACACGTCCCTGCAGCAGGAGGTGGAGGTCAAAACCAAGAAACTCAAGAAGGTGAGATGACGCGGCGGGGCAGGGAAGGGCCCAGCAGCCTCATGGGGCCTGGATTCTGGGACGATCCTGGAGAACCCAGAGGGTTGCTGAACCCAGAGCAGGCCAGGCAGAGGCCCAGCCACAGTGGCAGTTTCCAGGGACAGATTATTTCTTGGTGGGTCAGGAGCAGGACAGCAAGCTCTGCGCCCTCCACACCCCCATTTTTAAGAGCCCCTGGAGAGACAGGAGTAGGATAGGTCACCTTCCAAAGTGGCTCAGGCCCCCATCCCTCTCTGAGCCTTGCACCAGCAGTTCTGTATTTCGGTCCTGATTCTGACTCTTCCCGTCGCTAGCTGTGTAACTGTGAGCAACCACGTGCCCAAGTTACCTCTTCTCTAGAAAGAGGGTGTTGGGACTAAAGATCTCTCAGGTCCCTTTCAGTGTGAACATGCCACAGTGCTGACAGCAGCGGAGAGGGGGCAGGTAACTGGCCCCCCAGCATAGGACGGACAGGGGGGCAGGAGGGAGATTCAGACTGGGTGGGCCTCTCCCCCTGGACTCAGCTGCTAGAGCCTAAGCCTGCAGAGTGGGGAGCCAGGCTGAGGGACAGGGGCCTCCCCGCCATGCTGTGTCGCCTCTGAGCAGCGCCTGTCCCCGTGCAGCTCTACGCCAAGCTGCAGGCTGTGAAGGCAGAGATCCAGGACCAGCATGACGAGTACATCCGCGTGCGGCAGGACCTGGAGGAGGCGCAGAATGAGCAGACTCGGGAGCTCAAGCTCAAGTAAGGCCCCCCCTCTCCCCACTCCTGGTCCTCACTGCCATCCCTCACTCCCTGGCCAATCCCTGGGGGGCTTATTTCCTTCCTCCAGGCCTCATTCCACCCATCTACTCCCTGAGGAGTCCATGTCCCTTAGAAATAGAATGTGTCTGTTTCCTTCTCCTTCCTCTGTTCTGCCATAATGATGAATCCTCCAAGGTGCATGCTGGAGCCTGGGTGCAGCCAAGAGTAACCCCTAAGGCCCTGAGTCTACCGTCTTTGCACTGGAAGCAGTGATTTCAAGTTCTGGGATTGCTGTAGGGACCCTCTCTTCCAACTTTCTGGTTTTCCCATCACCTCTGCTCCCTCTGCCTCTTTGCTTCTTGCTTCAACCTTCAACGCATGTGGTTGTGTGGTCCATCACCCCCCAGTTCCCATCTCTGCCTCATTCCTGCTCCCAGGTACCTGATCATCGAGAACTTCATCCCCCCCGAGGAGAAGAACAAGATCATGAACCGCCTTTTCCTGGACTGTGAGGAGGAGCAGTGGAAGTTCCAGCCACTCGTGCCTGCTGGAGTGTGAGTCTCGCTGCCTGGTCTGGGCCCTGCGCACCTGCCAGCCCACCCCAGGTTGGGGGGTGGCCAGGGGCCTGTGGGGAGTCAGAGGTTTCTGTGGATTTGGAGACAGGTATGGAAGATGCGGATGGAGATGGGCTTTTCAGGAGCTGACATAGGTCTTCGTGAAAGAAGGGTGTTCTCCCCAAAATGAAGTGTCTCAGGTGCCCCTTGAGGGACCTATGGAGGGGAAGAGCACTCAGCATTTTGGCAATCCCAGTAAATGATCAACGTTTGGTCCGTCTGGTGAATATTCATTTGTCGGGTGCCAAACCCAGCAACAATAGTTCATATTGCCTGACTGTGTTGGGCTCTGTATACAGGACCCTACGGACAGAGGGTATCAGACGCAGCCAGCGCTCGGTGCAGTCAGGAACGCAGGGAAGCGATCGGCCTGGGGGAAATGACGGAGGTTGGCCCAGTCTTTATAACCTCGCACAGCTCAACATTGAGCTGGTGATTGAGCATTGGTGGTGATTCAGCATTTCCACCTGTTTCCATAGAGCCTCCTGCGTGGGTATAGTTTGCATCCACTGGCTGGGCGTGTAGCTCCCTCTGCTGGTGGCCACGGAGAATGAGACGATACTCAAACCCAGCAGAGGGACTGCCTCCCTCAGCGGAACCGCTGCCCCTGAATTGAAAAATCTGGCTACAGAGGTGTCCAGGAGGCTGGATACCAAAGCACTTCCCTGGAGCTTCTTTGCTCTCTCTATCTTAGGAACGTTAAGGCCGAGATAGCACAAGGTTCTCCCCAAAGCTGGGTGGGTCTGTGGCTTCTCCCTGGAGCATCAGATGCCTACTTAGTCAAAAGGCTGACCCTGCCCAAGCTGACACTATATAAGTGGCAAGTTCACGAGTAGAGGACTTTTCAATGATGTCACTTTGGACCTTAGTAAAAGCTTCCAAGTGATTCTGCAAGGGAAGCCAGGCTTGAAAGCCACTATTCTAGTGCCCTTTGCTGGAGGGAGATGCTGGTGAGGCTTCTGGTCTGTTAAGGTTATTGATTTTGTACTCAGAAAAGTTCTTCAATTGAAATTTTGTGAGGGTGCCTGGCTGGCTCAGCCGGTAGAGTGTGTCACTCTTGACCTTGATCTTGGGGTGGTGGGTCTGAGCCCCATGTTGGGTATAGAGATTACTTTAAAAAAATTTTTAGGGCAGCCCAGGTGGCTGAGCGGTTTAGCGCCACCTTCAGCCCAGGGCCTGATCCTGGAGACCAAGGATCGAGTCCCACTTCAGGCTTCCTGCATAGAGCCTGCTTCTCCCTCTGCCTGTGTCTCTGCCTCTCTCTCTCTCTCTCTCTCTCTGTATGTCTCTCATGAATGAATAATAAAATCTTTAAAAAAATTTTTTTTAAGATTTTATTTATTTATTTGAGAAAGCACAGGTGGGGTGAGGGGCAGAGGGAGAGAAAGAGAGGAAGCAGATTCCCTGCTGAATGCAGAGCTCAATCCCAGGACCCTGAAATCATGACCTGAGCTGAAGTCAGCCACATAACACACTGAGCCAACCAGGTGCCCCCCAAGATAATTTTTTTTAAAGATTTTATTTATTTATTCATCAGAGACACAGAGAGAGAGGCAGAGACACAGGGAGAGAGAGAAGCAGGCTCCAAGCAAGAAGCCTGATGTGGGACTTGATCCCAGAACTCTGGGATCACGCCCTGAGCCAAAGGCAGATACTCAACTGCTGAGCCACTCAGGCGTCCCAAAAATAAAATTTTTGAAAAAAAAAAAAAAAAGTTTGCAGGTGGAGGAATTTCTTTACACTAGATAGAGATGGGATGAGAGGCTCTAAGAAGGCATGTGTTTTTTTAACTTTTTATTTTAAAAAATAAGCATTGCAAGAACAGTGCAAAGATTTCCCATATACCCTTCATCAAAACTCACTGGATATTGATGTTTTGCCACACCCTGCTTTTTTTTTTTAATTCATGAGAGACAGAGAGAGAGAGGCAGGCTCCATTCAGGGAGCCCGACGTGAGACTCAATCCTGGGTCTCCAGGATCAGGCCCTGGGCTGAAGGCGGCGCCAAACCACTGAGCTACCTGGGCTGTCCCACCACACTCTGCTTTATTAATTCCCCATCGCCTAACCATTTGAGATTAAGTTGCAGACATTTTGATCCTTTACCTGCATTTTCTAAGAATGAGGACATTCTCTCCCATAACTATAATTCAATGATCAAATTCAGAAAATCTTATATAGACACAGTACTATTATATAGGCAATATTCAGGTTGAGCCAGTTATCCGAATAGTGTCCCTGAAGGCAACTTCCGTCCTCTTGACCTGAGCTGGTGCATGGCATTTAGAGGCAATGCCTCATGGTTCTCCTTTAATCTGGAACTGAGAAGAGATCTTAATTGGAGATTTGTAGTTTCGTGCTTCAGTTTATCCATTTCTCTGAATAGTTGGCATACACCAAAAAATCATTCACAGATTTTTATTTATTTTATTTTTTTAAGATTTTATTTATTTATTCATAGAGACACAGAGAGGGGGGGGGCAGAGGCACAGGCAGAGGGAGAAGCAGGCTCCATACAGGGAGCCTGACGTGGGACTCGATCCAGGGTCCCCAGGATCAAACCCCGGGCTGCAGGCGGCGCTAAACCGCTGCGCCACCGGGGCTGCCCTCATTCACAGATTTTTTTTTTAAGATTTTATTTATTTATTCATGAGATACACAGAGAGAGGGAGAGAGAGGCAGAGACACAGGCAGAGGGAGAAGCAGGCTCCATGCAGGGAGCCCGATGTGGGACCTGATCCCGGAACTCCAGGATCATACCCTGGACTGAAGGCAGGCACTAAACCGCTGAGCCACCCAGGGATCCCCTCATTCACAGATTTTTTTTTTAATTTTTTTTTTTAATTTATGATAGTCATACAGAGAGAGAGAGAGGCAGAGACATAGGCAGAGGGAGAAGCAGGCTCCATGCACCGGGAGCCTGATGTGGGATTCGATCCCGGGTCTCCAGGATCGCGCCCTGGGCCAAAGGCAGGCGCCAAACCGCTGCGCCACCCAGGGATCCATCATTCACAGATTTTTAAAATTAAAACAGGTGGGGCACCTAGGTGGTTGGTTGGTTAAGCGGCTACCTTCAGCTCAGGTCATGATCTCAGGGTCCTGGGATCAAACCCCAAGTAGGGCTCTCCACTCAAAAGGGAATCTCTTCTCCTCCCTCTGCTGCTCTCTCTCTCAAATAAATAAATAAAATATTTTAAAAAGAAATAAATGGGGCACTCAGTGCTCAGTGCGCTTTCGCCGCCGGCCGCCCAGGGCTTCCTGAAACCTGGATCGAGTCCCACAGCTCCCGGCATACCTGCTCCCCTCTGCCTTTGTCTCTGCCTCTTTCAGTGTGTTCCTCATGAATAAATAAATAAAATCCTAAAAAAGAAAAAAATGTAATTCAATAAAATTAAAACAGCTATCTTAAAAGTATACTTTTAAATCATTTTTAAAATAGATACCAATCATACTATTAAAAAAAAGAAATCTCTCCCTCGGCCTGTGTCTTCTGCCTCTCACTCTCTCTCTTGTGTGTGACTATCATAAAATTAATAAAAATTAAAAAAAGAAAAAAAAAGGATCCCTGGTGCGCAGCGTTTTGGCCCTCCTTTGCCCAGCCATCTGGAACTCCAACGAAGCCCACTCGGCTCCGATGCATGAGCCTGCTCTCCCTCGGCCGTGTCCCTGCTCTCTCTCTCGCTCTGGGGGTACTAGCATAAAATAAATAAAAAAAAAAATAAATAAATAAAATGAAATCCACCAAAATCGAAATTGACTCTTTGCTTACTCTTCACTGTTGACTTTTCCTATCCCCTCATCTCTCTCTCTGCGGGAGTAGGGGAATCTGTACCCTGGACATGCGCTTCGTGTGCCTTTAATACCTGCAAAGGGTTTGCAGGGCATGAAGCTTAGTTGCCTTATCTTCTTTCCCACATCTGTCTCTCCATTAAGTCTTACCCTCCCTCCTAACCATCTTTCCAAAGGAAGGTAATGCAAAGAAAGTTTCAGTGTTTTCCTTCCACCTGAAAGCCGGAAAACTGATCATTTTTCAAAGACTCTCACTGGCTGACCTAGTAATATGGTCTTTTCTCAGAACTTCTGGAAGAATCATTCTACATATGCAACTTAACAGAGTTGGCCCCCGCAGCCTGCAGGATTGTTGTTCGTTTTGGTTTTGGTTCAGAGAGTGAGATACATGCAAGCAAGAGAAAAAGAGAGAAAAGCTTAAGCACTCCAGCCCCATGCAAAAGCCCTTTATACAGGGCTTGGTCTTAAACAACCATAATCCTGACCTGAGCTGAAACCAAGAGCCACCCAGGCGCCCTGCCAGTCAACTCTTGAAATACTCCATATATTATCTTTGGAAGGGTAAAACCCCCTTTTTTTTTCCTCGCCTAGCGCTGTGAACACAACTAGTTGATAACACAGCCTTAAACCATCACAACAATTTGGTATTAAAGTCACTTTGAAAATCCATTATGTGGGCACCTGGTTGCTCAGTAGGTTAATGCTGTCTTTGCCAGGTCATATCCTGGGTGAGCCCCACACTGGCTCCCTACTTAGCCTAGCTATCCTCCCTCACCCCCCACCTCTCTCGCCTCTCTGAAATAAATAAATAAAATCTTATTAAAAGAAAGACCTTTTCAACCAGCTCCAGAAAAACTACTCTACAAATATAAACTTTATGTTTAGTTTCGCAAATTTTAGTTTATTTTTTCATGTATTTAGACAAAATTGTCCTTCTAGGTAATATTTACAATGTCTATAGCCATTTAGGTCTTAGTTCACAAAATTCTTTTGGTAACTTTAGCCTTGGCCCTTGGTAAGCACCCTAGATTCTTTTTTTTAAATAATTATTTATTTTTTATTTTATGATCGACATAAGAGAAGAGAGCAGAGACACAGAGAGGAGAAGCAGCTCATGCCAGAGCCCGAAGCAGGACTTGATCCCGGACTCCAGACGCGCCCTGGGCCAAAGCAGCGCGAAACTGCTGAGCCACCAGATCCCCCTAGATTCTTTTAAAAGCATCGTGGTGCTGTATAAAGACACTGACTTTGGATGTAAACATTCTTTTTTTTTTTTTTTTTTATTCATAAGACAGAAAGAAGAGGCAAGGCACAGCAAGGAGAACAGGCACCAGACAAACCTGACATGGACCTCATCCGGGGTCTCACAGGATCACGCCCTGGCTTACAGGCCGGCGCTAAGCCGCTGCGCCAACCGTGCCTGCCTGGATTTAAGAACATTCTGAATTCCGAGTTCCCTATCCTCCATGACGTGTGGCCTGGAAAGGTTGTTTTCTTTAAGAGTGATTTTATTTTATTAGGAGAGAAGCATGAGTTGGGATGGGGTTGGGGCAGAGGGACAAGCAGATCTCCACTGAAGCCATGACCCTACTGTGCTCAATCCTAAAGACCCTGAATCATGACCTGAGACCAAAATCAAGATTGGCCACTTAACCAACTGAGCCACTCAGGCACCTCTGGAAAAAGTTGTTTGTTTTGTTTTTAAGATTTTATTTATTTATTCATGAAAGACACAGAGACAGAGAGAGGCAGAGACACAGGTAGAGGGAGAAGCAGGCTCCATGCAGGGAACCCGATGTGGGACTCTATCCCGGTGCTCCAGGATCACACCCTGGGTTGAAGGCGGTGCTAAACTGTTGAGCCACCTGGGCTGCCCTGGAAAGCTTTTTAACCTCACTGAACCCAAATTTCTTCACCTGTATTTTTTTTTTTAAGATGTTATTTATTTGAGAGAGAGTGAGCAAGAAAGAGAGCACGAGTGGGGGAGAAGCAGAGAAAGAGAGGGAGGAACAGACTCCTCACTGAGCAGGAAGCCCGATGTGGGGCTCTGTCTTAGGACCCCGGGATCATGACCTGAGCCAAAGGCAGACACTTAACTAACTGAACCACTCAGGCACCCCACAAATTTCTTCACCTGTAAGGTGGGATAGTAAATGTACCCTGCAGGATTATTGAGGTTGAAATGGGCTAATGCGTGGGAGGCTCCAGGCCACAGAGGAGATGATCAATGAATGGTTGCAATCATACTAATGAGCCAATATTATAATTACAGGGATGCAAGAGAAGCCAATTTGCCTTCATCCCATAGAAGTGCCGGAAAAGGACAGTTTGGTTTACTGTTTTTGTCTCAAATTCTGATTTTTTTTATTCAAGCTATCTCCAAGTTTAGAGAGGGAGCATTCCTTGCTCTAAATAGAATCAAGATAGATAAACTTGGGGATCCCTGGGTGACGCAGTGGTTTAGCGCCTGCTTTTGGCCCAGGGCACAATCCTGGAGACCAGGGATCGAGTCCCACGTCGGGCTCCCTGCATGGAGCCTGCTTCTCTCTCTGCCTCTCTCTCTCTCTTTCTCTCTCTCTCTCTCTCTCTCTCTCTCTCTGTCTGTGTGTCTATCATGAATAAATAAATAAAATCTTTTAAAAAAATATATATAGATAAACTTGTTTCATTATACAGGCAAAGTTGATCCCAGTAAGAACATTCTCAGCTCTGGGTTGAGTCCCTAGCTTTATTCACAGATCTGTGACAACTGAGTTGGATCTAAAACAGGGAGAAATTCCAGCTGCCCCCAGGCAGGTAGGGCTGCATCGAGGGAAAGAGTAGAGTAAGCAGAGGGACGCCTGGGTGGCTCAGTAGGTTAAGCATCTGACTCTGGATTTCGGCTCAGGTCATGATCTCAAGGTTCTGAGATCCAGCTCACTCTACCCTCAGCAGGGAATCTGCTCGAGGATTTTCTCTCTCCCTCTCCATCTGCTCCTCCCTCGTGCTTTCTCTCTCTAAAATAAATAATTAAAAAAATAAAAAAAAGTAAGTAGACATACAGGAGAACGCTTCAGGGTGGCCTGCGGGGATAGAGGGACCAGATCGCAGAGACAAGTCAGATTTGCTGTGGCAGATGATTGGGAAAGACCTTAAAAGAAAACTCACCCTATGATGTTGGATTCTGATTTTCAGCACCAAAGAAGAGGAAAAGAAGGGGATACGACAGCTGATCATGAGATTGGGGTCAGCCCCTAAGACAGAGCTGAGAGATAACTTTTTAATATTAAGGGGAAAAAAATACTGGGATAGTAATAGTCATATAGAGGAGGGGTCATATGACAATTCCTAGGATCTACTGGGCAGGTAGTTATTGTGGGTCTCTGCTGGGAGGGGCGGCCACATGCAGAGGCAGGCCCCTGCTCCAGTCTGTCAGCCACAACCTGCTTTACTAAGAGGGATCAATCATGGAAAGTAGGCCTGGGGCAGAAGAGGGAATAGATGGGACGTTTGGTGTCCCAGTTACAGACTCCCCTCCCCCAACCCCTTCTTCCCGCATGCCACCCAGAATAGCCCTGGCGTCTTTATTGGGTCAGGCTGCCAATTCACAGTGATCCACACTGCTCTGCTTGCCCAACCCTGTCCCCCTGTCCTATTCCCAGAGCTCACAGCCTTCAAGACGCTCCCAGCCCCAGCCTGTTCCCAGGTTCTCTGAGAGACAGTACAGCATCCTAAAAAGAGTATTTGGGAAGGTCCAGTTCCCAGTGTCTTCCTTCATTGTTCAACCATAGGCACAAAAGGCATTTTGCTTGCCTGAGCCTGGGGCTCCTGGCCTGCCCTTGACTACACCTCGGGAGGTTGTCGCAAAATTCAAATGGGATGTGTTGACGCACCTCATACACGATAAGGGGTTATGTTACCAATTTTTGTCCTCTGCCCTTGAGCCGTCATGGAGCTGCTGCTGCACACATCCACAGCCTCGCTGTTCCCCAACCCCCTCCCCCAGCCCCCCCGCCTGGGGCCACACAGCCACAGAGGGAGCTGGGGCTCCTATGATTTCATCATTCTCTGCTTTTATCCATAAAGTGAGGTCAGAAGGGACCCCTAGGTAGGCTCTGGCCCTCTTTTATACGCTTGATAAAATGAACCACAAGAATGTCCCTTCTCCTTACTCTGCCGCAGAAGGCAGGCCTTGTTGCAGTCAGCTCCTACACTGCTTGTTCTACTGGACAAGGACAGGATGTCCTGTCTATGAATTACTCGGCCTGTTTCTTCTGTCTTCTGTCTGCCTTTTGGCTTTTTTATTTTTTTCATTGCTCCTTTGTATCCCTGCTTGAAATTAGCAAAATGGATTGAGACTAAATAATCATCACAGCTGCCATGTGTTGAGCCTCTGCTGTGAGCTGTGCTAAGGGCTTATCTTGCTTAATCTCAGCAGTTGTGGGTAGCAGGGAGGAGATAGCTGAGTCTCAGGTATTAAGCCACCTCCCAAGGTAACGAAGCTTTCAGGGGCAGAGCCCACATTCAAACTCAGCTATGTCTTACTCCAAAACTTGTATTATTTTGTTTTAATGGAAATACTTTCTTGATTTCTTTTGTCTTTGTTTTGAATAATAAAAGTTAATACCCCACACCCACCAAACTGCTAGAAATAAGAAGTCTGTCATATTGTGAGGTGGCTAGGATAGAGAGCATTGGAAGCTTTCTGTCTTTTTTTTTTTTTTAAGATTTTATTTATTTATTCATGAGAGACACAGAGAGAGAAACAGAGGCACAGGCAGAGGGAGAAGAGCAGGCTCCATGCAGGGAGCCCGATGCGGGACTCAATATCAGGACTCCAGGATCACAGCCTAGGCCGAAGGCAGGCACCAAACCGCTGAACCACCCAGGGGTCCCTCATTGGAAGCTTTCATAGGTGTGACCATTTTGAAAAGCAATTTGGCAATATCTAGTAAAGTGGAAAATCATATACGCTGCCATGGAACCATTCCATTCCTGGGTATATACTCCAGGGGAACTGTTGAATATGTACTTGAAAATACCTGTACAGAAATGTTCACAGTCGGGGCACCTGGGTGGTTCAGTCAGTTAAGCATCTGCCTTCAGCTCAACTCATGATCCCCAGGTCCTGGGATCGAGCCCCGCATTAGGCTCCCTACTCCTCGGGGAGTCTGCTCCTCCTTCTCCCTCTCCTAAAGCTTGTGCGCTCTCTCTCTCTCACTCACTGTTTCAAATAAATAAATTAAATATTGTAAAAAACAAACAAAAAAGGAATCAACCTAGATGTCCATCAACAAGAGAATATTATATATATATTTATACACATATATATGATGTTATATCGCAACCTTTAAGATAGTATAAGTAAACTTTAATAAATCTGATCTAGACATGCATGGATAAATCTAAAATTTAAAAAAATGTTCGTTGGGGATCCCTGGGTGGCTCAGTGGTTTAGTGCCTGCCTTCAGCCCAGGGTGTGATCCTGGGATCCTGGGGTCCTGGGATTGAGTCCCACATTGGGCTCCCTGCATGGAGCATACTTCTCCCTCTGCCTGTGTCTTTGCCTCTCTCTCTCTCTCTCTCTCTCTGTCTCTCATGAATACATAAAATCTTTTTTGTAAAAAAAAAAAAAGGTTTGTTGAACACACAAAAATGCAGCATGTACACCCACTGTTCAGATTTTAGAAACAGGCATACAGATACCCATGTATATTGTTTATGTATATCCACATACATAAATAATGATAAAAACATGCACTGCATTGCTTAGCACCAGATTCAAGAGAGTAACTCTGGGGAGGAAGAGATAGGAGTCTTAAAAGCTAGTCAGCTTTTTTACATTTTAGATCTCTTTTTTTTTTTTTAAGATTTTATTTATTTATTTGAGAGAGAGTGCAAGAGAGCACAAGCAGGGGGGGCAGACAGAGGGAAAGGGAGAAGCAGGCTCCCTGCTGAGCAGGTAGCCCAATGTGCGGCTCCATCCCAGGACCCTGGGATCATGACCTGAGCCAGGGGCAGATGCTTAACCATCTGAGCCACCCAGGTGCCCCTACAGTTTATTTCTTAAAAAAAGATTTAGAGTAAGCATAACAAAATGTTACACAGATGATTTGACAAGGCCAAATGGTAGGTGTACATATCTATATTATTTTCTGTACTTCACTAAATGTCCGAGATAATTAGATATAAAGTAATACATTTTTTTTATTAAAAAGTTAAGATTTTGCAGAAGGGCATAAAGATGACAAAAGTCACCTGTAATCACACCATCCAAAGACCATAACTATTTACATTTTGTTGAATACCCAGACTTTTTTCTAAGCATATACACACATCCATACACATTTCTTTAAAAACAAAACAGGGCAGCCTGGGTGGCTCAGTGGTTTAGCACTGCCTTCAGCCCATGGCGTGATCCTGGAGACACGGGACGTCAGGCTCCCTGCATGGAGCCTGCTTCTCCCTCTGCCTGTGTCTCTGCCTCTCTCTCTGTGTGTCTCATGAATAAATAAATAAAATCCTTTTTTAAAAAAAAGTGGGGCGCCTGGGTAGCTAAGCATCCAACTCTTGATTTTTGCTCAGGTCATGATCTCAGGATTATGAGATCAAGCCCCACTTGGGGCTCCACTCTGGGTGTAGAGCCCGCTTGAGTTTATCTCTCTCCCTCTTTCTCTGCCCCTCCCCACCCTCCTCTCTCCCTCTCTTTAAAAACGAAGAGAATCTTCATCCTTTTGTTTGCTTTTTTTTTTATTGCATCGTGGTAATCTTTTCATGTGACATGGAACTACATGATTTTAACAACTGCATCATATTCACATAGCTGACTAATACTTTGGTTCCTATCCTTGCACATCTGGGTTGCTTATAGTGCTTTACAATTGTAAGTGATTTTGCAGCAAACATCCTTGCATGTAAATGTCCCCATCTCTGATTATTTCCTTAGGGAAATTTCTAGAAGTGGGAGTTTGGGTCAAAGCATATGCACTTAAAAAAAAAAAAGAAAAGAAAAAAAAAAGCATATGCACTTTTTTAGAGCCACACCTGAGTTGTTTTTTTTTTTAATTAATTGACATGTTCACATTATAAAATTCAACAGTAAAAGTGTATAGTTCAGTGGATGTTAGTATGTTCACAAAGTTGTATAGACACCACTGTCTAATTCCAGAACATTTTTATCACTCCAAAAAGAAAGCCCCAACCCATTAGCAGTCCCTCCTCACTCTCCCCAATGCCTCTAGCTTAGGGCAATCACCACTCTACCTTTTGTCTCTGTGGATTTGCCTCTTCTAGATGCTTCATATAAATGGAATCATACAATAAGTCTTTTATGAGTCTTTTATGTCTCTCTTTCACTTAGCAAAATATTTTCAGGGCCCATCCATGTTGTAGCATTTATCAGTACTAAATTCCTTTTTACCTTTTTATTGCTGAATAATATTCCATTTTTTGAATATGACATAGTTATTCATTTATTAGTTGATGGGCATTGTTTCTACTTTTCGGCTATTAGGAATAATGCTACTATGAACGTTCATGTACAACTTTTACCTTGGCATATGTTTTTGATTCTCTTGACTATATATTGAGTAGTGGAGATGCTGGATAATATGAAAACTCTATTATTTATTAACTTTTTGAAGAACTGATAAACTCTTTCCAACTTGGCCAAACCATTCCCTCCAACAATGTATGAAATGTATGAAAGTTCCAATTTCTCTATATCCTCACCAACATCTGTCTTCTTTGATTATAGTCATCCTAGTAGATGTGAAGTGGTATCTCATTGTGGTTTTGAGATACATTTTGGTAAAGATGTTGAACATCTTTCAAGTGCTTATTGCCCATTTGTATAATATATTCTTTGGGGAAATGTCTATTCAGATCCTTCATCCATTTTTAAATTGGGTTGTTTGTCTTTTGATTGTTGATTTGTGAAAGTTATTTATTTTTTTTAAGATTTTTTATTTATTTATTCATGAGAGACAGAGAGAGAGAGGCAGAGAAGCAGGTTCCATGCAGGGAGCCCAATGTGGGACTCCATCCCAGGTCTCCAAGATCATGCCCTGAGCTGAAGGCAGATGCTCAACTGCTGAGCCACCCAGGCATCCCCTGTGAGAGTTCTTTATATATTTGAGATACAAGTCCCTTATCACATATGTGACTTGCAAATAAACTCTTCCACTTTCTAGATTATCTTTGCACTTTTTTTTTTAAGATTTTATATTTATTCACAAGAGACACACACACAGAGAGAGGCAGAGACACAGGCAGAGGGAGAAGCAGGCTCCATGCAAGGACCCCGATGTGGGACTCAAATCCCGGGACTCCAGGATCACACCCTGGGCCAAAGGCAGGCACTAAACCACTGAGCCACCCAAGGATCCCATCTTTGCACTTTCTTTCTGATGTCCTTTGAAGCACAAACTTTTAAAAAATATTTATTTATTTAGAGAGAAAAGGGAGAGAGTGCAAGTAGGGGGAGGGGCAGAGGGTGAGGGAAAGAGAATCTTAAGCAGACTCCACACTGAGTGTGGAGCCCAATGAAGGGCTCAATCTTGAGACCTGAAGATCATGACTTCAGCCAAAATCAAGAGATGGATACTTAACCAACTAAGTAATCAGGGGCCCCAAAAGTTTTTAGTTTCAGTGAAATCCTGTTTATCTATTTTTTCTTTGGTTGCTTTAGCTTTTGATATCATATCCAAGAGACCTGATCTAGGGTCATGAAGATTTACTTCTGTCATTCTAAGAGTTTTATAGTTTTAGCTCTTACATGTAAGCCTGTGATCTATTTTGAGTTAATTTTTATATATGATACAAGGTAAGGATCCAACTTCATTTTTTTTGCCTGTGGATATCCAATTAATTGTCTCAGTACCATTTGTTGAAGAGACTGTTCATTCCCCATTAAGTGTTCATGGTGTCCATATAGAAAATCAACTGATTGGGGATCCCTGGGTGGCGCAGTGGTTTGGCGCTTGCCTTTGGCCCAGGGCGCGATCCTGGAGACCCGGGATCGAGTCCCATGTCAGGCTCTCGGTGCAAGGAGCCTGCTTCTCCCTCTGCCTGTGTCTCTGCCTCTCTCTCTCTCTGTGACTATCATAAATAAATAAAAATTAAAAAAAAAAAGAAGAAGATCAACTGATTGTAAATATAAAGATTTATTTCTAGACTCTCAATTCCACTCCATTGATCTATATTTCTGTCCTTATGCTAGTACCACACAGTCTTGATTACTGTAGGCTTTGTATTAAGTTCTGAAACTGGGACATGCGAGCCCTCCAACTTTGTTCTTTTTCAGGATTGTTTAGGCTATTTTGGGACCCTTGCATTTCAAGCCTGATTTTTAATCATTTTTTGTGCATGTGCTAACAAAATAAGAAGAATGCAAAAAGCAGAACCACTAATTATCAATGATTTTGCATAGTGTGTGGAATCAGCATATGAATCTGAAAGCTAAAAGAAGATTGGATTTCCTTTCTTTATTTCAGCCTTAATCAAACCTTTTTACTGTGGGGGGAAACAGTGGAAAAACAAAAGTAAAGGAATACATGTTCCCTTGTGTTATGATAGTTTTTAGTTCTCCAGCTCTATCAGAACAATGAGAAGGAAATTCCTGTGAACCAGGGTCTGCAGAACCTCCTGCCTACTTTGAATGATACGTAATTCTTCATATCATTTTCTCCATCTTCAAAAGAAATCCGCTCTAATATAGTCTCTTCCCCACAGCAATAACAGCCAAATGAAGAAGCGGCCAACATCTGCCGTGGGCTACAAGAGGCCTATCAGCCAGTATGCTCGGGTTGCTATGGCAATGGGGTCCCACCCCAGGTACAGGGTAAGAAGCTGGGAAGTAGAAGGAGGGGAAGGAGCGAGAGCCCAAGGGAGGTGATGCTCATAATCTCTGCTTGCTCTACCTATCTCATCACCTTTGCTATGCCCAATATTTACTGAGTGCCTAAGAGATAAGAATCATCAGAGCCCCTGCTCATGTCTATCTGATGTTCCCACCACAGGCTGAAAACATAATGTTTCTGGAGTTGGATGTGTCCCCTCCAGCTGTCTTTGAGATGGAATTCTCTCAGGACCAAGAACAAAACCCCCGTGCACTACACATGGAGAGGCTCATGCGGTTGGACAGCTTTCTGGAAAGACCTTCTACATCTAAAGTTCGAAAGTCCAGGTCCTGGTCAGTGCCACTGTGGTCAGAGTGGGCAAGGGACTTAGGAGGCAGGGAGTTGAGGCACAGAGACTCTATGGGGTGCTTGAGGCATGGAAACCCTATGGGCTGGTTGAGGTTTTGGTTGTACCTGTGAGGCCTTAGGGAGGGTAATAACTGGGATCATCAGGGAGGGGTTCCTACAGCCACAGGATGAGGGAAAGGCAAGTCCTTGCTTTTCTGTTTCCTGCTGTCTACCAACCTCCCCACTCACCCACCTCATCCCTACCCTCTGCAGGTGTCAGAGTCCTCAGCGGCCTCCACCCTCTACCACACATGCCTCACTGGCCTCCGCTGCTCTGCGCCCTACAACAGTGCTAGACCATGAGTGACCACCTTCAGTCAGGCTGCCTACCCAAGAGCCTCCTGGGATGGGGAGCCAACCCTGGATCATCTCACCTGACGCTCAGTGTGTGTGCGTGTGTGTGCATGTGCGTGTGCGTATGTGTGAGGGGGTGAGAATCTGGCAGACCATGCATCTGCCTGCTTTTCTTAGCCTCCTTTATTTAATTAATGTTATTTATTTGTGGAGCTCAGCCGTGGGGGGGGGGGGGGAGATGCCCTCGCCTGAGCCTGCCGTGGTCACTGCATAGCCTCCTTCCTTTCCTTCTGACTTAGACACCCCCATGTCAGGCTTCCAGCTCCTCCCCGTCAGCTGCTCCCAGAAGGGAAGGTGGCCAGTGCCTGAGAACAGAGTACTTTTTCTACCTGTCTCACTCTGTAATCCATCTCCTATGCTGACGGTGAGCAGTGCCAAAGCACTTTCTGGGACTAGATAAAATGCTAGCTGTCCACAAAGGACAGGAGATGTCCTGGCAGTGTTGGGCCTATGCTCCCAGCAAAAAGAGCCCCGCACTCTGCTTTCTGGACCTCAGACAACCTCTTTTGGCCTCTTGGGCTCCTTTTCAAGGACTTACATGACCTCACCGACACAGCCCATGCTCTTCAGCTTTGGCAAGAACTCATGGCTTACCCAAACTCTGCTCCTGGCCACCTTCCCAACCTTTGGATGGGAACTGTGAACCGACCAGTTGCTGCCTGCTTCGGACCTGCAGAAAACGAAACAGCAATGGAGACAACACGGTTAGTCATCTAAGGAAGTCCCTTCTCTGAGTCCCTTCGTTTCTGTCCCCTCGGAGAAGTAACTTGGGTTAACAAGCGATCAAGCCAACTCCCCATTTCGGAGACACTGCTCCTTCCTGCTTTGGTCATTTTCCTTGGCAGCTGCTTGGATCCCACCCAGGTCATGGTGGGAGTAATCAATGTCATTCTCCCTGTGGCTACACAAAGGTATCGGAATCTGCTGTTTCCCCTTCATTTAGCACAGGAGTCAGAGACCTAGGCACAATCTGCCAGCTTTGCCTATTACTCCTGTTCCACATCGCATTTGTTGAGCTCTATTTTGTTGAAAATTGATCCTTTCTTCAGCATTGTGCAAACTCTGGTCCCAAGGGAAGTACTCCGCACCTCCCTCTGTGACTTCCGAAGATTTCTCCAGGTATCTCAAGTAATAAGTCAATTTCTACCAAAAGAAAAAGACGAGAGAGAGAGAGATTTTTATTGATTTACCTTTTTAAGTGTGTATTTTGGTAGAGGAGTGAAGAAGTAATCATGAAAGAAACAAGTGGTTTAGGATTTCAAAATGTCCTAAGAGTGGGAGTCTCTTGTTCCCAGAATATAAGGATTCTAGTCATTGGGAGAAAAGCATGAAACTGACTGAGCTGCTTGAATTGGATGAGTGGGAGGTGGGAGTGGGGGTAGGGGCTGATTACCTGGTTCTTCTCTTTCCATCTGGAAGTGAACGCTTCCTGCACGGTTCAAGTTGCACTCTGAGGACCGAGCTATGGTTTGGTTTAATTCAGTGTTGCTGTCATTCTGCCATAGTTACTGGATTGGATGGTTGGACAACTCAATTGCCATTTGCTCCTGTCCTTCAAGGAAGTAGCATTTTTCATCAGAGCCCAAGAGATTATTTGAGACTTAGAATTCAGATCAAAGGTTTGGCTGTGTCCGGGACAGGAATCATGTGTAGAAATCCCCCAGGTGGCCGGGACACAGGGCGACTCCCTGCCTACATTGAGCAGCCTTTCCCACTGACCTTTCTTGTTTGTGGATGAACAGCACGCGTCACTCCCATTCATCACTTGGACACATCAACTCTGCATCATCTGGTCGCTTGACCCTCACAGTCTTAGAGCACAAAATACCCAATTTCACCATCCCCAGTCTGAGGGCTGGGCCCGAGGTGTGTCGGAGGAGGAGCTCCTGCCTGCGGTTTTGTGTACGTGTGTATGTGTGTGTGTGTTTGTGTGTGTGTTTACTTCCACAGAGGACACTCTACACTCGGTGTAACATATGCTGGGAACAGGGCCACTGGGGTGGTTGGATCTCTCAGTCTCTCTTCTTTCCCTTTTGATGTATCAAACATTTGATTGACAAAGTTAAGGGCCTTGATGAGGACCAAATTTCCATGTCTGTTGCTATGGTCTTTATTTAGGACAACAGTTAATGCAGTGGCCCATTCTTGTCACTCTATACATATGACTATACAGGACATATGTAATATATAAATATATATAAAAAACATTACCCTCTGTCTCCTTGGCTTCAGATGAGGCCTCTTTGTTGAGCTGAAATGCACCTGCAGCTTGGTGCTGCCGGCAGCCTGCAGCCCAGCCCTGTTCAAATTAACAGTCGATAATAAAGGAATGAGTATCGTCGCAGAATTGATTGCCTGCCTTCTCTTCCCTTTGTTCTTCCTTATACTCGCTTTTGCATTTTCTCCCTTCTTTCTTCCTTGTTTTTCCAAGAGGGGTTTGAGAGTATTTGGAGCTCAGCTGCAGTTACCAGCATCTTGGGGAAGAACGGGTTGCTTAAAAGGGACTCATCTGTCCAGCAGGGTTGAGGCAGGTCCCAGGCTCTAGCCTGAAGTCTGTGCCAGAGCCATGGCAACAGCTGTTCATGTTCTGGGTGAAGAGTCCCCACTTGGTTAATTCTGAGCTATTAGCAGATGTCAGAACAGCCTAGATGTCCAGATTAGCTGTCAATATCATTTGACAGCTCTGCTCCCCCATTGATCAGCCAGGAGAGATGAAAGCGGGTAGTAATGTGTCCAAAGCACCTAGATGTGCCTGGCATATGGTGAGCACTGAATTAAAATAGTTTAAAGACTAATGTGCCATCTCTCTTCCCAGAGCTTCTTTCCCTCCCCTCCTGATCCTGGCTATTGGTTCCCTGCAGGATGGAGTTCTTAGGGGAAATGAAAAGTAGTTGCTGCTAACAAACAAACACAAAGCCCCTGACTCCCAGGGCTGCACTGTGGTTGGCCTGGTGCTCACAACTCAGCAATGAGCTGGTTGATTTGGCACTGGCAATTCTCCTGGTGGGGCTCCGTGCCTTTGTGCCCTGCGCCAGCCCAGAGTGCCAGGGCTGGCATGGCTCTGCTGTTTGAGATTTGCCAGGTGTCGGGTTAGGTACTTTACATGCGCACACTCCCCTAATCCTCCCGTGTGGAAGTTATTGTCACTGGTTTACAGACAAGATTTAGGAAAATTAGCTAACGTGGCTAAAGACGTGTTGGTTAGCAATGTGGCTGGATTTCCACATTCAAAAGCCTGTATTTTTTTCCCTTCTGTGCCACACCTGAAGCCCATCTGTACCTCAGGAAAACTGATGAGCACCCTGTATGGTTTTATAAGTAGTGGGAGCCAGGGACAGGAGGACAGTGGTTGGAAATAAAACCAAATCTTCTAAACCTGAACATAGAGGTCCTATTTTTAAAACCACTCATTTCGGGATCCCTGAGTGGCGCAGCGGTTTGGCGCCTGCCTTTGGCCCAGGGCGCGATCCTGGAGACCCAGGATCGAATCCCACATCGGGCTCCCGGTGCATGGAGCCTGCTTCTCCCTCTGCCTATGTCTCTGCGCCTCTTTCTCTCTCTCCCTCTGTGACTATCATAAATAAATAAAAATTAAAAAAAAATTTAAAACCACTCATTTCTCCTTTTAGCAGCAGGATCACCTGTATGGCTGACATAGGTGGTTTTCTAGAGCTTCACAAAACAGCCAGATGGTAGGAACTCTCTCCCTTTGCCCAGGTCTCTTGTTGATAAATAAGCTGCCATGTTCCACTTCTTCCTCCAAGGCTGGGCACCTGATCTCCAGAGGGTGGGCTGTGTGTTCATTAGAACTCTTGGCCACTACTAGAGATTCATTTAAGCTGGCCTGAATGAAATAAGGACCCAGAAAATCATGCCATGGGGATGCCTGGGTGGCTCAGTGGTTGAGCATCTGCCTTTGGTTCAGGTCATGATCCTGAGGTCCTGGGATCGAGTCCCACATTGGGCTTCCCACAAGAAGCCTGCTTCTCCCTGTCTGTCTCTGCCTCTCTGTGCCTCTCATGAATAAATAATAAAATAAAATAATAAAATGAAATAAAAAGAAGAAAAGCAGGCCTTGGGCCCCAAGGGCAAGTATAGAACTGGTCCTCAGGAATCATCTAGCATTGGGGATTCAAACACTGCAAAGACCCTCTCTCTTTCACCAAATTTCTTTCTGTGTGGGGTCCGTGCTCTTGCCTCAGCTGCTGCAGTTCTTGATGCAGAAATTACGTCTGCCAGCAGCTCTCTGTTTACACGATGCAGTCATCCGGAGAGACTTAGAATCTCAGTCCTAGTGCCAAATTCATGGGAATGTGATTCCAATTCAGTGGTTTGGGTCAGGTGGGTGGAAACATGATATATGAACAAGACCTCCAAAAGTTCTACTGCTGTAACCATGTGTATGGAGGGGGGGTGGAAATAAAGAGTTTTTTCCAGAAAGATGGTGGGGGTAGCAGTGGGGAATGGAGTGTGCTCTGCACAGCTGATAAAACAGATGTCCATGACCAGGACACCCATCATCCAGGATGGCTTCAGAAAGTTTTCTTACAGCGTGATCCAAGGCTCACCGGCACCAAAATTAACACCCTCAGACATTCTACTTCATTAGGTTGAGGATAGATCCACGGGACACACACTATAGGTTGCCTTTCCGTTATTCATTCTTCCTTTCTTCCTTATTTACAGAAAGGGTTCAAGGAGATCAGTGTACCCAACTGAAAACACTCATCTTCCTAGACTCCCCTGTAGCAACAGGTGGCCATGTGATGTGGTTTTGGCCAAGCAAACGTAAATGGAAGTCGGTTAGGAATTTCTAGAAATGGCACGCCTGGGTGGCTCAGTGGTTGTGTATCTGCCTTTGGCTCAGGGTGTGATCCTGGGGTCTTGGGATTGAATCCCACATTGGGCTCCCCTTGAGGAGCCTGCTTCTCCCTTTGCTTCTCCCTTTGCCTGTGTCTCTCCCTCTCCCTCTCTCTCTGGGTCTCTCATGAATAAATAAGTAAAAATTAAAAAAAAGGGAATTTCTAGAAATGTTTTTGCTTTCCTGATAGAGACATCACCCGTTTTTCCTCTTCCCCTTTCTTCTTCCTTTCTGAAACTCAGATGTCCCTCCTGGGAGTGCATTCTCTCATTGAACAACTATTTACTGAGCACCTGTTACCCGTGTGTTTGGTCCAGGCATTCTTCTGCTGGGAATACAGCCTTCAACAGAATAAACTCGAATAAACAGAAGCCCCTGCCCTCCCGGTGCTTCCACTCCAGGTTGGGGAGGAGACACTGAAGGAGAAAAAGCAGAGAAGGGAGAGATGGGGAGCTCCCAGATGGTTGGGGCAGGGTGGGAGGAGTTGCCCTTTTTAAAGCCTTAACTAAGAAGGTGACATCTGAGCAGATTTCTGGAGGTAGGAAGTGGCCTCCAGGAGGGGAAAAACAAATGCAAACTTCGTGGGTGGGAGCTGTCAGGCTTGTTCAAAGAGCAGCAATCGTATTGCAGCCCTGAGGCAACAAGCACAACACTTAAAGGTTGATGGGGTGGAAGACTGGAGAGCAAATTCCTGCTGAAGTCTGCGCAGCTGCTGCACCAGCCTGGGTCTCCCACTTCCCGGTTAGAATGACACGGACAAGGGCGCTCGGCGGGCTCAGTGGGTGGAAAGTGCAACTCGGGATCTCGGGTTGTAAAGCTGGGTCTCACATTGGGTACAGAGATTACTTAAAAATAAAATATTTTTTAAAAAAGGAATAATAATGGTAGCAGACAAACCCCTACAGGTTTAAGCCAGTATTAGGGGGATTTGCCAGGAATTTGCATTTGAAATGAGCACCTCCAGGTGACTGCAGTGAATACTCACTAAAGTGTGAGAATCTCTGGGTCAACTATTTGCAATTCCAAGTCCCTGTGGGCCTGGCTTTCGGCACCTGCCCGCGCAGGGGGCCTTGGGCCTGCGCTCAAGGATGGCAGAGGAGGAGGGCACAAAGTTTCTTGGAGCCCCTGGACTTAGTCATGCATCATTTTTTCTTCCACAACTGGGTGGAGAGGGTGGAGCTACCTCCACGTCAAATAATCACTAACCGAGGTGATTATTTGCTCACATCCAAAGCTCCCGCTTGGCAATAAAGAAAAGCAGACCCAGAAAAGGACAGTGATTTCCCCAAAGTCACACAAACTATTAGCATGTGAATTGGACCTGGAAAGCATATGGATTTACTAGTCTGATGCTGTTTATATTTTCTGTTGTGTGTTGATTGTTTTAAAAAAATTTGAAACTCAGAACAGTTGCAACAATTGCACTAAGAATACCCATATAGAAAAAAAAAGAGTACTCATATAGTCTTGTTTTGTTTTTTTTTTTTTAAGATTTTTTTTAAGTTAGCTCCATGCCAAGCGTGGGAGCCCAATGCAGAGCTTGAATTTATGACTATGAGATCAAGACCTGAGCAGAAACCAAGAGTCTGCCACTCAACCAACTGAGCCACCCAGGTGCCCCTCTAAGATTTTTTTTTTTCCTCTAAGATTTTATTTTATTTAAAGATGTTATTTAGGGATCCCTGGGTGGCGCAGCGGTTTGGCGCCTGCCTTTGGCCCAGGGCGCAATCCTGGAGACCCGGGATCAAATCCCATGTCGGGCTCCCGGTGCATGGAGCCTGCTTCTCCCTCTGCCTGTGTCTCTGCCTCTCTCTCTCACTGTGTGCCTATCATAAATAAATTTTTAAAAAAATTTAAAAAAATAAAGATGTTATTTATTTATTTGGGAGAGAGAGAAAGCAGGAGCAGAGGGGAGGGCATAGGGAGAGGGAGGAGCAGGCTCCTCGCCAAGCAGGGAGACCTATGTGGGACTCCATCCCTGGGATTGTGACCTGAGCCAAAGGTTCACACTTAACCGACTGAGCCACCCAGGTGCTCCAAGATTTTATTTTTAAATAATCTCTACACCCAATGTAGAGCTCGAATTCACAACCCTGAGATCAGGAGTCACATGCTCCATCGACTGAGACAGCCAGGCACCCCAAGAACACCCATATACTCTTCACCCAGTGAGTCCATTCAAGTTTTGTCAACTGTCCCAAGAATTATTTTATAACAAAAGGATTAATCCAGGACCATGTGTTGCACTTAGTTGTTATGTCTTTTTGGTATACTATCTAGAAAAATTCCTTAGTCCATTCTTTTTTTTTAAAGTTTCTAAAATGTATTTACATGATCTCTACACCCAATGTGGGGCTCAAACTCATAATCCTGAGATCAAGAGGCGTGTGCTCCACTGGCTGAGCCAACCAGATGCCCCCACTTAGTCCATTCTTGACCTTTGCACCCTACCTGAGTCCACACCAATTCCTCCCATTTTGACCCAACATCTCAGAGCTCCTTTTGGTATTCCTGTTTTTCATATTTATAACTCCTTTCCCTGATGGTTGAGACACCTGGCTTCCCCCCCCACCTTTTTTTTAACCTGGCTCCCCTTAACCTCAGTGTATTTACTTATTTGCCCACCTCCCTTGTACATGGCCAATTTCTTGACCCCCGCAAGGCTGCCACTGTGCTAGGTTGCCCTCCTCCCATGGGTGCCGACATTTGCCAGGCCCCTGCTCTGCACAGCCATGCCTGATGGGTTTTTGGCTGAATCCCTAAGGAAAGGAGGGAATGAAGAGGGAAGAGGCAAGACATATGTGATATGCAAAGCAGGAACCCTTCCCTATTTTCCATTCCTTTCCACGTGCAGCAGTAAATTGAAAAAAGTACAGGAAGACAAGAAAAGAAAGAATGTGCACTGCCCCTACTCTAGGGGGTTACAAATAGGTGTGAATGTTAAGAGCAAAAAGCCAGCATGCTCACCAGCTCATCACCCATGGGGCTGCTTCATGTGCTGTCACCAGGCTTCCACCTGGCGCTCATCCTCATTGGAGAGATCCCTATATCAGGGAGCCTCCCCTGTATGCTCCTAGGCAAGTCCATCAACATCCTGGACCTCAGGATCCTCACAGAAAAGGTCAAAGTGATGACCTTTCCCCACCCCACCCCCTCACCAGCAGTTACTGATCCTAAGAGACACTACTGTGTTTTATAAAGACAAAAGAACTCTATAAATACAAAGGATTATTATTATGGTTGTATCGGGATATAAGATCAGCTTCCTTTTTTAAAAAAAGATTTTATTTATTTATTCATAGAGCCACAGAGAGAGAGAGAGGCAGAGATACAGGCAGAGGGAGAAGCAGGCTCCACACAGAGAGCCTGAGGTGGGACTCAATCCAGGGTCTCCAGGATCACGCCCTGGGCTGCAGGCGGCGTTAAACCGCTGTGCCACCGGGGCTGCCCTAAGATCAGCTTCCTAATGGCAATCCACAATAACTGGGGCTTAACATAAAAACTTTTGGGGGCACCTGGGTGCTTGCTTCTCCCTCTGCATATGTCTCTGCCTCTCTGTGTGTCTCTCATGAATGAATAAATAAAAACTTTAAAAAAATAAATTAAATTTAATTTAAAAAAATAGAAACTGGGCAGCCCAGGTAGCTCACAGTTTAGCACTGCCTTCTACCCAGGGCATGATCCTGGAAACCCAGGATCAAGTCCTATGTCAGGCTCCCTGCATGGAGCCTGCTTCTTCCTCTGCTTATGTCTCTGCCTCTCTCTGTCTCTCTCTCTCTCTCTCTCTCTCTCTCTCTCTGTGTGTCTCTCATGAATTAATAAAATCTTAAAAAAAAAAAAAAGAAACTTCTATTACTCTTTCACAGAGTATTATGGGTATAAGTGGACCAAGGCTAGTTTGGGGATTGATGGGGCTGTTCTGTGGGGTTAGAGACCTATACTCCTTGCATATTGTTGGCTCAACATCTTTAGAGTGTTGTCCTTGTCCACAGAAACAAGATGTTCACCATCACATCTGCATTCCAGTCCCTGGAAAGGGAGAAAAGAAGTAGAAGGCATGACCTGTTCCTTTATGGGAATCCATAATTTACATAATTCTATTGGCTACAGCTTTGTCACACCTACCTTCAAGGTGGAAATTTGTGTCTTTATTCTGAGTGACTAAATTTTTTTTTTAAGATTTTATTTATTCATTCATGAGAGACCCAGAGAGAGAGGCAGAGACACAGGCAGAGGGAGAAGTGGGCTCCATGAAGGGAACCCGATGTGGAACTTGATCCCAGAACCTGGGATCATGCCCTGAGCCAAAGGCAGATGCTCAACAATTGAGCCACCCAGGCATCCCTGAGTAACTAATTTTTTTAAACGATTTTATTTATTTATGAGAGAGAGAGAGAGAGCATGAGCAGGGGAGAGAGACAGAGTGAGAAGGAGAAGCAGATTCCCCGCTGAGCAGGGAGCCCGACCCGGGGCTCAATCCCAGGATCCTCGGATCATGACCTGAGCCAAAGGCAGTTGTTTAACCGACTGGGCAGGTGTCCCTCTGAGTGACTAATTATCAGGGATTTTATTATGGTACTATTATATGTATTGGCCCTGTTTCTGTTCACAGGGTATGCCTTGTATTCTTTTTTTATTTTTTATTTTTATTTTTAAATAATCTCTACACCCAACATGGGGCTCAAACTCATAATCCTGAGATCAAGAGTTGCATCCCCCACCGACTGAGCCAGCCAGGAGCCCCTGCCCTGTACTCTGCCCTTTTCATAATGGCCTCTGTAAGGTCCAGATGTGTCTCTGCCAGAACAGCAGGGACTAGGTTTGCAGGATTTGGACTTTATACAATTTTGGGGAAAGGAGGAGAGCCTTTATTAAGACAAAGAACCAGGGCAGCCTGGGTGGCTCAGTGGTTTAGCGCTTGCCTTCAGCCCAGGGTGTGATCCTGGAGACCTGGGATCGGGTCCCACATCGGGCTCCCTGCATGGAGCCTGCTTCTCCCTCTGCCTGTGTCTCTGCCTGTGTGTGTGTGTGTGTGTGGGTGTCTCATGAATGAATAAATAAAATCTAAAAGAAAAAAACAAATATTATGAAACAAAATTAGATATCAAGGTGAATATTTGTTTAGAATGAGAAAATAAACCACAGCATATTACACAGTTGAAAAGCTGACACATTGTTTTTGTGTTTTGTTTTGTTTTTGTTCGTCGTACAATGACGTCATATCCTTGTATGTATGACAAACCTCTCTAAAACTTTTGCCCTGTATTTTTCTACTGTGCATTTTTGGAGGCCTCTGTCTTTTTTTTTTTTTTTAAGATTTTATTTATTTATTCATGAGAGACACAGAGAGAGAGGCAGAGACACAGGGAGAGGGAGAAGCAGGCTCCATGCAAGGAGCCCGACGTGGGACTTGATCCTGGGTCCCCAGGATCACACCCTGGGCTGCATGTAGCGCCAAACCACTGCACCACCAGGGCTGCCCTTTTTTTTTTTTTTTTTTTTTTTTTTGAGGCCTCTGTGTTTGATAGGAACTTTGTAATGTTTTCCAGCCAGAAAATAGAAAAAGAATTTAGTATTTCTCTTATTAAGAGTTTAAAAATTTGGGATCCCTGGGTGGCGCAGCGGTTTGGCGCCTGCCTTTGGCCCAGGGCGTGATCCTGGAGACCCGGGATCGAATCCCACTTCGGGCTCCGGGTGCATGGAGCCTGCTTGTGTCTCTGCCCCTCTCTCTCTCTCTCTCTGTGACTATCATAAATAAATAAAAATTAATAAAAAAAATTAAAAAAAAGAGTTTAAAAATTTCTTTCTGCTTCAACACTTTATTGGTAATGCCATGTTTAGAATTCTGGTTAAATTTGGGGAAATCTCTGTCAAGTTCTTTTTTGTCTATGAGCTGTAAGATTTCAGAGCATTTGAGGTTTTGTGAGTGCAATAACTAATCTTAAACACTATTTGAAATAATAATGCTTAAAAAATGAAATAATGCTTATTAACCAGCTTGTTGACAATGTTCTAATTGTGATGGCTTCATATGAGTTTTTTGTATTATTTTCAAATGTGGGGATGCAGAAAACACACAACATATACACAGATGTACTAGTTCTTTTAGTATGGCTCCAAGATTGTACTCATAAACACAAGAAACCTGGTAAATTCTGATAATTGTGCACAATTATTATCAAAAAGAGGAAAAATAATGAATTTTATGCTTATGGTTATATACACTGTGTCATGTACATTCCTGACAGGAGGGAACTTCCAGTTTAATCAGGCATTGCGGAGAACCAGTCTACTTATACTGTTTTGCACATCTGATAGCTGGAAGAAATTTCTGCAGACTTGGCTTTTGGCTCTGCAAATGTCAGACCTTGTCTCTCCTTCACTACCCACCGATGTCTGGTGCCAGGCACTGCGGGACTCTTCATTATCCATTTATAATGTCTGGCCTTGCACCTTCACATTTTGCCACCAGGTGAGTTGACAGAGTGGATGACAGGCATATTCCTGCACTCGGTCAGCTAGCAGTAATGTGTCTATACAGGCAGGACTGTGAGCCACATAAATACATCCCACTAAACCACTCTAAATTTGTCTCCCAACTCAACTTCTCTTTAGTTAGAGCTCAAAAATGCCTGCAGCCATGCCATGAGGGTCTGACGGAAGTGGGAATGGAAAGAGACAATGGTTTTAAGTGACTGCAGTTAAAATATCTTTTTCTTTTTTTTTTTTTAAGATTGTATTTATTTATTCATGACAGACACAGACAGAGAGAGAGGCAGAGACATAGGCAGAAGGAGAAGCAGGCTTCACGCAGGGAGCCCAACGTGGGACTCAATCCCAGGTCTCCAGGATCATGTCCTGGGCCAAAGGCAGGCACCAAAACCCTGAGCCACCCAGGTGTCCCTAAAAATTTTTTTAATTAAATTAAATTAAAATTTTTAAAGATTTTATTTATTTATTCATGAGAGACAGAGAGAGAGAGAGAGAGAGAGAGAGAGAGGCAGAGAAACAGGCAGAGGGAGAAGCAGGCTCATGCAGGGAGCCCGACGCAGGACTCGATCCTAGATCTCCAGGATCAGGCCCTGGGCTGAAGGCAGCGCTAAATCACTGAGCCACCTGGGCTGCCCCTAAAATGTCTTTTTTTAGAAAGAGATTTTATTTACTGAGAGAGAGAGAGCACAAGCAGGGGAGGGGCAGTGGGACAGGGAGAAGCAGACTCCCCACTGAGCAAGGACCGGACTCTGGGCTCCATCCCAGGACTCCAAGATCATAATCCGAGCTGAAGTTCGGGCACTTAAACCAACTGAGCCATTCAGGCACCCTTAAAATATCTTTTAGAAGTTTTTAAGAAACATATGACCGTATAAATACATTGTTAAGGCTCCTCACTGGGCCCTGCAAGCAGGGGGTGTTCTAGGGTTTAAGCTTCAGTAGCTTCTGAGTAAATTGATCTCGGTCCCTGCTGCCCTAGGGCAGAGTGTTTAAGGGCAAAGTGATACAAGTTAGAAAGCAACCTTGCATTCCCCCTTATTACCTTAGCCCTTGCTTTGCTGCCCTCCTCTCCATAGCACTTCACCCCCAACCTCCATTCCAAACCCTGCTCTCCTTCTGATAAAGAAAATTTAAATAGGCAAGTATTCTTATAGAAAAATGTCTATTTTTTAAAAAAAATTTTTTTTTAAGATTTTATTTATTTGGGATGCCTGGGTGGCTCAGTAGTTTAGTGCCTGCCTTTGGCCCATGGCATGATCCTGGGAGGTCCCAGGATCAAGTCCCACATCAGGCTCCCTGCATGGAGCCTGCTCCTCCCTCTGCCTGTCTCTGCCTCTCTCTCTCTCTCTCTCTCTATGTGTCTCATGAGACACATAGAGAGAGAGAGAGAGAGAGAGGCAGAGACAGGCAGAGGGAGAGAGAGGCTCAGGGAGCCCGATGTCTGACCTGATCCCGGGTCCCCAGGATCACTCCCTGGGCCAAAGGCAGGCGCTAAACTACTGAGCCACCCAGGGATCCCCTAAAGGTTTTTTTTTTTTTTTTTTTTAAGATTTTTATTTATTTATTCATGAGAGGCATAGAAAGAAGGAGAAAGGCAGAGACACATGCAGAGGGAGAAGCAGGCTCCATGTGGGGAGCCCAATGTGGGACTCGATCCCGGGTCCCCAGGATCACGCCCTGGGCTGAAGGCAGGCGCTAAACCGCTGAGCTACCCAGGGATCCCCATCCCATGGAAAAATTTCTTAATGTGAAACTTTTTTTTTTTTTAAGTTTCTTTCTTTTTTTAGTAACCTCCATACCTTATATGGGGCTCAAACTTATGACCTCAAGACCAAGAGTCACCTGCTCTTCCAACTAAGCCAGCCAGGTGCACAATGACTTTTTAAATTATAAGGTCAGTACATGCTGGATGCCTGGGTAGCTCAGTGGTTGAGGATCTGCCTTTGGCTCAGGTCATGATCCCCAGGTTCCGGAGTCCTGGGGTCCAGTCCCATATAAGGCACCCTGTGCGGAGCCTGCTTCTCTCTTTGCCTATGTCTGCCTCGCTCTGTGTCTCTCATAAATAACTAACTAACTAATAAATAAATAAATAAATAAATAAATAAATAAAATCTTTAAAAAAAGACCAGTACATGCCAAGTCAGAGAATTTGAAATACATATATATATACACACACACACACATACATATACACAAAAAATTAAACAATTGATAAATAATTTTAATATTTTGATCTATGAATTTGGAGGACTATTGAGAATGGGTAGCTAAGAGCTGCCCAACCCACTGCGGGACTGTGCCTAGTTCACAGGCAGCATTCAGGGAAGGCGGACCTTATCCAGAGTGTTTAGGCTGAGCAGGTGGCTGGCGGTGGGGAGGGGTGTGCATGCCCAGGCGCTCATCCTTGTGTGCACACACAGGTATAGGCACCTGGGCTATGCATCTGGCACTGGGTGGAGTGTGTGTTCTATTTGGCTAGCACTCTTCTTTCCATGATGCCCTTTGAACACATGCTTCCTCATCCAGCCATCTGTTTGGTCTCTCTCCAAAGGAGAGGATGAACATTTCTAGAGCCACATCCTCATACAAACGTTCATTTTTGACTCCCAGTCTGTGTGACCTCCCTTTCCTGAGCTAGTGCCAACCCTGGAATGTAGATGATTAAATAATGTCTTTATTTAAAAATAGACATAAAGTCTGATGACACAATTAGGCGGCTCCCAAGGAAAGGAATCTAAGTGCATAGAGCTTCCTCCCTTCCTCCCACCCTCCTTCCCTTCTTTCCTTCCTTCCTTCTTCCCACCCCACCTGTCTTTCTTTTTCCTCCCCCTGCCCCTTCCTGGGAGTCAGTGGCCCACAGGGGATAAAATCATGATTTAAAAACAAAACAAGGGATGCCTGGGTGGCTCAGCGGTTGAGCATCTGCCTTTGGCTCAGGTCAGGGCGTAATCCCACTGTCCCGGGATCGAGTCCCACATTGGGCTCCTTGCATGGAGCCTGCTTCTCCCTCTGGCCTTTCTCTCTGTGTCTCTCATGAATAAATAAAATCTTTAAATAAATTTTAAAAAGAAAGCAGATTTTTTCCTTTATTTTGAGAAAGAATGCTAATACATTTTACTTTTGCACATTTTTAATGAGCAACTAAGAACATAGAACTAATAGTTACATATTTTTTAAAAAACCTACTAAAGGGGATGCCTGGGTGGCTCAGCAGTCGAGTGTCTGCCTTCGGCTCAGGGCATGATCCCAGGGTCGGTTCCCATATCGGGCTCCCTGCATGGAGCCTGCTTCTCCCTCTGCCTCTGTCTCTGCTTCTGTGTCTCTCATGAATAAATAAATAAAATCTTTGAAAAAATAAAACCTACTGAAGTTCTGCAATTTGGCTGCATTTGCATTTGCCTGGTTAAGAGACATTATTAGAAAGAGAAACATAGGTTTGTGGGAAAGAGAAAATAAGAAAGGTGTGTGAGAGCTATTCAGGAGCCTCAAGCAGAAGGCCCAGAATCTGGAAAAGACACCTGGCCGGCAAGGACTGGGCGGGAGAGGCGAGGGAGCTCAGCAGGAAGTGCTGTGTGCTCACACTCCACTCGAGCCCTCCAGGGTCTTGTAAGCTAAAGGAAGTTAAAGCTGACCTTTGAGTCCTTTTGACTGGTGCAAGAATTTCAGTATCACCTCTGCAATGAAAAATCGGCTTTCTCTTTTCATTATTATCATTTAACTTTTGAAACTTAATGCTAAAGCAACAGCTTAATGCTAAAACGATGGGATTAAAAAATAATGATAAAAAATTAAAACGATGGGATTGTTTAAATAGGGAATTCTAAAAGTTTTGCTAGCATTTGAAGAAGTGACTTGTGTTTCAGATGCTTTCCCCCACACCTAAGCTTCCTCTGTGGAGCACTTTGACAGCTCTCTTTAATCTGCAAAAGCTGCTTGACTCATCTTTGTTCTTGCAGAGATCAGGGCTGTTGTCTGCCACAGTACTGACAATTTACAGTTGTTCATGGCCCTTTCCCCTTGTCAAATTAAACCCATATTTTGATTGCATTTTGTTCTAGCAGAATGAGATGCAGTGGAAGTGGTAATAAAAACAGCTCAGTGAAAATGACTTAGAGGAATAAATTGATTTTGCCCTCAGTGCAGCAGGGAAGATTCGCTCATCACTCCCAGCCTCTCCCAGCAACCAGAGTCCCCAGAGCCCAACCAACGCCTCACACCTCCCAGGGGAATCGCAGAGCTCCCAGGCCGCCCCCACTCAATTTGCTTTACAAAGGAAAGTGATTCTCAGCGAGCTGTTGGAAACTTGCATTCTATCAGGCAAAAAGGCGGGGAGGGTAGCAAGGAAATATTTAAAAAGAGAACTAGAGAGTGAAGGGGGCATAGGATAGCTGAAAAGATTCAACTAATTCACATACCCACACCCACACCCACCTCTACAAAAATCCCTGTTACCAAGTAGGCAGTAGAATCCAGCTTGGGGAAGACGAGTTGCAGAATTCTTCATCAGTGAGGGATGATCATCCTGTCATTTCAGAAAGGAAGAGAGCTTCATTCTTCCTCTCGTTCATTCGGTGACAATCTGCTGATCCCTACAAGGAACAAAGCAGAGTGACGGGCTGCTCCATCAGCAAGTCCTCACCACTCTAGAGCTCACAATCTCTCACCATTTCCCTGGCAACTGCCCTCCCCCAACCTTAGGCCTCCTAACCTGTGTCTGCTCTGCCATTGCTGTCACCTCCCCTCCAGCCCCCGCCCCACGGTACATTATCCACACAGTAGCTAAAGAGGTATTTCATAGCAAACAAGTTATATTTAAAATGCAAAGGGAGGTCATACCAGTCCTCTGCTTAAAAGTCCCCAATGGCTTTATGTTGCACTTCAAAAACTCCTGTCTGCTTTTATCACAATCTTGTATCTCTCTACCTCCTTCGAAATACTCTGAAGCAACATTGGCACTTTTAAAGTCTTATTTTTTTTTTTTAATTTTTAAGGATTTTATTTATTTATTTATGAGAGACACACACACACACAGAGAGGGAGAGGCAGAGACACAGGCAGAGGGAGAAGCAGGCTCCATGCAGGGAGCCCGACGCGGGTCTCCAGGATCAGGCCCTGAGCTAAAGGCAGTGCTAAATCACTGAGCCACCCGGGCTGCCCTAAAGCCCTCTTTTTTCCCTCAAATATGCTATGCTCGTTCCCTGCTCAGCCCTTTGCACTTGCTTTTTTTTTCCCCTTGGAAATGCCCATACTCCTGATTTTTAGATGGTCAGTTCCTTTTCATCATTTGGCTCTCAATCAAATATCACCTCAGAAAGGTGAGCCCAGGCCACCCCCTATGGTGGCCACCGATTCTGAAAATGTTCTACTCTATTCCCCTTTTTTTATTTTTGAAAAGCATTCCACTTACTGTTACCTGAAGGTATTTTAGCATATGATCATTGACATCAGTTCTCAAAGTGTGGCTCTGGGATGAGCAGTTTTAGGATCAAATGGGAATTTATTAGAATTGCATGTTCTCAGACCCTACTCCAAACCTTTTGCAGGTCAAGCCCAGAAATCTGTATTTTAAGAAATCACCCAGGTGATTCTGATGAAAAGTAAAGTTTGAGAACCACTGGCTTACAACGATTGCTGCTCCCCTTCCTTGTGCCCTGCCTAGTTTGTAGACTCCAAGAAAATGGAAGTCCATCTCTCTTGTTCTGCACTGTGCTACAAGCACCAAACACAAAGCACACTCAATAAAATAAATTGTTGAATGGTGACAGATGGAATGAATGATGGATCTGGTACCTTGAGTTCTGTCTCAGGGAGCCACATGGGAGAGACTTAGCAGAGAGCCCAATAGAGCAGCACCCCAGGGATCTACTGGCCCCCTTTCCACTAGAGCTTTTCTCTGCATAGCATATTGATTTTACAGGCTAGAAAAACCCAAAAAGGGGTTCTGAGATCAAAGAAACACTTGAAAACTGATTCAAAAATGTTATTAATTATAGTTTGGAAACTGCAAGTGTGTTCCAAGGTCCTTCTCAGATAACCAGAAGGTCTGTAGATTTGTAGATGGCATTCAGTAAGAAGGGAAGGATAAGATCTTTTTTTTCTCAATTCTGTAGAGCTCTTCCTGCATTCATCCCAGAACAGACTGCTGATTGACAAAGTGGCTTTCTCTCCCCTCAGTCTTTCTGCTTTATATCAATCTTGAAATCTTAAAAAAAAAAGAAGAAGAAGAAGAAGAAGAAGAAGAAGAAGAAGAAGAAGAAGAAGGGGAGGGGGACTCTAAACCAATTAATCCCGTCTCCAGTGCTTTCTAAAAGCTTTCAGCTTGCAAACACCAGGCAAACCCTAGTCCAGATCAGGGAGGAAAAACACTATCTTTGCAGAAGACATTGAACTTTAGAAAAGGTTAGATCAACACCAAGAACAATGGAAGGGCCTTGGAAACCTCTCCTTAGAAATAATATGCTGGCTTGAAGCAAGTACTACAGGTCAGGCACCATGCTAGATACCAGGGTTACAGAGACCCAGAGAATAAAGTTCATGTCTTCAAGGATCTCCCAGTCCAGAGGAGAGACAGTGTGTACACAGATAGAGCAGAGTGTCAGTGCCGTAGGAGTGACCAAATGCTTAGTTTTGCCAGGGAAGGATTCCTGGAGGAGGTGATATTTGAACAGATTTGGAAGGCTGTATCTGGCTCAGGAGGTGAGAAAGGAAGCACAGTCTAAGCAGAGGAGACAACAAATGTAAAAGCAGAGATGAAAAGGGTCAGGCAGGGTTCAAACAGTGAACAAAAATGAATTTGTTAAAATACATATATATATAAATATATAAATTAATATATATTGTATTTATATGTACTTATATATAAAAATTTGAATAGTGACTGGCTAGTTAATGAAATCATAGAATTATTAATTTTTTAAGTATTTCAATTATTTTGATTATGTTGTAAGAGTCTTTATATTTTGGAGACACAATATTGAAACAGTGTCCCTGGATGAAATGATGTGATATTTGGAATTCACTTCAAAATAATATGGGAATGGGTGGGAGAAGGTAGAAATAAGATGAAATAAGGTTAATTTTTTTTTTAAAGATTTATCTTAGAGAGAGAATGGGCAGGGAGAGGAGCAGAGGGGAAGGGAGAAAGAGGGAGAAAGACTCTCCAGCCAACTCTGTGCTGAGTGTGGAGCCTGACGGGGGACTCGATCTCATGACCCTGACCTGAGTCAAAAGCAAGAGTTGAAGGATTAGTGGATTGAGGCACCCAGGCACCTGAAATAAGGTTGAACTTGGTATCAGGGTCATGAGTTTAAGCCTCAGGTTGGGCATACAGCTTACTTTAAAAAAATAATAAAATAAAATAAATACTAAAAAAAAAATAAATACTAATTTATTTTTTAAAAAATAAATACTAAATAATAACATGAAACAAGGTTGACTCTGGATATGTATAGAAAGGGGGTAATGGAGGGGTGCCTGAGTGGCTCACTCTGTTGATCTCTCAACTCTTAGTTTGGCTCGGGTCATGGTCTTGGGGTTTGGGGATCAAGCATGAGTGGATTCTGTGCTCCATAGGAAGTCTGCTTGTCCCTCTCCCTTTGCTCCTCCTGCCACTCCCTCACAATGCTCGCTCTCTTTCTCTCTCTCAAATAAATAAATAAAATTTTTAAAAAGAAAGAAAGAAAGAAAGGAAAGAAAGAAAGAAAGGAAAGGAAGAAAGAAAGAAGCTGGTAGAGAGAGGGGCGCCTGGACTTAAGTCAGTTAAGTGTCTGATTTAGTACAGGTCATGATCTTGGGGTCCTGGGATTGAGCCCCAAGTTGGGTTCTGTGCTCAACATGGAGTCTGCTTCTCCCTCTTCCTCTCCCCCTGCTTGTGCTCTCTCTTTCTCTCTCTCTCTCTCACACACACATAAAAATAAATAAAATCTTTTAAAAAAAAAGAAAGAAAAAGAAAGTGGGTGATAAATAGTGGGAGGTCATTATACTATTGAGCAGGGAGCCTGTATTCAGAGAGGCAAAAAGATCAGTCTCCTCAGGGGCTGCCTTCTCTTTTATAAGGACTGGCTCAAGCAAGAAGCAAGCTTGAGGATTGATCCCTAGAGGATCTTCTGCATATACCTGGAGCGAAGATACAGACCCTAAGTGAGGAAAGGATCCTCAAGGAACTTCTGGGGAGCATAGCAGAGGGGGAAGCTCCAGGGCCTGGGATATACTATTTAGGCAAAATTTATAAAGATTTTGAGAGGAGGTGGATATAAAATATAACTACCATTTCTCTCTGAAAGAAGTCTCACTGAAAAATTAGAATACCCAAGCAGGGGCAGCCTGGGTGGCTCAGCGGTTTAGCATTGCCTGCAGCCCAGAGCAGATGCTGGGGACCCAGGATTGAGTCCCACGTCGGGCTCACGTCGGGCTCCCTGCGTGGAGCCTGCTTCTCCCTCTGCCTGTGTCTCTACCTCTTTCTCTCTGTATCTCATGAATAAATGAATAAGATCTTTAAAAAAAAAAAAATAGAATACCCAAGCAGGGCTGAACTACTTTATAGGTGACCAGATGACCTTCTCTTAGCCAGTTGGAGAATCTTCAGCATAGACTCTAAAAACAACTTCCTTGAACACTACAGAGATTAGAAATATCACTATCAGAGGCTGACTCAGTCCGTTGAGCATCTGCCTTCAGCTTAGGTCATGATCCTGGGTCCTGGGATGGAGCCCTGTATCAGGCTTCCTGCTTAGCAGAGGTTCTGCTTCTCCTTCTGCCCCTCCCTGCCACTCATGCTCTCTCTCTTTCTCTCCAATAAATAAATAAAATCTTTTAAAAAGATATCACTATTGGAGAGTATTTCTTTTATACTAAAATTCATAGGAGGGGACATATATTGTATACTTATTAGGCTATTGTTAATAATTTTATGCTGTCTTAAATTCATGTAGTATTATGAAATTTACAAGACTTTTTTTTAAGATTTTATTTATTTATTCATGAAAGGCACACAGAAAGAAGCAGAGACATAGGCAGAGGGAGAAGCAGGCTCTATGCATGAGCTCAATGTGGGACTTGATCCCGGGACTCTGTGATCACATCCTGAGCCAAAGGCAGATGCCCAACTACTGAGCAACCAAGGCATCCCTACAAGACATTTTTTTAAAAAAAATCTAATTTATTTACTTGAGAGAGAGAGAGAAAGAGCACAGGGGAAGGGGTGGAGGCAGAGGAAGAGAGAGTTTCAAGTAGACTCCATGCTGAGCACAGAGCCTCACATGAGGCTTAATCCCATTACCCTGAGATCATGATCTGAGCTGAAATCAAGAGGTGGCTGCTAAACCAACTGAGCCACACAAGGTGCCTCACAAGACATTTTTAAATTTTATTATTTTGAGTAAGCTCTACACCCAATGTGGGGCTTAAACTCATGACAGAGAGATCAAGAGTCATATACTCAGGGCAGCCCTGGTGGCTCAGTGGTTTAGTGCCACCTTTAGCCTAGGGCATGATTCTGGAGTCCCAGGATCGAGTCCCAGGTCAGGCTCCCTACATGGAGTCTGTTTTCCCTCTGCCTGTGTCTCTGCCTCTCTCTGTGTCTCTCATGAATAAATAAATAAAATATTAAAAAAAAAAAGAGTCACATACTCTTCTCACTGAGCCAGCCAGGTACCCCAAGACATTTTGATTTCTCATAAGGGGCCCTTGCATTAACAGGTAGTATCCTTTTCACATCCCTCCAGATCTTATAACTACTGGGGCTTGAATTCAAGCTTCATTTTTTTAAAATTATTTTTATTTTTTTTTTATTTATGATAGTCACAGAGAGAGAGAGCGAGGCAGAGACACAGGCAGAGGGAGATGCAGGCTCCTCACAGGGAGCCCGATGCTGGACTCGATCCCGTGACTCCAGGATCATGCCCTGGGCCAAAGGCAGACGCTAAACTGCTGAGCCACCCAGGGATCCCAGATTCTTTTTTCAAAAAAAAAAAAAAATAATATGAAATATATGCATTTTATTTATTTATTTATTTATTTATTTATTTATTTATTTATTTATTTTAAAGATTTTATTTATTTATTCACGATAGACATAGAGAGAGAGAGGCAGACACAGGAGGAGGGAGAAGCAGGCTCCATGCGGGAAGCGGAACTCCAACCCGGGACTCCAGGATCGCGCCCTGGGTCGCGCCCTGGGTCAAAGGCAGGCGCTAAACCACTGCGGCACCCAGGGATCACAGTGTTTTTTTTTTTTTTTTTTTTTTTTTATTCTCGAGAGACACACAGAGAGGCAGAGACACAGGCAGGGGGAGAAGCAGGCTCCATGCAGGGAGCCTGACATGGGACTTGATCCGGGGTCTCCAGGATCATATCCTGGGCTGAAGGCGGCGCTAAACCGCTGAGCCACCTGGGCTGCCCCTGGACAAGTATTTTGTAGATTCTTCCTCTGTTGGGCTTTCTGATGTTTTCCTCAGGATTAGATTATGGATTTGGGAGGCTGGGGTTACAAGTTTTGGGGAAAAAGACCACAGAGGTAAAGTACTACTTTCATCACGTCATATCAAGGGCACATCCCATTATCATGGCCTATCACAATTGATTTGACCTTGATTACTTACTTGGCTGAAGTAGTGTTTGTCAGGTTTCTCCACTGTAAAATTATTCTTTTTTGCCCTCTTCCCATACCATGCTCTTGGAAAAGAGGTCACTATGAGCATCCCACATTCAAGTGGTGGAGAGTTATTCTCCCTGCCCCCTCCCAGGATGGAGAATCATCTACATAAATTATTTGGAATTCTGCATAGGAAATTTGTCTCCTCCCCCATTTATTTATTTTTCAATCATTTATTTGTATCATTATAGACTCAATGAAATTTATACTTTGGGTTATTTTATTTGTTGCTCAAATTATGGGGAGCCATTTTTTTTAAAAAAACTTATTTATTTATTCGTGAAAGATACAGAGAGAGGCAGAGATACAGGCAGAGGGAGAAGCAGGCTCCCAGTGAGGAGCCCGATTCGGGACTTGATCCCGGGACCCCAGAACCATGACCTGAGCCAAAGGCTGACATTCCACCATCGAGCCACCCAGGCACCGTATGGGGAGCCATTTTTAATCATCTGTCATTACACTAAAGAAATAGAACAGGATTTTTTTTTAACTTTTAAAATATATATAATATACAAACAGAAGATTGTACAAACCTTGAGCCTACTGCCTAATGAATTTTCAGAGACACTCACGTAATCAGCACCTAGAAAAAGAAACAAATCATTCTAACTGCCCAGAAACCTACCTCATCCTGCCTGCCAGTCATTACCCTCCAAAAGTAATCAGTATCCTGACTTCCAATAGCACAGATTCATCCTGCTTGTTGTTTTTACATAAATGGAATAATACATTATGTACTTTTCTGTGTCTGGCTTCTTTCATTCAACATTATGTTTGTGAGATTCATCCATGTTGTTATGCTTTGTTGTAGAGGATGCATTTTATTTATTTATTTATTTATTTATTCATTCATTCATTCATTCATTTAGAGGATGCATTCTTGCTATGCAAATCTGCCACCTTGACTTCCCCGCCCCAAGATTCTGAAATGAACCATGTTTCACAAATTTATTTCATTGCCATCTGAGGTTCGGGTCCTCAAAAACAGACTCTGAGACAAGAACATAAGTGTAAGTAATCTATGGGGAGTTGGATCTCAGGAAGCACTGGTCAGGGAGTGAGGAAGGAAACAGAAGAGAGGAAGCCAGGCAGAGGAGTTAATGAGCAATCAAAGCTCTGCTCTGGGGGAGATCCAGGCAACTGTGCCAAATATGTCTGAGTGGTCCCCCAGAAAAGTAAAGAAGCCAAGATGTGTATATACCAACTCCTTTCAGTTGTTGGTTTAGAGTTGCTTCTGAGTACATTAACAACGCTCTGGCCATTGCAGTCTGCTCCAAGTGTAGGCTAAATATGCACCTATAGCCAGAGAAATCTGGCAAATGGAGGATTGCAGGTACAGGCAGGAAAAAGCCATCAGAGTGAGGAGAGGTGTAGGAAATATGAAGGGCACAAATACATCTTGTCCTACTCTGCTCTATATATCTCACATTCAGTCCATTCTGTCACTGACTCTTCAAAGCTAGCAGCAATACATAAAATAAGATTTAATTGAGATGAATTCGTAGAACAGCCTCAGTCCATGTTACTGCACGGATCCTGTAGCTGTCCTGATATTTATCTCCCTCCTCTACCACTCATTCTGGGTCTTCCTCACCCTCAGTCAGATCTTTGCTGGTCTTGGTTTTTTGTCTCCATCCTTGAGGAATCTGTTTGAACCTTTGGTTACAGAGTCCTTACCTGAGAACCAAGTGCCCTAATCCAGTAGATCCCCCAGTAGGGAACCACACTGGTGTTTTGAGTTATCTGCTATCAGTGTCAACTCAAAGCTCTTGAAAGGCCAGGATATTCCCTTTATCCCATTGTTCAGTTAGTCTAGAAAATGACCATGGTCCCCTTGTGGAAAGATTAATGGCATCACTACTGTATAGACCTGTTGTGGTGTTTGTAGGGTCCTTCCTCAAGGGGACTAGGAATCCCCTTCAATTGATGCACTCTAGATCTGGAAACTGGGTGAAGAATTATGATATTCCATCATAGTGGCTGGCCTCAGCTTTCTACTCACTCCTATTACTTTTATACTGCTGTATAACAAACTACCACAAACTTAGCAGCTTAGAACACACTCTATTTTATTCATAGTTTCCATGGGTCAGAAGTCTAGGCATGGCTTAGGTGGGTCCTCCACCTGAGGTCTCACAAGGCTGTAATCAAAGTATCACATGAACTATGTTCCTTTCTGGATAGAGCTCCTTTCTGGTGTTTGGAGCACTCTTCCAAGGTGAAGTAGTTGTTGATAGAATTCAGTTTCTTGCAGTTGCAGGACAAAGCAAGTGCTCTTGACACGTTGCCCTCTCTCTTCTAGGCAGTTCACCTTTTAGCAGCTTCCTTCTTCAAGGCCAGCAGGAAGATTTCTCAGTGCAGTTGGCTAATATGGTGTCTTTTATAACATAACCTAATTAAGGAAGTGACTATCCCATCACCTTTACCATACTCTATTGGCTAGAAACAAGGTATAGATAGGTTCTTGAGAAGAGGCGATTGTACAAGAGTGTGACTCGTAGGAGGAGGGGGCTCACCCTAGACAGTATGCATCTCTTTCACATTCATTCTTGATCTTTTTGTTGCTGTTGTTATATAAGTTAAGCAATATCCCTATTTTTCTGCCCATCTTTCTTTCTTTTTTTTTTAAGATTTATTTTTATTTATTTATGATAGAGAGAGAGGCAGAGAGAGAAGCAGGATCCATGCCGGGAGCCTGACGTGGGACTCGATCCCAGGACTCCAGGATTGCGCCCTGGGCCAAAGGCAGGCACTAAACCGCTGAGCCACCCAGAGATCCCCTGCCCATCTTTCTTGTTTCTAGGTGCACCCTAGTCTATTAGCCATTGCCCCTTGAATCTTGGATGATCTTGTGACTTGCTTTGACCAATAAAATTGGCAGAAGTGATACTGTGCCTGTGACAGAGCCTAGACCTTAAGGTGTCTTGCAGCTTCTGCTTCTGTCCTCTTGAATGCTGAGCTCTCTATATAAGGAAGCTGGTATAGCCCAGTAAAGAAGAAAGGCCATGTGGAGGAAGTGTTCCAAGCCAACTGCCAAAGCCAACTGTGAGACATGTAAGTGATGCCAGCGTGGACCTTTCAGCCCAGCTAAGTACAGTTGAATGCGGCTATGTGAGTGAACCCAGCAAAACCAGAAGAGGAACCACTCAGTCTACACACAGAATCCTGAGAAATAACATATCATTGTCTTAAGCTACTGGTTTTGGGGTAGTTTGTTACACAGTCATAGGTAACTAAAATATATTTCTATTTGTTTTTTTTTTTTTAATTTTCATTTATTTATGATAGTCACAGAGAGAGAGAGAGAGAGAGAGAGAGAGAGAGAGGCAGAGACACAGGCAGAGGGAGAAGCAGGCTCCATGCACCGGGAGCCCGATGTGGGATTCGATCCCGGGTCTCCAGGATCGCGCCCTGGGCCAAAGGCAGGCGCCAAACCGCTGCGCCACCCAGGGATCCCGGTAACTAAAATATATTTCTATTTGAACTCCAGTCAATCACTGTTTGATGGTTGCCCTGAGGCCTTAAAACCCTGGCTTTTCTGGTCTGCCTTGCTCATGAGTCAAGCGTGCTCCAGTGATTAGGGAAAACTCTCAGGCAGGGAGTCCCAGATGTTTGCAGGAAGGAGCTGTCAGCATATACAGGAACACTGAGTATTGGGCGGATATGGTGGAGACCAGTCACATTTCCTACAACCTCAGAAGGTCTTTTTCTCCAACTTGTATGTGGAGTGGGGGTGGGAGGTGGAGATGAGGAGGTTTCTTTGAGGAACCGCAGACATCCAAGTGAATGATACCTCTGGGAGACACCACCACTTAGGAGAAGAGTTTGCAGAACAGAAAGGTGGGGCTGTCCCAAACTGAGATTGGGGGCTTCCCTTGTTCTTCTCAACTTCCCTAAGAGTGAGAGTTCTCACAGTCTGCTCTTAGATGGCATGCCTAGAACCCCACATTTTGCCAGCTCTCAGATTCGTCTCCATTGCTTTCTGCTTCCTAGTGGGCAAAACTACTTACTCTGCCTGGCTGGGCTCCTCACTAGCCTCCTATAGAGCTACCATCCTTCTCACTTCTCAGTACCTTCCCTGTTTCCCAGCCTCTGGCCTTGAGGTCCCCACTAACTCCATGTCCTGTCCTGTTCAAATATAATTCATCCAGATCAGCTTTTCCAATATCAGGACATCTAAACCTTAAGGAGTTTTATTTTATTTTAAGATTTATTTATTTATTCATGATAGACATAAGAGAGAGAGAGAGAGAGAGAGAGAGAGAGAGAGGCAGAGACACAGACAGAGGGAGAAGCAGGCTCCATGACAGGAGCCTGACGTGGGACTCGATCCCGGGACTCCAGGATCGCGCCCTGGGCCAAAGGCAGGTGCCAAACCGCTGAGCCACCCAGGGATCCCCTAAACCTTAAGGAGTTTTAAAAAGGAACTTGTCAAAAAAGATCTCATCAGTGAGATGAAATTACAGAAAAATCTCAGGTGTGATTTTCTCCATTTCTGTCATTGCAGGGGAGATTATATTTAAGGTTGTAATAGATATGATATCCTAGGCTGCAGAGTTGTTCCCAGGTATCAAATGTTGTGAATTAACATTTCAAAACATCTTGGAAAGTTACCAGAAGAAATCTTTCTTTTGTCTGAACATGCAAAAAAATAAAGAGAAGCAAATTTTGTGCCTATACTAACATGAGCTATGTTCCTGTATTTGAAATATAAGGAAGTGGTTCTACAAGAGACTGACGAAAGAAATTTACTTCCAGTTTAGTAAGACCACAAGAGCAGAAATCACAGCATTTTGCATTGGATTTGCAAAAAAAAAATCAGGTTTAAAATATCCAGATGTGAAAAAAAAAAAACAAACCTCACTTTAGAAGAAAAATTTAGTCTGAAACCAAGGATCAGAATACATAGTGTATTATTTACCATTCCTCTGAATTGCAAATGGCGGCAAAAATAAATGAGTTGGTTTAGTTTCCTTCATCTTAGTATTTTCTTCCTCATAATAGCTAGTGAACTTTTTTGAGCATCTATCATGTGTCAAAAACTTCCATTCACTTGATCTAATCCTCAGAGCAACATCCACTATGCCAACTACTTCTAGTTGAAATTCATGACCACACTTCTCAAAAGGAGTCTCAATGCTGCCAAGCAACCCTACTACACTTCTCCAGTATGTTCTCTCCCCCATTCTCCCAAACCAGTTATTTCACACATTCCGGCTCTTCTCAAAGCTCTCACATCCTCCTCCACTTCCTCAGTCCTACCTACCTCTCCCCTCTCTCCCCGGACTTCTCTCCACCTCACTCCATTCTAGATCTTTATATTTCATGGATACGCCAAACTCTTTCTTCTGCCTCAGGGCTTTTGAAATTCTCTTTCCCTCTAATTGGAATGCTCCACACCCTAATCTTCACAAGGCTAGTTCCTTCTTGTCTTCTGTTTTTCCTCAAATGTCAAATTCTCAGACAGCCCTTCCTTGTAAATTCAAAGATGCTCCAACTCAGTCACTGTCTTGCACATCAACCTGGTTGATTGTCTTCCAAGTATTTATCAACATCCAATACTGCCTATCTATTTATTTCTCCCAGGTCTTCACTTAAATGAAGCTTCCCTATGTGGTTTTCTGCTATATTTTCAACATCCAAATGTGAGTCTGTCACATAATAGTGACTCAAAAATGAATATTTATTGAGTAAATTATCTAAATGTTTGGCAGCTGAGGAAGCTCAAGATTAAAGATTATAAATAAATTGCTTATATTCACTTAACTAAATGACAAAGTTGGGACTTGAACCTAAATCTTCTTAGGTCCAGGCTTTATCCCTCATCTACATAAAAATCTCTTGCTCGGATGAACATTTAAAAATGTATTTGGACTCTGAGGAATATTTGTGAATGTGGACAGCATTTAAGATAACTTCAGAATGAATAGTCAAATTCCTCAGGCAGAAAACCAAGGAGATGCTGAGGACATCTGGCTGGACAAAGCCCACGGTAACTAAGGAGCAGTGCAGCCTGGCTATTCCCAGCTTGTTCCTGGCTGGCTTCCAATTCCTCTGCCTTCCTTCCTGCTTCCTGCATCTTTGAGCCTTTGACCACCTGCAGTACAGCACAGTTTAAGTTGGGCTCTCATTTTCCCTTCATACCCATGAAGTGAGCTAGTTCGTGCCTGTCAGTGGCATTAAGATTCGTGCTTTAGAGAACCTAGAATAAGACAGTTTCTGTGGGGACCTGTCAACTCTAAATCTATGTTTATATATCAGCCTAAATCCTTGGGAAATTGCATTTTTAGTTCTTTGCAGAAAATGGGAATCTTGTGTTGACACTGCATTGATCCTCAAAATGACGAATAAAAGGTGAAGGAGAGAAAATGAGGACTCTTTTGGGGCACCTAGCTAGCTCAGTCCATAGAGCATGCAACTCTTGATCTCGGGGTCATTAGTTGGAGCTCCACATTGGGCATAGAGCTCAGTTAAAAAAAAGAAAAGAAAATGAGGACTCTTTTGGTTGTTATTTTAACTAGCATTCAGAGAAATCTTCACAAGTAGGTTATAGTCTCAAGGAATGCTGGATGTAAGGGGTCATTCACTGGATTTTCTTCAGAAACTAAGATCCAGACAGGTAATGATACTTATAGAGAGTTCATTATATACCTGGCATTATTTTCAGTTTTCTTTTTAAAATTATTATTATTTTATTTTTATTTTTATAAAGATTTTATTTATTTATTCATGAGAGACACACACAGAGGCAGAAACACAGGCAGAGGGAGAAGCAGGCTCCATGCAGGGAGCCCAATGTGGGACTTGATCCTGGGACTCCAGGATCATGCCCTGAGCTGAAGGTAGACGTTCAACCACTGAGCCACCCACACGTCCCTATTTTCAGTTTTCTATGTGTATTTATTTTATCTTTAACACTTTATGAAATAGATACTATCAGTATTACACCCATTTTCCACATGAGGAAACTGAGGCCAAAAAGATTTTGAAAATTTGCCTAAAGTCACAAGCTGTTAAGCGGCAGAGCCAGGATTTCATTCACTTGATCTGACTCTGGAGCAGGGATTCACCTTCTTCTTCTTCTTTTTTTTTTTTTTTTTTAACATCGTATTTGTTTATTCATGAGAGACACACAGAGAGAGGCAGAGACACAGGCAGAGGGAGAAGCAGGCTCCATGCAGGGAGCCCCACGTGGGACTTGATCCCGGGACCCCAGGATCAGGCCCTGGGCTGATGGTGGTGCTAAACCGCTGAGCCACCCAGGGATCCCCTGGAGCAGAGATTCTTAACTACCCCCTATTTTTGTGTTCATTTGTTTTTACTATGGATTCCTTTGGCAGTTTGTGGAAACCTATAGACCCTTTCTCAGAATCTCTTTAAATGTGTAAATAAAATACACGAGATGACAAAGAACAACGTTTATATTGAAATATAATGATTAGAGGGACTCCCGGATGGCTCAGTTGGGCGTCTGCCTTCAGCCCAGGGCGTGATCCTCAGATTCTGGGACCCAGTCCCTCGTTGGGCTCCCTGCATGGAGCCTGCTTCTCCCTCTGCCTGTGTCTCTGCCTCTCCCTCTGTGTCTCTCATGAATAAATAAATAAAATCTTTTAAAAAAATGAAATATAATGATCAGCTTATTAGAAAAACAAGTATATGTTATAGTGATATAAGTGCTGCATTATTAATGCATCAAATAATAAGAGGCAGTGGTAGTTCTAATAATACTGAAGTTGTGATAAATGCAAAAATATTTCTAGATATCTCAACTGTAATATAACATGAAAATATCTGTGATTTCTGTTGGTGACAAGGTCATAAGTTTAAGGTTAGTGAAAATAAAGTTGTACTTTTGTCTGAGCTAATGGATCCCTCCCTTGGACTGCAAGTTAGGACATAATGCCCTTAGAAGTGTTGCAAAAATCCTCCTGACTGGTCTCTTTGCTTCTAATCTCATTCATTCTCCCTGCCCTGACCACTCTCTTCACTCTCTGCCATTCCTCCTAAGAGACTTGCTGAATACCCTCCCTTACCCTAAGATCCATAGAGTTTATCACCTATTCCTCTATGTCACTTTAGGATCTTGTATATACATTTACGATTGCACGTATAACAATGTATGGTATTTGTTAATAGGTCTTTCTTATTTTAATATGAGCTATTTGGGAGTAGGGACTGTGTCTTGTTTATTCATTCACTTATCTGCTTATTCATTCAATAAAAATGTATTGAGCACTTCCTGTTACAAAGTGCTATTCTGGGCACTGCAAATATAATAAATATGATAGACTCAGGCCCTGTCCTCACTATTTCACAATCTTACACTCATTTCTGGCCCTCAGTATTTGGCTCATGATTGAAATATAATAAATTAACCTGCTTAATTGAACTGAATAGAGTATTTCAAGATCATATTAGTAGTTGACAGAAACTTTCTCTAAAAAATGTTTTAAAAATGTTTTTTAATATTTTATTTATTTATTTTAGATGGAGGGCCACACAGACGGGTAGAGAGGGAGGAAGAGGGACAAGCAGACTCTGTGCTAGGCATGGAGCCTGACTTGGGGCTCAATCTCAGGATCCTGAGACCATGACCTAAGCTGAAATCAAGAGTTGGAAGCTCAACCGACTTGAGCCACCCAGGCGCCCCTAAAAAAACATTTCTTGAGAAGTTCCTCAATCTTTTTTTTTTTTTTTTTTTTTTTTAAGATTTTATTCATTTACGAAAGACAGAGAGGCAGAGACACAGGCAGAGGGAGAAGCAGGCTCTGTGCAGGAATCCTGATTCGGGGTTCAATCCTGGAGCTCCAGGATTATGCCCTGAGCTGAAGGCAGATGCTCAACCACTGAACCACCCAGGTGTCCCAATCTTTGTATTCTCATATAAATTGCCAGGTATAGAGCAGACATTCAAAACAAAGATTCCTTTCCTTTAGGCTCTTTGTGGCCCTGACACCAAGTAAGCTAAATCTTGCTGCATAGTAGAGAAATGAGAACAGCTGGTCATTCATAAGTTTTGCAGGAGGGAAGAAGAGTTGAGAAGGTCTATGTTTGCCCTCTTTTCTGGTCAGGTATAATATATAAGATACCTAGCTGACATTAATGGATAGTTTCCAACATACCAGGCACTGTTCTAGGCGCTTTACACGTATCACCACCTCATTCAGTTCTCAAAATAATCCTCATAGAGAGAACTGAGGCTTAAAGAGGTTAAACGGGTTGTCCAACTTCTGATAGGTAAAAGGTACTCAGGTGGGGCAGTTCCAGCCCAGGCAGTCCTAGCCTAGCACCTCTTCCTCTTTGCAGCCACTGCTATTGACTATGCAGGGTCAGAGGTAAGGACTTTGAATGGGATCCACCTACAGCCTGCCTCCTGGTCATGACCTAACTCAAGGCAAGCACCTTTGAGATGGCAAATTGGTTAAGGCTGAAGTCTGTAGTGAGAGCAGAGCTAACAGCAGCTCTGTTCCCTGGCACAATCATACTACATTGTTTATCTAATATTGCATTTTTATAACAATTGCTCAATCTATTCCCCTCTAGAACTAGTATCAGTTCTACTATCTGTGAAGCTATAGGAAGAAGTCTCTTAAAAAGGAAATTCTCTTTGAACTGCCATTAGACAGAACTGGATAAATTCTACCAAACTGGGGTATTTATTTAAGTTAATTACATTGCATTCTGATATAATGATATAAATAACACATGTGCATTATTTACCTAATTTACCAAACTGAAATGTAAAATAGAAATACAAGTGCCTGAGTATCTTTGGACAGAAGTAATTTAAAAACATATGGACAGAAGTAACTTAAAAAATGAGTTTTTCCTTCTCCAGTCAAAAGATACAGAGTGGCTGAATGGATAAAAAAGCAAAACCCAATTATTCACTGTCTAGAGGAGGCTCACTTCAGCTTTAAGGGCTTAAATAGACTGAAAGTGAAGGGATGGAAAAAGAAATTGTATGCAAATGGAAACCAAAAGAAAGCAGAGGTAAGTTATACCTATATCACCCAAAACAGACTTTAAGCCAAAGCCCGTAACAAGAGACAAAGAAAGTCATTATGTAATGGTAAAGGGAACAATTCATTAAGAGGCTGTAACATTTGTAAATATTTACACACTCAACATGGAAACACCTAAATATATAAAACAAATATTAACAAATTTGAATGGAGAAATATGCAGCAATACAATAGTAGGGAACTTCAATATCCCACTTGCAACAATGGATAGATCATCCAGACAGAAAATCAATTAAGGAACATTGGACTTAAATGACACACTAGACCAGATGGACTTAACAGACATTTACAGAACATTTCATCCAACAACAGTAGAATACACATTCTTCTCAAAAGCACATGGAACATTCTCCAGGATAGATCATCTGTTGGTTAAAAAAATGACTTTTCATCAATTTAATAGCTTGAAATCTTATCAAACATCTTTTCTGAACACAATGGTATGAAAATAGATAGCAATTACAAAGAGAAAACTGGAAGATTTGCAAGTAGGCAGAAACTAAACAATATGCCCCTCGACAATCAATGGGTCAAAGAAATCAAAAGAGAAAGAAAAAGAACTAATATGGAAATATAATATATCAAAATTTAGGGAATGCAGCAAAAGCAGTTTTAATAGGGAAGTCCATAGCAATTAACTCCTACATTAAAAAAGGGGTGGGGGCAGCCCTGGGTGGCTCAGCGGTTTAGCACCTGCCTTCAGCCCAGGGCATGATCCTGGAGTCCTGGGATCAAGTCCCATGTTGGGCTCCCTGCATGGAGCCTGCTTCTCCCTCTGCCTGTGTCTGCCTCTCTCTCTCTCTGTGTCTCTCATGAGTAAATAAATAAAAATCTTAAAAAAAAAAAAAAAAGAAAGGGGTGGGACACCTGGGTGGCTCAGCAGTTGAGCCTCTGCCTTTGCTCAGGGCATGATCCCTGGATCTGGGATCAAGTTCCATATCAGGCTCCCTGGATGGAGCCTGCTTCTCCCTCTGCCTATGTCTCTGCTTCTCTCTGTGTGTGTCTCTCATGAATAAATAAATAAAATCTTAAAGAAAAAAAAAAAGGAGTGGCTGGATGGCTCAGTTGGTTAAGCATCTGCCTTCAGCTCAGGTCAGGATCCCAGAGTCCTGGCCTAGGGCTCCTGCTTCTCCCTCTTCCTCTCCCCTTCCACTCCCCCACTTCCTGCTCTCATTCTCTCTTCCTCAGATAAATACAATCTTAAAAAAACAAAAGCTCTCCAATAGATAACCTAATTTTATACCTCGATGAACTAGAAAAAATAAAGAATGCAGCCCAAGTTAGTAGAAAGAACAAAATAACAAAGATCAGAGCAGAAATAAATGAAACAGATTCTAAAAGACAATAGAAAAGGGATGCCTGTGTGGCCCAGTGGTTGAGCTTCTGCTTTAGGCTCTATTCACTGTCTAGAGGAGGCTCACTTCAGCTTTAAGGGCTTAAATAGACTGAAAGTGAAGGGATGGAAAAAGAAATTGTATGCAAATGGAAACCAAAAGAAAGCAGAGGTAAGTTATACCTATATCACCCAAAACAGACTTTAAGCCAAAGCCCGTAGGCTCTGGGTGTGATCCCAGGATCCTGGGATTGAGCATGGTATCAAGCTCCCTACTCAGTGGGTAGCCTGTTTCTCTCTCTCCCTCTGCTGCTTCCCTTCCTTGTGCTCTCTCTCTCTCTGTGTGTCAAATAAATAAATAAAATCTTTAAAAAAGAGAAAGAGAGAGGACTCAAAGTTACAAATGCTTTCAGGAGACATTACAACTACCAACTACAGAAATTCAAAGGGTCATAAGAGATTACTATGAACAAGTATATGCCAACAAATTGGAAAACCTAGAAGAAATTTTCTAGAAACACACAAACTTCCAAAATTGAATCATGAAGAAATAGAAATCTGAACAGAATGATTACTAGCAAGGAGATTGAATCAGTAATCAAAAACCTCCCAGCAAAGAAAAGTCCTAGACTAGGTGGGTTCACGATAAATTCTACCAAACATTGGAAGAATTAACACCAATTCTTTGCAAGCTCTCAAATAGAAAAAGAGGAAACACTTTCAAACTCATTTTATGAGGCCAGTATTACCCTGATACCAAGCCAGACAAGGATATAACAAGAAAAGAAAATTACATGTCAATGTCCCTCATGAACATGGATGCAAAATTCCTTAACAAAAAAATGAGCAAACCATAGAACAATGGAACCAGGAGCTAGTTGTTTGAAAAGATCAATAAAACTGATAAACTTCTAACTAGAGTCATAAAAAAAGAAAGAGGACTCAAAAAAATGAGCAAACCAAATCCATAGTACATTAAAAGGGTCATACACCATGATTAATTGATATTTATTCCAGGAATGTTTTCATATCTTCAAATCAATGTGATATACCACATTAACAAAATGAAAAATAAAAATCATATGATCATTTCAATAGATGCAAAAAAGCATTTGACAAAATTCAACATTTTTTCATAATAAAAACTCTTTTAAAAAAATTTTTTTTTTATTTATTTATGATAGTCACAGAGAGAGAGAGAGAGGCAGAGACACAAGCAGGCTCCATGCACTGGAAGCCCGACATGGGACTCCATCCCCGTGTCCCAGGATCATGCCCTGGACTGAAGGCGGCGCTAAACCGCTGAGCCACCGGGGCTGCCCGTGTCATCTTTCTTAACAACAATAAGATTTCCAGTAACAACTTCATGAGAAAGTTGATTCTTTACAAAATTGCTCTAGCAATATTTCTGCCAATGCTTGCCTCAGAAAATATCATCTCTACCCCTGATGGGCCTGGCATGTGGCCTCTGGCCATCACAATAGAAGCTATGTTCCAACACAGGTGCTCTCAGCAGATACTGTCCATTTGGACCCTGGTCTGATCAACAAGGAGATGCATCTATTGCATCTATATATCTATTTATGAATCTATTATCTGTATCTATTATTTCTCTTTTATTTCTTCATTATTTACATATGTAAATATGTAAGGAGGCAAAGTATTTCTATCTATCCATTATATATATATTTTTATTTTTATTTATTTTTATTTTTTTAATCTACGATAGTCACACAGAGAGAGAAAGAGGCAGAGACACAGGCAGAGGGAGAAGCAGGCTCCATGCACCAGGAGCCCGATGTGGGATTTGATCCCGGGTCTCCAGGATCGCGCCCTGGGCCAAAGGCAGGCACCAAACAGCTGCGCCACCCAGAGATCCCCCATTATATATATATTTTTTAAAGATTTATTTATTATGAGAGAGAGAGAGTGAGTCCAAGTGGAAGGAGGGATGAAAAGAGAGGAGAGAGAGAATTTCAAACAGACCCCTTACTGAGCTCAGGGTCCAATATGGGGCTCTATCCCATGACCCTGAGATCATGACCTAAGCTGAAACCAAGAGTCAGATGCTTTTTTTTAAAAAAATATTTTATTTATTCATGAGAGACACACACAGAGACAGAAAGAGAGGCAGAGACACAGGCAGAAGGAGAAGCAGGCTCCATGCAGGGAGCCCGATGTGGGACTCGATCCTCGGTCTCCAGGATCATACCCTGGGCTGAAGGCAGCGCTAAACCGCTGAGCTACCCAGGCTGCCCAAGAGTCAGATGCTTAACTGACTGACCTACCCAGGCGCCAAAGCTTTTATTTTTAAATAATTTCTACACTTAATGTTCAAACTTAAAACAGTGAGATCAAAAGTCAAATGCTCTACCAACTGAACCAGTCAGGTTCCCCAACACTGGTTAACTTTTTGAAATAATTTTTTAAAAACAATTTTATTTATTTATTTGTGAGACAGAAAGCACAAGCAGGAGGAGGGGCAAAGGGAGAAGTAGGCTCCCCACTGAGCAGAGAGCTCCATCCCAGGACACCTGGATCACTACTGGAGCCAAAGGCAGATGCCCAACCAATAAAACGATCCAGGTGTCCCTAAAATAATTTTTCAATCGTGATAAAATATACACACGATTTATCGTTTTAATCATTTTTTTCATTTTACTCATTAAAACAAAGATTTTATTTATTTGAGAGAGAGAATGAGAGAACAAATAGGGGGAAAGGGAGAATCAGGCTCTCCACTGAGGAGGGAGCCCAATATGAGGCTTGATCCCAGGACCCCGAGATCATGACCTGAGCCAAAGTCAGACACTTAACCAACTGAGCCACCCAGGCACCCCATTTTAATCATTTTTTTAAAAAGATTTTATTTATTTACTCATGAGAGACACAGAGAGAAAGAGGCAGAGACACAGGCAGAGGGAGAAGCAGGCTCCATGCAGGGAGCCTGATGTGGGACTTGATCCTGAGTTTCAAGGATCATACCATGGGCCAAAGGCAGCACTAAACCTCTGGGCCACTGGGGCCGCCCATTTTTAATCATTTTTAAGAAAGGAATTATAGGGATGCCTGGGTGGCTCAGCGGTTAAAGTGTCTGCCTTTGGTCCAAGGCATGATCTGGGACTCCCAGAATCGAGTCCCGTGTCAGGCTCCCTGCATGGAGCCTGCTTCTCCCTCAGCCTGTGTCTCTGCCTCTCTCTCTGTGTCTCTCATAAATAAATAAATAAAAATTAAATAAAAAAAGGAGTTACAATTCAGTGGCATTAAGTACATTAATATTGTTATTTAACTATCTCCACTATCCATCTCCAGAACTTTTTCGTCATCCCAAACTGAAACTCTGTAACTCATTAAACAATAATTCCCCATTCTGCCCTACCCCTAGCCCCTGGTAATTTTTTTTAAAGATTTTATTTATTTATTCATGACACAGGGAGGGAGGCAGAGACACAGGCAGAAGGAGAAGCAGGCTCCATGCAGGAAGCCTGATGTGGGATTCAGTCCTGGGACTCCGGGATCATGCTTGGAGTCAGAGGCAGGCACTTAACCACTGAGCCACCCAGGGGTGCTGCCCCTGGTAATTTTTAAAAAACATTTACTAAAAAAAAAAAAAAAAAAAAAAAAAATTTACTTATTTATTTTGGGAGGGTAGGGGCAGAGGGAAAGAGAAGCTTGAGCAAACTCTGAGCTGAGTACAGAGCTCCACATGGGGCTTGATCTCATAATCCCAGGATCATGACCTAAGGCAAAACCAAGAGTTGATTGCCAACTGTGCCACCTAGGTGTTACCCAGGTGCCCCCAACACCTGTTTATTTTTATAGAAGTATGTTTAATCAGGATTCTTTTAGCAATAACCGCGCCTTGGATAAACCTCATTGGCTACGATACTGCCCACTGCACAAAGCTTTTAATCAGGATTCTTTTTTTTTAAAATTCTTTTTCAATTTTTATTTATTTATGATAGTCACAGAGAGAGAGAGAGAGAGAGAGAGAGAGAGAGAGAGAGAGAGGCAGAGACACAGGCAGAGGGAGAAGCAGGCTCCATGCACCGGGAGCCCGATGTGGGATTTGATCCCGGGTCTCCAGGATCGCGCCCTGGGCCAAAGGCAGGCGCCAAACCGCTGCGCCATCAGGGATCCCTTAATCAGGATTCTTAAATGAACTTTTATTTTTTTAATTTTTTTTGAACTTTTATTTGTTAATCATAATTTGGGTTTCACTGATACTCTTGAAGTAGATATTGTTTTTATATGTTTGTTGTCTAATTGAATTTCCTCTTTTGTGAATTGTCTGCTTATATTTTGTCCATTTTCCTTTAGGGTTATACTGTGATGTTTTAGTAGGGGTATTAGTGTACTTTCTCCCATGGGATAAAACCAATTTAATTCAATAAATTTCACATTGCTTCCTATGTGGCAGCATAGCAACATTAAGAAGAAAAGAAGGAATAAAATCCTTCTTATCATTCTCAAACTGTTAGCTCTCACTAATCATAATTAATTTTTAAAAAGATTTATTTACTTGGGAGAGAGAGAGAGAGAGAGCGCGACTGAGAGAAAGAGAGCACAAGTGGTGGGAGGGCAGAGGTAAAGGGAGAAGCAGGCTCTCCTCTGAGCAGGGAGCCTGATGTGGGGCTTGAACCCAGCACCCTGGGATTATGAACTGAGCCAAAGGCAGACATGTAACTGAATGAGCCACTCAGGCACTTATTTTTTTTTATTAAAAAGACACAAAGTTGGGGCACACTGTTGCAGAGTGGGGTTCCTAGGAAGTAGGCTATGAAATGGAAGTTAGTATGCAGGAAGTTTATTGGAGAGTGTCCTCATGATCAACACCTTTGGGAAACCAAAGGAAGCATGACTGGACAGAGGGAGAAGTTGGGCTCTGATACAGTTTCAACAAAAGCTTCAGCCAACTCCCTATGGAGTTCCAAAGCTGGGTCAGCACTTCGGAATTGTCCTGAGTTGGGAGGAAGTGACCAGGCCTTTATACTCCAATATAGACTAGTCATTGAAGGTTAAGATTCCCTGAGAAGTGATCAGGGGCAAAATGACTCTTTTCTTTTAGTTTTCTCAGAAAACGTCCCAAAACTGGAAGAATAAGTTCTTCCGTCCTGAAAGGTGATATGGGAAGTGAATCAGTGTCTTCTACAGTCCACTTTTTGCATCCCTTGGAATCACTTATTTGTGTAAGTGCTGGGTGCAGGTCTTCCAGGTTCTGGTGGGCCTCTCTTCCTGAAGGAAACTTATAAGGAGAGGAGACTGTGATGATATGCAGCTTCCACCACTGAAGCTGATCTCGAGGCCCCAAATATACTCATTGTCTTGTGCTTTTATTATCTGAACATAGATTCCTCTCATCCTCTCTTAGTGACTGGTGGTTGAGGGAGTTTACCTGATGTTATGACCCAGGTCCTTAGGCCTGAGGGGTCTTAGGCCCTGGTACCAATGCCCTTTATAGACCATGGCTGATGTACTTTTCCATTTACAAAATTGGGTAAGAAAACACCAAGGTGGGACGCCAGGGTGGCTCAGTGGTTGAATGTTTGCCTTTGGCTCAGGTCATGATTCTAGGGTCCTGGGATCCAGTTCCACATCAGGCTCCGTGCAGGAAGCCTGCTTCTCCCTCTGCCTGTGTCTCTTCTCTGCCTCTCTCTCTCTCTCTCTCTCTCTCTCTCTCTCTCTGTGTCTCTTATGAATAAATAAGTAAAATATTAAAAACAAAAAAGGCATCAAGGGATACCCAGGTGGATCACTTGGGTGCCAAACATGGTCCTTCCATCCCCTGATATGTAACAGAATCCCAAGCTCCTAATGATAAGGGTTAATTACTCCTGCCAAGATGGTGAATACTCTTGGGCACCTGCCTGGCTCAGTAAGTCGAGCATGTCACTATTGATCTCAGATCTCAAGGTTGTAAGTTCGAGCCCCACATTGGGTGTGGAGATTACTTAAAAATAAATTTTTTTTCAATAAAATCTTGAAAAAAAGAAAAGATGACTTCTTTTCATGTTTGCTGGTCTCTTGACACAAGGCATCTGAAATGCCCAAGCAGCAATCATAGCTTGAAGTTCAGTGGGACTCCTGCTGTGCCTCTGGGTGCATTCCCCTTAGAAACCAGGATTTCTCTTTCTTTCTCTCTTTCTTTCTTTCTTTCTTTCTTTTTCTTTCTTCTTTCAGATTTTATTTATTTATAAGACACACACAGAGAAGGGAAGACACAGGCAGAGGGAGAAGCAAGCTCCATGCAGGGAGCCTGACATGGGACTCGATCCCGGGTCTCTAGGATCACATCCTGGGCTGAAGGCAGTGCTAAACCGCTGAGCCACCGGGGCTGCCCCAGAAACCAGGATTTCTAAGCTCACAGAACCAGTTGAGCTGCTGGGATGCACAGAGCATGGTCATTTCTACCACTACCCCTTCATTTCCAGACCCATCTATTCTACCTACTAGGGATAAAGCACCATACATTGGTAACTGATTTAGAATGTATGAATAAAAAAAAGAATGTATGAATATGATCTTCAGGGTGGTGTCTCATCTCCTTATCCTTACAAAGTATGGTCTCTGAGCTGGTGTTTCAGTGTGTCTTTGAAGAGCCATCACAGGGGATCCCTGGGTGGCGCAGCAGCTTGGTGCCTGCCTTTGGCCCAGGGCGTGATCCTGGGGACCCAGGATCGAGTCCCATGTCGGGCTCCCAGTGCATGGAGCCTGCTTCTCCCTCTACCTGTGTCTCTGCCTCTCTCTCTCTCTCTCTCTCTGTGACTATCATAAAAAAAAAATTTGATGAGCCATCACATTGCTTAAAATCTGGGGACAGAGTGTGACTTCTTGAAATGACTATAGACCTAGGTGCTTTTCTTTTCTCCTCCTCCTCCTTCTTCTCTCTCTCTTTTTTTTTTTTTAAAGTAGGCTCCATGCCCAGCATGAAACCCAACACAAGGCTTGAATTCATGACCCTGAGATCAAGACCTGAGATTGTGTTCAGTGCTTAACCAACTGAAACATCTAGGCCCCCCAAAGATTTTATTTTTAAGTAATCTCTACGTCCAAGGTGGGGCTCAAACTAATGACCCCAAAAGTCGCATGTTCTGCTGCTCTACTGAGTCAGCCAGGCATCCCTAGACCTGGGCTTTAGAGGGAGATGGTACATATGTTGCTTGAGTGCTATGGATAGTACTATGAGGTACTGAAAGGATTTGTGAAAATATACCCATGTCAATTGCTCTTACGTAGCTGTTTGATCAATGACTGAAGGAGAAATATAATGAAGTATCCAGATGGCCTCTCAAACTCCCTATTAATACTTTTTTTGTGTGTATAATAGCCCTTTTGAAAAATTGAGGAAAAGCTATAAATCCTCTTTAATTTTTAAAAAATTAATTAAAGTAGGCTCCAAGACAATGTGGGGCTGGAACTCGTTGTACCCAGACATCAAGAATCACATACTCCACCGACTGCCAGCCAGGAGCGTCCTGAATCCTTTTCTCAAAAATGCATAATTATACACAAAATATTGTTCATAATCTTAGGGGTCCATGAAATTCTGAAACCAAACCCTGGACTCCAAGTTAAATATTGCTCTCTCCTGTTTTTACTTCCAAGAGGCAGCCTAACTCTCAGTCCTATTTTAGAATACAGTATAGGGCTAAGTTTACTAAACTAGATCCCAAGTAACTTCTCGAAGCAGATTATTTTGGAGAATAGGAGGGGTTACTACATATATATTTTTTTACTTTTTTAAAAAAATATTTTATTTATTTATTCATGAGAGACAGAGAGTGGCAGAGGAGGGAGAAGCAGGCTCCATGCAGGGAGCCCGATGTGGGCCTCGATCCCTGGTCTCCAGGATCACGCCCTGGACCAAAGGCAGGTGCCAAACCACTAAGCCACTCAGGGATCCACATTTCTTTTTTACCTTTCAAAGTATAAAAACACGACAGAAGATGCCACATTCTGGATTCAAGAGGCTGTGATGGTCACTACCAACAATAATTTTTTTTTAAAATATTTTATTTTTTATTTTAGAGAGAGAGATAGCAAGAGAGACCAGGAGCAGGGAGGAGATGAAGTAGGCTCCCCACTGAGCAGGGAACCTGACCTGGGGCTGGATCCCTGGATCTTGGGATCACGTCCTGAGCTGTCCCTTAACCTGAGCTACCCGGGCGCCCCTGATATCTGACCACAGACATAGCTGAATCCTTCAGCAAATATTTACTGGATGCCTCACCAAGATAAGACAGACACCATTTGGGTCCTTTATGAGACTCTCCACTTGAAAAAGCTTAGTGCCCTTTATTTATTTATTTTTTAATAATAAATTTATTTTTTATTGGTGTTCAATTTGCCAACATACAGAATAACACCCAGTGCTCATCCAGTCAAGTGCCCCCCTCAGTGCCCGCCACCCAGTCACCCCCCCCTCTTCCCCCCCAGTGGCATTTAAAGAAAAAAAAAGGTGGTGGTGGGGGGAATCATCTAAGTTTGAGAGACATCGTGGGGGCTCAAAACAGGGCTCTGGGCTGGCGATCTGATTCCTGGTTTCCCCACATCGTGGACTGTGTCCTTGGCGAGTCACGTGTCTCTCATCTACGGAAATCGGTTAACCTGCATATAAGAACTGCTGCAAATCGTCAAAGATGACCTTTGTAGAACTGAGCACGGAGAAATGAAAAAACACAAGTACGAGGCGCACTGATAAAGTGACAGCCAGGAGGGCCAGTCCTTGAGCTCTTGCACGGCTCAGTCCCCGCCGCGGCGCCCAGCACGAGGTCAGGCGCCGCTCAACAAGCCTTCCGGGAGGGACCCACTTCCGCTTCCGCAGGCCGATTTTCGCTGGAGGCGTGAGCGCAGGACGCCCGACGCACGGCAGCGTCGGACCGCCCCCGCCCCCCGCCGCGCATGCTCCGAAGGCTAGGCGGAGAGCGGAAGGGCGGGGGAATGACGAGACGCCGCGGACCGCCGGCTCGTTCGTCCCGCAGCCCCGCGCGGGAGGCGGGGGCGCGCGCACGTTCGCGCGGCTGGCTGCGTACAGTAGTGACGGCCGCGCGGGAGCGGTCACGTGACCATAGCGGCTGCCTGTACAGTAAGGACCCAATATGGCAGCGGCGGTAGCAGTGGCAACGGCAGCAGGAGGACCGGCCGCCCCATAGACCCCCGCCCCCCCCCTCCCGCGCACCACCCCCGCCGCTTCCTCTGCTTGGGTGCTCCTCCGGCCTGACTTCCCCTTTCTCCCACCTTTCCCGGCACCGCGGGAAAAGCATCGCAGGGCAGAGCAGGCAGGGAGGGCGGCCGGAGCCCGGACACGGGAGCCTCCCAGTCAGTTCAAGACCCGACATGAGGGAAAAGGGCCGTAGGAAGAAGGGCAGGACCTGGGCGGAGGCCGCCAAGACGGTAAGGGGGAGGGAGCGAAGGGGAAGCCCGGGAGAATTTCGTTCCCTCGCCGCCTGCCGGTCGCAGGGGAAGGGAGGTCATTGGCCCAGCGACCCGGCTGAAGGGGGCACAAAACCGCGCGGAGAGGGCGGCGGTTAGTGTCGGGGTGGTGATCCCGGTGGGCATGGAGGCGCCCAGCGGAAGACGGTCGCCGCGGGGCTGTGGCTTCTCCCCGCGTCTGCGACGAGTCCCCTTGGTGTTTTGAAGCTGGCCGTTCGGGGTCATGTCGCTCTCACCTCCACTCTGTGGTAGCTCCCGCCCCGGCATGGGGAAGTCTGTTGTGCTTGCACAGTAACCGGTTCTTCTCCCTTGTGCGGCTGAAGAGCCCCCCATTGGATGCAGATAGGAGAAGGCTTGTGCGTGCACTCAGCCCCGGAAAGAAGAGAGGAGCGCTGGATCTTGGTAGACTTTACCCGCTATAGCAGACATGCCGCCTGACCCCGGGTCCCCTGCGCGTCTGGGCTCCCAGATCCAACGCGAGGTCACGAGGCTCTTGTTTTTGTTTTGCTGTTGAAGCTGAAAGTGCAGGAGGTGTTTAGAAACGAAGTAACAGGTGGGACTTGTAGAATTTTTTTTTTTTTCTGTTTCCGTAGAGATCTACTCCGAACAAGGCAGCAATGCATGGTGGGACGTGTAGTTTACCCGGCCTTGACTTTTTTTTTTTTTTTTCCGTAGCTAAAGTGATGGGTTCACGAAGTTGTAATTAGCGGGTAAAACCTTCCTCTTCCCCCCCCCCCGCCTTAATTTTTTATAACGAAGTTTAGAGGTGGGTTTTACGTGGTCCTTGAGACTTCCAATGCGTTGCATGAAAAAATGAAGAGCGTGTACGTATGTAGAAATGAAACATTAGGAGATGCAGGAGAAAAGTAATAGGACATAAAACCGCATTTTCGTGTTGGAAAGTGAGAAAGTGTGGAGACGTTATCTTTAATGGTGAATCATGTCAGTAATACTTGTATAATGTGGAGAACCTTTCTAAATGAACCTTTATTATAAGATGTACGGCTTATTTTTTAAAATGAGTTTTTTTCTGATTATGAAAGTAATAAATGTTAACTGTGGGAAAATTTGGAGAATTATAGGAGCGTATAAAGAAGAAAATAAGAAATCACGCATCTCACCCCTCAGTTTTATCTGTTAAAATGTTTTGTTATATTACCACTTAGTCTTTTTTATTTCCCCACATTTGGATCCTGTGTTTATTCAATCTTGTGCATTTTTGTAAACCTTGTGCATTTGTTTTGTAAATTTGTTGTGATAGGGGATTGATGAGTCTTAAGCTTGTATTTCTGTTTTAGTTGGAAATGTGAAAAAGTTAGTGAATAAATAAAAGCACATTTTATTTATTGGGTGTTTTCACTTAACAACAATCTAATCTCTCTTCATAATTGTGACTGTGCTGATAGTTTCCTTCTAAAAGAGTAAACTCTAGAAATAATTTTTTTGGTTTTGAGGAAATTGCTCCTTCACAGAAGGCTGTTACACTTTCTTCTACTTGATGAATACCTCAAGACTTTTGCTTTTTATTAAAAAAAATGACAAATTTTAATTATAGTTAGGCAGACCACAATCCTAATTATGTTAATTACGTCTCTACAATCTTGAGTACTTTTGAATTGTGATCTCTTTGAATAAAATTCTCTAATTATTAGGCGATTGTGACAAGTAGGTAAAATTTGCATCTGGTGTTTAGATTTTCCTATAATAGATTAACATATTTGTTCATTTATAATAAACATTTCCTGCCTAGCTAGCTTTGTGAAAAATCGTATCTAGAAGAGGGAGAGGCTAGTTTAATAAGAAGAGGACTGAGTTCTTGAAAGGATCAGTATATTAGTGGGTTGGTATTTTTATTTGGTTCTGGCAAATGTAAGGCCTCAATCTAAGTAAAAATGAATTTTAGGATTGTGACACTAAAACTTTTTTTTTTCTAGTAGCCAAAATGTAAAAAACATCCTGCTCTTTTTGGTTTGTTTTATCATCTATAGAAAGTGAAGATTTAAACTAAACCTCTGTTTTCAAAAGATTTCTATTTGTAGGAAGAACTATTTAGAAGTAAATGTAGAGGGACTAGATAAAAGTAAATCTTTAATATTTCAGAATAATGAGATCAGAAAATTAGTGATTTGAAAAATGGAAGTAACTTTGACCTAAATTAAGAAATGTTGCATATAATTATAACATCAAGAAGACTAGAAGTATGTCTTAAACTTTTTTCATAGGCATTAAGGTCAAATATTCTAAGGACAGAGTTTCAGCAAGGAAAGAATAAAATTATTTACGAAAACAAGCAATATCTGCTGCTTATTTCATTGTGTTCTTGGCACCTGCATTGTAGAGCTGTCCTGTTTTAGGGAGCACTATTAAAATCGGATTGTAAAAAAAAAAAAAAAATTGGATTGTATTTCTGACCAATAGCATAGCAACAGGTAAATAAACAAGATTATATATGTATATGTACCTGTTTGATGTGGAGGGTATGTGTGTGGATGTGTGAGAGTTACACGAATTGATATAAGATTATTATGGACAATCTGAAATATGAAGATAATATTCATAATTATTATATGATAGTAAAATTATGCTAAAAGGCTGATTAAATATAGAGTATATAGACTGATTCCAATAACTAAGAACACCAGAGAAAGGGAGAATGGAGTTGAGATTCCACAGAACTTGAATGCTCATTACACTGGACCATCTCCCTACTGATCTTATATATCTGCCCTGTATTAATACACTAGTTATAAAACATTTTTTCAAGTATTTCTTAACAATGTCACATGTTTTAAATTTTACGGGTGGCAGTGATGGTGATGCAATGATTTGGAATTAGGTCTGTAGTATAGTGTTTGGTGCAATTTGAATAGAAAAATTTATAGTAAGCGAGAGAACTTAAAAACCATTACACTGATTTTAGAACTGTTTGGAAAGTTATGTTCATTCTTTAAACAAAACAAAGCAAAAAACCCCATCAGAACCCTTATATCATCTAAATATTTAATGACATCCTTGAGGAATTTAGATGTTCTTGCAAAGCAGATATTTTGAAATAGTACAAACTTGTTGACCCTGTTTTCTCCTTTGACTTTACCTTGTTAGCACCACAGCTAGGGAGGCATTAAAAGGGAAAAGTGTCCTAAAAGGGTAAGTTTCTTGTGATTGTAGGTGGAAGGGACAGAAGCAGACCTTAGAGATAGTATGCTAGAGGTACTTTTGAATATCTTGGGAATAAAGTGAGGGTCAGAAGAATGGGTGTTACAGGTGAGGAGCACAGCAGTCCTGTAAATCTTCAGCATATGGTTTGTAGACTGAAGAAAAAGTTTTTTGGTGGTGGCGGGAGTGCAGGGGGATGCTATCTATATAGATTTCTCGAAATGATTAATACTGTTTTGAATGTACATAGATTTTTATTTTTGTCATTTACCTAAAATCATTTACCTTTGGGGAATAAGATGGAAAGAAGAAAATTTCTGTTAAAGTAGTAATCAGAGGCTAATTACTTTTGTGTAGGAAGTATAGATAATGGAAGTAATTAAAAGTATAATGGGGGCACCTGGGTGGCTCAGTTTGTTAAAGCATCTGACTCTTGATTTCGGCTTAGGATATGATCTCAGGGTCTATCAAGCCACGATATTAAGAGTCTCTCTCTTTTTTTTTTTTCTCTGTCCCCATCCTCCATGTGCATGCACAGGCTTGTGCTCTCTCTCTCAAAAAAGTATAATGATAAAAATATATAATGAATGGAAAGATGATTAGGAAAACATCTAAATAAAATATGCTTTAGGGAAAATAGAAGTCTTAGAAATTTTCAGGACGCTTATCTTTACCGTAATTTTTTTTTTTTTTAGTACAAATACGCATACAGACTTGAAAGCCATGCTTGGTTATGTCCTCTTGGGTATATATTGACCAGTCCAGAGTACTCTACAGTCTGTATTTGTACTTGTATTAGAATCTCCAGGAGAGAGTGTGTGTCTTGGAAAAACATATTAAATCTATTGTTTTTATAATATAGACTATGGAAGGTAAAACTGGGCAAAATCTTGGTTTGTGGAATACATAGAATATGGAATGAGGGGATCCCTGGGTGGCGCAGCGGTTTGGCGCCTGCCTTTGGCTCAGGGCGCGATCCTGGAGACCCGGGATCGAATCCCACATCGGGCTCCCGGTGCATGGAGCCTGCTTCTCCCTCTGCCTGTGTCTCTGCCTCTCTCTCTCTCTCGCTGTGACTATCATAAATAAATAAAATAAAATAAAAAAAAGATTAAAAAAAAAAAGAGAATATAGAATGAGAAAGCATTGTAAGGGGCATGGGTTAAAAATTGAGAAACTGCTCTGATCTGTAATTTTCAAAACACTAACTGCAAATTTATATTCAGCTTTATTGAGGTATAATTGACATAAATTATAAGATATTTGATACATTAATGAAATTGCTATCTGCAATTCTATTTATGTGAGGGGATTTGATGTTGCACTCTACTTGTCTGATTTTCCTTCTTGCCATAATATTAAAGTTCCCATGTTTTTCTTCTTGGATTTGTGTTATTTTCAGTTCGTCCTTCCTTCTGTCATGTTTTCATGTGCCTGCTTTAAAAGCCCATGAACCTCTAACTAGTTGAATGAAACATCAAATCTTTTTTTGAACACATAAATTAGAAATTTCTATGAAAGATAGTGCTGCTATTCCATCTCCTAGAATTTTGACAGGAGCTGAAAAAATAGTATCACATTTGTGGAATTCCTCGCTATTTCCTCCTCTACATATTTTTTAAGCTATTTTTATTTATTTATTTATTTATTTATTTATTTATTTATTTGAGAGTTTGTGGTTTTTTTTTTTTTTTTTTGATTTTTATTTATTTATGATAGTCACAGAGAGAGAGAGAGGCAGAGACATAGGCAGAGGGAGAAGCAGGCTCCATGCACCGGGAGCCCGACGTGGGATTCGATCCGGGGTCTCCAGGATCGCGTCCTGGGCCAAAGGCAGGCGCCAAACCGCTGGGCCACCCAGGGATCCCTAAGCTATTTTTTAAAAGATATTTTATTTATTTATTCATGAGTGACAGAAGGAATGGCAGAGACACAGGCCAAGGGAGAAGCAGGCTCCATGTAGGGAGCATGATGTGGGACTCGATCCCGGGACTCCAGGATCACGCCCTGGGCTGAAGGCGGCGCTGAAGGCGCTAAACCGCCGAGCCACCCGGGCTGTCCTCCTCTACAGATTTTATCTTCTCTTTAAAAGTCTGCAATTTTGCTGTTGGTGAAAGGGCATTGTGTTTTCACTACAAAAGCTTTCTGGAGGAGACCACTGTGTGGAAGATAAAACTACAGGGAACTGAGAGAGACCGTCCTCATAGTTTACAGTAGTGTGTAATTTAGTTTTTTAATTATTTTTCTTTCTTTTTTTTATTATTTTTCTTTTTTAAAGAATTTAAGTAATCTCTACATCCAACATGGGGCTTGAACTCAGAACCCTAAGATCAAGAAACATGCTTCACTGACAGCCAGCCAGGCACCTCTTTAGTATTTTTAGTACAGTTTGATTTATCATGTTTTTATTTTTTATTTATTTATTTTTTTAAAAGATTTATTTGTTTGTTTATTTATTTATTTATGATAGACGTAGAGAGAAAGACAGAGGCAGAGACATACAGGAGGAGGGAGAAGCAGGCTCCATGCTGGGAGCCCGACGTGGGACTCAATCCCGCGACTCCAGGATCAGGCCCTGGGCCAAAGGCAGGCGCTAAACCGCTGAGCCACCCAGGGATCCCCCGATTTATCATGTTTTTAATGTTTTATTATTTATTATTTTTATTTTATTAAAAAGATTTTATTTATTTATTCATGAGAGAGATTGAGAGAGAGAGAGGCAGAGTACACAGGCAGAGGGAGAAGTAGGCTCCACTCAGGAAGCCTGATGTGGGACTTGATCCTGGGTCTTCAGGATCAGGCCCTGGGCTGAAGGCGGCCCTAAACCGCTGCACCACCGGGGCTGCCCTTTAATGTTGTTTTCTTTTTATTTTTTATTTTTTTAATTTTTTTTGTTTTTTATTATTTTTTTAATGTTGTTTTAAAAGGTTATTGAATATATTAGATTTTAGAACTCTTTAAATAAGACTTAAAAACAAAGTATTCCTTTTTTTGTTTTTTTAAGATTTTATTTATTCATGAGAGAGACACAGAGAGAGGTAGAGCCATAGGCAGAGGGAGAGGCAGGCTCCCCTGGGGGGGCCTCATGCGGGACTCATTCCAACACCCCAGGATCATGACCTGAGCCAAAGGCAGATGCTCAACTACTGAGCCACCCAGGTGCCCCCAAAAGAAAGTATTACTTGTTTTGAGTTTCTATTGAAGTTATATAGGCTCTTTCTTAAAAAAAAGATGGAACAGAAATGTGTAAAAGTTAATCTTTGATGAGTCATTGTAATGAAAATGAGATTAAATCAAAGTCCATACTGAAATATTGATAATAGAGTTACCATACTGAAATTAACTATGGTTGATAGTTTTAAATATAGCTTTCTGGATTTTTGACTCTGTATCTGGAGATATACTTAAGTATACCTATTTATATTTTATACACAGTTCTTTATGCATATCATGGATGCCTTTTAATGTCATGACTTATGTATCTGCCTCATTCTTTTTAATGTTTTAATATTCTACTCTCTTTAGATGTACTATCATTTAAAAAACTCATTCCTTGATTTTTTTGATGTATAGACCATTTATAGTTTTTTTCCTTTAACAAATACTTCAGTATATACATGTGGGCAAATATGTATGTTTGCATGTACATTGTGTGTGTGCATGTGCACGTGCATTTATATGCTTGGAATAGTTAAAATAAAGAGTTTGTAAACTTGAGTTTGTGCCAATTTATATTCTTCTCCAAAATTTTGAAGGTTACTGTTTTTTCCCTACTTTTCTCTTTTCCAAGGAATATACCAGTCTTTACTCTTTGCCACTTTAATATATTAATAAAGCATTTCTTTTGTTCAGTAGAACTTATACAAATGTTCTATATCTGTACTGTGCAACACAGTAGCCACTAGTCATGTGGCTATTGAGCAGTTGAAATGTGGCTAAGGAACTGAAATTTGAATATTTTTAAAATAAAGACTTATTTGAGGAAGAGCTCACAAGAGAGCACAAGCAGGAGTGGGAGGCAGTGACACCAAGAGGGAGAAGCAAACTCTCCCCTGAGCAGGGAGCCCGACACGGGGCTCAATCTCAGGACCCTGGGATCATAACTGGAGCTGAAGGCAGTCGCTTACGTGACTGATCCACCCAGGTAGCCCTGAATTGTCAGTTTGATTTAATTTTAATTTAAGTTTAAGTAGCCTCATTTGTTTAATGGCTACCATTATTGGTTAGTGCAGGGATGAAGTAACTTTGTTTACTTACGATATTTTTCAGTAAACTTGATTGTTCAGATCTTTGCCTTTTGTTTTTCTTACTGGTCTTTTTTATACTAACTTCTAAGATTGCTTTTAGTTTAGGAAATAATTTTTTGTCATGTGTTGCAGATCTCGTTTGCATTTTTGTTTTTTGAGTTGACTGATTTATGCTTTTTTTTGCTATTCAGACATTTTATTTTTTTATCTATTTATTTTTTAAAGATTTTATTTATTTATTCATAGAGACACAGAGAGAGAGAGAAGCAGAGACACAGGCAGAGGGAGAAGCAGGCGCCACGCAGAGAGCCCGACGTGGGACTCGATCCAGGGTCTCCAGGATCACGCCTTGGGCTGCAGGCGGCGCTAAACCGCTGCGCCAACAGGGCTGCCCCACCAGGGCTGCCCCTATTCAGACATTTTAAATTGTAAACAGATTTATCAGTCTTTACCTTTTTTGCTTTTCTGTTTTTTTTTATTTTATTTTTATTTTTATTTATTTTATTTTTTAAAAAATATTTATTCATGAGAGGCAGAGACACAGGGAAAGAGAGAAGCAGGCTCCATATGGGGAGCCTGATGCAGGACTTGATCCCTGGACCCCAGGATCATGACCTGAGCCCAAGGCAGATGCTCAACCACTGAGCCACCCAGGCATACCCATCTTTCTTTAACCCACTGATGTCTGAATTACTTAGTAGCTGGTTTAGGTATATTCGGTTTGAAATAAAGTGCTTAATGATGTTAGTGACTTACTTTCAAGTAGTAACATAGAAGTTGGGATCCCTGGGTGGCGCAGTGGTTTGGCGCCTGCCTTTGGCCCAGGGCGCGATCCTGGAGACCCGGGATCGAATCCCACGTCGGGCTCCCGGTGCATGGAGCCTGGTTCTCCCTCTGCCTATGTCTCTGCCTCTCTCTCTCTCTCTGTGTGAGTATCATAAATAAATAAAAATTAAAAAAAAAGTAACATAGAAGTTTTATGTGTTGCTCTTGATTTGTAGAGATTAGTTTCCTGTATGGTTTGAGTTCAATTTTTTTTTAAAGATTTATTTATTTATTTTAGAGACAGAGAGGGAGAGGGAGGAGGGAGAAAATTTCAAGCAGGCTCCCCGTGGAGTGCAGAGCCTGATGTGGGGCTTGATCCTAGGACCCTGAGATGATGACCTGAGCTGACATCAGGACTTGGATGCTTAACCTGAGCCACTCAGGTGCCCGGAGACAAATTTTTTATGTTTAAATGGATTTTACCCATGAAATATAAATGTATTAGGAAAGGTTTTCTCTTCTGAATTGTGTGTGTGAAGTAAAAGAGATGGATTACAAGTTAAAGGTAATAGAAAAAGTTTTCATATATATCATCACTCAATAAAGACAATAGATAAAGTAGTACTGTTTTTTAAATAAGATTTATTTATTTTATTTGGGGAAGTAGTGACAGCAGGATAGAGGGAGAGGGAGAGAGAGTTTTGTGCCAGATTCTGCACGAGTCTGGAGCCCAATGTGGGGTTCCATCTCACAATCCTGAGATCATGACCTGAGCTGAAATCAAGAGTCAGACTGAGCCCAGGAGCCCTTGGACAGGTTATTTAAACCAGTGCTCAAATGTGAATGTAAGAATCGTTTGGGTATTTACACCAAGCTTTCTCAATTTTCCTGATGTTAAAATAGAGATAATAAACTTAACCGTTTGGGGTGTTGAAAAGTTCCTTGTACAATATCTAGTGTAAGTACTGTTTGTTGATATTACTGAAAGATAAACACGTATTTTATTTATTTATTTATTTATTTATTTATTTATTTATTTATTTATTTTTAAGGATTTTATTTTATTCAGAGAGGCATAGAGAGAGAGAGGCAGAGGGAGAAGCAGACTCCATGCAGGGAGCCTGATGTGCGACTCGATCCTGGGTCTCCAGGATCGTGCTCTGGGCTGAAGGCAGCGCCAAACCGTTGGGCCACCAAAGCTGCCCTATTTTACGTTTTTTTAAATGGGAAAACTAAACATTGTGAAGCTGTTATTTCTTAGCAAATAAGCACAGGTTTAAGACCATTCTAATGAAAAGCCCTTTAACCTCAGGGACCCTATTTGCCAGTTGTTTCCCAAAGTGAATGTGGAATCACACAAAGATGTGGGAACTCACGAAAAATCCATGTCTTTTAGGAGATTTGCACAGAATCCCACTCTTGACTTAGACGTTGTGAACTGCCTGTGGAGAGGGCCATGTGGCAAGGAGTGGCAGGCAGCCTCTAGGAGTTGAGTGACTCCTGGCCAAGAGCCAGCAAGGAAACAGAAAGAGAATTGAGACCTGCCAACAAGTAAGCTTGTTAGTAGGCTTGGAAAAGAACCCAAAGCCTCAGATGAGTTCACAGTTCCAGTTGACACTTTGTTTTGTTTTGTTTTTTTAAAAGATTTATTTATTTATGATAGAGAGAGAGAGAGAGAGAGGCAGAGACACACAGGAGGAGGGAGAAGCAGGCTCCATGCCGGAAGCCCAACGCGGGACTTGATCCCCGGACTCCAGGATCACGCCCTGGGCCAAAGGCAGGCGCTAAACCACTGAGCCACCCAGGGATCCCCACCAGTTGACACTTTGATTTCAGCCTTGTGAGACCCTAAGTGGAAGACTCAGTTAATCCTTGCTCACAGTCCTGACAGCATAGAAACCGAGATAGGGTTGCCTAGCTGGCTCAGTCAGAAGAGCTTGGGACTCTTGGTCTCAGGGTCCTGGGTTTGAGCTCCACATTGGGTGTAGAGATTACTCAAAACAAAATAAAACAAACAAAAAAGACTCCCCACACAAAAAACCCAAACACCCACAAAAACCTAAAAAAAAAAAACCCTATAAATTTATGTTGTTTTAACTTAGGTTTCATATTATTTCATAAATAATCACAAAATAAATTTGTAGAGGCCATTTAATAGCAAACTAGTAGTAATACTAAAATTTGGTGGAAAGGGGAGCATCCAGGATTTGTCTCAGAATATTTAGCCTGGGTATTAAGGGATGATGGATAAAACATAGGTGAAATGAGTGAGGAAATTTTAAACAGGAAGAGCTTGAAAAGCGGGAAGATTAAAAAAATGCAGAGAATGTTTGCTGGCATGGCTTATTTACTGTTTAGTATTGTAAAGTATGGTGAAAAATAATAAGGCCAGGATAGGTTGGGGGCAAAATGCGGAGAGTTGTAGAAGTTGGACTGACAGCTGTTTTTATTCTAGGAGCTATAGAGAATTTTTATGCAGGAGATAACATCACATCTGTTATTTGAGCACTTCAGGTCATTTGTGGAATTTACTGTAAAGGCGTTATGAGATTTAGAGTACGGCTTTCTTGAATTAAAAGGGTTAGGAAGAAAAAAAAAAAAGGGTTAGGAAGGGGGCACCTGGGTGGTTTAGCGGTTGAGCATCTACCTTTGGTTCTACTTTTGGCTTGGATCATGATCCCCGGGTCCCAGGATCCAGTCATGCATCGGGATACCCGAGGGGAGCCTGCTTCTCCCTCTGCCTATGTCTCTGCTTCTCTCTCTGTGTGTCTCATGAATAAATAAATGAAATCTTTCAAAAAAATTTTTTTAAAAAGGGTGGGAGGGGTTATACATTTTTTTTCGTATTTAGGTTTTTTTCATTTTACATCAGTTCTGCCTACACCTATTCCATTTACAGTTCTCCAACAGAAGCCTTTACTGAAGTTCCACTAGTCTTCTGAAGTTTTCACACATACAAGAGGTTGTGGAATGCTTTTGAACACAACAAATTGGTACTATTCTTTTTTTTTTTTTTTTAAATTGGTACTATTCTTGAGATAAAAGCAGAACTCTTGGGCAGCCCGGGTGGCTCAGCGGTTTAGTGCTGCCTTCAGCCCAGGGCCTGATCTTGGGGACCTGGGATCGAGTCCCACGTTGGGCTCCCTGCATGGAGCCTGCTTCTCCCTCTGCCTGTGTTGCTGCCTCTCTCTCTCTCTTTCTGTGTCTCTCATGAATAAATAAAATCTTAAAAAAACAAAACAAAACAGAACTCTTTCCCAGTTATTCTAGCTCATGTTGATTTTTCTTATTTCTGAATTCCTGAATGTTCTTTCCATACCATGGCCCTCTGTGTGCCTGGTCATCAGGTTGATGCAGATGATAGAATCAATCAGGGCTGTGTGTTGCACAACTCCAAGAGGGAGCCATTCATACTGTATTTATGTGAATACTGCTCCCTGGAGTTGAATACCTCAGTAGCTCTGGGTTGTGTGATGCTCTTTGTGAAAACACCATTAAATATGGATTATTTCTCTCTCTCTCTTTTTTTTTTAATTTAGTACTGGATTTGCTTCATATGTATTTCCCAGGTTTGTTTTCTAGCAGAAAAGAGGTAGCAAATGACCCAGATTTAATAAAAATGATTGTTAAACTCACTTTCTATGGACCTCCCATCAGGAATTTGTAGATTAATTCAAGGGGTTCTGAAAGTTGTCTATGCTTTAAAGCTAATCTTATAAGTTATGTAAGTTTGTGATTGGCATTGTCTGTGCCTTAAAACACTATAATTTGTAAATGGCTTAAGTGTACTTTGTCTCATTTTTAGATATTTTCTTTTTTTTTTTTTAAAGATTTTTATTCGTGAGAGACAGACATACAGAGAGGCAGAGACTGAGGCTGAGGGAGAAGCAGACTCCCTGTGGGGAGCCCCGATGTGGGACTCGATCCCAGGACCCTGGGATCATGACCTGAGTGGAAGGCAGATGCTCTACCACTGAGCCACCCAGGCATCCCTTTCGATATTTTTTAATCTATATTTAATCAAACATTTTTGTTAGTCTTTTTCTTATTTTTTTTTTAAGATTTTATTTATTTATTCATGAGACACACAGTGAGAGAGAGGCAAAGACACTGGCAGAGGAAGAAGCAGGCTCCATGCAGGCAGCCCAATGTGGAACTCGATCCCAGGACCCCGGGATCTCGCCCAGAGCTGAAGGCAGATGCTCAACTGCTGAGCCACCCAGGCGTCCCTAGTCTTTTTCTTATTAATGACCTACATGAGGTTTGACATTTTATAAATTTATTGTTTGTGAACCTTGGTTCAGAGTTAGGATTACTGTATTATTTTTCACTCTATTGAGATGTACTTATTATTGAAGAATAACTAACATACAATATTGTATTAGTTTCAGTTATACAACAATTATGAAATGTATATAATTTGTCGTCATTCAAAGTTGTTTTTTTTTAAATTTTTTTTAAAATTTTTATTTATTTTATGATAGTCCCACACACACAGAGAGAGAGAGAGATAGAAAGAGGCAGAGACATAGGCAGAGGGAGAAGCAGGCTCCATGCACCAGGAGCCTGACGTGGGATTCGATCTGGGGTCTCCAGAATCGCGCCCTGGGCCAAAGGCAGGCGCCAAATCGCTGCAGCACCCAGGGATCCCCAAAGTTTTAACAATATCATTGACTGTATCCCTTATGCTGTACATTATATCCCTGTGTCTTATTTACTTTACATCTGGAAGATTGTACCTCTTAATCCCCTTCACCTATTTGGTTCATCCCCTCCCCCCCCCTTCCTGCTGACAACCATCAGTTTGTCATCTGTATCTCTGGGTTTGTTTTTGTTTGTTTTGTTTGTTGGGAAATCATACAATATTTGTCTTTGACTTATTTCACTTAGCATAATACCGTCTAGGTCCATCCATGTTGAAATTTAAAATAAATATATTTTAGTTTTAGTATATGTAACAGGTTTCCTTCATTTTACAAAAGTGTTATGAATTATTTAAATTATAGAAATAAGAGCACCTGGGTGGCTCAGTGGTTGAGCCTCTGCCTTTGGCTCAGGTCCTGGGATCGAGTTCCGCATCAGGCTCTTCACAGGGAACCTGCTTCTCCCTCTCCCTATGTCTCTGCCCCTCTCTCTGTGTCTATCATGAATAAGTAAATAAAATTAAAAAAGATTTAAGTTAGGGACGCCTGGGTGGCTCAGCAGTTGAGCATCTGCCTTCAGCTCTGGGCGAGATCCCGGGGTCCTGGGATCGAGTTCCACATTGGGCTGCCTGCATGGAGCCTGCTTCTTCCTCTGCCTGTGTCTTTGCCTCTCTCTCACTGTGTGTCTCATGAATAAATAAATAAAATCTTAAAAAAATTTAAATTATAGAAATAATATTAACTTGGGAAAAATTACTCTGACACAATATAAACATTTTGGGATATTTCCTTCTAGTCTTTGATAGATTTTTTTCTGTGTAGGTGTAATTAGTCTCTCAGTTTCTAATCTGCTTTTTCATGTTAAATACTTTGATGTGTCATTTTCTGGTTTTGCTAACAGTAACCCCTTTTTATGGCTGAAGGCTATTCTATTATGTGGTTATGTCATAAATGCTCAACAGTATTAAGAAAATGAGAAAATTTTAAATCACTTTCATGCTGTAGTGACTTTGTTTTTTAAAGATTTTATTTATTCACAAGAGAAAGAGAGAAAGAGAGAGAGGCAGAGACACAGGCAGAGGGAGAAGCAGGCTCCATGCAGGGAGCCCAATGTGGGACTCGATCCCAGTACTCCAGGATCACACCCTGGGCTGAAGGCGGTGGTAAACTGTTGAGCCACCTGAGCTGCCGTATTTTCTACTTATATACACGTGGTATCTCACTCCAGTATTTTGGTTAAGAAGTTTATATTAAAAATTACCATGCAGTAAAAAACTGACCTTTTGTTACATAGTTGTGTGAATTTAACACATGTAACCTCCACCATTATAGTCAGGTACAAGCCAGGAAATATTGTTCTATCCTGCTGTAGTTTACCCCCCACTTTGCCGCTAACCCTTGGCAACTGCTGATATGTTTACTCATCACTAGTTTTGTCTTTGAGAATGCCATGTAAATGGCATTATATAGTGTATAACCTTTTGAGACTTTTTTTTTTAAGATTTTATTTATTTATTCATCAGAGATAGAGGCAGGTGCGGAGACAACAGGCAGAGGGAGAAGCAGGCTCCATGCAGGGAGCCTGTTGTGGGACTTGATCCCTGCTCTCCGGCTCTCCAGGATCACACCCTGGGCTGACGGTGGCGTTAAACTACGCTGAGCCACCCGGGATGCACTTGAGGCTAGTTTCTTAAATTCACTTTAATGCCTTTGAGATTCATCTGTGTTGTTTTATGTGTTAGTAGTTCATTCTGTTTATTGCTGAGTTCATTGTGCTAATGAGTAATGGTTTATCCATTTCGCTGTTGAGGAATGTGTTGGTTGTTTCTGCTTTTGGCAAATAAGAATAGAATTGCAATAAACATTTGTGGCAGATTCTCCTTTGAATGTTACATTTTCATTTCTCTCGGGTAAATACCCAGAAGTGGGGTTGTTGCATAATTAGTAAGTGTGTATCTACCTTTATAAGAAACTGGGAAACTTTTTCAGAGTGGCTGCTTCGTTTTGCATTTCCACCAGCAGTCTATTTGAAATGCAGTTGATCTTCATCCTTGCTTGTACTTGGTACTGTCAGCATTTTCATTTTAGTCATTTTTTTAAAAAATTTTATTTATGGGGATCCCTGGGTGGCGCAGTGATTTAGCCCCTGTCTTTGGCCCAGGGCGCGATCCTGGAGACCCGGGATCGAATCCCACGTCAGGCTCCCGGTGCATGGAGCCTGCTTCTCCCTCTGCCTGTGTCTCTGCCTCTCTCTCTCTCTGTGACTGTCATAAATAAAAAAAAAATTAAATTTTATTTATGTGAGAGCATGAACAAGTGGAATGGGAGGGGGAGAGGGAGAAGCAGAGCCCACACACTCCCACCCCAAATGAGCAGGGAGCAACATGCAATGATAGATCCCTGGACCCTGAGATCATGACCTGAACCAAAGGTAGACACTAAACCCACTGATTCACCCAGGCGCCCCCCCCCCACTTTTTTTTTTTAGCAATTCTAATATGTGAATAGTAGTAGATTATTGTGATTTTGATTTCTCTATGGCATATGTTGTTGAACATCTTTTTTTTTTTTTTAACTGAACCATCTTTATTGGGGAAAGCTAGGATTACAAGGGCCGATGTAAGAGTTGGCATTGGGGCCCTTTTTCTTGCCAAAGATGGGCATAACATTGACAAAGCACCGGTTGTACTGCTTCCACCACTTGGCTTAGCCTGTCTTCTTTTTTTCTCGTTTGGCCACCTTGGGAGTCTGCCCTCTTTCTTTCCCAGCATGGGCCAGGGAACCATGGACCTTACCTCCAAGCGTGTGGCCAGTTACTTCCAGGGTGGTCAGAGCCTTTATTCCACACTGACCTGGCGTAGCCTAGTCCTCTAGAGGCATGCCTACTAGGAGCACTACTTAATCTTGTAGAGCAATGCCCTCCAGCGAGGCTACATGAACCTTGATCTGGGCGACTGTCTCCTGCCTGGTCGCCTCGAGGATGTGTAGCTCCTGGGTGTGGACAAAGAGCTGCATGTTGGAGACAGAACTGCCGCTATTGCAGGTGCTACAGCAGAGATGGAATCTGGAAAGAGGAAGCAGCAAGGGTGCTATGTCCTCATTGCCTACTGTGCACCATGTTACACTTTTTTTTTTCAAGATTATATTCGTTTATTCATGAGAGACACAAAGAGGCAGAGACATAGGCAGAAGGAGAAGCAGGCTTCCTGTAGGGAGTCCGATGAGGGACTTAATCCCAGGACCCCAGGATCACGACTCCAGCCAAAGGCAGACGTCTGCTTAACCACTGAGCTACCAGGGGTCCCTTGTGCCATATCACTTTTAAGCATCTTTCTATGTGCTTATTTTCCAACTGTATATCATCCTTGGTGAAGTGTTCTGCCCACTGTTTAACTGGGTTGTTGTTCTACTGATGGGATTTGAGAATTCTTTATGTGTCTTGGGTACAAGTTTTTGGCTGAATAGGATTTGCAGATACTTTTTTTCTGATTATGGGTAGAGCATTCCATCTTTCATTGTTAAGAGTATTAGCTATAGGTTTTTTGTAAGCACTTACTGTCAGGTTGAGGAAGTTCCCTTTTATTTCTAGCTTACTAAGAGTTTTTGTTATGAATGGATGTTGAATTTTGTCCGATGCTTTTTCTGACTCAATTGCTGGGATCATTTGCGTTTAAGTTTTAGCCTGTTAATACGGTAGATGACCTTGATTTTCAAATTTCGAATTGGCTTTGCATTCCTGGGTAAAAAATAATCTCACCTGGTTATTGTGTATTCTTTTTATATATAACTGGATTTGCTAATATTTCACGGAGGATATTTATAGTTGTTCATGAGACATATTAGTCTGTAGTTTTCTTGAGTCATCTGTGTCTCGGTTTTGGTATCAGGATAATGCTGGCCTCATAAAAATCAGTTGGAAAGTCTTCTCACTTTTCTGTTTCTTTTTGAAGAAGATCACATTTTATCATCGTCATTCCTAAATTCAGTCTTTATGAATTCACCTACTTGATAAAATTTATTCCTTAATTAAAAAAAGTTTTTTTTTTTAAGAGAGAGAGAGTATGATTGAGCCTGGTGGGGTGGGAGACGGGGGGTGGGGGGGATGGAGAGAGAGAGAATATCTTAAGTAGGCTCTATACCCAACATGGAGCCCATCAGAAGGCTTGATCTTATGACTCAAAGTTCATGACCTGAGCTGAAATCAAGAGTCAGAAGCTTAACGGACTGAGCTACCCAAGTACCCCAAAAAATATATTCCTAACACCAAAATCAATGCTTATGACATTTTTGTTGTCATTCATGGACATGTGCAATGTGGCAAAAAATTTGACTCACCTGAGTGGATATTCCCAGTTGAGGTCCCTCCTGGGGTTGAACAAGGTGGGATGCTCTGCCTTCTTGTTTATCTTTCGTAGTGAAAATGTGTCCTTTTTGTGACCTATTTAGTGCCTTGGCATTTTCATTTTTGTTGGTGCTTTCACTGTTTAAAATGACCCCAAAGTGTAGTGCTGAAATGCTGTGTAGTATTCTTAAGTTCAAGAAAGCTGTATATAAAAAAAACAAAAACAAAAACAAAAATCAGCTGTGATGTTCCTTATGGAGAAAATTGCTTGTGTCAGATAAGATTTATTTAGGCATGAATTTTACTCTTGGCCAGGAGTTCAGTGTTAATGAATTATTAATATGTGTTATATAAGATATCTTTATTGTTATTTTTAGAGATTTTATTTATTTATTCACAAGAGACACAGAGAGAGAGAGGCAGAGACACAGGCAGAGGGAGAAGCAGGCTCCACGCAGGGAGCCCGACATGGAACTTGATCCCTGGACTCCAGGATCACAGGATCACGCCCTGGGCCAAAGGCAGGCTCTAAACCACTAAGCCACCCAGGGATCCCCATATAAGATATCTTTAAACAGAAGTACATAATATTAAAGTTATATTGATTAGTTGACATAAATGTGAGCAGAGTCTTGTAGGAACCTAACTTTGTATTTCCTCTAGGAACATTGGTTCAAATATTTGCTAATATAGTGTTTGCAGTGACCTTTATAGAACATAACTGTTGTGAATTGTGAGAATCGATAGTTTCTTCTATAAATGTTTGATAGAATCCACCAGTGAAACATTCTGGGTCTGGAGATTTTTTTTGCAGAAGCTTTTTTTTTTTTTAAAAATCTTAAAAATTAAGATTTTATTTATTTATTTAGAGCAAGAGAGAAAGAGAGCACAGAAGGAGAGGGAGAAGCAGACTACCCACTGAGCAGAGAACCCAGTCTGGGACTCAATCTCAGGGCCCTAAGATTAAGACTGCTTGTATCAACAACAGCAACACTGTTGAAGATGTTGGCTACCTGGAGCCTGTGGGTTCCAGCCACAGTTCCCTCCCTGCTGCATGTGGAGCAGGAGATTGCTGGAGACAACACTCTTGCCCTACAGAGTATACCTAGAGAGTGACAGCATAAGAGAGGACCTTTTGCAGAGGGAGCAAAACAGTTCTTTTTGGTATATATCGAGGAGTGGAATTGCTAGGTCATCTGTTAGCTCTGTGTTTAACTTTCTGAGGAATTGCCAAACTATTTGCCATCTGCCTGTTTACATTGTTACCAGCAATATTTGATTATTCTAATTTCTCCACATCCTTGCCAACACTTGTGGTTTTCTTTTTAAAAAAATTTTTTTATCATAGTCATTCTGGTAGATGTGAACTTGTATCTCATTATGGTTTTGATTTGTATTTTCCTGGTGAATGATGCTATTCATATGCTTTTTAAAAAAGGTGCTTTTCATAGCATCCTTTCATGTGTTTACTGACCATTGTCTAGTCTATCTTTGAAGAAATGTCTATTCATATCCTTGGCCAATTTTTTAATGGGGTATTTGTTATTTGTTGGTTCATACAAGTTTTTTATCAGATGTTAATTGAAATATTTTCTTCATTTTGTGGGTTGTTTTTTCACTTTCTTTGTTTTTGTGTTTTTTATTTGTTTAGTTTTTTAAAGACTTTTTTTCAGTAACCTCTCTACACCTGACATGGGACTTGAACTCACAGTCCTGTGATTAAGTCTCATGCTTCACTGACTAAGCCAGCCAGGCACCCTGTTCTTTTACTTTCTTGATATGACATACACAAATTTAATTTTTGAGTAGAGGTTTTTTATTTTTTAATCATTAGATAATTTCTGTGTTTCTGTTTTCATGTTCACTTCCTCTTCTGTTATTGATTCATTGAATGAAGTGTTTTTTGTTTGTTTTGGTTATTTTTCAGTTCTAAAATTTACATCTGCTTCTACTTTGTATCTTCCTCTTCCTTCAAGAGTGTTTACCTTTACGTGGAACATTTTTATAATAGCTGCTTTTAAGTCTTTGTGAAACATTTCCCATATCAGCTTTATCTTGTTGCTTCTATCTTTTGATTTTCTTTCCCAAGCAAATTGAGGTTTTCTTGGGTTGCTATACCTAGTAAATTTAGATTGTAATTGACACTTTGTATCTTGTTTGAATTTTGAGAATGTTAATAGTTTTGTTTTAGCAAACAGTTGACTGAATTGTGTTTAGCCTTCAAGTTTTTTTTAATAATAAATTTATTTTTTATTGGTGTTCAGTTTGCTAACATACAGAATAACACCCAGTGCTCATCCCGTCAAGTGCCCCCCCTCAGTGCCCACCACCCAGTCACCCCCACCCCCTGCCCTAGCCTTCAAGTTTTGACCAGCCGTCTGTGGGTTGTTGTTTCAATGTCAGTTAAGTCTTCAAATACTTTTGACTGCTATTTGGATTTGTCCTTTGTGTGAACCATCATAGTATCTGGGATTTGGGTGGTGGTCTTCCCTGTGGGTTGTGAAACTATGGCCTGTGGGCCAGATTCAGTTCACTGCCTATTTTTATAAATGAGATTTTATTGAAACACAGCAGTGCCAACTTGTTTGTAATTTTTGTGGCTGCTTTCATACTTCAGTGGTCACATTTGAGCAGTTGTGACAGAAGCTGTTTGGCCTACAAAACCTAAAATATTTACTATTTGGCCCTTTGTAGAAAAGTTTTACTGACTCCAATCTATCCCGTAGTTTAGTTCTCAAAGTCTATCTATGCTTTTTTAGTATCAGCCCATATGTGCACAGCTTAGGTGTTACTGAAGGATTTCATTCACAAGTTTAAGGGGCTTACTTTCCTGAGTTCTTTTGTCTGATTCCATGGAACTCCCATTTTTCATCTTTGGCCAGAAATTTCTTTATTCCTCTCTATATATTTCCACAACTCTGTTCCCCTTGGGCCAAGCAGCAGGAGACAAGATACCTAAAAAGAGCAATGGGGTTTTGTCTCAGTCCCTTGGGACCATAACTCCTCTGATATGGAGGGGATGGTTTCCCTCCTTTGAGAGTTTTAGGCACCTACTTATTCTGTTGCTGTTGTTGCCACAGAATAACTTGGGTTCTGAGGTATGAGAGAACAAGGAAAATTAAAAGAAAGAAAATGAAGTAATTCTTGTTTTGTTACTGCACATTAGGAGACTTCTATCCTAATGGCATTATCCACACTGATGCCCATATCCAGGTTTTTGGCTGTGTTGAGTTCAGATTGAGAGATACTGATGGGGAAAATTTACTAAACTCACTGCCAGTTGATATTTTGAATTCTGGTCTTCCCCAGTCTGTCTGCTACTATTTACTTTGTTGTATTTGATTTGTTAATATTTTGTTAAGGATTTTTCTCACTGTGTTAGTGAGAGATACTGATCTGTAGGGTTTTTTTCCCCTATAGTGTCTTTATCTGGTTCTGGAATTACGATATTGCTGGCCTAAGAATGAGTTAGGAAGTATTCCTTCCACTTCTACCCTCTGGAAAAGATTGTAGAGAATTGGTTGGTTAAGCGCTCTCAGTTTCAGCTTAAGTCTTGGTCTCAGGGTCATGAGATGAAGCCCCAAGTCCAGCTTTGCTCTAGGCATGGAGTCTGCTTGGGATTCTCTCTCTCCCTGTTCCTCTGCCCCTCCTGTCCTCTTTCTTAAATAAATAAATAAATAAATAAATAAATCTTAAAAAGAAAGTATGCCATGGGATGCCTGGGTGGTCTCAGGTGCCCTATAGGTCCTATTCATAATAGATATAATTATCTATTTAAGATCTTTTGCAGGGCATCTGGGTGGCTCAGTGGTTGAGTGTCTACTTTTGGCTCAGGTCATGATCCTGGGATCTGGAATTGAGTCCCACACTGGGCTCCTTGCAGGAAGCCTGCTTCTCCCTCAGGCTATGTCTCTGCCTCTCTCTCTCTGAGTGTCATAAATAAATAAGTAAGTAAGTAAATAAATCTATCTTTAAAATTTTTTTTTAAATTTTATTTATTCATGATAGACATAGAGAGAGCGAGAGAGGCAGAGACACAGGCAGAGGGAGAAACAGACTCCATGCAGGGAGCTTGACGCGGGACTCGATTCCAGGACTCCAGGATTGCGCACCGGGCCAAAGGCAGGCACCAAACCGCTGAGCCACCCAGGGATCCCTTATCTATCTATCTTTAAAAAAGAGTATTGTAGAATTTGCCAGAGAACCAATGTGGGCCTGGTGCTTTCTGTTTTGGAAGGTTATTAGCTATTTATTCCATTTCTTTTTTAAAAAATATTAATTTATTTGAGGGCAGCCTGGGTGGCTCAGCGGTTTAGTGCTGCTGCCTTCAGCCCAGGGCCTGATCTTGGAGACCTGGGATCAAGTCCCACATTGGGCTCCCTGCATGGAGCCTGCTTCTTCCTCTGCTTGTGTTTTTGCCTCTCTCTCTGTGCATGTGTGTGTCTCTCATGAATAAATAAATAAAATCTTTAAGAAATAATAATAAAATTAATTTATTTGAGAGTGAGAGTGCAAAAGAACATGAGTGGGGGGGAGCATAGAGGGAGAGGGAGAAGGAGAAGTAGATTCCCTACTGACCAAAGAGCCTGATATAAGGCTCGATTCCAGGACCCTGGGATCATGACTTGAGCTGAAGGCAGATGCTTGACCAACTGAGGCACCCAGGCACCCTAAAATTCAGGTTTTTGCCTGCATTAAAATTTTTTTAAAATTTAAATTCCAGTTAACCGGGACACCTGGGTGGCTCAGTGGTTAAGCGCCTGCCTTCAGCTCAGGGTGTGATCCTGGAGTCCCAGGATCGAGTCCTACATTGGGCTCCCTGAATGGAGCCTGTTTCTCTCTCTATGTATGTCTCTGTCTCTCACTCTCTGTGTCTCATGAATAAAATCTTAAAAAAAAAATTCCAGTTAACATACAGTTTAAACCCATATTGTTTTTTTCCTTTAGATTTATTTATTTATTAGAGAGAAAGAGAGAGAGAGAGAGAAAGCACCTGCACACGAGCCAGGGGAGGGGCAGAAGGAGAGGGAGAGAATCCAAGCAGACTCCATGCTGAGTGTAGAGCTTGTCTCAGGGCCCAGTCCCATGACCCACGAGGTGACGATCTGAGCAGAAACCAAGAGTTGAGACACTAAACTGACTGAGCCACCCAGGCGCCTCATAAACCTGTATTTTATTGTTACCACTTCCACCCTTTACCTCTTAACAGTAGTTTTGTTTTTTAAATTTCCCTTTGGAAGTAGACAAAATGGAGATGAAGATATGACTGCTGTGAAGTGAAGGAAGGCACCAAACTGACATACTCTGGAGTGGGGTGGAAAGAACATTTTCTTCTGAAATCTTTTCTTGTTTTCTCCACAGGTTAAGAGATTTAGGTAGAGACCAAGGATTATAGTATCATTATAAATATTGTCAATTTTAAAAAGTCAGGTCTTTAGATTTGTAAGGTAATGGAAGGAGCAGTTCTTTGGTAAGTATCTTAGGTTGGCTTAGGTGAGGATCAATTTGCAAACACTAAATCTCACTGTCATATCTTTGGAGATTCAATATATGGAATATTTAATTTAGTTAAATATTTATTGAAGATTTACCATATGTCAGGCACATTCTGAGATCTGTAGATGTAGTAGTGAACAAATCAGAAAAAAAATCCCTCTAGGCATGAAACTTTACAATATGTGGGTGGGGTAGAAGACAGGCAACATAGTAAATACATAAATTATATGCATATTACCATAGCAACAAGTGCTATGAGGAAGAGGAAAGCAGGATGGCTGGGGAATGCTGGGCTGGGATTGGAGTTGTTTGCAATTTTAATTGGATATTCTAGGAAGGCCTCACTGAGAAGTTGACCTTTGACCAAACATTTGAAAGTGGTGAAGGATCAAACTTTGCTGATATCCAGGGAAAGAGAGTTCTTTATACGAGGGAGCAGTCAGGACAAAGACTGAGGCAGGAATATGCCTGTCTTGGTCTAGTAATGGTGAAGAGGCAGGTGTGGCTGGAGTACAATGATTGAGGAGAACAGATATAGGAGATACAGTCAGGGAGGTAATATGTATAATTACTAGGACCAAACTATGGTGTCTGGGATTCTTGGTAGGTTTTATTGCCTTCTTGTCTCAATTTACTCTCCAGATTGTGCTACCTAGATATTAGATAAGATCTCCTGGAATGGGGATGCCTGGGTGGCTCAGGAGTTGAGTGTCTGCCTTCCCACGGTCCCAGGATCTAGTCCTGCTTGGGGCTCCCTGCAAAGAGCCTGCTTCTCCCTGTGCTCTGAGAGTTTCTGCCTTTCTTCTCTGTGTCTCTCATGAATAAATAAAATCTTAAAATAAAATTCATTAGAAAAATAAAATCTTTAGAAAAAAAGGTTTTCCAATAGAGTTTCTATATACCAATAATAACAAAAATAATGGCAAATATAAAGTATGTAGAAATAAGTTGAATAAGAAATGTACAGGCTCTAGGTGAGGAAAACTATAAAATCCTTGAAAAGGATGAGGGAAAGACTTGAAAAGTTGAACAGGGCCAATTTGTGTTTGGATCAGAAGAATCAGTATGATCAAAATTTCAATTCTTGTCAAGTAAGTTTATAAATTTAAAACAGTTCTACTTTGCAAAACAATTAAAAAGTTCAACTGGGTTAGACTAAGAATATTATTTGTGTATTTATGTATGTATTTATTTATTTAAAGAAGATTTTATTCATGAGAGACACAGAGAGAGAGTCAGAGACGTAGGCAGAGGGAGAAGCAGGCTTCCTGCAAGGAGCCTAAATTGGGACTCGATCTGGGATCCCGGGATCACACCCTAAGCGGAAGGCAGAAACTCAACAGCTGAGTCACCCAGGCATCTCTATTATCTTTTTGCGTGTGTGTGTGTGTGTGTGTGTGTGTCCACATTGCTCTTTTTAATAGTGGCATTCTCTCTTTTATTTGGTTAATTATCAATCTATTTTTACTAATTACTTGGAATTTAGACCATTCCAGTTTTATGATGTTACAAAAATATTTTAAGTAAATGTTGTACATATTTATTTGTGTTCTTGTAAATTCTTACATAGAATTGATGTAAGCTATAGAATTAATTTTTATATTGGAATTGATGGGTCAGAGATATATCCATCCAAGGCTGGAGAGTGCTAAATTGTGCTTCGAAAGGGTCTTACCATTTTATAGCAGTGGGTGACAGTGTCCACTCCCCACACACTGACAGATAATGGCCTTTTCAGTCTTTTTCACTCTGGCCAACTCTGTAGGTGAAAAAAGTCGTAGGTTTTGATTTCGATTTCTGAATTTATGGTTGTATGGCTGTGGTTAAACATCTTTGTAATGCTTACTGACTACTTGTATTTGTCTCTGTGAACTACCTTTTTATATCCTTTGCTAGTTCTTTTTTTTTTTTTTAATTATTGGTGTTTTTCTCATTTATTTATAAAAACCTTTTCTGGGATTCCTGGGTGGCGCAGCGGTTTGGCGCCTGCCTTTGGCCCAGGGCGCGATCCTGGAGACCCGGGATCGAATCCCACGTTGGGCTCCTGGTGCATGGAGCCTGCTTCTCCCTCTGCCTGTGTCTCTACCTCTCTCTCTCTGTGACTATCATAAATAAATAAAAATTAAAAAAAAAAAACACCTTTTCTGCATGTGTTTATATATTCTAATTTTTCCCTAGTTTTTCTTTATACTTTGTTTATGGGTTTGTGTGTGTACGTGTGCATATGTATGATACCAAGTTTTTCACTTTTATGTAGTTACAGTTGGTAATATTTTTCTTCTTGTTCTGGTTTTGTGTCATTCTGTGGAAAGCATATGTAACAAAAGTAGAATCCATAAAGGACAAGATTTGATTGCAAAAAATGAAAAAAAACTTTTGTGGGTCAAATTAATATTTGCACTTGATAGAAAATGGGGGGGGGTGCTTAAAAGGAAAAAAATCACCCACTGACCTACTACCCAGTGGCAACCACCATTGGCATTTCAGCCTTAATTTTTTTGCCCCCTTTTAACTTAATCTTGTTTTGGATTGTGGAGAATTATTAGTATGTAGCATGGTCACTGACCTGGAGGTAACACCGGACTTACTAATTGTGGAGGAATGATGGCTCTTATTTCTTGCCTGAACTCTTCCAGTTCACTTAGGCTTCCTGTCAGCTGGGAAGGAACTAGAGTGAGGAGTTTTGGTATTAGGAGATCATCATTGTGAGGTTCAGAAATCTGTTCATGTAAAAGTTACTGTGAAGTCTTACCCTTCCTTGTGTTGTGCAGCTTTGCTTCATTATTAGTAAAGTTCTTTATATAGTGCATGCACTTTTTCTTTCTTTTAAACTTTGGAAGGGCAGAAAGAGTTTTTTTTTTAAAGTTTTTTTTTTTTTTTTAAGATTTTATTTATTTATTCATGAAAGACACACAGAGAGAGGCAGAGACACAGGCAGAGGGAGAAGCAGGCTCCATGCAGGAAGCCTGATGTGAGACTCGATCCCGGGACTCCAGGATCACACCCTGGGCTGAAGGCAGAAGCTCAACAGCTGAGTCACCCAGGCATCCCTTTTTTAAAATTTTTTTTTAAAGATTTTATTTATTTATTCATGAGAGACACAGAAAGAGAGAGGCAGAGACATAGGCAGAGGGAGAAGCAGGCTCTATGCAGGAAGCCCAACGTGGGATTGGATCCTGGGACTCCAGGATCACACCCTGAGCCAAAGGCAGACGCGCTTAACCGCTGAGCTACCCAGGCAACGGAGCCGAAAGAGGGTATCTTAATCTACTTTTTCATGGAGATTTAAATAGAAATTGTACCTCTGGGGGACTACTGTGGGGATGGTGGTACTAATCACAGTGAAAAAACCGAGTTTTCTACTAAAAGAAAGGGAAAATTCAGTAAATCTATGTTGGAATTACCTGGTTATCTGTCCTCTTCGGGAGATTTTTTTCTAGTTCTCTTTTGATTAAAACCTTGACTATTTTGTCTCTGTGAATAAGTGCATTTCACTGTGGAGAAAAGAGTAAGAAACTAAAATAAGTAAGAATGAAGGATGTCAGGCTGGCTCAGTCAGTAAAGCATGTAACTCTTGAGCTTGAGGTCCTGAGTTCAAGCCCAGTGCTGGGTGTGAAGCCTACTTAAAAAAATAAATAAAATTATTTAAATGATAAAATAAGTAGGAACGATAAAAAAAAATATATGTAGTTAGTTGCTGAAATTGCCCACTTCAGGTACCTAAGGTTGAGAAGGAAATGTGTCTCTGAGTCTGTGAGCAGACTTTTTGGATGTAGTGAGGCTTTAAGTTTATTGTTTTGAGCAAAGATTTAGAAGTCCAGATTCTGTTTGACATCTGTGAAGTTCTTTAGTCCTAAAACAATTGCCTTGTCTTGGTAGCTTTAAAGCATTGCTTTTACTGGCTTCTGGGAATTTCATCATATAGTTCACTAATTTACAAAGCTTAAATAAAAAATAACGTTAGGATTTTTTTTCCTACACTAGGTTAAAAGCTTTTTGTGACTAGTAGGCTCTAATTATTGCCAATGTATTCACCATAATTAGCTTTACTGTTACAAACCCATGCATATATGGATTCAGAATATAGATTTGTTATCTACTTCAGGAGTTCTTAATTTTGATCTATGAATGGGCGGCTCTATGTCAGGACTATTTTGAAAATGGTAGACATCTCTTCCAAAGTGGTAGAAAAAAGAAAAGGGTATTGTCAACAGAAAATCTAAGGGAAGAGCTTTAGGTATGGTTGGATTCATTCTTTAAATAAAGGCATTATTAAGATTTTGTTTTCTCTTTCTCTCACTCTTTTGCTTTTTTTGTTTGACTTTGGGATATTTGAAAGCTGTTAGCTTCAGTCTCTCATCATTTAAGTTGAAGTCCGGTAGTTCCTGGGGCAGAAAATGTCTTTTTCCTGTCATTCTGCTCCTGTAGCCTTAGCAATTCTGCCCATTTCTGAGTGATACTGTGACTAAGAGGTTGGAAAGTGCTAATTCGTTTCCTGCTTTATTGCTAGTGTTGGTTCCCACCATATGGACTGAGAATGGAGGAGGGAGGTGGGTCTCCAAAAGTAAATCAGGGCCTTTTAACCAGAGGAATGTTGAATGGAACATAAGTGGTTAAAATCACACATTTACCTTAACTTTCATGGAGTCTGTGGACCCATAGAAACTAACCATAAAAATTAATTTTTTTCCTTCTGAGAAGGGTTTTTAATAGCTGTCAGACTCTGAAAGGGGTATGCACCTGTAAAAAAGGTGGTTTTTGATACGACTCTAAAGCGAAAAGGGCATTTTAACCGAGGATAAGTTCATTACCAAAGATGTACTTGAGAATGATTTTTGAGAAACAGCGGAATTGGGTTAACTTAACCCTGTGAAGATAGTTTGTTGAGGATAGTAGAGTATAAATTTGAATATTTTAGGTGACTTGTTATGTGATAGGACAACAGTTGACCCTTGAACAACATGGGTTAGGGGTGCTGACCCCCACGCAGTTGAAAATCTGAGTCTAACTTTGGACTTCCCCCCAGACTTAACTACTCACAGCATTCTACTGTCAGAAGCCTTACTGGTAACAGTTGATTAATGCGTATTTTCTGTTACATGTATTACATACAGTGTTCTTACAATAAAGTAAGCTAGAGAAATGAAAATGTTAGGGAAATCATAAGAGAAAATACATCTATAGTTCTCTACTGTATTTATTTATTTGTTTGTTTGTTTATTTATTTATTTAAAAGATTTTTAAAATTCATTTGTGAGAGACAAACACAGAGAAGGCAGAGACACAGGCAGAGGGAGAAGCAGGCTCCATGCAGGGAGCCCGATGTGGGACGTGATCCTGGGTCTCCAGGATTACACCCTCTGCTGAAGGCAGCGCTAAACTGTTGGGCCACCCGGGCTGCCTGAGAAGCAGGCTCCTTGCTGGGAGCCCGATGTGGGACTTGATCCCGGAACTCCAGGATTACACCCTGAGCCAGAAAGCAGACACTTAACCGCTGAGCCACCCAGGTGTCCCTATTTATTTATTTATTAAAAGGTTTATTTTATTTTATTTGTTTTATTTTATATTCATTTATTCATAAGAGACACAGAAAGAGGCAGAGACACAGGCAGAGGGAGAAACAGGCTCCCTGCAGGGAGCCCGTTGTGGGACTTGATCCAAGAATCCTGGGATCACGCCATGACCTGAAGGCAAACACTCAACCACTGAGCCACTCACGCGTCCCCCTCAAAAATTTTTTAAAAATATTTTATTTATTTATTCATGAGAGACACACACACACAAACACAGAGGCAGATAGATACACAGGCAGAGGGAGAAGCAGGCTCCATGCAGGAAGCCCGATGTGCGACTCGATCCCAGGACTCCGGGATTACGCCCTGAGCCAAAGGCAGATGCTCAACCACTGAGCATCCAAAGGACTTTATTTTTTATAACTTATGGTTTTATTGTATTACAATCAGAACAGAAGTTTGAACATTTCAAACATATTTTTGTACTTATTGAGGCTTCCTAATAAACAGGAAATTTTTCTAATAATTTTCACTAGTGGTTGTGAGAAAAAGTTTTTGAAGAGTTTGAAGTTTGGTATATCTTTGAAATTAACCTTACTCATTTTATTATTCATATACTCTTATCTCTGTTTGTAATCATAAATAAGAATTGTAGTAGTAGTAGTAGAAGGAAGATTGGGAGAGAGATGCACTTTATTTATTTATTTTTAAAGATTTTGTTTATTTTATTCACGAGAGACAGAGAGAGAGAGAGAAGGTGAGAGAGAGAGAGGCAGAGACACAGGAAGAGGGAGAAGCAGGCTCCATGCAGGGAGCCTGACATGGGATTTGATCCCAGGTCTCCAGCATCATGCCCTGGGCTGAAGGTGACCCTAAACTGCTGAGCCACCCGAGCTGCCTGCACCCTAACTTTAATTAGGGTATGTGGTTGCTACACCAGGTCGGTTTTTACATTTTTAGTTTTAATTAGTTTTTTTTAAAGATTTATTTATTTATTTATTTATTTATTTATTTATTTATTTATTCATGAGAGAGAGGGAGAGAGAGAGAGAAGCAGAGACACAGGCAGAGAGAGAAGCAGGCTCCACGCAGGGAGCCCAACATGGGGCTCGATCCAGGGACTCCAGGATCACACCCTGGGCCAAAGGCAGGCGCTAAACTGCTGAGCCACCCAGGGATCCCCTTTAATTAGTTTTTTAAAAAAGTTTTATTTTAGAGAGAGTGAGTGCATGCACACACACAAGCCAGGGGAAGAGTAGAAGAAGAGGGAGAGAAACCCTCAAGCCGACTTCCCTCTGAGTTACAGCCAGATCCCAGGACCCCTAGATGATAACCTGAAATGAAGAGCTAGTCACCCACCTGACTGAGCCACCCAGGTGCGCCCCCCCCCCCCCCCGCTTCATTTTTGTGTGTATGGTTTAGCTTACTTAATTTTGTTGGGAATTTTTATCAGGGATTGTCTAACAACCCTAAAATTTGGAACCTACTTTTTTACTTAGACGTAGAATCCTTTTGCTGAAATTCTTTTCTGATAGTAACACATTTGTAGAGTGGTACTAACAGCATTGTTTTCCTATTCTTGTTCCTCCTCCTTTGTTAGCTGGCTCATTTCTTTGAGGGATTGTAACATACAGAGGGCTCAGAGTTGGCCTTTTTGATGACAAGTTTTGGATTCTCAGTAGCAATATTAGCTAAGGTTTATCAGTTTTCATGAAAGGAAGGCTCTGTGCTATTGAGCTCATAAATTGCCTTCATCCCTGTCACCATGATGTCTTCATTTGTGGGTCTGTTGGATATGTACATAGTGGTTTAAGACATTCTGGAGCATTTATTTGTTCAACCTGGCAGTTTGTTTAGGATTTCTGATAGGGTTGCTAACTTCCCTGTACTGGGGCTGCCCTGCTGCTGTTTGGTCTTCCTTGGCTTTGGAGAAAGCCTTGAGGCACAAAAGTGGAGAGACTCCTGGAACCTTGAGATAGGCCTATTGTCAGCCTGAGGTGAAACACTGTTAGTGTAAGTGGGAATTGTCCACAGCAGATGTGACTGAGTTCACTTGTGTGGACTCAGGATGAGATACAGGGCACCAACTGTTTCTGCTATATACTATGCAAAAGATGGGAAACAGTCCTCAAACTCATCATTAGGAGATAGTTAAGTAAATTGTAGTATATCTATACAATGGAATATTATGCAGCTATGAAAAAAGATCAGATGCTTTCTATATATAAACACAGGGACCTTCAAGATACTATAGTTGAATAAGATCATTTATTGAATATTGTATGTGACTTGTTGCCTTTTTTATGCAAAAGGAGAGTGTTTGCTTGTGATTACTTTAATGATAGGAGGATACATAAGAAACTAGTGTTTGAGGAGGAGATGGGGAAAATAAGAGGTGGATGGTGAGGGAGAGAAGGCAATAAAACTTTCCATGGTTTACTTTTTGTTTTCTTTAAATGTATCATCTGTTCTTTTTGTTGTTGTTGTTCTTTTTTTTTTTTAAGTAAAACTACCCCTATGAAATATTTATTATTGAGTTTGAATTTTATTTTCCATGGGATTAAATAAACTAGAATTTTTCATGGCTTTTGAACTAAACTAATCAAACAGGCCTTTGCTCTTATTTTGCCCTCAAATATTTCCATGCCTGGCAATTTGTCACTCCGTTCTCAGTTACATGTTGGGTCATCACAGGCTTGTGACTATTCAGTGGAATGATCTCTCTTCCCATTTGCTGTCAGCCTTATCATCCTGTTTTATTTATTTGTTTGTTTATTTATTTATCTATCATCCTGTTTTGTGTATTGCACTTATCACTATGTGAAAAAAATTTTTTTTCTTACATATCTGTTGTCTGTTTCTACCATTAGAATGCTCACTAAAAGCAGGGGCTTCTTGTATACTGTCGGCGATCCCTTAGCATCCTACTTTTATTTTTGTTTGATGGCTACAATTGATGGCCATATGGTTATATACAAATATCTTTTTTTCCCGAAAGATTTAATTTTTTTCCCCAAATAGAGAACTTTATCCTTTTTGCTTCTCATCCTCCCTTCCCTAACTTTTTCTGTTGGATATCCCTTCACTGCCTCTGTTGTATAGTCATTTCGAGCATGAAAACAGTCTGAATCTCAGATGTGAATAAGTTGAGTTTATACAAATCATTTCCATCCTAGCCTATTTTCAGATTTCGTTTTTTTCTATAATTTGTGCTTATTCCTGATAGAGATTTCAGGGAGTGTGGCATTTTTTCCACTATTCCTTCATTTTGCTTTAATTTGTTTAAAAATCAACTAATTGAAGTATATGCCAGCTTTATTGAGGTATAATATTCATTTAGTACAATGCACACATTTTAAAAGTACAACTGACTTTATTTTTTTATTATTTTTTTAAAAAGATTTTTTAATTTATTTATTCATGAGAGACACAGAGAGAGAGAGAGAAAGAGAGAGAGAGAGAGAGAGAGAGAGGCAGAAGCACAGGCAGAGGGAGAAGCAGGCTCCATGCAGGGAGCCCGACATGGGACTTGATCCCGGGTCTCTAGGATCAGGCCCTGGGCTGAAGGCAGCACTAAACTGCTGAGCCACCCGGGCTGCCCCTGCATACATTTTATAGGAAGAATTAAACGTTTTTTATGTTTGTTTCCATAATTCTTTGTATCTTTTTAGTATTTGTTGTGTCATAGTTATAGTTGTCTGTCTCCCCTTTCCGCTACTTTTATTCTACCCTAGTTGTGAACTGTAGGGTTTGTTTCTTACTTATCCTGCAGCCACAGGTTTTGGCACTTACACAGTTAGTAATTGTATATTACAGTAACAACTAATTTTAGGAGTAGTATGGATGTGTAACTGATTGAGAGAGGAGGTATAGCATAATGCTTAGGAGCAAAGAATCTTGTCCTCCGTCACTTACTAGCTAATGTTACCTTGGGCAAGTTACTTATTCTTTGTGCCAGAGTTTTCACATCTGAAAAAAAAGCTGTAATAATGACTACCTCATGGGTTTATTATAAAGATTAAATAAGGGCAGCCCCGGTGGCTCAGTGGTTTAGCACCCCCTTCAGCCTGGGGCATGATCCTGGAGACCCAGGATCAAGTCTCACGTCAGGCTCCCTGCATGGAGTCTGCTTCTCCCTCTGCCCGTGTCTCTGCCTCTCTCTGTGTGTCTCTCATGAATAAGTAAATAAAATCTTAAAAAAAAAAAAAAAGATTAAATGAGGGCAGCCTGGGTGGCTCAGTGGTTTGGCACCACCTTCATCCCAGGGCGTGATCCTGGAGACTCGGGATCGAGTCCCATATTGGGCTTCCTGCATGGAGCCTACTCCTCTCTCTGCCTCTCTATGTCTCATGAATAAATAAATACAATCTTAAAAAAAAAATTAAATGAGCTAATGTATGTAAAGCACTTCAGACTCTACCTGGCACTTAAATGGTAGATAAATATTAAATCTTAAGAATTTTGGGGAGAATTAGGTTTTGAGAACTTTTTTTACTTGAACTAAGGAGTGTGCATGACATACAGACTTCTTGGATAATCAGGTAGAAAGAATCTAAATGGAATGAACTAGATCGGAATAACTTTATAGAGCTATTCAGAATTGAGGGACCTTTAGGTAAAACTATACTTGTGAGTTTATGAAGCCAGCCTATGTAATAATCTTCTCTGGCTATCTGTAGCTGTTTCTTTGTATTTAAGTATCCTCAGCCACTTCTTACATTTAAGTAAGAAGATTCTGCTCTGAATCTACAAACTTATTTGCATTTGCATTCACCTATCATCCTTCTTTCTTGTTTAAAAAGAAAAAACACAGAGGATCCCTGGGTGGCTCAGCGGTTTGGTGCCTGCCTTTGGCCCAGGGCGCAATCTTGGAGTCCCGGGATTGAGTTCCACGTCGGGCTCCTGGCATGGAGTCTGCTTCTCCCTCTGCCTGTGTCTACCTCTCTCTCTCTCTTTCTCTCTCTCTATCATGAATAAATAAATAAATCTTAAAAAAAAAAAGAAAAAACACAAATATTTTTATCATTCTCTAAAGCTAGTCTTGCCACCTGCATCCGTAATATTCCAGTTAGCCATCACATTTTAGACCTACCAAATGATAGGCACTAGAGATACTATATGAACAAGACAGAAGGTCCCAGCTCTTATGGAGCTTATGTACCAGTGGGCAAGACCAATCATTTAAAATGGAATTATAATAAATACAGTGTGATAAGCACTACTGGACATGTATAGAATGGCACTGTAGGAGCATATTAGTTTTTGAAATCATGAGAGGATGAAAATGTACAAGGAGATTAGAAATTAAGAGAATCCTGAGGAAGATTAGCATTAAAAGATTGCAGAGAATGAAAAGTCTCTGGTGGAGAGGTAGGGAAAGGAGAGTCTGGTGTCACAGATCTGAACAGAGGAGTGCATCTCAGGACAGAGGTAGTGATGAACAGATACTGCTAAGCAGCCAGGTAAGGTCCTTTTCCCCCTTTCCTTTTCAGATATTTGGCTCTATTAGTTATTCCTTCAAAATTCCATGTATTATTATTAGCTATTTAGCTTTTAAACTCACATAGAAAGTTTGTATAGTTAGTTTGGTAGGTGGGGGATACTGTATCCTCTGAATTCATCTTGTTCCCAAGTGTGAAATTGGTAATATCTATTTGCCTCTCATGTTGGGAATGAGGAGAATTGGGTAGCTAGAGATACTTCTGTGTCCTTTTATTCTGATTCCATAAAACATGGTCAAGTTCGTTTGAACAATTTTTCCTTGACTCCTACATTTCCTTCACTGTTCTAGGAAGAGTTGTTTTAACTCCCTGTTGACACCTCATTGAGTGCTTAGACTCCCTCAAGTTTGATTTTCTTTTCTTGTGTAAAGCTAATTAAAGAGCTCCTTATTGCTAAATACAGTGGATTATGAAGTTATCTCAACTCTTAGCAGTTTTTTTTTTTTTAATTTTTATTTATGGGATCCCTGGGTGGCGCAGCGGTTTGGCGCCTGCCTTTGGCCCAGGGCGCGATCCTGGAGACCGGGATCGAATCCCACGTCGGGCTCCCGGTGCATGGAGCCTGCTTCTCCCTCTGCCTGTGTCTCTGCCTCTCTCTCTGTGTGACTATCATAAATAAATAAAAAAAAATTTATTTATTCATAGACACACAGAGAGAGAGGCAGAGACACAGGCAGAGGGAGAAGAGAAGCAGGCTCCATGCAGGGAGCCCGATGTGGGACTCGATCTCCTGTCTCCAGGATCACACCCCAGCTGCAGGCGGCGCCAAACCGCTGTGCCACTGGGGCTGCCCAACTCTTAGCAGTTTTTGACATTGTTGACCACTTCATCCTTCTTAGAATGCTTGGTAAAGCATTATGTTCTTCTGATTTTCTTCCTGTTCCTCTGGGCCACTCCTTAGTTATTTGCTAGTTTTTCTTCTCTCTTTAACATTGGTATAATAGTTCTGTAGCATAGGCTTTCATCATTCTGCATATTTTCTGTGTGACCTTATTCATTACTGTGACATTAGTTACACTAATTGACGCTTTTGGACAGTAAGAAAACCATATAACACTGATAAAAATCTGTAAAGATTGTCATTTTTATCTGTAGATTTCATTTTTTAAAAGATTTATTTATTTGAAAGAGCGCATGGGTGAAAGAGAGAATACATGCACGAACAGAGGGATAGGGAGAAGCAGGCTTCTCACTGAGCAGGGAGCCCATTCTGGAGCTCAATCCCAGGACCCTGGATCATGACCTGAGCCAAAGGCAGATGTTTAACTGATTGAGGTACCCAGGCACCTCATCTGTGCATTTAAAATTCAAAATAAATCATCTAGATTATGTAAAATTCAGGCTCTGCATTTCTGTGCATATCTGGAAGGAACTCATAAGTGCAGCAGTAATTGAAATACTGCTCTTATTTACGCTAGAGTTAAACTCAAGTCTTAGGGGATATCTAGATTATTCCTGGTACTCAAGGTATAATTTTAATATCTTGTTAGGTGGATGTAAGAATCTGCAAGTAAAAAAAATAGATGTATTAAGCACACTTTAAGGAACTATTTTATCATACTTTAATTCAGTGATGTTAATTTTAATTTTTAAAAAAGATTTTATTTATTTATTCATGAGATACACAGAGAGAGAAGAGAGGCAGAGACACAAGCAGAGGGAGAAGCAGGCCTCATGCAGGGAGCCTCACATGGGACTCCATCCCTGGTCTCCAGGGTCAGTCCCTGGGCTGAAGGCGGCGCTAAACCGCTGAACCACCTGGGCTGCCCAATTTTAATTCTGAGCAGGGTCGCCTTGCTGGCTCACTTGATAGAACGTGCGACTCCTGATCTTGGGGTTGTGAGTCAAGCCCCACGTTGGGCATAGGGCTTACATTAAAACAATTCTTTTGAGCAGCTACTCTGATTATCATAAAGTAGTTCTAAAAATTGTGTTTTGTAAGTAGTTCCATGAACAATTCCAAAGGAATGATACTTTTGTTTTTTGAAAACACTGCCCTCCTGTGGTTAAAGAAAGCTAAATACTTTGTAAAAGTACTGTGGTCTTTTTGTTTACATTAAACTTGTGGTAAAATAATATATCAGTAATAGTAATACAATATAGTAATAGTATTGTAATAGTAATTTACTGAAATAGTAATTTACTGGAATTTACAATATAGTAATAGTATTGTAATAGTAATTTACTGGAATACAGTATTTTTGCTCAGAAAGAAATGTGGTCATTTTGTCCTTTTCTCCATTGTTAGAGGTAAATGAAAAGGTGGATACATATTAACCTATTGAAGGGAGAGAAGCTATACTTAAATGTATAAGAGCTAAAATAAATCAAAAGAAAAGACCAGTCAGTTGTAATATGTGATGTTAATAAAAACCTTCATGGAAAACCCACAGTAATGAAAAGATGGAGGATAAACTAGAAAAAAATATTCGCAATAAATGTGATAGTAAAAGCCTTATTATTTATTTTATAGTTTTATTTTATTTTTTTAAAAAGATTTTATTTATTCATGAGAGACACAGGGAGAAGGCAGAGACACAGGCAGAGGGAGAAGCAGGCTCCCCACAGGAAGCCCGATGTGGGACTTGATCCCGGAACCCTGGGATCACGCCCTGGGCCGAAGGCAGTCGCTCGACCGCTGAGCCACCCAGGCATCCCAGTTTTAACGTTTTAATATATTGAATGTGAAGATAAACTCATACAAATGGCATATATACTGAGTGAACGATGGTTATGAATAACTAGTTTGCAAGTGAGGAAATACAGTAATTAAATCACAAAAGTATATTAAAATTCATAATAATATTCCACGAAAATGTTATTCATAATATTTTTAATCATGTTTCAAATGAACAACCCAACCTCACTGTTCATTTTTGGAGCATTCTAGGCAAGCCAGCTAATTATTTTGAAAGTTATTAAAAGAATTAAGCACTTAACTTTTTTCTGTATGAACTGTACATTCTTTAGGTAATCAAATAATAGATGGAGGAAAACTTCTCTTTTTAGAAAGATTCTAGCTGATGAATGAAGAAAGAATAATAGACTTATCACCATTTATGAACACCTAAATAAAATAAGTAAAGGTAGTGATCATCAGTGGCTACAAAAATAATTATGTTGGAATGCTGGTGGGAAATTTTATAATAGCTTATTGTAAAAAATATAAAATAGGTTGTAGTTTATAATATGAAACTTTCCAATTGTCATTTCAAAAAAAGAGACCACAGATATTTTTTGTGTTCTGATGTGGTATGACAGGAAGTATATAACACTGCCTATGAAGTCTTTTTGCTAAAATAAAATCTGAATCTGAGCAGGCCTTAGGTGTTAATTCTAATTTTCAGGAGATATGAGGGACAGAGACTATACAATTAGCAAAATATAGAATGTGGAAAACAATAGTACAGTCTACCTGGTTTCTTCTATAAATAAATTGGAAGAAAAAAGGGGAGAAATCCAAAAATTAAAAGAGAGTTTAAGACATGTGTTAACCAAATGTGGTGTGTATGGGTCTTTGAATACTGATTTGAACAAACCAGCTGTTTAAAAAGTTTCTTTTGGGGCACCTCGGTGGTGCATTTGGTTAAGCGACTGACTTTTGTTTCAGCTCCAATTCTGATCTCTGGGTCATCAGACTGACCCCTGCATCAGGCATGGTGCTTAGTGTGGGATTCTCTCTTCCTCTGCTTCTGCATGTCCCACTCATGTGTGCGTGCTTGCTCTCTCTGAAACAGATATTTTAAAAAAAATAAAAAAAATTTTCATGAAAATTGTGGATATTGTCTAAGTAATTTAATATTAAGGAATTATAGTTATTTTTTTGAGGTTTAAATGGTACTTTTGCTTTTAGAGAATGAGTCCTTATTTTTTTGGAGCTATAACTAAAGTATGGATGAAATATTTGAGATTTGCTTCAAAGTAATCCAGTTTGTGGGATGCCTGGGTGGCTCAGCGCTTGGGCGCCTGCCTTTGTCTCAGGTCATGATCCTGGGATCTGAGATCGAGTCCTGCATCGGGCTGGGCTCCCTGCAAGGAGCCTGCTTCTCCCTCTGCTCTGCCTATGTCTCTGCCTCTCTCTCTCAGTCTGTGTCTTTCATGAATAAATAAATAAATCTTACAAAAAATAATCCAGTTTTTGGAGAAGAGGCTGGTGGTATAGATGAAACAAGATATAAGCCATGTTTGTAATTGTTGATTGTAGTGTTCTGTTTACTTTTGTATGTTTTAGAATTTCTGTAATAAAACATTTAAAAGTAGAGTACTTCAGTCTTTTTTTTTTTTTTTTTAAGATTTTATTTATTTATTCATGAGAGACAGAAGCAGAGACATAGGCAGATGGAGAAGCAGGTTCCTTGTAGGGAGCCCGATGTGGAACTCAATCCTAGGATCCCAGGATCATGATCTGAACAAAAAGGCAGATGCTCAACCACTGAGCCACTCAGGTGCCCTAGTACTTAAGTCTTTAATTGAAAAACATTTCTGTTTCTCCCCCAGACTAAATGATTTTTTTTTTAAAGGGCTTTTTAACTTTTTTTTTTTTAAGATTTTTATTTATTCATGAGAGATATGGAGAGAGAGAGAAGCAGAGACACAGGCAGAAGCAGAAGCAGGCTCCATGAAGGGAGCCTGATGTGGGACTCGATTCCGGAACTCCAGGATCACGCCTTGGGCCAAAGGCAGGTGCTAAACTGCTGAGCCACCTAGGGATCCCTCAAACTAAATGATTTATATAGCTCTAAATATTGAGAAAATTTAGCATAAATTTTCTAAATTAAAATTAATTTTAGGTGCCTAGTACTTATTTTTATTAATATTTTATTTATTATAATAAAATAAAAAAATAAAATAAAAAATAAAAATAAAAAAAATAAAAAAAAAGATTTTATTTATTAGAAAGAGTGTGCTCAAGCACATGGAGGAGCAGGAGCAAGGGAGAGGGACAAACAGACTCTTTGCTGAGCACAGAGCTCTACATGAGCTTGATCCCAGGACCCTGATCTCAAGCAGACTCCTTGCTAAGCTCAGAGCCAGACTTGGGGCTTGATCTTAATGACCCTGAGATCATGACCAGAGCCGAAATCAAGAGTTGGATGCTGGTATGCCTGGGTGGCTCAGCTGTTGAGCATTTGCCTTTGGCTCAGAGCATGATCCCCAAGTCCCGGGATCGAGTCCCACATAGGGCTTCCTGCATGGGGCCTGCTTCTCCCTCTGCCTATGTCTGCCTCTCTCTCTCTGTGTTTCTCATGAATAAATAAAATCTTAGAAGAAAAAAAAAAAGAATTGGATGCTTAACTGACAGAGCACCCAGGCACCCCTAGTAAAAACACACCCCTTTGTATTTTTAAGCTTTTCAAAAATACTTAAATTCAATTTGCCAGCATATAGTATAACACCCAGTGCTCATCTCATCTTGTGCCCTCCTTGATACCTATTACCCAGTTATCCTATCCCTCCACCCATCTCCACTTTTGCAACCCTTTGTTTCCCAGAGTTAGGAGTCTCTCATGGTTTGTCTTCCTCTCTAATTTTTCCTCACTCAATTTCCCTCCTTTCCCTTATGGTCCCTTTCACTATTTCTTATATTCCATGTATTTTTATGTTTTAAAATTTTTAAATTTTAATCTTTAATTTTTATTTATTTTTTAAAAAAGATTTATTTATTTATTTATTTATTTATTTATTTATTTATTTATTTATGAGAAACAGAGAGAGAGAGAGAGAGGCAGAGACACAGGCAGAGGGAGAAGCAGGCTCCATGAAAGGAGCCCAATGTGGGGCTCGATGCCGGGTCTCCAGGATCACACCCTGGGCTGCAGGCGGCGCTAAACCGCTGCGCCACCGGGGCTACCCAATTTTTATTTTTTAAAGTAGGCTCTACACCCAATGTTGGGCTCAAACTCATGACCCCAAGGATCAAAACCTGCATGCTATATAATACCAACTGAGCCAGTCAGCTGCCCCACCAGAGAATTTTTTAATTTCCATTTTCTAGCTCCTTGGGCAGACAAAGAAGTCTCATTATGATTAATCAAAATATTTCGCATATGAATGCAAGTGCCTTAATCAGTGATTTTTCACTTGTTTTTTTTCGTACGGAATAGTCTTCATATCTAGTCTTTATATTTGGATATCTGTAATGTAAACAAGATTTGAAGTTTAGAGAAATGACATGATATGATTGTGAAGTCTTGGCATTTCATGTAAAATTATCTCATATTGTAAATTTTGTTTCTTGTGTACTATTTTTTTATTACCAGCAGGAATTATTAGTATAGGGCATTGTTAATTATCTGTGATGAAAATGATAAAAAGTCAAAGGGCGGGGTAGCTTGAGAAAAGCATGCTATCTTTTGTATTTTTCATCCTTCTAACGAACACTGGTGATTAAATGGGAGTATATCAGAATGTGAACTGGCAAACAATGTTGTCATGTAGTTGATTAGTAATAACAAAAGCCACTTTTATCAGCCACTTACAGTAAGTTAAGAATACTGCAGAATGTTTAATTTCATGTTCTTACCTTTGAGAGTGTTACAGCACTCACTCTACCAATGAAGGATTGGGATTTAAGGCCTTTAGTCACCTAGGATGTATTCTTAGGGCTGTTAGAAGCAGGCTGACCACTATACCTGTGCTTTGAAACTCTTGAATACTTTCCATCAATTAAAATTTTTTTCCAACCAAAACCCCTTATATGAATAGCTCTTACAGACACCAAAATAGAGTCTCAATCAATTTACTATTGTATATCTGTATGGGGAGGAGTATTTGTTATAAGCACTTGATACCATTTAAGAAAATCAAGCAGATCTTTTTTTTTTTTTTTTTTTTTAATTTATGATAGTCACACACAGAGAGAGAGAGAGAGAGAGAGAGGCAGAGACATAGGCAGAGGGAGAAGCAGGCTCCATGCACCGGGAGCCCGACGTGGGATTCAGTCCCGGGTCTCCAGGATGGCGCCCTGGGACAAAGGCAGGCGCTAAACCGCTGCGCCACCTAGAGATCCCCCTCAAGCAGATCTTTTATTTGTGCTCTTATTTATTATTTAAAAAATTTTTTTTAAGATTTATTTATTCATGAGAAACCGAGAGAGAGAGAGAGAGAGAGAGAGAGAGAGAGAGAGAGAGAGGCAGAGACCCAGGCAGAGGAAGAAGCGGGCTCCATGCAGGGAGCCTGATGTGGGACTCGATCCCAGGATTCTGGGATCATGCCCTGAGCCAAAGAAAGATGCTCAACCACCCAGGCGTCCGTTTTTTTGTTTTGTTTTGTTTTGTTTTTAATTTAAAGATTTTATTTATTTATTAGAGATAGAGATTGCACAAGCAGGAGTAGTGGCAGGGGGAGAGAGAGAGAGAGAGATTGAAAAGCAGGCTCCCCATTGAGTGGGGAACCCTACTTGGAGCTTGATTCCAGGACTCTGGGATCATTACCAAGCCCAAGGCAGATGCTTAACCAACTGAGCCACCCAGACACCCCTTGTGCCCATATTTAAATTTATGTTACACATTTTTGTATTCAGGATTTCCTAATGATAGTAACAAAGTGAAACTTAATTGCCAGGTGGATGATTGTATTAACTTCCCTAGAAGTCCCTTCTAGTTCTTGACTAGGGAGAGCATAACATCTATTGCACAAAGTGGTCTTCTGTCAACTCCAGTGCTTTTCAGTACGGTTTATAAAAACCTCTACATCTTCCCACTTTTCCCAAGCAGAGCTTGTCGCAACAGAGTTCCCCATAGATTTTAGTGGCAGTGTGTTTTCTTCAGGCAACCAAATGGATTGTTTGAGGGGAAGTTCTCTGTTGGAACTGAATCTGCCTAGAATAGCAACTAAATATGGAGCATTAGTTATACCTGCACTTATGCTTTTAATGTAGTTTTCTGCTTTGGGCCAATAAGTTGTGCATTTTTACTCTTAACTTGATGGAAATAAAATTTTGTTTAGGTAGACTTGGCAAAATTACTGAACATTCTACTTTATGCAATGGAATACAAGCAGTATATATCTAGTGTTCAAACAGCTCTCTGATATTTCTGTGATGTAGTTGCTAATTTTTTTGTTTTTTTAAGTAGGCTTCACACCTTAACATGGGGCTCAAACTCACAACACTGAGACCGGGAGTCCCATGTTCCACTGACTGAACCAGCGATGCACTCCTGTAGTTGTGTGAAAAAATTTTATAATTTTAAAAAATCTGACTTTTATTATTTAGATCATGTAACTTATTGCTCAGAGTCATTCAACAGAGGAAATATAAATGTCTAATGACGTGAAAAATCCAACCTCATTAGTAACTAAAACTTTAAAATTATAAGATATGTATACTTGAAATAGTTACCAAGCACTTTTAAAATGATATAAGTGCTGGTTAATGGTATAGTGAAACTGCTATACATCTGGTGGATATCAATTTGGCAATATTAAAATAACTTTATGCAGCAATTCCACTTGTTAGAAAACTTTAAAAATAATCAGAAACATTTGGCATTTGTTGTACAGTAAAAAAAGAAACAATAACACAATTATTGAGAATTTGCTATTTCCTCAGTTCTAGGCAAAACAGCTCAAAATAAAATATTATCTTTGATGCTCGTGGCTGTTCCATAAGTTAAAGATTTTTTTTTCTTAGATTTTATTCATTTATTTGAAATTGAGAGTGAAAGCATGAGCCGGGGCAGAGGAAGAGGGAGAAGTAGGCGCCCACTGAACAGGGAGCTTGACGAGGGGCTCAGTTGCAGAATCCTGGGATCATGATCCAAGCCACCCAACTTGCTGAGGCACCCAGGCACCCCTGAGTTACAGATACTGTTCTTATTTTCATTTTACTGATGAAATTGAGGCTCAGAGTTTGACTTTACAAAAGTCACAGAGCTCTAAATGATAGAGTTAGGAATAAAATTAGAATTTGTCTTACTCAAAGCCTGTGGTGGTATAGTGTCTTAGGATATAATGCCTCCTTAAGTTATTCTGATAAGCAACAATAGGAAATGAGGGTTAAGTGATCTAGTGTTCTATGTGTATACATATTTAGTGGAGTATTATGCTACTTTGAAATAAATCAGTAATAAATGTCTCAAGATTTGCAAAAATGGGCCTGTGATAATATTAAAACAGTACTAACTGCTATATGCAGACAAAATCTCAACTATGTACAGTGTACTGAAAAACTCCTGGAAGGGAATATGGCAGAATGTTAAGTCCTATTCTCTCATGTCAGAATCCCTTTATACATATTAGTAAACAAAACTTTTTGAAATATGTTCTAAAAAAATGTTCTAAATTTTCTAGAATGAATATATTTTATCATTGGGGAAACCCTTGTTACTTTACATATGGTGTATATGTCTGTACATAGTAACTCAGCACCTGGAATTAATTTCTTCCTTTGTAGAATATAATGAGATATCATTGGAAGTTGGTGAAACAGCCTTGTCTAGACTTTTTTTTTTAAGGGGGGTGGTGAGGGAGAGGGAGAGTAAGAATCTTTTTTTTTTAAATTTTTTTTAAGATTTTATTTGTTTCTTCATGAGAGACAGAGAGAGAGGGACAGATACAGGCAGCGGAAGAAGCAGGCTCACTGCAGGGAGCCGGATGTGGGACTCGATCCTAGGACCCCCGGATCATGAGCCAAAGGCAGACGCTCAACCGCTGAGCCACCCAGGCGTCCCGAGAGCAAGAATCTTAGGCAGGCTGCATGCCCAGCCTGACATGGGGCTCTGTCTCACAACCCTGAGATCATGACCAGAGTTGGATGCTTAACCGACTGAGCCACCCAGGCATCTCAAGTCTGATTAATATTAGAGTTTGAGAAACACACTCAAAATACTCAAATCTTCCCAAGCCTCACCAGGATCTTGTTTTTCATTTTTATTTACTTGCTTATTACTAAAGACAGAGCCAGAGACCTACCTCTTTATTTTTATTTATTTATTTTTGATACCTACCTTTTTAAAATACCGACTTAATTTGTAGACATATGTGAAGGCTAACATTTTCATTAAGCTAATCTTGACATGTTTCAAAATAGACCTGTGAGAAAAAGGTCTCTATCTGATCATTATAGTTGAAGGTCCCACCCATTCCTATCTTAATCAAAACAGTAAGTGACATTTCTGCAATCCTGTTATTATTATTATTTTTGCCTCAGCAAGTAAAAACTACCTGTCCAGTAGAGGCACAGTTTTTTATCATTCCAGTACATGTTTTAGTTAATAAAATAAATAGATTTTTTTGGTCATTGAACTATTTGCTTTGTATTAATTGTTATTATCCTTTTTAGCTTGGGAAATTAAGAGTTTTGCCATTCAAGTTCAGGCTATGCTTTGTAACTTTTTATTTATTTATTCATTTATTCATTCATTGATTCATTCATTCATGAGAGACAGAGGCAGAGACATAGGCAGAGGGAGAAGCAGGCTCTCTGTGGGGAGCCTGATGCAGAACTCGATCCCAGGATCCTGGGATCACAACCTGAACCAAAGGCAGATGTTCAACTACTGAGCCACCCAGGCACTGCCCCCCTTTTGGGTAACTTTTCTAAGTCTTACTTTTGTTCCTGGTAATAATAGACATACCTAAACCTGTGCTGCTCTTTTCTTGGATTGTTGTGAGGATCAAATGAAATGGCTATACAATTTTTTTTTAAGATTTTATTTATTCATAGACACACAGAGAGAGAGGCAGAGACACAAGCAGAGGCAGAGGGAGAGGGAGAAGCAGGCTCCATGCAGGGAGCCCGATGTGGGACTCGATCCCAGGTCTCCAGGATCATACCCCAGGCTGCAGGCGGCGCCAAACCGCTGCGCCACCGGGGCTGCCTGGCTATACAATGTTTATAAACCACAAGGCAGTTAGAAGTATGTACAAATTAAGGGAGAAATACAAAAATTTTGTATATTTTATCTGGGCTGCACTATAGGAAAATAGTTTTTATAGGAAGATATGTTTTTTGTCGGCTCAGGTTTTATTTTTTTAGTAGGTATATCAGTCTTTTGTGTCCTTACCTGACCATCTTTTGTGTGTATATTTCAATGTAAAAGCTCTTTTTTGTGCTACATAAGTTGGTACAACCATTACGGAAAACAGTATGGAGGTTTCTCAAAAAATTAAAAATAGAACTATCGGTAATCCCGCTTTTGGGTATATATCCAAAGGAAATGAAATCACTATCTTGGAGCGATATCTGCACCCCTGTATTCATTGCAGCATTATTCGCAATAGCTGAGACATGGAAACAACTTTAGTATCTAACAACAGATGATCAGATAAAGAAAATTACTATATGTACACAATGGAATATTATTCAGTCATAGAAAAAGAATGCAGTCTGCCCTCTTTGACAATAGGAATGAACCTTGTAAGCTGTATACTAAGTGAAACAAGTCAGACAGAAACAAACAGTGCGGATTTCCCTTAAACCACCCCCCCCATCATTCTCCATTGGATTTTTTTTAAAGATTTTATTTATTCATGACACACACACACACACACACAGAGCATGCGCAGCAGAGACACAGGCAGAGGGAGAAGCAGGCTCCAAGCAGGGAGCCCGCCGATGTGGGACGTGGGACTCCATCCCGGGTCTCCAGAATCAGGCCCTGGGCTGAAGGCGGCGCTAAACCGTTGAGCCACCAGGGCTGTCCCTCTCCATTGGTTTTAAAGAAACATTCAGTAAGATAACATCAAAATGTCTAATACAATCCAAAATCACTTGACAAATGAAAAATTGGGAAAATCTTAAGAACTCATAAGGGAAAAGACACCTACATACAATAAACCCAAGATGACCAAGATGTTGGGAACTATCAAAGACTTTATTTCTTATTTTTAAAAGATTTTTATTTATATATTTGTGAGAGACACACAGAGAGAGGCAGAGACTTAGGCAGAGGGAGAAGCAGGCTCAGATCACAACCTGAGCCGAAGGCAGACACTCAACCACTGAGCCACCCACGTGCCCCTATCAAAGACTTTAAAGCGACTATTATAACTATGCTTAAAGAAGTCAAGTTTAAGAGGAGAGTGATGCGGCATGGGCTGTGGGGAGCGAGACATTTTTAAAGCACTCATTTGACTTTGTTAGGTTCAGAACACAAGTTTCCAACCCATCTTCTCTGCACTAAAATTCCAGTGTCTAGTTTTCAAAGCCTTTGCAGAGCTGTTCTGATCTGTAGGTGTACCATCTGGTGACTAATTTGGGAACCTCATGGTATGATTAGGGTCAGATATACACATATGCATAACTCTGGACTGACCCCAGGAGTGTTTATAGAACTTAATAGTATCACTTTCTTGAGCTCCTTTTGCTTTGCAAGTTCCTTGATTCTTTCTTGCTCCTAGAGACCCTTTTTTATTTTATTTTATTTTATTTTATTTTATTTTATTTTATTTTATTTATTTCATTTATTTTATTATTTTATTTATTTATTTATTCATTCATTCATTCATTCATTCATTCATTTATTTATTTATTTTGAGACCCTTCTTTGTCCCGTGGCCTGACAGACAGGTAGGGCTTTATTTTCCTGTTTTGCTCTGTACTTCACATCTACCTTTGATGTTAAACAACAGGATGGCAGAGAAAGAATATAAGCCATGTGGATTCCATTCACACTTAAAGGACCAGGAGGATTCTGCTTTGTTGGAATTTTAGGTCCCTGTTCAGCCATTGCTGATAGTATCACTGCCAAGGCTGCTGCCTTTGGCTTGATTGGGAACACAGATCAAGAGAAAGGGGGAAAAACCCAGAAAACCTTGCCTCCCTGGGGGCCGTATTACTAATCTTCAGACCAAAAAAGAGAAGAATTCTTAGAGCTATTTCTGTCTACATTTAGTGAACAGTTCTTTTGTACTGCCTTTGAGTCTCGGCTGAGTGGTCCCAGAGGAAACAAAACCAGGAAACTCACTTTGGGATTAGTAGAAGAACTTGTAGTTGTGGTTTCCTACTTCAGGCCAATTGCTATCATTTTCAGAGTTGTTAGATCGCTGCTCCATGCATTCTCTCCAGGTTTTTAGTTGTGTTCACCCTGAGAGAAGGATAAACTATGCTTACTCCTTTTTTTTTACCAGAACCAAAATACAGATACCTTTTTAATATTGTTGCAATTATATTACTCATTTTTTTCTGGCTAAGAATTTATTGAGAATTCATGCCATATGAGGCTTTGCTGGAAATATAAAAATGGTTAATCTTTAAGTACCTATAGTAGATCTACAGTTAGGCGTGTGATATGGAGGTAGAGGCAGAAAGTAAACAATTTCATATTACACATTAGTAATAAATAACTTAGTTATTAATCTGACCCTTTTTGATCCATTTCTGCTTCAGGACTTGATATACTGTTTGTGGCTAAAAGAAAAACCCGTTTATATTCCATTAATTTTTTTTAATTGTCCCAAAATATAAGGAATGGAAAATCTCTGGATATGTATGTGCTGGATGAAATTAATACATAGTTTTAATAAGAATAAGAAATATATATATATAATTATAAGAACTTAAAACAAGAAGAAATAATTTATTATTATATACTTGTTTCTCAGGTCTTAGAAAAATACCCCAATACACCCATGAGTCATAAAGAAATTCTTCAAGTTATCCAGAGAGAAGGACTAAAAGAAATCAGGTGAGTTATTTAAATATTATTAGTAATAATTATAATACTTGATTAGAGTGTTTCATAGTATATAGCAGTGTACCTTAGTTCTGAAGATTAATGATTTAGTAATAACTGCTTTGCTAATTTCTGATTTGTTTAGTTGTCAGATCTTTTGAGTTTTCAGTAATAGCACAGTTACAAAATCCACAAGTAAGTTTAAAAGAAAATTCTTAGCTGTGTCCAACCCATGCACTTTAATTCTTAGGAAAGCATGGAGCCATCTTCAAGCCTTCATCTATGAGTTCAGGCTTTTGATAAAATAAGCTTGGTCATTAGCAGGTAAAAAGTACTCTGTAGTACAAAGAGAGGACTAGAGGTAGATAGTCTAGGAAGAAGTACCTTGTTCAAAAGGAATAAATTGGGAAAGATGTTAATAAAGCAGTGTATATTTCATGTAATAATCTTATGCACAAGTAAAACAGCTTGGGGTCAATTAATACAGGACCAAAGGTAAAACACACTAATTTTTTAAGAGCCTTATATTAACAATAGTGTATAATAGTCACTTCATAATCAATTCCCCCTGCTATCAAGAAATGTTAAAATAATAGTCAATATAGTTGGTATTCTTAAAGTAGAAATCTGGGAGTCTACATGAGAGATATTTTCATTAAAATGGAAAAGGTTGCAGTGCTTTAAAACTGCTACCAGTTGTTCTCAGTAGGGGTGGTATTGTGTAAACACCCATAGGGAAAGTGTTTAGAATTTATGGGGTTATTTTTGGTGTTTTGTTTTTTTTTTTTTTGAAGGGGGGTTATTTTTGGTTTTCCAAGTGTCTAGAAAGGAAGGGAGCACTGTGGCATTTAATGCTCAGCAAACAGGGATGCTAAATGTCTCACATTGTGTTGGACAGTCCTCCACACTGAATTGTTCAGCTCAGTTGCCAGAGTAGTAGTGAGCTATGCTGAAACATTTGTAAATGGACACTAGTGTATTTTTTGATACAAAGCAATCGCATGTCTAGATTTTAATTCTTATTTTCTTTAATATAAAATTAAGTTTTTGGCCCTTTGCTAACATAGCTAAAAAATTTTGTTTTGACCTATGGCCAAATGTTAGTAGGCTGGGAATAAATTAGGTTTGTTTTATTACTATGAAACAATGAAGTATAAATTAGTTTTATTTCACTTTATGTAACATGTCTCTGAGAAATTGTTTGGATATTTGTAAATTAAAACATTGAAATGCGGGATCCCTGGGTGGCACAGCGGTTTGGCGCCTGTCTTTGGCCCAGGGCGCGATCCTGGAGACCCGGGATCGAATCCCACATCGGGCTCCCGGTGCATGGAGCCTGCTTCTCCCTCTGCCTATGTCTCTGCCTCTCTCTCTTTCTCTCTCTGTGACTATCATAAATAAATAAAAATTAAAAAAAAAAACATTGAAATGCATTTGAGGAATTAGCTTTTAAACATTGTAAATTAAAAGATTAATCACTTATTTTATCAATGATACAATTCTAATTTTTTTTTTTTAAGATTTTATTTATTTACCCATGAGAGACAGAGAGAGAGAGGCAGAGACACAGGCAGAGGGAGAAGCAGGCTCCATGCAGGGAGCCCGATGTGGGAATCGATTCCAGGTCTCCAGGATCACGCCCGTGGCTGAAGGTGGTGCTAAAGCACGGAGCCACCCGGGCTGCCCACAATTCTAAATTTTTATTTGAATTAGATAAGCTTTATTAGATTAAAATTAAAGCATAAAATTAAAGCCTTTTTTTTTAAGATTTAATTTATTTATTCTTGAGAGATAGAGAGAGAGAGAGGCAGAGACATAGGTAGAGGGAGAAGCAGGCTCCACGCAGGGAGCCCGATGTGGGACTTGATCCTGGGTCTCCAGGATCATGCCCTGACCGGAAGGCGGCGCTAAACTGCCAAGCCACCCGGGCTGCCCAAGCCTATGTATTTTTTTTTTTTTTTTTTACTTTTTTAAAAATTTAAATTCAATTAATTAATGTAGAGTGTATTATTAGTTTCAGAGGTAGAGTTCAGTGATTCATTAGTCTTATATTAACACCCAGTGCTCATTACATCATGTCCCCTCTTTAATGTCCATCACCCAGTTACCCTGATGCCCCTCACTCTCCACATAAAGCCTATTTAATAACACCAATTTGTACAAAGCTACAGGGGAAAAGATAGTTATTTTTGTGGCCTGAGGAACAAGTTCTACTAAGGTATTTTATTATTCTTTTATAACGCTATTGGGTTATTGAATAGGATGAGTAAGAGATTTCATTTTTTCCTTAATATTAGACTTTTGATACACTGGGGAAATAGATCAGGATGTCTGGTATACAGAAACCAGATTCCCATCAGTCCCTTAGATCTAAATGCCATTTGGAGAGTCGTGTAGCTCCAATGTACCAAGGGTCTATGACTTTATACTTGTCATTATCATTTCTTGGAAGCAGGCAAGAATAGTAAATAAGTAAAGAATAGTAAAGAAGGTGAAAAAAAGAACTTTAGAAAAAGCAAGATGGTAGTCATCAAAAATAGCTTCTGGCTTTGTTTAGTGATAACAATTTATAAGTAGCTGTTCTTGATTAAATTACATTGTTGTGATGCAGTTATGTGACCATAAAGCAGTTCTTTCTAAGTCAGCAGTGACTTCCATTTTGTTAATTCCATGGGACTTGTAGTTCCTGATTCTTATTTCTTAGAATTATTTAACATAGCCAAATACTGGTTCCTTCTTGAAACTGTTTTGTTACCTGAAGTGACCACAAACATTCCTCCTTCTTCCTTCTCAGTTTTTTTGCTTATTACCTTCTAACTTATGTATAATTTTGTCCATTCCCATAGCTTTAAATATTATATGTTGTCAATTCTCAAATATGCAGAGAAGCTGTTTCTTGCCTCAGTCTTTGTATATGCTGCCTTCATAGCAGGGAATGTGCTTTTGTCTCAGTTGCATCTTATTTTTTAGGTGTCAGTTTGAGTACATCTTTTTAAGAGAACTTTGGCTGACTTTACAAACTAGAGCAAATTTCCTTTTTTATTTTTTTTTTTTAAAAATTTTTTTTATTTATTTATGATAGTCACAGAAAGAGATAGAGAGAGGCAGAGACACAGGCAGAGGGAGAAGCAGGCTCCATGCACCGGGAGCCCGACATGGGATTCGATCCCGGGTCTCCAGGATCGCGCCCTGGGCCAAAGGCAGGCGCTAAGCCGCTGCGCCACCCAGGGATCCCCAAATTTCATTTTTTAGTTTATTATAGTGTTCTGTTTATTTCTGCATACCACCTAAAGGCTTGGAATTACATATTTTTGTGATCTTAAAAAAATCATACAGCTTATTTATAGCTTACAGTAAGGTAGCTCCATGAGGGCAGTGATATTTGTTATTTTTTCCCCTTTCTCTTTTATGCTTGGCATATACCAGACACTGAAAGCCTTCTAATTAATGCATATATGAAGTATCAGTGGTTGGAAGATCACATTCAGATGCAGTTACAACTCACTCTCTTGCTGTGATGATGTATTAAATGATTAAAGTTTTTAGACAGGTTACAGAATGAAGTAGATAATATCTTTTTTAGAAGACTTTATTTATTTATTTGATTGATAGAACACAAGCGGGGGGAAGGGTAGAGACAGAGGGAGAAGCAGGCTCCCTGTTGAGCTGGGAACCCGATATGGGGCTCGATCCCAGGACCCCGGGATCACAAACCAAGCCAAAGGCAGACACTTAACCAACTGAGCCACCCAGGTGCCCTGAAATAGATAATATCATTATTGAAGATGCGCTACTTCTTACAGTTTATTTTCCTTCTTCAGTTCTCAGTACATGGCTTTCATTTCTCGTTTCCCTTTGTAGTTTTCCCTGTGTTCCCCATTCTGAAGAGGCTCACTTAATTTTTTTTAACATTTAATTTAATTTATTTATTTGAGAGAGAGAGAAAGAATGAGCTGAGTGAGGGTCAGAGGGAGAGGGAGAAGCAGACTCCCTGCTGAGTAGGGAGCCCAGCCCGTCTTGGGGCTGATCCCAGGACCCCAAAATCATGACCTGAGCCAAAGGCAGATGCTTAACTGACTGAGCCACCCAGGTGCCCTGCTATTGCATAACATTAAAGTGGAAATAGCCCAAATGTCCATCAAATGGTGGAATATTATTCAGCCTTATGAAGGATTGAAATTCTGTGTGTATGAACCTGAAAAACGTGCTAAGTGAAATAAGATAGACACAAAGGTCAAATAGTGATGTGGCAACAGGAAAAAAAGGGCAAATGTATGATTCCTTTTATGTAAGTTACTTAGGACAGGCAAACTCACAGAGACAGAGAGTAAAATAGAGTTTACTAGGGGCTAAGAATAGAGAAGAATAGAAAGTTATTGTTTAAATTAGTACAGAGTTTGTTTTTGGGATAATGAAGAAATTCTGGAAATGGACAGTAATGATTGCACAGCATTGTGAGTGTATTCAATGCCACTGCAATCTACACTTATAAATGGTTCAAATGGTAACTTGCATGTTATGTATATTTTGCCACAACTAACGAACAAAAAAAGTATGAAAAATGAGGTGATTGGCTTTTGGCTGTACTTGTCCCTTTAAGAACTTAAAAGAGTTTTTTAGGGGATCCCTGGGTGGCTCAGCGGTTTCATGCCTGCCTTTGGCCCAGGGCGCGATCCTGGAGTCCCGGGATCGACGTCCCGCGTCGGGCTCCTGGCATAGAGCCTGCTTCTCTCTCTCTCTCTCTCTCTCTCTCTCTCTCTCTCTCTCTCTCTCTCTCTCTCTATCATAAATAAATAAAAATAAATCTTTTTTTTTTTTTTTAAAGAGTTTTTTAGCGATGTTTTTTGCAGTCTTTGACCTTTGCGGTTTTATAAGTCTCAGGATCTGGTCAGCAGATGGAAGCTATATGGTAATTTAAACAGGGAAGTTATTAAGTTAACTGGTTAAGTTGTTAATTGGTTAACCAGAAACTATTTAAAGAGAGCAACTAGTAACTTAGGGCTGAGGGCAGTATGCTCTAGGAAAGAGTAACTTTCAAGAATCTCCCTCTATGTCCCTAGGTTGTGATTCAGATCTTAATGGAGTAGGTGGGGTTTGGTCCAGTGGATGACAAAGATCACTGGTGCTGTAGCCTGGGCTGGCAAATAGGAATCTGCCTACTGGGCATTAGTAGAACTTGCTGGAAAGCCTCCTGTTGGGCATCTGTCCCACAGTCACTCGGGAGCCGGCTGAGGCACCAGCAGAATTTTCTGGGAAGCCACCCACAGTCATTCAGCTGAACCTTGCTGAAGGTTAGGTGCCACTAAGTGTTCCTCATGTTGCTGGGTGCTGCCTGCCATAAGAACAGGCAGGCAAGGGCACAGTAAAACCAGAAAGAAAGTCCCCTTTCATTCTGCAGTGTTCCTCCAGTTCTCTGCTGACAAAACTTAACATCGAGCCAGCTGGCAAAGGAGGAGTGTTTATAGGGTCCAGCTCCACTAGGAGAAAGACAAAGAAGGTTGGATTTGGAGCTAAAAGTCAATAAATTGATAACTAGCACAGCAGCTGTCAGTAGTTTTTCAGTAGAATAACTGAGATCATTGTATGGCCCCCCACAATGATTTGTTTCCATCTTCACTCCAGCTAAATAGATACACTGCTGTTCTCTGTACAGGATCTAAGATTTCTCACCATAGGACATAGAGCAATCTTTTATCTTCACTTTTTTATGAAAAAAATCTTGATAGTCTTTCAAAATCTCCTATGTTTTTTCTTAGCCTGCTTATATGGTATTATGGGGGTTGAGTTTTGAATACTGAGCCATCTTTGCACACCTGTAATCCTGCTTGGTTGTGGTGTATATAATGTATTTTATACACTACTGCATTTGGTTTGTTTTAACATTATTGAAGATTTTTGTTTTCGGGTCCACAAGAGATGTTAGTCTGCAGTTTTCTGACTTCTGTACAGTTACTGTCTGGCTTGGGTCTCAAAAGTAACATAGGTCTCATAAAAGTATTTGAGAAGTGTTCTCGAGACCTTCTCTTTTCTGGAGGATATTGTGTGAAATTTGTGTTCTTTATTTGGTGGAATTCTCAATCGAAACAGGTTGGACTTAGAAGTTTCTTTTTCAGGAGCTTTTAAATAAAAATTTGATTCCTTTAATGGCTATAGGACTATGCAGATTATCTGTTTTACATGGTTGAGTTTGGGTAGTTGATAGTTTTTGAGGAATTTTTTATCCATTTCTTCTGATTTGCCAAATTGATTGGGAGCTAAGTTATTTGTACTAGTCCCTCACTGTCCTTTGAAAGGCTGTATAATCTATGGTGTCACTTCTGTTTCATTCCTGATATTGGTGATTTGTGTTTTTCATCAGTTATCTTTTCAGTCTCGCTAGAGATTTATTAATTTCATTATTCTTTAAGAAAGAAACCAGATTTTATTTCTTTTTTTCTGTTGTTCTTGTCAGGTTTTTATCATTTTATGGCTCAGGATATGGTCTGTCTTGGTATATGTAAATGTTCCATGCATGTTTGTAAAGCATGTGTGTTTTCTGCTGGTTTGGGGTAGAGTGTTCTATAAATGTCAGTTATGTCATATTGGTTAATAAGGTTGTTTAGATCTTCTTCTGATTTTCTGTTTGTTTTATTTTGAAAAAAGGCTGTTGAATTCCTTTTCTTCCTTTTTTTTTTTTTAAGATTTTATTTATTCATTTGAGAGAGAGAGTGACCAAGAAAGAAAGAGAACACAATTTGGGGAGGGGGGAAGACAAGGGCAGCAGGAGAGGGAGAAGCAGACTCCCCCACTGAGCAGGGAGCTGGAGGCAGGGCCTGATCTGGGGGCCCCGAGATCATGACCTGAGCTGAAGGCAGACACTTAACCTGACTGAGCCACCCCAGGTGCCCCAAGGCTGTTGAATTCTACAATTATAATTGTTTATTTGTCTTTCTCTTTTTAGTATTTTTGGTTTTTGCTTCATGTATTTTGAATATTTGTTGTTAGGTATAAGTACATTAAAGGCATTAAAGTTGGGCAGCCCGGGTGGCTCGGTGGTTTAATGCCACCTTCAGCCCAGGGCCTTGTCCTATCAATTGATGGACATTAGAATTATTTTCACTTTTTGGCTATTATGAATAATGCCACTGTGAACATCTGTGTACACACTTTGGGAAGTTGGTTTTTGTACTTTTGTCCACAGGTTTTAGTTGGAACCAGCCAGAGGGAGAGAGGCTCTTGGGTCTGTTCTGTCTTTACCAAGTCTCTTTTAGTCAATTTTACTTTTATTTTTTTATTTTTTAAAGATTTTATTTATTTAAGAAAGATAGAGCGTGTGCAAGCACACATGAGCAGGGTGGGGGGCAGAAGGAGAAACATACTCCCTGCTGAGTAGGGAGCCCAATCCCAGGACCCCAGGATTGTGACCTGTGCCAAAGGCAGGGGCTTAACTGACTGAGCCACCCAGGTGCCCACAACTTGGTCAAGTTTAGATTATGAAATTGAATTGAGCCTGAGATTCATAGAATTCATGGAAGCGTGAATTAACCCACAAATTTTAGTTCAAAATCATTTGTGTGTTTCTTCGACTTAGGCAAAATTCTAGATTTTGGTGTAGCTTTTTTTTGTAGTCATTTAAAAAATTACTATAAGGGGATTTATCACAGGTAATCTGGTGTAGGCTATTTAACAAATGTTTTATGACTAGTATTTGGAACCTCTGTGTTGACTAGTTCCATAATTGGAGTTTGTTTTTTGAACCAAATAAGTAAGTAGATGTGAGTAGAACACAGCAAACCAGTATGAATCCATTGCTGAGGGTAAATGTATAAGCATTGCTCTGTCCAAATGTGTAGTCAGTCCTCAAAGGGAAATCATATACCTACCTCAGAATTTTGGATCTGATAATTACAAGATGATGTGTAGTCTGAATTAATGATTTAGAGAACTGTGTATATGTGAATGTGCTTTATGAAGAACTACTGCAGCAGTCAGGAGTTGAAGGAGTTAAGGAGACTAATGAAGGATTGTTTTACTAGAGTAGACAAGATGTGGTGGTTTGGATTACGTGAATAGTGCTGGAGAGAATATACTGATTTGAGATACATATTTCAAGACTTGCTGTTGGATTGATGGGGGAGGTAAAAGGAAGGAGGAAATAAATTATTTCTGGATTTCTGGATTGCATAGCTGCCATTTACTATAGAAAAGAAGTGAGGAATTAAACTGGGCAAGTGAGGAACTGATAAAGGATTCACTAAGCATATACTTGTGGGTTCAAAAAAACGTTTTTTTTTTAATTTTTTTTTAATTTTTTTTTTTTTTTAATTTATGATAGTCACAGAGAGAGAGAGAGAGAGAGAGAGAGAGAGAGAGAGGCAGAGACACAGGCAGAGGGAGAAGCAAGCTCCATGCACCGGGAGCCCGACGTGGGATTCAATCCCGGGTCTCCAGGATCGCGCCCTGGGCCAAAGGCAGGCGCCAAACCGCTGCGCCACCCAGGGATCCCTCAAAAAAACGTTTTGAAAAAAAAATTTTGAACCTCAAGAGGGGTGAGAAAGTATTCAGATGCAGGACATGGTTATGTTGTAAATCTCAAGATAGCAGTTAAAAGGTAACATGATCTGGAGCTGTAGAGTAGGTATGCATTGCCAGAGATAAATACCTAATACCTGCCTTGGACATTAGTGAGTAAAGAGTTCTCCTGGTGTGTTATAGAATCCAAGAATCCACTCTTTTCCTGTCATGATAATATACTTACGTCACAAGTCTAGGTTAATAAGGTAGGTACTGAAGACAGTTATTTAAATACAAATTTTTACTGTTAGAAAATTAAAACAAAAGTGTATATCCTCCAGCTAAATTGTAAATGGTCCTCCTACCCCACACTGTTTTGAAGTCAATCTTAGGCATTTTATTATTTCAGCATTGTAGTATATATCTAAGAGCTAAGTACTCAAGAGACTAGGTACAAATTAGACATGTGGCTTGATAGGAAGAAAACAACTAAACACAAGTTAAGTATGCATACTATGGGTAAAACATACATAGAACAGTCTGTAAGTCAAATGCTTACGTATGCTGTGACATCATTCTTGCTAATCCTTACTGTTGTCACCCATTACTACTTCTTTCCCTCGTCTTTTGTACAGTTTTTTCCCTTCATCAGTTGTGGCAGCCACTGATATTTACAATGTACTTTTATGGCATTAGTGTAGGACTTCAAGCTTTCCTTCTAAAGTAGCCATTGCTTTTAGTGCCTGCCACCTACCCCCCAAGTTTTCTTTCCTTTTAAAATTTTTTTTAAAATAATTTCATTAACATAGCATATTATTGGTTTCAGAGGTAGAGTTCAGTGATTCATCAGTCTTATATGACACCCAGTGCTCATTACATCATGTGCCCTCCTTAATGTCCATCACCCAGTTACCCCATCCCCTTACCTCCCTCCCCTCCAGCAGCCCTCAGTTTGTTTCCTGTGATTAGGAGTCTCTTATGGTTTGTCTCCTTCTCTGATTTTGTCTTCATTTTTTTCCCTCTCTTCCCCTAAGATTCTCTGTTTTGTTTATTAAATTCCACATATAAGTGAGATCATATGATAATTGTCTTTCTCTGATTGACTTATTTTGCTTAGCATAATACCCTGTAGTTCCAGCCATGTTACTGCAAATGGCAAGATTTCTTTTTTTTTTTTTTGATGGCTGAGTAGTAGTCCATTGTGTGTGTGTGTGTTTGTGTGTGTGTGTGTATACACACATCTTTATCCACTTATCTGTTGATGAATATCTGGGGTCTTTCCATAGTTTGGCTCTTGTGGACATTGCTGCTATAAACATTGGGGTGCAGGTACCCCTTTGGTTCACTACATTTTTATCTTTTCCCCCAAGTTTTCTTTCTTTTTTTAAAAAAAAATTTTTTTTTTTAAATTTATGATAGTCACAGAGAGAGAGAGAGATAGAGAGAGGCAGAGACACAGGCAGAGGGAGAAGCAGGCTCCATGCACCGGGAGCCCGACATGGGATTCGATCCCGGGTCTCCAGGATCGCGCCCTGGGCCAAAGGCAGGCGCCAAACCGCTGCGCCACCCAGGGATCCCATCCCCCAAGTTTTCTTAACCTGCCTTGTTCATCCTTAGCTGTATTACCTTGACTCTTCTTATTTCTGCTAGTAGAGAAAGAGAGTTTTTAGGAAAGGAGAAAAATAACAAAATAATTATTTTCTGAGACCGTATTCTCTTACTAGTTTTTCTTTCCACTCATAAGTAGAAGATGAGGGGTGCCTGGATGGCTTAGTAAGGTTAAGTGTCTGCCTTCTGCTTGGGTCATGATCCTTAGGGTCCTGGCATTGAGCCCCACATTGGGCTCCCTGATTAGCAGGGAGTCTGTCTGCTTCTCCCTCTCTGTCTCCACCTGTGCTCTTTCTCTGTCAAATAAATAAAAAACCTTAGAAAAAATTAGTAGACCAAAGAAATTAGGAAGATTTTTGGTTTTATGAATTTATCATTCACAGATTGAGTATTTTCTGAATTATATCACTCATGAGTGGTCCCAAGGGCTCTTGATATATAATAATAATTTTGATGAGGCATGAATTTGAATCTTGTACACCGTAAAATTGATGTGGGAGAATAAGTTATGCACTAATAAGAGAGTAGCCAACTACCTAGCCTTTAAATTCCTATCATTGGGCAGCCCTGGTGGTGCAGCGGTTTGGTGCCACCTGCAGCCTGGGGTGTGATCCTGGAGACCCAGGATCCAGTTACCACGTCCGGCTCCCTACATGGAGCCTGCTTCTCCCTCTGCCTGTGTCTCTGCCTCTCTCGTGTATTGGCAGATGTGAGGCCAAGCAGACGATGTGATTGAGGGTTTCTTGCAAGTAAAGTTTATCTATTTATTTACAACATCATGGCCCCAATTAAAAGGATAGTCTCTTGGCATTCCTCACCCTTTCCTCCCTCCTCAGCCCCTTGTGTAAACCAGTCACATTATTTCAGTCACAAAATGTTATAGCTAGAAAAGATAATTGGGATATTATCATTATTTCTCATTTTATTTTTTTAATTTTTTAAATTAAAAAAAATTTTAATATCTCATTTTATTATTGAAGGGCCCATGGAAATTGGTCAAGGTCATACAACTGGTTCTGTGAAACTAGAAACCCAGGCTAATTGCTTCTAGTTTTTATTTGTATATCATACTGCCTGTATATCCCTAGTTTTTCCTACTCTTCTGATTAGTCTATTTGCTCTCTTTTTCAAATTAAACTTACATTATATGCTGACATATAATAACTTTAGGATAGTTGCTGTCTGTTAATTGCTTTCTGGAAGAATTTGAAACAAAAACTTCAGCCATTATAATAACTAGGCTTCTGAAAGGGCCAGTACATTTTTTTTTTTAAAGTAGGCTCTACACTGGGTGGAGCCTCCAGTGGGGCTTGAACTCATGATCCTGAGATCAAGACTAAGCTGAGATCAAGAGCCAGACATTTAACTGACTGAACCACCCAATGGCCAGTACATTTTTAAAGAACTTATAGTATGGAATATTTTAATATTTTAATATTTTAATAGATATTTATGTTGTTGTTTTGTAGAGCTCCAGTTTCTTCCCTAACAAGGAATTGCTTTTCTGTTTTTTTTTTTTTTTTTTAATGTTTCAGTCTTGCGTCCCAAGTAAGCTCCTTTAAAGTTGGAATTGTAAGCTTTGCGCAGTGGCAGTATCGTAGCCAATGAGGTTTATCTGAGGCACGATTATTGCTAATTAAAGTTGGAATTGTAAAGAATCCTGGGAACCATCTAGCAAACACCATGTTCAGTAAACATTTGCCAGGTTGAAATTTTACCTTTTTGAAGGAGTCCCAGTTGAATTTGATTAGTATGAATATATTTACTTATGAACAAAATAATCTCTCTCACATGGATTAAAAATATGTTTTAGCTCATCTCATACCAGAAACTAATCCTAGCACCTATTTTTTTCCCCGTCTGTTCTTATTTAAATGTGTAGCAAGGGAAATAAAAGTCAACATTTTCTACTACTTTTCAGCAGAAATCATTATCTCTGCATAGTAGGTCATTGGACTGTTTGCCAAGCTGAATTGCTTTACAGTGATTTATTAGAAAGAACTCAGTTTAAGAGTGAAGAACATTGTTGATTACATTGATAACCATATTTATCTAAAAATTAGCTGACTTTGAGTTCAGCCTGTGTTTTCTTTATCTACCCATTGCAGTCTACTCTCAAGCACACAAACCTTGTAGGGATGTCAAAAAGGATTAATAGGGATCCCTGGGTGGCGCAGCGGTTTGGTGCCTGCCTTTGGCCCGGGGCGCGATCCTGGGGCCCCGGGATCGAATCCCACATCGGGCTCCCGGTGCATGGAGCCTGCTTCTCCCTCTGCCTGTGTCTCTGCCTCTCTCTCTCTCTCACTGTGTGCCTGTCATAAATTAAAAAAAAAAAAAAAGGATTAATAATGAGAAAACAAAAACCCTCAACTGCTTGCATATTGACAGAAAAGAATATCCATATCCATTGTTATTTAGCTTCATGGTAGTGTGAGTTCATTATGGATCAAAGGGGGGCTAGTAAGCCTTAGGGCCCATAGCTGGTGGCTTTATGATGGCTCCTTGAAATTGAAATGCATGGGAGGAATATAAAGAATATTCACTGTATCCACATTTAACTCCAAACTGCTTTAATAGTTTTAGTATGCCACATAATTAAGGTATCGCAACTGCTGTCTGAAATGTTTGATTATTTAGCTGAGTTTAACTGTGCATTTTTAGACAAAGATATTTTGGGCTTAACTTAAATTCTAAAGAAGAAATGAATGTTTTATAAAGCAAAGCAGGAGGAGGGCACTAATTGAATTGTGGATATTGCTGGGAGGGAAAGGGAGAGGTTATTTTTTGACTTTATTGTTAAAATTAAAAGTTTTTTTTTTCTTTCTTTCATTTTCTTGGGATGCATTCCAAATCCAGAAGGTAAGAAGTATTATTTTATTCTAAGGAAGTGTATACAATGATAAGTGTCCTCTATAAGTTTAATTGAACTCACCTTTGGATGCATGATTTTTATTTTATAAAATTAAATAGTCCAGAAACTAAATAAGCATGAGATTCTTATGTAAATATTTATTATATGTGCTCTTTTTGTCTTTGCTGTTTGTAATAATCATTATTTGGTCATAGTTTTAGAAACCAACATTTAATTTTGTTAAAATTTTATCATTTGACTTACTACCATTGGGCTGCCTAGTGTTCTGCAGAAAATATTTCAAGTTGAAAAATGTGTGAGTTAACATTTGCTTTATGACTGTATGATTGAAAATATATGTTTATGCTTTGATTTAGAGAGAATATTGGTAAATTCTCTATGGGAATGACACCAGGCTAGAATAGGTTAAAATGAATAGTTTGGATCTTTTACTGAATTGGCTTTTTTCTGTGTTGACATAGCCATTCATTCATTCATTCATTTACTTACTTACTTGCTTACAAGTATTCTATTTTTAGTTTGTTTTCTTCACCAATATTTCTTTTACCCTAAATAGTATGTCCTCATATGCAACCCTCTGTACCTCTTTAGTTTAGAGACATTTGCTTATTGTTCATGAACTTGGCCCAGCCAGTTAAGACAAGTTAGCATCCTGATGAGCTGAAACAATGGCAGTTGATGATACTGTTTTATATGCAGTACAGTGACCTTTCTTAAGAGGATTGCATTTCTCTTAAAGTCTGTATTTTTTTTTTTTTTTTTTACTATGTGTTTCTCATAAGATTGAAAAGCAAAATGTTTTAGTTAATAGTAGAAATGGCTATTGGCTAAGATAGGAGTCAGATAGTTTATGCTTATGATTTATTTAATCTTAAACCCTCTGAAGTATTTATTTCATAAAGACATAGAATCAATGAGAAGTTATATAACTAGTTAGTGATAAAACTTGAATCCACATCTGTCTGACTCTAAAATATGTCTCACTTTTGCCTCACTTTTGAGTGGGTTGAGGAGATTGAGTAATGCTCTTAAAGAAATCTTTTGTATTTCTCGGGTGAAAAGTTACGGTGTTCTCCGAAGTCCTTCTCTATTGAGAGTTTGTGATTTCCAATCTAAATAAAATTGAACCTTGTTGTTCCATTTATTTACTTTAAAGCAGGATCTATCAATCAGTTAATCAAATAAAACAGAACCACTGGACCATATTTTTCCTGTTTGGTTTTTTTCCCCTTTGGTTGAAATGGTTTTGCTCACATCTCAATGGTACTGGACAAAGCATGCTTTTGAAAAAACAATAGTGGGGAAACGGCAATAATGGGAAGATAAAGACGAGAGGATAGATAGGCTACACAAATTTTTCAGAGTCTGTGTTTATTTCTGTGACCTCCCTCTCCAAGTCCTAGATTACTCTTCTACTTGTTTTGTGCCCTTTTACTACTCTACTGATCCTCACCTTTCATTTTGGGGTTCCAACTAGGCTTCTCCAAAAATGCCTGTTTAAAAATTTCCCTGCATACCCATTCATTCTCCAGTGATTCTTTTGCATTTGTTTCATATTATGATTGGGGAGGAAAATAGTTTGAAGAAGTGAATTCATTAAACTATGGATACATCAGATTGCTACCTTTTCTTTTTTTTAAATCTCAGTATCTTTTTTTTTTTTTTAAGATTTTTATTTATTTATTCATGAGAGACACAGAGAGAGAGAAAGAGGCAGAGACACAGGCAGAGGGAGAAGCAGGCTCCATGCAGGGAGTCTGACGTGGGACTCAATCCTGGGTCTTCAGGATCAGGCACTGGGCTGAAGGCAGTGCTAAACCACCCAGGCTCCCCAGATTGCTACCTTTTTTTTTTTTTTTTAAAGATTTATTTATTTTTCATGAGAGACACAGAGAGAGGGGTGGTGGGCAGAGACATAGACAGAGGGAGAAGCAGGCTCCCCTCAGGAAGCCCAGTGTGAGACTGGATCCTGGATCCTGGATCCTGGGATCTCGCCATGAACTGAAGGCAGATGCTCAACTGCTGAGCCACCCAGGCATCCCAGATTGCTTTTTTTTTTTTTAATATTTTATTTATTTATTCATGAGAGACACAGAGAAAGAGAGGCAGAGACACAGGCAGAGGGAAAAGCAGGCTCCACGCAAGGAGCCTGATGTGTGGGGCTCAATCCCGGGTCTCCAGGATCACACCCTGGGGCGAAGGTAGGCGCCAAACCGCTGAGCCACCAGGGATCCCCCCAGTAATTACCTTTTTAAAAGTAGATAGTTGTTACTGAAATTAATTTCTTGTTGGAAGAATTGCTGGTAACATGACCGAGAGATAGCAAGCTAAAGACTTTAATGAAAGGGTTTCTTTAAAAAAACAAAAACTATTTATTTATTTATTTATTTATTTATTTATTTATTTATTTAAATGAAGGGGTTTCTAAGAATACAACAATTTCCAGTGATTAAAAACCTACCAAGACTATTTATTCATTTAGTGATTTCTAAACTCCCTATTTTTCAACATAAGGGTGCTGTTGAGTTCATTTTTGTTCTGGGTGCTCTGTCAGGTAAGCATGGCATAAAAATCAGTTCTTAGTTTTAAAGTTAGTTTGTTTGTGGATAATGAATACTGTGCATGTGTGTCTGTATAGATATGTGTATAAATGTATCACGTAAGTTAAAGATTATTACATGTTTATTATTTTTGTACATTTAAAATTGACCTGAAATAGGGCATCCAAGCATCTGTTTGGGGAACTGGATGACTCTACATTTCTTTTAACCTTGGAAGTCTGAGTCTGTTATTTAATCCTATTGAAATTCAAAGGATTGAGCTCTGAAGGATAAATATAGAGTGTGTAATAGTTTAGTCAGAGATAGGGAAGCTGATTAATTGAGGCCTAGTTTTGACAAGCCTGTTCTGTAGGAAGGAGTACAGAAAAATGAACAAGAGATTGCGATTAAAGATTAGGCTGGGTAATGTATTACAAGGGGAAATATCAGTAAGAATAAATAAAGGAGGCTGGTGAAATCTCTTAAAGCTTTTTATCAGCAGTTTGAAATGGGCATAATATATGTGTTGCCGAAGCAAGCACTAGAGTGGGAATAATATTGGAGGACATTGGTGAATTTTAAGGATGAACTATAAAGTTTATTACATTTCTTTAGGTTGGTTGCAAGAGGGGATGCCAGTGAGGAGAGAATCACAAATATGAAAAGGAGTAGACTTTAGGATTTTATGAAGAGGCCTAAAATACTCAAAGAGCTGTCCTATGGAGTAATGAAGAAATAATGTTAAATTTTTTCTCCTACTCACAAAGATAAATATTGCAGGGTCATTTCGGAAAATTCAAAGTACAGAAAATCACAGATTTTTCCACCATGATAGCCACTGATTTCCAGCATAAAATCAAAACTAAACATGGAGTTTTAGGAAGAGACACACTTGGCTTAGCTTAAGGAAGAATTTATGAATAACTGGAAATGCTTGAGGACATAGTTAGCCTCTACCACCTTATATGCTTGTGTGACAGACTGGACGATTACCTATTGATGATGTTTTAGGAGGAGTCATAAGCATCTGTAGTAAATGGACGAGATGACCAGTGAAGCTCGTGGTCAACCTGTGGATTTGTCTGATTCTTATCTGTAGATGTTGCATACCTGAGAGTATGGTAAAGAACAAGTAAGAGTTAATAGGATTATATTTGACCTAGCAAGCCTGAGTTTGGCTATACACAAAGGAATTGAGAGTAGGAACTTGAATAGATCTATTGACCCTGATATTCCTAGCAGCAGTAGTCATGATAGTAAAAGACAGAAACAACCCAGATGTCTACTAATGGATGAATGGATGAACAAAATGTGGCATATACATTCAGTGGAGTATTTTTTTAAAGATTTATTTATTCATGACAGACACACAGAGAGAGGCAGAGACATAGGCAGAGAGAGAAGCAGGCTCCCCATGGGAGCACAATGCGGGACTTGATCCCAGGACCCTGGGATCATGACCTGAGCCAAAAGCAGATGCTCAACCACTGAGCCACCCAGGTGCCCCCATTCAATGGACTATTATTCAGGCTTAACAAGGAAGGAAATCTAATATGCTACAACATGGATGAACTTAAAAGACACTGTAGTAAGTGAAGTAAACCAGACACAAGAAGGGAAATATTCTAATTCCACTTACAGGAGTCCTATATATAGAGCCAGAAAGTAGAAGAATGGTTGCCAAGGGTTGGATGTAGGGGAAAAATAGAGAGGTATTTAATGGGCATAGAGTTTGAGTTTGCAAGCTATCTTTTTTTTTTTAAAGATAGAATTTCTTTCTTTTTTTTTGTAAGATTTCTATTCACTTATTAGAGACAGAGAGAGAGAGAGAGAGAGAGAGAGAGAGAGAGAGAGAGGCAGAGACACACAGGCAGAGGGATAAGCAGACTCCATGCAGGGAGCCTGACCTGGGAATCGATCCCAAGGCTCCAGGATCACGCCCTGGGCTGAAGGTGACACTAAACCGCTAAGCCACTGGGGCTGCCCTCTTTTTTTTTTAATATATTTTATTTATTTATTCATGAGAGACACAGAGTGAGAGGCAGAGACACAGGTAGAGGGAGAAGCAGGCTCCATGCAGGGAGCCTGACATGGGACTTGATCCCTGGTCCCCAGGATCACACCCTGGGCTGAAGGCAGTGCTAAACCGCTGAGCCACCTGGGCTGCCCAAGTTTTGCAAGATTTCTAGCACTCGGTTATATAAACAATGTAAAGGTAAGGTACTTAAGTGTAAGTGAAGTGTACACTTAGAAATGGTTGAGATGGTAAATTTTATATTTATAGTTTTTTTTTTTTAAGATTTTATTTATTTATTCATAGACACAGAGAGAGGCAGAGACACAGGCAGAGGGAGAAGCAAGCTCCACGCAGGGAGCCCGATGTGGGACTCGATCCTGGGTCTCCAGGATCATACCCCAGGCTGCAGGCAGCGCCAAACCGCTGCGCCACCAGGGCTGCCCTATTTATAGTTTATATATATAGTTATTTATGCTTATGTTCAGTTCTTGAGTTGATAGCAAAATTGCAAATATGATTAAAATTTTATTTTATTGCACATTTAAAATTTGTACCAACTTGCCTCATCTCTCTGATGGGAAGGAAATATCAGTTAATCATAAATGATTGTATAGTGTGTGTGCATGCACTATGAAATAGAGACACATCATCTGGCTCTGCTCAGTGCCAGTCCCATTATTTTTATTATTTATTTTTTTAGAGAGTACACATACATGCGTGCACAGCAGTGAGGGGAGGGGAACAAGGAGAAGGAGAAAGAGAGACTGGGCATGGAGCCCAACTAAGGGCTCAATCTCAGGGACCCAGAGATCATGAACTTAGCCCAAATCAAGAGTCAGATGCTTAACTGACTGAGCCATCCAGGTGTCCCCCTCCCCCCATTTTTACATTAAAATGTATACTTAAGAAACCTCTGCTTCCCTTTTTATATCACCAACACTTATTACCTTGAGTTTACATGATAGCTTCTTTGTAAATGTTCAGTGAATGAGAAACCAGATTAATTTTTTTCCACATTCTTTTTTAAAATGTAGCTTTATTGGTCCTCCTGGGTGTCTCAGTTGTCTCCTGGAACAACTGACTCTTGATTTCTACTCAGGTCATGATATTAAGACCTATGTCAGGCTCTGTGCTCAGTATGGAGTTAGCTTGAGATTCCTTTTCTCCCTCTCCCTTTGCCCCTGCCCCCTCTCACACTTTCTCTCTCTCTCTAAAATAAATGAAATTTTAAAGAACAGAAGCAAGTTTATTGAGATATGGTATACATTCTATAAACTTCCCCCATTTTAAGTGTACAATTCAGTGAGTTTTAGTAAATTTACTAGGTTGTGCAACTATCACCATAATGCAGTTTTAGAACATTTCCATCTCCCTGTAAGATCACTCATGCATGTCTACAGTTAATAGAAGTTCCCATTGCCAAACCCTAGTCTTCCTTCTGTCTGTATATTGACCATTTCTGAATATTTCAAATAAATGGAATCATGTGGTTTGGGAGGTTAATTAATCTATATTGTAGCATTTATCAGTACTTACACTTTTTCATTAGTCCATATTCTTTTTGTAGTTTTCTCATACAATGCATGCTTTTAGCTTCTTATGTATTTGTTTGACATATTAATTTCAGACTTTAAGGAAAATTGCAAAAGTAGTGCAAATAATTTTTATATAACTTTTGCTTAAATCCCCCAAATGTTAAAGTTTTATACTTTATCATTGTAATTTGTATTTCTTAAATGTCAGAATAAATTGTAGACATGATGCCCCATTCACCTTTAAACACTTCAGAGTATATTTTCAAAGTCAGGATACTAACATTGATATAATATTACTACTCTCTAATCAACAGGCTTTATTCGGATTTGGTAATTCTTCCACCAACGTCCTAATTCAGGCTCACACATTGCGTTTGCATTTAATTTTCATGTGTCTTTATAGCCTCCTTTAATGTGAAGTTGTTCTTTAGTCTTTGTCTTTCATGACCTTGGCATTTTTAAGAGTTCAGGCCAGCTCTTTTGTAGTCTGTCCCTCAAATTGAGTATGTCTGATGTTTTCTCACTATTAGATTCAGGTTTTGCTAGAGTAGGCTGGAGCAGAGGGTGTAGGAAAATGATCACGGGATCAGGTCATATGAATAATTCTGGACTTGATTCTAAGAACATTATGATAATATGGGTGAATTTTATAAATATATATTTATTTATACTAAGAGACACAGAGAGAGGCAGAGGGAGAAGCAAGCTCCTCGTGGGGAGCCTGATACGGAACTCAGTCACAGGACCCCAGGAGCATGCGTGACCTGAGCCAAAAGCAGACGCTCAACCACTGAGCCACCCAGGTGTTCCACATGGGTGAATGTTAAGCCCAGCAAAGTGGCATGATCATATTTGTTTTTAAAAGTTACCCCTGGCTTTGGGGTGGAGAATTGAGGGTGAAGGTGAATTTACTCTCACTTGAGATAGGAAACACTAAAACTTTTTGAGACTAGGCCAGAGGGGCAAGTTGTTGGGGTAATGATCACAGTTACTGAATATCTCCTCTGACACACTTTTATATATTATCTGTAATCTATGCAGATTAGAAAGTAGATGGTATTACATCCATTTTACAAAGGAGAAAATGAAGATTAAAGGTATTTAAATTGATTCGCCCATGGCCACTATCAGATCTGAATTCAGATGGGTGTGAATATCTAAGTCTGGCTCTTTTTGCTACATGGGGCTGTCTCCTTTCATTAGTTTGTTTATTTTTATGAGAGGCAAACTAAGAAACAGACTTTTTAATTTAATTTTTATTTTTAAAAAATTTTTAAAGATTTTATTCATTTATTTATGACAGACACACGGAGAGAGAGAGAGAGAAAGAGAGAGGCAGAGACACAGGCAGAGGGAGAAGCAGGCTCCATGCAGGGAGCCCGACATGGGAATCGATCCAGGGTCTCCAGGATCACACCCTGGGCTGAAGGCGGTGCTAAACCACTGGGCCACTGGGGCTGCCCAGAAACAGACTTTTTTTTTTTTTTAAGATTTTATTTATTTATCCATGACAGAGAGAGAGAGGCAGAGACACAGGCAGAGGGAGAAGCAAGGCTTCGTGCAGGGAGCCCGACGTGGGACTCGATCCCGGGTCTCCAGGATCACGCCCTGGGCTGAAGGCGGCGCTAAACTGCTGAGCCACCAGGGCTGCCCGAGAAACAGACTTTTTAAAAAAGATTTTTTATTCATTTGAGAGAGAGAGAAAGAGACAGAGCACAAGCATGGGGAGCAGTAGAGGCAGAGGAAGAGGGAGAGGTAGGTAGCTTCCTGTTGAGCTGGGAGCACAATGTGGGGCTTTATCCCAACACTTGGAGATCATGACCTCAGCTGAAGGCAGACGCCTAACCATCTGAGCCACCCAGGGACCTCCATTAGTTACTACATTTAATGCTTCATCTGAACAGTGTGATTACAAACCTCAGGTCTTTAGCCCTACTTGCCACTGGTGAGTAACCACTTTTCTGCAAAGAGGATTAAATAAGGCCATTGGCAGTATAACTGAAGTTACTTCTGTTCTTGGGACTTGTGTATGAAACATCTTAACGTATTTCCTTACATGAGATAGATTTAGCCTAAAATTACAGCATTGCACTTGTTCCTTTCCTGACCCTCCTCCCCAACTCTGCTGTCTTGAGCATGGATAAGAAAAATTAGAAGCTTCATTGTCTCATGATAATTATGAAATTTTTTAAAAAAGATTTATTTATTTATTTATGATAGACATAGAGAGAGAGAGGCAAAGACAAAGGAGGAGGGAGAAGCAGGCTCCATGCTGGGAGCCCGACGTGGGATTTGATCCCAGGACTCCAGGATTGCGCCCTGAGCCAAAGGCAGGCGCCAAACCGCTGAGCCACCCAGGGATCCCCTAATTATGAATCTTTTGAAGTGTTTTTGCTTCAGCTGCTTTGGGTGTCAGGACTTCCGTCATACTGTACTGCACTTGACTTTGCCCTCCTCAATACCAGGGTATTGTTGTCCATTTAGATGGTACCTGTTTCTTTGAGTTATTCAGTTATTTTTATTTTATTATATAATTCTGGAGTTTTTGTCCTTGAAGATCTATTCCTGCCATCATGGGAAGTGTAGCCTATTGTACTTCTCTGCCATTGCTTCCATTTTTTGTAAAAATAAACTGCCAGGATGCTGGCTTTTTATATTTTCCCAAAACCAAAACTAAAATTTTGTTTTAAACAGTACAGTGTTCCGGGAGTGCCTATGTGGCTCAGTTGGTTGAACATCTTACTCTTTTTTTTTTTTTAAGTTATTTTTTTAAAATAAATTTTATTTATTCATGAGAGACACACAGAGAGAGAGAGAGAGAGAGAGAGAGAGAGAGAGAGAGAGAGAGAGAGAGAGAGGCAGAGACACAGGCAGAGGGAGAAACAGGCTCCACACAGGGAGCCCGACATGGGACTCGATCCCAGGTCTCCAGGATCACGCCCTAGGCTGAAGGCGGTGCTAAACCGCTGAGCCACTGGGGCTGCCCTGAACATCTTACTCTTGATTTCAGCTCGGGGTTGTGAGTTCAAGCCCTACGTCGGGCTTGTGGCTTAGTGGGGAGTTTGCTTGAGATTCTCTCCCTCCCTCCCTCCCTCCCATCTCTTTCTGCCCCTTCCCCTACTTCCTTGCATGTGTGAGCTCTCTCAAACAAACAAATAAATAAATCTTTTAAAGAAACAGTATATTGTTCTATCTTGTGTGTTATTCAAAACTTCCTTATTTCCTTCAAAGGAAAATTATATCCAGATATTCAAGGAAAATATTATGATGGTGTTTACATGACTTTTACCACATATTTTTACCAGATGTGTATGTCATTTACTTTCATTTCTTGGGTTTTACTTTAAGGAGTTTTTGGTTTGGGGTGGGTTGTTTTTGGTTGGGTTTTATTTTGTTTTTGGGGGGGGGGTTCTGGGTACTAGATCCTAGATCACATTATTTGTTTCTTTCTCTGAGTTAAAGTACTTTATTATCTTTTAAAAAATTTTTTAAAAGTTGTTCTCTTTTTAAAGTAATCTCTACATTCAAGATGGGGCTCAAACCACAACCTTAAAATCAAGAGTCAGAAGCTCCATAGATTGAGCCAGGCAGGCACCCCCAAAGTACTTTAAATATATAGATCTGCAGTCTATATTCTATAATTCCAAAATCTAAAATGCTTGAAAGAATTTTTTCATATATTTGATACCAAAACTTGTTTGATAATAGCACTTTTGCTAAACTGACATAAAACTACATATATTATTAGTGTATCTGATTTAGTGTAAATATTTATGTTTAATTTGTTAGGTTATGGGATGCTGTCCCTAATCCTCCTGATGGTGCTACATAATAGATGGCATATCATGTTACTTTTCTAAAATTCAAAAGATTTTTATGCCTAAAACACTTGACCTTAAGTATTTTGGGTCAGGGATTGTAGGCCTATTTATAGCACTGATTACAGTGTGCTGTGGCTTTGTTCCCTTATCTATCTTTCCTTTTCTGAGCTAGGTAAGAATTCCTCCTTGGGCCTACACACAGACCCTAGCTTATTGGCCTAAACAGAGTGGGCACATAATACTGGAATTGAATACTATTAGATGGGGCAAACTTTACCAGATGGATTATTGAACTACAGATAACATGTTTTTTCACTTGGTCTTATTTTCTTTTTAAGCAGTCTTTTTTCTGCTTCTGTTTTCTTTCTTCTTGCTGGAATCTTGGTTTCATCATTTACTAATCATATGGTTTTGTTATTTAACACCCTTATATGTTAAGTTTTTTCATTTATAAAAATGGCCTAACAATTTTGCCTGCCTCAAAGGATTGATGTGAGGGCTAAACAGAATGCTTCCTAGAATTTAGCACTTCTTTTGTTGTTAATGTAGTTGTTATTGATCATGTCCTCTTGGTTACTTTACTAACATCCCATTCCCTTATTAATGGACTTTGAAGTCATTTTCTGTGCTTTAACTTATAACACTGCTGGGTATGATCCTTCCATATATGGCTGCAAGTCCTTGTAACCTTATTTTTTTAGGATAGATAGAATTCAATTGTTGGATCACTGGGCCCTAATATTTTTTCATTTCGATGGATACTTTTCATGATACTTCACTAAACCAAAATTGAGATGGAGTGGGGAAGGCAGCAGTTTTTAGTTCTGTCAGCAATCTGTTAGAGGGCTCACTTGCTTTTATAACCGTACCAGCAATGGATTTTATCAATTCACTTGTGGTTTTTTTTATTTAATTAATTTCTTTATCTTTAAAGATTATTTATTTGAGAGGGAGTGCGAGAGAGAGTGTACTCATGAGCAGAGTTGGGAAGGTACAGAGAGAGAGAGAGAGAGAGAGAGAGAGAGAGAGAAGACTGATGAGGGACTCAGTCCTAGGATCCCAAGGTCATGATATGAGCTGAAGTCAGATGCTTAACTGACTGAGCCACCCAGGCACCCCTGTTTTTTATTTTAATGTAATTATAGACTCACAGGACATTGGAAAAAGTCCATGCATATGTCACCCAGCTTCCTCTGGTGGTAACATCATTATAAATATAGTATAATATCAAATCCAGGCGTTTGATGTTAGCATAGTACTGTTAACTAAGACTTGGATTCATTTGCTTTCTTCCAATCTGATCAATGGTATCTTGATTTAATTATTTTCCCCCAAACTTGATAAGTTTGGGCTTCTTTTCATGTGTTCTAGTGACCATTTATGTTGCATGTTTTACAATTATTCATATCCTTTATCTATTATTTAATTGTTAGTATTTTCCTAAAAGCAGCTCTCTTAAGGCTATTCATTGTTTTGTCTGCCATATGTTTTGCAGTTTCTTATTTCAGCCTTATATACTTTTTTTTTTTAAGATTTTATTTATTTATTTATTCATGAGAGAGACAGAGAGAGTGAGGCAGAGACACAGGCAGAGGGAGAAGCCGGCTCCATGCAGGGAGCCCGGATTTAGGACCCGATCCCGGGATTCCAGGACCACGCCCTGGACTGAAGGCAGGCACTAAACTGCTGAGCCATCCAGGGATCTGCAGCTTCATATACTTTCCATAGAAAGTTGGTTGATTTTGTTTTTATCCTACGTAGAGCTTTTTTATTTTTGTGTAGTCCGTGTGTTTCTCTTTTGTGGTTCTTAGGTTTTCTTTCTTATTTAGAAAGGTTTATCCATTTAGCAGGTTATATACTATTTTCCTTTTTAATTTTAAGATTTTATTTATTTGAGAGAGCATGAGCAGGGGGGAGGGGCAAAGGGAGAGGTAGAAGCGGACTCTATGCTGGATCCCAGATCCCTGAGATCATAACCTGAGCCGAAGGCAGACAACCCACTGAGCCACCCAGGCACCCCCTATTTTCCTTTTAATATTTTCTACTTTTTACTTTTTGGTCTTTAATCCATTTGGAATGTGTTTTGGATATACTGTGAGAATTCTTTTTTTTTTTTTTTTTTTTTTACTGTGAGAATTCTTTTTTTTTTTTTTTTTTTTAATTTTTATTTATTTATGATAGTCACACACAGAGAGAGAGAGAGAGGCAGAGACACAGGCAGAGGGAGAAGCAGGCTCCATGCACTGGGAGCCCGATGTGGGATTCGATCCCGGGTCTCCAGGATCGCGCCCTGGGCCAAAGGCAGGCGCCAAACCGCTGCGCCACCCAGGGATCCCGAGAATTCTTTTTCTCAGATGTGTAACATGCTATTCCAGCACTACTTAACATAAACTGTTTTATTCATGACTCTTTTGGTTGCTTATGGCTTTAAAACCTCAGCATTTCCAAAGGTAGGAGTGGCTTGAGGCAAGGCTTGATATAGTGGCAAAGTAATATTGCTAAAATTATTGCTGTTTTCTTTTTTCATTTTTCATTTTAGTGCCTTTGGGGGTGCTGTATTTTTCCCTGTAATTCTTACCCAACACTTCCTTTGTCTGTCCCGTGTGATGTTTACCCCAATCCCAGATGCTTTCCTGATGGTCACATGATTGAAAGTTTTAGGCATTACTTCCTCTTACTGCTCAGGGGAAGAGAAAGAAGGTCTTTCTGAAGCTTTTCAGCAGAGCAAGTTTCTTTTCTTAAGTGCCCAAGTAAATAGCTCCTTAGATTGTTGCCCCAAATTAGGTCATGTGTCTGTTCCTGAATCTTTCCCTGTGGGGTGGGGAATGGGGTGTACACAGAAATGCTGATTGGCTTTTTATACCAGGAAATGTGACTTAACAGTTTGGACTTATACCTGTGATGCGCATGGGATTAATTCTGTCTCAACCACCTGTATGAGGAAGAGAAGGGGGATAATGTTTCATGGGAAATTTTAGGTATTATCTCCAGAGGAGGGTTCAAGTAGATGCCAGGTAGTAAAACCACAGGTGACCAGGTCATGACTCTGTCTCCTTCCTACTACATAGATCATAGAGAAAGGTACAGAATCTACAAAGGTACAGAAATTGCACCTTTTACATTTTTTATGATCTGTTTCTGAATTTTATTCTAGTAGCAGTCCAGGGTGTTCATTTGTCTATTTATCCTGTCCTAGAAGCATACTGCTTCAATAATAGTAGCTTAGAATACATTTTAATATCTTCATAACAAGGCTTCCATCTTTTTTCCCCCAGAAATTTCTTATATATTTATTTGATATGAACTTTGGGATTCTGACTAGATTGCATTATGCATATTTTTAAGATGAAAATTCCAAATTATATAAAAATATCTATAAGAATCAAACTGAAGACTCAATACTTTCTTTAGCAAAAATTAAAAAAAAATTTTTTTTCTTGGTTGCCCTCCATTGTCTTTACAGTTTTTGACCCTCAACACTTTCACAAATACCAGAAGGCAATGAACCATGGTCCTGCTCACCCCACAGAGAACTCCTATCATTGAGTATTCCCAGGATAACTGGCAGCCTCTTCTAGCAGCCTTATTCGGGTTATTGAGTGTTACCAGCAGAGAACTGAGAGGGAGAACTGCTGGAAATGTTCAGATAAGCTGCCTTATCCCTCAGATCTGAGGAAAAAATTTTTTAGTACTATAGTTATAATGAAGGAAGTTACTACTTCTACTTAAGTTACTACTGAAGGAAGCTGGGTGACATATGCATGGGACTATTTTTCCAATTTCCTGTGAGTCTATAATTGCTTTAAAATAAAAATTTTTTTACATCTTCCGTTAAATTGCTATTTGTTATGTTAGATAAGTACAAAAAGATAGGAAAATAAGATGTGATAACAGAAAGGAAAATAATTATAGTTTTTACAGACAATTATATTCCTAAAACTCTAGAAATATGGTAAATGTATATTGGAATTAGTAAACATTTAACCAAGGTGCTACATAGAAGATAAATATTCCAAAACTTACTTTATACCTCTTTAAGTGATACTGTGTTAGGTCTAAGTACAAGAGACGATTTTGTGTGTGTGTGTGTGTATGACATCACTATTGTATACTTGAAACTAATATAATGTTATATGTCAGTTATATCAATAAAAATATAAAAAATAAATACAAGAGACCATAGAAATGTGTTCATTTCATACCTCAGATTTAGTGTGTTGCAGTAGTCTGCAAAGAGATTTTTATATATATAAAATATATATATATTTTTAAGGAGACTAATATTGTTTATTTGGATCTGTATGTATATTCTTTCCTTCCCCTATTTTACTTCTGGACCTGTAAAACTTGTGTTAAATGAAGGAGAATGTTTTGTTTTGTTTTGTTTTAATTTTAGCTTTATTGAGGTATAATTGACAAAATTGTAAGTGAAATACGATATTTACAAAATATATTTGTAAGACTTCTGTAAGATACATGTTTTCTTACATGTTATATATTAGATCAGGATTAAGAAAATGAAAGAATTATTTTTCCTTCATATATATGGGGATGAATTTTATATCTATTTTCTCTATGGCAGCCTCTCTGTAGATTGTTAGACTTTTTATAGTTTATAAAATGTGTTTATGTCAAATGATGTTGATCAGTTAATTTTATCTTATGTCAGTGTTACAATAGGATACTCAGAGACAGAAACTAATCATTGTGTTCCTCTTGTTTTTGTTTTTGTTTTTTTTGCAGTGGGACTTCTCCTCTTGCATGCCTGAATGCAATGCTGCACACAAACTCCCGAGGTGAAGAGGGCATCTTCTATAAAGTTCCAGGTAGAATGGGAGTATATACTTTGAAGGTAAATATTTTTGTTAAGGCATCATTTATAAAGTAAAATAAGAAGTGACTATGTCTAAATGATATTTGTATCATAGACACAGAATTCTGTTCTTGAAGAGCTCATTTTTAGGAAAAGGTAATATGTAATATGTTCAACTCTGTATCCTGTACATTTTTATTCTAATCTGTGGCCATCTGTGGGTAGACTAGAGAAGTAACTATTTTTTATTCTTTATGATAATACTGTCTTGAAAGGATGAACTGAAAATGACTTCCAGTGACTTTTTGAAGGACCTCACAACATTTGAATAATAAGTGTTAACTTGGAGCATACAGACCTGATGCTTTATAAATTGCTATTTAATTCTCCATTATAGTTCAGAGCTGTGGTTCTTCTTTTTTTGTAATAGAGAAAGCCCAAGTTCAGAAGATTCGATTTTCTTGTTTAGTGTTCACCAGATAGTGTAAGAACTGGAATATGGACCAAGATCTGACTGGATTCCTGAGCTCATGTTCTTTTTACCATACCAGCCTTGCTGATTTCTAATTCTGGCACCGAGAAGACACTTGACTTTCAGTGTCCCTTCACTTACAAACCAGAAAACCAACTCAAATGAGCTTGATGAAAACAGAGTTTATTAGTTCATATAACTGTAGATTCTAAGGAAACGGAGTCTGGACCCAGGAGCTCAAATGATATTATCAAAGATTGATCTCTGCTTTCTTTTGTCTTCATTCTCAGGCAGGCTGTCTCCTATCATACATGACTTCACTGTCAACCCCCACTCTGCAGGATGTAAATCTGGAGAGAAAAGCAAGAACTAAAGTGGGAGCCCTTCAGTTAATTCTGATGTGGCTTAATTGGTTTGGCATGGCCCATGTGCCTATAACTGAATAATCGCTGTTGCCAAATGCATTGAGTCTTCTGATTGGCTATACATAGGTTCACGATCACTCTTGATGTGAGGTTGAGGATAAGCCCTCTGCCAGATGAATTCGGGAAAGGGATTGTTTGCCAAAGGAAATTATCAACAGAAGGAGAATTAATGCTTGGCATGCACTGACTATTGTCAATGTGTATGTGGGACTCTTTCCCTTCTTTTTAGCTTTCAGCTGTAGTCAACACTATGCTCAGTGGTTGTAGTAGCCCACTAACATTACAAAGGTCTAATTTACCTATAATACCTCCTTATTCACTTTGTTAAACTTCTTATGATTACAGGGCTCTATTCTCACAGGGAGCTTTTTGCATTGCTTTAAGGTTCTAGCTGTTCTAGACCTTCTGTATTGTTAATAACACTAATTAAATGCCTACTCAGTGCTGCACACTGTAAAGACTATAAAGAAGAATAAACTGTGGTCCCTGAGCTCTCGATGCTCACATAGTTATTGAAGTAATTACATACTGACAGAATGTACTGTGATATAAAGTACTATAAGGCATTGTCATAGGGTAGAGAAATAAAGATTAATTTTGAATAAGGGGATCTAGAAAGCTTTTGTTTGTTTTTTTTTTTTTTTTAACTTAAAATGTTTGAGTTGAACTTTGGCAGATAACTAATGGGGGGGAAGGGCCTTCAGGATAAGGAACTAGCTTAAGCAAAGGCATAGAAGGATCCAGAATGGATTTGAAACTAGAATAGATTGAAGTGGTTACCTTCATCTGTGTGTGGGTTAGTGTGGTAAGGAGTTGGGGGTGGAGTAAGCATTCAGTGAAGATCAATTTTGGAGGCCTTTTGAAAATCTGACTTAGCAGTTTGCGAGAGGGGCGGAGGAAGGAGAGTGCTGAGGAGATGGCAGAGGTTTTTCAGAATAGTGTGATCAAATCTGTGTTAGGAAGATAATTCAAACTGGATAGATTTAAGGGTAAATCAGGGATTGTTTGTAAGAGATAATTGGCTTGAACTATGAGAGTGGTAATAGAGGCAGGGGCAAGGGACATTAGAGAAATAAAATATATACTATGGAATGGGCAAAAGGAGGGGTGAAATGATTCTGAGATTCGGGGCATTCATAGTTGACCAGTTGATCCTGCAAGGGGTCACAGGTTTAAGCTCAAGAAGAGTTATATTTGTACTTAAAATACTTGTTGAACCTACAGGTCAGGAGGTCTGGCTGGCAACTAACTCTGTAAAAGTTGTTCCACATTTTGAAGGAAAGAATAGAAAAATACGGGCTGTGTATTTTTTAAGAAAGTATACAACATCAGAAACGGCTTAGAGAAATGGCACGAAGATATAGACATAAGTGAGAAGTTAACAGTTCCTTACTAGATCAGAGGTTATTATCTTGGCTATAATGTGTCAGTTGTAGGAAGGAGAGTCACATATCAGAATTATTTTTTATCTGATTATAAAGTGTGGGAAAATAAAAAATCTATTGAGGGGAAAAAAGAACTATCCATAGTTCTATAACTTCGAAGTTCACTAATGTGTTTGTTTACATGTGTATATTTTTATATACTACATACATACATAGTAGCTAATATATTTTGAGTTCTTATATGCCAGGCACTATTCTTAAGTATTTTCCATTTAACTCATTTAATTTCAGAATGATCTCTTAAGGTAGGTACTATTATCTCCATGTTATAGACAGGGAAACTGAGGCATAAGAGGTTAAGACTTTGACCAAGATTGTATAATTAGGAAAAGATAAAGCCAGAATTCAACTCCAGAAAGTCTTAATTTCCTAATTCTTCATCTTGCACCTATCCTGTATCTCTCACATACTGTGCTGACACAGGTGTCTTTTCTGATTAACATTCTCACTATTCAGTTTAGAAACCAAAGATTTCCTGTGAGTTATAAAAAATTATTCCTTTTAGGGTACCTGGCTGGCTGTCAGTAGAGCATGCTCGGGGTTGTAAGTGTGAGCCCCACATTAAGAGTTTATTTTAAAATAGAAAAAAATTTGTTTTGATTATTCCTTTTGTATTTGACTCTTGTTACTTATTAACCAATATTTAGGAATCAGATTCTCAAATAGTGAACTATCTCTCCCTATCCAGATTCAACTCAATTCACAATACTTAATGATACATACACACAAATACATATCTGTGAATGATGACTATATGTATCTTTTACAAAATTGTTACTGTATAGTTTTTTTATTCTGAAAACCTTCTCCTTTACTTGGACTTACATATACCCAGTTTTTTTCTAATTTAAGCCTCTGTATTATGCTTGCATATGATTTTCATGTATAATTTTTATCTTTGGATGTAGATGGTAACATTAGCTAATTTGACCCAAAGAAGAGAGATGACAGGAATTCCAAATAGATTACTGGTTCTGCTACTGAATCCTATAATATTAAAAATTAATCAGCACAGTTAAGTTGCAATAACGCATATCAGAAATTTAATTCCTATTTGCTGAAATGGTAATGATTAATCCTAATTGGATGCCTACATTTTCAGAAAGATGTGCCGGATGGGGTGAAAGAGCTATCAGAAGGTTCAGAAGAAAGCAGTGATGGTCAGTCAGATTCCCAGAGTTCTGAGAACAGCAGCAGCAGCAGTGATGGTGGCAGCAACAAGGAGGGAAAAAAGAGCAGGTGGAAAAGGAAAGGTAAATCCACCTGTTCGCTCAATAAAGTATTGAATGCTATACGACAAAAGCCCTTGTTAGTAGCTCCACTTTTTTCAGACCCCAGGACAGTTCATCTTTTTCCCTTCCCTCTAGATTGGTAATGTCCTAGAATTTCTTGCAATGATGGAAATGTTCTGTGTCTGTGTTGTCCAACCTAACACGGCCAGTAGCTAGTCTACAGAGCACTTGAAATATGGCAGTTTGAATAAGGAACTGAATTTTTTATTCTTTTTAAATTTTAATTTAAATAGCCACATGTGTCTAGTGGCTACCAGTTGGATAACACAGCTCTCTAGGTTTTACCTGGGTTTTTATTCAGCTCTTTGTCATCCCTAGCTTTTTTGAAGGATGCTGTCATCTTACTTGCCTCTTTAATCCTCTCTTCTAAACTTGAACACTTATTGCTCTAATAGCTCTCTACTTAACCAGGAAAAGAATGCTTTTCATTTCAGCTAGCAAAGACTAAATTTAATCTGCTGTTCTTTGCTCTCCCCTGCTTGGTGTCTGCTTTATAGCTTACGCAAAAAACTTTTTTTTAGAGAATAATGTCTTTGTTGCCACAGCTTCTTTGGGATGGATTTTCCACTTAAGGATACATTTTATTAAAAAAAAAACAAACAAAACAAAACAAAAAGGATATATTTTATTACCTATTCTTGCTAATTATTCATAGCTTCTTGTCAGAGTCTTCTTGAAGAGGGCAAATTGTTTTCACCTCAGTTTTTATAAATTTAGCTATACATGGCAGAGCAGATTTAAGTCAACTCCTGATGATTCCTTTACAAGGATTAATGTAATGGTATTCTAGAACAAAATGACATCCAAGAATTTCCCTAGCCTGGATATCCTCTTAGGTTTGTGTTACGGATATGAGCTGTCCTTAGATCTAGAAGATAGAGTTATGTTTGTGGGAATACTTGATTCATTAATTTTAAGTGCCTTTGGAATTATTGATGTGGAACTGTATCAGAAAAATAGTCTGATTCATTACCATTCCTGCATTCATGTGTGTGCTACTCCTGGAGGGAACTAAGATAATTGGTGACATCATTTGTGTTCTCTGGTAAAGCTACCATACATGCAGTTTGGGTAAATTTTATAAGAGGATTTTAGCTTTTAGATCATAATTACTTGGAGAGTAACCCAGACCTCAGGTGTTAGGAACAAATAGAATAAAGTCAAGATAAAGTTAGTACCTGTGACCAGTATTCTTGAGAGATATACATATATTAAAATCAATAGTGATGATTGAAAGGAGGTGTGGTCCAGGCCCTACATTCCTCAGAGTCCACTAAGGATGTTTTTTGGAAGAATGGAGCCAAAAGTGTTAAGAGCTCTATCTTTCCTGCTTGTCTGTGGTTTAAACTTTTTCTTTCTTTCTTTTTAAAGATTTATTTTTTTTTATTTTAGAGAGAGAGAGCCCACAAACAGGAGAGGCAGAGGGATCCCAAGCCAACTTTACACTGGGCATGGAGCCAGTCACAGGGCTTGATCTCACAGCCCTGAGATCATGACCTGAGCTGAAACCAAGAGTCAGATCCTTAACCAACTGCACCACCGAGGTGCCCCACCTAGTTTAAACTTTTAATTTTGGAAGTTACTGATCTAAGATTAGGAACCAAGCCAAATCATCAAGCAAGAGAAACAGCAAGATTCATAATTTCCAACAAGATGTGGCTAGAAACAGGGAAATCAGTAACTAAGTAGGCCAGACTAGCAAATTTGGGAACAGAATCATGGTCTTGGGGTCATTCCTTTTCACTTTTCAGTAGCCATATATGCTGTAGTAGCTGTTTGTTATGTGTTTGTTAAAGTTACATGTTTGTTAAAGGCAATCCCTGAGAAATTAAGGTGAATGTACTGTGATACAGGAAGATCTAAGAACTAACAGTAGAATCGCATTGTCAGTAGATTAATAGATTTTTTTAAAAAAAGATTTTATTTATTTATTCATGGGAGACAGAGAGAGAGGCAGAGACACAGGCAGAGGGAGAAGCAGGCTCCATGCAGGGAGCCCGATGTGGGACTCGATCCTGGGATCATGCCCTGGGCTGAAGGCGGTGCTAAACCGCTGAGCCACCTGGGCTGCCCATAATAGAAGATATTTAACATCAAAGTAAGAGCGAATTTAGAATTGTGGTCCAGATAAACTCTTCTGTCATGCCTTTGTACTCATTCCTCTTCTAGAAATTATCACATTATTGAATATTTACTCTCCATTTACATTAAGATGAGATGTTCTATAAAGATCTTTTCTGATGATAGGTAGTCTATTAAACTGAGGACACACACACAAAAAAAAAAACTGAGGACAGACTATATATGCTGTTTGGAAGGGAAAGGGAAAGGTGCAAATGATGTCATATGGGATTCATGTTTACCCTTTGCTGAGCTACCCACAATGAAGAATGATTTAGTTTCTAATAGAATGTGCTTCTCTCGTTCATGGGTCATACATAGGTATGTGGCATAGATACATAAATTTTTAGGTATATGTTACATAATCTGTGAATGTTTTTGTAGCCCAGTGTAAATTGACGTGGAAAATTTGTAGGTAGCAGTGATAGGGCAACAGGGCAGTTCTAAATCAGTTATAGTTATTAATAAAGGTAAAGCAAAGTAATTGTGCTTATTCCTTTTTCTTATTTAGGGCTTTTACTCTCAATCTGACATCACTTTTATTTCAAAAGCTTTGTAAGACAGGAAGAACATTGAGATAGTATCAAAAACCCACTTCCTTTTATGTACAAAAATAAAGAGCTCTGACAGCAAAACTGATACTTCTAGTTGAAAATCGATAGAAACTCTCTTGATAATAGGTATACCTTTCAGCCAAATAGGGACAGAGAACAGAACTTTGAAATTCAGTCCAATATCAAAACTAGTTTATTGATTTCCAAGTTCTTCCATAAAGTGGAAGAACTTAGAAGTTCACAGTTTTGGTTCCTAATTGTCAGACAGGAAACAATGTTCAGAGAAGAGCTTTATGGAATTCCAAGTCAAGGTAAGGTGAAATAAATCCAGAAAAAAAGATTAAAATCAACTTTTTCTGTTGCTTTTTTTGTAGGACCATAGCTAAGCAAAGTCTCTGCCTTTTCCCCAAGATAAAATATAAATATTGCTGCATGAAGCAATGATAGAAGGAGGATTATTTTTTATCTTCTGATAGAGAAAAGTTTTGTTGAATTTTGGCCTGCTTTTTAAGTATCTTAAGAAAAAAATTAATTATGTAAAATATACCTTTTTACTTAAAAGGAATTACTAGTTCTTTCCTGGGGCATGATCGAATGTTAATTTATTTGCTTGTTCAAAACTACTTTAAATCAGGAATTTGATAACTACTATGTTTGGAGTTATTTCAAATACCAAAGACCTGCCTGCCCTCTAATATCATTTCTAGATATAAGTTTACTGAATGGGGATGACTATATATAGAAATGTCTCCTTTAAAAAGTATCCTGGGGAGAACAGCTCCTTTGACAAAGTTAACTTTTGTGGAGAGAGATCTTTCAGAGAGATGCTGTCTTTGTTCTGTGGTGTGGTTGGTTGGTGGCTGGGTCAGAGGTTTTAGCTCTGTCATATATTAAAGATGTCTCCACTATTAGTACTTGGATAGGTAGGTTACCCAGAAGCAAGAAAAGGTGTCCAGGTATGGCCTCTCCATCTTTGATTAGGAGATTGTTTGAATATTCATCAGTAGCGGCAACCTGCACTTGGTGTTGGAAGAAGGTACTTAAAAACTAAAACAGTCGGTTAACTCTTGGAAATGAAATTCCTCAAAAGACAGACTGTGGTGAAAATAAAAACTCTCCTTTAAGAGGTTTACTATTTGTGAAGATTAGAACAATTTTTGATACTTCAATTGTTAATCAGTCTTTCAGCTATTAATTCTTCAACTATAGAAAAAAACTAAGCTTCAATTTTGATGTTACTGCTTCATTATTTCTGGTAGTATCTCTAATACTTTAGAGGGATTCATTGAATATCTTCAGGAAACATAAAATAGTCAAGAATTACTAAGGTCTTCAATTCAAAGACATCTAAGATGGATAATCTATCCTTTTGACCTTGTTCAGTGTAATAGTCATCCATTGAAATGGAAAATTCTCAATGCTGTAATATATCTGAAAAGTAGTTCCTTCTGAATGTATACTCAGTGGGTAATACTAATTGTTCAGCAACCCGAAACTACTTCAGTAAACTATATAAAACTGGCTTTAAGTGCCTCAAGTTCTAGGGGCCCTGGGTGGCTCAGTTGATTAAGCCTCTGACTCTTGATCTCAGTTCAGGTCTTGATCTTAGGGTCGTAAGTTCAAGCCTCAAGTTCTAAAATTTGTTTTAGATATTTTTCAGAAAATAATTGTAAGCTTAAATTTTTTTTTAAATTTTTATTTATTTATGATAGTCACAGAGAGAGAGAGCGGCAGAGACACAGGCAGAGGGAGAAGCAGGCTCCATGCACCGGGAGCCCGATGTGGGATTCGATCCCGGGTCTCCAGGATCACGCCCTAGGCCAAAGGCAGGCGCCAAACTGCTGCGCCACCCAGGGATCCCTAATTGTAAGCTTAAAAACTCATTTCTTTACTAGGCTGCTGGGTTTTTGTTTGTTTTGCTTTTTAAGTCAAATAGTAACTTGATCTTTTGATTAGAATTTGTTAATATTTAATAAAAAAGAATTTGTTAATATTTTATTAGGTCTGTGTATTCATATGAAAACAAGCATTTTTGTTTCTAATCAGATACTACATATGTTCCTAAATAAAGAGAGCTTTTAAGCATTGAGCAGTCCATATTTGAAGACCAGGAGATCAGGATATAATCCTGAGAAGCAGTATTATTTAGGCAGTAGTTTATTTACAGAACCAAAGAAATATCTCTAGACTGCTTGCCACACTTTCTTTTTCCAGTGCTATATACTATTTGCTAGGTATTTGGGGCAACCAATTTAAATAAGGTGCAGGCCCCATCCATATCTAGAAGTATAGAAAAAGAAGTAGATAGTTAGCAAAGGACTTTAATAACAAGTGTTCATATGTGTCATGTTATAGCAGCATTAGAGAATTGTTAACTTTACCTGGGTAAGTAAGTATTGTGTGAGCTATAGAATTTTTTTTTAAAGATTTTATTTATTTTTTTCATGAGAGACACAGAGAGAGACAGAGACAGAGATACGGGCAGAGACACCACTGAGCCACCCAAGTGTCCTGAGCTATAGAATATATTGGGAGTATAATCTCCAAGGAAGACAGGATGTATCATGGAAAGAAAACATATATAAAGACAGGAAGGTAGAAGCGTGTTTCAGAAGGTCATATGAAGATAAGTGGATGGAAAAGATTTGTAGAGAGAAAAAAAAGAGAAAGAAGTAGAGATCAGACTGTTAATTTTTAGTGCTAGTCTCCATTATTTATAGGGTGTTGGTGTGCATAAAGTAATCTCTTAGGAGAATTAAGAAATGTAGTATGGGGATGCCTGGGTGGCTCAGTGGTTGAGCGTCTGTCTCTGGCTCAGGGTGTGGTCCTGGAGTCCCAGAATTGAGTCCTGCATCAGGCTCCCCTCAAGGAGCCTGCTCCTCCCTCTGCCTGTGTCTCTAATGAATAAATAAATAAAATCTTTAAAAGAAAAAAAAAAAGAAATGTAGTATGTATGGATCAGAGAATAGCAACCCTGCAGACTTTCAAATTTTCATAGCCATGTACCAAGAGAAACAAAATCTTTGTTTATAGAATTTTTGCTGTTGGTTTCATCCTCTTGTCCACTTAAGATCTGAGTTAATAGGGACACCTGGGTGGCTCAGCAATTGAGTGTCTGCCTTTGGCTCGGGGCATGATCCCAGGTTTCTGGGATCGAGTCCCACATCAGGCTCCCTGCATGGAGCCTGATTCTCCTCCCTCTTGCCTGTGTCTCTGCCTCTTTTTCTGTGTCTCTCATGAATAAATAAATAAAATCTTTAAAAAAATCTAAGTAAAATACTTTTTAAGAGAAAATAAAATAAAAATTTTTAATTTTATTTTTTATAAAAGCTAATATTTTAACTTAGATTTTTTTAAAGATTTTATTTATTTATTCATGAGAGACACAGAGAAAGAGAGGCAGAGACACAGGCAGAGGGAGAAGCAGGCTCCATGCAGGGAGCCTGACGCGGGACTTGATCCTGAAACCCCAGGAGCACGCCCCGGCCAGAGGCGGTGCTAAACCACTGAGCCACCTGGGCTGCCCTCTTTCAAGTTTTTATTTAAATTCCAGTTCAGGGATGCCTGGGTGGCTCAGCGGTTGGGCATTTGCCTTCGGCTCAGGGGGTGATCTGGAGTCCCAGGATTGAGTCCCACATAGGGCTCCTTGCATGGAGCCTGCTTCTCCCTCTGTGTCTCTGCCTCTCTCTGTATCTCTCATGAATAAATAAATAAAAATCTTTTAAAAATAAAAAATAAAATAAATAAATTCCAGTTCACTGGGCACATGGGTAGCTCAGATGATTAAGCATCTGCCTTTGGCTCAGTTTATGTCCCAGAGTCCTGGGATGGAGCCCAGCATCAGGTTCCTTACTCAGGGGGGATCCTGCTTCTGCTTCTCCCTCTCTTTCTGCCTACTACTCCCCCTGCTTGTGTGTACTTTTACTCTCTATGTCAAATGAGTAAATAGAATCTTAAAAAAATAAATTCCATTTCATTATATATGCTAGTTTTTGGTTCTTTTTTTTTTTTTTTTTTTTTTAATTTATGGTAGCCACACAGAGAGAGAGAGAGAGAGGCAGAGACATAGGCAGAGGGAGAAGCAGGCTCCATGCACCGGGAGCCCGACGTGGGATTCGATCCCAGGTCTCCAGGATCGCGCCCCGGGCCAAAGGCAGGCGCTAAACCGCTGCGCCACCCAGGGATCCCTAGTTTTTGGTTCTTTAAAAATATTTTTAAAAATTTATTTACCAGAGAGAGAGAGAGTGGGAGTGCACATTAGGGGGAGTGGCAGAGGAAGAGGGAGAAGCAGGCTCCCCGCTGAGAAGGTTGCCCCATCCGGGGCTCAATCCCAGGAACCTGGGATCATGACCCAAGCCAAAGGCAGACACTTAAATGACTGAGCCACCCAGGCACCTCTAAATATGTTAATTTTGATTTGTTTTTCTACTTACTGTTATTTATTGTGATATTTCTCCTAATTGGATGGGGGCCCCCAAATGTGGAGCGACAATCCAGGTGGAAGCTGGTGGTGCTGGTAGTCAGAAGAATTCACCTGAGTCAGAACAAAGGAGATAGAAGTTTATTGAATACACTGCAAGTGAGCAGCAGGCAGGACAGCAAAGAAGAGACTATCTGCATGAGGTGGTGGGTGAGGGCTGTTTTTAAAGGAGTGGGGGTGCGGTTAAGAGATCTAGGGATGTATGGAATCTTCCCTGTTTTGGGTAACTATGCCTGGTTGTAAGTAGCCAATTGGTCAGTTAGGGCATATAGATATTTTGAAGTGGGTCCCCTGATGGGCCAGTCTATTCAGCCAGTCCCCCACCCCCAGGCCTTTTGCCTTGTTCTACAGTCCATTGCTCAAGTCTGTTGCCCAAAAGCAACCTCTGTGTTTATGGTAGTTCAATTTATTTCTAATCACTAGTATATAGGTTAAAAGAATTCATTTCCATTTCACTGTTAAAAATCATTTGTTTTGGGTAATAGATTTCCTTAATACAGGATTAGATTAATTGGTGACATTAATTGGTTTTATTTGAAGTAAAAAGTAAAACCAATAGTACAGAAGTGTGAGAGATTATTTTTCTCAAAGTGCCGATTCCTAAGATAGGATTATAAACAATGTCTTAGTCCTTGTGGGATTTTGTGGGTCAACACTCTGTGGGTGCCAGCACTAATCAGTGGTCTATGAAACCCAGGAAACATTTAATGGAGGGAAGGCAAAAAAATCATAACAAAGGTTTGATTTCCCACTGCTTTGTGTTGATTTGCGCACAAAGAAGTATAATGTGTATTGCACATGAATTTGTAAACCGAAATTTCTTGCAGCACACATACTACCTACCAAGAAATAAACATAATTTGTTTTAAAAAAAAGATTATAGGGCACCTGGGTGGCTCAGCAATTAAGGGTCTGCCTTTGGCTCAGGTCATGACCCCGGGTCTTGGGATCAAGACCAACATCAGGCGCCCCAGAGGGAGCCTACTTCCCTCTCTGCTTAGGTCTCTGCCTCTCTCCCTGTGTCATCAATCAATCATCAATCAATCAATCTTTTATTTTATTTTATCATTTTTTAAATCAATCAATCTTTTTAAAAAAGGATTATAAAATTTTTTTATTTTATTTATTTATTTATGATAGTCACAGAGAGAGAGGGGCAGAGACACAGGCAGAGGGAGAAGCAGGCTCCATGCACCGGGAGCCCGACGTGGGACTCGATCCCGGGTCCCCAGGATCGCACCCTGGGCCAAAGGCAGGCGCCAAACCGCTGCGCCACCCAGGGATCTAAAAAAGGATTATAAATGGGCTTGATGAAGTTAAAATACAGCCTTAATATTCATTTTTCAATGTCCTATTCTTCATATCTTTATCTTTTTTAAAATGTAGCCCTGGTAAATCTTAGTTCCTTACTTTGTAATTCTGTGGGCACTATTCCCATGCCCTTCCCACACACCCCCTACCCTACATCTTCCCCTCCTCAGCTAGCTGGTTTATTCTTAAACTTTTCATCACAAAGGACTATTCTCTCCCCTCTTCTTTTTTTTTTTTTCTCTCCCCTCTTCTATCCATTGTGGACTGACACAAAAATACAATAAAAATGGCCCAGCAGTGTCAGTTTTCTATGAAAATATCTAAATAATTGCTCTCACTTTTGTATTTATCTAGTAGCAGGCCAGGCTTTGGACTATATTTGAATAGCAATGGTTTAGAGGATTTGTCAATCTTATAAACTGCTGGGAATGCTGTGTTTCTTTAATAAGAAAGGAGGAAAAATCTTTCATTCTGCTTTAAAGAAGGAAAAACACAAAATGATCATGTCTCCCCCTTTTTTGAATTGAGATTAGAAAATAACTCCACCTTCTTGAGTAAACAGTGAACCGTAATGATCTTTACTAGCTAGCACTGCAGAGACATTATGCCAGCTTCTCGGTCATTGCCCATCCTTCCTCAGAAGTAGATGGTTGTCCCTTCTTCTGTTAACATAGATCAGTTTTGTCTGTTTAAAATTTTGATTAAGTTATATGTTCAGGAAAAATGTATACATATTGTAAGTATACAGCTTGTGGAATTTTCACAAATGGAACAGCATCATGAACCAGCATTCAGATCAAAGAACAAAACATTGGGGTGCCTGGGTGGCTCAGCAGTTGAGCGTCTGCCTTTGGCTCAGGGTGTGATCCCAGATTCCTGGGACCGAGTCCCACATTGGGCTTCTTGTATGGAGCCTACTCCTCCTCCCTCTGCCTCTCTTTCTGTGTCTCTCATGAATAAGGAAAAAAAATAAAATAAAAAAGCCTAAAAATATTAAAACAACGAAGAACAAAATATTGTCAATATCCCAGGAGCCCTCTCTGTGCTCCCTTCTGGTAATAACCATTGCCTCAAAGTAACCACTGTAATAATTTCTGATAGTATAGATAAGACATGTCTGGAACAGAACCAGAAACTTTTTAAACTTAAATCATGTTTTTTTTTCCTTGAATAATTTTATAAGTTTTCATCCATATTTTTGTGTATATTCATCAGATTCTTGAAATTGTATAGTATTCTATAACTATTCCCTAGTACCTTTACTTATCCATTTTTGCATTGATGAACATTAGGCTATTTCTAGGTTGTTTTTTTTTTTTTTTTTTTTTTTTTTCTTATTGTGAATTTTTTTTATGTCTGGGCTTTTTTGTTTTTTGTTTTTGTACTCATTTTTTTCTGGGTATGTACTTGGGAGCAAAATTAACTGTAGTGTATACTACCAGACAGTTTTCCAGACTGGTTGTACCAATTTATACTCCCACCAATAATGTATGAGAGTTCCAGCTATTTCTCATGCTCACTAATTGTCAGTCTTTAAAATTTTAGACTTTGGTTAGTATATAATAGTGTCTCATGTGATTTTAAGAACCACTGGTTAAACCTTGTACTAATAAGAGCAAAAGACCAGAAAGAAACAACATACTCATCAGTCTGGTTGAGAGATTATAGTACATCTGCTCAGTGGAGTTCTGTGCATCTATTAAAAGGAATGTGGAAGATCTCTGTATTCTGTTCTAGAATGTTCCCCAGGACATATTAAGTTAAAAAAATCAATATTCTGGACAACTTATGGTGGTTGATTTTTTACTTAAATGAGTAAAATGAATGCCTGGATGGCTCAGTGGTTGAGTGTCTGCCTTTGGCTTGTGTCTTTGTTCCGGAGTCCTGGGATTGAGTCCCGTATCAGGCTCCCTAGAGGGAGCCTGCTTCTCTCTTTACCTATGTGTCTGCCTCTCTGTGTCTCTCATGAATAAATAAATAAAATCTTTAAAAAAAAAAAAAGAAATGAGTACAAGTATTAAAATGTGTATACTATGTTTCACCAAAACAAAAATATAGGTAAAAAAACAATGGAAGGATGCAAATTAATATAAATGATTTCTTAAACGGGAAGAGAAGTAATAAAGGGGTCTCAACAATGGAGGGAGCTAGACTCATATGGAAGTAAGTTGTTTTATCACTTTACATAATTAAAACAAGTTTTTAAAATATACTTTCTAGAAATAACAAAACAAAGCAAACTCAAGTGTATGTCAAATTTGTGGCATAATGACATAAGTTTCTCCTATATCTTAGTTATAGGAGACCAGACACCAAGAAATCCTTAAACTACATTTAGTAGTCTCATTTTCAGGAATTATATAGGTATAGTTTCTTTGAAATTAGATCTATAGTAGAAAGCAAATTAATAATTACAGTAATGTTATTAGGAAGCAGGATTATCAAGGGAGAAGAGAAGTGATAGAATTATAGAATCAGAAAAGTTAAGTGACAGTCCTGTCATCTTAAATTCGAATTTGGCATCTATGCATGAACTTATTTTTCTCTTTATAAAAAACGGGACCTTTCTTGTTCTAATTATTGAGAAGTCCTAGAACCAGTGATAACCCCATAACAGTGAGCACCCCATACCGTGCAGCACATGGTTTTTAATAACATTTCCGATTAAAAGATTCCAGGGTCCTTGGAGAAGTGGCTGATCCAACTTGGGCAAAAAAATATGCAAGGTTGCCTGAGACTCTGTGGCAGGTAGAGAGGAAGCAGCTAGATACTGCTGAGGCCATGTCCCAGAGATGGTTTACGACTTGAAAGCTCTCCCACCAACCCAAGAGGGGGACCCAGTTTGAGTGCCAAATTTGTGATGATTGTTTTTGATTTAAACATTTCAAATACATAAACATCTATAGGTTCATAGTGACAGTTTAAAATCAGTTTTACATACTATTAGTTTTTTGAAACTGCTATAACAAATTACGGCAAACGAGGTGCCTTAAAACAACAAAAATTTATTTTCTCATGTTCTGGAGGCCAGAAGTCAAATCAGGGTGTCAGCAGGGATACACTCCTACAGAGGCTCTAGGGGAGAACTCTGTTTCTTGTATTCTTTAGCTTCTGGTTGCTGAGTTGCCTTGTGGCCATATCACTGCAATCTCTGCCTGTCTTCACCTCACCTTCTTTTCTTTCTGTCCTCTGTGTCACTGGATTTAGGACACTGAGATAATCCAGGAAGATCTCATCTCAAGAGCCTTAACTTAATTACATCTGCCAAGACTCTTTCCAAATAATGTAACATGCACAGATTCTGGGGATTAGGACATAACTTTTTGGTGGCCACCATTCAGCCAACAAGTATCCACTCATTCTGAAAATATACTGAGTTTGGATCTTGGCTGTGCCCCTTACTGTCTGAGTCCTCTGGCAAACTAATTATATTTCCTGATACGTAAAATTTAGATAATATTACAATATACAGAAAAATGTATATATTTGAAATTTATGTATATGTCCTTGGATTGAACCCTGCTTGTACTTTTCTCTCTTTCTCTGTCTCAGTTAAGTAAATTCTTAAAAAAATAAATATATGTCCTTTATAAAACATTTTTGTATTTCCTCGTGTGTATAGAAAAAATGTCAGTAAGGTGCCAACCCAAACATATTATCTAGTTATTTCTGAGGGTAGAATTGGAGGAGTTTGGATGGGAATAGAAAGAAGACTTGTACCCACTTGAAATGCTGTAAAAATGATCCTAGCATGCTGTTAGATGCATACATACAAGATAGTTACTTTTGTTTGCTCTTATTAATAAAAATGTGTCTGAAGAGATTGTAGCCACTAAAAGTAATTATGAGAGAGAAGTTTCTCACCATGTGTTTAAGCCTTTAATATTTAAAAGTTAGGACAAAGTTCAAGTTTCATAGAAGTTGAGACCTGTATTTAGTCAGTTCTGGGAGATAGTCCCTACTAGTGGGTCCTGAAATTTTCATGATTTATTTCAGCTGGCTTTGAGATATGTTTATGTTTCATTTTATAGAAACGGCTTTTGCCTTAAGGGGGAACAGTCCAAATAGTTTGCCCTGGCAATTACAGATAGCTTTATTGTCTCTTTTTCAGGCTGCAAAATGGAATTCTTATATAGTCTAATGGAATTATTTTGTTTGTTTTCTGTTTATTGTCAGGCAGTGCTTGAGGGTTAGGAAATGTATATTTTCAGATTTCTGCAAACCAGAAAATGAACAGTCAAATTTTTGATAATAGTCTATTTATTTTATGTCCCTTTAAAAACATTGGTCAAAAAAAAGACAGGCATTAACAGTTGTTGACAAGAATTAGAACCCTCACACATTCCTGTACTATTGTAAAAATGGTATAGCCAGTTTGGAAGACATTTTGACGGTTCCTCAAAAAGTTAAATATAGAGTTGATATAAGACCCAGAACTTCCACTTTAAGATCTGAACCCAGGAGAATTGAAAATATATGTCTCAATACAAAATCATGCTAATGAAAGACATTCATATCATTGTTCAGAATGACCAAAAGGGGAAACAACCCAAATGTCCATCAGTTAATGAATAAACAAAATGCAGTGTATGCATGAAATGGCCTGTTATTCGATGATAAGAAGTATTGATACATGCTTCAGTATGGATCGAGCTTCAAAACATGATCAGTGAAAAAAGCCAGTCACGAAAGAGCACATATTGTTGTATGATTCCATTTATGTGAAAGGTCTAGAATAGGCAGATGCAGAAAGTAGATTAGTAATTGCATAGCACTGGGCCATAGTTAGGGGAAAGAGAGGTGATAGCCAGCCAGTACAGGACTTTTTGACGGGTGGTGAAAATTGATTCTGGTGATGGTTTTACAACTTTTAACCAAAGCTATTAAAATTTTTACACCTCAGGTAAATTGTATATTATATAAATCATATCTCTGTAAAACTGTCATTTTTAAAAAATTGGTCAATGTAAGTAGACTGAGGATGTGGTTTCTTTCTGTTGCTCAGTTATCTCCGGAATTATCCAACTTTTATGTTTGTATGATAAATCACAACAAACTTTTTTTTTTTTTTAATTTCATGCTTACCACATGTCAGTTCTTTCCCATATATAAACCTTATCATAAGGATTGGAGTTGAAAGCCGGGTATGCCAAGTATGATCAGTCATCATCTTACTCTTGTCTGCTGTTGTCCTCTTTAAATGTTATCCACTGTGTATTCCTTTCTTAGGACTTATAAGAATCTGTTGAAAAACTGTTTTCCCAAACTTGTGTATTCCCATGAACTATGATGCTTCTGCATTTTTATGTCAAGTAGCTACCTACCAGCATACTTTATGTGGTATCTTCAAGCTCTTTCGCCATACCATGAAATGTCATTTTGCTATCCAGGCCTTTTTAGTCCAGTTACTATGGAAAAGAGAAGGTGTTAGTAAGCATGTACTCTTCCAGAATTATCCCTAGCAGTAGTGATTATTGTTTTTTATTATTTCTATTATTAAGGGGTCTGAATCAGCATATTTTGGTTATCTTTTATCATGAGTAATTCACTACTGAACTTTACAGAACATAAAAATCTAGTTGCTGTTTTATTATAATAGGTATATAAAAAATAGGGTATATAGGCTTCTGAAGAGAAAACCCTCATTTACATCTTAGCTTTGGCTAAGCTCTGATGAGGTATAAAACAAGTTGTGATGAAGTAGAGAGGGGTTACACCCTATGCAAGTGTACGTTGCTTCTATTGGAGAAGTCCTAATGCACCCTCTCACATTGGCAGGCCTGAAACTATTGATTTAAGAGCTGAAGGAATATAAGAATTAAAGCTACAGTAGAGTTTTTGAAGTGGAATGGCCTTATTACTTTCATTTTAAAGATAAGGAAAACTGGGACCCATTCAGTCAGTCCTGGGCTCTTTCACAATATTATGTTGTCATTAGGTCTACCTTAAGAACATACATACTGTCCAACAAGCTCTAGAATCTCTTCTGAGTTTTATCTAATTTGATGACTCATGGTTTATATTCTGCTTCCTGCTTCAATCAATCTATTGAAAAATCACAGAATGAAAAGTAATGAATACTAACACACATCCCTTCCCCATCCTATCATCCTTCACTAGAGCTTTCTGAGGAAATAAACTGAAAAGGGAGGCTGTTTGCAGTAGAACTCCAAAAAGAAGATCCTTCCCAAAAGTGTTTGGTCACAGTTCTTAATACAGGTAGCAGCATATGATTGGGGAAGGAATGGTGCTTGATACCAACTCTGATAACCACATTTTTTATTATCATTTTCCCCCTACTAGTATCGTCTAGACTGTCACAGCCATCCTCTCCCCAGTCAGGCTGCCCGTCACCTACCATTCCAGCAGGTAAAGTCATTTCTCCATCACAGAAGCACAGCAAGAAGGCACTAAAGCAGGTAATTATGCTCATCTGTGTTTATCAAAAGTCTAATCTATGTTAAAAATTCGTGATTCTGGAAGGCATTGAAAATTTCTTGAAAGGACATAAGGTCCTAATTTTGAGGAAAAATTTCTTGCAGTTTTCCAATTCGGATTTAATAATTTATGGACTTCTATGTTATAGGTTTGTGGTAGCTAGTCTTTTTTATCACGGTTTAAAAGCTCTTCATTTGTTCCTAATTTGCTAAGAGGTTTTTGTTTGTGGTTTTTAAATTGTGAAAAGGTGTTGAACTTTTCAGGTTTGTTTTCTTTTTTCTTTTTTCTTTTTTTTTTAGGTTTGTTTTCTTCAGCATTTATTGAGAGGGTCAGGTAGCTTTTCTCTTTAAGTCTACGAACACACAGACTTCCGAGGCTAGGTACTCTAGGGTAACGCATCCTTAACTGTCAGCAATAAACTCTACATGTTTGTTACATGTTTTTAAATATGATAGATTTTTCTGTTTTTAAGAGTTTTCTTGGATTTTGCTGTTTTCTTGTACAATTCTTATACAATTTTGGAATCAGGATTCTAGCATTAAAAAGTTGGGGGCAGCCCGGGTGGCTCAGCGGTTTAGCGCCGCCTTCAGCCGGGGCGTGATCCTGGAGACCCGAGATCGAGTCCCACATCCCACGTCGGGCTCCCTGCATGGAATCTGCTTCTCCGTCTGCCTGGGTCTCTCTCTCTCTCTCTCTCTCTCTCTCTCTCTCTCTCTCTGTCTCTCTCATGAATAAATAAATAAAATCTTAAAAAAAAAAAGTTGGATACCTCTCTGCAATTTTCCAGATTTTTGGAAAACAATCATAGAATTGTTTTCATAGCATTTCAGTTTCATCTGTTACTGGTCTCATTTGATTCCTGCTTTTTCAGCTAATTTTGGAAAAACGTTTTTTCTTAATTTTGGATATGTATTTCTCTTAGAAAATGGTCCATTTCACTTGACTGTTAAAAATATTTGCATAAAGTTGTAGTAGCATTCTTTTATGTTTCTTTTTTGTTCCTCATTGTTGTTCATTTATAATGTATCTCTTTCCCTAGGGCTACTTGCCATTGGTCTATGTTATTGGGCTTTTCAAAGAACATTTTTTTTTTGAAATGCAAATGGTCAGTAAATATAAACTCACTACTAATTAACTGAACATTAACAGATTTCTTTTATCCTCAGATTCATATAAACTAAAGAACTTTATCAGATGTTGGCAAGTGTGTAGAAAAATGGCTTCTGGTAGTTGCTGGTGGAATATAAACTATCATATAGCTATTTTGGAAAGAAATTTTGTGATATCGATTATAATTTTATTAAAATTTTAAATGCCCATACCTCATGACTAAGCATTTGAACATTTTGGAACTTAGGTTAGAAAAATACAGATATACATACCAATTACAAACACAGAGAAAAATACTTGTATTGATGTTTGCAATAGCAAAAACTTGCAAGTAACCAAATATATATCAGGGAATTCCTTCATAAATGATGGTGTATCTATATGCTGGACAATGATACAAGATTAAAAGTTTGTAATGTGGTTGTTTTATATATATAGACATGGAAGCATCACCACACTATAATGTTGATTCACTAAACTTAAGTTGTATTACAACATTTAGAGCGTGATACCACTGATAAACAATGCATTTTTAATAGAGACATACATCAGTGTAAGAAAAGCTCAGTAAGGAAAATTAAATTGACTGTAGTTATCTCTGAAGATGAGGGGGCAAGACAGTGGTCAAGAGGGTTTAGCTTTATGTTTGAATTAAATGATAAAGATATAATCGTGTATTATCTATATAATTGAAATTTTAAAAATTATGTAGATCTTAAAGTATTAAAGGAAGTATTTAAAACAAAAGTGATTTTATTAAAAGCTTCAGGAATTTGATAGCATTGATTGCTGTCTGTCTGGATAATCTCATAGCAGTTGTTTTTATAAATTCTTTAGAAGATTTTATGAAGTATGTGATGCTTCTTTCCACAGGAAAAAGGCATGTATTTTCCTAAACCTTGTTAGAAAATGCATGACATGTTTACTACTCCTGTATTATACTCCTGTAATCCCAAGAGTCAAATGTATTTTCTTTAAAGAATACCAGTATGGAAAAATACGTTTATTAGGTTGTTGGTATGTAAAGTAATACCTTGCCTCCATTGTATATTTTTTATAGTATTAGGTGAGAAAAATTACTTCAAAATAAGGTATCCTTTATCACAATATGAGGGTTTTGTTATTGTTGTTCTTTTCATTTTAAAATAGAATAGGAACAGAGTTTGTAAACTACTTAGGGAGGAGAAAACTGAGTACAGTTCTTAGACTATAAGTTACTCTGTTTCCATCATGTATCTGAATTTACATGTTCACAGCAGGAATAGATGAGATCAAATGGTTCTATTAAATTTTGCATTAACCTGGAATGATGTGGATATTGTAAGAGACTAGGAAAGACCCACTGGCTGCCACCCAGGAAGCCTATGAATATTTTCTGTTCTGATTGCAGAGAATGAGAGAGAAGCTATAATCAGTGATTAAACAACACTGACATTTTTTATACATTGTACTCCTGCCTTGGCTTTTATAAATGTTGAAGGTGAATGTAAGCCAGCCAGATCCCTGACTCACTCAGTTTTTCCCTTTGGCAGCTTAGGTCAAGATCAGTCGTTGCACCACTGCCTATGTAACATAGCCTGAGATGAGTGTGAAGACGTAATGGGAACCAAGTAGCCAGTTAACCCACACTTTTTTGCATGATGGTCTAAAGGTTAAAACTTAAACTGGCAATTTAGCAAGGTCATAGATTTCCAAAGTTTTCCTGAAATGTAGCTTTACTTTCTTAATTTCTGTGTCTTTTTTTTTTAAACCTTGAGTTAAAAAGTTGCCTTCATATACTTTCATGACTAAACTCTAGGAAGTTAACTGTCTTCTATTTTTTTTTAATTAGTTAACTGTCTTCTAATTCATTCCAAATAGTTTATTCTACAAACTAGAAACATTATAGAAATAAAAATATGCTGAAATAGCCAGAAGAAATCATACTATGTTTTCCAACCTTCCTTCCCTTCTATTTACTGCTTTGCTATAAATTATGAGGATTTGGTCTTTGGCTCTTACAGGAGATCAGAATCAAGTAATTATTTAACATCTATTGTTCATATGTATCACCTCTGAAATATATGTAAGCTAAATATTTATATTTATACATAGGGCTAATGCAAATGAGTCTCTTTTTTGGTTGAAGGCTTAGAATTTCATTTCCAGAAATGATTGAAAACCTCTAATTTTCTGCTGCTACAATTACGAGAAGTCTGTGTATTACTGGTGATTTTTAAGTTCTAAAAATGTTCGTGGCTAATTCTCACATTTATATACAGGAGTAACACTGCCAAAAAATACTCAAACTCTTAAGTATCATTTTGGCCTTGCATTTAATTGGTTTCATTTAGGGTTTTGTTTACTTTGATAGCTTTCAAAGAAATTGGGTGATCAGCATGTTTCTCACCACTTAAAAAACAGTCGTTCACTGTTATTACTAAAAAATTATTTTGTTGCTTATAGAGTTTTCTTTTTATAGGCTCTAAAACAGCAACAGCAGAAGAAGCAGCAGCAACAACAATGCAGGCCAAGCATGTCCATCTCCTCCAACCAGCCTCTTTCTCTCAAGACTGTCAAAGCAGCCAGTGACTCTGTACCTGCCAAACCTGGTAGGCAGACTTGGGTGTATTTCCATTGGAAGTTTCTTTTTCTAGTATTTTTTATACCATTTTTCCAGTTTGTATACCATATACTTATTTTTAAGTTGCTCGGATTATTTACATAGCCTGTTACTGCAAGATCATTGATATAAATCCATTCAGGATAAATGGGAAAATTTATGCAGAATCATCATGCAGTTATGAAAAAATAAATTGGCGATATTTGCATGTTAGAATGAAATCAATGCCTGACTTCCAGGATTTCTAATCTAGTAATATTTGGAAGCCTCTAATCAGTGACCTTACAGAGCTGATGTTGCCAAGACACTCAGACTAACCTTCACCAGTTTCTCCTTTAAAGATAGAAAATTTTCCTAAGAATATTGGCTACCTTTGAATTTCCATTGGATATAAACACAGTCCTTTGGATTCTGGTTGTTGTTATTGTTATTTGTTTTATTTTTCATTGAAACCAGATTAGATACAGAGTTTGTATTTTATTACACAGTTCATTTTGATGCTAGCTGATTACATGGGCCTACCAAATTTAAGTGGTGTTCTGCAGACCTTTGCATTTTTTTAGGAAGGAGATTCATCACCAGAAGCAAATAATGTGCTGGGGGGAAGGAAGGGATTTTATTTTACTTTTTAATTCTGAATTTGCAGACTCAAAACACATTTGCAGGGTCACATTTCCTCATATGTAACTCCTTTCAGTTTGTGTTGGATTGATTGATTTCTGTCTATAACCCTAATGTCACCAGTCTTTGATATATTTTTTCTCTTAGCAATATGGGAAGGAAAACCATCTGATGGGCAGTCAGGTAGCCCTCAGAACTCAAACTCTAGCTATTCATGTTCAGTTCAAGTGGAAAACCCCTTGTTAGGCTTGGGGAAGAAGGCATTCCAGAGATCTGACAGGCTCCACACACGTAAGTTAATTTACAAAAACTTCAGTTCCGCATCTTAATTTGTCAACTGTGTGTTTGAATTTCAGCAGCTGTTGTGTGGTTTAGTTCTTTTTCTGACAATAGGCTGCTTTGTCTAGCATTATTTATTTATGTCTTAGTTCTGTGCACAGAGAAGTAGAAGGACTCATAATTAAACATAGTAAATTGACCCTTTTTGCCTGCTCCTTCTGAAATCCCACTAAGATGGGAATATGGAAATCCAAAAGATTAGATCCATAAGGGTGAAGAAAACAAGGAGACAACAGATGGGCAAGCAGTCAAGAAATTTTCAAAGATGAAGACTAGATGGAATTTTTCACCGAGCCGAGCAACAGATACCAATAATAAGCCAGCTAAGGCTGCAGACACCAGAAAGATTCAGGAATAGGAGACAGCATGTATCACAGTGGGGAAGGGTGATGCCTAGGATTGAAAAGAAGAGCCTTTTTTGAAAGTTAATAAGAAGCAGTCTGATGCTTTACCATAGCAGGAGGTAGGTTTATTTTGAGGTGACATAAAACCATATAGACTACAAACTCAGAGATAACACTGGTGGCCGAGGGCAGATAATGAGGCAATGTACTGAAATCAGGGAAACAAGAAAAATATAAAGACTAACAGTGATCCTTCTGCTTGGCTTCCAGAATGTTAGTAGTAAGGCATGTTCCTGTCACCATTACTTCCTTCCCTCCAGCCCACTGATGTTCCAGCAAGAGATGGGTGGGTTGGTGCCTAAAAACAGTGGACAGCCTCAGAAGAAAATCTGCAGGCAAATTTATAGATTTCATACTAAATAGAAATCATCTTGGTCATACTTCTGTGAAGTTCACCAGTCTATAAGACCCACCTATGCACCCTAAATTGCCAGTCAGCCTTTTTTAATGCCTTTGTTTTCATTGCAATTATTTACAATCACCTTTGAAGAAGACCTCCACTATGAGACCCAGAATCTGAAATACAGATTCAGAAAAAACAGGCAATTCAGGAATATTTAAAACAAATAACTTTAAAAACTGTAATATCCACAGAAGGATATAAAAGATGATATTGCATCCATAAAAGAGACTATTTTAAAAATTGAAAAATAAAGAGAGTATTAACAGATAAGGTAGCTGAAATTTAAAAAAATAGAAATATTAAAAGGTGGGGTGCCTGGGTGGGTAGTTGGTTTAGTGTCTAGCGCTTCTTTTCAGCCCAGGTTGTGATCTTGGGTTGTGGGATCAGGTCCACGTTCGAGCTCCACGTTCACCGCAAAGTCTGCTTGAGTTTCTTCTTCTCCCCCTGATCCCCCACACCCCATGCTTTCTTGCTCTCTCTCACTCACTCAAACAAATAAGTAAATCTTAAAAAAAAAATACTGAAAGGTGAAGAAATATCTGTGAACATAGGTCAAAAGAGAGATTCAAAAGGAGAGAGAAGGTAAGAAAACTGGAATACCAATCTAGGATATCTAATGTCTAAAATAGTAGAACCATTAGAAAGGACAGAAATTAAAAGGGGGGGGAATAAGATAATAAGAGAAATCATACTACAAAATTCCAGAGAATGGAAAGCCCCAGATTCCAAAGATGAAACTACATAATTGATGTCAAGAAACATGAATAAAAAGAAACCTGTTCCAGGGCACGTTTCTTTGAAATTTCAAAGCATCCAGGATAATGAAAATATTCCAAAAAAGCAACCAAGGAGAAAGAAAATACCTCACATACAAAGATGTAAAAATTGAGATGGTAAACATAGCAGCAGAATAGAAGCTGAAGGGGGTAGTACAGGGATGCTGACAAAATTCAAAGGAAAAGTTATTCTATGATCATTTATATTCCAGACCCTTCTAAACTATTAAGTATGAGAACAGAATTAATATTTTCAGACTTAATTTTTTGTTTTTTTGATTTTACAAAATTATTTATTAAAAAACAAATGATAGTTGGGAGGCTTGGTGGCTCAGTTAGTTAGGCATCTGCCTTCGGCTCAGGTCATGATCCCAGAATCCTGGGATTAAGCCCCATGTGGAGCTCCCTACTCAGTAGGGAATCTGCCTTTGCCTCTCCATCTGCCTCTTTGACAACTCATGCTCTCTCTCTCTCTGAAATGGGTGAGTAAAATCTTTTTAAAAATAAATAAATGGGGACACCTGGGTGGCCCAGTAGTTGAGCATCTGCCTTTAGCTCAGGTTGTGATCCTGGGGTCCTGGGATCGAGTCCCACATCAGGCGCGCCTCGAGGAGTCTGCTTCTCCCTCTGCCATGTCTCTGCCTCTCTGTGTCTCTTATGAATAAATTTAGATAGATAGATAGATAGATAGATAGATAGATAGATAGATAAGATAGATAGATAGCTACCTGAATGGCTCAGTCATTTAAGCATCCAACTCTTGATTTAAGCTCAGCTCATGATTTCAGGGTCATGAGATGGAGCCTCATGTCAGGCTCCACACTCAGCAGGGAGTCTACTTGAGATTCTCTAACCCTTCCCCCTCACATGTGCATGTGCCCCCCAAAAAATACATAAATTTTTAAAAATAATAATAAATAAAATTAAAAAACAAGTCAGAATTTTTGAAATTTGGGGGGACCTGGCTGGTTCATTCAGTGAAGAGTGTGACTCTTAATCTCGGGGTTGTGAGTTCAGGCCCATGTTGGGTGTAGAGATTACTTAAAAATAATAAACCTTTTAAAAAAATAATAAACCTTTAAAGAAAAAGGAATTCTTGAAATCCAACAGTTGCCTTTCTGAGGTTGATTTAAATTTTAATTATATTGCACTTGGAAGATTATGCTGTGTTATAGAGATATAGAGGCATTTCCGGTCCTGCAGGAGCTGTAGCTCAGGTGTCTCCTGGCACCTGCAGAAAGCAGAACCTATCGAATTTGTTCTCCCCAAGAAGACAATTAAGTGAGATGTTAAGGCAGGAGGAGAAATAATTCAAAGATTATCAGGCACAATATATGCAATGAAATGTTAAGAACCTATTTTACAACTTGCTGGGGATGCCAGCTTCTTTGCCTTATTGTCCTTATTCCAGCAACCGGACAGCCTCTTTGTAAAGTCTGGTTTGATTCTGGGTGGACTGTAAAATGGTGCATTTTTCTTAGGGGCGATTCTGCAATAAACTGACCATATCCTTTGATTATTAATTCCACTGCCAAATATTAAAAATATTCGTAAATTACATAAATACTTGTAAATGGTATACTAATATGCCAAATCACAGTTTTCTAGAGATGTGATGAACTGAACAAAGTTTCTTCCTTATGGAGATTATATTCTACTTAAATGCATTTAAACAGTTTTACTGTTTTCATTCAATTGCAGTAGAGATGTCAATGTAAAAAATTGAGAAATTATGGACTGAGAATTTCCAACTTCCATACTACAAACTAGAAAAAATTAATCATAAGAAAGAAGGCATGATGCATTTAAGTTTCACTTAATGGCCAAGAAGTAAATGCAAGTTCATCTTCTCATGCAAATAAGCATTAACGGAAATAAGATGGGAGTTTTTACAGCACATGCCACAATGAGCATTTTTTTGAAAAATTTGTGAGAGAGGGAGAGAGCATGCACAAGTAGGGGGAGAGGCAGAGGGAGAGAATCTCCAGCAGACTCCTCACTGAGTACAAAGCCCAACTCCAGGCTTAATCCCACAACCCAAGAGATTGTGATCTAAGCCAAAATCATGAGTTGGACACTTAACTGAGCCATCTAGGCGTCCCCCAAAGAGTATTTTTTAAATGTATGGAAGAAGCTGTACGTTTTATGTAAAACAAATGATAAAGCTAAATTTCGATAATTTACATGAAATCTTTTTTAGTTTACATTGATATAATTTGTTTTAGACAACTTCAGTAAAAATTAATAGTATATTATATATTTTTACATCCCAGATTTAATCAGAAAAAAAACATAGCTCACATTTCAAGTATAATATGATAAAATACAGCAACCTAAACTGAGGGGGAAAAAAGGCCAACTTTATTTTTTTTAAGATTTTATTTATTCATAAGAGACACAGAAAGAGAGAGAGGCAGAGACACAGGCAGAGGGAGAAGCAGGCTCCATGCAGGGAGCCCGATGTGGAACTCGATCCCAGGACTCCAGGATCACACACCCTGAGCCAAAGGCAGATGCTCAACTGCTGAGCTACCCAGGCATCCCATTTACCAAAACTGGAGGACTTTTTTAAACTTTAAATTCTAGAAATGAGCCAGTTAGTGTAAGGAACACAAAAATATCATGGACACTATTTGATCAAGAATAGATCAATATAATTTACAACTACTTCTCAGTCTCACTTAAGGAGTTAAGTTAAATTTTAGTGGGGCACCTGGCTGGCTTAGTCGGTGGAGCATGCAACTCTTGATCTCCAGGTCACGAGTTCAAGCCCCACATTGGGGATAGAGCTTACTTTAAAAAATTTGTTTTAAGAATTTTAACTAGAGTTTGACTCATGTGAAGGTACAAAATGAATGCACAAATAGCGAAAGCTATTAAAGGAATGCTGACACTCATTTCATCAGTCATATGGGGAAGCAGAACTAGGATGCTGCTCTCAGTCCCTAGAGCCATAGCAACATTGTTTATGCAAACCAAAAAATGGTAACCACCTATGTGATCATCAGTGGGTTTCTAATTAAATGAGTCATGGTATATATGTTGGAATATGGTGAAGCCTATCAAAAAGAGATAGCTTTGTAGGTTGTAGTTTGGAAAGTAGTTCAAGATATTCAGTGAAACAAAAGACATAATATAATTGATATGTATTTTGTGATTTCATTTATTCAAATTAAAAATATCATCTCTGAAAAGTCGGGGTTTGAATGTAGAAACCTGTACTTTTCATTTTATATATTTTGATACTATTTCAGTTTTGGAGATATTTACTTTCACCTCTCAAATGCTGTGTTTAATATCATTCAATTTGAAAATTTTAAAAATATTTTATTGTGATTTTTCCTTTGTCTCAGGAGTTATTTTGAAGTTTTAAAAATTTTCTTAAAATATATAGGGATTTTTGAGAAAATTGGACAGACACATGCAGAAGAATGAAACTGGACCACTCTTACACTATACACAAAAATTAAAAAATGGATGAAAGACATGAATGTGAGAGAAGCCATTAAAATCTTAGAGGAGAACCTTTTGACCTCAGCCACAGCAACTTCTTGCTAGACATGTCTCCAAAGGCAAGAGAAACAAAAGCAAAAATGAACTATTGGAACTTCATCAAGATAAAAAGCTTTTGCACAGCAAAGGAAACGGTTAACAAAACCAAAAGATAACCGACAGAATGGGAGAAGATATTTGCAAGTGTCTTATCAGATAAAGGGAAAAAACTTCTCAAACTCAACATCTGAAAAAACAAAAAATCCAGTCAAGAAATAGGCAGAAGACATGAACATTACAAAGGTGACATACACATGGCTAACAGACACATGAAAAAAGGTTCAACATCATTCAGCATCAGGGAAATCCAAATCAAAACCACAATGAGATACCACCTCACCCCGGTCAGAATGGCTAAAATTAACAAGTCAGGAAACAACAGATGTTGCCTAGGATGCAGAGAAAGGGGACCCCTCTTAGACCGTCGGTGAGAATGAAAGCTTGTGCAGCCACTGTGGAAAACAGTATGGAGGTTCCTCAAAAAGTTGAAAATAGAGCTATCCTATGATGCAGTAATTACAGTACTGGGTATTTACCCTAGGGATATAAATGTAGTGATTGAAAGGGGCGCTTGCACCCCAATGTTTATAGCAGCAATGTCCACAATAGCCAGACTGTAGAGGAGCCAAGATGTTCATTGACAAATGAATGGATAAAGAAGTGGTATATGTATACAATGGAATATTACTCAGCCATCAAAAGGAGTGAAATCTTGCCATTTGCAATGATGTTGATGGAACTAGAGGGTATTATGCTAAATGAAATAAGACAGAGAAAGACAAATACCATATGATTTCACTCATGTGGAATTTAAGAAACAAAACAGATGAACATAAGGGAAGGAAAGGAAAAATAAAATAAGATGAAACAGGGAGGGAGGAAAACCATAGAGACCCTTAACTTTAGGAAACAAACTGAAGGCTGCTGGAAGGGAGGCGGTGGGGAGATGGGGTAATTGGGGGATAGACATTCAGGAGGGCACTTGATATAATAAGCACTGGGTGTTGTATGCACTGAATTCTATCTCTGAAACTAATAATTTGGTATATGTTAATTATATTGAATACAAATTAAAAAATTTTAAAAATATATAGGGACTTGGGGGCACTTGGCTGGACTTTATGATAGCTCTGCCTCTATATAGTGATAAACAACAGCCTCTAAAGGCACAATGCCTGGGTTCAAATTCCTGCACTGTAACCTAATAGTACAATTTTGGGCAAATTATTTACCATGCCTCGGCCTCATTTTCACCTGTGAAATATATAATTATACTTTCTTACTTTATAGAGTTATGAAATAAATGAGTTAGCACATGGTCAGTGTTTAGTGCCTGGCACTAATGAAGCATTACAGAAGCATTTGTTGCTGCTATTATTGATTATTATTGTTTTAATTACTACTAATATTATTAGAAATTTACTGAGACCTGATTGTGTTCATTCCTAATTATTGTATCCCCATCTTTACAATCACATTCTTTATTTCTTTAATATTTTATGCAGCACCGTTCTGTATTTTATCTGTGACAGTTTCAGTGATAGTAGTACTTTTAGGTCTAAACCTTTTATTTTTTGTTTCTGTTGACTCTGTGCACATCTGCTGGTTTGGCAGGGGTAGTCTGTGTGATTTTAATTTATAGGAATTCTGTGGGCCTAACTTAAGGGAAATCCTTTCCTCTTAAGAGAGCTTACTTTTGCTTCACCTTCAACTAGGAACAGAGTTATCCACATTCAGGATTGTATAGTTTTGTGCATGTATTTCTAAAGATAAAATTTCTGGATCTTAGATTCTGACACACAGAGACACTGGGTGTCTCAGTGGATGAGCTTAGGGCGTGATCACGGAGTCCTGGGATTGAGTCCTACATTGGGCTCCCCTCCCCACAAGGAGCCTGCCTCTCCCACTGCCGGTGTCTCTCATGAATAAACAAAATCTTAAAAAAAAAAAAAAGATCCCAACACACGTGAAATTTTGGTATATATTATTAAATTGTTTTCTAATACAATTATATAAATTTGGGACCCATCAGCGGTATTTGAGAGTGGTCTATGCTTTTTCTCTGTGTAGTTTCATTACTATATTGCAGTATTTGCCATTTTGATAGGCAAAAAAGAGTTCATTGGTTTAACTGGCATTTAAAAAATATTAATACTGTAGCATATGTTTATGATTAGTTCACTATGAATTACCTGTAATTTCCTGTGCTCACTTTTCTAATGGTGGTATTTCTTTTTCATATTGATTTATTGATGCACTTAAAATTTTTTTTTAATATCTATCTATTGCTCTATGCTCAACATGAGGCTTGAACTCACAACCCTGAGATCAAAAGTCTCATGTTCTACCGACCTACTCAGCCAGGTGCCCCATATAGATGCACTTTTAATATGAAGAATAGTAATAAAGTTTTGTCATGACTGGCAAATGTTTCTGTCAAGTTAGTCTTTTGTTTATAATATTTTTTGCCATTTACATTTGAAACCTTTGGATACTCAAATCTGTCAGTCATTTGAAAGACCCTAATCTTTTGATTGTGACTAAGTTTCTTGAAATCATGAAGCTATTCAGTTATAACTTTTTTGGGGTAATCAAAATTAAAATTTAAAATTGATAAAAAATTTTTCATGGGAAGGGAAAAAGGATCTCAGTATGATATATAGATCTGAATTTTTCTGGATTTTTTTATATCATTGTATGTGTCATCCTTGATTTTGTTAGTCTTAGAAGAAATTTCTAAAAACCTTAAGTGTTCCCTTCTTCACTGTGTGATATTTAAGTAGTCATAACTATGATTTTTTTTGCAGCACAGGGTAAGCTATACGTTAGATAGAAACAAAAATGTAAAGGAGACCCAAATGATTCTTTTCCCCTGTCTTTGTAGGGCAGATGAAAAGGACTAAATGTGCTGAAATTGATGTTGAGACACCAGACTCCATTCTGGTTAATACAAATCTCCGAGCACTGATCAACAAACACACCTTTTCAGTCCTTCCCGGAGATTGCCAGCAGCGACTGCTTTTACTACTGCCAGAGGTGGATCGACAGGTGCGTTATTTTTAAGCATAAGCAGTTTAAAAAAAACCTTCTGAGGCTTTAGATGAAGGCTAAACCTTCATCTCCTTTAGAACTCCTTGAGACTTTTTGAATAGCTTTTTTTATGTAGACTTGGAAAAAAGTGGTATCAAAGGTAATCAAACAAGTAAGAATATTTTTATGTAAGGGTTCCTAATTCTTTTGCCCTGTAAGCCTTCAAAAGGAAAAAACTTATCAGAATGTCAAGGTTAGGGGGTCAGATTTTTGTAACTATCATAGTAGGAGGTAAGGCATTGATTGAATACAGTCCAGAAAGAAGAGTTGTCTTGCTTAGGACATTTAACAGGGACTTTTGAGTGTTTTGTTTTGTTTTGTTTTTTTTTGAAGGGAATAAGAATGTAGTTATTTTCATGTTTTGGTAGATTTTTAACAAAAACATTTCTTGCTTTCATAATAAAGAATTTTAAAAACCCAATATAGTTTACACTCTTAAAAAAAAAAAGATAGCTAGAAGAAATACCAAAGGCTTGGGAAAAGTTCAGATCAGGACCAGAGAGATTTAGGTTGGTCAAGAATAAGGTCAAGAGGGACACCTGGGTGGCTCAGCATCTGCTTTCAGCTCGGGGTGTGATCCCAGAGTCCTGGGATCGAGTTCTGCATTAGGCTCCCTGCATGGAGCCTGCTTTTCCCCCTGGCTCTGTCTCTGCCTCTCTGTGTGTGTCTCTCTTGAATAAACAAACAAACAAACAAACAAATCTAACAAAAAAAAAAGGATAAGGTCAAGATCTGAGACTTAGGCTTTTATCAAAGAAAGAGTGACCTGTAAGTCACTCCCCCTTCTGATCACCTGTTTCCTTCTCTACAAAAGGAAGATAGGACAATTATGATTTTTCTAAGGTTTATTCAACTCGAGGGTTTTTTTATTCTGAGAATATAAAAAACTCTATTATTTCCAAATACATAGTGTGTTCTAAGTAATCTGGTAGGCCCTCCTCTTTTTTCCTAATTATTATAAAAACAAGAAGAGAGTGAGTTTTCCCTGTTTACAGTAAGAAGACTAGATTTATATCCTGGTTTGTAATAAGAGATTAAAGAAGAATAAGTTAAGTTTACACACATCATCCTCAGAAATTATGACAAAACAAAATATTTCTAAGTTTGAAAACTATCTTTCTATTAAACTGTATTGATACCAGTTTCATTGCATAGTCATGTGAATCAGCAAGTAGGAAAGCAGGTCAGATTCCATTTCCAGAGAGACCAAGTAAGTCATATATACTACCAGCAGTAGGGCAAAGAAGTAAGTAAAGCTGATCCTTCCCAGGACTGCTTTTCCCTCCTTAAAAATTCTTGAGGAAATTACAGCTTCGGGGATGCCAAGTTAGGAGGCTGACCTTTCTGCAGAGTTTTTAAAGAATTTCTCATTACGAATTACTCTTTTTTTTTTTTTTTTTTTTAAGACTCAGGTTATGATGTTGGGAATAAGATAGGACCTAACTAAGGCTTATCTCTAGAACTCTAATGCAGGTTCCTTAGAACTGTCTTTTGATTAATGGTCCTTATCTTCTCTCAGAAGCAGGATTGCTACATACAATTTTAGAATTAAAAGGGACCTTAGAAGTTATCTGTTCAAATTCCCATGGAGTGCAGTCCTGTGGGGAATTCTTAGTAGGACATTACTTAGCCCGTCTTTCTTTCTTTCTTTTTTTTTTTTTTTAAGATTTTATTTATTTATTCATTCATGATAGACATAGAGAGAGAGGCAGAGACACAGGCAGAGGGAGAAGCAGGCTCCATGCGGGGAGCCCAACGCGGGACTCGATCCCGGGACCCTAGTATCGCGCCCCGGGCCAAAGGCAGGCGCTAAACCGCTGAGCCATCCAGGGATCCCCTTAGCCTGTCTTTCTGAGTTTGGTGAGAACACACAGTAATCTGAGAAATAATGTCCTCATGTATAGAAGTATGAAACTCAAATGAACTTCACTGTCATGTCAATTTGGAGTGTTTATAGAATTCTGTTTATTAATAGGATGAAACTGAAAACCACATTTCAGTGTACGGAATGCCCCGCTATGAAATAAAATTTTAAAAACATCATTTAGACCAGAGAAAAAAACATGGGAGGGGAATGGATTAAAGCACCTGTCTAGGGATCCCTGGGTGGCTCAGCGGTTTAGCACCTGCCTTCGGCCCAGAGCATGATCCTGGAGACCTGGGATCCAGTCCCATGTCGGGCTCCCTGCATGGAGCCTGCTTCTCCCTCTGCCTCTCTCTGTCTTTCTCTGTCTCTCTCTCTTCATGTGTGTCTCTCATGAATAAGTAAGTAAAATCTTTAAAAAAAAAAAAAAGCATCTGTCCAGATATATTTGAAGGTCTGTCATATGAAAGAGGTAAACTTTTGTGTTTCTCCAGAAAACAGATATGGAGTTAAAATAACTTAAAACAAAACAAAACAGCCATAGCTATTTAAATGGATTGCCTTGTGATGGAGTAAGTTGCTCATCACTGGACTATTAAAGCAGAGGTTGGATGACCTGTTCCTATAGGGAAAACTGTTACTTCCCCCTCTGCCAACTTTCTTGAGTACAAATCAGCAGTCAGTATATTACAGGCCTTGTGCCAGTTTCAGCCCACTGCCTGTTTTTGTAAATAAAGTTCTATTGACATATAGCCACTCTCATTAGTTTGTGTATTGTCTATAGCTATGTTCGTGCAGCAATGGCAGTTATTATATAGTTGCAACAGAGGCCCTGTGGCCTTGCTAAGCCTGAAATACTTGCAGTCTCTCCTCTGACAAAAAAAAGTTCACCAATTTCTGCTCTAGAGCTAGGAGAAGATTATGTGGGTCCAGATAGGTGTAGGAAGTGAAATGGGTTGAGAAGAGTTCCTCAATCCCTGGGATGACCCAAAATTTAACTTAAATTTTCTTCAAAAAATTGTTTTTGACTTTTAATTCATCTAGAAATTTTTTTTGTATTGCTCTGAAATCGAAGTTCAACTTTATTTTCTACTGAATAATAGCTAGCCAGTTGTTCCATCATTACACATTTAATATAACCATCTTCTCACAGTTTGAAACACCATCTTGATTATGTATTCTATCCGATTACATGCAGTGTGTGTTTATGCACACACTCCTTCCACTCATTTCTTCGTTCCTTCTAATGCTAGTAATAATAGTTTTGACTGTAGTGGCTATGTTTAGTGGGTATGTTTAATAATTGAAAAGGCAATTTTTCTTATTCTTTTCCTTTGGAGCTTTATAATCATTTTGTTAAAAAGATATAAAATCATTTTGTTAATGAAAAATTGCATAGAGATTCTGATTAGAATGTAAATTTTAAATATGGGGAAAATGGCAATTTTATTAAGTTTCTCTGTCCAAATTATTTTTAAATCTTGTGTTTTATGTCCTTAAATAAGATTTATGCATCTGAACCAAGGTAGGGAATCCAAAATCTCTAATAGAAAGAATCTTAAAACCCTTTGGCAAGACATTACAAATCAAGGCAGTAGGCAGATAAATTGGGGGAAATATTTTTAGTGTATATGACAGTTTAACTATGAATAATATGTAAAGGATCCAAACAAATTGATAAAAATAAGTAACTTCATAGAAAAATGAGCAAATGATAAGAATTTATAAGAAATATAAATTATAAATAAATATATATTTATAAATTTATTATAAGCTAATTAATATATATAAATTATATATAAATATAAAATAAGAAACTCTGACAGAATGCTTATTGCAGCTTGGTTGATTATGGGAAAACTTTGGAAACAAGGTGTATGTTTATGATTAAAAAACTGGTAAATGAATTGAGGTGCATGCATACAATGAAATAATATACAGCTATTATAAAGGAGCTAACATTATGCCAGTTGACTTGGAGAGATTTCCACAATGTATTATGTGAGAAAAATAAGATTCAGAGCCATGTAGGGAGCTTGATCACAGTTTTATAAAACAAGTAATAACCGTGTCAGGAAAAAAACCTACATGTAGATCTATTTGTAGATGATTCTTTGAGTATAATTAATGGGGAATGGAATTCAAAGTAGACAGGAGAGAAATTTATTAGGAAAAATGATATAGAAGTGTCCATAATAAGCCGCATGGTATGATATAGTCATGTTTCTATAACATTAGATGTATATACCTTCTTCTCTGAAATGAAAGAAAGTCAAATTCCACATGACACATTTGGCTTTCTTTGTAAGCTTCTCTTGGCTTATTCTTTGACCCAGGTTGGTCCAGATGGTCTAATGAAGTTAAATGGCTCAGCCCTTAACAATGAGTTCTTCACTTCAGCAGCCCAAGGCTGGAAGGAAAGACTCTCAGAAGGTAAGTGCTCAACTTCATGTGCCTCCTAGAATTATATATGTATTTGGAGCCACTATGAGAGCCTATTGGCACCTTTGTGCCTCAGGGCGTTTGAGCAATTTTGGTAAGCTTAAGGACAGGGTATTTCGGTAAGGTAGAACCAGCTATCTTGTGTGAAACAGTACACTGACTTTTGTCTGGAACCTTTGTAACCAGGTTTTGCTCCAGATGGAGTCTAGCAATGTTTGTTTAAGAATTCAAAGTCACCTTTGAATTTGAGGAAACTAAAAAACTACATATTTTTAGGCCTTGTTCCTAAAGATTTTGATTCAGTGATTCTAGGTTAATGCCCAGGAATTAAAATTTTCATAAGCAGAATATAGAATTAGACTTATATTGTTCGATTATGTTTGTTTTCCAGTATACATGGAATACATAACATTTGAAAGGTCATAGCTTAAACAGGTGTGAGAAGCTTTAAATACACTTATTTGTAAGGAGAGCACTGGGAATACTATGTATTGCTGACATTTTTGTCAGATCTCTAGCATTTAGAGTTAATTGACCAGTTAATTAATATTTATATTGTTCGCTGCAATTTTTGACATTTACTTTCCTATTGTTTTGGATTTTTTTTTGTTTTTATTTTTGTTTTTGTTTGGTGGGGGGGGCTACAAATTCTGTATAGAAGAGCTCTCTGACTGGTTACTCTGGTCCTATCTCTTAAAGATTTCCTTGAGCAGAGATCACTTTTTTTCTGAAAGAACTGCAGTTACGTATGCACTTTAAAACATAAGTATTACCATCACATTTATTTTAAGAATAATTTGATAAAGGATATATGCCCTGCCCAACCCTCTATTTTTTTGTTTTTTCTTTTTGAGAAGAAAGCAAGCTGTGATGGGAGGAAAGGGGCGAGAGAGAGAGAGAATCGTAAGCAGGCTCCATGCCCAGTGCAGAGCCAAAAGCAGGGTTGATCTCTCGATCATGAGATCACGACCTGAGCCGAAATCGGGACCTAACCAGCCCAGCCACCCAGGCACTCATTCCGCAATCCCTGTTCTTTTTTTTTTTAAAGATTTTATTTATTTATTTATTTATTTATTTATTTATTTATTTATTTATTTATTTATTTATTTATTTATTTATTTATTTATTTATTTATAGAGACACAGAGAGAGAATGAGAGGCAGAGACAGAGGCAGAGGGAGAAGCAGGCTCCATGCAGGGACCCTGACGCGGGGCTCGATCCAGGGTCTCCAGGATCATGCCTCGGGCTGCAGGCGGCGCCAAACCGCTGCGCCACCAGGGCTGCCCCGCAACCCCTGTTCTTTAAAGTAGATTTATCAATAGTGATTCCTTGATTATTATCAATGTTACCTTTTCTGTTTTTGTATATGAGCAGTCACTGCTATACCTAGTCATGTGATCTCATATTTTATGAGCAGCAGAAACTTTGAACACTATACACATGTGAACAGAATTCAATACTTTTTATTCCTCATTCTTTCATGCACAGTAGACTCACTAACCTCGAGACCCAGGATTGAGTCCTGCGTCAGGTTCCCTGCATGGGGCCTGCTTCTCCCTCTGCCTGTGTCTCTGCCCCCGCCCCCCCCCTCTGTGTCTCTCATGAATAAATAAATAAAATCTTAAAAAAAAAAAAAAAGTAGTTCTTGGTTGGATTCTGACAGGCAGATTCCTCTCTTCCTACTCCTATGCCCAGGACTGTGTCCTCAAACACTTTGCATTCCATATTTTTACCCTGAAAACACCTAAACTTCAAGTCTACCATTTCTTTCTCTTATTCCTTGATGTCCTAGGTAGTACAGATAAAAGAGCACAGCCTTTCTGAGGCACAGTTTGAAGATGGCCTACCCAGCATATTGCAGTCCTCTGCTGTTGGAGTGGGAGGGATTGAGATAGTTAGGAGCATATGCAAATAAGTGTCATATTCAGAGCAATGGGGTGATTGGCATGTTGAGTGTCTTATTGCCAAGGCACTAGAATGGTTCAATTTCTGGAGCAATTAGAAAACTAACAACTCCCAAATAACTCCCTTTTACTGAAACTTCAGTTGCCTCTGAACAGGGTCACAGCTGTTCATTATGCAGTAAAAGATAAAAGGCACAAAATACAAGTTGCCTGAGAGAAACAGAAGTTTAACAAAATGCCCAGTGGCATTATTTACTGAAAACACATGACTTTTTTTCCAGTGGAAAAGAAATTACAAGTTCAAGGTTAGTGATAAAAGAAATCTTAGGGAATATGGTGTTTGGAGCAGGAGGGACATGTTCCAGAAGAGTCCAGAGAAAAGGCACAGGTGGCCTCCATTGAGTACTGAAAACTTCATGTAGTGGTGTGTAAGCATTGGATGTCACCTGGTGGCTTTCAAGTGCTCCTTACCAGTGAGGAATTGTGGGAAATTTCTGTTCCTCTCACATGATAGTATTCTGACTCCTGCATGAGTCTTTTATGATTTACAAATAGTTAAAAGTTAGAAACAGCCTATTTCTATTGAATATCTTTTTTTTTTTTCTTTTTGATACATTGCAGGTGAGTTTACACCTGAGATGCAGGTCAGAATTCGACAAGAGATTGAAAAGGAGAAAAAAGTAGAGCCATGGAAAGAACAATTCTTTGAAAGCTACTATGGTCAGAGGTAATACCAAGACAGTTTCTATAAACCAAATGTGAATTCCTACATATATGTCATACCAGTGTTTCATCCTAACTACTTTCCAGAAATTCTAGCCCTCAATTTCCTTCTATGTTTTCACCAATTCTATTTAACCAAGAATTTTTTTTTTTTTAATGAATCATGGGTGCACAGAATTGAATTACTTGACTCTTAATACATTACCATTGTGGGTGGGATGGTTTCATTAAAAATTTTTTTATTATCTTATATTGGAGTCCCTTTCTTTGAATATACTGAATCGTTCTTCCAGTAATTTTGTAAGAATACTGAGGTTCTGTACATTTTTTCTAGACGTTAATTATCCCACAAGATAGTAATTTATCCAGAATCAACAAGGAATAGTAGGAATCCCATAATATGGACCATTACACCCAGGGCATCATTAAACAGCCTCTTTTTAGAAGGCACTCTGACAGGTCTTCATAGTTGAATAAATATACAACCCCTATTCTTAAGGGGATGTACTTTAAATCATTTTTCTTCTAACAAAAAATCCAAATAAAATATTAGTGGAGTTATTTAAATAGATGACCGTAGAGCTGTATTGAAGTAGAATTGAACATCCAGAGGTTTATTGTTTCTCTCTCTTCTTGCCTTCTGCATACCGAATGGCAATCCTTAAGGACACTCTGTAACCACAGTTTAACAACTAATAGCTCTTTTTCTTATCTTGAAGTAGTTCATTGATCTCCTTTATGGTCATGTAGGAAGTGATTCCTATTGAGATTGAGTCTTACATATTCGCGGACCTGGATGGCTTGATCGGTAGAGTGTGTAACTCTTGATCTTGGAATTGTGTATGTGAGCCCCACGTTGGGGGTAGAGATTCCTTAAAAATAAAATCTTAAAAAAAAAAAAGAGTCTTACATATTGATATTTTTACAGTCTTGGTATGAGCTTTGAGCCCTTCTATAGAAATGATGGTGTATACATTTAGACTATTATTACAGGTAACAGTTACTCCATAAATATTGTTTATTCCCTCCATAAGCATATAGGTTAATTTCTGGGTTTTTCTTTTGTCAGCTGTTACTTTTTGGGCAGTTTTTACAGGAGGACTTTTTTTTTTTTTTTTTTTTTGTCTAGTTTTGTTGTTAGCCACTCCATCTCAGAGGTGCAGTATGGATCATTTGAAGTCACCAAAGAGGGTCTTTGCTTTTGCCTGTTTAGTACTCTAAAACATTAGAAGGAATCTCTAGTGACCTCTGCTGAGTAGCCTAGCTCTACATAAGCCACACTGTGGAAGTCCCAGTTGACCTTCACTCCCAGGCTAATTCAGAGGCGTTGGTCTCAGAGTTACAGAGCTATACTAAGTGAAGTTTAAACTTTAGGCTTTCCAGAAACTCCAGAGTTTTAATTTTCAACCTCTGGAGAATGTTGATAGCCACCTCCTACTGTCTCCTCAGAGGCCCGTAGATTTCTTGGGCCAGCCTTTCTACAGGTGCTACAGAGCAGAGTTGATCAGGGTGAGTGAGTCTTGGCCTTCTTTCACCTACCCGGTGGGTAGTCTGTGATGCTTGCCTCTAGACAAGACAGCCCCTCTTATAAGCATAAATAATAGTGATAATTAACATTATTGAGCTTTAATATGTACTAGGGTACTGTTCTGAATACTTTATATGCATTAACTTAATCACACCAACAGTATAAAGTAATATACCTCAGTATATAATTAAAGACTAGTGACTTACTTAATGTCACATGGATATGTCGGAGCCAGGGTTTGCATCTAGGCACTCAAGCTGCAGAACTTCACTAATAATAATAATAGTGATGATATATGAGGAATACTTACTATATGTCAGGGTTTCTTCTAGGCATTGCTATATACTATTATATCCTAATGCTTTCAATAACACGGGCCATTTCTCAACCAGAATGTTTTTTTCTTCTACCTTTTAGTTCTGGCCTGAGCCTTGAGGATTCAAAGAAATTGACAGCCTTGCCCAGTGATCTCAAAGTAAAGAAAACCCCAGCTGAGCAACCAAAACCCATGCTTCCTTCAGAGGCCTCACCTGTCAGTGTAGTCCCAGTAATTCCCCAGTCAGGGTCTAAAGAAGAAGTGGTGCAAATACCATCCCCTGTAAGAAAAGAAGAACATGAAATCCAAGATACAGTGCAGCCAAACCCCAAATCCACAGAGCCCCTACTTTCCTCAGCAAGCAATACACATGAGCTTAGCAGCATTCTTCCCATCAAGTGCCCAAAGGATGATGATCTCTTGGAGCAGAAGCCAGTTGCCTCTGCTCAACAGGAGTCTGAGAAAGAGAATCATCTCACTACTACAACTCCTAATTATAACAAAGATGAAGACCAAGAGGCTTTAGTTATATCCCCAAACAAACCCAAGAGTCCTGGGGTGGAAAAACCAGTAATGAAGCCCATAGCAGAAGCAAGTCCACAGGAGACCACTGCAAAAGAACCTCCATCAGCTCTGATTGATCACAGCCCAGAAAGCCTCAAGAGGAAATCTTGTATCATCCAAGAAGAGACCCCTGTGAGCTGGGAGAAAAGGCCACGTGTCACTGAGAATCGCCAGCACCAGCAGCCATTTCAAGTCTCTCCACAGCCCTTTCTCAGTAGAGGGGACAGGATCCAGGTGCGAAAAGTACCACCTCTCAAGGTAAGAGAGTGGGAAGAATTGAAAAAGAGAGATAGTCTGAACGCAAAGTTTCTGGTCTTATTAAATTTCAAGACATTTGTGGCATTAATGCAGAAGCAGTTGTATATATTTGATAAGCATATAACTGTGTTCTTACATAACAATATTATTAATAAACAGACATTTAGAACTGCATTCCTACAGATATTTATTAGTGTTTGAGTAAGTAAGGTTCCTGGGTATCTAATGTAGACCACCTCCACCTACCCTCCCAGTTGGCTACTGTCATATCTTAAGATTGTTATGGAAATTATTCTGTCTCATGTGACAAAATAAGAAATAATGATAATAAACAGAAGGAAGCCATTGGTGTAATCAAGAGATTTTTGTGGCAAGAACCATGATATTTGTAAGTCTACTCTGGCCCTTTTCTGCCGTAACTGATTTGATGTTCTGTGGCTCTAGAACTACCTTTAGTTCCATCTTTTGAAAGGAAACATTTGACTGCCGTGAGTCACTGCTGATGACTTTAGGGACATTGGTAAGGTGCAATAGCCTTGCTAAGCTCTTCTGCTTAGGATATGTTATTAACTTCCATGTTAACATTATATTGCTGCTTATCAAATCTTTCACATTCATAAAGTGGTGTCCCTATCTTAGTTTATAAAGGCTACATCTAACCAGTAGGGAGCCCTTTAAAACCCAAACGCATTTTTACCTCTGACCTAAAAGTTTATTAATACTTGGCTTGTGGGCCATTTATTCATTTAATAAATAGTATCAATAAAGTTTTATTTTTGGTATTTATTAATACTGTTGTATCTACTACGAGCCCAGGCACTGGGTATTATTCATTCATATATTTGGGTATAAATAGAAAAAGGTGCCATATAGAAATACTTTTCCCCCCTTTTTTATTTAACTTAAATGAACCAGTTAGTTCTATTGGGAAACCATCCCTTAGAAACATTCAGTTGCTAGTACTTGACCCATTTCATTTACTACGTGATTTCTCTCATTTTGCTGCTTATTGCTAATCATATGACATTCTTTATTACTTTTTAAGATTTATGCGCTTAGGAATTACCCTTTTAAAAAAATTCTTGACCCTTTTCTACCATTAACATACCTTACGTGCTTTGCCAGAGATGTGATTTTTTATGAAAATCATTTTTGCTATTCTTTTTTTCCCACTTTTACAATTCTTACAAAAATATTGAAAACCTTTCCATAATGAATGTCAGTCAGAATTTCTATCCAGACCTGAGAGCTGAGTTACAGTTTAGGTTTTACTTTATATAAATAAAACTAGGTGAGATCATTGTTTCTATTACCTTATTTGTATAGAGGGTGAATTACAACCCCTTTGGTCTGCTTTCTATAATCCAGAGAGACTCCATACTGAAAACTTAAGTCTACCATGACTGTGTTATTGTTACTTAATTTTTTTCCTTTCTTTTGCTTTCTTCTTTTTCCTCCCCCTGAACTCCCCTCCCCGCCCCCACCACAGAATACTTTCTACCAGATTGCTGTAATAACTCTTAGCTTAGGTGGCCATATCTCAAATCTCACTTTCTGAGACAAAACTTAATGTAATTTGTAACAGAGCAGAACCTTTTAACTAAAACTTAGGAAGAAAAATAAAATTTTAATTATATTACAAATATTATATTTGTGTGTGTATAGAAGTTACGTATATGTATGCACATACATGTTATAACATGGATATCTGTAACAATGTGTACAGAGAGAGAGAGAAAACTCAAACAGGCATTATGTGTTCTCTATTCAGTATATATTTAAAAAGAAAATCTACCTGGCTCTACCAGGCGTGGGCCTCTTGGTGTTTAATTGTTACCAGTGCCCATGCCCAGACAACATTGAAGCTTTAGTGCTTACAAAGTGTAACATCTCATTTCACATCAACAGATAATAGATCTATTTGCATAAATAACTGAAACTTATTATTTTTACATATTAAAACTTTTTCTTTGAACCACTTTTAATAAAATTAACATTCTAGTAATGATTTTCAGCCATTACAATAGATATTATTTATTGTGTTAGGTATATTGTTATTCTCAAGACTGTTCTGTTACAAGGTTGTTTGTCCCTATATACAATTCCCTTAAACAATTGAGCTTTTACTTTCTTGGATTTAATTTTCTGGTTTTATCTACTTTCTTTCTCCCCTTCCTACTAGTGTCTTCTAGATGATATTACCAAGGGGCAACAATTGCTTCTTTCCCTCAATTGATAGCCTCTGAAATACTGTGCAGTTAGATGTAAAAGAGATGCAGTGTTAAGAGAGAGATTAGGTACATCTCATGATGTGGGATGTGCAGACTTCGTAATGGCTATTACACAGTCCCACAGCTCTGACTTCTGAATGACAGAGAATCCATTTCTCAGGACCACTGACCTTTTGAGAAATGGTTATTGCAAATAAACAGTTTTAGTGACTTTATTATTCTTAATTTAGGGAGTTCAGGAAGATGACCTGCATTTTCTTAGAGTTCCATGCCTTAATTTTTCTTTCTTTCTTTCTTTTTTTTTTTTTTTTTTTAAATTAAAGGCCCTAGAAAGTCTGTTGTAACAGTTATTTGCTCATTTAAGCTCTGGCAACTACTAGAAGGGTCTAGATTTTGATGCATTCTAATTTAACTCTGATAGCTTCCAAAGTATTGTTTCAAATAGGAGTCAGATTCCTTTCAGATACAATATTTTATGATATGAAAGTCAGTGGTTTCAAACCTGGTGATATATCAGGATCTCCCAGCAAGTGTTTCAGAAAAGCATTTTTTTCCCTAGGGTTCTAATTTGTAAATTTGGGATAGGACTCAGAACATATATATTTTTAAACAGCTCCTCGAGTAAGTATAAAGGCAGCCAGGGATGAGAATAACTGTGGTATACATTATGTACATACTCACTCACGTGGATGGACAGAGTAGGGTACATGCATGGATCACTGTGTGCCTTCCAGTGCTATCTAGAAGCCTGTGTCATTGAAATGATTCAGCCTGTATGCTGAAATGTGCATGCGTGTATGTGTGTAGAGCAGAAGAGAGCAAGAGTTTTCCTTGGATCTTGAATGGAGAGCTACGAAGAAAAAGATAGTGGTATGCTTCGTCTCTCTCACACACACATTCGAAAGTGCAAATACCATAGCAAGGTGTGTATCTTAGGTAATAAGCAGTTGTGAGTAGTAATGCCCTTAGGAGGGAGTTGTGTTGAGAAAAGAAGCATGGGGTGGAAAAGATGTCAGGGGAGGAGAGGTTTTGGCACCAGTAGAGAACATGGAAAGAACCCTATAGATGAAGTCAAGTTGCTGTCTCCTTGGTTTGGTCACTCGGCCGTGGACTTCCCATCTTTGTCCCTGGTGTGCAGTGTTTACTGCAGAAATTCAGGTGTTCGTGAAGTTCCAGTATTCCTGTAAATGAAAACTAAACTCTGGGGTTTTTTTTCTCCCTCCTTCTTTCAGATCCCGGTCTCCAGGATCTCCCCCATGCCTTTTCCTACATCGCAGGTCTCTCCCAGGGCTCGTTTTCCAGTCTCCATCACTAGTCCTAACAGAACAGGAGCCAGGACTCTTGCAGACATCAAAGCAAAAGCCCAGCTGGTCAAAGCACAGAGGGCAGCAGCAGCCGCCGCCGCCGCTGCCGCCGCCGCAGCCACCTCCGTTGGAGGGACCATTCCAGGACCTGGCCCAGGGGGTGGACAAGGTCCAGGAGAGGGTGGTGACAGGAAAACTGCTAGAGGGGGATGTCCAGACTCAGACAGAGGTGACGCACCTGGAAAGGGCCCCACACTGGAATTGGCAGGAACTGGAAGCAGGGGAGGTACGAGAGAGCTTTTACCCTGTGGTCCAGAGACTCAGCCCCAGTCTGAGGCCAAGACCCCAGACCAGGCACAGCCTCCTGGTGTCTCTGGAGCACAACTACAGCAAACCTCCTCAGTGCCTCCAACCTCTGCCGTCGGTGGAGCACGCACAGGTGTCCCATCAGCAGCCCACACTAATGCACCCCCACCAGCTGTAGGGAAACCGAATAGTGAACAACTGAATCCCACCAGGGCAACAGCCACAGTGGCCTCTCTGACCCACCCACAAGGCCCCAGTAACTGCAGACAGGAGAAAGCGCCTTCTACTCCAACAGATTCTGCCCTAATCTCCGGTGCCTCACCTGTTTGTTTTGCAGCTGATGGCACGGTTGAGTCCCGAGCAGGTTCTAGTAAGAATATACCAGATCTTTCAGCCTCAGCGGAGACAGCTGCTAGTACTTCAGCGGATATGACTCCCTCTCCTTTAACATCTTTATTAACAACAGCCACTTTAGAAAAGCTTCCTGTACCCCAGGTTAGTGTAACTGTAGTACCTACGGGATTAGCTACATCCTCGAGCACTTTGCCAGTAGCTTCTAGCCTTAAAACTCCAGGAACTCCTTCAAATATGAACGGACCCATTTCAAGGCCAAGCTCCAGTATCCCTGCAAATAATCCTTTAGTCACTCAGCTGCTTCAGGGCAAAGATGTTCCCATGGAGCAAATTCTGCCTAAACCTCTCACCAAAGTTGAAATGAAAACTGTTCCACTGACTACAAAAGAGGAGCCGGGGGTAGGAGCGCTCCCAGGCACCCAGGTGGCAGAAAACAGCAGCAGAGAGGAAGGTAGTGAGAGGCAGCCCCACCCGGCTCTGCAGCAGCTGGGTAAAGCCTTGCACAGTAAGCAGCTCCCCCAGGTTCCCAGGCCCCTTCAGCTCTTTTCAGGTAAGGAACTGAGGGACTCAGGCATTGACACACACCAGTACCAGGAGGGGCTTGGCAAGGCCACCCAGGATCAGATCCTTCAGACTCTCATACAGAGGGTTCGGAGGCAGAACGTTCTCTCGTTTGTGCAGCCCTCCCAGTTCAACTTCACTCACTCAGGTTTCCAGTTAGAAGATATCTCCACAAGCCAGAGGTTCATGCTGGGTTTTGCTGGCAGAAGGACATCGAAACCTGCAATGGCAGGTCACTACTTACTAAACATTTCCACCTATGGCCGGGGTTCAGAGAGCTTTAGGAGGACCCATTCCGTAAACCTTGAAGACCGTTTGTGTCTAAATAGCCCAACGGAGGCCTTGAAAATGGGATATACTGACTGTAAAAATGCAACAGGTGATAGTAGTAGCGGCAAAGAAGAAGATACTGATGAGGAAAGTACTGGTGATGAGCAAGAATCTGTCATGGTGAAGGAGGAGCCCCAGGCTACTCAGGGCTCTGGCAAGTGTGAAGCAAGTTCGGGACCCCACAGTAGAGAAACTCTGTCCACCAATGATTGTTTAGCAAAAAAGAATGTGAAGGCGGAGACACCAGCGCATGAGCAAACCACTTTAAGCAAGGAGAATTACCTGTTCAGTAGAGGCCAAATATTGGATGAGAAGACCCTAGCCAGAGATTTCCTTCAGGTGGCACAGAAACAGATGGCTCATGCAGTGAGAGGGAAGACGATGCGAACCAGCCCTGAGCTTTTCCATTCTACCAGTCTCCCTCTGACTGCAGACAGTCCCACCCATCAGCCGCTCCTGCTTCCACCCCTGCAGACCCCCAAGCTGTATGGAAGCCCCACCCAGATCGGGCCGAGCTACAGAGGCATGATCAATGTCTCCACCTCGTCTGACATGGACCACAACTCTGCTGTCCCAGGGATGCCTGATGGCAGCCAGGTGTCTAGCAACGTAGGTGACGTCATGTCCTTTTCGGTGACTGTCACTACTATCCCCGCTAGCCAGGCTATGAATCCCAGCAGCCACGGCCAGACCATTCCCGTTCAGGCCTTTCCTGAAGAGAACAGCATAGAGGACACACCTTCGAAATGTTACTGCCGCTTGAAAGCCATGATCATGTGCAAGGGGTGTGGAGCATTCTGCCATGATGATTGCATTGGCCCCTCCAAACTCTGCGTTTCCTGCCTTGTCGTTCGGTAATGCAGCTAGAGAGAGAACACATTGTAAGGGAGGCAGGGAGGGAAGGGTTGATGAGATAAGGTTTTTTGCGTCCTTTTGGGAATCACAGAAATAAATAAGTAGGTTTCAGTTGTCTTAAGAGGCAAATGTTACTTAATCAGGAATACAGAGTACAGATCTTACATTTTAGAGGAAGAGCACCTTGTATAGTAAGTCTAGGTCAAGCAAGACTTTGTGAATTTGTGACAAGTTTGCACTTAAAAAATCATGTAAATATGTCACATTTTGTTTTAACGTTGTTTTCCCAAGTGTTTAGGTAATAATGTATTACTTTGAATTCAGATTTATGTTTCACTTCACCATGACTCTGAGAAAAGTTTAATGCCATGCATGGTTAAAAGGAAGCTGTTTCTCTTTTTCTCTCCTTTCTTAAGAGACTAGGAAAAGGAAGGAGGGAAGGAACGGTCCGGAGAAATGACCGTTCAAGCTGATTATGTCATGACAGTCTGACTGCAGGCTTTACGTAGATTATTCCGCTTTTGCGGGATTTAGATTCAGGGTTTACTCAGTCCCTTTACCTTAGACAGAACCTTCTTAAGTTCAAATTGTTGATAAGGTATCCATTTCCCAGGTGGTAAATTCAGACTCTGAAAGCTCATGACCTGGTCCTTTGCTTCCACAAACCAGTACTGCTGCCAAGCTCTCTGCTTGCGGTTTGTGGACACGTGCCCTCCAGACCCCCTGCCCTGCCCTGAGATGGTGAGCATGGCCCAAGAGGGGGGTGCTGCCCTGGGCCCCTGCTGTTAGCATAGTCTATGCGGGGCCACAGTTCCAGCAGTAACCCGGGCACCTCGGCAGTCATGGGAGCTTACCAACAGGTGTGAAATACTAGTATGGCAGTAACAAAAAAAGTTAGTAACGGGTGATTTGAACTATGTGTTTTGTTGGGCAAGGGAATAAAAAGTGCAGAAACTATTAAACTGAACATAAAGAACTTTGGAAAATGATTTTAACACTAGAAACAAGGTAGCCTCTCTTTTCTTCTTCTTGCCCAACTGTGTTCCCTAATGTTCTGTAGTCTGCTGTTGTGCAGGAGGAAAAGATCCTTGTTGCCACACTTGCCTGTTCTGTTAAGCCTGTTTTGACCTCCCCAGGCATCTGAGGAGTATAGAGTAATCTTATTAATATTACTTTGAACACGATGTGTGCGTGCACACATGGACACACACAGTAAAAGACGCTTCTCCTGTTTTAGAAACATATTTAGAAAATATGTCCTCTGTTTTGGATGATTGCTGTCTATGCCCTAGAAATTTCTAATGTAAAGGGACTTAAGTAAATGACTAAGGGAACATCTAGAAAGGAAGATTAATTATTTCCAAAGTTTTGTTGCTTATTTTTGCTGACTCTCTTTTGTTTCCTTTGTTGTTGTTTTTTAAATCTTGTCCCTAGTGACTGAAGAGTTTTTGAGTACATATACTTAGGTCATGGTTAAAGGACATTAAAATAAATCTACAATTTACCAGAATTTGGTATTAAAGAATTGGGTATTGTCAATGTGCATCATTTGCATATTGATCTTAAGTTTCCTAATTTCAAGTGTGTAAAGTAAAAATATTACCACAACCTAGTACACCTGTAGTTGTACTTAGTATTCAGGATGTGATATTTACCATATGCAGAACAGTGTAAACTTATTAAGTCACATTCCAGATTAGGAGAAAGTAGACAATAATTACTCTTTGCTCTTCCCTATTCTGTTACCCATTCTTCCTCACCCTCCTCCACATTATACACACTTTTAATACTTTTGAATCCCATAAGAAACTTACTGCTTCACTGTTTTTCAGTTTTGGCTTCTGTTATTTTTTATGGCTTAAGGCAAATATAGGATTAATATCTGTGTTCTAGTTTCAGCCAAGACAATAGGATGTTCTAACTTTCCTTTTCCTTCCTGCGCACACATAGCTAAAACATAACGAAGGCTGTATGGATCCAGGGATAAGGAATATTCTCAAGCCAGGATCCAGGAGGAAACAAACATGGTTCAGTTCCCCAAACTTCGAGTACTCTGGGTAGTCCAAGGGCAGGGGCTGGAAGGACCTATTGCTGGTTAAAACTCTCCATGCTCAGCTTCACTCTCTGCATCAGGGCCAGGACCCAGGGCTGGTCTGCATGCTGAAGTGCCTGAGTAGTTCGGAACTGACCCTGTGCGAAAACATTAGTTACCAATTTGGCTTAATCAAAGTGAATTTTCTTCTTTGCACCTTTCCTGTCCTAGAAGAGTCTCTCCTCCATGGTTCCCCTAATCTGAGGTTGAACAGGTAAACCAGGAAAGGTGGAATGGTTATCAGGGATTTTTAAGTCCACTTGGAGAGCAAACCGTATCGTGCCTCTTCATCTTGACCAGGCTCTTGCAGATAGGTCCCTAAGCATTATTATTCCCCAGATTCTCTTAACAAGCAATACTCAGCTAATAAAATATTGGCATTTATGATTGTCCCTAAAACAGAATTGGTCAACTAGGTACACTGCCTCAATCTCGACAAAACGAGAGAATAGGTTCTCTCAGGTTGGTAGTAAATTGAATACAGTCCGTTAGTTTGCTTCAAAACAGTGTTTTCAGATAGAAAGTCATTCATTTTAAGAGCTGAACAGAAAAACAACAGCAACAATCCAAACACATTCCAGTCTGGCCTTTTGAAAATGAAGCAGTAGGAACAAGGAAAATCTTTATATTATTGAGAGCATGGTACTCCAGAACCATGAAAGCAGTTTTTATCTTAGGTTTTCAGAGTTGCTTTACCTTTCGGTTCAATCTAAAAGGTTGCTAATAAATGCTAAGTTTTGTTTTTTTTTTAATGGTATTTAGTTGCACTATTTCCAGTGACTAGTCAGGCATTGTGCCTGATATTTATGCCTCCAGGGGATGTCTCTCGAGCCTTCAGGTACCTTCCATTGTAGGTCACCTTGGGGAGATAGCATTAACAATAAATATGTCATCTCAGTCTTACTTAATGAATGTTCTGAGTTGTCTAGTAGAGAAGGCTCCCTGAATCTTAAGAAAAAATTTTGATTAAAATTCTCCATCCTATTAAGCAGAAGATAAAGCCAAATGACCTGGAGTTGATTGCCCTACTCTTCCTTAACCCCTGTGCTCAAGATACTGAAACTATCTGTGGTAACCCATGTAACATTTTAAGTAAGATCTGGCAAATGGGACATTTTTGTTAGGAGTAGGGGAAGCGTACTTGCGTGGGCTGGGAAGGCACCCAGATGTAGGTGTTTTAGGAATTATCTCAGATTTAGATAAATAGCCAAAGGAAGACCTCATTGCCTTCCTGGTGAAGGTGTAAATTCATACATATTGCTGACTTGACAGTTACCATCCTAATTGCTTATTATTGCCTTTCTCCACCTTAGAGCCCTTACCGAGCTCTTGGGTGAAATGATTTGTTATAACGATGGAGTCTTCTCTGGTCATTACACCACTATTTATTTCTAGAACTCACTGTCAGTGAGTAGTGCCAGGGTTTTTCTCTTTGACCTAGAGGTTTCACTTCCCAGCAAAGAGGGAAAAGTCCCTGTTGCATTACCACAACTTGCTAAGCAAAAAACTTGGCCGACGGTAGTTTTCAGCTCAATTTATAGAATAGTCCAAAGAGACTCTGAGAAACATGATGATAGGCAGGGATCTTTCCTCCCATGTTTCAATACCTACATACCTATTGAAAGGGAACAGTAGGTAAAACATTTCCTAAAGTTGAAGTGAGAGCTTCATAGATTCTTGGTTACTTTATTTTTTTTAATGCTTTACATTTGATACAACTATTAAAGATCAATTTTAAAAATAGCTTTCCAGTAATATATTTTAAGTAATATATATTTTAATATCTATGTAAAAAGTGACAGTGGAAGACTTTGAATTTCTCATATATGGTATGTTTAACGTAGGACCTCACTGTTAAGGCACAAATTGTTACAAAGGAAGTTACTCTAAAGACACTCAGATTATTTCCAGAAAATGCAATAAGGGGAATAGTTTTGAAGTTTATTTTTTATTTTAAAAGAATATCAACTTATTTACCACAAGCTATTTTTTTTCCTTCTGGCTTACAAGGTTTGTACAGACTGGTTTGGTAAATGCTAAACTTTTGTGTCTTTTTGCCTTTTTAAAGGAATTGTTAACATTGGAATTGAGGGTATGTACAGAGAAGTTGGTGTCAACACCATTTAAAAAGTCATATTTTTTCACAAATATAGAAAAATCATTTTACATAAGAATTTTAAGTATTTGCAATAAATATATGTATATAGATTGTATGTATTCATATATTCTTATTTTTCATTTTATTATTAAGTAAAAGATAATTAAAGTGAAAATAAAAACCTTGGACTTTTTGGTGAATCTTGAGGTCTGACATCCATCTGAGAGCGGTGTGGGTAAGGGCCCTCAGCTGTTGCCTTATATTACCATTGGAAGATTACAACAGATTGTATAGAAGGGTAAAATGAGAAATTTGGTGATAAATAAATCAGGGTAGCATATTTCTTTCAGAACTCTAGTAAAAATATTAAACTTGCCTAATCTGTCTGTCTCTGCTTTCACCCTTGAACTGTTGGGTCTCTTAACCATGGGATGTTACTGGGAACGTTGAAAAACAGACAAACACAAAAACATGGTGCATTCCTTTTTTCTTTTTTTAATTTTATTTTTTTAATGTGCCCACTGTTTGCTTCTAAAACAAAGAATGGTAAGAAAATATCTCAGGGGTAAAAATAGGTTTTTCTTTCTCAACTGTGGTTAATAATTCATTAGCAAACATTCACTGCCACAACCTTCTAAACGATAGGAGTATGTGAAGAAATAATCCCATGAATATAATCGAAAACTTGTTTTCTCTTTACCAGTTCTTTTCTGAGAAGTAAGTTTCCTAACTGGTTCTGTATCCTTCCTGATTGATCTGGTGAGGGAGTTTCAAAACCAGTTTTAGGTCCTTCCTAATTGATCTGGAGAGCTAGAAGAGCTAGGAGAGCTTGGATTTTGATCTCCCCTGTGTCAGGAAGGGCATTTATGCAAATGAGGACTCAGCCAGATATTAGGAGAGCTTAACTGCCAGTCTATATCCTATACCTACAGATAGCCTGGAATCCTGCTGTTCAAGAGAATTTTGTGGTTGCAAATACTTGGTTTTAGGATATGATTGACGGAGCAAAATGATACCTAGATAGTCTTTGGAAATAGATATCTAGTCTATTCTTTAAAAATGAATAATTTATAGATTTATTGATGAAATAAAAAATAAGGTCAGAACTCCACGAATGTATCTTAGTGACCCATGAAACTGACTCTTCTAGGGTCCTAGTTCTCCCCATAATTCCTCAGCTGTGATTATTTCACTGATAAAAGTAGCATATTTTGGAAATTAATATGGATTTATAGAATGCTTTTTTTTAAAAGATTGCCTTCTTATCTTTCAAAAATTGAAATTTCAAACATTGGGGTTGCCCAAAGACATTGAAGATCATTTACCACTCCAAGAGAACAGCATTCTAAATCTTTGCTTAAAATATGCTTTTAAATTTTCGTATGTCTCAGGGAACATCTGCATTCTTATAATTACCATATATAATAGAAGTGAAAGTGAAATATTTAAATGTTTGTGAACCAGTCCATTATGGCCATTTACAGACAGACACACACACACACACACACACACACACCGTTTCTAATACATATTTATAATTATTTAAATGGGCCTCCTACCTCACCGGAAGTAAAATTTCATGTTCAGGTTAATGACATAGGAGCCTAAATGTGTAGTTGATGTGCAGTTGAATGAGAAAGAGCAATATACTAGAACACAACTTCAACTTGAATCTCCAATTGTCCATTCTTTATTTACATCACAGTCTAGAAACCTGTGTTCAATGCTTTTGACACTACTTGACCACAAACGGTCTTAAGAAATAAGATTTTGCATAATGTGTCTAGCTGGTTTTGTGTACAAATCATGTTATTCATTGATTCACATATTTCTCGGAGCACCTACTATGTGCTAGGCACTGTGATGAGGTTCAGGTTTTATAAGGTAAACAAAAGCAACCAGGTAAATTGCAAAAGGTCTTCCTAACATCAGTAGCCATACAGCACATGTCTAGTTCAGGGCTCAAGGAGTAATAGATACCACATATTTCCCAAGACACGATGGAAATTTAAGTGTAAATGAGTTATGGAAGGGACGTGTTTGAGGCACTGTTTGAAACCATGGCAAAACATGAAGAGAGAAAGGAAAGGCATTGCCCCTAGGTGAAATAACATGGAAGTGAAGAAGATGTAGAATTCTTAATAGAAACTTAAATTTCTTAGTAACATCTCAGTTGAAGAGAGAATCCCGTTCAATTAATTCTGGTCAGTGCGCCCAGAAAGATGCTATAATCTTAACTAACCCTTTCCAATAACTTTTAGGTAAATAATGTAGCCTGCCTTTCCCTAATGTTCAAACCGAAAGGAAGCTAAAGGGAATTAAAACTAAACCTTGATTTTCATTTTGTAGTCTGGTGAGAAGGAAGAGATGTTATATCCCTGTTTTTTCTCCATAATGGATAAAACTGGTGTTCTAAAGTTTTTATTCTAGTACAGTAGAATTGGCTCCCCTATCCCCCATTATGAAGTCACAGAATTTTTAACTACAAGAAACTTCAGCAGTACCTTAGTCCTTTTTAGTGGCCTAAATTCCCAATTTTTACTTTAAGATTTTTCTGGTTAAAAAAAATTTTTTTTAAAGATAAATCATTGTATTTTGTGAGTGCTTATTCTTGAATTTTCCTTATCATTTATCATTAACTTGGATTGTTGGATTTGCAACTCAAGTTCTGCATGCGAAAATATCCATATCCACCTTTAAAAGAGGTATTTGGTGTATTCCACCATGAAATGTCCCAACTTTGCCCAGGAAGTAGGAGGGTGGGTATCCTGTATTTTCCTAATACTTGGTGACCTTAGAAAACTGAGTTTCTTTTACAGAGATGTATAAACTGAGGAATCTCTATACCTCCGTGGAACTTTCACTCTTAATCAGTAAAGACTATCTCTATAAGAAAGACTTCCCTAAGAAAGACAGGAAGGAGGGATTGAGCCTGGAAGGGAGAGCCAGAGATGATCAGGCCATAGAAATGGGCTGTGACAAGATAGTGTGTTCTCCTGAAGAATAACTTCCAACTCTATTCCTGGTTCTTCAAACTCAAAAGGAGGCTAAAGGGAAATAAAAAAAACCCACCGATTTCCATCTTGACTGCAAAACCCACAGAATGCCTGGGGGAGAAAAAAGGTAAACCCAAGATTGGATTTAAAATGGGTTTAAGTAAACTGAATTATTCTTAACTTACCCTTTTATGGAGTTTTTTTTTTTTTTAAGGTTTTGAGTTCACATAATGTTAAATTGCCATGATTAGAATGTGAAATTTGATTTGAGACATTTTATGGGCAAGGTGATGGTTTTCTATTGAGTTATCCAGTGGCAGCTTTTGCTGCTGCTCAGGATTTAGTGTTGTGCACCTGTGTCTGTTAAATAATGCCGCTGTTGCTCATAAACACTATTTTGCCAACTTGAGTCAACAATTTTATTAACTTTAATCGTGGGTTCTCTTTCTAAATATTTAAAATTTAAATTAGCCCAATAAGAAAGCAGTGCATTAAATGTTATCAAAATACTTGAAGATACCTTAGAACTATTATTTTACACACAGCCTGTTCCCTTTCTATGGAAAGTGTGGTACAAAAACTTTTACTTTATTACTTTCTTTCCAAAAACCAATATCTGATGTTTCCAGATACCTAGAGCTTGGAAATGATGGAGTTGGACTTTGGCCCGAGGTTAGCAATTCTCATTTTAGGTTTTTGGGCAATAGCAATTTGAAGACCTGGGTGGTAACCCCAGCTGAACGTATATGTAATCACTTAACACAAACTTTAAAGTAATGAAACTTTTCCAGAGTCTCATATTTGGTTTCTCCTCTGTTGTTGCATAAGGAGATGGATTCTGGGCTGGGAAGGACCTAACCGTTTGTTCCTTGATAATAGACTACTGATTGAAGGGCAGGCTCTTACTGAATTCGTGAAATTCATAGAATCCATGAAAGATCTCGAGTACATGACTAATGAAACTCTGGAAATAAACCTTTCTCAGCCATAAGTGCTATGACCTATTTTTTTTTTAAACCCGTCTTAATCCTGTGACTCATTGCATCACACCTTAAAACTTTTTCACCAGCACCAAGAGAAATCAGAATGGAAGAAATGACCTTATGTTGGTCTTGTTCACTTAATCTTTGTGCACATAGGCCTTAGCACTTTGACAGATAAAACTCTGCCTTTTAGCTCCCCTCTCACTATCGTCTTTATTCCTCTCACTTTTAGACCGTTCCTTTTATTGGTTGTATAAAACTACCTTTCTCAATTGAATGTACAATGTTTCTGCACATGGGCAAATTGTATTTTATCTTAAATACTCATTTAAGTTGAATAAAGGCGTACAGTTTTACTCTAGCGACTGTGCCTTCTCTTTTCCAAAGAAATCAGATGCCATGTTGAATGACCCACCTGTTGCTCCTTTTCTTGCACCCGATTGCACAATTATCCCTGGGTCCTTGGCTAAATTTGGGTACTACAAAAAGTGCCAGTCTCTAGGCAACACTTGGGGATTAAAGAACGGATCACGAGCCAAAAAGGATGTGTTGTACATTTCAAAAATAAAAAAGAAACCTATACCCAAAAGCCACAGAAATTAAAGCAGTGTGGTAATGGCATGAAGATAGACATACAGACCAATGAGGGAAAACAGAGAGCCCAGAAGTAAACCTTCACATGTATTGATCAAGTGATTTTTGGACAAGAGTGCCAAGGCCAGTCAATGAGAAAAGGGCAGTCTTTTCGATAAATGTTGCAAAACTTGCATATCCACATGCAAGAGAATGAAATCAGACCCTTACCCTATGCCGTATACAAAAATTAATATTGATCTAAGACCTAAACATTGAAAGCTAAAAATATCAAACACTTAGAAGAAAATGAGGAAAATTTCATAATTTGACGTGGCAGTGATTTCTGGGATTTGTCAAAAGCACAGGCAACAAAAGAAAAGATAAATTGGATTTCATTAAAAACAAAACGTTAAAAAAATTCTGAAACTAAAATCTTGTACATCAGAGGACATTATTCAGAGTGAAAACACAGCCCTCAGTATGGGAGAAAATATTTGCAAATATGTCAACAAGAAATCAATATTCAGAATATGTAAGGAACTCCTACAGCTCAACAGCAAAAGAACAACCAATTAAAAAATGAGTAAAGGACTGGAGTAGGCATTTCTGTAGAGAAGATACATACAGATGGCCAATAAGCACATGAAAAGATGCTCAAGATCACTAACCACCAGGAAAATGCAAACAAAATCATAATGAGACAACTCCATACCCATAAGGATAGCTATTAAAACAAGGGGCACCTGGCTAGCTCAGTAGAGCATGAGACTCTTGATTTCAGGGTCATGAGTTCAAGCCCCACATTGGGAGTAGAGTTCATACACAAAGTGTTGGCAAGGATGTAGAGAATTTAGTGTGCATTGCTAGTGGAAATGTGAAATGACTTTATTGCTGTGGAAAACAGTGTGACCATTCCTCAAAACAGAAGTACTATATGATCCAGCAATTTCACTTCTGGCTATATACCCCAAAGAAATGAAAACAGGGACTTGAACAGATATTTGCATATCAGTGTTCATAGCGATGTTATTTATAATAGCTGAAAAGTAAAACAACCTAATATTCGTCAATGAATGGGTAAACAAAATGTGATATACTTGGAATATTCAGCCTTAAAAAAGAATGTCATTCTACACATGCCACAACATGGATGAACCTTGTAGGCACTGTGCTAAGTGAAATAAGCCAGACACAAAAGGAATAAATATACACGATTCCACTTATATAATGAACGTACAGAGGTCAAATTCATGGAGAAATTAGAATGATGGTTGACAGTGATTTGGAGTAGAGAAGATCGGGAGTTGTGTTTATTAAAGTTAATAAATTATTTATTTAAAGATGTGATATTGGGCAGCCCTGGTGGCTCAGGGGTTTAGTGCCCCCTTCAGCCTGGCGTGTGATCCTGGAGACCCAGGATCGAGTCCCACATCGGGCTCCCTGCACGGAGCCTTGCTTCTCCCTCTGCCTGTGTCTCTGCCTCTCTCTCTCTGTCATGGATAAATAAATAAAATCTTAAAAAAAAAAAAAAAAAGTCTGTTTCTGGGCAGCCCCAGTGGCCCAGTGGTTTAGCACCGCCTTCAGCCCAGGGTGTGATCCTGGAGGCCCTGGATCGATTCCCATGTCGGGCTCCCTGCATGGAGCCTGCTTCTCCCTCTGCCTGTGTCTCTGCCTCTCTCTCTCTCTCTCTCTCTCTCTCTCTCTGTGTGTGTGTGTGTGTGTGTGTGTGTGTGTGCCTCTCATGAATAAATAAAATGGTTTTTTTAAAAAATAAATAAAATGTTAAAAAAATAAAGATGTGATATCTGGGACGCCTGGGTGGCTCAGCGGTTGAGCATCTGCCTTTAGCTCAGGGTGTGATTCCAGTCCTGGGATCGAGTCCCATGTTGGGTTCCTTGCATGGAGCCTGCTTCTCCCTCTGCCTGTGTCTCTGCCTCTCTCTCTCTCTCTCTCTCTCTCTCTCTCTCTCTGTGTGTGTGTGTGTGTGTGTGTGTGCCTCTCATGAATAAATAAAATGGTTTTTTTAAAAAATAAATAAAATGTTAAAAAAATAAAGATGTGATATCTGGGACGCCTGGGTGGCTCAGCGGTTGAGCATCTGCCTTTAGCTCAGGGTGTGATTCCAGTCCTGGGATCGAGTCCCACGTTGGGTTCCTTGCATGGTGCCTACTTCTCCCTCTGCCTGTGTTCCTGCCTCTCTCTCTGTCTCTCATGAATAAATAAATAAAATCTTAAAGATGTGATATCCAATTGTTCTCACATTAAAAGACATACTGAATGACTTTCATACCTCTGTTGGAAATCAATTGTCCATATATGTGTGAATCTATTTTCAGATTTCTGTTCCACTGATATGCTTGTATATCTTTGCACTAATACCACATTGTCTTAATTACTGTAGCTTTATAAATGTTTTAAAATCGGGTAATGTTAGTTCTCCAACTTTGTTTTTTACCTTCAAATTCAATTAGGCTATTTGCCCTTTGATTTCCATGAATTACAGAACCAGTTGTCAATTTCTGTAAAAAACAAGTTTAACTGGGATTGTGTTTAAGGTATACAACAATTTGAAAGAAATTGAGATCTTAGTATTTTGTCATTAATCCATATTTCCATTTATTTACATAATATTTAATTTCTCTTAGCAATGTCTTATTGGTACCAGTGAATAGAGCTTTCACGTCTTTTGTCTGATTTAATCCTACATTTCAATTTTTTTTACTTTTAAAATTTTTTAGTGGTGCCTGAGTCACTCAGTTGGTTAAGCTTCTTGCTTAAGCATCTGGGATTGAGCCCCGCAGGGCTCCCTGCTCAACAGGGAGCCTGCTTCTCCCTCTCCCACCCCCTCTGTGCTCTTTCTCTGTCAAATAAAAAAGTAAAATCTCTAAAAATTAAAAGTAAAAATTTTTAAATGATCCTATGAAAAATTTTTTAAATTTCAGTTTTAAAGGTCAACACTCAAATTTCTGAGCATTAATTGGTGGATATAAACACTCACTTTACATTCTTATACAGGCTTTGCTAAAATCAATTGCTAGGGCAGCCTGGGTGGCTCAGCAGTTTAGCGCTGCCTTCAGCCCAGGGCGTGATCCTGGAGACCCAGGACTGAGTCCCACGTCGGGCTCCCTGCGAGGAGCCTGCTTCTCCCTCTGCCTGTGTCTCTGCCTCTCTCTCTCTCTCTTTGTGTCTCTCATGAATAAATAAATAAAATCTTTTTAAAAAAATAAAAGTCAATTGCTAACCTCGCTTACTAGTTTTAGTGGCTTCTTTGTACATATATTCTGTTGGATTTTCTATATAGATAACACTGTTAGCTGCAAAGACAATGTTTTATTCTAGATAACTTCTTTTTCTCATCTGCACTTGTTAGAACCTGTAGTACAATGTTGAATACAAGTGGTGAGAGTAGGCATCCTTGTTCCTGATCTTACAAGGAAAGCATTTATTATTTCATATTAAGTATGATGTTAGCTAAAGGTTTCTTCTAGTTGCCCTTCATTAGGCTGAGGAAGTTCCCTTCTATCACCTGCTAGGAGTGTATTTGTTTTTGTTTTTTAAATCAGGAGTGTATTTGTTTTTGTTTTTTAAATCAGGATGTCAAATTTTGTCAAATGCTTTTTCTACGTCTATTGACTTGATATGGGTTTCTTTTTCAGTTTGTTAACATGATGAATTTCATTGACTGATTTCAGAATATTAATCCAGCTTTGGATTCATTGGTTTTCCCTATTGTTTTTGTTATTGTTTTCTAATTTCATTGATTTCCATTCCCTCTCTCTCTGTGTCTTTTATTATTTTTTAAAGATTTTATTTATTTATTCATGAGAGACAGAAGAGGCAGAGACGTAGGCAGAGGGAGAAGCGGGCTCCCTGTGGGTAGCCTGATGTGGAACTCCATCCCAGGACCCCGGGATCACAACCTGAGCCAAAGGCAGATGCTCAACCACTGAGACACCCAGGCGCGCCTCCCCCGACCACTTTCTTTTAAAGTAAGCTCTATGCCCAATGTGGGGCTTCACATGTCCCCAAGATAAAGAGTTGCATGCTCTACTGACTGAGCCATCCAGGCACCCCCATTGATTTCCACTCTTACTGTCTTTCATTTATTTTGCTTATTTTATGTTTAATATGTTATTCTTTGTCTAATGTCTTAATATGGAGGCTGTTGTCAATAATTTGAGAACTTTCTTAATAATTTTCTTTTTTATTTTTATTTTTTATTATTAATAATTTTCTAATGTAAATGTTCAATGCTATGAATTTCCCCCAAAGTCCTGCTATAGTAACATCCCCACAATTCTGATATGTTGTTTCATTTCTCTTCAGTTCAAACTACTTTCTAATTTTGATTTTGATTTCTTCTTCAACTCATGTGTAATTGACAGATGTGCTATCTGGTTTCCAAATATTTGAATACTTCAGATATCTTCTCTTATAGATTTCTATTTAAAAAAAAAAGATTTCTATTTTAATTCCATTATACTCAAAGAACATACTTTGTGTGACCTGAATCATTCTAACTGTATTGAGACTAATTATTTTTTTAAGATTTATTTCGGAGAGAAAGACACACACACACACACACACACACACACACACACACACACAAAGTGGTGGGGGGCAGATAGGTAGAGGCAGAAGGAGAAGGGAAGCAGACTCCCCTATGAGCATAGAGCCCCATATGGGGCTCAGTTTCCTGATTTGGAGATCATGACCTGAGCCAAAATGAAAATCAAAAGTTGGATCCTTAACTGACTGAGCCATCCAGGTGCCCCCCCCCCTTTTAAGGATTTTATTTATGTATTTATTTATTTAGGGAGAGAGAGACCACACCAGCAGGGGCAGAGGGAGAAGCTGGCTCCCCACTGAGCAGGGAGCCCAATGCAGGGCTCCATCCCAGGACGCTGAGATCATGTCCTGAGCCAAAGGCAGACACTTAACCAACTGAGCCACCCAGGCGCCCCTCATATATTTTTTAATAGACTTTTAAGAGCAGTTTTAGGTTCACAGCAAAACTGAAGGGAAAGGAAAGAGAGTTAACATATATACCCTCTGCCCCCCGCATTCCTCTCATTACTGATAACATCCTATACCAGAGTGGTATATTTTTTTTAAATCAGTGAATCTACATTGACACGTTATTATCACCCAAAGTCCAGAGTTTACATTAGTGTTGTAACTTCTATGAGTTTTGACAAATGTGTAAGGACATGTATCTATCATTACAGTATCATACAGAATGACTTCAGTGCTGTAAAAATCCACTGTGTTCCACTTATCTCTCTCTCCCATCAACCACTGATCTTTTTATTGTCTCTATTGTTTTGCCTTTTCCAGAATGCCCTGTAGTTGGAATCATATAGTATGTAAACTTTTCAGATTGGCTTCTTTCAGTTATATGCATTTAAGTTTCTTCATGTATTTTGATGGCTTCATAGCTCCTTTCTTTATAGTTCTGAATAATATTCCATTGTCTGGATATATCACAATTTATTTTGTTCACTCACCTACTGAAGGGCATCTTGCTTTGCCCCCAAGTTTTGTGAATAAAACTGCTATAAAAAAAACTGCTATAAACACTATAAACATCAGCAGGTTTTTGTGTGGACATAAGTTTTCAACTTGTTTGGTAAACAGCAAGAAGAATGACTCCTGGATTGTATGGTAATAGTATGTTTAGTTTTGTAAAAACTGTCAAAGTGTCTTCCACAGTGGCTGTGCTCTTTTGCATTTCCATCAGCAATGAATGAGAATACCTGTTGTTTTGCATCTTTGCCAGCATTCAGTGTTTTTAGTGTTTTTGGATTTTAACCACTCTAATTATGTAGTAGTATCTCGTTTTTAAAAATTAATCTATTTTTAAAGGTTTTATTTATTCATGAGAGACAGAGAGACGCAGAGACATAGGCAGAAGGAGAAGCAGGCTCTCTGCAGGGAGCTTGATGTGGAACTCGATCCCAGAACCTCAGAATTAAGACCTGAGCTGAAGCTAGACTCTCAACCACTGAGCCATCCAGGTGCCCCAGTACCTCTGCCCTTAAGGCCACCAGGTCGGAAACTATCTCACAGGTGGCTCAGTGTAAGTCAGGCAGTGTCTTTTGAAGTTTTTAATTTTAATGAAGTCTAGCTAACCAATTATTTCTTTCCTGGATTGTGCCTTTCGTGTTGTATCTAAAAAGCCATTGTCAGACCCAAAGTTACCTAGATTTTCTCCTATGTCATTGTCGGTTATATATATATGTGTGTGTGTGTGTTTTACATTTAAGCCTATGATTCATTTTAAGTCTTGATACCTGAGTACCTGCCATTTTTAGTACGTGTGACAAAATGGGAAGTTTACACATAAAACACTCCAACACACTGAAGTACAGTAGTTATTTTGAGAAAATGCATTGGTGTAGTTATTTGGGTGATGAGCTGATCTCACTAGTTGTTTCATGTTTAAGAAATGGGTGAAGGGGTGCCTGAGTGGCTCATTCAGTAGAGTGTCTGATGCTTGATTTCAGCTCAGGTCATGATCTCAGGGTTGTTGAAATCAAGCCCTAAGTTGGGTTCTGTGCTCAGCAGGAAGTCTGCTTGAGATTCTCTCCTTCTCCCTCTCCCCTCGCCCTGTTCTTTCTCTCTCTCTCTAAAATAAATAAAATGTGTTTTTTAAAAAAGAAATCAATGAGGATCATCAAAGGACAAAAAAGAAAGGAAGAAAAACCATTTAGGAGTGTGACTGACAAACTATGGTTATTCAGATTTGAGAATTTTTTTGAAAATGAACAAAGTCAGCCTGTCACTTAAAAATAACTGATAGTGGGGCACCTGGGTGGTACAGTTGGTTAAGAATCTGACTCTTGGGGGATCCCTGGGTGGCGCAGCGGTTTAGCGCCTGCCTTTGGCCCAGGGCGCGATCCTGGAGACCCGGGATCGAATTCCACGTCAGGCTCCCGGTGCATGGAGCCTGCTTCTCCCTCTGCCTGTGTCTCTGCCTCTCTCTCTCACTGTGTGACTATCATAAATAAATAAAAATTAAAAAAAAAAAGAATCTGACTCTTGGTTTCAGCTTAGTTTGTAAGATCAATTTCTGAGTCTGGCTCTGCACAGACTGCTTAAGACTCTCCTTCTGCCCCTCCCCCTAAAATAAATAAATAATTAAATCTTCAAAAGTACTTAAAAATTTTTTTAAGAATTTTTTTTAAAGAAAAATAACTGGTAGTATTGGGGTGCCTGGCTGGCTCAGTCAGTGAAGCATGCAACTTTTGACCTTGGGGTCCTGACTTAAAGCCATATATACTGGGTGTACAGCTTACTTAAATAATTAATAGTATTGGTATGCCTGACAGGCTCAGTTGGTAGAGCATGCAACTCTGGTTCTTGGGATTGTGAGCTCGAGCCCCACGTTGGGTGTGGAGATTACTTAAAGATAAGATCTTTTAAAAAATAATTGATAGTATTTGTTGGCAATGATAAAATTTGAGCTTTCGAGCGAAAGAATTTTGGAAAACGTTTATCTGCCACCATGAGCTTGATAGCTTCCCAACACTTAAAGACTTCTGAAAAATCAAAAATACTAAGTTAGATAGATGTAAATAGATACTATATTACTATATAATGGTATATATCAACATTTAGAATATCTACATAACTCAGAGAACCAATATATTCCAAATGATAAAATGATGTTACAAAAACATGAATGGTAAAAGATCCATTCAAAGTGCAAAATAGAAAAAAAAGTGCAAAATAGGGACATCTCAGTGGTTTAGAGTCTGCCTTTGGCACAGGGCGTGATCCCAGGGTCCTGGGATGTAATCCTGCATGGGCTCCCCTCAGGGAGCCTGCTTCTCCCTCTGCCTGTGCCTCTGCCTCTCATGAATAAATAAATAACATATTAAAAAGAAAAAGTGCAAAGTAGGTCAGGGGCACCTAGATGACTCGATCAGTTAAGTACTTAACTCTCAATTTTATCTCAGGTCATGATCCCCCAGTCTTGAGATCAAGGCCGCTGTCAGGCTCCATGCTCAGCAGGGAGTCTGCTTAAGACTGTCTCTCCCTGGAAATCCCTGGGTGGTGCAGCGGTTTAGCGCCTACCTTTGGCCCAGGGCGTGATCCTGGAGACCCAGGATCGAATCCCACGTCAGGCTCCCGGTGCATGGAGCCTGCTTCTCCTGCCTCTCTCTCTTTCTCTCTCTCTCTATCATAAATAAATAAAAATTAAAAAAAAAGACTGTCTCTCCCTCTCTCTTTCTGCCCCTCCCTCCACTTGCATGCATGTGCTGTCTCTCAAATAAATAAACAAAATCTTAAATAAAGACAAGGTGCAAAATAGATCAATAAATTTTATTGTAATGGAGAATAAAAAGTTTACTGATAATGTGACTTTATTTAAGTAATCTCTACACCCAACATGGGTTCAAACTCATGACCCCAAGATTAAGAGTCACATGCTCTACCAACTGAGCCAGCCAGGCACCCCAGTAATGTGGTTTTAGATTCCACATTGCAACTAACCTTTACAAAACTACCACTTGCTGAATTTTTGTGTCATATCGAAGAAGGATATCCACAGTTATCCGAATTCTATTCAGAAATTTCTCTTTTCCAACTAATCTTGCATAAGGCTGGATTTCTTCACATACTTCAACCACAGTAATTTTTCATAACAAATTGAATGCAGGATCAAGTAAAAGAATCTGCTTTCTATTAAGTTTGATGTATAAAGTGATATATATACACACAATGCCATTCTCCATATATTTAAAAATTTTTGGAAAAATAGTAATTTTTTAATAAAAATATTTATATTAAGGGGAGCCTGGGTGGCTCAATTTGTTAAGCGTCTGACTCTTGATTTCTGCTCAAGTCATTTAAAAATCTTTAAAAAATAATAATTTGTAAGAATATCAAGGGATCTCAAAACCAAAGAATTTAAAAACCACACCCTACAGAAACAGGCTCACTTGTTCTTGTTCTGCTTTCCAGAGATCAAAAAGTTTGAGAACCCTGTTCCATAACACTCTCCATTACAGGTGACTCTTGAACAACACAGGTTAGAACTATGAGAGTACATTTATGTGCTGATTTTTTATAGTACTATAATCTTAAATAAAGATCTTCTGTTGCTTGTGATTTTCATACCATTTTTTCCTTTAGCTTACTTTATTATAAGAATACAGTATCATACTAAATAACATATATAGTATGCAAAATATGTGTTAATTGACTATGATATTGGTAAGACTTTTTGTCAACAGTGGGCTATGAACTTTTAGGGGAGTAAAAATATTGTATGTGGGTTTTGGATGGGCAGGGGCAGTCAGCACTCCTAACCCCCCCATATCCCCCTTCAAAGGTCAACTATGTATGGTTGATACATTAGGAGGCTGACGCCAGGCCCACCTACCTTAGACACCTCCCTCAGCTATTGCTACATTACCAATCTAGAGAAGTTTGTCCTAGAGACATGATCAGTATCCTCACAGTGGGAAATTAGACACTAGCCTTGATACTCTTTTTTTTTATAAATTTATTTTTTATTGGTGTTCAGTTTGCCAACATACAGAATAACACCCAGTGCTCATCTCGTCAAGTGCCCCCCTCAGTGCCCGTCACCCATTCACCCTGGCCTTGATATTCTTAACATTATCCATACTTACCTAGTATTTAGCTATTGCAGTTTTGACACTCAGGTGAGGCAAGAGATTTGCATTTATTTATTTTTTAAGATTTATTTATTCATAGAGACAGAGAGAGAGGCAGAGACACAGGCAGAGGGAGAAGCAGGCTCCACACAGAGCCCAACACGGGACTCGATCCCGGATCTCCGGGATCACTCCCTGGACTGAAGTTGGTACCAAACCGCTGAGCCACCCGGGCTGCCCGAGGCATGATCCTGGAGTCCTGGGATGAGTCCCGAATCGGGCTCCCTGCATGGAGCCTGCTTCTCCCTCTGCCTGTGTCTCTGCGTCTCTCTCTCTGTGTCTATCATGAATAAATAAATAAATAACATATTAAAAAATAATAATAATAAATAAATCCTGCCTTTCGGGGTGCCTGGATGGTGCGGTTGGTGGGGCCTCTGGCTCAGGTCATGATCTCAGGGTTGTGGGATCGAGCCCCAATTCGGGCTCCATGCTCAGTGCAGTCCGCTTGAGACTCTCTCTCCCTCTCCCTCTGCCCCTGCTGCTCATACTCGCTTGCTCACTCTCTGTCTCTCTGAAAAATATTTTTTAAAAATAATACAAAATAAACCCTGCCTTTCTCTTTCTCATTCCCAGCTCATTCCCACTCTAGTGGAAGGGCTTTCTCCTCCACGTGTGGCAAGAATCTATGCTTCCTACTGTATATGGCTTATTCTGTGGTCAGTCCTCTAAAAGACATTGTAGAAACACAGCTTTAGAATTGCTGAGAAATATCTCTTTATTTCTCAAAAAAAACCCTGACTTTTAAGATTATTGTCTCACTGAACTTTTAAAAAGTCTAATTCAAAGCACAAAGCTGAGCCACAACTTCTTTGTTTTAGCCAGCGTTCCTCTTTCTCTTCCCTCAGGCAATAAACTTCAGTCTGAGGGAAAGGATGGTGGGTGGGTGGGGGGCGGGAGAGGATGAGCTACCAGGAAGGGAAAGTACATTATTACCCAATAATTATGGATTGCAGGTGTTAATTAGGTTGAAGAAAAAGTAAAAAGTTCAAAACACCAAGATCCAGGGTATTGAGTGGCAAGTCCATGTGTAGATTGGAACAAGAGGTGTGAGGTAGAGAAAAACCCCATAGATTTCAAGTGTTTTTCTCAGTCCTGCGTATGCAAATATACATTGAATCAAATAGAACTCTTCATTTGCAATTTTTAAATTATTTTCTTTTACTTTCCAGAATTGGGGAAATGGAACAAAGGGGAAGAATGTTTTTTGAAGCACAGCCAGAAAGAGGGAAGAGTTTATTAAACCCTCTAATTTCAAATTATATTTAATTTGATGTCAAATTATATTAAAAGTATTAAATTAAAAAATGAACAGCTGGAAGGATAAACAAAGGCATATCAATGCTACGTACTGCCTAAAGTGTACTTGGAAATGAAAAAGAATGCTCACCTCTCCTCAGTGTATTTGCAAAATGTGTATTTAGACGATTAAATACACAGCTCTTCTGTTTGCTGAGACAATATTTCTCTAGTTTAATACTTTGATTGCAAATAGTAATATTAGCAATCAAATATTTATTGAACACTAACCATGATCTTGAGGATTGGGACAGCATGGTTCTAGAGAGGAGGAAGGGAGAGATGATCACACACTTACTTCACAAGTAGGCCAGAACCTCACACGTCGACGTTTGGTGGCCACTGGCCCTTGGTGAAGGGGGATATCCCACCACTTGTTATTTATGGCAACATGCCTACATTTGTATCACACGTCTACAATTTATAAAGTGCTTTACAAAATGTGTCACATTTCATTCTTATCCTCTCCTGCTAGGTAGAGATTATCATGCTTGTTTAACATGTAAAAATCTGAGGCTTCGAGGGGAAGAAGTGTCCTCAATCACACAGTTAGTCAGTAGCAGAGTTGGGAGTGGCACCCCATTTCCTGAATCCTGGACCCAAGCACACCACTGGCTCCCTTCTGAGAAGGGGAGAGCATGCCCTGTTGTGGCTATGGCTGGCCTGCTTGCTTTTATTCCTTTTTCTGGCATTACCATCTATTGGGGAGGAATCCCAGGCTCCTCCAGGGGAAAGAAGCTCTGCAATTAGGCTAAATATAGTCTGCGAGAGGCTGCATCTCATTTGAACTAATTATCTTGTCACCCATCAGAAGAACAAAGAGTAAAGAATTTTCAGGCCTCATCATTTCCATTCCTCTCACTAGTCTGGGCTTCCATGGGATCGGCCTGGAGACAAATGTTAACAGAGTAGACATGCCCGTGGACTGAGGAATGTCTGGGCTGCCAAGGAAGTGTTTCTCTCTCTGGCACAATGACTGCATTTAGAACTGGAAGGAAGCTGACCTAGGGAAGAGATCCATCAGTCCTGGAGACGTCTGGACCAGAGACAGAGAACAAAGAACATCCCTCAGTGGACAGCACAACCTGACGGGCAGTCGCATGGTATATTGATAACCCATTTAGCAAAGCCCTCCCTGTTCTTCCTTCTAGCAAACACTTACTGAGCACATGCACCAGGTACGTGGGGGGTTGATGAAATATCATGCTGTAAGGAAAGCAGAAGAAACCCTCCCTGGATCCCTAAGCATTGGATTCAAAACCAAAGTTAGGGGCAGCCCCGGTGGCTCAGCGGTTTAGCACCGCCTTCAGTCCAGGGCCTGATCCTGGAGACCCGGGATCGAGTCCCACATCGGGCTCCCTGCATGGAGCCTGCTTCTCCCTCTGCCTGTGTCTCTGCCTCTCTCTGTGTGTCTCTCATAAATAAATAAAATCTTAAAAAACAAAAAACAAAACCAAAGTTAGAAAAATTTAAGAGGACAAAGATACTTTGGTCAGGATATGTGCTTGTACCAGTAAGTTTTGGGGTTGAGTTTCATTACTGAACGCTAGTATGTCAGAGACAAGTTTAAGCAATGAAATATTGTCTCAGGAAGCTTTTACTAAGTTCGTGTTTATAGTAAGGAAGTGCCATAAGACACTCGCCATCAGCCAGTAACAAAATCTTTAAAGTGAGGCATGATGCTTAATAGACCACAAAATTCTGTTAGCCCGCAAGTATTACAAGAATTATGAAATAATTCTCATCAATTTGTTACTGGCTGTCATGGATGACTTGATGTTAGAGAGGCACAACATTTGCAAGTGGGCTCAGGTAAACTGTTTTATCAAAGAATCTGTAACAGCACATCTGCGACAAGTGCCAAGTAAAGTACTGCACTGGAAGGAACGGATGGCAGGTTTCAGATCACATGCTGGCACATTTTAAAATCAAATCTCACTTCTTAGAAAAGGTACATAGCTTGTTCAGCCTATGGGACATCAAATACAGAGTTTAAAGGGTTCACACCATGGTCTGAATCATCCTCTAACCCAGATGAGTGCAGACATGACTCACACATCCTGTGCTTGGTACTCGCTTGTGGCTATTCAGTCTTTGTCAATAACAGTACCAATAATCCACTGTGATAAGGTGGATGGAAACAGAAAATAGTTTTGCATTTCACGTGCACAATCCTTCGGATCCATATGCTGCTTCAACACAGGATTCTGCCATGGAGCCCAGCTATGGGATGGGACCTCCCACCTCTACCCAGAAGGTGGGAGGGAAAGGAGCTAGCACCCAACACAATGCTTCCGGAAAGCACAACAGAAGAAGGCAAAAGAGTAAGCTAAGGTGAGGATCCAGGGCTCTTGATGCTAAGAAGGTTAAGACTGGCCATTTCCATTCTTTCTGGGCTTGTTAGCCAACCCCCATCCCACCCCCACACCCCACCCCGTGGCCTTTGGTCCCCCTCCCCTTTCTCTCTCATTGTCCCTTGCTCTTGCTCTCTCTCCCTCCTTCCTCCCTCTCTCTCCTTCTGGCTTCATGTTATTTTGCCTCACTATTCAGCATCCTCTACTTTGTCCAAAATTTGTGTTGCCTTGCTGCACAGATGTAAGAAAACCATCAGATTAAAAGCCAGTCACTCTGGAAGTCTGGGCTGCCCTGAAGACCAAATTGGATTAATTACACCCAGACAAGCTTTTAAAACACTTTAAAAAGAAAGAAAGCCAAATGAACTGAAAACTTGGGTTCCGTGGCCTTGAGATAATTTGAATCATTTGCATATCTTGGTAGGGTTTTCAAAGAGTAAAAAAAAAAAAAAAGCCCTTTCCAGGAACTTTTTTTTTTTTTTTTTTTTTTAATTAAAGTAGGCTCCACACTCAGCCCGGAGCCCGATGTGGAGCTTGAACTCACGACTCTGAGATTGAGGCCTGAACAGAGATCAAGAGTCAGATGCTTAACTGACTGAGCCACCCAGGTAACCCAGGAACTTTTTGTTTTAAAACTAATTTTTATAAGAGAATCAGTCAAATATAACACTCAGATTAAATAAATAAGTAAGTAAGTAAGTAAATAAATAAATAACTCAGAGAATGCAGTGATAGTGCTGAGTACTATGAAAACAGACTTCCAGGTCCATCTTCTCTGTCCCCGAGAGGAATATGTTTCTGGTTCGAGAAACTAGAAGAGCCTTCCCCTAACATGGGCAAGTGCCATTGAGCCTAGAATAAAAGGGCTGGTTTTTCTAAGCCTCATAAGGGTAAAATGTGTCTCTATCCCTTTGTGGCCCAAAGCAACTGATTGTGGAATAAGCAGATCCCCTCTAGACCACGGTTCCTTAGCCTTGGCATAATGAAAGGCAAGTCTGTGCTGGGGGGCTGTCCTGTGCATTGTAGGATGTGTAGCAACATCCCTGACCTCCCCTATTACATGCCAGCACCATGCCCCCCACCTCCAGGTTATAACAACATCAAAAAATGTCTTCAGACTTTGCCAAATGTCCCCGGGGCAGCAAAACCAACGCCCTGTTGAGAACCACTTCTTTTTTTTTTTTAATTTTTATTTATTTATGATAGTCACAGAGAGAGAGAGAGAGAGAAAGAGAGGCAGAGACACAGGCAGAGGGAGAAGCAGGCTCCATGCACCGAGAGCCCGATGTGGGATTCGACCCCGGGTCTCCAGGATCGTGCCCTGGGCCAAAGGCAGGCGCCAAACCGCTGCGCCACCCAGGGATCCCCGAGAACCACTTCTTTTTTTTTTTTTGAGAACCACTTCTTTAGAGAAAAAGATGGAATATTTCATTCCAAAATATACATATAGGATATTAACTTTTTAAAAGTGGGAAAATAGGATGTTTTAGAAGAAATATGATGATAATACCTTCATAACTTGCAAGGCATGGCTCCAAGCTGTTATTTCTGTTCAATTATAAGCTTTCAATGGTGGGAACAACGTGCATCTTTCTTGTTTATTGCCATCGTCCTAGGATCCAGTATTGTGCTGGGGATGTAGGAGGTGTTTAATAACAGTCGTGGGATGGATGCACAATGTATTGAGCAAATACTACATGCCAAGCACTACGCCATGTTCATACATTAGCCCTAATCATCACGACAACACTAATAGGATAGACGTTAAAACAAAACTCTTCAATAAAGCAAATTCAGATATCGCACAGTTCTTTGCCTCCCGGTTCCTGTCCTTCCCCCAGGCTCTGCTTTCAAAGGGATGAGCCCGAGTTCTTACCGACCAGAGTGGGGAGGGCTGTAGCTCCCTCTGGGAAGGTGGGAGGTGGGCAGAGAGTGAGTCCCTGTGTCCTCTGTGTTCTTCCAGCCAAACTTCCCTGGGTCCAGAAGACACTAAGGGTGCCAGGTGACGAGATTCCTGGAATTATTGCTCCTGTCCTGGGAACTTTAGCAAGCTGCGGGACGGGACCCATCCTTGTCTCCATCAATATTTAAACCAGAGTAAACAGTGCTCAGGTGGCACCAAACCACAGCTGAGGCTGGAGAGGAGGACTTAGCTCACATCGCCAGAACCCGGGAAGCCAAGTCATTTCACTAACTTCTCGAAATTGTGCGCTTGCGTTTTATGAGACTGACCTCTTTTCAGCCTACCCATCACCTGATGGGGGGTTTTTACTCTATCATCTTTAAGCTGTGAGTGGGGAAACCGAGGCCCTTAATGATTGCGTGACTTGTTCAAATCACTTGCCTGCTTTGTGGCAACCCAAGATTCGAACCATGCCGTCAGGGCCTGACTCCTGCCTCCGCCGTGCGCCTCGGAGCGGGGCACACGTGCTCTTCCCGCGTTCCACGTGTCAACAATTCCCTGCGTGGCTCGGGGTGGTGGGTCGCGGTCTCTATCGTGTGGGCTGGGGAGGCGCAGGCGAACCAGAGCTGGCTTGGGGCCAACAGCCTCTACGCTATGCCAAGCTGACATACCAGGACGAACAGCGGGCAGGACCAGACTGGCCTGGTAAGAGCCGGCAGAGGCAGAAAACGCAGCATCTGGGGAGGAGAGGCAGCACCCAGATGAGGAGCTCGCGCGCCACCCGTGCTGTGGGCAGGACCGCGGAGTGGATGGCGGCCCCCTAAAACGCGGTGAACGGGAGCCTGGGATCAGAGAAGCCAGGAGTCTCGGCCGCTGCCACGCTAGGGAGCACGGGTGGAAACTGCACGCATCGGCAATGGTTTGCAGGAGGAAAGCTAGCTGGGTGCAGGAGAAAGCTGATGTTCTGTACACGTGTCCTTTTTTATTTTTTAGAACCCTCTCATTCTTTAAAACGTGGTATGCTTTAGGCGGTTATGTGGTCACCCGTCTGGCGGTTGATGTGCATCCGAGAGTGATACAGACGGGGGTAGGGAGGGGGTCCCCCCCATTAGAGAACCCATTAGAGAAGTCAAGCTCACAGTCTGTTTCCAGCGAATGGCTGAAGCCAGCACGCTGCAATTTAGGGAGGAGCCACAGCCCCTGCGACTCTATCTTCCTTACCTGGGAATCCCAGGCGGGGAGGCAGCCAGGTAGGTCCGCTTTGGAAGATGGAAACGGGAAAGAGAACAGGCCCCAGCCACAGTCCGAGTGAGCAGGTGGTCCCAGATGTGACCGAGGGCGGAGGTGCTTCCGGGACGAGAGAGCAGGCCCGCTTGGTGGGGTTTTGTTTGTTTTTGATTGATAGTTGAAAACACATATTATTGGGACACCTGGGTGGCTTAGTGGTTGAGCATCTGCCTTTGGCTCAAGGTGTGATCCCGGAGGAGTCCCGAGACCGAGTCCCGCATTGCGCTCCCTGCATGGAGCCTGCTTCTTCTCCCTCTGCCTGTGTCTCTGCCTCTCTCTCATTGTGTCTCTCGTGAATAAATAAATAAAATTCTCAGGCCCATGTGGACCATAAGAGAAACTCCAGCTAGATGTTGCATAGAACCATCTATAAAACTTGGAGGGACCTTTGAAAATGTCTTGGAAGGGTACCATGTTGTTGAGGTGTCCATGCTATATTCCAGCAAGTCTAAGAAGCCTGGTATTCCCTCCAGGGTGGCGATGCAGCGACGCAAAGGCGGGAGCTCCCCGCCTCTCCCGGTCCCGGGGCAGACGGGGTGTCACTCACACCCCAGTGCGCTCCCTTGCCTCCGAGGGAAGACTGCATGGGAGCACTTGTACTCACTCCTCCCTTGCCTCCATAGTGTGAACTCATGTCGTATATTACTAGTAAGATGGTTCTCTATTATTTCATTAATCAAGTTCCGCCGACACAGGGGAACTTGCACTAGGTCTCTCATTCTCATTTATTTTTTGATGCATGGACAGTATGTATTTTTTTAAATGTATTCAGACATGTACTGATATTTACTTTTTTTTTTTTTTTTATTTACTGGGTTCTAAGCTTTGTTGCAGATCCTAGGGACATAAAACCCGTAAGATTCCTACTGCTGGGCAGGCAAGGTGGGAAAGGAACATGTGGATGCACAGACAATATAATTCCAGATGGTGATAATCATCTCTCTGAAGTTAACACAATGCATTACAGTGTCCTGAATCACTACATTTGTTGTTCTACATAATATTCCGATGCTGACTATTCATATTTTCCCTTCTCCTCGGTGTCCTGGAGAAAAAGTGTAAACCCTAAAAGCAGGTCTGCTGCTTTTCGGCAGAGCCACTTAGCTCAGAAGCTGTTATGTTTCCGGTGGGCTGGTTTTGGCCATACTGTTTTTTCCGCACGATGTTAAATTACATCTGCGATCAGTCAGTTGTGTCATTGATTTGCTGCAATGGGTAAGGAGGTGAGAAGAATCAGGGAAGAACTTTTAGGGTAGGCAGGATTTTGTAATGGCGAAGAGTTTCACCTTTGGCAGGTTGTAACAGGCTGAATAAATGGGCCCCTGAGATGTCCACACCCTGTTTCGTGGAATGGTGTTGCTTTATACGACAGACAAAAGGGCAACCGTTTGCAGCTGTGATGAAATTCAGGCTCTTGAGCTGGGGAAATGCTCCTGGATTGTCTGGGTGGGCCCAATGTAATCCCAAGAGTCCTTATAAAAGGGAGGCAGGGGACCCAGGTGGGTAGAGGTGATGGGATGATGGAAGGAGAGGGGAAAAAGGTGATGTGATTGTGGGCCAAGGAATGAGAGCTAAGAGCTGGAGAGGCAATGAATTCTCTCCCAGAGCCTCCAGAAGAAAACAGCCCTGCAGACCTTGATCTTAGTCCTGTAAAATTCATTTTGGACATTTAACCCCTTGAACTATTTTAAAAAAAATCATTTTGTGTTGTTTTAAGCCACCAAGTTTTTATAATTTGTTACAGCAGCAACAGGAAATCAGTGCATGTGTGATTTTCACCTAGAGCCCACAACAGGAAAATGTATGAATCCTTCTCCTTCTGGTCCCATCTCTTCCATCTGGCTGCCGAGTAGGACTCAGTTTGGGAAGCCAGAAGGAATGATAGAGTTGTCTGGGGAAGGAAGGTCACGTAAGTACAGGCATCTGATCTCCTTTTTATCTACCTGCTAACATTACATCTGCTGTCTCCAGCCTCTCTCTGTGCTCCCAGCTGAGAGGGGCTACATTGATCCGGGAAGACCAGAATGATCGGGAAAGACTAATCTGAACTCATTCTGATACTGATTCCCTACAGCCAATTGAGGAATCTGTAAGGAATAAATAAGCAAAGGAATACTCAAGGAGTTCAATTAGTCACCATGCATTTGTCAAGTGCCTCCAATTTTCTAAGAACCACATTGATACTAGAGAGCCAGAGATAAAGAAGCATAGTCAGTCCCTGACCTTGAGGAAAGGCAGACGTGTACACAGTGAATTATAAAACCACACATGAAATTCTGTAATAGAGGAAGCAATTGTGCCATAGGAACACAAGGCACAGGGAGGAGTTCTGACAAGAGGCTGGAGGTAGCTCCATTCAGGAAGTATCATCTGATCTGGGCTTTGAAGGATGGACAGGAATTTCACAAAGAAGAAATCTGTGTTCCAGGCAGAGAAGAGATGTGAAAACGCAAGATTTAGCAGCCAGCAGTCCTGTGTCATCCATCACTCTTCTTTACCTTATGGGCCCTCGTGTGGCTACATTAACAAGGTGGCACTAAGTTTCATGGAGAAAGAGTGTGGGTAGGAGTCATGCACGAAGGACCACGGAGACCAGAAACTGGCAGTGTGGGGGGTATCCTTCCTGGCCTCACAGTAGCAGCCACCCAGCCTTCTCATAGTTCTTAGGCTGGGCTGTCTCTATTCATATACAACCAACGGCAGTGGAACATTCCTCCCTTTATACCTATATGGAAACCACTATATAACTGTTCAGAAATTCAGTTTAAAAATGGTAAGCACGGGGCACCTGGGGGGCTCAGTGGTTGAGAGCTTGCCTTTGGCTCAGGTTGTGATCCCGGAGTTCTGGGATCAAGTCCCACATTGGGCTTCCCACAGGGAGCCTACTTCTCCCTCTACCTGTGTCTCTGTTTCTCTCTCTCTGTGTCTCTCATGAATAAATAAATAAAATCTTTAAAACAATACCAAAACCCGATAAGCACAAGACATTTTACAGGAAAAAGAAAAAGGAATTAGATCAATATTCATCTTGCATGTACCATTTCAGCTTTTCTGATTTTTGTCAGGAAACTTACCAAAGTTAAAAACTCACAAAGTTAGGTCCCTAGCTTCCCACAAACACCAAGAGACAGGGGCTCTGTCTTCAGGTGTTGGCCGGAACAAACAGAACACTCCTTTGGCAGCCTTGAGTTTTCTCAGGCTGGTACTTGAAGTGGGGCCTACGGTCATCCCAAGGATGTGGCCTTGAGCTGTTGGCAACTATGTTAGTGTTTGTTCAAGTCTTTCTAGGCCAAGGTTGAGGCCTGGTGGAGAAAAGGCTCAGAGGAGGCTGGCTGGAGTTTAGTTAAGGAGAGAATGGTTGTCACCATTCAGATACCTGGCCTTGTCCCTGGTGACTTTCTAGACCTGTCCCCATCTCTGAGACACCTGGGTCTATTTGTTGCTCTGGGGACCCCCAAAGATACCTCTCAATAAATGTCCCTAGCCTCCCAATAAATTTTCCTTTATTTAAGCTAATTGGTTGGATTCTGGGCTCAAAAGGAAGTAATCCCTAACCAAGACAGATCCCATTGTCTATGTCAACACAGTCCACACACTTGTCATTTTAAAAGGTTAAATGGCCATTCCTTCTTGTTAATGTATCTTAGCTTGTTTAACAATGACTAAAGTCATTTCCAGTTTTTTTTAAGATTTTATTTATTCATGAGAGACACAGAGAGGGAGAGACAGAGACACAGGCAGAGGGAGAAGCAGGCTCCCTGAGGGGAGCCCCATGCAGCATTCAATCCCAGGACGCCAGGATCACAACTTGAGCCAAAGGCAGACACTCAACCGCTGAGCTACCCAAGTGTCCCTCCAGTTTTTTTGTTTTGTTTTCTTTCTTTCTTTCTTTTTTTTTTTTTTTTTTTTTTAATGCTGCAGCTAGAGCTATGGTGAACATATGTAAGAGTTACTCTTTCCTCCTTCCGTCAGGTCAACAAGTGTACTGACTTGAGAGCTCCTGTCACGTTGCTGCCAGATTCCTCTCCAGCTGGAGTGCCATCAGCCCCGTTCCAGGGCATCTGTTCTCCCGCAGCCCCATCTCAACAGGGTTTCATTTTTATGTATTTTGGTTTGTGTAATGGTACCTTGGAATTATTTCACTGATATTTTTAAATTGCTAATGAGGTTCTGTGAGGATTCAATTAGATGATATGCAGAGAGGTCAGAGCACAGAGCCCGGCATATAGGGCGTTAGTATTACTATTGATAGTTACTTAGTAAAAAAAAATTAAATATTGACCTTACATCTGTGTTTTTTCTTTTTTTAAAAAGACTATTTTAGAGAGAGAGAAAAAGAGAGCACGAATAGGGTGAAGGGCAGGGGAGGGAAAATCTCAAGCAGACTTCCTGCTGAGCTCAGAGCCCCAAATGGGGCTCCAATCTCATCACCTGGAGATCAGGACCTGAGCCAAAACAAAGAGTTGGATGTCCAACCAATTGAGCCACCCAGGCACCCGTTTGTGTTTTTTCTTATGTATCTGTTTTGTTTCTCTCTCTCTCTCTTTTAAAAGATTTTATTTCTGTGACACACACACACACAGAGAGAGAGAGCACGCACACAAGCAAGGGGATTGGTGGGGAGAGAAGCAGGCTCCCACTGAGCAGGGAGCCCAACGTGGCGCTCGATCTTAGGACCCTGGGACCGTGACCTGAGCCAAAGGCAGATGCTCAACCGACTGGGCCACCCAGGCGCCCTGGTTGCTTCTCTTTGTCTACATGGTAGCGCCTTCTCAATCTGCATGCTGCCTCCTGGCTCAGGCCGATTAGTAATTTCATTCCGTCCTGTGTCCTTACTACTGTCCATATGCCAGCAGAACACACTCCTATCTCTAGCCTGGACTTCTCTCCTGTTCTCCAAACACACCTAACTGCCTACTCAATGTCTCCTCTCGGATGTGGCATCTCACACTTCATAACCTCCAGAGCTGAGCTCCTGCTCCCCACTGCACCTGCTCCTCCCACGGCCTTTTTCCATCTCAGTGAACGGCAACCATCCTTGCAGGTGCTCAAGTTAAAGGCTCTTGAGTCTTCCTTCACTCATTCTTTCCCTCTCTCACTTCACATCCCCGGCCTCCAAATCCATTGGCCACCATCTTCAAAATATATCCAGAATCCAGCCACTTGTCACCACCCTGACCAAGACACCACCATCTCTCACCCGGCTCTCTCACCTGCAAAAACCAGTCTCCCTGCTTGTACACTCGTGCATCCTCAGCTTTTCAGCCCTTTGGCCCTCCTCCTGCTCATGTCCCAGCTCTGGTTGTGGTCCTGCCTTTGTGGTGAAGCTGCAGCAGCAGAAGACTCTTATTTAGAGCAAGAAACCATTTGCAGAAAGCAGAGTTCCCTTCACCTGCCCATCCCTAAACCAGCCCACGGCAAGAGGGACAGATCACTAGACTGACCTGGACAAATTGGGATCACCTCTGAGCAGCATTTGACACCAACGTTATCTTTTCTGACAAGTAGACTCCTGAGCAGCAGTGAGGCTCCGATTGTTGAGGAAGAAATGGGGAACAGAAGTTGGGTGAACACCCGAACAGTCTGTCACCACGTGGGAGGTCAGAGAGTCAATAAGAGAGGCCACTTACTTTTCTGGGCTGCCTAGTGTGGGTGGCCCCAGGCCCACAGGCCTTGGCCATATATATCCAAGCAGGGACAGGGATGTGACAGGGAACTTGGGTCTGTTTCTGCCAATGGGAGATTTCCACCTTTGGGGGGCCCTTTATTTTGGGTTAATGGAAGAAGGCACATGACAGTGTTTGTATCCTCGGGCTGTGTAACAACCACACACGGGGGCTTAAAACAACACGAGTTTATCCTCTCTCAGCTCTGGAGCCTAGGAGGCAGAAATCAAGGTGCTGCCAGGGCCACGCTCTCCCGAGGCGCTAGGGAAAGTCAGCTCCATGCCTATTTCTTAGCTCCTTGGCATTCCGTGGCTCATGGCTGCATCACTCCTGTCTTGACCTCTCTTGTCACATGGCCTCCTCCCTGTATGTCCCTGTGTCTCTTCGTGTGAGGACGGAGCCATACTGAGTTAAGGACCCACCCTACCCTAGTATGACCTTGTCTTAACTGGTTACTTTACAGCTACCCTATTTCCAAGTAAGGCCACCTTTTAAGGTCTGGGGATTAGAATTTCAACAAATCTTTTTGGGGGACACGAGTGAACCCCTAACACTTATATTTACAGTATTAATTAGAACCGAATTTTTCTTCATTTCTTCCTTTCTGATCTGATTGTCCTTTCTTTCATTTTCTTGCCTGACTGATTAGAACCTCTAGGCATTTGTAACTATAAGTTTCCCTCTAAGTCCTGCATAGCTGCCTCCCTTACATTTTGGTATGTTGTGGCGAATTTTCTTCAGAAACTATTGTGTGTTGAGGCTTGACTTGAATTTGCTATGTCAGTATTAGTAGCTGAAATTTTGAAGATCTGTTCCTCACCTCCTTTCCTTCCTCCCTCCCTCCCTCCCTCCTTTCCTTTAACTCACCTTTAAAGAGTAAAGGTCATTTACTGGAGAGTTTAATAAACTAGTAGCTACAGATCAAGAATTAAACAGTGTTTAAAAAGAGAGCATAAGGACATTGTGTATTAATGTGCTCTGTTTTGTTTTAGTTGCTCATGCCTGGGTTATGTCTTTACCATTGGTACTAATGGGGCCAAAGCTTGATCCCACTGCACACATCCTGTCAGAACCCAAATTACAGACGCCATGCTTAGGAGGAAGCAGCCACCACAGACTGTATAATCTCAAGACAATATGTGAAATTTGCATTTTTCATTTCAGTGCACTACTGTTTTATGTTTTATCTGTAAGCCGGCGACTTTTTGTCTAGTTAATCGCTTTCATTTTACAGAACCATTTTTAAGACCCGTGGGTGGAATTAACTCAATGATGTAGTGTTTATATTCTTCAGCTTCCTAGGGATTGGAAGAGCCAAAGGCTGAACAGGGAAGCATCACAATGTTTCCCCATGAGAAAGATGCCTTTCTTCACCTCCCTCCAGCTTGCTCCCCCAACACCCGCACCACTGTGGCACCAATGCTCTTCCAGTTCACAAGCATCGGCTCCCTCTCTCCAGCAAAGTCCTCCAAATCCCTAATCATGGATCAGGAACTGGCACCCTCCCCTGTCTTCTCTCCCGAGGGAAAGGTGATTCTGCGTCTCACTGAGTTCACTGCAGGAAAACCTGACATTGAGGTGAGAATTTCTCCGACTGCATCTCCTTGCGTAGCAGCACCCCTTGGCACAAACTCACCAGGGATGTCCAACCCCCCGCACTTCCACCAGGAGTATTTATAGACTGTTTTCACAGCTCCCCTCCCCTCACAGGCAGTGCAGGGAAGTTGGCCCTTTGGAGCTTGCTCCTCCTTCTAGCCTGTCCAGGCGGTGGCTGGAAATCTGCCACTTGGGGGCAGAGGATGGCACTGGGCATGAGTCTACTCACAGTAGCCTGCAGCCAGAATCAGTCCAAATAAAAAGTCAGACGGCTCTTGCCGCCACCTCGCCCAGACCTCATGGTCTTACCATTGGCAGAACATCCCCCGGCCTGCTGCTTGAGCAGCTGCTAAGGGGCTGGTCCTCTCACCTGCCTCTGCAGGAGACCATTAGCGGGCTGCTGGTAGCTGAGGCTCCGGGTGCTGATACAGGCTGCGCTCAGAGCTGCCCGCCAGCCCATCGATTGTGGGTTCACCGGGATGCTTTCTGACCTTTCAAGGTTGGTGAAGACTCAGCAGTTTCATACAGTTCTGTTATTAAATGTTTTGATCCTGAGTGTGGTTTATCGTCTTGTAATTCAGAGGACAAAAGGGACAGTAAGTAGCAAGGTAGTTTTTAGTGACTGTTACACTATGACACAGTCTTAAAAGTTTTAAAGAAACAAAGGTAGTCACAACTCTCACGTGTTTTATTTTTTGCATATTTTGTTTTTTATATTTGGGTAGCTATAATGATAATTTCTGCATGTAATAATACATATTTTTTTAGTGAAGTATAGTTGACACCCAAGGTTATATTAGTTTTGGGTATACAACAGAGTGATTTGACATCTCTACACGTTCCGCAGGCTCATCACACGGGTAACCGCTGTCTGTCACCATGCAACGTCATTACAATGCCATTGGTTGTATTCCCTGTGCTGTGTCTTTCATCTCCATGACTTATTCATTACACGACTAGAAGCCTGCACTTCCCTTTCACTCATTTTGCCCATCCCCCCACCCCCACCCCCACCCTCACCACTCTGGCAACCACCAATTTGTTCTATTTATGAGTCTGTTTCTGCTTTTTTTTTCCTGCTTCCCTCCCCCCATTTGCTTGTTTAGTTGTTTCACTTTTTAGAGTGCACATAGAAGTGAAATCATGTGGTATTTGTCTTTCTCTGACTTCTTTCACTTAGCATAATACCCTTTAGATCCATCTACATTGGCAAGATATCATTCTTTTTTATGGCTGAGTAATATTCCATTATATATATATATATATGTATCTCACATCTTCTTTCTGTTCATCAATCAATAGACACTTAAATTGCTACCATATATTGGCTAATGTAAGTAATGCTGCAAATAGGGTGCATGTATCTTTTCAGATTAGTGTTTTTCTTTTCTATGGGTAAATGCCCAGTAGTGGAATTATTGGATCATATGGTATTTCTTTTTTTTTTTTGAGATTTTATTTCTTTATCCACAAGAGACACACACACAGAGAGAGGCAGAGACATAGGCTGAAGGAGAAGCAGGCTCCCCGAGGGACCCCAGGCATGCCCTGAGTCGAAGGCAGATGCTCAACAGCTGAGCCACTCAGGAGCCCCTGTATTTCTATTTTTAATTTTTTGTGGAAACTCCATACTGTTTTCCACAGTGACTGTACCACTTTATAATCCTACCAACAGTGCATGAGGGTTTCTTTTAAAAAATCAGATTTTAATTTTTTTGGTGTTGACCTGTGTAAATTCTTTATATATTTTGGGTATTGACCCTTTATTGGACATATCATTGCAAATATCTTCTCCCATTCAGTAGGTTGCCTTTTTGTTTGTTGATGGTTTCATTTGCTGTGCAAAGGCATTTTATTTGGGTGTAGTCCCAATAGTTTATTTTTGCTTTTGTTTCACTTGCCTGAGATATCTAGAAAAATGTTGCTAAGGCTGATGTCAGAGATTAGTGCCTATGTTTTCTTGATGATACATATTATTTAATAAGTATTGCCCTAAGTTTCTATCCAATCTTTATGGTAGTTTTTAAGGAAGATTTTATTTATTTGTTTGAGAGAGAGAGCAAGAGCATACATGCATGGGGTGGGGGGTGTTTGGGAAGTAGGGGCAAAGGGAGAGGGAGAGAAAGAGGGAAAGAATCCCAAGTGGACTCTGGGCTGAGCAAGGCGCCCTACATAGGACTTGATCTAAGGACTCTGAGATCATGACCTGAGCTGAAATCAAGAGTCAGAGGCTGGCTGAACCACCAGCCACCTGGCTGAACCACCCAGGCGCCCCTCTTTATGGTAGTTTTATTTATTTTATTTTTTTAAACAATTTTATTTATTTACTCATGAGAGACACACACAGAGAGGCAGAGACAGGCAGAGGGAGAAGCAGGGAACCTGATTCAGCACTCGATCTCAGGATCCCAGGATCACGACCTGAGCTGAAGGCAGATGCTCAACGGCTGAGCCACCCAGGAGCCTCTCTTTGTGGTAGTTTTAAAGGCTACCTAATCCTTTGATTTGATGTGCCTCACAGATGGCATTTCACTTCCTTACTTGTTGCATATTTAGGTTTTGGCAGAAGTTATTTAGTTGAAGAAGGTGTCAGATAATGCAGTACTCACCAGGAGGTTAGTAAGGGGGGCCACAGTGAAGGTTCTAGTGTCCACTGCCATGAGAAGGCAATGGGTACCTTGGTGTGGGATTGTAATAGGACAGAAACAAACCCCTCACCTTTTTGTCAGAGATGAGCCCTGGTTCTATGTACATCAACTTATGCTTCATCTTAAAAACAAACAAACAAACAAACAAAAAACAAAAAGCCCAAACCAAAAAACACATAAGAAAAAAACGTCGAGGCATGTGTCATTTTTAGTACTGCAGGAATCACATGGTGTCCTATCAGGATCCGAAAGCCAGAGCCCGCTGGTCAGCACACGATAGAACTTCCTTAGGTCCCAGGACTGACATGGCTGCAGCTGGGGTCTGTGAAGTGGGTAGGTACAGACCTCCCGCTGCCCCATCTTTATCCCCTAGCTGTGGTCCCTTGGCCCTGCCCAAGCCCAGGGATCATCCTACCCCTGGCCAAGGGAAAGCTAATTAGCCTCAGGAAAAGAAACAGGCATCACCTTGGGGAGGAGAGCCAAGAGTAGAGCTTCTAAGCACACACATCCCACCCCCTCCCCACAAGCCACAAAGAACCAGAGGTCTGGGATGGGGCCTAGGAACTAGCATTCCAGCAAGTATGCGGATTATCCCCATACAGTGATTGACCAGATGTGAAACACACAACCTCTGGCCACAGCTTAGGACTTGGAGTCAAGGCTACTCCCTTCTGGCTGCAATGTACTCCTGATGCTGTAGCTGGGTCCCCACCCCCCCCCGGGGCACCTGGCCACTTCTCAGGGCTCGGGGCTTGTGCTGGGCTCCTGCCTCCCCTCCACCTCCGGAAGAACCACTGTCCGTCAGAGAGCAGAACAGACGTTGCCCTGATGGATGGCTGCCGAGGGTCCTTCCGGCTCCCATCGCTCAGCTTTGCTGAAAGACCAGTGTGTGTCACCCTCCGGAGTCCAGGTCCTCCGGGGCCACCTCCAAGACTGCGCCTTCCCGGTGCTCCCCGGGCGCTGGCCTGGGTGCTGACCCCGGCCCTCACGTCTCCGGGCTTCTCGGGTCAGGGCGGCCCGAGCCGGTGGCCTCTTGCCCTCCTCAAGCATCGGCTCCTCAGCATTTTCAGGTCGGTGACCAGGAGGCCAAAGAGGTGCAGTTAGTGCTGGAGTCCGTGGGTCAAACCAAATAAATGTGATCTATGTAATGACGCCCTCGAATCACTCTGCTACACAGGGTTTCGCCGCGGACAGCAGCAAGCAGCAAAGGCCAGTCGCAGGGTTGCGCTGTTGCCCACTCAGACTGTCTTTGTAACCTAGGCCCGACCTCTGACCCCCAGACCTCCAAGGTCTCTACCGGTGGTTTGTCCTATAGGCCTGCAATGGGCCCCTTTCACCACTAGAAGGCAAACGTGCGGGGTTTCTGCCTCTCTCTGCTAGCTGGAAGCTCTGCGGGAAGGTGCCAGAGAGCCGGGGTTCCTGGGCTCCCAGAGTCCAAAAGTGGGTGGGGGCAGTGAAGGAAGCCACTGAGGCGGGAAGAGAAGGAAGCCTCTAGAAGCGGATTGTAAGCTGTGCTCCTTAGTCCCTGAGGCGCACACATCTCTCTTAATCCTTCTGGCCGCCCCATTGACAGATGAGGAAACAGAGTCAAGGGCCATAAGGCCCCGCCCAAGACAACAGAGCCGACTAGTGGGGCACAGATTGAAACAAGACGCCATCGTGATAAAGCCTGTGCTTTGAGGACAAGTAATGGCCTAGAAGGGAGGTTAGGATGCCTTGTCACCACCGCACTTCATTGTGGGAATGACCAGCTCTGTTCTTGTCACCTGTGCTCCAACCACAGCCGTCTGCGAGCTCAGGCCTCACACAAATGTGTGTGTGTGTGCATCTGCCTCCAGAAATAGTGCTTCAGAAGCCTGGCATGGCTGCTTTCTGTCCTGAAATGCAAATGATCAAGTGTCCTTGCAGGGTCTTTAGGCTTTAAATCCTAAAGATTGACCAGACATCCTAGTCTAGGGCTCTAGAAATGGCTGTGTGAGCAGCTGCCATTCCAGTGGCCCTGCCCAGGCAAGGCTGGTCTCCTCGTTCCGAGCTTCCACACCAGATGTCTAGCACCATCTATTTTGGTCAATTTGTGTTGGTCTATTTTCATTTGGTTATGTATATTGCTTTGAAGAATACACCGTGGACCATTCCACTTATGGGTTCATGCCCAAAAGAATTGAAAACAAGGCCTGAACAGATATTTGTCCACCAAAATTCACAGCAGCATTATTCACAGTAGCCCAGTGGGGGAATTGGCCCACACGCCCACCCAGTGAAGAATGGCTGGCACGTGTATCCATACAATGCAATAGTATCCAGCCTTTAAGAGGACAGAAATCCTGGCACATGCTTGAAGATGTCATGCTAAATGAAATGAGTCAGTCACCAAAAGACAAATTTTTTTTTTAAAGATTTTATTTACTTATTCATGAGAGACACACAGAGAGAGAGAGAGAGGCAGAGACACAGGCAGAGGGAGAAGCAGGCTCCATGCACCGGGAGCCTGACGTGGGACTCGATCACGGGTCTCCAGGGTCAGGCCCTGGGCCGAAGGCGGTGCCAAACCACTGAGCCCCCGGGCTGCCCTGGCTGCAGCTTTTGAATGGCTGGCTCTCGAGGGTGGCCCGCCTGCTCCATCAAGCCTCCTGTTGGATTCACTGCATCCTGAGCTAAACCCTTCACTCTCACCCCCTGCTCATTCCCATTCCCACCGGTTTCCTGTCCCCATTGTCAGTGTCCCCAGCGCTCTGGGTCCTGGGTTATCGATGCCTGGGTTATCATCCCACTGGCCGCCAGTCATCACCAAGCCCTATCAGTTCTGTCCTGCAGCCCTCTCACGTCTCTTCCTTTCTGTTGGGCTCCTGGCACCCTGGCCCCATCCAGCTCTTTGCCCTTCCCTGGCGCAGCTGCTCCTTCCTGTCTTCCCCGCTCTGTCCACAGGGCCTGGCGCTAAAGCACCGCGGCCGGGCCGCTGGAGGCATGACCCCTCCTGGCTGCAATCCCCCTTCCCACCAAACCTCTGGGGCTCTGGCCCAGCCTCACCGGACTGCCAACTGCTGCCTAAGTGCACCAGAATCATCCTGACCTCTGCCTTTTTGGCTTCCACTGGCTGCTCAGCCAGAAACACCTCCCCAGGGGTCATCCTTTAAGGCCCGGGGCAAGTGATCCTTCTGGCTGGACATCATCTCTCCCTCCTCTTGGCTTTGGTACCAGTGGTGGGTTCCCCACCATTCAATATCCTGCCTCGTAGCCGCAAGCTCCCTGTCTCTCTGTCTCTGTGTCTCTCTCCCTTCTCGCCCTCCCCCCACAGCCCATGCTGGGATGCAAGCTCCTTGCAGCAACAACCCTGTCCTAGTCATCTTTGTATCCTCTCTGCGTCTTATGCAAAGTAGATGCTCAAAAATGTGGGTTACTTTGAAGGAAGAAGCTGATCTTAACTTCAGATGGGGGGATGAGGTGATGTCACTTCCGTCACTGCCTCTCTCTGGTTTCCAGCAACAAAGCACCTTGGTCAGATCACTTCTCAGGAGGTGCGGTTCCCTTGTTTTCTGGTCTCCTGCTGGAACCAGCCTGGCAAAAAGTGGGGCAACTCAGGGTCTCTCACAATTGCCTTGTTATACTTTCATCCTGAGTCTCCCTCTTGGGTGGAGCGACAGATAGCCTGACTAATCCTTTCCCAGCTTAGGGACTCCTGGTCGGCCCCTCCGGGTTACTGGTGGGTCTCCTGGGTGCTGTGTCAGGGTTCCTGTGGCTTGGAGGACCCCGGCCTGTTCTCTTGCTCCCATAGGAGCATCCGATTTGTCGTCAGAGTGTAGAATAGAGGTAATGGGGTTTTTAAAAACTTTACTATAAGGCAACCTATAAGAAATAAGAAAAACCTTCACCATGATCTCAGCCCTTTTATACAAGTATTTTCATATTTGCACGTTTCTTTCTAGCTGTGTCCATATGCAGTGTCTATTTTTATAGTTACTGTAATATGATATATATATAGACTTTTCCACTAATTATGAAATCACGAACACTTTCCTGTGATTTTACACCTTTCATAATAGTTCTTGTACTTGGCTATAGAATATTGCCCACACAATAATTTATTTATCCTTTTTATTAGATCTTTAGATTGTTTCTGAGTTTTTTTATATTGAGTTGATGCATATAGCTTTTATAATATATTTCCTTGGGATAAATTCCTAAGGGGGGGAAGACAAAGTCAAAGGACAAACATTTTTAGGACTCTCAATTCTTATTTTCTTTTTTTTTTCAATTCTTATTTTCTTATTGCATTCTAAAAGCATTGTACTGACTTACTGATAATAGTATTTCAGTGCTGCCACAGTCCATTCTATTGTTAATGTCTACTCAGATTCAACAAATATTTGATTGCTTTTTTTTTTTAAGGTTTATTAGAGAGAGAGATTGTGCACCTGTGAGCAGGGTGATAGAGAGGTTCCCAAGCAGACTCCCCACTGAGTGTGGAGCCTGACAGGGCTCGACCCCAGGACCCTGAGATCACGACCTGAGCTGAAATCAAGAGTCCGATGCTCAACTGCTTGAGCTACCCAGGCGGCCCCTGACTGCTTATTATGTGGGAGGCACTTACATATTTATTTATTTATGCATTAAAATATCTTCCTAGAACCTTAGGCTTTCAGAGTTGGAAGACACCTGCTCATTTTACGAATGAAGCAGGAAACCCAGAGAAATTATGTACAACATTTACCGCTGCATGGTTTGAAAATGATAACACTTGGATGGGGCAGCCCCGGTGGCGCAGCAGTTTAGCGCTGTCTGCAGCCCGGGGTGTGATCCTGGAGACCCAGGATCGAGTCCCGCATCAGGCTTCCTGCATGGAGCCTGCTTCTCCCTCTGCCTGTCTCTGCCTCTCTCTTTGCTCTCTCTGAATGAATAAATAAATAACTCTTAAAAAAAAAAAAGATAACACTTGGATGATAAACCTTGATTCTCTGGTCCTCGAGCCCTCTGCACTCTCTACCATGACCAGCAGGTGCAGTCTGGGTGTTTGTTTCTTTCCTGCTCATGCACAGCAGAGAAGCGACAGTGCAAGTTTGTCCTCTGGCCACCTCCACCCAGAGGATCTCTTGCACGGCACATGTTTGGCCAGTAGAAGCCAGAAAGCTCCAGAACTTTAAGATTCAACAGATAAGCCAAGACCTCTGATGACTAATGAAAGACTTACTGGCATTGCTTTCTAAAAGGGGGCTCCTTTATTCCTTCTGGGCGTCGTTCTGGCAGATTGTGGCATATTAAGCATGAAGCAACCTGTAATTCCCTGTTCTTCCCCTTCCCCCATGCCTTTGTTTATACTCCCACCTTGCAGTGCCAGGAAGAGCCTTTCTCTGGCCTTCTATTTGCTCATCCTCTCTGATCTTTAAGTACTAGCCCCTCCAAGAAGGCTTTTTATTATTTATTTTTATTATTTATTTATTTATTTATTTTAAAAAGATTTTATTTTTTTATTCATGAGAGACAGGCAGAGACATAGAGGGAGAAGCAGGCTCCCTGCAAGGCACTTGATGTAGGTCTTGATCCCAGGACCACTGAGCCACCCAGGGGCCCCCTAGAAGGCTTTTAAAGATCTTCCTGTGTGTCAGTTATCTATTGCTGCCTAACAGAACCACCCTGAAACATTTTACTCAAACTAATAGTTACTTATAATTTCTCATGATACTGTGGATTGACTGAGTGGTTCCAATGCTGGTTTCACCTGAAAATACTCATTCAACCAGGGTAGGAGGAGCTGATGGTCAAGATCTCTGGCAGTTGTTGGCTCACACCCGGGGCACCTCAATTCCCCTCACGGGGCCTCTCCTCTGCCAGTGGGCCAGATGGGCTTCCTTACGTGGCAGTCCCAGGGGATGTTTTAACGTGCAAGGGCCTGTCAAGCCTCTGGTGTGGCACTGTCCCATTAGCCAAAGCAAACCACAAGGCCACACTCAGAGTCTATGGGAGAAGGAGGCACACACGGCCGGTGTCCTGGGAGGCCTGATTCGGAGGACGGCTCCTCTAACAAATGGCTCACCTCCCTCCCACGTGCAAATCCCCTCACTCCTCCGGGTGCCCTCACGCCTCACCTGATCACGGCCCCAGGCTTACAGCGCCGGGCCTCCTGGTCACCTCGGGCCCTGGTGTGCGCAAGCCTCCTCAGGTGCATTTCCTTTGTGGCTCCTCTCGGTCCAAGGACTGTGAGCTTAAGAGACAAACCATCTCCTCTGCTCCCTGCGCCCATCACACGGGCTGAGAGGGGCGGGATGACTTTGGTAGAACTCCCGTCCAAAGTGGGAGCAGCGGGAGACACGCAGCAACCGGGCACCTCTAAAATGAGCGGGATCTGTGCGGTCAAGGCTCCCTACTCTGAAGGGAGGGCGCCCCTGCCCTGGGCCCTGCCAGCTCAGCGGTGGGATTCACTGCCTTGTTCTCTCTGCCTCGCAGCTTTGCCCTCGGGGCTTCGGGTCCACCTTCTGAGATACTCTTTCTGGTCAGTGAGAACTGTGTCTGCGGCTGAGGAGCTCTCTCAGCCTGCTTTCTGCAACTTAGAATGTGTGGAGCCCTGGGGACTGTTTCACTTTGAAATCTTGTCCAACGACCCTCCCTGACTCCCCCCCCCCCCCCGCCAAAAAAAAAAAACAGTGTCAGAGAAGAGTCTACTTGGTTGGACAAAAGCCATTCCAGCAATTAATTTAGACATGGTTCTCCCTCCATTTAGGCCAGCATGTTGGAGAGCTCTGGGGCAATGACCTTGTGATTCTTGGAAGCTGCTTTTCCAGAAAGGCTACTAGGTACCACCTTCTATCATTCTGAGGTATTAACCCAGAGTCACAGCCTCAAACTTAATTTAATCTTCACTCTGAAGCCATGTCTTACTTGGAGACTTTTGTGGGTTAGAGACCAGAAATATAAAATGCTTAAATTGGGTTTGTTTTGGTTTATTTTATTCTATTATTATTATATTTTAAGAGTGTAACAAAGAGCAAGCAAGGGACGGGTCAAGGGAGAAGGAAGAGAATCTCAAGCAGACTCTGCTGAGCTCGGAGCCCTTGATGCAAGGCTCTATCTCAGGACCCTGAGATCACGACCTGGGCTGAAATCAAGAGTCAGACGCTTAATGGACTGAGCCACCCAGGCACCCAAAACACTTTATTTTGGAAGCCAGCACACCCCTACCTCTCGTCTTCCTTTTAAATTCCTATGGGACACTGAACAATTCCTCCTTCCTGTCCCTTACAGTAAAAGCTGCTAAAAAAGACAATTTATAGTTTCAACATTCTGCCTGGAAATTCCCTGAGCCAGATTCATAAGCTTAATAGGTAAGTTTTCTACCTTCTAAATTTCTGCTAGGGGCAATTTTGCGGGACTGCTGTCACTGCTCACTGTTTCATTGCCAGAAGCTGCCTTTTCCCGTCCAGTAGATTCCCCCCTGAAATCTCCAGGCTACACTCCTAGCCTCCCTGCCACCCTCCCAGCCTCCCCTTGCAACACAATGGAAAGCCGCTACTACATGTTTTGTAGTTTTGTTATGGCGCTACCTCCTTCCGGGTACAAATTCCTGTATACTATCTATTGGTGTGTAACAAATCACTCCAAACTTTGAGTCTTAAAACAATATTTTTTCTCTCATTTACATGGGTCAGCTAGGAAGCTCTTCTGTTGGTGTCACTAGGGCACACTCATGTGGCTGCACTTAAACTGCAAAGTCAACTGGGCTAGAATATCCAAAATGGTGGTCCTCCATGTCTGGCAGTAGGTGCTAAGCAACAGTGAAGATGGTCTCTGTTTCCTCCACTTGGCCTCTTCATCATGCTAGACAGGCTTCCTTACAAGGTGGTCACAGGTAATGTTCCAAGAGAGCAAGTCCTACTGTGCAAGTATTTCTCAAGCTTCTGCTGTGTATGTGTGCCATTTGTCCCATTGGACAGTGCAAGTTACAAGGCCAAGTCAGAGTTGACGTGGGAGGGGAACACACAAGGACACATATATCATAAGGCATGACGCACTGGGGACTATGGCTGTTATAGTCAGCCACACCATGCCTCTAGACCGAATGGGTCTTCTTCTTTGGGATCCCCTGGCCCTTTGTTTGTTTGTTTGTTTTTTAAGATTTTATTTATTTATTCATGAGAGACACAGAGAGAGGCAGAGACAGAGGCAGAGGGAGAAGCAGGCTCCATGCAGGAGCCCGATGCAGGACTCGATCCCGGAACCCCAGGATCACATCCTGAGCCAAAGGCAGATGCTCAACAAATGAGCCACCCAGGTGTCCCTCCCCTGGCTCTTTGAACCTCTATTAAAATTCACTTAACTTAGTCTGTCTTTAAAATTGTCATTTCTCTATAACTCACTTGCTACCTGTAAGCTTCTTTTTCTTTTCTTTCTTTCTTTCTTTTTTTTTTTTTACAGGGAAAATAACTTCTCAGGACTTCTGGCTTCTTGCTGCCATGGCTTTGGGGATCTTGAGCACACCGGAGCACACAGTCTTGTTCGAGGGCTGGCACTTGCCCACTGTGACCATGTCGCCAATATGGATGTCTCTGAAGCAGGGGGGCAGGTGTGTGAATATGTTTTTGTGGTGTTTCTTGAAGTAGTTGTACATTAGGATGCAGTGGAGGTAGTTGCCACAGAGGAAAATGGTCCTCTGTCTTGGTCACCTGCCACACCAGACAGAATTTGCCTTCAGATGGAGATATTACCAGTAAAGGGGCATCTCTGGTCAGTACAGGTGTCCTCAGTGGCCTCCGTGGGCCTCTTAAAGCCCAGACCGATGTTTCTGTGGTATCACAGGAGCCTCTCTTCGCCAGTTTCTCTAAGCAGGACCATCTTCTTATTTTGAACGATGGTGAGCAACTTTTGGTAGGCATGCGCAGTCTGAATATCTGCCATTTCTTGGCCTCTTGAGGAAAGGTCTGTAAGCTTCTTTAAGAAGAAATGTCCAGGTCTGTTTTCTATTTCACCTTCTATTTCATAGCTTAGCACACAGTCAGTGTTCATGAAATATTAGCTGTTAGTGAGAAAGTCCTAGAAACGCAGCCCAGGGCATGGTAGTTCGTGTGGGGTTGGCATGGAACTCCTCCTTGATGTTTCTCACCCAACACCAGAGTACTGCACAGATTCTCCATCTCCTCAGATTTCTAAAGGGCCATGAAAGGATGTTGACTGGTGGGAATGTGGTTTAAGCTATGTGAGCCTACGTGTAGAATATGGTCTCCTCCGTCGTCAGCACACTCAGCACCTGTATCCCAGCCAGCTGCAGACCCTCTGAGGCCCAACCCAAGCCCAAGGCCTACCTCTCATCTCTATGGCCACAGCCTTCATCGTGTGTCCTGATCATGAGTCTTGGGTTTTGAGGAACTTGAAATCTAGTTGAGGAAGCACAATGGGTATATATGAAACAACCCAAACTACTTACTAATCAATAGGTCAACAAAAGGCAAAAACCAGTACACTAACCCTGGGCCTGGTGGTATAAGGGATACAACACAAATATAGTGAGTCAGAATGCAGTGAGGTGAATTCTAAGAAAGCCATCTTCTTAGAGAAGGTGAAGCGTGAGTTGGATCTAGAAACAGGGTATGGATGGTTATTGGTGCAGACAATAGAGGATGATCAAGGGGTCTTAGTGGGGTGTGATGTCGTGGAGTCAAAGGAATGAGGTAGGAAACTTGACACCTGATGTGCGGCAGAGAGTAATCAGATCTGGAATTGGGAACCAAAAAATGTTGGGGAAAAATCAGTGGAGTGACGGATATGCCTTTAAAAGCCTCAGCAGGGCACCTGGTGGCTCAAGGTTGAGCGTCTGCCTTCGGCTCAGTGCGTGATCCTGGAGACCTGGGATCGAGACCCGCGTCAGGCTCCCTGCATGGAGCCTGCTTCTCCCTCTGCCTGTGTCTCTGCCTCTCTCTCTCTCTCTGTGTCTCTCATGAATAAATAAATAAAATCTTAAAAAAAAAAAAGCCTCAGCAAATCAAGCTGTACCCAGGGGGTCATCTGGGTACCTGAGATTGCCTCTGTGGGTGAAGTCTGTTTCTGGAGTTCTCCTCACCCTATAGTGAAGTTGTTTTGCATTTCGGGGCAATCAAAAGAGCTAGTACTGCATACATAAGGGAGGAATAGAGGAGGTGGGAAGCTACCTTGCCCCAAGGGGAGCTCAGAGCTCTGGGTAGCAGCACTGGGAAGCTTCCATCTTGGACATTGGCTTTCCCTGTGTTCCACATGGTTTGCTGTACCTGTCACAACACCTCCAGTTCCAATGGTGACTTTTTTTGCCTTTCTGCAATTTGGCCTCCTTGCTCCTGCATCTTTGCAAAAGATGGAAACATTGCAATGAGAGAAAAAGGAGGAACTTTCCCAGGCACACAGTGGTTCTAACCCATACTGGAAGGAAGCACCCTTAATATGACATAAAATGAAGCCACTGAGGCCCCTGAGTAGGCCTAGAGAAACATTCAACAGTGGGGATCCGGGCCCTAGAAGAATTCACTGTGGGGAACAAGAAGAGGTAGAAGGCTGCCCCAGGCTGAGCTCTGAAATGCTGGGATGAGGAACATAAATGTGCTGAGGCATGGAGCAGAAGAAGCTAACCGCAAGACGAGGAAACTAGTGAGTGTGGAGAAGCAAAAAAAAAAAAAAAGAACAGGTCAGCACTGGTGACAAGAAAGCACTTTCTTGTTCTGGGGCTTGCAGGGCTCATGTGTCCTTTCTAGTTCTAGAGAGAGGCACAGAAGTGGGGCCTAGAAGAGGACTGGGCAGGCATAGCTCTTTTCTCTTTCTTCCCTCACATGGTAACAGGGAAACGTGAAAAACTTATATTCCAATGTCCAAGGCTGTGTGGCAACATTCTGGAATGGAAAGCAGCTCAGCACCCCTGCCCCAGTCAGCCATTCTGGAACAGCCCGGGATGCACGCAGGCACATTAGGTTACTAGGGAGCTGGCAGGGTTACCTTCCTCCTTCCACCAAGCTCATCCACAAATGCCCTTTGCCCTTTTTCTACAATCAGAACCTCTTCAAATAATTAACTTTAACAAATGGAGAAGCTCAGTGGTTCTCCACTTTGGCTACATATTATATCACTTGCAGCCACTCTAAAAAAATTCAGTTCATCTAGGGTTGGCCTGAGATGTAGGGATTTTTTTTTTTTTAATTTTTTTTAATTTTTATTTATTTATGATAGTCACAGAGAGAGAGGCAGAGACACAGGCAGAGAGAGAAGCAGGCTCCATGCACCGGGAGCCTGATGTGGGATTCGATCCCGGGTCTCCAGGATCGCGCCCTGGGCCAAAGGCAGGCGCCAAACCGCTGCGCCACCCAGGGATCCCGGGATTTTTTTTTTTTAAAAGCATACCAGATTGGTATGATTGGTATGAAGCCAGATTGAGAACAGCTGGATTTACTAATCTTGAGCCACTTTAGAAAGTTTAGTCAACATAGAATTTGTTGATCTTTCAAGGTGTCTGAAAACACCACATAAATAATTAGCCTTTGGTAAACCAGCAAGACCTAGGAGATACCTTCTCTTAGATGTTGTGACCTCTGGGTTGCCTTCCTGGGGGAATTTTTAAATCAATTTTATTTATTTATGAGAGAGAGAGGGAGGGGGGCGGGGAGGAGTGGAGGGAGGAGTGGAGAGCGAGGGACAAGCAGACTCCATGCTGAGTGTGGAGCCCAACGCAGGGCTTGACCTCAGGACCCTGAGACCATGACCTGAACCAAAACCAAGGGTAGGATGCTTAAATGACTGAGCCACCCAGGCAACCCTCCTGGAGGGAATTCTTAAGGATCCTTTGTGTGCCATTTAGGCTCTGGCCTCCTGAGCTTTCCACATTATGGCAGAATGAGAGCTCTTCCTGTGACCATCAGCACACAGCACAGCAAATACCCTGGTGGCTCAGTGTGGCTGAGTGGTTCGGTCCAGTACCATCTTCAGCATGACACCCGAGGACAGTTTTGTTGAAGAGCACAATTGCTATCCAAAATGTAAATCTCAGAGAGTTTCATCGTAAGGTTTTCCATGTACTTTGTCTCAGACCTCACAAGACGTTATGGGGGGTGAGACAGGGTACCCCTGTCTCAGCACTGCCTCTCCTCCTGGCCATGCCCCATCCTCATCTAGCCTCCCAATCGTCTTCTGGGCCATCTTCACTTCACATTTGGACAAGACTGAGAACCGGTGATTCAGCCTCTGTGGGGGGAAGGATTTCCACATTGCTACCCACCGTGCAAAATAGTAGTTCCTATTTATCTCTTCCAAATTTGCCTCCTTCAGCCACCAGCAGCCACCCCTGACTGCTGGTATATAAGATTTGGTGGCCGCATGCGTGCCAGCTCTGTACACCTTTGGCATATGACACTTAAGCCCTCGTCTTCCTCTGAAGGCCAGTGTTTGGTTTTTGTTTGTCATCATGTAAAGAACACTCTTCCTGCTTGTCATTTTAATTACTCACTATTGAACTCTTTCCAGTCCTGTTACATCCTCTGTACGTGCCAGGGAACAGAATGACACACATGATGGTGTCAGTTTACTCTAATTTGGTATAAGGATGGGATTGTGATATTTTGTTTCCAGTTTTCTTATCTGCACGTTATTAGGGATTTTTGGTGGGGAGGTGAAGGGCAGGGCAGTGGATTCATAACTTCAAGAAATGTTTTTCAGGTTCATTACCTTATTTTCCGTGAGCTGTTATTATCGTTGCCTGCACTGACGCTCAGCTGGCAGGTGTCTGCCCTCCCACGCAGCGTGCTAACACCCTTCTTTTCAGTGCTGTCAGCTCACTACCTGGCCAAACTTGGTGTCACCAACGACCTTGGCGATTCCACTGCATGCCTCTTCCCTGGATCATTTATCACCATGAAAATTAAGACTTGGATGTTCAGACTGCAGAATGCAAATGGGACGGGTTCTAGTATAGGCTTTTGAAAAAGATTTTTTTTCTTGTTTTCCAAAACAAGAAAATATGCTGCTAATGCTGATGGTCTGCTAATATTTTGGTTTCTATTCTTCCAGTTTTTTCTTCAGGAAGCACAATACACACACACACACACACACACACACACACACACACACACACCTCTATAAAACTCTTTCCCCCTATTTTTTAACACAAACACCAAGAAACAAAACATGATGAATAATTGGCAATAATTGTCATTTACCAAAGCTCTCCCAGCTTTCCTCCCACGGGGTAACTATTTTCTCCAAGTCTGGGTTTATGATTCCCTTGCTTTATAAACGTGATTTTATAAATTGTTTGTGTTTACTTGATTTTAAGCTTTATAAAAAAATGGTATCATGCTCTAATCATGTCCCTTGCTGTTTTCACTCAAACAACACATTGGCTCATTTTGTCCACGCTGTGTTGTGTAGATGAAGTTCCTTTGTTGAGATTCCTATGCAGTATTTCTGTCGTAGAGATACACATGATTTAGGTGATCGCTCTTCTCTTGCTGGCCACTTGGGTTGTTCTCAGTATTTTGTTATTTTTTTTAAATTTTTTTTTGTTTTATTTATTTATGATAGGCACACAGTGAGAGACAGAGAGGCAGAGACATAGGCAGAGGGAGAAGCAGGCTCCATACACCGGGAGCCTGACGTGGGATTCGATCCAGGGTCTCCAGGATCGCGCCCTGGGCCAAAGGCAGGCGCTAAACCGCTGCGCCACCCAGGGATCCCCAGTATTTTGTTATTAAAAGCAGTGCTTGTGCATGCCTTTTGGTACATGTGTCAAGAGTGTCTTTGGGGTGAAATCTTTAGCTATAAAGTATGTTTCCAACTGATCAGCTGCCTGTCCAACATTTGGCATCGTCAGACTTTAACACGTTTGCCTTTCTAGTAGGTTTATAACATTGTAGTTTTAATTTGCATTTTCCTGAATACTAATGAACTTGAAGATCTTTTCGTGCATTTACTTGCCATATGTGTTTACCTTCCTATAAAATGTCTGCTTATATTTTTGAATCCTTTCCTCTTGGACTTATTTGTCTCTCACAAATATTTTTAAGCAAAATTTGAATTATACTACACATACCATTTTACACTTTTCCATGACATGAAATAGTCTTTTACACTGTTATTTTCATGGCAGTGGCATCTTCTATTTCATGGATATCTTGTAATTTAATTGAAGACTTTTACCGGGTATTTTTTAATTTTAGTTTTTAGAAATAACTCTGGTAAGATATACTAATGCATAAATTTAAATACACATTACTAAATGTTTTTGTATAAGAAGCTGCAAGAATTTGGATTTCTGGGTCAAAGAATATCAACATTAAAAAAACTGATATTTCTATATCACTTTCCAGAACGGTTCTATAATTTATATTTCTTCAAAAAACCCTTGGGGTGCCTGGGTGACTCAGTCGGTTAAGTGTCTGCCTTTGGCTCAGGTCATGATCTCAGGGTCCTGGGATTGAGCCCCACCTGCTTGGTGGGGAGTCTGCTTTTCCCTCTCCCTCTGCCTGCCACTCCCCCTGCTTTTGCTCTCTCTCTCTGTCAAATAAATAAGTAAAATCTGAAAAAAAAAAAAAACAAAAAACAACCCCAAAGCCTCTTTACCACTGGATATTAAATATCAAATAGTTTGCTAATTTAATCTGTAAATATTAGCAATAAAGATAACATTTAAAAATGTTTATTTGCCACTGTGTTTTGTCTTTTTCTGGTATTCTTTTTTTCTCAGCTTATAGTTTGCATTCAAATGAAGATATATCTAAGCACCATATACAAAATTACCTGGCTTACTTCTTTCTCCCTCTTCACGTGGTTATATTATTCATTTGACACACAAATGAGTTCATTTATTTCTGTTTTCATCTAGTTACAGATTTTTCATCGTTTCTTATGCTTTTTTATTTAATTTTATTATTTTTTAAAGTTTTATTTAAGTAATTTCTACATTCAGCATGAGACTCAAGCTGAGATCAAGAGTCACATGCTCCCCTGACTGAGCCAGCCAGGTACCCCTGAATTTTGTTTTTGAATGTATGCAACATTAACATGTTTCCAGAAGCCAAAACTACCTCAAAATGGTCCCTTCCTCTCTTATCCTTTCTACCTGTTCCTCACCTAATTCCTAACAGGCAAACAATTTCATTGTTTTCCAGCTTATTGTTCTTGTGATGATCTTTTAATAAAGGAAGCAAGTCCAGTTTATTTTCTTGTCTTTATTATACAAAAGGTAACATACTATACATTTGTTTTTGTACTTTGCTTTTAAAACTTAATAATATATCTTGGAAATTACGATGAATCAGTTATAAAGATTCCTCATTCATTTTTCTTGCTTCCTAGGTGTCAGTTGTAAGTTTATTCAACCAGTCTTCCTGTTTGGGCATTTAGGTAGCATCCAATATCCTGCAAATACAAATAATGATACAATGAAGAAGTATACATATGTAGTGTATGTATTATTTCTGGAGATTTCTTTAGGGCAAGTTCCTAGAAGCTGGGGTGCTGCATTGAAAGGTAAATGCACAGGGGTACCTGGGTGGTGCAGTTGGTCAAGCATCCAACTCTTGGTTTGGTTCAGGTCGGGATCTCAGAGTCGTGATCTCAAGAGACTGAGCCTCGTGTCTGGTCCCACATCTGGCTCCTCACTCAGCACAGAGTCTACTTAAGGTTCTCTCTCCCTCTAACCTTCCTCCCCCCTCCCTGTTCTCTCTTTCATAAATAAATAAATCTTAGGTAAGTGCAAACCGCTCATTAGATATTGGCAAATGCCCCTCCAGAGGGGTTTTACTATTTCCCATTCCTTCTAGTAATATTTGTTTTCCCATCCCCTCACCAACAGAGTGAGGCTGTGCATGGCTGGACAGTCCTCGCAACACCATAATAAAAAGTCCTTCTTGGGTGTATCTGGATGGCTCAGTCAGTGAAGCCTCTGCCTTTGGTTCAGGTCATGATCCCGGGGTCCTGGGATCGAGCCCCGTGTCGAGTATGTGCTCAGCAAGGGTCTGCTTCTCCCTCTCCCTCTGCTTCCCCCACCTCATGCTCTCTGTCACAAATAAATAAATAAAATATTTTTAAAAAAAGTCCTTTGTCTCAGCCATTTGACTGCTTCTCATATACTAGAACTCACATGTAGTTGGACTGATTTCAGTACCTACTATTTGATCACACTGGTCTGTCTATTCATGTGCCAGAACCACTTTGTTCCCAGCCAAGAGCTCCATGGTAAGTTTTGATACTGATTAGAGCCAATCTTTTCTCATATCTCTTTTCAGTGTTCTACTAGCTGTTCCTCGCTGTTTATTTTTCCACAAGAACTTTGGTTTCAATTTGTCTAGCTTCAGAAAACAAGAAAAAAAATTTGTTTCTATTTTGGGGGGAATTCTATTAAATTTATAAATTAGCATAAGGAAAATTGTCACCTTAATGATCTTGAACTATTTTAACCAAAACCAAGGGATGTCTCCTTCAAGTATACTTTTGTGTCTTTCAGGATTGTTCTTTAGTTTTCTTTTTTCAAAGAACCAGATTTATTGAGACATAATTCAGATGTCTTTCATCTATTTAAAGTGTACCATTCACTGATTTTGGTATGATCACAGACTCGTGAACCCATCACCACAGTCGTTTTAGAACATTTTCATCAACTCAAAAAGTAATCCTATGCCTGAAAAGTTCTTTCCCCTCCAGCCAACTTACCAACCACTAACCTACTTTCTCTCTCTTGTCGATTTGTCTATTCTGTATATTCCATATACATAGAATTATATAGTATTTGGTCTTCTGTGACTGGCTTCTTTCACTTGGCACATTTTCTAGATTCTTCCATGTTCTAGCATATGCTCCATTCTACTTTATTTTTGGAGGGGAGAGAGAAAGAGTGCACATGTGCATGTGCAGGGAGGGGTGGGTGGGAGGGGTAGAGGGGGAGAGAGAGAAAGAGAGTCCTAAGTAGGCTCCACACCCAGCACAGACCCCAAGATGGGGCTTGATCTCACAAGCCTGAGATCACAACTGAAGCTGAAATCAAGAGCTGGATGCTTTACTGACTGAGCCACCCAGGCACCCCTGCTCTGTTCTTTTTTGTTGCTAAATACTATTCCATTGTATGGATGGACGTACCACATTTTGTTTACCCATTCATCAGGTGATGGAGTTTGGGGTTGTTTTCACTTTTTGGCTGTTGTGAACAAGAGTGTGAACATTTTTGTATAGGTTGCTGGGTAGGCATATATTTTCAAGTCTCCTACAGTATATCCCTAGAAGTAGGATTGCTAGGGCATATGATAACATTACGTTTCACCTTCTGAGGGCTCCCACGCTGTTTTTGGAAACAGTTACACCTTTTTACATTCCCACCAGCTATGTATCAAGGTTCCAGTTTCTTCACATCCTCACCCACACTTGCTATTGTCTGTGATTTTGATGCGAGCAATCCTAGGAGGGGTGAAGTGATATCTTCTATTTTTTACTTACATTCCACTAAGGGCTAATTATACTGAACATCTTTACATGTGCTTACCAGTCAGATAGCTATCTCTTCTTGGAAGAAATGTCTGCTCAAATCCTTTTCCTATTTTTCAACGGAGTTATTTGTGTTATAATAGTGTTGCTAGTATATATTCCTGATATAAATCCCTTAGCATATATATTATTTGGAAATAGTTATTCCCATCCTGTAGGCTGTCTTTGTACTTTTTAATGGTGTCCTTTGATGCACAAAAGTATTTAATTTTGATAAAGTCAAATTTATCTACCTTTTCTTTTGTCATTTGTGCTTGTGGTGTGTATCTAAGGAGGTTTTTTGCCAAGGTAACAAGGACTTACACCTATGTTTTCTTCTGAGAGTTTTGTTTTAATCTTTATATTTAGGTGGTTGAAGTCCTAATCATACCGAATGTGACTATTTTTGAAGATAGGGTCTTGAAAGAGATAATTAAATTAAAATGATGTCCTTAGGGCGCATCTGGCTGGCTCAGTTAGAGAAGCATGTGACTCTTAATCTCGGGTTTGTGAGTTTGAGTCCCACATTGGGTGTAGAGATTACTGATAAGTAAGTAAGTAAATAAATAATTTAAGAAATATGGTCATTAGGGTGGGCTCTACTTTACTATGACTGTGGTATCCTTAGTTCAGACACTCACACTGCAGAGTAGCTGCCTATTCTTTTTTTAAGATTATTTATTTATTTTAGAGAGATTGAAAAGAGAGAGAGAGAAGGGGCTGAGCAGAGAGCCTGATGCAGGGCTTGATCAGGGCCTGAGCCAAAACCAAGAGTCGGACACATAACCTACTGAGCCACCCAGGCACCCCTGGCTGCTTATTTTTTAAAATCCATTTTATTTGCGATATAGTCACAGTCACTTCTTTGTGTGTGTGTGTGTGTGTGTGTGTGTGTGTGTGTGTGTGTGTGTATATATATATATATATAGAGAGAGAGAGAGAGAGAGGCTTTTGTGCTTCAATAGCAGAGTTGAATATTAGACCTGCAAACCCCAAATATTTGCTATCTGATGCTTTAGAAAAAAATGTGCTGACCCCTGCTTTAGGAAATACTTCGGATGGGCTTATGTGCATATTATTCTTTGAGTTCTTGGATTTTAAAAAGAGGATTTTTTTTTCTATAGAGTTTAATGCCTGAAAAGCAGCATGGATGGGTGGGTACAAAATCCTTAGCTTGCATCTTCTTTGCTCAAGTTTTTCAAAAATGCTGCATCACTATTGCCTTGCTTTGCTCTTGAGAAGTCTGATGCCAGATATTTTCTTTCCCAGATTCCATAACAAACTATTTAGCTTGAAAAGTAATGGCTTAAAGTGAGAACTATTTTGGATATAATTTCACAATCTTTAGGGCCAGGAATTTGGGTGGGGTTTGGCTGGATTTTTCTTCTGTTCTACATAGCTTTGACTGGGGTCACTGTGTGGTACCCCAGCTGATGGCTGATCTGATATAGAGTGTTCGTGATGACTTCACTCACATCAGCTAGAGTCAGCAAGTCTCTCTCCCTCTCTATGCCATCTCAGAGTCTCTCCACAGGGAGTTAGATTTTTAAAAAATATTTATTTATTTTAGAGAGAGAGAGACAGCAGGAGTGGGAGGAGGAGAGGAAGAAGGAGAGAGAATCTCTTCATGCTGGAGTCCAAGAAGACTCCCCCTCTGAGCACAGAGCTGGAACAAGGCTCCATCCCAGGACCCTGAGATCATAACCTGAGCCGAAACCAAGAGTCAGATGCTTAACCAACTGTGCCACCCAGGTACCCAGGGGAGTTAGATATTTCATATTGTGCCTCAGGGCTTCAAGAGCAAGTGTGCTCAAAGACCCAGTGGATTCTTCAAGACTTCTTATGACCTAGGCTTAGAAGTCCTGTATACTGGGGATCCCTGGGTGGCTCAGCAGTTTAGTGCCTGCCTTTGGCCCAGAGCGAGATCCTGGAGTCCCAGGATTGAGTCCCACGTTCAGCTTCCTGCATGGAGCCTGCTTCTTTCTCCTTCTGCCTCTCTCTCTCTGTCTCTCATGAATAAATAAATAAAATCTTAAAAAAAAAAAGTCCTGTATACATCACACATTCTGTTGGTCAAGCAATTCTCTTGGGCCAGCCTGGATCAAAAGAAGGGACACAGAATTTGCAGACATCTTTAATGTACTGCAGCCTTAGTACATTAAGTAATTTGAACTTTTTGCATGGTGGCTTTGAAAACTATTATTTTTGTCTAATAGTTTTAAGAGGCTAGCTCTTAGAATCAATCACTCTGATGGTTTTCCCCAAGTACAAGGGGCACTCTCATTATGTAGGTCTACATTTTTTTATTTCAAGAAAATTTCATTATTTGTGGAACTTCAGCTATACCTACGTTAGACATTCTTTGCTTGTACGCAAATGACATTCCAAACGGAGAGAGAAATAAGCACAAAGGTCTGCAGGCAAGGGAAAGGAGGAACATTCCAGGAGTTTGGATAGGATTTGTTTAGGAAGTGACAGAGAGGAAGTGGGGGAGATAGACAAAGGATAGATGAATGGATGGTTTTGCGTGCCATGCTGAGCAGTGACATATGCAGGCAGCATATTCTGGGAAGTGTTTTCTGACATGCAGTATAGAATATGGAATGAAAGGAACAAGACCACAGGAGAGGGACAGGATCAAAGCTATTACGTTAGTCTAGGTGAGAGGCTTAGCCATGAGGGACAGATTCTAGAGTTCTTAATGAGGAGAATCAACACGATTGTTGAGTGTGGTGGGGATGGGAAGGGAGGAATCCAGGATGACTCTCAGGTTTCTGAACTGGGCAACTGAGTGGACAGTAACGCAGAACAGTTTTAGACACATAGGGCTTGGGGTGGCTGGAGGACATCTAGGGGAAGAGGTCCAGAAGGTGTTTGTCTGTGGAACACAGATGAGTGGTCTGAGCCAGTAATGCATTTGAGAGTTGCTGGTATATGTGACGGATGAAGACAAGGAGGGGGTGGAATGGCTTCAGGAGATTGTGTAGGGTGAACCGAACACTGAGAACAGAACTTGGGAGACTCAGGAGTGGTCAGCAGGGTGAGGAGGTGAGTCATGTCATGAAGGCCAAGGGAGTTTCCACAAGAGTGGAGTGCTTTGTGTCGCCAAGTGCCACCAAGAGCCCAGTGATATGAGGACTCAGATACAGCCTGTGACATTTGGGATTCAGCAAGCCCTTAACGATGGATTGGTGCAGGGATGTGGTGGGGACAGAAGTTACATTGCGTGGGTTGACGAGGGAGAAGCTGCTGAGTTGGCAGAGATGAGTGCAAACTACTTTCAAGACATTTGTGAAGGGAAATAGAGAAAGGGAGCAAGCAGTAACTAGAACACAATGCAGAGGGACTGAGGGGTTTCTTGTTCTGAGGACAGGAAAAGCCTGACTATGGCAGATGGTGATGGAAAAGGTAAGAGGGTTTGATAATTTTGAGAGCTCGAGGTGGGGGGCCACGATTGAAATATGTCTGAAAGGAGTTTTCTGAGGATGTGGGAGGTAATGAGGTATGTATGATGCTCATGGAAGTGAACTTAATTCCCAGAATGGTTTATTATAGTCCAGCTCTGGTACTGAAATTACCTTGGTTTCAATCAATACGGCAAATATAGCAAACAATATCGACATATTTATTTTACATCATTTACACATCTTTTCTCCAAAGGGTAGGATCAATGTTTTACCCTTTCAAAGCCTCCCACATAGTTGGTGCTCAGTAAGTGGTAAATGAATAAACAAGATGTCTCTTGCCTGTATTCTGAGTATCTCAGCATATTCAGAACACAGTCAAGACCCTGCACACAAGTGAAAAAGCTTGAAAAAGCTTGCATGCTTAGAAGCACGCAAGAGTCCTAAAATCCATGTGTCAAAGTTGATGTCCTTTCCTTGAGGAACCTGTTTACCCTCACTTATTTCCTTCACCCTGGGAGTTTAAAAATAGGAAAATGAGAGGAGGAGGAAGAGGATGTTCTAAAGGCAGGCAGGCAGGCAGACAGCAGCAGGAGGTGGCACGATCTGCCTTACCATAAGGTGCCAAAAAGCAGTGAAAACCCAGGCGCAAAGCATCCCGGCTTGGGGGCTCTTTGCTTAGGGACTTAACATCCCGCACTCACAGAGCAATTACCCTTAAAGGACACTGCTGATTTGAGCCGTAAGCAACTGTGAGAAAAATGATCCTCTGAACTATCGAGAAAAAGCTTAGCTGTTCTTATTTCGAATCATCTCCTACATTTCACACACTTTGGAAAGCATTCTGTCAAAAATGAATAACATTAAAACAAAAAAGCTGATGTCGAGATGGTAAATCTGGGTCCGGCTCAGCTCCCTCGCCCGAGCTGTTTACCTAGCCTTCCTTGGACGCCCTTCTTTTTTTTTTTTTTTTCCTCCTCGGACGTGTTTCTTTCTCTTCCTTCCAGTCGGGACACAAATGCCACCTATTCCAGGAACCCCCTCCACTTGGTCCAAGCGGAAGTAATCTCTTCCTCCTCTGCCCTGCCACAGCATCTCCTTGCGGGCTTGGCTTTGCCTGGGTCACCAGCCCCGCTTGTTTACACGGCTGCTTTCGTACGAAATCATGCGCACCTCGAGACCAGGGGCCGTGACCGCGACGGCGAACCTGCGCGGCACCTGGGAGCGAGCAGAGCGCGGAGCCGGCGCTCACCAGACGCTCGCGGGGCTGAACTTCATTTGGGAAGATCCCTCAGGGCAAGACCTCCTGCCGGAGGCGCGGATGAATGATTCATGGGGCGGTTCTTTGCATTCTTCACCTCCGAGTCACGGCGCGCAGAGTGTCCAGCCGCCCCGGCACATACCTGTGGAATCGAAACGCACCTCCGCCGCCAGCGCGCGGGGCCAGCCGGAAGGGGGCGGGTTTCACCCCTCCGCGTCCGCCAGTCGGGGGGAGGGGAGGGAGGGGGGAGCCGGGTCCCGCTCGGCCGCAGGGGGCGGGGCTCGGAGGGAGCTCGGCCCGCTCGCCCGCCCCCTCCTCTGCGAGGCGGAAGCCCCGCCCCCGGCCGCGCGCTCGCACGGGCGGCGCGCGCCCGCCCCGCGCCCCGCCCCCGAGCCCCCGAGCCCCCGAGCCCCCGCGCCCCCCGCTCCCGCGTCTCCGCCCCCGCGTCTCCGCCCCCGCGCCCCCGCGCCCCGCGCCCCCGCGCCTCGCGCCCCCGCGCCCCCGCGCCCTCGCGCCCTCGCGCCGGGGGCGGGCTCGCTGCGCGTGCCGGGCGGGGAGACGGCGCGAGCCGGGCGCCTGAGAACGTCCGCCGCGGGGGCGGCTCCGGGGCCTGAGCGGGCTCCGCCGCCACCTCGGCCGCCGGGCCCGGGCCGCAGGAGGCGCAGGAGGCTGCGGCCGCCCGAGACCTTCGCGGCGTCCCCAGCTCCGGCCGGGAAGTGAGTGCGGCGGGGGCTCGCGGCGGCCGCGGGCTGCGGGAGGGCGGCGGGGTGGGCTGGAGCCTCGCGCCCGCGAGGAGCGGGAAGGAGCCTCCGGGCGGCGGGGGACGGACGGGGCTCGGGGAGCCGGGGCCGCTGCACCGCGAGCGCAGAGTCCGGGGCCGGCGCGGCTGGGCTCGGAGCCCCGGGCCGGGGAGGAGTCCCCGGGGTCCCCGGGGTCCCGAGCGCACCGTGGCCGCGGGGCGCGGGGCCGGGCTGCGGGCGCCGGGCTGATGCTGCTGGAGGAGGAGGCTGTGTTAGGTGCTGTGAGGGGCGAAGGAGGCAGGTCCTGGCAGAGGGCAGGTGAGGCAGTTAGGCCCTGGCAGCGGGAAGGGACTCTATCCCAGCTCGCCCCCAAGCACTGCTTGCGGAGGCGCCTAACCGTGCTGAACCCGTGCACCGAGGTCACCCTCGAAGAGAAGGTGTCCTGCGAGCAGGCGGGGTGGAGGTAACAGATGCCTGCTGTTGAATTCCTGTGCCAGGCCTTGGGATTAGGAAGACCTTCCAGCGCTCCTGGCCAACGTTTATCGATTAGCTGCCTGGGGTAGAGAACCGTGGTCAGCAGCTGGGGCGACGAAATAGTGTAAAACAGCCGTAATCTGCCGCGTAGGTAGGTGCTGACAGTTTGGTAGCGAAGGTGTGTGCATGTAGAATACAAAGTAGCATTGAATTTCGTCTCACACTTTATTCACTTTAGGTCTTTTTTTGGGTCTTTTCCCAGTGTTGGGAAATTGGAGCTATAAATTGCTTGGTTTGGAGATAGAGCCGAAGAGTCAGAGGAGCTTGTGGGGGAAATTTGAGAGACTTTGAAGGCAGTTCTGCCCAACATTTAAAGGGGGGAGAAGGGAAGAAGAAATTTGGAAAGAGAAAAGTTACCTTCCTTCCCTCCTAAAAATAAAAAAAAAAAGTTTTTTTATTGGAGTTCAGTTCTCCTAAAATTAAGCTCCATGACTATAGCTGCTAAATCCTCAATGACAAAAACAGTGCCTGGACCACAGCAGTCAGGTAAAAATATTTATTGCGTGAACAAGGCTTTGCTGTGTTTTACACGGAGCAGTATTAAATACTTCGATGTTAAGAATGGCTGATGGGCTTCCCGAGATTCTTATTCTTTTCTTTTTCTTTTTCTTTTCTTTTCTTTTCCTCCTTTTTTCTTTTCCCCTTTCTCTCTTCCTCTTCTTCTTCTTCTTTTTTTTTTCTTTTTTAATATTTTGGTCACATAAGGTAACCCAGGTTTCTAGGTCTGGGTATTTATTTTTTATTTTTATTTATTTTAATTTTAATTTTTATTTCTTTTTAATTTTTTTTATTGAAGTTCAGTTTGCCAACATATAGCATAACACCCAGTGCTCATCCCATCAAGTGCCCCCCTCAGTGCCCATCACCTAGTCGCCACATCTCCTCACCCACCTCCCCTTCCACTACCCCTTGTTCTTTTCCCAGAGTTAGGGGTCTCTCATGTTCTGTCACCCTCTCTGATACTTCCCACTTGTTTTCTCACCTTTCCCCTTTAATCCCTTTCACTATTTTTTATATTCCCCAAATGAATGAGACATATAATGTTTGTCCTTCTCTGACTGACTTACTTCACTCAGCATAATACCCTCCAGCTCCATCCACGTTGAAGCAAATGGTGGGTATTTGTCGTTTTTGATGGCTGAGTAATATTCCAGTTATATATTAGGTCTGGGGATTTAAAGCAGTGGCTGAGGAGTGGTGATTTCTTGTGGCCACCCTGCCACTTTCACATCTTTATTCCATGTTGGCCAGCAGGAGCTTAGTCCTTGGGTCATTCATTCCTTCTAGTCATCCAATTCTGGCCCTCCTCTTTTCTGTCACTTGAGGAAGAAGAGCACTTTTGTCTAGGGAACATTTTTTACACTTTTATCCTGGTTTTTGGATCTAAGAGAATGTGCCCCTGCTCTTCTGTGAGGACTGCAGTTCTACTTATTCTCTGCCGCAGTTGGATTTCTGGGCTCTCCAGCTCCCAGCTGTTGTTTCAGTGCCCGGGGTTGCAGTGCCTGTTGGGTTACTTTGTCTGCCAAACTAAAACTTGACCTTTTATGAGTTCTGTGAGGATTTTTATCATACATAAGTGGAATTACCTTTGGAGAGGGTTATATAGTTAAAGTTGTGCTGGCGGGGTTTTTGAGCGTCCACTATGCATGGGAGACAAACTTTCTACTTAGAAAATTAGACTTAGAACCAACAGAATGCCAAGTTGCCTTTTATTTTATGGCTTTAATAAAAATCTTCTAGGGCCTTTGCTTGCACGTATAAAAAATAAGCGTAATACCAATCCAAACTTGGTCTTGTGCTGAAAGCCTTGAAGAACTAGGTTCATTTCTTTTTAGTTTTAGGACTGTGCACTTCAGAATGCAACCAGCAGGAGTCCATCAGTTCTTGTTTCGGGGTACCCTAGCCTGTAATTTTGGGTGCCTTAGTCCAGGTCCTCCCAGTGATGTGGTATTTTATCAGTATATTTATGTTTCTTTTAAAATCAGTTTTATGGATGTGTAGTTGACATATAATAAAATGCACAAATATCTGTGTACAGTTGGGTGTGTTCTGAAAAATGTATATACTTTGTAACCACTACCCCAATCAGGATATAGATATTTACATCATCCCAGAAAATGCCCTCATGCTGGTTTATAGTCCACCCTCTCTCATTTTATTTACTTCTAGTTACACAAGCATCAGGGCTGTGGTGTCTGGTTATGCAGGATGTGTATCACCTGCCTTTAGAGGTGTTCCATTCATAGCGGAATCCCTGTAAATGTACCTCCTGGGCTTGTCTCATGCACAGTCTGTGGGGCTCTGTACTGCAGCTCTGTGAAGGGCTCATGAACACACACTTTCTTATAAAATACTCAAAATACAGACAGACAGAATAAACCTCCCTTAGCCCACTCTCTTTTCTTCTGAAATGGCAGTTACCAGTTTGTTACTATCCTTCCAAATCTTTTTTTTTTTTTTTTTAAGATTTTATTTATTCATGAGAGAGAGGGAGAGGCAGAGACACAGGCAGAGGGAGAAGCAGGGAGCCTGACGTGGGACTTGATCCCGGGTCTCCAGGATCACACCCCGGGCTGAAGGCGGAACTAAACCGCTGAGCTACCGGGGCTGCCCTATCCTTCCAAATCTTTGCATTGTCTTCTATATATAGGTAATATAGAAAAAAAGCTAATTTCTCTCCACTCTTAAATTACTGACATGATACTATACATTGTTACTGTTGCTGTTGTTTCCTAACAAAATCCCTGAGATCTTTCTGTGTTGGAACATTGGTATCTACCTGATTTTTCTTGACTACTACATGAAGTCTTATGTGATATGTGTGTTGTACTGTTGTTTATTTAATCGTCTCCTCATTAAAGGCCATTTAAGCTCTTTGCTGTTTCGGACACTGCTGCAGTGAATGAAAGAAGTAGAATTGCAAAGAGGATGCACATTTTAAATTTTAATTCAGGGGGATTTAACCATGGAACTTGTGGATCTGGTTCATTTTTTTTAAACTACTAGGTAATGTGCAATTGTAGACTTAAATCACCTTTTTCATTCTTCATTCACTGAGGGACAGACAGTTGTGTTACTTTGGATACTAAATCTTTGTTGGATCTATGTGTTGCAAATGCATCTTGCTAGTCTGAGGCTTGCCTTTCCCCTTGGTTGGCAGTGTCTTTGTTTGTATGCAAGTTTAAAATTTTAATGTTATATTTATGAAAAAATTTCCCTTAAATTAGAAAGAAAAGGTTGTGTATGTCTTTTTTTTTTTTTTAAGATTTATTTATTTGAGAGAGAGAGAGAGAGTGAGCATGAGCAGGGGGAAGGGCAAAGGGAGAGGGACAAGCAGGCTCCCTGCTGAGTGGGGAGCCCAATGTTGGGCTCAGTCCCAGAACCCTGAGATCATGACCTGAGCTGAAGTCAGACTGACTGAGCCACCCAGGCACCCCTGTATGTGTCTGGTTTAAGTAAATTTTTTCTACCCCAGGATGCGAATTATATATTTCTGTATTTTCATCTAAAATTTAAAAAGGGGCCTGACATGCTCTCAGAAGAGCATGTGGGGTTGTGATCTGGGGTTGTGAATTCGAGCCTCACATTGGGTGTAGAGATGACTTAAATAAGTAAAACTTAAAAAAAAAAAAACCTAAATTAAAAAGTTTTGCTTTCCATGTGGAATTTCTCTGTGGTAGAAGGAAGAGAGCCTTTTTTCCCTCCAATTTGGATATCTAGTTTTTCTGCTTTTTTAAAATTGTAAAATATACATGGCATACAATTTACCAAGTATACATTTGTGGCATGAGGTACATTCACATGGTTGTGTAACCATTAACCATTGTCCATCTCTAGAACTTTTTCATTTTCCCCACCGGAAACTCGGTACCCACCAAACACCTCCCTTCAGCCCCTGGCAACCACCATTCTACTATCTCTATGACTTTGACTACTCCAGAGACCTCAAGTAAGTGGAATAACATAATATTTGTCCTTTTGCCTGGCTTATTTCATGTAGCATAGTGTCTTAGGAGTTCATTTATATTGTAGCATGTATCAGGATTTCCTTCCTTTTTAAGGTGAAATACTCTTCCATTGTATGTACATACACATTTGTTTATTCATCCATCAGTGGACATTTGGATTGTTTCTACCTTTTGGCTATTGTAAATAATGCTGTTATGAACATGGGTGTTCAAATATTTGTTCAGGTCCCTATTTCAAGCTTTTTTTGTGTATATACCCAGAAGTGGAACTGTCTGTGATATTTTTAAAAAATTATATACATAACTGAATATGACCAAAATGGGTAGATGGTAGAGTATATGTCCCTTCTCTGTATATGATTTCTCCTGTTATTAATATCTTGTTTTAGTGTGGTACGTGTGTTATAACTGATGAATCAATGTTGATAAGTTATTATTAATTTAAGCTCATAGTATATATTAGGCTTCTCATTGTGTCCTTTGTGTTTTTGACAAATGCAAAATGTCATGCATCATTAATGTCAGTACATGAATTTCGTGTAATGTCATTGCACTATCATCAGAATAATTTTATTGCTCTAAAAATCCCGAGTTCCATCTATTCATTCCTTCTTCCCTCCTCCTGAGCTCCTGATAACTACTGATTATTTTACTGTGTCTATAGTTTTGCCTTTTTGAGAATATCATGCAATTAGAAATCATACAGTAAGTATTGTGGTCTTTCAGACTGTTCTCTTTCACATAGCAATGTGCATGTAAGTTTCCGCTATGTCTTTTCTTGTCTCTATAGCTCCTTGCTTTTCTTTCTCTTTCTCTTTCATTGAAATTCTAGCCAACATACAGCTCAATGTTGGTTTCAGGACTATAGTTTAGTGGTCCATCACTTACATACAACACCTAGTGTTCCTCATGACAGGTGCTGTTTTTAATACCCATCACCCCTCTTTCCCATCCCCGACCCACCTTTCTCCATTAACCCTCAGTTTGTTCTCTGTGATCAAGAGTATCTCATGATTAAAAAAAAAAAAAGTATCTCATGATTTGTTTCCTTTTCTCTCTTTTTTCCCCTTTCAGTATGTTCATCAATTTTGTTTTTTAAATTCCACATGAATGAAATCATATGGTACTTGTCTTTCTCTGACTTATTTTGCTTATTGTGTTACACTGTAGCTGCATCTGTGTTATTGCAAACAGCAAGATTTCATTCTTTTTGATGGCTGAGTAGTATTCTATTGTATATATGTACCATATCTTCTTTATCCATTCATCAGTTTTTGGGCATTTGGGCTCTTTCCACAGTTTGGCTATTGTTGATAATGTTGCTGTAAACATTGAGGAAACTTATTTTTTTTTTATCGTTAAATAACATTCCATTGTATGAAAGTACCAGTTTGTTTATCCATTCACCTATTGAAGGACATCTTGTTTACTTCCAGTTTGGGGCAATTATGAGTAAAATGCCTAAATATTTATGTTCAGGTTTTTGTTTGGACACAGGTTTTCATATCTTTCCAGTAAATACATAGGAGCATTTTTGCTGGATCTCATGGTAAGAGTGTTTAGCTTTAAAAGAAACTGCCTAAGTGCCTTCTGAATGTGGCTGTACAATTTTGCATTCCCAATAATTAAAAAAAATTTATATCCTAGCACCCTAAATGTACTTAAAAAATAAGCCTTTGTCAGACTGTTCTCTAAAATTAAACTTCATCTGGAATGAATTCATATTCTAATTGTTGCTTTTGTTGGCTATCTTTCTTAGCATTATATTTCTTTATGTCTTTTGAAGTTTTGATTTATAGACTCATTGAGTATGAGTGCTTTTTATTCTGTTTTCCTTATTTCTGTGCTCACCCTTCTCTGTGTGGTGATATTTCAGGTGCTCCCATTGACTTTTTGAACCATAGTCAAGAAATCAGGTATAATAATGATGGGTCGGGGGTCCTACCCTTTGAGATAATTGGGGCTATTTTAGATCCATTCACAGAATATGGGAATGTCTTGGTTCAGTTCCTGGTCACGAGGATGTTTTTATCTTCCCATTTTTCTAGGCCTAGAGCATTATATAAACTGTATCTCTAGGCAGAGACTGGCAGCAGTATTTTGTAGCTTCCTTTCAGCTCCAGGCCTCATCCTTGGCTTTAAGCAGTGAGGCTGGCTCAGATGTTTCTCCTCCTTTACTTTGTGTCACTGTTGCCCTTGAAGAAGGTATATACCTGCTTCTGGGCTCGGGGTCCAGCAAGCCTGTAGTTTCAGTCCTGCTTATAGTTTTGTGTATCTGTTTGGTTTCTGATCCAAATGGAATTTTACCTTGTTTTTGAGCCTGCTTAAATCATTAACAATTTTTTATTTTTAAATTATCTCTATACCCAACGTGGGGCTGAAACTAAAAACCCTGAGGTCAAGGGTTACATGCACTACTGACCGAGCCAGAGAGGTGCCCCATGTCATTTAAAAATATATTTAAAAATAGTTTATCTATTGATGTGTATTTGGAATAGAGGGGATGCACTAAAGTGTTTACTTACCAGGCTACTTTGATTAGAAGACCTAATTGACCAGGTGTCTTTCTAATCTTCATACCACTTACTTTGTTTGCATAATTGCAATGCCTAGACTCTCCAATACAAATGTTGAATAGCAGTGATGATAATGGGCATTTTTATCTTTTTCCTAAATGAGAATGCTTCAAGTGTTTCACTATTAAATATGATACTTACTGAAGGTTTCTTTTTTTTTTTAATTTTTATTTATTTATGATAGTCACACAGAGAGAGAGAGAGAGAGGCAGAGACACAGGTGGAGGGAGAAGCAGGCTCCATGCACCGGGAGCCCGACGTGGGATTCGATCCCGGGTCTCCAGGATCGCGCCCTGGGCCAAAGGCAGGCGCCAAACCGCTGCGCCACCCAGGGATCCCCTTACTGAAGGTTTCTGATAGATTTTTTTTGTCACTTTACAGAGGTTTTCATCTGTTCTTGGTTTGTATTTTCTTTTTTTTTTTAAAGATTTATTTATCTATTCATGAGAGACACAGACTGAGAGAGAGAGGGGCAGAGACATAGGCAGAGGGAGAAGCAGGCTCCCCGCAGGGAGCCCGATGTGGGACTCGATATCGATCTCGGATCCTGGGATCACAACCTAAGCCAAAGGCAGATGCTCAACCGCTGAGCCACCCAGGCGTCCCTGTATTTTCTTTTTAAAGTTTTATTTATTAAGTAATCTCTACATCCCATGTGGGGCTTGAACTCACAATCCCGAGATCAAGAGTTGTATGCTCCTCTGACTGAGTCAGCCAGGCATCCTGGTTTGTGTTTTTATTGAATGTTAAATTTTATCAGGGTTTTTTTTTTTTTTTTTTGCATTTGTTGAAATTATCATTGTCTTCTCTTTAATATGTTAAGAGTAGGACAGACAACTTTCTGAGTTGTAGATAACTGAGAAAAACATATATTGGTTATGATTTACTTAATGCATTTTTTAAAAAAGATTTTATTCATTCATGAGAGACACACACACACAGAGAGAGAGAGAGAGAGAGAGGGAGGCAGAGACACAGGCAGAGGGAGAAGCAGGCTCCATGCAGGGAGCCTGACATGGGACTCGATCCTGGGTCTCCAGGTTCACGCCCCGGACTGAAGGTGGCGCTAAACTGCTGAGCCACCCGGGCTGCCCTGATAATGCACTTTTTAACAAAAAATGAATCTTTAGAAAAACTCATTTTGATCTTGAATTTTTATGTATTAACAACATTATAAATAAGCTAATACAGGACTAAAATGCTCTAATAACCAGGTCTGGGGACACCTGAGTGGTTCAGTGTGGTTGAGTGATTGCCTTTGGCTCAAGTTGTGATCCCATGGTCCTGGGATCGAGTCTGCATCAGGGGAGCTTGCTTCTCCCTCTGCCTATGTTTCTGCCTCTCTCTCTCTCTCTCTCTCTCTCTGTCTTTCATGAATAAATAAATAAAATCTTAAAAAAAATCAGGTCTGGGCTAAATATTCTTGTAATTAAGCCTCACTATAATGAAATAGTGCTCAGTTAAAATTTTTTTTGGTAACTTCTGGGACTCTACAAAGACTTTTTCAGTGCCTAACCATTTGAACTTCTTCCTGGCTTCTTTTTGTAGACTTTTTACTCCCTCCTTTTAACTTCTCTCTCTGCCTGTTGTCTCTTCTTGCCAGAGAGAGACTTTCTTCCACAAGTAATAATATTATTTATTATGAGGCTATAGTATATCAAGTGCTTTTTCATAGATAAGGGCTATTTTTTAATCTTTATAATTTTGGAAGCTAGGTATGGTATCTCCAGTATATGGATGGAGCTCAGAAAGGTTAAAACTTCTTCAGGGCCACACAACTAATCAGGGATCCGTATAATATTTGAACCCCGGGGCAAACTTCAAAGCCCTTGTCCTTTCTACATGCTGTCTTTAAACAAGACTATTGTTCTAGTTCAACTTGAGTTTTGTGTTTTGGTTTACTCACGTGATTCCTGAGTGGTCCCGACAGAACCACTCTGTGTCTCCAATATGATTTCACTTTTTTTTTTTAAGGTTTTATTTATTTATTCATGAGAGACACTCAGAGAGAGGCAGAGACATAGGCAGAGGGAGAAGCAGGCTCCATGCAGGGAGCCTGATGTGGGACTCAATCCCAGGACTCTGGGATCATGACCTGGGCCAAAGGCAGACGCTCCACCACGGAGCCACCCAGGTGCCCCTCCAATATGATTTCTTTAAGAGACTTTTTCCTTAGGTACTTTATTGCTTTTTCCCCAGTCTGATGTTTTACATCTTCTTGAGAAATTTCTTAAAATTATGCAGTCTTTCTTGAATATGGAATGAATAGTGTCATGGTTATGCCTGTGGGCTCTGGAGTAAAGTATTTTGGTTGGACCTTGAGTTTATTTTCTTTTAATTTTGTGAACATTGTGAAACATTGACTTTCTGAAAGATAGGGAGAATAAAACTAGTGAGTACCTGTATACATACCTCTCAAGAAGGTAGGCTCCTTTTAGGGTTGAACACTCATGTAACTCTTTGCCAATTGTATTCTCTTCCCCTTTCAAGGGGACTACTTTTCTGAACTTGATACTTTTCATTCCTGTACATACTTTCATTACATATGTAAATAGCCCTAAAATGTATATTCTTTTGCATTTAAAAAACTTTATATTAACAATATTAATTATTTCTTTTTGTAACTTATCTTTTTTTTTCCTTCTCAATATCGTGAGACTCATCTATATGGATACATGTAGCTGTAGTGCTTTCATCTTGGCAGAATAGGACTGTATTTTTTGACTGTGTCACAATATACTTTTATATTTTCCTGTAGATTGGCAATTCATTTGTTCTGGATTTTTTTTTTTTTTTTTTGCTATTACAAATAACACTGCTATGAATATTCTTGTCAGATTTCCTTGTGCACATACATGTCTTTTAGAGTACCTGGGGGTAAAAAACGCTGGCTTGTGTACCATGCACATCTTCAACTTTAGTGGGTATTACTAAATTTCTCTCTGAAGTGGTTTTACCAGTTCACATGTGCATCAGTGGTGTGTGGCTTCTATTGCTTCCCTGCTTTGTCAACCCTTAGTGTTATTAGAGTTTATAATTTTTGCAAATCTGATGGATGAATAATATAATCTTATTTTTTTATTATTTTGGTTTTCAATATATATTTTACTGATTATTGGTGAGATTGAAGATTGTTTGATGTTTTTATTGGCTCTTTAGATTTCCTATTCTGTGATTTGCTTGTTTTCATCATTTACCTTTTTTTCTGTTGTATTAGCTTTTTCATACTGGTTTTTAATTCTTACTACCTTTTATACTAACATAGAAAGGTAGTATAACAGACCAAGAGTTATGGGTTCTGGGTTTCTATTTCCATTTCTTTATTGTGAAGTATAACTGTAACTGGGGACAAGACATTTATTTGGATGCTCAAGATTTGAGGTCTGGATTAGGTCATTTCTAAGCCCTCCCATTCTGATTCTCCATTGCTTTGCTTTGGCTTTTGTAGCTCATAAGAATTACTACAAATGTGTTAACTGAAATTAAGGATCTGAGAACTTAGAAAAGGAATTTTTAACATCATGGATTTGGATGTGAAGGCTGCACACTGCTATTTATTTATTTATTTTTGTAGATTTTTTTTAAGCTTTTTTTTTTTTTTTAAGATTTGTTTATTTGAGGTGGCAGGAGGGGCAGAGGGAGAGAGAATCTTAAGCAGACCCTCTCTGCCCCCAGCAGGGAGCTCTAGACCGGGCTGGATCTCAGAGGAAACCAAGTCAGCAGAGCTTAACCGACTGGGCCACCCAGGTACCCGAAAAGAGGTTTTCAAAAATACAACTTCATGTAGCAGTTCTGATGAATATCTTTTACTTCACGTAAATGTCTACTTTTAGTAGCAATCTCAAAAGAAAATCCTATTTTTAGGAGTATGTTTAATTGAAAAAGCTCATTTTTTCCCACTTTCGTCTATGCAGTTGTTTTGACCAAAGGTAAGCCTCCACCAAGTACCTCATACTTAAGCACAGTTTGTAGCTTTTTTTGAAACTTTCATCCAAAATACACTTTATATCTTCTGTGGCCTAGGAAACACCTGTATCTTTCTATTAGGGTAATGGAAAGGAAACACTATGCCAGAGGCTGGACTATACAGAGTTTGGAGCCCCATATACCCCACTTGCAGACCACCACACTCATGTCTGCTGTTCACTAAGCCTGCTCCAAAAGCTCTAAAGTGAGCACTCTTCAGAGGTTCCAGAATTGGGTCAGGAGGTGGGTGGCTGCCCTGTGAATCCGTGGCTCTGGATCAGACCCACTTCTTGGTGACGTTGAGATGGTCGAGCTGGTCTGCCACGAACCTGTGCGGGGGGAACTTGGACATCCTGGCCGCCTTGATGGCCTCGGAGGCCGCCGCCCTGCACCCCGTCGCGTGGCTGTACTCCTGGTCCGCCGACAGGTAGGATGCGTTCAGCCAGTACTGGTCCTCTGCTTCTATCTCCAGCTGGTGGATCATGTTCTGCTTCGCTTGGAAGGACACAGGCCTGCGACCCCTGGTGCTTCCCGATTCACTGCCAACTGCATCCCCCAACAGACCCCACGGCCTCCCTGTATAGATTTTATTTTTAAGTAACCTTCATACTTAGTATAGGGCTTGAACTTACAACCCCAAGATCAAGAGTTGCATGATTTACCAGCTGAGCCAGATAGGTACCTCTGCACACTGCTATTTAATTGGTTTTATTTTCTTTTCATTAATTCCAGAGTAATTTGAAAAAGTCATTCTTTTTTTTTTTTTTTTTTTTAAATTTTTATTTATTTATGATAGTCACAGAGAGAGAGAGAGAGAGGGAGAGAGAGAGAGGCAGAGACACAGGCAGAGGGAGAAGCAGGCTCCATGCACCGGGAGCCCGACGTGGGATTCGATCCCGGGTCTCCAGGATCACGCCCTGGGCCAAAGGCAGGCGCCAAACCGCTGCGCCACCCAGGGATCCCTGAAAAAGTCATTCTTAATATCTTTCTTTAAAAAAGTCTCTAGGGACAAGCCTAACACTATGAATAACTAACAAAGATATGTTTTCTGAAATATGGCTATGAAAACTAGAGCTTTACATGTCCTTTCAAGAGTGTACCTTTTATTGTTCATATGCTTTTAGTATTTCCCTATTAGGTAAGTAGTTTAGTATCTTTTCTTAGAACTAAAATTCCTTCTTATTAACTAAGCAACCCATAGCAGGTTTTAGGAAAAACTAGGAGGTTTGTCTTTGGTTGAGTGCCTTCCTGCACATGTTTCTTCTTTCAGTGGCTTACTTTCTGTTACATTCTTTCTCTGATTCTTTGGGCACATTACATTTCTTCCTCTTTCCCTCCTTTCACTTTTGTTAAAACCTTTTCTCTATTCCAAATTTAAAGTGTAACAAGTGATTAATAAAGTATTTACTTCCAAGTTTATATCTTTATACTATTATTTTTTAAAGAGTCTATTTTATGTTTTTCAGTAACCTCTACACCCAATGTGGGGCTCAAACTCATGACCCAAAAGTCAGGAGTTGCGTGTTCTTCCAACTGAGTCAGCCAGGCGCCCCAATATTTTTATACATTTAAATCAGAAGAATTGTAAATTAAGAAGGAGGAGTCTTGCCCACAGAATTCTAGTCTATGCGCCATCCAAGAGGGTAGTTATATAATAACATCAATAATGATAATAATAATAGTACCTGACATTTATTAGGCTCTTATTTTGTGCCAGGCATTGTGCTAAATGCTTTACATAATTTATTAATAGTTACCACAGCCCTATGAGGTTATTATGTTAGCTATTCAGAGCTCTTTGTGGTAGTGAAGTACAGTTTTGAATGTTTTGTATTGGAACCTAGAGGACTTTTTCAGATTTCTAAAAAAGAAAATCTTAGGGTTTCACAAACATTACTTTCCCTGGCTTTTCTTTTTTCTTTTCTTTTCTTTTCTTTTCTTTTCTTTTCTTTTCTTTTCTTTTCTTTTCTTTTCTTTTCTTTTCTTTCTTTCTTTCTTTCTTTCTTTCTTTCTTTCTTTCTTTCTTTCTTTCTTTCTTTCTTTCTTCTTTTTTAATATAAAGGAAAAGAGAAAAGAAGTGTTACAGGCAGAATAGTAGGGAATTTTCCTGAAATAGGCAAGGAAGTTCTCTTTCAGGGAAGTGTGACTAGTTACAACTAAGTACTAACTAGTGACAATCTCTCTTATCTCTGACTTCTTAAATGGCATCCAGAGAAAAGCTGATAGGAGTTCTGTTGGGAGACGGTGAATTTGCCCAAGAAGTTTTAATTCATGCATTCTTTGAAGTAACTGAGAGCTGGAAGGGTTAAGACAGTAACAAAAAGATTCAGGGGAGATGAAAGATATTTAACACTTGGGTGTAGTACAGAGACGTTCTGCAAACATTTCTAGAGCCTGCTCTCTTTCCGATAATCTTTTCCTTTAGTCTTTTCTGCTGACAGACTTAGTCCAACTCTGGAGCCTATTGCTTCCCATATAGGACTAACAAGGGGTCTAGATATTTTGTTGCATCTAGATGTTTTGTTTTTGAAGCCTAATCTCCAGGCTTCATTTAATTGTAACATAAAAAAACCTCTATTCATGAACCTGCATTTTTCTTATTCCTGGAGTCCTCATGTTTGCCCTGGAGGGGGCGATGTGGCCCAGCAGAAAGAGAGTAGGTTTTTCTAGTCAAATGGGTTGGTTGCCTAACCCCACAGATTACTAACTTTGTAACCTTAGGCCACATTAACTAACCATGTAGGCTCTAAATTTCCTCATATGATTGCTACCACCCATATTACTCATTTGTTCTTCAAATCTAGCACAGTCCCATTTTCTCATTCTAGGGTGTTGTGTGTGTGTGTTTTAAAGAACAGTGGTTTCTAGAGTGGGAGGTGTGCAAAATGATTCTCCAGATAGGGTATAACAAAATATGGACAATTAACTTTTACTAGTTGACTAATAGGTTGACACTTTACTCTGTCTGTGTATCTGGTGATATACATCGGGTATGGTAAGCTAAGTAACCTGAGAGGGAGATGTTGGGGACACTACAGCGTGGAGGGGCTTGTCGTGAGAGCGTGAGAGCCTCCTTATTTGTTGGCTTACGTTCTGCTTGGACATATTACAGTTCATCTCTGCCTGGATTAGTGGTCTTTTGGATTATATTATCTGATTTCAATTAAATAAACCTTGCTAAAGAGACAAGGGGCTTACGGGATTCCTGTAAAGAAATTACAGGCTGAAGTTTCTGATTTGGCTGAAGATTGAAGTAATGATATGCAAGGACACATGAACAACAAGAAAGAAACAGAGCTGATACTTTTATTTATATTATAAGCTTGTCAGTCTCATGAAAAGTATAAAATAATGATCTAAGTGGATTAAAGAGGAGTCAGTAAAATTATTAAATACTATTTGATATATGGGTTTATATGCACTGTTGAGTATATTGTATCTTAAGATATTTACTAATGATAGTATGAGCCTACTCTTATCAGTTGAGATATTAAAACTAAGCGTTTGGCGTATGAAGACAAACTTACCGAAATTTTTCAGTGATGATTATAGGCATAAGCTAATTAATCTAGTACATTAAAAATTATTAAGCTAGACATTTTTAGAAGATTCTTTAGAGATTTTTTACTTTAGGAGTAAAAGACAAAAAGCCATAAACCTTTGCTCTTCCTGTTTTGATTAAAATGGCTGAAATACCATATGGACAAATCAATAACTTTAGTTTGGTGACAAACTAAAATGCATCTTTTGTTGGGATACTCATAGAAGACATTGCTGAAGATTGAAGTAATAAATACTGTATCACATTTGGAGCTTATGAGAGTTGGTGTACATTTGGATAAAACTACAGAGCTTATGGTATTTTATATACTGTTTCAGTAATAAAATATATGGAGTCCTGTATCCCCAACACCCCCAACCACTAAAGAAAAGATTTACTAGAGAATATACTCTAAATAAATGATTTAATGTTTTATTATGAAATAGGACCTATAGGGCACCTGAGTGGCTCAGTGGTTGAGTGCCTCCCTTCAGCTCAGGGCATGATCCTGGAGTCCCAGGATTGAGTCCCACATTGGGCTCCCCAGAGGGAGCCTGCTTCTCCCTCTGCCTATGTCTCTGCCCCTCTCTCTGTGTCTCTCATGAAGAAATAAATAAAATATTAAAAAAAGAAAGAAATAGGACCTATAAAGAATAATACAGGGTGCCCAGAACCCAATCCAATAAATAAAACAGCTAAGTAGAGTTAGTGTCCCTCTGCAGTCACATCATTCTGCTTCCATCTCCAGAGGTGTTCACTCCTCCGAATTTGGTGATGCATGCTTCATGTGCACTTGGAAATAATTTGTATTTTGCCATTATTGGATGGCATGTTCAATAAATACTAATTAGATCTAGTTGGCTGGTGGTGTGGTTCAGTCCTTCCATGTTCATCTTGAATTTCTACTTGTATTGATCATAGAGAAGTGTTAAAGTCTCCAAGTGGAAATGTGGATTTGTTAATTTCTCCTTTCAGTTCTATCAATTTTTGCTTAGTGTATTCTGAGGCACTATGGTTAGATATGACATTTAGGATTGTTATGTCTTCTCAGGGAATTCTGTATGTTATAGGCCCAGCAATATAATGTTATGTGTACTGTTTTATGTAATTGCTTTTAAAAAAATTATTTAAATTTTTTTTTAAAGATTTATTTACTTAGAGAGAGAGCTTGCACATGAAAGTGCAGGGGCAGGAGGGGCTGAGGGGGAGAGGGGAATGGAGAGGGACAAGCAGATTCCAAGCTGAGGGCAGAGCCAGATTATTCACTCATTATTTATATTAATATCAAGTTGAGGATATTGAATACTATTTAATTTTGTTGCTGAAATTGTTTCAACTTTGACCATTGGGAGCTCTCAGTTGGCCTTTTTTTTTTTTTTTCCCCCAGTTGGCTTCTGTGTCCCTTTGATTCACTCCTGTCAGATGTTTCTTTCCTTCCCAGAACTTACTTTCAAGGTGCTCCGGGGCCCTTATCAGGTATTTCCTGCCTCAGCCATTTCTCCAAGGAGCCCTGGTTTCTTTTATTGGAGAATGATATTCACCAAACTTTGGGCACTAAGTGTGCTCATTGCTATTGGGATATTGTTGTTTCTAGGCCCTCTCAATTGACAGAGCAAGGACGTCTATATGTGTACACTAACCCTTGTATATACACATATCTACAGATGCTTCCATGTGTAACTGTCGGTATCTATATTAAAATAACATGAACTTGTACGGATGTTTCCAATTTGTAATCCTTTACCACATGGATCTTTCTAGGTTCTCATCTTGCTTATCTGTAACCTCATCACTCCACCATCTGCTATCCATTAACTTAAGTGTTCCGTTACAGTACACATGCATACTAATATCAGAATTGTCAACTTATAACCTGTGGGAAACTAGAGTACAATTATATTTTGCTTTGCCTTTAGTCTTACAGACTCCATTTATTTTCAGAGTTGCTTAGGTGACTACTTTTCCCCTCAGCTTCTTCAGGGAGGTTGTGTCATACATTTTGTAATACAGTTTGACTGTTTTGTCACATTCTCCATTTCATCCTGAGATCCTTTGACATTATGAGGATTTTTAAAAAATCTACATACTTTGAGGTTCACTCTGAAATTTCAGTTTTGACAAATGTGTAGTGTCATGGATCCACCATTCCAGTTTCATATGGAAGTTTCACCACCCTAAAAGTTCCCCTATTCATTCCTTTTGGTTTCTCCCCAAACCTCTGGTAACTACTGATCATTTTACCATTTGTATAGTTTAGTTTTTCTAGAAGGACATAAAATTGGAATTATATAGTGTGTAGCCATTTCCAACTTGCTTTTTCACTTAACAATATATATTTAAGCTTCCTCTGTGTCTTTTCATGGCTTGATAGATCATTTATTATTGCTAAACCAGTTGTGAAAGTACCACTGTTTATCTCTTCACACATTACAGGGCTTCTTATGGTTCCTTTCATTATTTGACAATTGTGAATAAAGCTGAGTGTAATCATTTGGGTGCAGGTTTTATGTGAGTATAAGTTTTCAACTCATTGGGTAAATACCTAGTGATGCAGTTGCTGGGTCACATAGCAATAAGATTATGATGAGCTTTGCAGAGGCTGCCAGCTTGTCTTCCAACATGACTGTTTGTGCATTTATCACTTGCAATGGATGAGACTGTTTGGGCATTATCACTTGCAAGAATTGCTCTACATTCTTGTCAGCATTTAGTATTGTCATTAAAAAAAATTTAGCCATTGTAACAGGCATATAGTAATATCTCATTGTGTTTTAATTTGTAATTTCCTAATGACAATGATATTGAACACCTTTTTATGTACTTATATCATTTGTATGTCTTCTTTGGGGAAGTATCTAGATCTTTTGATCATTTTTTTTAATTGGGCTCTTTTCAAAAAAGATTTATTAATTTATTTTTAGAGAAAGAGTGAGAGTGTGAGGGGGAAGGGGTAGAGGGAGAGAAAGAGAGTCTTAAGCAGATTCTGTGCTGACTGTGGAGCCTGACATCAGGACCTGAGCTGAAACCAAGAGTGATGCTTAACTGACTGTGCCACCCAGCACCCCCTCTTTTAAAAGATTTTATTTATTTTGTTGGAGGTGGGGAGGGAGAAGAAGAGAGAGAGGAGGATTCTTACTGTTGAATTTTTTAAAAAAGATTTTTATTTTATTTATTTATTCATGAGAGAGAGAGAGAGAGAGAGAGAGAGAGAGGCAGAGACACAGGCAGAGGGAGAAGCAGACTCCACACAGGGAGCCTGACGTGGGACTTGATCCCGGGACTCCAGGATCATGACCTGAGCTGAAGGCAGCGCTAAACCACTGAGCCACCGGGGCTGCCCTACTGTTGAGTTTTAAAAGTTTTTTTATACTTTGAATATAAGTCCTTAATCAGATGTGTTTTGAAAACATTTCAAATTAGGGCTTGTCTTTTTTATTATCTTAAGAGTTTCTTTCGCATAACAATTAATTTTGATAAGATTCAACTTATCACTTTTGTCTGTCATAGATTTTGCCTTTGAGGTGTTGTATCTTAAAACTCATTCTGTTTGATTTTGGGCTTAGGGCATTAAACAGCCTCTTCTAGGGACTTACTGTTTCAACTGTTTTTTGCTTGAAGAAACTTTACTTACATTCTCATAGCTAGAACTCTGGGTGGTGTTTTTGTTTTTGTTTTTGTTTTTTTACGTTTTGTAGACTAAGGCTGTGCTCTGGGTTATTTTTTATTTTTTTATTTTTTTAATTTATTTTTTTAATTAATTAATTTATTTATTTATGATAGTCACACACAGAGAGAGAGAGAGAGAGAGAGAGAGAGAGAAGCAGAGACATAGGCAGAGGGAGAAACAGGCTCCATGCACCGGGAGCCTGACATGGGATTCGATCCCGGGTCTCCAGGATCGCTCCCTGGGCCAAAGGCAGGCGCCAAACTGCTGCGCCACCCAGGGATCCCTCTGGGTTTTTTTTTTTTTAATTATTAATTTTGCTTCAAAGGTGTTTATTGTTGCATTGTTCAAAGTAGTAGATAATTGGAAATAATTGCCAACAATCAAGGCTTGGATAAGGAATTGTGATAAATTTCTGTTCTACCATTCAAAATTATGTTTTTGAAGAGTGCTCAATGGCATGGAAAGATGTTCATATATATTGTTAAATTTCTCCCCTTAGTTTTATCTAAGTGTAATTGACAAATAAAATTGTATATCTTTAAAGTGTACAATGTGATTTGATACATGTATACCTTGTGAGATGATTACCACAGTTGAGTTAATTAACACAACTATCACTTCACAGTTATCTTTTTTTGTGGTAGTTTAAGATCTATTCTCTTATCAAATTTCAAGTATACAATACAGTACAGTATTACCAACTATACTTACCACAGGGTACATTTGATCCCCAGACCTCATTAATCCAATAACTGAAAGTTTGTACCCTTTGATCACTATCTTCCCATTTCTCCCACCTCCCAGCCCCTGGAAATCACCATTCTACTCTGCTTCTATGGTGAGTTTGACTTTTTTTTTATTACTAGATTCCACATATGAATGAGTTCATGGTATTTGTTTTGCTTTCTCTTAGTTCACTTTGTACCTTAATCTTTTTAGTTGGATGGAGTGAAGCTCCTGAGTAGGATCCCTGAAGATGGAACGTGTTGGCATAAATGCACCTAGTGGATTTTTCTGTATATCCACAGGATGAACTACAGGAAGATGTGGGTGCAGAGTCTGAGATCACAGTGTCATAGAATTGTATTTGTGCATTCATGTGGACAAAGATTTTGGCAGTCGAAATGGGAAAAAAGGGTGGATGCTTGTGATCATGAGGAAGGAAATGACAGGGTTTGAAGCCAGAGCTAGAATATGAAGGGAATGATACAGAGGTGTTGGTTACCTCTTGATCAGGATGCTAACAAAAGGCAAAGTGCCAGGAATGCAAGTGGAAGGAAGTAAAGAAATGTACTTGCATTCATGTTGTAAGTGTTGATTTTCAAGGTTTTATCAGAAGGACAAGGATATACAATCAGGTGTGGCAGTAGAATTAGATATTTGTTGAGTGTGGAAATGTTAAAATCATAATTACAGAGCTTAAGCTATTAGTATCCATAGATCACTGGATGGACTCACCTATCAGTAAGGCCTGGGGGAATCATTTATAGTGATCTTAGTTTGTATGTAGCCTATATTTTATGTAATCTGAATTGTAGGGTTGGTTGCAGTGAAAAGACTTAAGAAGCTGACTAGAAGCTGACTCAAACAGGATTGAGTGCAAGTATTTTGTTTTGGAGATTATCCCAGGAAATACTAGTAGGGAACCGTGAAGATAGGGAAAGGAAGTTTAGCAAATAAAGGATTTGTTTCAAGCAAGTTACTACTGTGAGAAACTGAGCTTATTCCTACTGGGGAACTCTAGGAGCTAATGTAAAACATGTCCTCAGAGCAAGGTGGGTGGAGTATCTATCGGTCATTGGATAGGAATGTTTCCAGAGGGTGGTAATTCTATAGTATTTCAGGCTTGGCAGCAGGGAACTTTCTCTCAGAAGTCAAAGAAAGCCATCAGTATTTTGTTTTTAAGATTTTATTATTTTTTAAGCTGGCTCTATGCCCACCGTGGGGTCTGAAGCCGTGACCCTGATGAGATCAAGACCAGAGTTGAGATCAAGAGTAAGATACTCAACCAACGGAGCCACCCAGGTACCCCTTACAGATTTTATTTTCAAGTAATCTCTCTACCCAATGTGGGGTTCAAACCTGCAATCCTGAGATCCAGAGTCATCTGCTCTACTGACTGACCCAGCCAGGTGCCCCCTGTTTTCTTTTGTTTTTAAAGCAGATTCTGTCAGTCCAGTAGAGACAGAATTGGCAAAGATTAGGAGACATGGGCAGGGAGCCCGCTTTTGCCTCTTTTCTTTATACTATGCCATGTAGTTCTAGCATCTCCATTTTCTATAGGTCATCAATCCCCCTCACACCAAGGCTCAAATGAGTCCATCTAGCTGCACATTAGGACTGGCTCTAGGTGTCCTCTGGAACATTGTGTCCTAGGTCATGGGGGGAGTGCCCCTATACCAACAATTCTCACCAACCTTATACTTGGTGGCCAAGTTCATTCCCAGGTCCCACCAGTGCATTTCATCAGTCCAATAGCTGTTTTGGTAAATCATTCCTTTCTTTTTTTTTTTTTTTTTTTCATTCCTTTCTATCCAAAGTAAGGACCTTTATTCCTATGAGGCCAAGACTTGACCCTCGTTATTAGCTCGGAATCAGTGAAGGAGGTAGGGACAGGTCCTGAGAAGAGGTCAGCATATTTTGAGGAATGGATCTCAGATGAGGCCTTTCGTGGTGTAGGCAGAGGAGACTGCCATCTTGTAGTAAGAGCCAGGAGCCACTTCTTTTGGCTCAGAGGGTTCAGGAGAATCTTGACTGGACTGTGAATTCAGTCTTTTCTTTTCTTTTCTTTTCTTTTCTTTTCTTTTCTTTTTTTCTTTTCTTTTCTTTCTTTCTTTCTTTCTTTCTCTCTCTTCTTTCTTTCTTTCTTTCTTTCTTTCTTCTTTCTTTCTTTCTTTCTTTCTTTCTTTCTTTCTCTTTCTTTCCTTCCTTCCTTCCTTCCTTCCTTCCTTCCTTCCTTCCTTCCTTCCTTCCTTCCTTCCTTCCTTCCAGATTTTATATATTTATTCATGAGAGACATAGAGAGAGGCAGAGACACAGGCAGAGGGAGAAGCAGGATCCATGCAGGGAGCCCGACGCAGGACTCAATCTCAGGACTCCAGGATCATGCCCTGGGCTAAAGGCAGGCGCTAAACCGCTGAGCCACCCAGGCATCCCTGAATTCAGTCTAATAACTTACCAACTTTCATAATCAGAATTTGGGACTGATTTTTAGCACAATCTGCCTTCTAGTTGTAGGGACTGAGAGCTCCTTAAAATGCTGCTGTGAGGTCTTCTGGCTGTCATTATCATGCTTTGAGTTGGTACTTAGATGATTTAGGTCTTGACATTTTCTTTCTTCTGTGTATCAATGCTACTTAACAAAAACTCAACCAATTTAATTATCTTTAAAATTCTTGATGCCCCTATATCTCTCAAATGCTAAAGCTATCACGTAACTTGGTCATCTTTACCTGTATCGCATCCTACCTCCACCACATTGAGAGTCTTAGTAATATTGAGGCAACAGCGTACCAGGGGTTCTCACCAAGCCATTTAATTACCAGCACTGGGAACCTTGTCTGTCATCTGGTTGGTAAGTGATCTACTTACAGAATGTTATATCAGGATCAAATCTGTCTTATTTTGGGTATCCTAGAAGCAAATACTGATGTAAAGATAAGTGCAAGTTTTTTTTTTTGGGGGGGGGGTTTATTTAGGTGATCCTAGGAGATAACCAGTAGAGAAGTAAGACAGAGAAGAGAAAGTAGCTAGTAAAGGTTTTCTTTTCTTTCTTTTTTTTTTTTTTTAAGATTTTATTTATTTATTCATGAGAGACACAGGAGAGAGAGGCAGAGACACAGGCAGAGGGAGAAGCAGGTTCCAGGCAGGGAGCCCGATGTGGGACCAGGATCATGCCCTGGGCTGAAGGCGCCAAACCGCTAAGCCACCAGGGCTGCCCTAGTAAAGGTTTTCTTATCAGACACTGTGGGTAAGCAAACTTAATTTCAATGAGGAACTCTGGAAGCCAGTGGAAAACATTGCCTTTTGTTGGGTAAAGGACCTGCAGTATTTATATATTAACTTCCATCAGTGGGAGAGTTCCTCCAGGGATGTTAATCCCCTCATACTTCTGGACTGTCCTGCAAATATCAAGGCAATCTTCAGAGGCCAGAAAAAGCCCTCAGGCAAAGAAATGTAGATGCTGACAACTGGAAGCTGATCAGGGTGATAGACTAAAGGCAAGATATTAATAGGGTCCTCTGTACTCTTAAGTCAATGAATAAGGTTAATATTGTGCCTACTATTGACAACAAGCTTTTTTTTCCACCTTAGTTTGGTTTTGAGAGTTTAAGTGTACACATATATGTTTTTTTATAACAATCCTATGTTTAACATGTGATTTGCAAATATTTTTTGTCCAATGTGTAACTTGTCTTTTCATTTCTTACCAGTTTCTTATATAGAACAAAGTGTCTAATTTTGTCATTTTTTAATGGCTTATGCTTTTACTGTGATGTACCAGACCATGAAGACTTTCTACTGTTTTCTTCTAAAAGTTTTTTGCTTTTATACTTTACATTTACATTTATCTTCCATTTCAAAATATTTTTTTATATGGTGTGAAGTATAGGTCAAGTTTCATCTTTCTGGCATATAGATAACCAATTTTTCCAACACCAAGTCTGTCCTTTCTTCACTGAATTTCTTTTGCACTTAAAAAAAAAAAAATCAGGGGTGCCTGGGTGGCTCAGCAGTTGAGCACTTGCCCTGGATCAGGGCGTGATCCTCCGTGTTAGGATCGAGTCCCACATCAGGCTCCCTGCCTCGAGCCTGCTTATCCCTCTGCCTGTGTCTCTGCCTCTCTCTCTGTGTCTTTCATGAATAAATAAATAAAATCTTTAAAAAAAAAATCAAATGGCCTTTTCCAGTATTGTACTGTCTTGATGACTGTGGCTTTAGAGTAATTCTTCAAATTGAGTACCATAATCCTGCAACTTTATTTTTCCTTTTCAAAAGTGTCTTTTCGGGCAGCCCAGGTGGCTCAGTGGTTTAGCGCTGCCTTCAGTCCAGGCCTGATCCTGGAGATCTGGGATCGGGTCCCACATTGGGCTCCCTGCATGGAGCCTGCTTCTCCCTCTGCCTGTGTCTCTGCCTGCCCCCCCTCCTCTGTGTGTCTCATGAATAAATAAATAAAATATTTAAAAACAAACAAACAAAAGTGTCTTGTCTATTCCTTTTGCCTATTCATATAAAATTTAGAATTGTCTATATTTACAAAAATTTCTGCTGGAATTTTGAGTAGACTGGGTAGATGGTATGTCTTTCTGTTTGTTTAAGTCTTTTAAAAATTTCATCACTGTTGGGTAGTTCCAGTATATAGATCCTATATATACTTTGTTAGTGTATACCTAAGCATCTCATTTTTATTAGAGATATTGTAAATGCTGTTTCCTAAGTATTCAGTTTCTAATTGTGCGGTGTTAGTAAACAGAACTGTGGTTGACTTTTGTGTTTTGACCTTGTGTCCTGTAACAGTGTTAGACTCACATTTTAGTTTTAGGACCTTTTTTTTGGCTCCTAGAATTTGCAGTTTCTACAAAGATAATCATGCTGTCTGCAAGTAGGGACAATTTTATATCTTCCTTTCCAATCTGTTTTCCTTTTATTTTTTGTTTTATTTCAGTGGCTGAGACATGCTGTATAATGTTTAATAGAAGTGCTAAGAATGGGCATCCTTGTCTTGGTCCCAATCTCAGGGGGAAAGCATATAGTTTTCTACCATTAAGTGTGACCTTAGCTATAAATTTTCTGTAGATGCCCTGTATCAGGTGGAGAAAAGGGTTTTTTTCTAGCTTGTAGAGACTTTATCATCAGGAAGGGACATTGTATTTTGTCAGGTGCTCTGTTTGCATCTGATATAAATGTGGTTTTTTTCCATTGGATCGTTAATATGTTGGATTATATTGATTAATTTTCAAATGTTGAACTGGCCTGGGATAAACTCCCACTGCTTCCGAGGTTTTTATATATTGCTTGATTCAATTTATAATATTTTGTTGAGGATTTTTCTGTCTGTGGTCATGAAAGACATTTGTTTTTGTACTGTCCTTGTCTGTTTTGGATATTAGGATATTAGTGACTTTTCAAAATGAATAGGAAGATGATCTTTTGTATTTTCTTGTAGCAATTATGTGAGATTGGTGTTATTTCTTCTAACACCTTTTCCATTGCCATTCCATTGTTCTTCATTTGTAATATTTTGTAATTATTTTTCCTTTCTGAAGAACTTTCTTTAGCAATTATTTTAGAGCATGTTTACTGGCTACAAATTCTCTTAGTTTTCTTCAATTTCTAAAGGATAATATCCTTTTAATATAAAATTAAAAGCTTTGCTCTACCATCTTCTGACTTCCATAGTTTCTCATGAGAAATCTGCAGTAATTCATATCATGGTTCCTCTCAAACAGGAGTTGGTGGGTTATGTTCTGTCAGTTGACTGCTTGTTTGTTTTCAAAATAAAATTTCAACAAAGCCATACCTACTTGTCTATATATAGTTTGTGGCTGTTTTCATGCTGCAGTGGCAATGGTGAGTAGTTGTGACAGAGACCACATGGTTGGTAAACCTAAAATATTTACTATTTGGCTCTTTAAGAAAAAACTGGCTGATCCCTATCCTATGAGTAAAATGTTCTTTTACTCTGATTTCTTTCAAGAATTTTTCTTTATCTTTCAGCAATTTGATCATGATATAACTATTATCATGAGTTTCTTTGCTCAGTTTCTTGAATTTGTAGGTATGTCTTTCACTGAACTTGGTAAGTTCTCACCTATTATGTCTTCATGAATTGTGTAGCACCACATCACCACATTTCTTTTCTCCCTTTGGGATTCTGAGCACATGATGAATGTTGGATCTTTTGTTTTTGTCCACCAAGTCCCTGAGGTTTTGTTCCTTAAAAAAAAAAAAAAAAAGAAATCTCTCTTTTTTTTTTCTGTTCAGATCGGATAATTTCTGTTTGATCTATCTTAAAGTTTACTGATTCTTTCCTCTGTCATCTCCATTCTACCTTTGAGTCCATCCAGTCAGTCCCCTACCTCCCCTAATGAGTGTATAATTTCAGTTCTAATATTTCCATTTGGTTCATTTCATATCTTTTGTTTCTCTGCTGACACTTAAGATTTCAACTCTTGTTTCAGGAGTGTTTGTGATTGCTAATATGAGCATTTTTATAATCACTGCTTTAAAGTCTCTGTCAAGGGTGCCTTGGTGGCTCAGTGGTTGAGTGTCTGGCTTCCGCTTGGGTTGTGATCCTGGGGTCCTGGGATTGAGTTCCACGTTGGGCTGCCTGTGGGGAGCCTGCTTCTCCCTTTGCCTGTGTCTGTGCCTCTCTGTGTGTCTCTCATGAATAAATAAATAAAATCTTAAAAAAAAAATCTCTGTCAGGTTATTCCACAATCTGTTTCATCAGGTTACTGGCATCTGTCGATTGTCCTTTCCCTTGTGAGTTAAAGATTTTCTTGTTTGCCAAATAATTTTGTATTGTTTCCTTGACATACTGAACATTTTAAGACTTTGGGTCTTCTTTACATTTTAGATAATGTTGATATTTTTGTTTTATCATTATAGTTTGGTGGATAACCTGATGATCCAGAATATTAATTTTACAAGATTAATTTGAAAAGAAAGACAAAATTTAGAAAATTTTCATAAAGAACTTAGCTCCAGGAATTCTTAGAACCTACTTTGAAAAAAGTGATGTAGAGAAATAGCAGTGATGTAGACAAAAAGTAGAAGAAAGGATATAATAAATGAGATATGTTATAAAGGATATTATGATAATATCTTTTAATTTGTGGTTAGCATTTTGCAATTTGTATTACTTAGTGAGAGACCAAGATTGGGGAGGAGGCAGTAAACTTAAATATCTTAATTTCTTTGTAATTACAGGCTCCTGATACCAACTCTTGTTTTTTTGATCTAGGACCTAGATTTCATTAAATTTTTGCTGTTTCTAGTTGGTTTTTCTTTTGGCTTTCTTCCTGTTTAAAATTTTTTCCTCTTGGTAAATTGTTAAGTAACCATTATGTATGTTGAAGCCTACTTAGTAATATATCAATGACTTAGGAAAAAGTCAGTCTTAATTATCAAAATAGTCATTGTAGAATGTTAAGGAATGTATTTACATTTAAATTTTCTTTAGGATATACTTATAACTAAAAAACAAAACAAAACAAAAGGATATACTTATAACTAAACTTTTGCCAGGTACCTTGTTTTAATGGATGTGTAATTTGTGTATTCCTCATTTAATTTGTGATTCTAATATTATTGAGACTGTGCTATATAAATCACTCCATGATTTACGATAATTTAATCTGCTTAGGGAAATTATTTATCTTATGTTCTTTGTCTAGAATTTTTTTCTTCATAGAATAAGGCAAAATTCAACTGAGATTATCACAGATTTTGCATCAGTAGGGTCTGTGTAATGGGGCATTTGTTTTCTAGCTTTTTAGGTGTGGAGATTTGGCAGTATGCATCTAAAAGCAACAATTATGTAAGAAGTTTAATGAAAGGGTGGAATTTTACTCTACCACTTCAGAGTTGTGCCCTGAAGCAAGTTAGTGTTTTCTAGCTTGTTTGCTAATCTACGAAATGGGGGTAGTAATGATACCAGTATCTAGGGTTGTTGGAAGAATTAAATGAACTAATACATGGAAAGAGTTTTAACAGAGTGACTGACATAGTCTGTGACTGTCAACCCAAACTATTACCATATTGATAAAAAATTTACCTTCAGGAGTTCTTTGAATTTGGGGATGAATACCTTTTTGTTCAATATTGTTTAATAAGAAAACAGAAAATTTTATTTATATCTTTTTTTAAGATTTTATTTATTCATGAGACAGAGAGAGAGAGAGAGAGAGACAAGCAGAGGGAGAAGTAGGCTCCATGCAGGGAGTCCCACATGGGACTCCTTCCCCCGTCTCCAGGATCACACCCTGGGCCAAAGGTGGCGCTAAACCGCTGAGCCACCCAGGCTGCCCATATCTTTTATATATAAGCTAGTAACTGTTATGTTCTTTAATTTAACCTTTCTTTTTTTTTAACCTTTCATTATAATTATTTTCTAAATTATATTTAGTAACATGTTTATCTATGTAAAACAGTAGGGATATAGGAAACTGTGTCCCAACTAAGCCAGGACTCTGCAGAGAAAATAAAGTTAAAGGTTTTTTTTTTTTAATTTTTATTTATTTATGATAGTCACAGAGAGAGAGGGAGGCAGAGACACAGGCAGAGGGAGAAGCAGGCTCCATGCACCGGAAGCCCGATGTGGGATTCGATCCCAGGTCTCCAGGATCGTGCCCTGGGCCAAAGGCAGGCGCCAAACCGCTGTGCCACCCAGGGATCCCAGAAAATAAAGTTAGAAATAAGACATAGCCCCATATTTTCAGCACAGGAACCAAGTGTATGAGCTCAGTTAATTATTGACTTTGTAGTATTTTGAAACCTATCATATAAATAAAAGTACAGTGGTTTGTCTTTTTCTATATCAGGCTTCCAGTTTATTTTTCTGATACTCTCTTAAATGTGCATATATAGCGTGGTTTCTTGTATTTCTTCATAACAGAATGATAAGCAGTTGGTTGAATTGTTAAATTACAGTGGTTTGATTTATCTTTCTTTGTTTCTAGAATGATTGAGGAAAGTGGGAACAAGCGGAAGACCATGGCAGAGAAGAGGCAGCTGTTCATAGAAATGCGTGAGTCTTGAGTGCTTCTGGATTCCTTGGTTCCTTGTTTGTATGTGTGGGGACGCCTTTTTTTCTTTTTCCTGATCAAGTCACAGCTTTAAGCATTAGCATGTTCCTTTTTTTTTTTTTTTAATATTTATTTATGTCAGAGACAGAGAGAGTACAAGCAGAGTGAGGGGCAGAGGGAGAGGGAGTGGGAGAGAATCTTACGCTGACTCTCTGCTGAGCATGGATCCTGACTTGGGCTCTATTTCACGACTCTGAGATCATGACTTGAGCTAAAATCAGGAGTTGGGTGCTTAACTGATTGAGCCACCCAGGCACCCCAAGCATTAGCATGTTCCAAGCTCTAGGAAGGGAGGAAAGGGAGTTGAATCATAGAGTTGAAGGACCTCAAGCCAGAGCATATATTGTAATTGAGTTGACTTGAATTGCTTTCTTCAGCAAGATCATAAATACTAAAGCAGAAATATTACCTAAAACATCTGGGAGTTTAAGATTTATTTTAAGGAAATCTCTACAAGTAACATGGACTCAAATTATAATCCTGAGATCAAGAGTTGCATGCTCTGCCAACTGAGCCAGCCAGGTGCCCTAAGGTACACCAGTCAGTTTAGATCTCTTACTGTAACTCCATTGTTACCATGAGGTTGCAGGTGGTGATAAATAATTAATACATTATATAAGATACCTTATACTAGATACAGATTCTAAGATATAGAGAACTGAGTGTTAGGGCAACATTTAAAGCTATAGGAATAATTAAAAAAGCACAAATATATATGGCTTGGTATATTACTTTGTGATATAATTTTAAATCTTCTGTTAAAAAATTATATTCTTCTATAAAACTTGAACAAAGAGAAAGATAGCTGAGAGGAATGGAATAGTTCCCAGTATTTGAATGACTATGTTGGTCTGCGATTACTTATCTATGTGGCCTGGACTGTGTGGCCTTGACCAGTGCACTCACATTTGGTGGATCACAAATTCCTTTGCCATGAATTAGAGTTATTGGTCTGTACCAGTGATTGTGATATCCTTTAAAAGCATTGTACTCTTTTTAAAAAGTGGGATTTTTTTTTTTTTTTTTAATAAAGATCACATTCTTTTTTTTTTAAATTTTTTTTTTTTTTTTTTTTTTATTTATGATAGTCACAGAGAGAGAGGCAGAGACACAGGCAGAGGGAGGAGAAGCAGGCTCCATGCACCGGGAGCCCGACGTGGGATTCGATCCCGGGTCTCCAGGATCGCGCCCTGGGCCAAAGGCAGGCGCTAAACCGCTGCGCCACCCAGGGATCCCCTAAAAAGTGGGATCTTACAAAGACCCTCAACATGTGTCATAAAATTGGTACTGCTTGGTTAGAGAGGGAAGACAGGAGCCCTGCCTGAGATAGCCCCTGAGAAAATGGTAGAAATCTAGAGTTCTGCATATCACAGAGTAAAAATCGACAGATAAAGTCTCAAAAAATCAGTAGATAAAAATCAAGGTATTTAAAATCTTTGGAGTCTTAGTAAAAGGAGGCAGATTTTGACTCAACTCAGATCTATGTTGTCCTGTCAAGCATAAACTAGGTAAATATTTGTTGAAGATGTCAGAGAAGAAATTTTTGGCATTGGGTGGGCAGTCAGTCGGGCAGTCTTTGAGTTCTGTAGTTCTGGGTCTCCAGTTGCTAGTCATCCAGGTCAGACACCTTGCAGTCACTTCCCTCCACCTCACCTTCTGCCTCCAAAGTTGCAAAACGCAGCTGAGTTTAATCTCATACGGGAGTCTTGAGTGGTCTGTTCCTCATACTGTAGTGGCACTGAATCCAGGCTCTGCCATCAGACTGCCTGTGTTTAGGTCCTGGCTGTATAACCTTAGGTGACTTTACTTCATCTCTGTGCTATAGTTTCCTTGTCCATAAAACAAGAATAGTATCTACTTCATAGAATTATTGTGAAGATTAAATGAGATACTGTCACTTAGGCACATAGCACAGTGCTTGACACAGAATAGTAGGTATTTTATGTGGTTAGTTGTGTTTAATATTTTTATCATCATTACTTTTCTAAACTAAAGCAATCTGTTTCAGATCTTTTCTTTCAGGGTCAACCATTTCAAATCTGTGATCTCTGATGCTGCCAGCTGAACTGTATAAATCTGTGTTACTTCCTTCTTAGATCCTCTCAGTTGCTCCTCATCACTCTCCCAAGAAAGCCCAAGCTCCTGGGCATGCCAGGCAAGGCTCTTCTGGCCTCTTTTGTCCTTAGTTCACAGGTTCCCGGTTCCCATCACACACTGTATGTGCCATCTCCCAAATGGATCATGCATTTGGTGTCTTTGTGACCCTACTCATGCCATTGGGCCCACTTTCATCTCTCTTGTTGTTCCTGCTTATGTTCAAAGGGGTCATCTTTTCCATTTAATTTTTAACACATTTATTGAGGGTCTATTATGTTCCAGGCACTGTTCTAGGTGCTGGGGATAAGGGGAGAACTGAACATAGTCCCTGACTTCTCTCAAATTGCTCACATTTTGAGAAGGAGAAATGGACAAAATGAGGAAAGCAAATAAATAATAATTCCGGATACTAACAAGTGCCTGGGATGCCTTCAGTAAATAAACACGAGCATGCAAGAGAGCACAACTAAGATAGATATTTGGAGTAGATATAGTGTATTCTGTGAAGAATTGGGTTTGCTGCTTGGTAAATGTTATCATTTTGACACATAAACCTCAAATTGCCTTTCTCTGTAACAAACTCAAGTATATGGACAGTTTTGGAGATGTTTGGTAAATATAGCTTCTTGTCTCCCCTCTTTTTTCATGGGAAGAATTGCATTGGTAACAGTGGTATCTGCTGCTAAAAGCCCTACTCTCTCCTTTCCAATATCCTGCCAAATCTCCATTAGTGCCTTCTATAGATGTAAAAATCATCTTTTGCCAGCCTTATCATATGATTCTACTGTCTAGGTTTTGGGTTGATTTTATGTTAATTTTGAATCCACTGATCTTTCTCCTCTCTTTCATTAGTGGGTATTTAATAGATTTTTACTTATGTAGGTATATCCATCTTTTTTTTTTTTTTTTTTTTTTAAGACGTCACTTTTTTAGAGCAGTTTTAAGTTCACAGTAAAACTGAGAGGCAGGTAAGTTCCCATAGGATACGTGCTTAGTTTCCTCCTTTACTCCCCACCGGAAGGTATACTCACTACAAATGATAGGCCTCTGTTGACAAATTGTTAACACCCAAAATTCGTAGTTTACATGAGGGTTCATTCTTAATGTGTACATTCTTTGGGACTGTATGTACATATTTTTAAAGATTTTATTTATTTATTTGAGAGAGAGAGCCAGAGAGAGAGAGAGAGCACACAAGTGGGGGTCAGGGGAGGAGCAGAGGGAGAGGGAGAAGCAGACTTCTGATTCGAGAATCATGAATGAGTATCGAATTTTATCAGATGTTTTCTGCTTCTCTTGAGATGAATATATTTCTTCTTTACTCTGTAAATATAATACTGGGCTAGCAATCTTTCCTTAAATGGTCAGAAAGTAAATATTTTAGGATTTGCACACCATATGATGAGTTCTCTGTCAGAGTGACTCAACTTTGCCGTATAGCTTGAAAGCAGTCCTAATAATTTAATAATTTAGTTAGGTTGTATTTTCCAATGTTGGATGACCCTTATTATTACTCCTTTCTATAATACTCTTAAGCCTTTCTGTTTTTAGACCATACCTTTAAATTCCCTACTATTCTTTCTTTGCTTAATATTTTCTCTGGTTAGACTCTAAGTGCCATGAGAATAAGGATCACATCTATTTATCTTGGTGACCTCAGTAGCTCGATAGATATTTATTGAAAGAAGAGTGGAGTAAATTACATGGAAATATTTGTTAGTTTACGATTCTGACATGATACAAAATTACTAAGAAAAATGAAAGGTGGTAAGTGAGAATAGTAGTTCTTAACTCTGGTGCTAAAGTATAGTTCCATCTATAAAATGCTTGATGCCAGGCCTCCCTGCTCAGAGATTCTGATTTTATTTTTCCTTTTCCAAAGTTTTGTCAGTTTCATTGGCCTTTTCAAGGAACTTTGGCTTTGTTGGTCTTCTCCATATATCTTTGTTTCTGCCTCATTATTTTGTGCCATTGTGTTTATTACTTTCTTCTACACTTCAGGCAATTCTCTTGTTTTTTTCCCCTAACTTCTTATGTTGGGTTACTTGGGCCATTTATTTTCAGACTTTTTTCCTCTCTTATGTAAGCACTTAAAAACTTCTTTCCTGTGATTTTCTATTTTTGCCTTCCATGTGTTCCAATATATGCCATTTTCATGATTACTTCTCTGTGTTTTCTAATTTCTCTTAGGAATTATTTAGAAGTACTCTTTTAAATTTGCAAATCAGTGACTTAATTAAAAAATATTTAGTTTAATTGGGATATGGGTCAAGGAATGAAGGATGTTCTAGAATCTTTGGTGATATTTTTTATGTTTCTGTAAATGTTCCATGTGTGCTTGAAAATATGCGTATGATTTTGTTATTTAGGTTTAGCTTGTTACATGTTTTATTCAGACCTTTTTTGTCCTTTCTGACAAAAAGTTGACCACTTAATTAGTGAAAGCTGTTAAAAAACCTCTGCTATGATCATGGATTTTAATTTTTTATCCCTTAGTTTTGTCTGTGATTTGCAGCTTTTGTCCATAGATGCACATGCATTAAAGTATTACATCTACCTAGGAAATTGACTGTTTTGTCATTATATAGGTACCCTCTTTTTCTACTAATGCTTTTTGCTGTGAGGTCTATTTTGTTGTTATTAATATAGCTGTATCAGGGCAGCCCCGGTGGTGCAGCGGTTTGGCGCCGCCTGCAGCCTGGGGTGTGATCCTGGAGACCCGGGATCGAGTCCCACGTCGGGCTCCCTGCATGGAGCCTGCTTCTCCCTCTGCCTGTGTCTCTGCTTCTCTCTCTGTGTCTATGAATAAATAAATAAAATCTTTAAAAAAATATATAGCTGTATCAGTTTTCTTTGGTTAGCACGCCTTAAAACAGTATCTTTTCTTTCTTTTAAAAACTTGTGTCCTTATGTTTTTTTAAATGATTCATTTATTTATTTTAGAGGAGGGGATGTAGGGGCAGAGGGAGAGGAAGAGAAGGAATCCTAAACAGATTCCATACTGAGTCTGGATCCTGACATGAGGCTTGATCCCAGGACCCTAAGATCATGACCTGAGCCAAAATCAAGAGTTGAATGCTCAACTGACTGAGCCACCCAGGTGCTCCCATGTCCTTATGTTTTATGTGTATCTCCTGTAAACAGCATAAGGTAGATTATTTAACAACAACCATTGTGACCGACAATCTTTGTTTTTTCACTGAAGAATTTATCCTGTTTAATTTTTTTATGAATATTTTTTATGAATATTGATATATTTAATTTTTTCTTCCATCTTGTTTTGTGCATCAGCTGTGTCCTTTCTCTGTTTTTTTTTTCCTTCATTTCTTGCCTTCCTTAGATGAATTGAGCTTCCTTCCTTCCATCCCACTTTTCCCTCTTCTTGGTTGTGAGTATTCTTTTTCCATCCTTCCATCCCACTTTTCCCTCTTCTTGGTTGTGTATATTCTTTTTCTATTTTTTTGTGGTTACCCTAGAAATTCTAACATCAATTAAAATGAAATCCAGAGCTTATCAATACTCATAACTTTATTCGAAGTAAGAGTATCCCTTTATGAGATATATGCTATTTTTAGAATTATTTTTTTAACACCACAAATTAGACTTTATTCTTTAGTATGATCAGTTTTCTTTTGTCTAACCTCTTTGATTATCACTTTTTTGCTTGCTTTGAAAATTTTAATCTAAATCTGGTGGAGCCAGTCATGTGTCCCTAACATTTCCCTTTGTGGGATTTTTTTTTTCTTTTTTTTCTCTAGCTTACCCACTGAGAGAGTCACCATTCTGTGGTCTGTACCTTCCTTTCTGTTGGGACCTCTGGCTTCATCTCTGATCCCCAGGGTTTCTAATTACAGTGCCAAGAAAAAAAATAAGGAAGTCATTTGTGTTTATATCTGTTACTTATTCAGACTCCTATACTCTTGAAAAGTTTTGCTTATTAAAAGTGACTGTAAGTGTTCCAGGGTGCCTGAGTGGTTTAGTCAGTTGAGTCTGCTTTCAGCTCGGGTCATGATCCCACAGTTTTGGGATCGAGTCCCACATAGGGCTCCCTGCTCAGTGGGGAGCCTGCTGCTCCCTCTCCTCCCCACTTGTCCTATCTCGGTCACTATCTTTGTCTCTCTCAAATAAAATCTTAAAAAAAAAAAAAAGGTTTGTAGGAGTTTCAGACAACTCAGAAATGTTACTATCCTTAAATTTACTAGGTTTGTCTTCTCTTTCTCCTTCTCTCCTCCTCATGTATTAGTTAGATCCTTTTTAACAAAATACACTTATTTCTTTACACCTTCTCTGGGTGTGCTGAGCATCTCCACCGAATCCTCTAGCCCCTAGAATGCAGTTTGGGATCCTGTGCTCTATCTGAAGAAGGTTGCATGCTTCAATGTGTTTATACAGGGAAAGGAGTTGGTTTCCCCACTACTTTTATCATCTCCTTGTATCAGCTTTTCCAAAATTATATAGTTTATGTAATATTTTTACTTTATTTGCTATATTTTTTGGGGAAAGCAGATTAGTCTTTTATACCAATAAAGAACTTTCTGATTTTCAGTTACTTATTCATTCAGTAAATATTTCAGGTGCTATTTTTATGATGTCCTAGTTTTGGGCATATAATAGTGAACAACAACACAGTAATAAAATAATCTCTGCCTTCATGAAACACTTATTTTCCTGAAAATGGAAATAAGAAATGATAGGGTGGGAGGAGCCATGATTGGGAAAGCACTGGGTGGAGGGTGGTCCAGGAAGGCATCTGGAAGGAAGCAATGTCTAGGTTCAATCAGTTCAGTGATGTGATGAAGAAAGGGCTGGAGCAGTAAGTAGCACTTACAAAGGCTCAGATGAGAGGGCTTGGCATGTTTGGGTAATTATATGTAACCCATACTGATTGGAGTTGGGTGTGAGGTAAAATTTGAGAGTTGCATGAGCCAGACCTTTTAGCTGAGTTGGATAGTTATGTGTTTCCCAAACCTAGCTTGATTATAGGACTCTCTAGAATGAAGTCTCCAGGTTCCTCTCCAAGACTCTGATACAAGCTTGTGATACAAGCAGATATAATATAACCCTTCTATTTGATTCTTTGCTTTCCTTGGGATTCTGTTATACTATAGAGGTTGATATCCTAGTCTCATGAATGAGAAGTATAATATAGAAAGAAGGATTAATCCTTTCTTAGCCTTTCCCTATATTTCTTGGGTACTCAGTGGTTTTAGATGGTCTCCTCTCTGTCCAGGAGGTTCCCTGGGCTCTCTACCTTTGGCTAGAGTTCTGCCTGTGTGTTTGGTTAGGACCCTTTGTGCCATATCTTGATGAGCTTGAAATATACTGTCTGAAATTAGTGTATTTCTTATAATGAAATATTCTCAAAAGGAGTGAAAATGAAGAGTAATCTTTTCTAGTTCACAATACCCAAAGGGATAATATAATCATTTTAGTTTCTTCACTGGGGCTTTCTGTTCTATTTTTTATGTGCCAAATTACCATATTTTCTGATCAGGAAATCAACATGACACTTACATAAGGGAAATTTTTAAAAAGTAAAGGCTATTTTTAGAGCAGTATGAGGATTTTCCTTATAGAAACCAGGAAAGATGACTGCTTCAGAAGAAGGTAAATGTATGAGAAGTTTGGGAACCTGAGTGGTTGAATATTGGTACATTAAGATTTTAATAAAGTTCTACAGCTATTTATTATATCATCTTGTAGAAATTATTTTGTATTTTTAAAAAGATTTTATTTATTTATTCATGAGAGACACAGAGAAGCAGGACATAGGCAGAGGGAGAAGCAGGCTCCTTGCCAGGAGTCCAACACAGGACTTGATCCCAGGACCCCGGGATCATGCCCTGAGCCAGAGGCAGATGCTCAACCATGAGCCACCCAGTGGCCCTTGTTTTGGGATTTGGACTACTATTAGACTTTTAAAATGATATTATGGCCAGGATTCCCTAAAATTTCTGAATCCTGTGCCATCCCATTCTTATTTCTGCCTTTTCCCACTGGGTTATATTATTATTTTTTTAATTTTAAAAAATATTTTATTAATTTATTCATGAGAGACAGAGAGAGGGGCAGAGACATAGGCAGAGGGAGAAGCAGGCTCCCCATGGGGGGCCCGATGTGGGACTCGAACCCAGGACCCTGGGATCATGACCTGAGCCGAAGGCAGACGCTCAAACACTGAGCTACCCAGGCATCCCTCCCACTGGGTTTAGAGGGATGTATTTTCATAGGGAAAAAAATGACAAAGGAAAACAGAGTGATACTTGGATCTTGACTAGCACCTAAAACCTTAAAGTGGAGATTTCTGGCAAACTGGGCTGGAGCTTGCAGAATTTCCCGTTTTCTTCAACTGGTTCACTTTGGACATTTGTGATATTTACCCTGTTTCATTATGCAGTACCTAGATCTGGCTTTACCGGAGAAAGCATCTGAAGAGAGTGAGTTACATACCACGTGCACTGAGTTTTTCCTATAGCTTCTCCATGAGCAGACAAGGCCTGATAACTGTCCTGTAGTCTGATCCATCAGATTTAGTACTCTTTCTGTTTAGTTGATGGGGATAGGACTTTCCTTTCCCAGCTGCTCACATTAGTTTTCCTCATATTTCCCACAGAAGTAGTATAAAAGGGAAGATTCGCTGAAGTTATGAATGTTCTCCCTTAGATTTTTGTTAGGCTGGCAGACAGGATAATGTAGGCAAAACTGCTAACATGGTCCTGAGCACTGAGTGGGCACTACTAACCTTTCCTTATCCCTTTTGTTTTCTCAGAAGAAGACCTAGTTGACATGTTAGATATAGCCTGCGTACATGCTGTGGAAAAGAGTCACTTCCCAGCATTTAGAAATACCGTGGTAAATCCAGCTGAACATCTTGTTTGTACTTTTTTCAGGTGCTCAGAATTTTGATGTCATACGGCTATCAACTTATAGAACAGCTTGCAAATTACGATTTGTACAAAAACGATGCAACCGTAAGTCATTTCAGCTAATTTCTGTGATAGCTGGATAGTGCTCTCAAAACTAAAAGGTTTTAGTATCTTTTAGTCATATTGTAATGTTAATTAAATTTTTTTTTGTCCTAAGTGTTTATTAAAATGTAAAAATTAGTCACGGAAAGAACTCATTTTACTCTGTGTGTCCTTCAAAATGTTTGCCCAAATACAATAATGTAACTGGTTTTGAGTGTGGCATAGTATGAATGTTCTTTAAATGAGAGAATTGATTTCTCCTTCTCACCTTTGTATGTTTAAAAAATATACAAAATGAGTATGATAATCAGCTTCTAGAAGAAAAGAAAAACATTAGTATTTTGATGGAAGTGTAGTAAGTTAATTTTCTTGATTAAAGTGAATACAACACAAATCAGCCTTTTTTTTATAAGTAATCACTATGAGAATTGCTACTTATAAGTAAATGAAACATATGTGTATGTATGTATACGCATACACATGCACACAGGCATATAAAATCTTCCTCTCTTAATTTCCATGAAGATTAACTTATGACAGAATTATTGTATTTTTCTTGTGTGTGTGTATGTGTATTAATGAAAAACTTTTTTTTTTTGAAGATTTTATTTATTTATTCATAGAGACACAGAGAGAGAGAGAGGCAGAGGCACAGGCAGAGGGAGAAGCAGGCTCCATGCAGAGAGCCTGATGTGGGACTCGATTCAGGGTCCCCAGGATCAAACCCCGGGCTGCAGGCGGCGCTAAACCGCTGCGCCACCGGGGCTGCCCTGAAAAACTATTTTGTGTAATGGAAAGAACATTGGCTTTTGAATTGGAAAAATCTTAGTTTTAGTCCTGGTTTTGACATTTACTCTAAGCATGTGATGTTGGGTAAGTCACTTTAATATCTAAATACTTCAACCCTACTTTAAGTGTTACTCAAAAATCCTTGCATGAAATTCTCTTTAGAGAGTTTACCATGTCATGCTGGACTGAAGTCTCTGGTTTCCTAAAGCATTGTTTTTCAAATTATGGGTTGTAACCCATTAATGGTTCATGAAATCATTTTGATGAGCTGTAGCCAGAATTTAAAACATGTAATAGAGAAAAAAAGAGAAGGAAAAAAAAAAATCAGAACACAAATCATGTGATAAGGTTAAAAGTATTTTGTGATACTTTTTTTTTTTATATATCTAGAAGAGTGTGTGTGTGTGTTGATTTAAAAATATTTCTGTGGGTTGTGGTAAACCACTGTCAATTTTAATAATTGACAACTACAATTTTAATAATTATTCCTGTAATTATTCTTGGGAACCAGCAGTCTGTGTGTGGAGTGTTGAGAGTCTGAACCCAGGCTATTGGCATTAGTAATGTATAGTAAAAGATGCATTGTCCTAGAAGTTTTATTTTGTCACATATGATTCTTTTTAATCAGCCTTGAATTTTTTTGTTTGTGGGTGTACAGTTTAGGAGTAAAATTTTAGTTTTGTCCACGTGTATGTTCTGTTGTCCCTATACTGTTTATTGAAAAGGCCATCCTTTTTTCTTCACTGCCCAAAAATCTTTCCTCATACTCATTAGGAGAAATATGTAAAAATGTTCGTAGCAGTTTCCATGTATGAGAACTGCTTTTGGACTCTGTGTTCCATTGGTCTGTTTGTCCTATCAATAACCACTATTATAGCTTTATAAAAAGTCTTTTTTTAAAAGATTTATTCATTTATTTGAGAGAGAGTGAGAGTTTGGGGTGGGGGTTAGGGCAGAGGAGAGGGAGAGAGACAATCTTAAGCTCCATGCTAAGCAGGCAGCCCAACTCAGGGCTCGATTCTGACCCAGAGATAATGGCCTGAGCTGATACAATATCAAGAGTTGGACACTTAACTGAGCCACCCAGGCACCTCCTTTTGTAGTAAATCTTAACATCAGATAGAGCAAGTCTGTCTACTTTGTTGTTTTTCTTTTTAAGATTGGGACATTTTTGGCCTTTTACATTTATTTTCATATAAACTTTATTTTATTTTTTTCATATAAATTTTAGAATCTGATTATCAATTTCTACTAAGAACAAACAAAATGAAACAAAGAACTCTGCTAGGATTTTTCCATCTTTATTTCTTTTTTTAAGGTATAATTTATATATAGTAAAATTTATCCTTTTAACATACAGCCCTGTGGCATTTTGTTGGGACTGCACTGAATCTATAGGTTAAGTTGGGGAGAATTGATATTTATAGATTTATTTTTTTCATAGAGACATTACAGTTCTTCCATTGGATTTGTTCCTAAATCTTTGATAATTTATGCTATTATAAATAATATTTTAAAATTTCATTTTCTGTTGCTAATAGAAATATAGTAATTTTTATGTCTTATATATAGCAATAATTCTAGACTCAAATATCAGTTATAGTAATTTATCTAGTGAATCGGATTTTCTATGTGTAGAATTTTGTCATTTCTGAATAATGACAGCTATATTTCTTCATTTCTGAAATTCACATGGGTAATTACTGCTTATTTATATTGGTTAGGACCCAAAGTACAATAGAAATGATAATAGTGAGCATTTCTTTTTTTAAGATTTATTTATTTTAGAGAGAAAGAGAATGTGGTTGTGTGAGCAAGGGGAGGGGCAGAGGGAGGCAGAGAAAAACTCAAGTAGACTCCCTGCTGAGCATGGAGCCCAGCAGGACCCTGAGATCATGACCTGAGCTAAAATCAACAGTTGAATGCTTAACCAACTGAGCCATACAGATGCCCCATTTCTTTTTTTTTTTAATTGAAGTATAGTTGATACACAATGTTACATTTGTTTCACATATACAACATAGTGATTCTACAACTCTGTGTGTTAGCTATGTCTACTGCAAATGTAGCTGCCATCTGTCACCATACAATGCTATTACAGTACCATTGACTGTATTCCCTATGCTTTTCTTTTTATTCTCATGACTTATTCATTCCATAACTAGAAGCTTGTATCTCATTCCCCTTCACCCATTCTGTCCATCCCCCTACCCCCTCCCTCTGGCAATGACCAGTTCTTTGTATTTAGGGGCCTGTTTCTGGTTTTTTGTTTATGTGTTCTTTTGTTTTCTATATTCCACATATAAATGAAATCATATGGTATTTGTCTTTCTCTGTGTGACTTATTTCACTTAGTGTGATACCCTTTATGTCCATCCATGTTGTTACAAATGGTAAAATCTCATTCATTTTATATGGCTGAATAATCTTCCATTCTATATGTATACCACATCCTTTTTGTTTATTCATCCATCAGTGGATGCTTGGGTTGTTACTGTATAATGACTAATGTAAATAATGATGCAGTAAACAAAGAGATGCATGTATCTTTTCAAATTAGTGTCATTTTCTTTGGGCAAATACCCAGTAATGGAATTACTGATTCATGTGGTATTTTTATTTTTAATTTTTTGAGGAACCTCCTTCGTGTTTTCCATAGTTACAGTACCAATTTATATTCGATAGTGGGCATTTCTTTTTTTTTTTTTTTCGATAGTGGGCATTCACAATATCAGAGGAAAGGCTTTCAACATTTACTATTAAGTAATATGTTTGCTGTAGTTTTCTGTAAATATCTTTAATCAGATTAAGGACATTGCCTAGTACTGTGTTTTTTCATTTTTGAATGTGGTCTTTTTGATAATTGGTAACTTAATTTTATTTTGATCAGAGAGCATGTTTGAAATGACTTGAATCCTTTGAAATTTGCCAAGATTAGCTTTATGACTCAGGATAAGGTCAATTTTCATACATGATGTTTGTGGTCTTGAAAATAGAGTATATTCTCTAAACACTAGGGGCAGGATTTCATATTGTGCCCATTATGCCTACTTTGCCAGTTGTGAAGTTTGATTGTCTACATCTGTATTTATGCTTGTATGTTTGCTCTACCACATACTGAGAGAAATGTATTAATACTTAATACTTCCCACTAAGCTTGTGAATTTGTCTCTGATGTTCTGTTAAATTTTACAATATATATGTATTTTGAGGCTGTTGTAGGGGAGGCAAAACTTTACCTCTACCCTCTTAAGGTCTCTGGTTAGGCCTGACAGTTAAATTGACATAGGTAGATTAGCAGAAGAGCACACAGATTTTTACATGTACCTGGGAGCCCCCATAGCAAAGTGAAGACCCGAAGGAGGGACAAGGCCTAAGTGCTGATATACTAGGGAAGAAGGAGTAGGGATTGTGGAAAATAACTAAAATATATGGGGAGTCTCAAGGAAGATAGGGGTTATTTTAACAAAACCCGTACAGATTTCTCTTGGCCTCAGTTCACTGTCTTCAGGGATAAGAATGTTTCTTTCCTTTTGGAATAGGGAGGGCATCTTTCACTTGGGAGTTTATTTCCTGCTTTCAGGAAGAAAAAGGAGTTTAGCATGACCTTCTTGGCACCTTCTGTTCTTCAGGTGTCTTTAGCTCAAAATAATCCTTATGCTAAAGTGGCATATTTTGTATTTGGGGATCTTATTTTGCCACCCTTCAGAATTGTGTTAGATGTAAATAAATGAAAAGTTCTTAGACCTTTCTGATGAATTAAAACTTTTAAATTAAAAAAAAATAAAAAAAAACCTTTTAAATTGTTGACTGTTTATTTTCTTTGTGTTTTAGTCCATCTTGTTGATATCTGGAACATGATTGAAGCCTTCCGAGACAATGGCCTTAATACACTGGACCATAGCACTGAGATCAGTGTGTCCCGCCTCGAAACAGTCATCTCCTCTCTCTACTACCAGCTGAATAAGCGCCTTCCTTCTACTCACCAAATCAGTGTGGAGCAGTCTATCAGCCTCCTCCTCAACTTTATGATTGCTGCATATGACAGGCTAGTACCTTGCATGCTTACTTCATTTTAAGAATGTTTGTCCCTTAGTCATCCTTCTTCCAGATTGCCTTGCTGAGGGCTGTCAACTTAGAATCACAGTTAAAAGGGAAGTTATTTTATGTAAATTCCTTCTAAATACTCGTTAGATGCCAGTGTGACTTACTGTCCTTGGGCATGTCACATATTAAATTTTATAAAATTATGGAAAATCACAACACTGAGACATATTGTTTGGTAAAATTATAAGTACTGTAGTATAGCTGTTCTCTATTCAGAGAAGTATAGCTAAGTTATGAATTTGACTATGAGGTATTCTATTTGACCTTAAAGCTAACCTTTCTTTACTCTGTAATAATAAATGCCCCTTGACTCTCTACTCTTACTTTCTTCTCATTATGTCTAGGATACTATTTTAATTTTTTTCAGTATAGAACATTGTTTTTACACTTTATAACACTAGAAGAAAACTATTTAAATGTACTCCAAATTAAAACAGAAATGATTTGCCTGTTTTTGTATTCATGGAGAGTGAAGTTAGCATTATAAAAAATGAAAAGAAATCATAAATGATGGAACCACGGAAGTTAATGTTTATATTCCAGGAACCAAGAGTTTAGGTTTTTTATTTCTGCTATAATGTTGGTCATCCAATTTGGATGGGTTAATTCTTTCTGCTTTTTTTTTTCTTTCTGTAAACCTTTCAGTTTATATATTTGTAAAATGTTACTCATTACACTTTATAATATTGAAGACTGTGAATTAATGATAAAAGTCTGCAAGTGTCAAAGTCAAATCACAGTGTAGGTACTCAATTCACATTTTATAAGATGTTATCCAATTTTATAAGATGTTATCTATCTATTTAATAAAACATTATTTTGGGAAATTTGAATTTTTAAAATAAGAGTATATATTAGACCTAAGTCCCAGAATTTGAATGCCGTTTTTTTAGTAATTTATTTTTTATTTTTTAAAGATTTATTTATTTATTTATTTATTTGAAACACAGAGAGAGGCAGGGACACAGGCAGAGGGAGAAGCAGGCTCCTCACAGGGAGTCTGATGTGGGACTGAATCCCTGAACTGGGATCATGCCCTGAGCCAAAGGCAGACACACTCAACTGCTGAGTCACCCAGGCATCCTTTTTTTTTTTTTTTTTTAGTAATTTAGATTAGTGAATCCGTAAGGTTGATTTTATACTGTTCAAAGAATGACTCTTTTGATTTGAAGACCCTTAGTAAAAATGGTTATTTTGTGGTGAATAAGCAGCACCTTATCATGACACTAATTCGCTGAGTAAATCAATTAAGGTTGTGCAACACAGATTAATTCAAGAAACAATATTTTTACAAAATCAGAAATAAAAGTCATGTTACTGTTTAAAAATGATAAAGCAGAAATTATAAACTTTGATTCCATAATCATGTCAAATAAGTTAAATACTATGGGTAAGGAACGAAGGAGAAGGAAGAGTAAAGAGATGGCAAGAGACAATGGGAAGACCAACCATAGGAGAAGATGCAGAGGTGTTCTGGTACATAGTTACAGACAGCTGGACACATCCAGACAGAGACAAAGGAAAAGAATAAGCAAACATAAATCCTATGAAGACAGATCAGTAGATGAGTACACTGCAGAGAACTAGGAAAAACAAAAAAAGATGAGTGAGTTTAGAAGAGGAAGGGCAGTAGTAGGTCAGTGGTAAATTTGGTAATTCTCATATCATAGTATCCTGTTGAAAACTTTGGCCATGGGCATCAGAATCAATGCTCACATCATTGTTAACCTAGAAATCTTATATTTATGAAATATGTATATATATATGTGTATATATATATATATATTTGTGATAATATCTTGATTTCCTCTTCAGTAATTTGAAATTGGCTTTCATGTCCTGGAAAAATGAAAGGATCTGGTTATGGGGGTTTTATTTGTGAAAATCATAGCATTTTGTTGTGAAATATTTCAAATATTAGTCTTTTTATTGATTGGCTTCTTTATTACTTAGACTGGAGAGTCCTTTTGATATACAGAATATCTAGTTACTGACTTTACTTAATCTTTTCAGGTTTCATATTTCATGATTCCTGAGTTAAAATTTGAATGCAACACTTCTTTAATTATCCTTAAGTCACCTCACCTCCAAATTCACAGTCAAATTTTTGGCCAGGTTGTTTTCTGGTCATTATAATGGATTATAAGACTGTAAAACTATTTAAGAAACAAATAGGATCTAGACTTCTCTTTAAGTGTGTATTTAATTAGGAATTACTCTTTTTAATGCCAAGGGTTTAAAATATTTTATATTTGACAACTAAAAACACAGAGAACAGTAATGTAAGCATCTTTGTGTAGGACATTAGTAGAAGCTATGAGGAATAGTCAAAACATTTGGATAGCCTTATTTTTTTCCTTACCGGGTCCTCAGTATGACAGTATTGGTAGTCATGTGGTCTGGTCTGAAGGTACAACAGAGGATGCTGTGACCAACTGTTTCTTCTTTTTTTTAAGAGCAGGGATATTAAAACTTCCAGCATGAGGGACAGGAAATCTCCCTTACTCTTTATCAGTTGAGCCAATTTCATTGTTTAGGGCTTGTGATTTACAAACTGCCTTTCCATCTTTGACATCTGTAGTATTAGGTTGGTGTTTCTAGTTGCAAGCAGTAGAAAACCTACTCACATGGGCTTTTGCAGTAACAGGAATATAGGCTCACATCACTGAGGAGCCCAGAGGCAGGCCAGCCCTCAATCTGGCTTGCATCAGAGCTCTGGCTTCAATTCTTCTCTTCATAGTGGTTGTGGTTTTGTGTTCCTCTTATCTCAGCTTCATCCTTTTGCTACTTCAAAAAATGCCTGCTGTCAGCTATTCCATGCTTCCTCTTTCAAGTCTAGGTAGCTGGAGAGAGCCGGTTTCTTTCTACACCAAACAGAAGTATCTGAGCCTCCTTCCAGACACGTGTATTTGGGCCATGCTTGTGCAGATGTTATACATTTTAGCTCAAACAGATCAGGATTTGTGTCTCTGGAGCAGAGGGTGTTTAAATTCTCACCCTCACTACATGTTGCCTCACAGTGGAGGGTGATTGGACTCGATATGAGGGAGATGACCATGTGTCCACCATGAAATTCTTTGTAGTGCGTCTAAACTTGGGGCTCCGTTTCCTGTTACATGGCCTTCCCTGCATTCATCTCCTTAAATCTGAAACCTGTAAGAATGACTTACACCCTTCCTTCTCTCTCAGCCTCACATCCATGTCAGTTACCAAGATCTGTCATTTCTATCTCTTGAATCTCTCAAATCTGTGTATGTCACTACAGCCCCACAGCTACTACCCAGCCTGCCACCATCATCTGCTCCCTGAACTGCTACCATGGCTTCTAACAGATCTTTCTGTATGTGTTTTCTTCCCTCATCCATTCTTAGAAATAATAAACATCATGAGCCCCACTATCTAACCTGGGAACTTGAACATTAGCAGTAACTTACACTTATCTCTCTTGTCCCATCCCATTGACCTACGCATAACTAAGGTGAACCTGATTCTGATTTTATGTTATCTTGCTCTTCTTAAAGAACAGTTTTTTTCCACATGTAGAGGCATAAACACAGTATTAATTTTAAACATTTTTACCAATTGTAAAAAAAAAAAAGTCATGCTATCTGTACTATTACCTGATTTACTTTCTTCATGTAGTAATATCTTTTAAAGATTCATTCATGTTTCATGTAGCTATAGTTCAGTAATTTTCACTGTCGTGTAAAGTTCTGTTGTGTTACTATACATTTTATTTTCTCCGGGTTCTTGTTCTAAGAAACAACACTGCCTGAAATGTTCTTATATGTGTGTCCTGGTGCATGCATATAACTGTGTTAAACTGCTCTTTTAGTCCTATTCTGAGGAATGGAATTGCTGATTTGGTGGGGGAGGTACATGAAATTCAGTTTTAGAGGATAGTATCATATTATTTTAACAAATTGTACCAATGCATAAGAGATCCTTTTGATCCAGGTTCTTTCTGTATGCCTTAGAGTTGTCCGACTTTCCAGTTTTTGTTAAATGACATCTCATTGTTGTCCTGATTTGCATTTTCTTGATTATCAAGCATGTCTTTGTGTGTTTTTTGGCCAAATATATTACTTCTATGAAATGCCTCTTTGTCTTTTGCCCATGATTCTAGTATATTGTTTCTTCTTTTGTGCTGATATAGGGGCTCTTCATAGATTCCAGGTAACGGTCCTTTCTTGCTTACACATGTTGCACATATCTTCTATTTATTTGTAGCTTGACTTTTTACTTTTTTAAAAAAATATTTTATTTATTTATTTGAGAAAGAGAGACAGCATGAGCAGGGTGAGGGGCAGAGGGAGAAGCAGATTCCTCATTGAGTAGGGAGCCTGATTCAGGGCTTGATCTTGGGACTCTGGGATTATGACCTGAGCCAAAGGCTTACACTTAACCAATTGAGCTACGCAGGCACCCCTGACTTTTTACTTTCTTAGGATATTTTTTTCTTAAAATGTTTTCTTTTGGGGGGGTTATTTTAATTTTAAATTTTTTTTTTGAGGGGAGGTGGGTTAGGGCAGAGGGAGAGAGAGAGAATCTTAATAGGCTCCATGCCCAGCACAGAGCCTGATGTGGGGTTTAATCTCATGACCCTGAGATCATGACCTGAGCTGAAGTCAAGAGTCAGACATTTAACTGCACTACCAAGGTACCCCTCTTAAAATGTTTTCTAATGAAAAATTTCAAATGTATACAAACATAGAAAGAATATGGTAATAAAACTCAAGGTATCTATCACTCAGCTTCAGTAATTACAGTACATCACTGATTTTATTTCATCTGTGTCCCCAGGCTATTCTCCTCTATCCTCCCCTTTTCCTTGGCTTCTTTTGAAGTAAACCTCAAGTGTCATTATTTCATGTGTAAATATTCCAATGCACACATTCTGTTGTATTATAATACCATTTTCTTGCCCAGGTTTTTGCTCTAATAAGTACTACTGCTTGGAATGTAATGAAATTACACCTTAAATGAAATAAACCTATAAAAAATCATATGTCTAATGAAACTAGGTTTGGCTAAAATTCAAAATACATCAGTGTTGAACTTATCAACGGAAGGCTCGGGGTTATTGTTTATCATCTAAATAACAGTATAACAGTATAAAACACTGTTGCTACTTTGAACAATCTAAAGATTTCTTTAGTGTAAAGAGTTTTATGTATATAATTTATGATGAGTAAATATAGAAAAAGTTGCTGTGTAGTTTGGCAATATGGCTAAGAACTTTTTTTTTTTTAAAGATTTTATTTATTTATTCATGAGAGATGCAGAGAGACAGGCAGAGACATAGGTAGAGGAAGAAGCAGACTGCCTACAGGGAGCCTGAATCAGGACTTGATCCCTATATTTACTCCCTACAGGGAGCCTGAATTGAGACTTGATCCCGGGACCCCGGTATCATGACCTGAACCAAAGGCAGATGTTCAGCTGCTGAGCCACCCAGGTGCCCTGGCTAAGAACGATTTTTAAATCTTGCTTTAACAACTTAATTTGGATATATTTAAAAGTTTCCATAGGTTTCTCTTAAATACTGAATGCTAAAAACAAAACAATATAAAAAAAAAACAAAACAATTTTATTTTAAATAAAGCAATTGTATTCCTTAAATTCTGAATATGCCCAGCTAGCATATTATGGAATGGACATTGCTAAAGAAATATTAGTTTACAGTCTTCTTCATTAATGATTTTTAAATAAAAGTATATACTGGGAGGCACAAAAACTTCATGTATTTATATACAGTATTTACTATTATCTCTGTGTGTTCTCAGATGGATTCAGTATGGCAGGAAAAAATATAGCCAAATACAAGTAGGAGAGAAGTAGGGCTGAGTGGGAAGAGTTTGATGCTCACAGTAGCAGCACGTTTAGCTCTTAAAAGGATGTGAGCATAGCTCTTCTAGGAAATTTCCAGGGGTTGGTAGAAAATGAGATAGGGGTTTGGATGTTTTAAAAAGGTGAAATCTAAGGGGAACGTAAAATGGAGAGAAACTGAAAATGGCTGCCCTGGTAGAAGAGGAGGAGGGCAGCCCACCTGCCTATGCTACATCCCGTACACTGCCATGTGGGTGTCATGTGGGTGTCGAGATGTGATGTCACCAAAGCCAGTTCACTGAGCCACAGTCTCAGTACTTGGTGGCAGGATTATTTAGAGAGCAAAAATGAGTGAACTTGAAGTTCACTTATTACTCTTCCCATCACTTACTCTTTATTTTGTAGCTTTTCTTTCAAGAGAAGTCATGAGTTCATGCTAATTTTCAAGAAATCATCAAGCATGATGATTGTAGACCTGCAAGGGTTTCACCATTAGTAACTCTTTCAGAAAAAAAATTTTTTTTTGCATATTATTTTGGTCTTATCTTACTGTTTCCTTTATATATATATATTTTTTTTTTAAAGAAAAGGCAAGAAAGGGCATACTTTTTCTTTTTCTTTTTTTTTTTTAAATTTTTTTTTTATTTATTTTTATTTATGACAGTCACAGAGAGAGAAGGAGAGAGAGGCAGAGACACAGGCAGATGGAGAAGCAGGCTCCATGCACCGGGAGCCCAACGTGGGATTCGATCCCGGGTCTCCAGGATCGCGCCCTGGGCCAAAGGCAGGCGCCAAACCGCTGCGCCACCCAGGGATCCCGGGCATACTTTTTCTGAGTGTTACTTTTCCCTTGCTTTTTTTCACTCTAAAAGTGAGGAGAGAGGTAGTTACAGAGACTTTGCTAGTCTATTCAGTACTTCCAAATTAATCTGATTAAGATCCTGATTTCATCATGTAACTTCTCACTGGAGAACCTTTCAAAATTCCCTGTGGTTTTTGAACGAGATGCCTACTCCTCAGTTCTAATAGTATCAGTCCTTAATTCCCTGCTCATATCAAGGTCTAAGTAAGCTACTTGAGGTACTTTTCAGTTTTTCCAACATGACATACTCATTCCTCCCTCTAACCATACACACACAGACACACTCCAACCCCCACCCCATCAAGTATTTACCTACTGTGTAGCTTTATAATCACCCCATTTTCATTCCTTTTAATAAAAATTGTATCATTTTGACCTTAAATTATATAATGATCTGAGCTGCTTCATAAGTGTACAAATAAGATCGAAAGCCCTTCAGAGCAGAGACTCTATCTTATATTTCTTTGATTCCTCAGTAAACACAATGCTAAATTCTTAATAAATATTTGTAAGGTTGAAATGAAAATTAGCAGGCATTCTGATTGTGATAAAATTGAATAATATTCTGATTTTGCTTGATTAAACTATTTGACATTTGCCAAGTGGATTTTTGATTTGCAGTTGATTATTGCATAATCCATTCACTGTGAAGTTCTGTAAATTAAGATTAATTTGGAAAATATGAGTTTCTGAAAATCAAAGAGAAATGTTATTACTTTTAGATACATGTGATAATTGGACTAGTAATAGTGCTTCTAAAGTAGAAGTCTATTTTTATGTGAGAAGTACTATTTTATGGTTGGCAGCATCCACAATTGCTTGCTAAAGATGTAGAAACAGCTTGTTTTCTTAAGTAAAAAATATTTCCTGTAGTCTTGTTTTCAAAAATATTAATTTTAATAGCAAGTTCTTATTAGATAGTTCACAGCTATAAACAGCATCCAGATTAGGTTAGTTTAAATATTTTTTAAAAAATAGAATTTGAGACTTTGCTAAACTGAAATGAGCAAACTCCTATCCGGGGGCACAGGTGAGGATTGCAGAGGTTGCTGAAGGTACCTGCATGTTAAAACATAGCAATGTTTATTCAGGGTGACTCACTGTCTGCTTAGCTTGGCACAGAGCTAATCATGGTGTTTTCTCAGTATTGGATAATAACTCTTTTTAAGAAGTCGTGTGCATGGTTTATTGTCAGACTGTAAAATGATAGGTCTATAGAAGTGAATCATGCAGGGAAGTCTGAGAAAGAGAAGCGTGATGTTTCTTTTTGAGGGAGGGTGCTCCCTGGAGAGACTGTTTGGGTGGGGTTAAAATAACACGTTTCCTCTCTCTCATCATCTTCAACAAATACTACCTGTTTGTACTTTCATTTTAGTATCTTTATGTAGGGGTTAATATACACTGTTGTGTTTAACTTCTTAAATATTGACCTGCTAATCAACTTTGCGGGTATCATAGGCCAGATTTTAAGTTGAGTCATATTTTTTTTTGTATGAGAAAACCCGGTTAAATATCTTCTCTGAATCCTGTTTGAAGAGTACTGATTCTGGGATGAACTTGGATTTTCTATTGAAAGGACTGAAAACATGGATGTTGGTGAGGCTATGTATGCCATGGCCAGGGACAGCTAACTCTTCAGTTTTAAATGTAACTTGACTAGTGTATACAGATTAAATTCAGATGTCTGTTGGGAAGGATTGAGAATGAGTTTTTCCAAAAAGAAAGAATCAATTAGATAAAGGCCATAATCACAGGGTATTAGGGCACTAAGTGCCTGCAGTTCTCTGCTGCCTCTGATTGTAGAGGAAGACTGCAGGAACGCTAATGCAACACTAGAAAACACAGTAAAAGTGACACTTTCCCTTTTTTGTTTGGGGGTAGCTATAGGAAATTTTGGTTAGGCTTAAAGTAGACTGAGGAGTCCAGTGCCAAGAAAAGCATTTAGAGCAGAGGAAAAAATGCTGATGTTTGGCTTGCAAAGCAAACAGTTGAGAGGAAGGAGCTGAGATTCTATTTGAAGAGAAAAATATAATTAACATGATTTCAGGAAGAATTCTGAGAATACCCCTTCACTAATTTATTGGGTGGTTATTTATGCTGAATTAGATTTTATATAAGTATCTTTAATAAGTATTTAAAATATCTTTAAATATACCATTTGTTAATTTATTTATATCAGTCTTTCCTTTTGAAAGGTGAGTAAACTTTTCGAGGGTTGAAACTCTGAACCTAAAGTTGTAAATGATGGTAAGCATTTTTAAGTAGGGAAGGTTAGTTCATAATTCAGACCTGAACCTACAGCCTCATTTTGAGGATGCATAGTTATATACTTATAAACAGATTCTTGAACATAAGGGCTCAGTAAACATCATTCCCAAATCTCTCTGTCTATAGGTCCTAATGATTCTTAATCTCAGATACTTCTCCTTTCCCCTTACTTAAAACACCCTCAACCTTGCCTATATATTCTCTTTATCCTATTGAGTTAAACATTAACATATACATGCATATCCCCTCACTGTCAATAAAATATGCATTGCAAGCACACATACATTTGCACACCCCAAAAGAACATCAGACAGAGAGAAGATCCATGGTGCCGTAGGTGGGAGATCATGTGTGGAGATTGCTCTGTAGCTCTTGTGAATGGGAAAATGGTTAGAAAGTAGATCTAAGAGATGACAAGTTGAGGGACCACACATTACTGATAGTAATTAGTTAAGGGGTGATGCACTCTTCTGTTAATAGTCTGCGAACTGCTTGATCTGAGACCAGCCATTGAGGTTATTAAAAATCCTAATGAGTGTAAAAGGTTGCAAGTGCTAATCTAAGTCAATTGACAAGGATAGTGTTGTTTCGTATTTGAATATAAGATGTTCTGAATCTAGAACTAATATTTGCATTAGAGCTGATTTAAAGAATGTTTAAATAAGGGATGAAGAGTGTTTCTAAAGCATTTAGAAGATTAGGAAAAAGTGTTGTTTCAATGCTATTATAGTAATTTTCACCAGTAAATTATCATAGTACCCACTAAGCCCTGCCATGTGGCATTTATCAATGGGTACTGTGGGTTAAGTCTTCAGTAACAGAATTGAGTTCGACCTGGCTCTCTTGCCAGTAGGTTGGGCTTTGCCACACTCTCCTGTTTGCATAAGTGGCATCAGTTTCTTCTTTGCAGCAGGAAGAGTTATCATTTTTTCTCTTTGAAGGAAGAACATGAGATTTGGAGCCAGAGAGTTATACAATCACAATATGATTAATTCTCTTTAATCTTTTATTATGTCCTTTGATTTATCATTACTTACAAAGTAAAACCTAAAGTCTTAGTATTGCTTTCAAAGTTCTGTGTTGGTAGTTCTCAGCTCTGGATGCATATTAAAATAACATGAGAATTTTTTAAAAAAATACCAAACACAGTGTGGTGTTTAGGTATCTGAATTTTGGTGTCCACGTTCATGAGGGATACCGAGTTATCTTTTGTCGTAATGAGTTATTGTTTTTGGTATCAAAATTATGCAGGTCTCAAAAAAGAATTGGGAAGTGTTTCTCCTTTTTTTATTCCCTCAAAGAGTTAATATAGAAATGCAATTATTTCTTCTTTAAATGTTTAGAATCCGGGGCAGCCCTGGTGGCGCAGCGGTTTAGTGCCGCCTGCAGCCCAGGATGTGATCCTGGAGACTGGGGATCGAGTCCCACATCGGGCTCCTTGCATGGAGCCTGCTTCTCCCTCTGCCTGTGTCTCTGCCTCTCTCTCTCTCTGTGTGTTTCTTATGAATAAATAAATAAATAAATCTTAAAAAAAATAAATGTTTAGAATTCACCAAGATAGCTCTCTGCATGAATTTTCTTTTTTGGAGGCTTAAAAATATAGATTTAGTTTCTGTGTTTGAACACAGAAACTAAACTATGGGCCTCTTGAAGTTACCTGTTTCTTGTTGCATGAGCTCTAATGATTGGTGTTTTTCAAGGAGTGATTTGTGTCTGTCCAGTTCATTTAAGTTGTTGAATTTATGGACTTTATAATATTTCCTATTTCTGTCATATTTGTAGAATGCATGGTTGATAACTTTTCTTTCATTCTTGATATTGGTAATTTCTGTCTTCTCTCTCTTTTTCTTAGCTTGGCTAGAGATTTATCAATATTATTGATTTATTCAAAGAACCAACTTTTGGTTTTATTAATTTTTCTCGATTTTTTCTGTTTTTAATTTCATTGATTTCTGTTCTTAAGCATATTATTTTTTTCCTTTTGCTTGTTTTGGGTTTGGTTTGCTGTTCTTTTTCTAGTGTCTTAATATTATTGACTCGAGAACTGTCTTTTCTAGCATAAGCATATTTAATACTTAAAAAGTGAAAAGTGCCCAGACTGCTATGCTTTCCTTTGATTGCCTTCTTTCTACTCTGGACACAACCAATGTTATTTTTTTCAACATCCTTTCACAGAATGCTAGATAGCATTACAGCAATTATTTTGTTCCATGCTTTGCCCCCCCACCTTTTTTAATTTAGTAATCTATCTTGGATATAATTCTTTATCTTTCACATATTATTTTTCATTCTTTTTATGAAGCATAAAGAGCCAGTCTTCTACTAATGGACATTTAAGGATAGGCCTGGGTCTTGGTATTTTTAGTATTTTTTTCTTTTTATGCATTTTTTTTAAAAGATTTATTTATTTACGATAGACATAGAGAGACAGAGAGCGGCAGAGACACAGGAGGAGCTAGAAGCAGGCTCCATGCTGGGAGCCCGTCCTGGGACTCGATCCCGGGACTCCAGGATCACGCCCTGGGCCAAAGGCAGGCGCTAAACTGCTGAGCCACCCATGGATCCCCCTATTTATGCATTTTATTATGAAAATTTTTATTCATGCAGTTTATATGTCTTAAATGTCTTTTAACCTGTGGGTTTCCCTTCACTTTTTTTTTTTTTTTAAAGATTTTATTGATTTATTTGAGAGAGAGAGCACAAGCGGTGGGGAGAGGCAGAGAGAGAAGGAGAAGCAGACTCCCCACTGAGCAGGGAACCTGATGTGGGACTCGATCCCAGGATCCTGGGATCATGACCTGAACCGAAGGCAGATGCTTAACTGACTGAGCCACCCAGGCACCTCAGAAAAATTTTATGCATGCTGTTTATATATCTTAAATATCTTTTAACCTGTGTGTTTCCCTTCATTTTTCACCTTAAACCCTTAGCCTTGTCCAGTCATGATAAACCTCACTTTCCCAGGATTCATTTTCTAAACAATTTTTATTGAGAATTAGAAAATGCCAACAGAAATATACCTAAAATGAAGTACAGTACCATGAATCACAGTGAAGCAGATGCCCCATGTGGATACTCTGGCAGCCGAGGGACAGAGTAGAGTGAGCACCCAGGAGCCCCTTGTGTGGTGTGTCTGTGTCACCCCTTCCCCTTCTCCCAGAGGTAATCAGCATCCTGATTTTTATGGAAACCTCTTCTAAGATTAATTTTTACTTTCCCCTGGATAGTCTCACATCATGAAATCAGTGTCTGCAAAAAACATTTGAGCACGTTCACCTTAAAAAATGTTAGTAGCTGTGCATCCAGGCTTCATCTGCTTTTCGTGAGCACTTCCTCTTTGTTCTTGCTCTGCTGATCATCAGGCATGCTGCCTCACACTCTGGACTACAGGAATGTTCCCTCTTGTTGCTTCATCTTTCTGTGCCACTTCACTTCAGGATGGAAGCTGTATCCATCAGGGTTCTTAGCTGTAAGCGATAGAAAGCACCTCTGGCTAATCTGTTAAAAGAATATGCATGACCCACAGACTCTGAGAAGATTGGGAAGGTGGGCTTGATGAGCACACTGCCATGAAAAAGAATTTCAAAATTGTGTCATAAAACTGGTCTCATGAAGACACCTCCTCCACCTCTGTGGGGCACAGATATTGCTGCTGGTGTTCCCTCTACCACTGCCGCTGGGCTGTGGACATGCTGTAGGAATCTCTGTCTCTGCTGCCTCAGGAAGCTGAAGATAACTCCTCCTGGTGTGGCTATCCTTGCAGTGGACTCTTTGGAGTCCCTGTTTTTAAAAGCTAATAGTTTTCTATTTGGTCTAGAGTGGGTGCATCTTGTTGGCAGAGCTTGTGGCATTGTGCCCATGTCTTAGTGTTGAAGAAAAATGGGAAAACAAATAGGTGAGGTTTTCTTTTTTCCCTTCTTCGTGCTTTGGCAATGGATATGTATTTGTGTCATAAAAGAGGGCATGCTTGGGACACCCAGGTAGCTCAGTAGTTGAGCATCTGCCTTTGGCTCAAGGCGTGATCCTGGGTCTGGGGATGGAGTCCCGCTTCAGGCTTCCCATAGGTAATCTGCTTTTCCCTCTGTCTATGTTTCTGCCTCTATCTGTGTGTCTCTCATGAATAAACAATCTTAAAAAAAGAGAGAGAGAGCATGCTTAAAAGTATAGTTGGCATTTAGATGGTTGGTGACAAAAAGACATGTCACTGTAAAAGTTCTCTGTCAGTCTTAGAAATCCATTCCTTTTAATAGTTGATGTTCTTTATAGCTATTTAATGTTGTTTATACAGTGCAGTAATTTGACATGGACATACTCCTTATATGGCCAGGTGCTATTAAGATGTGGAGCAGTGTCTATATTTCTGAAGAACTATATATTTTAAAAACCCCATCTTGGAGCACCTGGCTGGGTCAATCGGTAGAGCATGCGACTCTTGATCTCTGGGTTGCGAGCCCCATATTGGGTGTAGAGATTACTTAAAAATAAAATCCTTAAAAGATAAAAATAAAAAAACCCATCCTAAGTTTAGCTAATTGCATGGATTCCTGTTTTTTTCTTATGAATAAACTTAATGAGGGGTAGTAATTGAAAATCAGACTGTAACAAGTATTAGTATTTCCTGGAGATCTTTTCACTGAGAACCTTTGGGCTTATAGACCATTTGCCTTTTCCAGGTGTGATCTTACTGTTTACAAGTTTTGGAAAATGAGAGACACTGTTAGGACCATCAGTAAAGATAAATAGGATGACACTTGCTTTTCAAAACCAAGATGACATAGTTCTCATTATTGTAAAGGTATTTTACTCTTACTATGAAACTTTATATGCACAAGCTTTATTATCTATCTATCTATCTATTTATTTTTAAAGATTTTATTTATTTATTCATGAGAGACACAGAAAGAGGCAGAGACATAGGCAGAAGAAGAAGCAGGCTCTCTGCAGGGGAGGGTTGGGGGGGTGGGGGGCAATGAGGGACTCCATCCCAGGACTCCAGGATCACACCCTGAGCCGAAGGCAGATGCTCAACCACTGAGCTACCCAGGTGTCCCTGGGTAGGGACAAGCACAAGCTTTATAAAATGAACACAAAAGCCCATTGTTTGTTTGCATGTGATGACTTCAAAAACTGGCTAGTGAAGTTTTCATCTGCTGTGAAACCAGGGCATGGCAAGTGGATGGAGCAATGGGCATTTGTGTCAGAGGGGCTTGCTGACATTGCCTTGGCTCTGCAGGTGGTGTGCAGTGTTATTTTGGATAATTCATATATGTTCTATATTTCATCTTGGGAAGATCAGAGATAGATACAATCAAACTTCTTAGAACAAACACACGGTAACATAAGCTTGTCACAGTGAAAACAAAAAAAGAATGTAATATAAAATCTTTGTAGCAGTGTGTACCCTGTATTAGTACGTAACAAGAAACTGTCGTTATCACAATGGGAAGACACATTTCTGAATTATTCAAATCAGGTGGTGCCTCAGTTTTGAATACTAAAAACAACTCAGCTGTGAATTTCATGGGCTAAATTGATAGGAAATTTACTGCTGGTTCATCCATTTGACCTCTGTGTACATAGCCAATAGAAATTTTTTTACAGAATGTAAAGGTCCTTTCCAAATAATTCAGTTAGTTTTAATACTATCTACCTAACATACATGCGGCCTTAATTCTACAAAGGAAAAAAAAATCCAAGGTAATATTGTAGCATATAAAGGTAGGGACCAGTTTACTAATTGATTGATATTTACTGATACCTGTGATTGGTTTTGTGATTCCATATAGCAATTGTTTCTAATATAATTTATTTTGCAGTGAGGGCCGAGGCAAGTTGACCGTATTTTCAGTTAAAGCTATGTTAGCAACCATGTGTGGTGGAAAAATGCTGGACAAATTGAGATGTAAGTACTTTCATATTATTTAAGAGATTGTATTTTCAAATCAGGACTTTTGAACAGTTTTAAATTAATGTTTTCAGAATTTTGGATGATGCTATATTGAACTTTTTTATTTTTACTACACATCACTTCCTAGCAACTGGCTCAGAGTATGTAAGTTATGCCACCTACTGTTGAGATGGAAAAACTGATTGAATTAATTTGTTTAGATTTCTTTTTTTTTTTTTTAATAAAGTAACAAAACTGAAGAGATTCAGAACGGTAATGTTGACCTTAAAAAGCCTTTTAAAAATGTTTTTCATATTATCAAAAATTTTGCTTGTAGATGATTATGTTGAGTGTATTTAGTTAGAAAATAAATTTGATTATTTTTACCAGTTTTGGTCAAAATTAGTCCTTTTTAAAATAAGTTTATTCTTCATCAGGTGATATTTTCGTGATTAAACTTTTCCTTAGTAGCTTAGAGTTAAGCTCAGTTATTTAGAAATTTAGAGCCTGTTTTTTTTTGTTTGTTCAGTTATTTTTTCTAAATTTTTTCTTATTGTTGGCCATTTTGGCATTTTACTGTTGCCAAGATTAAAGACATTAAGATTAAATGACATCAGAGGAGGTAAAAAGTTATTTAAATTTTGTTGTTTATGGTTTTCATTTATTCATTCATTAGATACTAACTGCCTAAGGTATGCCAAGGCATACCTTAAGCATTGTGCTAAGTGCTTTACATATATTTTCTCACTGAATGCTTAAAATTTCTTTGAGCAGCAGGTGGTATTTTCAACATTTTATAGATGAGTTAACTGAGGGGGTGAAGCTAGGATTTCAGCTCAGGCTGTCTAGCTTCATAGCCCTGTTCTAAGCTATTTTGTTGTAGTCTATATGCTAATCCTATAATGGGCGGCACATATGTGATGAATACAGTACACTGATCAGAGTGCCATGCTTCAAGTAAGAAACTCTGGCAGGTTTCAGGGAGGTGAGATTGAAGTTGTTGGTTTTCATGAAGTGTTGAGATACCCTATGAACTACTTTGTTGAAGAAACTGGGTCATCTGTCCTCTAGCATTTCTCATGGACTAGAGTTTGATGATTGCATCCCCATGATGTTCTTCTGTGTCCTACTGTGTCCTACATTTTTTTTGTTTTAATTGAAAGAGAGACTTGGTCAGGTTTAAGCATAATCTTTTGGGCAAAGTGACTTGAGGGGTGCATTTATTTTCTGTGCTTTTTCTTACCTGTTACCATGACATTGAAAGTTGGAAAGCTGGATGACTCACCGGATAGAGATATAACTATTCTAAAGAAAGGTCTTAGATAATATGTTTGGTCAACTGTTATCTGGTTTATCTTCATTTCAATATCAGCTGCAATGTAAAACAGTTTTAAGAAATATTCTTCTGAGTGTTTTTTCACATGGTATCTCAAAATACTATTCCTTTAGGCTGAAATTTCTTAGTATTTTCTTAATTCTACGTGGTGTTTTTCTGAGGAAGATAATGTAATATGGATGAAATTATATTTCATTCAAACACAAAGAAAAAGTTGGAATTTTATCTGTTTTTAATGATGGTGACCTAAGTTAAAGAATATGCATTGCCATCTTTATTAGTACTGGAGAAAGTGGCTGAAAAACAGAAAATTGATTATCAAAACCGCGTTGTAGGAAACTCTGGAGTCTGTAAGTTTCTATGATTAAATCTGCTACATTTAGATAGAGCATAGTAAGTGCCAAATATCAATTGTTGATTATTACAATGACTGCAATTCTCTGTTAGTGAAAAAGTGCGAATTTTAGTATTATGTGAAGTGTGGAAGGGAACCAGGTGATGGCAGAGTTGTTTTGCTTTGTTTTGTTTTCTTTAACGTTGCTTTTGAACTTGTTGGAGGAACACAAGTGACCAGTACTCAAGTGGCACAAAGTATGTGTGCCCGGGCCAACATGTCAGTTTGCTCAGAATGCTAGCTCACTGCGCATCAGATAGGGATTGATGAGATACCAGCCATGCTAGGTCACTAATCACCATGTTTATATCATGCAGATAGATTTAAAATATGGTTTCCTTATCTTCTTCATGTTCAAAATTATAGTTTTCTTTACCATCAATTGCTCTTGTTTCATTATTTTTATGGTACTAATTATTGTGGCTCGAAAATGAGATATTTAACATAAGTAAAATTTTCAGATATTGAAGCCTATCTCCACTTCTTAATTTTAATCATCCAGAATGGAAACCAGTTTACATGTGGGCTGTCCGTCTTGTTTTATAGAGTTCACTGGTTATAATTTACGTATTTTTCATAGCTCAGGGATGTCATTCTCTGATGCATTTGGGGCTCATTGTGAGGCTCTGTCTGGGTTGTTTGTCCCTTCTGATGTGTTTAGATGATGAGTGCTTTCTCAGTTCTTGAGCTTTTTGTTGGTGGTGGTAGCAGTGGTGATGGTGTGCACGTCCCCTTTATCACTGATAAATGTGATGGGATTATCTGAGTATCAGTCTCTACAAATCTCTTTGCTTCTAATTTACATTTAATGTGGAGAAAAAATAAGGAAACTTCTGAGCATTCATCTAAGGTATGAATGTAAGTAATGACTGGAGGTTTTGTAGTGTGATTGGCAATTTGGCTGCTGTAGGAATCCTTTTCTCCCTAGCTTTCCAGGGCCCATCTGTGTCCTGCTTAGTTGAGATGGCTGAATAGTAGTGTAGACAAAAGTGAGCTAGAACGCTGTATGGTAACATCCAGTGACATTTGACTGTTCACTTTCTTCTCTCTGCTTGCTCCACTGTTACTCCATCCTCCTGCTGCTAACTGCATTTTCTGCTGTTACCTCTGTTAACATTTCTTTAAATGAGGCTTTCTAATTTATGGAATACAACTTAGTGTTTCTACTTTCCTTCTTTTATTTGGCTCTTTCTGCATTTTACCTTTTTTAAAAAATTTTTTATTTTTATTTTTTTTTAAGATTTTATTTATTTATTCATGAGAGACACACACAGAGGCTCCCTGTGTGGAGCTTGATCTGGAACTCGATCCTAGGACCCCAGGATGACAATGTGAGCCAAAGGCAGATGCTCAACCACTGAGTCACCCAGGTGCCCCTTCTGCCTTTTACCTTTTTTAAAAAAATTAATTAATTTATTTATTCATTATACATATATATATAGAGAGAAAGAGTATATATATATAGAGAGAGGCAGAGACACAGGAGGGAGAGGCAGACTCCATGCTGGGAGCCCGACGCGGGACTTGATTTCAGGACCCCAGGATCATGCCCTAGGCCAAAGGCAGGTGCCAAACCACTTAGCCACCCAGGGATCCCTGCCTTTTACCTTTTATTTTAGATTTTTTTTTTCCTGAAATTTTCTTCCCTACCCCTTTTTTATTTGATATATTTTGTTTGCTTGTTTTAGGGTCAAATTAGCATTTAGAGCTACTTAACCAATATTTGTACTTTTAGCTTGAAACATTTTTTTTTAAGATTTTATTTATTTATTCATGAGAGACACACAGAGAGAGGCAGAGACATAGGCAGAGAGAGAATCAGGCTCCTTGCAGGGAGCATGATGCGGGACTCGATCCCTGGACCCCAGGATCCTGACCTGAGCCAAAGGCAGACATTCAACTGCTGATGACCTTTTATCTCTAGCTTGAAACATTTCTTGACTAGGTTTTTCAGATTTCTCTTATAAGAGTTTCTGTCCCTAGGTAGCACTCATTTGTAGAAAGAGTTCACTGTTGTGGCCATTTAGGGACTATATCCTAGATTCACAGTTAACCTAGGGTCTGATTCCGAATACCAATGATTTATAATTAGAATACAGACTTTAATTATAAGGATGATCAAAACTCAGTAATGTCAAAAACCCTACAAATAACTCAGAGAACAAAATTTATAGACTGTAAAGCTCATTATTTATGATTTGTCATTTAATTTATGTGATTTATTTACTTTAATTCTGCTATTCGTTTTCCAAGAAACTTAGTCTCTCCTTCAGAACTCATCTGTCTTGCATTAAAAGATAGGAGCAGATTCATATAGTTTATTTCTAAATTCTTTAAAAACCTGGTGCTACCATTTTGAAGGACAGTCTAAAAGTATGTATCAGGAAGGCTGTAAGAATATCTGTATCCGTTGACTCAGTCTATTTCTTGAGTTTACCCTGAGGAATTAATCAGAGTGCACCCTAAATTTCATGTATGTTTGGGTTTTTTTAAAGATTAAAAAAAATTATTCATGAGAGATACAGAGAGAGAGGCAGAGACACAGAAAGAGGGAGGAAAAGCAGGCTCCATGCAGAGAGCCCGATGCAGGACTTCCTGGACTCTGGGATCATGCCCTGAGTGAAAGGCAGACGCTCAACCACTGAGCCACCCAGGTGTCCCTTCATGTATATTTGTTATGACATTTTTATAATATGCAAAAACTTGAGACAGCTTTAGTGTCCAAAACCCAGAGCTTATAGTTCGGAATACCCACATGATTGAATATAATGTCCTCAAAGATGTGTTTCAGATCAAAATGCATCAATGTGATATGGTTTTAGACAATAACTTGTTATGCACATAGAAAAAGTATACCAAAATGATAACCGGTATTTTTTCTGGGTTATAGCATAAGAATGTTTTTGTAATAATAATGATTTATATTACTTTCATTTTTGCATGTTTCTGACAGACCACACTTTGAGTAGCTGGAGTAAAAGATGATCTGAGGTGCTGTTTTTGCCCAGAACTGGCAGCTCTCACCGACATTTCAATTGCTTGCTTCTTTGCTTTTGTGCTAGCAGACTGTAGAGGAAGCTGTCTTTTGCAGTTATAATTAAACAGATTCACCTGTTCAAAGTTTAGCCTCCTCTGCAATGGTCTTTTAACTGCCTGTCACTGCAGAGTTACCCTGGCTTCTTTATGCTAGTCATCCCTTCTAGTCATTAGACAAGACTGTTTAATATGAATGAGTGATGTCCACATTTGCATTTCTCATATGACCAAAATGTTCTAGAACTGGAAGCAAGTAAGAGATAAGTCCTAAATCAGTATTTTATCATAAGAAGAAAAAGAAAAACAAACAAAACCAAGGGAGGCCTTGAAACTTGTCTGAAGCAGTTCCTGGCTGAGTCAGCTCTCCAGAGACCCAAAGCGTGCTAACTCCCATCCTCCAGCCTCCCTCTGGGTTAATGAATGATGTAGGAATATTCATGAGTTTGGGAATAAAATATTCACTTGGATTTGGTTACATATAGGTATTTCTAAACATGCAGATGTATATACATGTTTTTGTGGGTTACTTAGTTGATAGAAAGATGATAGGTGGTGAGAGTCAGTTACCTGGGAAAGCTAACATATAAAAGAAAATGGTATTCTGTTTATAGACTTTATTGTAGACAACCGTATTATCTTGCAAAAGTGTGTGGTTATGTGGGGAGAAGAAAAGAATGGATAGATGCAATGAGTAAAACCAGGCTCATTATCACCAGAAAAAGAAAAAAAATGGAAACATATGTGATGATGGTAAAATAGCATTATTTTGCCATTGCACAGAGGACAGAATATTTTTTAAAGTGTGTATACATAAGCATTTAGGGACTCAGTTGTGGGTTTTTCACAAGGGAGAAAGCCTACATTTTTATCTGGAAACCACTAATGGGGAATTAGCATACCTTCTTTCAGAGGTATATAAGTAGAAAGAGAATTACTGAGGAAATTAACCAGTGTTCTGGGGAATAATTTAGACCCTTAATGCCTGAAGGGTTGAGGGCTTTAATTAGAGGATTAGTTTAATTTTTATTAAATTTTATTGTCTTTTATTTATTTCTTTGGTGAGATCTTTTTATTTGTAGATAGTAAATCACACATTCATTGTTATACTTCATTTAAGATTTTAAAAATTAATAATTTTATACCATTTTTCTTATGGATAAAAGAAGCCTAATCTTTTAAAAAAATACTGTTGTAAACTAGTAACTCAGGAAATAATAAATTATTTCACTATGGCTTCAGTTTGGGGATCTAACAGTATTTCTCTTATTAAATCAAACAAAGAAACATGTTTCTGCTTGTTCTCTTGTAATTGTATTATGATCCTATTAAGTTATAGTTTCTTTTTTAATGAATCTTTAAAAAATATACTACTCTGAATATATTATAGGACATGTTAACCAAGTGTAAAAGAAAAGAATACTTTTTTGAGGAGACGTTAGTCATTTTATGATCCAGTTACTCCCTTTCATTATTGAATGAGTCAGGTGTAGATTTGTCAGTGCAGGTATATACATTGGTGTTTTTGGGATTGTGAAACTGTGGATATGTGTATTTATGTACTTGGTAGCATCAGTTTCCCATCTTGAATATTTACACCATTTAGTTAGTGGGTATAGTGTAATAACTTGCCAGTTTATCACTTACGAATACATTGGCAACAAAAAACTTCACTAACGGTAGCTAAAACACATTGAGATTTATTTTTCTCATGTTAAATTTATTTATTTAAATTTATTTATTTATTTATTATTATTATTATTATTATTTATTTGACTCATGTTAAAATGAGTCCAAAGGCTGGTAAGTCAGTTGGTGTAGTGACTTAAGGTTGTCATCGGAGACTCAAGTTCCATCCTCTTCTGCTCTGCCATGTGGCTTTCCTCCTTCTGACCTTGTGATTGCTGGATAGGCCTTGCATTCTCTTTCCAAGCAGAAAGAAGAAAGCAGTGCCTCTCTCAGGAAAACAGAAGCATTCCCAGAAACCCACTTAGGGTTACATTGTGCAAAAGAAATTGGGAAGTTATTTTTTATTTATTTTTTTTTGGGGGGGGGGAGTTATTTTTTTAAGTGGAGCACATCACCATTCTCAACACAGGGCTCAGCTGGGGAGCAATCAGGGGAAGATAGATACTGAATGGTAGGCACCTCTCCACATCACACACTGACTCTTTGTTTTCATTCAGGTTATTTTCCTCATTATAAGAATAGCACCCAGCTATCTAAAAATGAAGTCACTATGCACTCCCCTCCTTAAGGGCATCCGTTTTTCACATTATTGGTACCATCTTCAAAGCTCTGTATCTGCAGTCTTGAGCTGTAGCCCAATACTCAGGTTCTCACTGCCTGCAGGAGTGTTTTACCTGGACATTTGCTGCTTGGTTCAAATATACTTATGTGCAAAGCTAAGTCTTTTTATCTTTAGTTAGTTTTTTTTTTTTTCAGTCAGGATTGTCTGCATTTTACCATATTAGGAGCTGAGAATAATCCTAACTTCTTAAATTCCTTTATTCCATAATCCAGCCTGCCATCAGTTGTAGTTTCCTTTACTGAAATGTCTTGGAGGTGCCCCCTCCCCCTGCCCACTGTCATTGCTGAAGTTCAAACACTCACCACCTCATTTGTACATCATCCACAAGGTTTACCAGCTGACTTCTCCAATCCTGTTCTTCCTCTTTTATCCATTCTGGGGTCACTAACAGTCAAATTTTATTAAAACTTAGTTTTCTTTCTTTTTTTTTTTAAACTTAGTTTTCTTAAATATTTTCCCCCTATTTAGAGTTTTTAAACCAAATTCAAAGTGCTTTCCTCTTTTAGAGATTTCTTTCATACCTGATACTTATTCTGTCTTTATTTCTCAATCTAAATTGTCTTTCTTGTTGAAGAATTCACTCCTCAGTATACTGTCTCCCGCTTATCCGCTAACAATTACAAGTGGTCATGGAGAGTTTCCTCCTCTTCCCTGATTGTGTCCCCAGCCCCCACCTCCAGCATGTTTCCATTCTCATCATTCCAAGTTCTACCTTTCAAGGCCTAGCTTCTAAATTATTTTCTTTTAGAACTTTCTTTGACAGTTCCTTCCTATGTGTTTTTGTATCTGTTCTAAACTACATTTTGAAGAAGCTATGTGGTATAATGAGATTTCTTTGGAGCCAGAGAAGTATAACTTTAAATCTTAGCTACACAGCAACTTTTTAGCCTTAAGCAAGTTAACCTTTCTAATCTAGTTTCCTTATCTTTCAAATTTAAATAATTATATGTACACACATATACCTTTTTGTGAGTGTAAAATGAAGTAACATTTAGTAATATATGTTAGTACTTAGTATTAGGGATTGTTGCTTGAAAACAAAAATCCAGGATAATAGTATCTTGAAATTGAAGTTTATTTTTCTCTTAACATAAAAGAAGTCCAGGGTTAGGAAGTGTCCAGGGCTGATACGGTAGTTCATCTGGGACCCAGGCTTTCTCTGCTTTTGTTTTCTTTCATCTCCTACAGCCTAATTTCTATATCAAAATTATAATTACCTAAAAAAAAAACACAAAAAAACCCAAAATTATAATTACCACATAGTTCAAGGTGGCTGCTGGAGCTCTAGCTATCATAACTACATTTCAGATAGCAAAAGGAGGAAGAGCATGAGGAGGGAAAGGAGGCCTGCTTTCCAGTTTAGCTTTCTTTAACTAGCCTTCCTGGAAGTCCTTCAAACCCCTGCTAATGATAGTCTCATTGGCTGGCACTTAGTCACATGACCACCACTTGCTAAAAGGAAGCTGTAAATTTTAATCTCTCAGTTGTTGGTACACTGTTGCACAAAATAGAATGAATATTCTATTACTAAGAAACAAGGAGATAATTAACATTGAGTGGCTACAGGCAGCCTCAGCCATAGTTACTTGTGGTAACCCTGTGGTGCTTGACAAATAGGCTTAACAAGTATCTTTATGTCTCTCTATTCTTTCTGTTCTACTTAGTGTCAACTTAGCACCTTATTCTTCTTTGCTTCAAATATGTCTTACTTTTTCAGGTACATTGAAAGTTTCTAAGTGGACAAAGACTGTATATCATAATTCTTTGTTGTGTTTCACAACACCTAGCAGAATGCTTGGCACTTGGACCATGTAGTAGGAACTTAGTATGTATTTGTTAATTGATTTTATTTTTTACTAGGACCATAGTTTTTTTTTGCCTCTCATTGAATCTCCCCACCCATCATGAGTATTTAGTACTTATTCTTCAACTACAAAGTAGCAGCTGTCTAGAGAGGATGTACTTGAGATTTTCATTTCTTTGATAATTTCCTGCTTTCTCTTGCCTAAAAAGTTAGTCTGTGGAGTTGATATTCTAACACTTTATCTTTCTTGGGTTAATGTATTTAAAATGGATTTGTTATATACCAAGTGCTTCAAGATAAATACTTCAAATTAAACCTAAGGAATAATGCATATTTGTTTGTAGTATATATCAATTACGTATATATCTCTAATATACTTATTCATTATACATATATAGAGTAAGACTTCAAAATGCCACTTTTAGCAAGGCCTCAGGAAATGATTTTTCTGTGCATATTTAATTCACTCATTTGTAAGGAAGCTCAATAGTTTGAAAAAAGCTTAGGTCACATTTCTTTGTCACACTGATTTTGAGTTGCTAGTGATTTTTCTTTTTCTCCCCAACCATGGATGAGAAGACAGGAAGAACTAACTGGAGAGAGGAGACTCTTTCCAAGAAGATAAAGAAATAGTATTACTAGAAAGTTCTTTCCCATCTGCTTGAGTCAGACTTTATGGTAAAAATAAGATGTTACGGAATCAAAGTATCTTGGGATAGAAGAGTTTATAGGAATTCTTTTTATTCCATTTTGGTACTCACTGAATGGGGTATTTTTTTTTTAAGATTTTATCTATTTATTTATTTGAGAGAGAGAACAAGTTGGGGGAGGGACAGAAGGAGAAGCAGGCTCCCTGCTGATCAGGGAGCTAGACATGGGGCTTGATCCCAGGACCCTGGGATCATGACCTGAGGTGAAGGCAGAAACTTAACCAACTGAACCACCCAGGCATCCCTGAATGGAATATTTTAAACATGCTTTATGCTTCCTTCACAGGTATACATTACATTATTAGCATATGAATATACAAATATGATACAATTTCATACCCCCCTTAACCAGTATGCTAATATATTCACCCAAACATGCATATGTCTTATATAAACACATATAAATGCTAAGAGAGAAAAGTTATGCTGCTACAAATTCTTCTTAGAACAAAGTTAGCTATAAATAAAAAAGAGTTATATATCATTCATTACACTCAAAGAGTAGGAAGTAGACTTATATGAGTGGTTATTTGGTTTGATGTTTAGGTATATATTGAGTGGGTGGGAGATAAGGGGCTTGGACAGTAAAGTAACTATACAATGTTAATAAGAATATATATTAACGAAAAATTATAATAGCTTTATGATATTTTTTAATTGATACTTTTTGACTGGTGTACAAATGACAGTCATTTATTTATGAAAAGTTGATATTTCTTTCTAGTTTGACTTTATTTGGTTTTGTTCTCATAGATGTTTTCTCCCAGATGTCAGATTCCAGTGGCTTAATGATATTTAGCAAGTTTGACCAGTTTCTGAAGGAAGTTCTGAAGCTCCCAACAGCTGTCTTTGAAGGGCCGTCTTTTGGTTACACAGAACACTCAGTCCGCACCTGTTTTCCCCAGCAGGTAAGAACAGTTTTGTAAAATCTAGGACTAGGAGAGCGCTCATTTATCCCTCTACCTCTTACAGATTTCACCAGGTTGCTTGTAGTCTAGGGACATAAAGGGGAGGAGAAAGAGCTTTATGTGGGGGGTGGGGGGGGGCGGTGGGGAGAGACTGAAGAGGGTGGATAAAAAATTTACCTGAGAATTTTGGTTTGGGGGAGAGGGGAGTCTTTTCTGAAAAGTGATAACATAAAATATTTTAAATTACTAACATTTTAAAGAAAAATGTTTGAGATTGAAATGTTTATATTATTGCTGCTGGACATTTATTACTCTCCTGAATGAGATCTTTAAACTGTGAGACATAGGAATTTTGGCATAAAACTCTACAATACTGGACCATTTTTTCCTGAGCACCAAAGATTCCCAGCTGCCAGCTCAGAATCCCTCAAGGGCACACTGCCGTTTTCATATGAAGGAAAGACAGATTGGGTTTCCTCTTTATTTGTATGTCCTTCTGCGATCCTGCCCTTGAGGTTGAATGTGTGAATTCCTGAGATCTTAACTGGGCCTCAAATGACTCAGAGCACAGTGGATGCTGACTGTAGCTTCATTTATTCAGGGAGACATGAGATAAAAGGCACTTCATGCTACACTTAGAAAGTTAGGGAAAGTGGGAAATTAAGAAAAAGTCTGTGTTTAAACTAATGAGTAAGAGAATAAGTAGGATATTGACATAGTCTGAAAGTATCTCTCCATAAGATATTTATTAATTATAAAAGGAAATATAGTAACCTTAGAAAGTTACTATGTTATAGTAGAGAAACCTCTTAGATCCACAATAACCAAGTGATCAAAGACCCTATCACCAGTAAAGGGGACACACTGATGTCCCTGCCAGTCAGGAGGCAACACAGGAGGATGCACTGAGAAGCACCCAGTACCACTGCTTTGGTACATGGGCCAGAAAAGCAAAACCTAAGTCTCATTTTCCTTCTTTCCTCTCCATTTTTTTTTAAAGATTTTATTTATTTATTCATGAGAGACACACACAGAGAGAGAGGCAGAGGCACAGGTAGAGGGAGAAGCAGGCTGCATGCAGGGAGCCCGACGTGGCACTCCATCCCAGGTCTCCAGGATCATGCCCTGGGCTGAAGGTGGCGCTAAACCACTGAGCCACCTGGGCTGCCCTCCCCTCCATTTTTTCTGTTTGATTTTATTTTTTACAGTTTTGTTGAGATGTAATTGACATACAACTTTTTTTTTTAATTATTGGTATTCACTTCAGAAACTTGAATCCACAGATATAAGTAGTATATTACCAGAAAGTTACAAGTAAACACAGATTATACATGCAAATTTCTGTTCACAAAGGTCACATGTGCAGGTATATGAATTAGAAGCGTGCATCTAGGGCACTGAGGTGGGCACTTGCTGGGATGAGCACTGTGTGTTATTCTGTATGTCGGCAAATTGAACACCAATAAAAAATAAATTTATTATTAAAAAAAAGTACATCTAGATTATGGCCAAACTGTTTTTAAAATGCAGAAATGTAAAATTACATCTTGAAATATGAAAAGATGATCTACACACTTCAAAAATCAAATGCTGCTTATACCAGATGTATGACAGCTACAGGATTCAAGTGACAAGCAATAAGATCTGAAGAAATTAATACTGCTCAAAGAGAACGGGAATATTTTTACATTTCACTGAAAATACATTGACTACTAGAATACAAAATCTAGCAGGAAGGGTGAAAAATTACAAAAATCTAAAGCCATTTGGCCATTTAGAGTTAAGAATTCATATTTATCTGAATTTAGGGGAAAAAATTACAAAAGTCTAAAGCCGATTACTTAGTATTTATTACCTAAACAACAGCATGACATTAAAAGAAAACTGCACCTGCTTTTTAATTGCCAATCTCATATTAGTGAAAATCTCCAAATAAAAAGCAACCAAAAAAGCTTCAAACTCCAAATGAAGTCTGCCAGGCTCAGATTAAAATGTGGAATGTTTCAGATGAAAGTAATAAAAATACAATTGGTCTTGTTCTTTATTGAATGGAATCAAAAGTATAAGGTGTACAACGTAATGACTTGGTGTTTGTATATATTGCAAAACAATTATCCACAATAAATTTAATTAACATCTATTTGGCCTGAGTCTCGAGGAAACATCTGACAAGTCCAAATGAAAGGATTTCTACAAAGTAACTAGCTTGTACACTTTATAAATGTCAATGTCATGAAAGACAAAAAAAAAGACTGAGCTGTTCTACATTACAGGAGTCTAAAGAGAGAAACATTCAATGCAGTTTACAATCTAGGTTTTTCTTTTGTTATGAAGGACATTATTGGGACATTTGAAAAATTCTGGATAAATTTTGTAGACTAGATAATAGTATTTTGTCAATAAATGTTAATTTACTGATTTTGATACTTGTATTAAGTTTTGTAAGAAATATCCTTGTTTTAAGAAATATGATCTGAGGTATTTAAGGGCAGAAGGGTATCTCTTCTGCAGTGTTAACATTTAAGGAATCTGGGTAAATGGGAATTTTTTTGGTAATCTTACAGTCATTCTATAGTAATAGAAATAATTCTAAAATTACTTACAAATAAGATAAAATATAGAAAGAAAAAATCTAAAGGTTTGAGAACTGAAAGTACATTGTAGACTAGATCCTCCAACCTGTAATATTTTGATTCACAAGAGCCAAAAACAAATACACATATATTTCTTTTTACATTTAAAGTTAAGAATTCATATTTATCTGAATTCAGACTTTCAAACATATTTTATTATTTGTTTAGAGATTACTCATTGGCTTTAACACCGAACGTGGTGCCTATAATACTGGTGAATTATTTTCACCAAGTTCTGAGATGTTCTTCCCAAATCTGTATGCACTTGGGCTAATTGTTTTTGTAGAAATTTGTCTTTATACATAATTTATTTTTTCTCCGTGTAAATGACAATACCAGCTTTTAGCATATTAAACATAGCTGTGTGCTTCAATTTATTCTAATAAAGTACAGTTTGCATCCTCCCATCCCATATATTCATTTTTATTTTTATTTTTTAAAGATTTTATTTATTCATTCATGAGAGACACAGAGAGAGGCAGAGACAGAGACAGAGGGAGGAGGCCCCCTGTGGGGAGCATGATGTAGGACTCAATCCCAGGACCCTGGGATCACAACTTGAGCCAAAGGCAAATGCTCAATCACTGAGCCACCCAGGTGCCGCCCTCCCTGCCCCCCAACCCCGTTTATTTATTTATTTATTTATTTATTTATTTATTTATTTATTTATTTATTTATTTATTCATTCATTCATTCATTCATTCATTCATTCATTCATTGTTTTATTTATTCATTCATGAGAGACACACAGAGAGAGCCAGAGACACAGGCAGAGGGAAAAGTAGAGGCTCCATACAGGGAGCCCCATGTGGGACTTGATCTCCGGATCAGGATCATGCCTTGAGCCAAAGGCAGACGCTTAACCGCTGAGCCACCCAGGTGTCCCATATATTCATTTTTAAATAATCTGAGCTGTCCATAGGTATCTTAGTACAGGGTATCCTGCAGGTATTAAAATGCCCAGAAGCAATGTAAGTGAGGATGAGTATGAAAAAGAAACTGCAAATATTTTTTATTTAGAACTCATCTCACTTTTGCTGCTTTAGTAGTACCATTTCATCAAATGATTGCCCCCAAAATACTCTGGGGTAATCATGTATGTTATGTACATGTTGCTTTTCACACAAGATGCTTGCTGGAGGTCAGGCTAAAACTTGATCAAGTTTTGGAATGCTATTATTAAGTGTCAGAATAGGGAAGGGAATTTATACAAAGAAGTGTCCGTAAAGAACAACATCTGATCAGTGATGAGAATTATGTGGGGTGCTAAATCCAAAGTAACCCTTGATCTAATTGTAATGTGACTAATATGACACTCTGGTATTGGAGCAGAAGTTTAAAATATTGAAGAATATACAGAAACTTCCAACTGTTAATCCTAAGAATGCTATCTAGAATTCTCCAGATTACTTTATGCCTTTATTGTGAAGCCTTTGAACTGACTGTTGCTTCTTATATACTTCAGATTCCTATAAAAACTCAGTCTGTGTTTTGATATGTGCCAAATTTGGAAAAGTCAGAGAAGCTTATCTCAATCTAGAGGAAACTTACATTTTCCTTGGTCTGTAAAGATGACAAAAGAAAAGAGACCCTCACAAGAAAAAGAAACTACTGATAGAATGACCCCCAAAAAAGAGACTTTGGAAAAAGTTTCATGCAGCAAGAGTTAAATCCGATGATTTTTGGGTTCCTTTTTGAAATAGTCTTTTTCCATATAGATTGTTTTACTATGTGTGTGTTTTTTTAATGCAAATTCACTCTTAGACCCTCAGATGGAGAGAGAACAGTGTCAGCGTAAAGTGGAAATTGCACTGTTGAATCACATGCAATTTTCCCCAGCTTATTAATATTCTGGGCTGAACAAAGAAGTGATCACAGAATGTACGTCTCTTTTAAGAAAGAAGTGGAAATCTTGCAGAAGTATCTTTCTTTAGTGAAAGAACTGACTAGTTTGGAGGATTCACGAACTGCTTCACTTTCTATGGTGTTAATGGGGTAAAACTGTAGCTACAGAGATGTAGCTACAAGAGATGTAAAGACATCTCCTGTCCCCCTACACCCGTGCTACAAAAATTGATTGATAGGGTTAGCTATCCCTTGGATCAAGTATTTAGTTTTGATAAAACTAATCTGTTTTGGGGCACCTGGGTGGCTCTATCAGTTGAGTGTCTGCTCAGGTCATGATGCTGGGGTCCTGGGATTGAGTTCAGCATCAGGTTCCCCACTGGGAGCCTGCTTCTTCCTCTGCCTGTGTCTCTGCCTCTTTCTGTGTGTCTCTCATGAATAAATAAATAAAATCTTAAAACAAAACAAAACAAAAAACTAATCTGTCTTGAAAGTAGTATGCCCTTATGAAGAAGTAAAAAAGTGTCTCTGGATTTAAGACCAAAAGGTATCATCTGGTAGTGACTTTAGTTGGCAGTGCCTATGGAGATTTAATTGTACTGATAGTGGTGTTGATATTGTTTTTTTTTGTCCTCTGTTTATAAGGCTGCATAGGTTCTTAGGTTTGTGCCAATCCTGTTTTTCTCATATACTTTGTTATTTTTAAGTCCACAGTTTTGCAGTATGTGCAATTTTTCCAATAATGTATGTGTTGAATTACAGGAGAAATGCTTGAATTTTTTTAATGACATGAAGAAAGTTACATATTTGTTTATTTTAATACAGCTTTAATTCTTTTTTAAAAAACAAATTTTCAAACTAACCCAAAATAAGATGTTGGACTTATGTAGTTTTAAAAATGCAACAAAGGGGCACCTCGGTGGCTGAGTTGGTTAAGCATCTGCCTTTGGCTCGCGTCATGATCCGGGGTCCTAGGACTGAGCTCCACATTGGGCTCCCTGCTCAGTGGAGAGCCTGCTTCTCCCTCTCCCTCTGCTCCTCCCCACCGCTTGTGCTCTCTCTCTTTCTCAAATAAATAAAATCTTAAAAAAAAAAACTCAACAAAATTAAAAGCATTTATAAGTTTATTCAGCAGAACACATCTACTGGAATAGCTAAAATTCAGACTACACCAAATGTTGTTGAAGATTTGGAGCAGCAGAACTCTCATACAAACCACTTTGAAAGAGGCTCTGTTGGTTTCCTATAAACCCTTACAGATACCTACCCATGATCTGGCAGTTTGACTCTTGAGTTTTTTTCCCACATGAAATAAAAGCTTATGTCCAAAAAAAGATTTACAAGGATGCTTTTATGAGCGTCAGAAGCATCTGAAATGTTCGTAATAAACCACTGGAGTAAAGTTATAATTCAAGAAATAGTATGTCTGGAATTTTCTTCAAATTAATCCAGACTGAAGGAAGAGTAAAGGCATAAATTAAAATTAGTTGTATGTTGAGAATTGTTGAAGCTGGATGACAAGAATATTATATAATTCTATTTTGGTATATTTTAAATTAATAGAAAAATTAATCCTAGCTGTAAATTTGTGATCATGATTATTGTCTGAATAAAGCACAGTATTAACAGCACCTCAAGTCTAACATTTTGGGGAGTAGACCAAATTTATTGATTCTTCAGTGGTTATTTATTTATTGATTGATTGTTAAAATTTTTATTTACTTATTTGAGAGACAGAGCATGTGAGGTGGAGGGAGAAGCCGTGGAGGGGAGTGAGAGGGAGAGAATCTCAAGCAGACTCTGAGGAGAGTGGAGCCTGATTTATACCTCGACTCACAACCCTGAGATCATGACCTGAGCTGAAACCAAGAGTTGGATGCCTAATGGACTAAGCTACCCGGGTGCCCCTGATTCTTCAGTGGTTATACACTAACAAACTGACTTTAGAGACTTAAAAAAGTTTTTAAAAACAAGCAGTCCATAGCAATATGTTAAATTTCTCTGCATTTTTTCTAAACTTCAGTGTTTGGGTATGAGTTCTGTTTCTCCTTAAAAAGGTGATTGCTATTTTGTATTCACTTTAGTTTGAAGTGTTCAGTCCACCCTGCAGAGGATTTCATTTTTTAATTGTTTTTTAAATGTGTGATTTTTTTTTTTTTTTGAGGTAGAGGGGCAGAGGGAGAGAGTGAATCTTACTGGGCATGGGGCTCTATCTCACTGACCCTGAGATCATGACCTGAGCCAAAATCAAGAGTCAGATGCTTAACTGACTGAGCCACTCAGGCAACCCTCACCCTGCAGAGGATTTTAAATTTGATGTCTATCTGTATGGAAGACTGAATAAGTAGAGCAGGGGAGAGAAGGATGAAAGAGGGAGATGGGGAAGTAGAGGCATTCTTTCACTCAGTGTGGTAGGATTCTCCTTGATTCACAGGGAGGTAGGAAATGGGTAGCTATGAGATTACATTATCACCAGTGGATTTTTCAGAATAACAACAGGATTTCTCATGCCTGGAGATGTCTCTGATTCTATTTCGACCAGCGTATCTTTTGCTATATGCCAAACTGACTTTTCTTCCCACTTTATCTTTGAAGTGAGATGTTTTCTGGACGTTCTGACCTAGTCTTCCTGGACATTGAATAAAGTTTGGTAAGAATTGCCTGGCACATGTATATGTGTATTTCATAGGAATTCTAATTAAGCAGATTTTACAGTGTCCAGCAGCCGTCCTTTATTACTGTGATCTAGTTGGGTTATCACCATGTTTCATTGATTTGAAGACATTCAAATCACACCTTCACATCTCTGATATAGAGATATTTCATATAGCTAATGGTATGTTACAATTGCAGTAGGCCAGGCAGTTATGATGGGTTGTCTTTTCTTGCACATGTGTGAACTTGGTCATAGCACTTCCTGTTGTTGCTTCAGCTGAATTATGCCTGTGTTTGGTCCTGCATATGTTGTCATTTCAAATGATACTGATTTGCACTGACATGCCAATAACCCCTGAACTTCTCTCTCTTCAACAGAGGCCCTCATATTTCATATCCCAGCTAAAATAGCCCTTTTTCTTTGATGCCCTGAATCTTTCAATGTAGGATTAATTGTTCCTCTTCTCATTCCCATGGCATGTTATATCTAGCTCCCTTATACCCTGAAGGGATGCACCTTGATCTTCAACTTTATATCCCTGTGACTAATGATGTTTGGAAAATGAGTGATGCTTACTAGTGATTTGTTAGATTAAATGATTTGAATCAAATATGGCATGAGAAAGTATCTTTGGCTTGCATTCTAACTGAAAGTTTGAATCTCGTGGATGTACCTGCAATCTTGTTTTCATTGGCTTTTTATTCCATGATTCTCTCAAATGAAACAATCTTTGCAATGAGGAAAATAGAGTATTTTAGAAATTCTGAAGTCTTCCCATCTTTTAGCTGTATTAAATAAAAACATCTCTAAAAAATAGCACAGCAACATTATATTGTTGTGTCATTACAAAGTACTTTAATTTCAAAATAAATCTGCGATATGGACAAATCAGTGTCTAATAATAATCAGAAGGCTGACCCATAGCACTGGTCCTATAACCAGTTAATGTATGTTTGCCCTGTTCAGGCAAAATATTTTTAACTCTGCACAAAAGTTTATATAAACATGTTTTTAATCTGGAAGATTTTTTAAAAATGTTTTCAAGTTTGTTAACTATATGTCATACATGGTTTATTGTTTACCAAGTGAGTTAAGGCAAAGGATAAGAAATACTCACATGTTGTCCATAAGAAACAAGAAGTTTTAATGGAAATGATGAGGTTGGAAATTGCACCTGTGATGATCCAATGCTAAACTAATTTACTTGTTTTTTCATGTTATTTTACTGATACTGGGTTTCTCATTTTTAAGAAATGGTCCCTGCCCCCCTGTAAAACAGGGAAAATGTAGTCATGGGTGGAGGGAAGGAGGTGAGAATGGCTCATGGCTCATGGTGTCTCTGCTCAGTGGATCAGACAGCTGTTAAAATGATTAGAAATGAAGACCTCATAGCAAAACAATTAATATTTAATAAAAATTTAAGTGAAAAAACATATGTTTTCGTCTACCCTATGTACATAATTACATAGATGCATATATACATTTGGAAAGAAATACAGAAAAATGAGAATTGTGGGAATGTACAGTTTTTGCAATTTTATTATAGTTTTTGTTATAAATATTGTGCTATAAAAATAAGAAATGCAAAGAATGTGTTCAACTCAAGAAAAATAAAAATAAAAAAGGAGAAAAAAGAGCCAACCTGTCTTCCACACAGTTATTTACTAAGTCATGGAATTTTTGAGCTAGGAATTCTATCTCAGCTATTCTCAACCTTTTTGGTCTCAGGACCTCTTTACAATAAAAATTTTTTTAAAGATTTTATTTATTTATTCATAGAGATGCAGAGAGAGAGAGAGAGGCAGAGACACAGGCAGAGGGAGAAGCAGGCTCCATGCAGAGAGCCTGACGTGGGACTCTATCCAGGAGACCCTGGGCTGCAGGCAGCACTAAACCGCTGCGCCACCGGGGCTGCCCTCTTTACAATAAACATTATTGAGGTCCCCAAAGAGCTTTTGTTTATGTGGGTTATACCTATTGATATTTCTAATTTTTTTTATTTTTATTTATTTATGATAGTCACACACAGAGAGAGAGAGAGAGAGGCAGAGACGCAGGCAGAGGGAGAAGCAGGCTCCATGCACTGGGAGCCCGATGTGGGGTTCGATCCCGGGTCTCCAGGATCGCGCCCTGGGCCAAAGGCAGGCGCTAAACTGCTGCGCCACCCAGGGATCCCTATTGATATTTCTATACTAAATATTAAATTTGAGAAATTAAAGGCATTTATTGTCACTTAAAAATAACAATGATAGGACGCCTAAGGGGCTCGATCAGTTGGGCGTCCAACACTTGATCTCAGCTCAGGTTTCAATCTCAGGGTCATGAGTTCAAGCTCACAGTGGGCTCCACACCCAATTGGAGCCTACATGAAAAAAAATAACAATAAATCTGTTACATCTTAAATAATACATTTTTATAAAAAATTACATATTCCAAAACAAAAATATTTAACCAGAGTGCCATGGTAGTACATTTTTTTGCAAATTGCTTTAATATTTGGCTCAATTGAAGACAGCTGGGTTCTCCTATCTGCTTATCCATGGGTTCTGTTGTGATATGTTGTTTTGGTTAAAGTATGGAAAGAAATCTGGCCTCACATAGGGAGGAATTGGAAAAAGGAGGAATGCTTTAGTAGCTTTTTCAGATGATTGTGGATATGCCGCTTTGCCTCTGGCACACCCCACTGTACACCTATAAGAGACATATTTTGAAATGGGCAAGTAATGTCTGAGAATTGTTTTAAAAATAGTTCTGGCCTCATGGACTCCTTGAAAATGTTTTAGAGACCTATAGGGCAGCTTCTGACCACACTCTGAGAAGCACTGCTCTACTGAAACCAGAATGTTTTTGTTTTTAAAGATTTTATTTGTTTAATCATGAGAGACAGAGAGAGGCAGAAACATAGGCAGAGGACGGAAGCAGGCTCCTTGCAAGGGAGCCCAATGCAGGACTATATCCCAGGACCCTGGTATTATGCCCTGAGCCAAAGGTAAACACTCAACCACTGAGAGCCACCCAGGTGCCCCTGAAACCAGAATGTTAAGTGACTTTCTCCAAATGGAAGACAAGAGTACTGGACACAGTTCTGGTTTTATTTCTCATGCTCTTGGAGGAATTCAAATTACAATATGACTTTAGGACAACTTTTGTAAACTGACCCTGAGTATTTTTATCAGGCTCTTCTGAGATGTCAAGTATAATTGTCCTTTTTCAACTTGAGTATTAAAGGAGAAACCTAAAAAAAATAAAATAAAAAATAAATAAAAGAGAAACCTCCATGATAGGCAAATCAAAACTTTCTGAGAGAAAGTAGCGTTAGGATTATAGGTAGAAAAAAAAAAGATTATAGGTAGACTTGTAGAGATGTAATTTTTTAATATTAGGTATAAAAATATAGAAATATTAATTTAAACATACATTTAGTTTTGATTACTACCTCTTACTAGCTAAAAAAAACTTCCCAGCATCTTCTTTCCCAGTAATCTTATGAAGACAATTTTCATTTGTCTTTGTTGCATTTATGCAAATATCCTTATTTAGAGACATTTTCCATATCTGAACCTCCCTTTAAATGTTCTGTGACTTTCTGGTTTGGTTTTTAATGTGTTGTTCACTCATTCCTCTGAGGTTCCACTGAGGTCTCAGAAACATCAATGACTTGGATGCCTGAGATGGAAAACACTTTGGAAAACTTTATTTGGCCTAATTAAGTGGGTATTTCTCAAACCTCACCACCAGTGCACAGCTTTCTATAAAGAGCCTTTGGATGGTAACTTCCTACTGTTATCAAACAGTAGGAAGCCCTCCATAAGCCCTCTTGCTTGCCCCTGCCCTACCCCTATTCAATGTTGGCCTCCAATCTCTGTCCTCAGTTGGAGGCTTTCCTTAATTTTTCTTCCTCTTTTTCAAGTTTTTATTACAAAAGTCTCTTTCTTGCCTTGCCATCTACTTTATCTTCCTTTTTCTGTTCCCTACTTACTAATTTTTTTTCTTAAGATTATTGTTAATAAGAATTATCTCCTTATGTACAATGGAATCAAGATTCTCATAGTTACCAAAAAGATACACAAAAACGGAGATCCCTGGGTGGCTCAGCGGTTTAGTGCCACCTTCAATCCAGGGCATGATCCTGGAGACCTGGGATTGAGTCCCACGTCGGGCTCCCTGCATGGAGCCTGCTTTTCCCTCTGCCTGTGTCTCTGCCTCTCTCCCTCTCTCTCTCTGTGTCTCTCATGAATAAATAAATTAAATCTTTTTTTTTAAATAAATTAAATCTTAAAAAAAAAAGTCTAGCTGGGGAGGTGGTGTTACAGGGGAGTGATGGACGTTGGATGTTTAGTCTATTTTCATTATCTCTGTGACTGGGTCTAATTACTTCACTTTTCTGCACTTTAGTTTTCTTTCTGTAAATGAGAAAGTTGTCAAGTGATGTTTAACAGTGTTTGCTCCTCACTTTTGTATGGATTCAGTGATTACTTATCCAGTGCCTGTTGTGTGCCTGGCACTGTTATGAAATGCTGGCAAGGGACGCCTGGGTGGCTCAGTGATTGAGCATCTGTGTTTGGCTTGGGGTGTGATCCCAGAGTGCCGGTATCAGGATCAAGTCCCACATCAGGCTCCCTGCATGGAGCCTGCTTCTCCCTCTGCCTATGTCTCTGCCTCTCTCTCTGTGAGTCTCTCATGAATAAATAAATAAAATCATAAAAAAAAACCCGAAACCCCGAAATGCTGGCAATACAGTAAACAACAAATGGAGTAGTTTCTGCTCTCAATGATGTTGTTCTGTAACAAGGTGTGGAATGTCTGTCTACCCCACAGGTAAGAGAAATAGTAATTTGAAGGGCGGCTGAGTTCCAGTCCTCGCTTTATGCGATTTAGGTAGGACCTTTACAGGTCATTCATTCATTCATTCATTCATCCCCTAAAGATTTACTTATTTATTTGAGAGAGAGAGAAAGAAAGAGAATCCCAAACAGGCTTCCTGCTGAGTGCGGAGCCTGAAGCAAGGCTCAATCCCACAACTCCGAGATCATGACCTGAGCTGAAACCAAGAGTCAGATGCTCAACCAGCAGAGCCACCAAGGTGTCCCAAGATCTTTATAAATCATTTAAATGCTTTGTTCCTTCTTTTTCTCATCTGTAAGATGAAGATAGTGATATCTAAACTATTTACCTTATATGGTTAAGACTCAACGTGTATGGAAATGCATTGAATATAGTGGTAATGTACAATGTGTTGCAATGTCAATAGTAATGTAAAATGTTATTGTACTTTGCTATAGAATTTCACATGGAATTCATTACAGCTTGGTTGAGAGAATTCTAGATTAACTTAATTTTGGAATTCAGAGGTACTTGAAGAATATAAAGTATGTTTGTTTTTCTTCTCTTCACAGAAAAAGATAATGCTAAATATGTTTTTAGACACAATGATGGCCGATCCTCCTCCCCAGTGCCTTGTCTGGCTACCTCTCATGCATAGGCTCGCCCACGTTGAGAATGGTAAGCAGAACTTTTGTCATTCAGTCTCTTGAGCTATAGGCAATATATGAATTTCCGGAGATTTGACCCATATCTTTGTCTTGCTTGGAATTGAAATGGTAGTTATCTCCAGTAACTTCTTAATTTTTTCTTTTTTTGTTATTGGTTTATATCCTTGTTTAGCTTGTGTGAGTTTGATAAAGGAAAGGCTGTAGTTTTTATGTAACCTCCTCCTTTCTCTCAAGGCTCTTGGTGTTTCCTATTCTGCCAAAGAGAACCAGTAACAGCTGAGAGGTGCTAAAAAGCTGAACTCTCTTTTTCCCCTTTGTAAGCATGAAATACACGTCCACACTCTGTCTTCTCTCTCTCATCCATGCCTTTTATTTTTTAAACCTCTGAGCCTTTTGCCCCACTGTGGCTTTAGTTCACAGCTACCTTAGATTCAGGATTATTTTCTGAAAGGTGTAGACTCTCTTGACTAAACTAAAACAGCTAAAATTTAAAAAAAAAAAAAAAAGGATTTTATTTATTAGAGAGGGAGGGAGAGAGTACAAGCCAAGATGGCTGAAGGAGGGGCCGGGAGTGTGAGAAGCAGGCTCCCTGCTGAGCAGGGAGCCCTGACTTGAAGCTCCATCCCTGGACCCTGAGATCCTGACCCGAGGGAAAGGCAGACTGAACACTTGACCCACTGAGCCACTTAGGCACCTCAGCAACTGATTTTTTTAACAGGATTTTTGGATAGAGATTTATATTGTTAAGTTATTATAGTATTATTGGAGTATTATTGGCTCTTTTGGAGGCAATACTTTTAAAGCCTGAAGTGTTTTAGGACTTTTATATTCAGTTTGTTTTATAAAATCATTTTGTATCTGCCATACCATATAGAAAGAATCTCATTTGTCCTGATTTTTGTTATCCATATGAACATTTTATTGGAGTTTGTGTATAGTATTTATTGATTACATTCTTATGGGGTTAGTGATATTTTTCTCAGCTACAGAGAAATAATATGAACTCATTGACATATCTTGAAAATAAAACATTTTATCTATCACAATAACATTTATCTACATATCTTAATTTTTATGTTGGGGAAATAAATTCTAAAATTGTGGTATTTCTATATGATATTGTAGTTTGGGCTCTTTCTATGAAATTCATCACTTGAATTATGTTGAAGTAACTATAGGGTAGATATCTACACAAAAATTGTGCTTTTTATATTGGTTTACTAATCCAACTATATCGTATATAAGAAGATTACAACAAAGAATACTTTTACCAAAACCTGATCTTATTTGTAATTGACCCAGTACACTTAGTGATCCTCTCCACATTCTGGTTCTTTCCATATCCACCTGGTCAACCCACTACACAGTCTAATATAAGCACTGGCTCTTGACTGGTATAGAAGTGAAGAAGAATTACACAGATATATATATACATGTTCAACCAAGAATGTACTTAATAATTTAATATTAATGTACATATATTATTTAATATCAGTAAAAATTATTGTATAGAATTATAAATGCTGGTATGTTGATGTTGACTCTGTTGATGTGAGCTCTAGATTGATTTGGAAATAGTGTTATTTGGTAAAACTTTACTACATTGTATAGTTTTAATTTGGAGCACAGATTCTTCTTAGTACTTCCTTATGCCTTAGAAATATCTTGATGACAGAAAGCTTGAATTTCTTAAAGGAAGTATGTCCTTTGGAGTTCTCATTCCTGATTTTACTTTTTTTTAGTCTTTAATGATCCTGTTACATTGGTTTTCTCTCCTAGTGTTCATTTTTGTTTGTTTTTTGAGTCTTGATTCCCTAGTTGATGTACATTTTTGGAAACAGGACCAAAAATGCTTATCAGATTGGATTTGTACACATAATGCTAGAAAGAGTTATTCAAATGAAGACAAATACTATATGCCCCTTTCCTATTGACTTCCATTTCTTGTGTTCAGAATTAAATTGTCAGAGGGGACAATTAATTATGCTACCAACACTTAAAAGTATAAACAACCGCCTGTAACATACAGTTGTGCATTGCCCATTTCCCACTCAATGAACTGGAGGTTCAGATTGTAAGAGAATCCCAGCAATCTATGAATCCTGACTGCTACCTGGCAGTTTTTCATAAGGTGAGATGCTCATTAAGTGGAGAAAATAATGATAGGTCCTTGAGTTTCTCTTCTTCCAAATCACTGCCCCTTCGTTAGTCTAGAGTACTTTATTTTACTGTTCTACTTAGAACTCTTACCTAAAACTAACATGGTAATATACCTGATTTTTTTTTTTTTTTTTTACCAGTTACCACTTACACCCAGGTGTATGGTAGCTTTTAATTCAACCAACATTTGAAGGCCTTCAGTTGAAGGTACTGAGTAAAATACATAGTATTTTCAGGTAACAGAGACACATAGTATTTCATCCTGGCTCTCACAGATCTCATGTCAGTGAAGGAGATAAATGTCTCTATAGCTAACAATGATATATCTCTTTAAAAAGCAACAGGTTTGGAAAATAAGTTTTAGACTGAGAGGGCTTCTCTCTCTTCTTTCCTTATATATTTATCTGAGTTTTGAGAAACATGAGTTTCATTAAAAAAAAATGAAATTGGTAAAAGAAAAAAAAAAGAAATTGGTTATTTTCTAAGGTGGATTGGAATGTAAATTCTAACCTGAAAAACCATTTTCTCCTCTATCGTCTTTCCCTTTTATTCCCGTAAATGGCAGGTTCCATTAATTAAAAGACAATTTAGAATTTTCAATTCTAATTTTGTTTTCACCTTTGCTTTTTTACATGATAATTTGGTTTTCCACTGTATTGACTTTATTCTTCAAAGAAAATGACTTCTTTCTCTCCCCTGTTCTCCCCTCACCCCCATCTCGTCCATCCCCTGCCTTGCTTTCTGCCCTCCGCAAGTCTTCCATCCCGTGGAATGCTCTTACTGCCGCTGTGAGAGTATGATGGGTTTCCGGTACCGATGCCAGCAGTGCCACAACTACCAGCTCTGCCAAAACTGCTTTTGGCGTGGCCATGCCAGCGGCCCTCACAGCAACCAACACCAGATGAAGGAGCACTCCTCTTGGGTAATCACTTTGTGTCTCAGTCTATGTCCTCTACTGTTAATCTGTCTCTGCAGTGACAGCACTGGGCCAACTTCCTGATAGATGCCTAACAAATAAGGATGCGGTGTAATCAAATCTTCATGCTAACGGTTATGATGAGTTGCAAATACATTGTGCTTCATCACCTGATTTTATTTGTTTATTTCCATCACTTGATTTTAAAAGTAGAATTTTTAAAATTCCAGGAGTTACTATTACAATTGAAATGGAAAAGTAAGTGAAAAGTGTCTTCTTATTTTAAAATTCTGCAAGGGGTATCCCCCCTAAAGCTTATTCTCTGAGCTTTAAGTAAGATTTAAAGTTCTTTTTTTCAAGCATATTTTCTTCACTTCATATTTCTTCACTGTAGGGCTTAATTAAATATTGCAAAGAAAGGTGCATGAAGTAAAGGAGTTAAATTTTTGTCTGTCTGAAGTTGAAGAAATATTGTATTTTTACAGTTGCCACATTGGTGTCCTTACTTTCAAAAGTCATCCTTTAAATAACAATATTTGGGTGGAAGTCGATGTGTGTGATTGTCCTGTGCTGGTTGTAAATCATGTAACCAGCTTAGCATCAATCATTTTTCTTTCCTTTTCTCAATTTATTTTCAGTTTTTTAAATGCTGTACTTTTATTTCCAAAAAGTTGATACTTAAAATGCCATTCATTTATTTCCAAAAAGTTGATTTAAAAAGTTTTCCCTCTGGGTTTCATTGGTTGGTTGGTTGGTTTGCTAAAGGGTAGAACAATATACAGGGTCATACATATAAATCAGGATTTAGGTTCTTACCCTTGTTCATCCTGCTGGACCTTAAGTATTAGAAAGCTTCAGTTACCAGGGGCTTTTCTTTTTTTCTTTTTTTTTCTAGTTAGCCTTCCTAAAACTCAACCCAGAAAAAAGCAAGTAAGTTCATATTGGGGATTTGTTTAAAAAAATAAATAAATTTCAACCCACATGTACGTTTTACTTCCTATATCTCTGACATGTTAGAGATAATTTTTTTTTTAATCAGATAGGTTTTCAGTTATACTCAACCATAAAATTTTGTTAAACTGAACATCCTATCCTGGGTTGTTTTGTGTTGTAAATTCCAGTATTTTTTGGTTGAGAAGTGATTATTTAAAGTTTTTTAAACAAGCAAAGGAAAAAAAATACAATGTAGTAGTTTCTTCTCTTTTTTATTGAATAGAGATAATCTATAGATTTTCAAGTTGTTACTTTTCCCTTTCTTAAAGTACAAGTGTCTCACTTAATTGATTTGTTAATGTTCTTTCCACTGTTTTTTGTTTAGAGTATAACTCTCAATACTGAGCTGGCTCTTTGCTAGGTTACCATTTATAATGATTGAATTCCCTGGAGTGTTTCTTCTGACAAAATTCTCATTCTAGATGTTGAGGGGAAGAGAGTGAAGAACTTTTTGTTCATCTTAGTTTGAAATTGCTCGTTTAGCTAATTTGTAGTCCTTTTAGAAATGGGAATTTTACATTTTTTTTAAAGATAAGTGACTGCATATTGTGTTATGACTTACAAAGCAGTGTTTCAAATACTCCATTGAATTTTTGTCATTAGGTTAAAACATACATGAATGAAAGTACAGAAATCACAAGTGAATTCTTGTATTTCTGCATGATCCTCACAACATTCTTGTAAAGTAAGCCAAAACCCCATTTGTTATTATTTTCATTTCAGCTTTCTTTTTTTTTAATTTCATTCATTTTTGTTGTAATGACTGAAGATTTCAAGAAAAATCTAGTCTTAATGGCATGAAGCTGGTATCAGTTCTGAATTTTGATGAGTATATGAATTATGTGTGACTGATGCATACTGGTAAGGTTTTTTGGCACTGTGTGTGTGTGTGTGTGTGTGTGTAACTTGTTTTCAACATTAGAACTGTATGTGCAGTACCATTGTTCTTTGAGGAAGATGTGAGTGAATTTTGAGACTAATGTGGGTAAAGAAGTTTCCATTAACAAAAAGATGTGTAATCACTTTGTTAGTAATTTTTTGAAGATTGTCCACTGTTCTTATACTAGTATTTGAATGAATATTTCTCTGTGTTCACAAGAGATAAATTTAGTGTGCATTTAACAAGTTTGTATATGAATTTGTATTGTAGACTTGATAGGTTATATTGGTGCTTGGAAGTTTACTCTGATTTTTCCAAAAGTTTCTGTTTAATGTTTTATCTTAGTAACTATGCATTGTAATTCATTTATTCTTTTAGTCATCAATCCATTCATTTGATTTTATTTTAGAAAAAAAGTGCCATATAGTATTATATCTGTGATTCATTGTGTGCATTCAGTATTCATTCAAAAGATATTATTTGAGTCCCTACTTTGTGTGCCAGACACTGTTACAGGCATGTGGGGTACATCTATGAAGATTCTTGCCCTGTGGGGCTTAAGTTGTAAGGGGTGTGAAAGAGACCATTAGGGTCCACTGACATTGCTGTTTTCCTATTTTTGGTGGGCACACATCTAGACTACATTTCTCTGCCTCTGTATCTAGGAAGGACTGTGTAAGTAGCACTTATCAGTGGAATGTGATCAGAGTGATATGTGTCTTCCCAGAATAAGACTGTTAATAGCTGAGTGTCTCTTCTGTTCTCTCTGCCAGCTTAGTGGAAAGAATTTTACTGGGACCCAGGGGAGGATAAAACCACAAATGAAAGGAAACCCGGTCCTTGAATGATGGGTGGAGAAGAATGTCCTGCCAACCTGCTTGACTTTGAGGGGAGCAGGAGAGAAACTCTGTGTTAAGCTTCTGAGGTTTTAGTTTTTGCTACAATGGTTGGTATAGGAAGTAGAGTTCTGTTAAAGCAAAACCTTAAAATTTGTGTTCATTGATATAGTAGTCAAGTAACCCCCAAGAGGACACTAATATTGGAGTTGGGAAGGACAGAAACCCATGTTATGCCTTGGTGACCAGTTGAGTAGATTTGTCATCCATGATAATTTAGAAGGCACACTTCATGCCACCTGAGCTCTAGGTCAAAGGTTGGAAAGGATGGGGTAGGTGAATTTATGTTGACTGTTTTTGGTTAGGGATGACAAGAAAGAGATGGGCTTAAGAAAGAAATTAGTTTTCAAGCAAAAAATGAGAGGAGATAGGGAAAGTTCTGACAGTTGGAGCAGTGACAGGAAAAATAGATTGCTTATAGACCCTTGAGAGCAAAAGGTAAGAGTTAGAAAGGCTTTGAGCAATAAAGGCCTACTGAACTTTCTCAGTCAAAGAAAGTGACTTAGTCCCATGGTGAAGAACAGATCAGGGCATGTGTTCTCATTCTTGGCTGTTCATCAGAATCACCTTGCTCTTACCTATGTAGCTTCTGATTTAATGGGTCAAAGGTACATGAAACTTAGATAAGGCAGTTTTTAAAGGTTCCCCCAAGTGATTCTATCATGCAGCCAAAGTTGGAAACTGCTGACCTATTGTTTCATATGGCCTCCAGGTGGCTTCTGTTACTTCAAAGCAAGAGGAATGGAGGCAAAGACATAAATCAGGCTTGAGAATTGTGTCTAGGAAAGGACTTTGTGTGTGGTTACTGGCACATGGAACTGACTGGAAATAAATAGATCAAAGGCCTACTAAGTTTTTGAGGGAATTGTATATTGGCAAAGGAACCGTGGGCCTGCACTTAACAAGCCATTGACTGTTTGAACTGTAAAACTACTTTTTAAGGACGCAGAACTTGCTCTGGGAAGAGGTGGGTTATGAAGGTTGCATGGTACCTGGGGAGGGCATGCCAGAGCTCACTTTGCCAAGGAGGATATTGGATAAAGAAGAACCTCCTGCTCATGTTCCTTCATTGTATATTGGAACCGGGGAGGGTGGGTGCCTATAATTTGTCCTGTTTCTGGTTTGCATTGTAAGGAACTACATGTGGTCTTGTTGAAGAAGACTGTGATGTACCCAGAGGTCCTGGACTTGACGTTAGGTTCACTGACTAAATGGGACCTTAGGTTTTCTTCTGGGAGAGTTTGAGTGTATTTTATGTGTAGGAAGAGGGAGGAGAAGGGTATTTCGTGATTAGAATTCCTTACTAATATCCATGTTTTCCTTCTTTTCCTGGACCTATACCTAGATGACATAGCCCATCCTCCTTGCAGCCAGATGGGGCTATATGACTAGTTCTCACCAGTGGAATTTATTTGCAAGTGATCTGTGTAACTTCTGGGGTCAAGGCCATTTAAAGCAGATGTGTCCTCTCATCCCCTCTTTACCCTTCTCACTCCCAGTAGACATTGGCCACATGGAAATATTTCCAAAGAAACTAGTAGAGGCAAGAGTCCGTAGATGAAAGGGGCCTGGGTATCTGGTTGATGGATCAGAGCCCCTTGGTCAATTTACACTGGACTTGCACATGAGCAAGAAATCAGAAAGTAGAATCCAGAGTATCAGGTCATATAGGCTGTGCTGATGAAGTGAGATTTGAGCAGAATCTTTGGTGTCTGTTAGCAGACATCTGGATAAGAGGAGACATTTTCAGCATGAAGCCTGAGAGCAGGAGTGTGCCTCTGAGTTCAGGGAACAGCAGAGAAGCATGTGTGGCCAGAGTGGAGTGAACAGGAGGAGGGCTATTGGGGAGAAGGTTAGAGAGCTCACAAGGGCCTTACTGGTATGAATAATAGTGAAAGGGAATATAAGGTAAGGGAGAAGAAATGTGTGGGAAATATCAGAAAGGGAGACAGAACATAAAGACTTCTAACTCTGGGAAATGAACTAGGGGTGGTGGAGGGGGAGGAGGGCGGGGGGTGGGGGTGAATGGGTGACGGCCACTGAGGGGGGGCACTTGACGGGATGAACACTGGGTGTTATTCTGTATGTTGGTAAATTGAACACCAATAAAAATTAATTTATTAAAAACAAAAAACAAAAAAACAAGGGCCTTACTGGCCGTTGTAAGGATGTTGGCCTTTACTCCAGGGAAATGAGGAGTCTTTATAGGGTTTTGAGTAGAAGAATCGCATGGCTTGATTTATCTTTTAAAATGATCAGTCTGGGGGATCCTTGGGTGGTTTGGCAGTTTGGCGCCTGCCTTTGGTCCAGGGCGCGATCCTGGAGTCCTGGGATCAAGTCCCGCTCAGGCTCCTGGCATGGAGCCTGCTTCTCCCTCTGCCTGTGTCTATGCCTCTCTCTCTATTTACTTAATAAATAAGTAAATAAATCTTTAAAAACATAAATAAAATGATCAGTCTGTCTAACATGTAAAAAGTAAAATGGGAGGAAAAGATAGCAGAGAGACCATTTCAGGAGAGATGATTGCAGTAATCAAAACCAGATTCGGTAGGATGGTGGCAGTAGAGGTGGTGACAAGGGTGGGACAAGAATATACTTTATAAATTGGCCTAATGGGTTGGCTATGGCTTGTGAGAAAACAGGAGTTAAGATTTTGCGTTGAAAGGGGATCCCTGAAAAAAATAAAAAATAAAAAAAATAAAAAAAAAAGAAAGGGGATCCCTGGATGGCTCAGTGGTTTAGCACCTATCTTTGGCCCAGGGCGTGATCCTGGAGTCCTGGGATTGAGTCCCACATCAGGCTCCTGGCATGGAGTCTGCTTCTCCCTCCTCCTGTGTGTCTGCCTCTCTCTCTCTCTCTCTCTCTCTCTCTCTCTCTCTCATAAATCAATCAATCAATCTATCTATCTTTTAAAAAAAGATTTTGCCTTGAACAACTAGAAGGATGGAATTGTCATCAGCTGAGATGAGACAGCTGTGGATAGAGCACACATAGAGGTAAGGATTGAGAGTTCTCTTTGGGAATTCAGTTCAGAATTACAGGTGCTTACTAGATATCCATATAGAATTGTTGAATAAGCTGTAGTACGAGTCTAGACATCAAGAAAGGAGTCTGAGATGAAAACTCAGGGCAGCCTGGTGGCTCAGCAGTTCAGCACCGCCTTCAGCCCAGGGCGTGATCCTGGAGACCTGGGATCGAGTCCCACATCAAGCTCCCTGAATGGAGCCTGCTTCTCCCTCTGCCTGTGTCTCTGCCTCTCTCTCTGTCTGTGCCTCTCATGAATGAATGAATGAATGAATGAATGAATGAATAAATAAATAAATAAATAAATAAATAAATATCTTTTAAAAAAGTCAGCTTGGGGAGGGGGGGTCATTGGCAAGTAGTTGATATTTAAAGCCATGAGACTGGATGGTACCACCAGGTGAGTGAGTAGAGATAGAGGAGAGAAGAAAGAAGAGGAATGAGAACTGACCTCAGGGGTCATCATTAAGGGATCTGGGAGAAGAGAAAGAACCTGCAAGCAGTGATGCAGGAGGAAAGCCAGGGAAAGCAAGTGTTCTGGAAAACGTTTGCATGACTAGTGTTTTGAGGAGGAGGGAGCAATCATCTGTGTCCAGTGCTGTGACAATCAAGTGAGAAGGCTGAGAAGTGGCCCCTCATCTAACAATGTAGGGATTGTCTTGCAAGAACAGTTTCTGTGGAGTGATGGGGACAAAATCTAACTGAAGTGATCTAACAGTTTTTATTAGTGGGATTTTAGGAGACCAGATTAATCCCACTTTGCTTTTCCCCACTCACAGTTGCAGTTGGGAGTTAGGCAGATGCCAATCTGTTCAAGAAGGTAGTTTTAACTGTGAAGAAGTAATGGACTTGCCAGTGGCTCCTGAATTGAATACAGCTCAACCCAATACAAGCCTTTCCAGCAGGGAGCAGAGCCCTGTAGCTTGTGGCTCAGGGCACAGAGGAAAACGTGTGTTTTCTGTGATGCTTGCAGATACCAGGAAACAAGGGAGGGGAAGAGGCTGAGCTGGCATGTTCATTCCTTTCCTAGGACCAACCGGTCTGGTCAGAAGAATGAGGGGTCTTCCAGAGAAGGTCCCCCACATGGAAACAAGGCACTGAGCCATGTAATCAGTATTCATTTTTACATTCTAGTTTGCAAGAATATATTCATCATCTTCTCTGAGGTTCTTGGGCTAGATTCAAAGTAACCCTGCCACCAAGAGGCCTGCAGTGTACAGTATCTCAGTTATTGAAAATAAGGCAGCAAAATAAGCCTCTTTAAAACTAGTGACATAAAACAACCATTATTAGGCCCATTGGGTTTGGTGTCAGGAGTTTGGACAAGGCAGAGGGGCTGGGTTGTCCCTACTCCATGATATCTGGGGTCTCTGCTGGATGTCTGAAATACCAGGTAGGGTGGGTGGCTTGAATAACTGAAGGTTTCTTCACTCTCATACCCAGCATCTGCCCTGGGATGGCTAGAAGGCTGGACTCAGCCAGATGGGTAGACTGGACCAACCTGTGTATGGCCTGTGGCCTGCATGTGGCCTGTGCATTCCACAGCATGGTGGCTGTGTTTTCAGAGAGAGCATCTCTGGAGGAAGCATCTGGAGAATCAGTGTTCCATCTCTGTTAATTCCTTGCCTTTCCTGCCTGAGCTGTGGAAGTCATGCAGTCACATTCTGCCAAACAGTGTTGGTTGCATCCCTGAGGCATTAGGGCTGGTCCAGGTGTGGGGAGGGAGAGGGTGCTGGGGGGCAGCGGTGGTGCTAAGTCCCATCGCAAAGGAGCACATGTGGTGTGGTGAGTGGGATGATGCAGTTATGCATGCATGCAGTTAATTCTCAGTATTTGTTAAATAGATGAATGAAAGAACGTACAAATGAGTATGTCCAACTGTGCATCCAGTCTGCCACACAGAGGAGAACACCTTACAATCTGAACAAGACTTTCCATTTAAATGGTTAATTCACCCAGAGAAACTACCTATCATGTTTCTCTACTAAGTTATACTTTTTAGAAGAGCACTTTGTCGAAACAACGATGCATAATATTTACTGGGATTTTTATCTCCGTATTTAAATGATTCAGATTTGGAGGAAAATTCTTTTAAAGTATTTCAGGTATAGTTAAATGGTCTTAACCCTGACCTTTGTTTTCCTTGGTCAGGGCCGTACATGCTTTTCTGATTTACTTTATGTATCCTTCCTTTGCCGTCGTTGTCCTCCTCCTCCTCCTTCTCTTCCCCTCCTTCCTCTCCTCTCTTCCTCCTCCTCCCCTTCCTCCTGTGTCATATCTCTCACTTTCTTTCCATTACTGTGAAAGATATACAACATAAAATTTACATTTTACCTCTTTAATGTCCAGTTCACTGGCATTAAGCACATTCATATTGTTGTGCAACCATTGCCAACCATCCATCTGGAACTTTTCCATTTTCCCAAACAGAAACTCTTAACTGTTTCTGGCTATGCAAGAAGTGCCAGAAAGAAGCCATTTCCTGCCCTCACCTGTACCTTACATTCCCATCTCTGCTTGTCCTGGTCTTCACTTTACCAAGAAAAATTTGACTGATTTCCACTTGGCAGGAAGTGTGTGTGTGTGTTTATACAAAATACACTTGTAGCATGGCTACCATTTGTTAGCTGAGTGGCTTAGTAGAGGCAGTTACATAATAATGGAATATATGGAAATTTCACCTTTTTTCCCAGCAGAGGGCAGGCTCTACCTCTGAACAAAGTTATCTTGTTCTTTAAAATCTATAAATGAGGAAGTACTTGGATTTGTTTAGCAATCTCTGTTAATATTATTGCCTCTTTTTTTAAAAATATTAACAGGTAACACACATGTGTCTAGTAAGTATAAGTATATTGATTTATGATGTTAAATAATTTGCCTTACAGACCCAGAGCAAATTTTTTTGTCATAGCTCTGGACCAGTTAAGATTGTTCTTCATCTGTCCTTGTCAGAAGCAGTATTTCATTCTCATGTGACTAGCACACCTCTCCTCACATCTCCAGAATTTTGAGAGAATATGTATTCAATGAGAAAAAAGTATGCTTCTTGATCATGCTTCTGCCTAGATCCAAATAGTCATATTATAATTTAATGACTACTTTGTACATAGTGTAAAACTAGGCAGATTTTAAAAATGATTTAATTTTTAAAATTTAAGTGCAATTAACATACAATGTTATATTAGTTTCAGGTGTATAATACAGTGATTCAACAACTTTATACTTCACTTGGTGCTCATCATTAAGTGTGCTCTTCATCCCCTTCACCTATTTCACCCATCCCCCACCCACTTCCCCTCAGTTAACCACCAGTTTGATTTCTATAGTTAAGAGTTTGTTTTTTGGTTTGTCTCCTTTTTCCCTTTGTTTTAGTTTCTTAAATTCCACATATGAATGAAATCATACAGTTTATGTCTTTCTCTGGTTGACTCATTTCACTTAACCTAATACTCTCTAGGTCCAACCATGTTGTTATAAATGGCAAGATTTCATTCTTTCTTATGGTTGAGTAACATTCTATTGCATGTATACCACACCTTCTTTGTCCATTTATCTATTGATGGACACTTGGGTTGCTTCCAAAATTCGACTACTATAAATAATGTTACAGTAAACATAGGGGTGCATATATCTTTTTGAATTAATATTTTTGTTTTGTTTTCTTTGGGTAAATACCCAGTGGTGGAATTATTGGATCATACAGTAATTCTATTTTTAATTTGTTGCGGAACATCCATAGTGTTTTCCACAGTGGTTGTACCAGCTTATCTCTCACCAACAACAGTGCATGAGGGATCTTTTTTAGGAGGACTGTTTTTTTTTAAAAGGCATAAGACAGTATCCCCACTTGTGGTAAGCTGTAGCACAAGGTAAGACAAATACATGAAGACATTCCAAATAAAATCAACAAATTGGGCATTTAGTCCAATGCCCCACATCCTCAGAAAAGCTCCTGAGACTGTCTACTGTGGTTCCCACCTCTGTTTTCTTTCTTTCTTTTTTAAGATTTATTTATTTATTTGAGAGAGAAAGAGCAGTGAGCACACAGAGGGAGCAGAAGAGAGAGAAGCAGACTCCCTGATGCCAGGGAGCCTGATGTGGGGCTCAGTCACAGACCCCCAAGATCATGACCTGAGCTGAAGGCAGATGCTTAACTGGCTAAGCCACCTAGGTGCCCCCCCCACCTCAGTTTTCATTAGTCACTGTCATGGTAAGCTATCTGGTCTTGCTGTCTTACATGGCACCACCATTCCCATCTTAATCCGTTGGTGATTCATTACCCACCCCCATCCTTCTTACAATCCTCCACATCTCAAGTACTTTTAGAACTGCTACTTCTTAGTCAGCTAGCTGCCCTCACTTTTACTGCTTCTCTAAGCATTTCTTCTACTCCCTGTCTTAATTGAAGTTTGGTTATCCTTTAGGAGCTCCCCTTCTCCTGCATCCCTTTCAGGTGGTAGCTATTTATTCTCCCATCTATGTGTTTTTAGGGATTGGGAGGTGAAATTATTGTGAGGGTGGCTATATAATTTATCTATCATGTAATGCAGACTTACTTAAGAGTAAAAGGGGCCCTATTCTTTATGCTGGGACAACATGCATAAACTGGGATATCCTGGGTAAAATGTTTATGGGCACTGTTTTAGTGTCCTTTTACTGCATAATAAATTATCACAAAGTTAACAGCTTAAAACAACAAATTTGTTATTTCCGTTTCTGTGCGTTAGAAGACCAGGCAGTGGCATGACTGGATGTTCTGCTCTAGGTCTTACTGGGCTGAATTCAGGGTGTTGGCCAAGACTATAGTTCTCATCTGGGCTGGGGGGTCCTCTCGCCAGCTCACTGGTCGGCAGAATTCATTTTATTGCAGGTATGGTGTTGAGGTCCCCGTTTTCCCACCAGCTTCCCGTCAGGGAGGACTCTCAGCCACTAGGTGCCACCTACAGTTCCTTGCCATGTAGCCCCCAGAGGCAGTTTACAAAATGGACATTTGCTTTCTTAGGCCAGTTGGAGCAGATCTGTGTGCTGCGAAGTTCACTCACTTATTTGTATTTATTCAACAAATTCTTATTAGATACCTGCTACATAGCACATGTATTGGAAAAACTACAAAACATCATTGAAAGATACTTAAGAAATATAATTAAAGAAAACCTAAGTAAACAGAAAAAAACCTACACATTCGTAGATTTAAAGACTTAATATTGTTTAGTTGACAATGCCCCTTAAATTTATCTCTAGATTCAATGCAATATCCATGAGAATCTCAGCTTTTTTTTTTTTTGCATAACTCTATAAGCTTATCTTAAAATTCATATGGATATGTAGGGGATTCAAAGCAGCCAAAACAATTGTGAAAAAGAACACAGACGACTCATACTTCCTGACTTTAAAGCTTATATCAGTAATGAAATAGTAATCAAGACAGTGTAGTACTTGCTCGAGGATTGATGTATAGATAGATTAATGGAATAAAATTACGAGTCTAAATATAAGCACTTACATTGTTGTTGATAGATTTTCTTTTTAAAAATTAAAAGATTTTATTTATTTATTTATTTGTTTGTTTGTTTATTTATTTATTTATTTATTTTTAAAGATCTTATTTAATTATTCATGAGAGAGACAGAAAGAGAGGCAGAGGGAGAAGCAGGCTTCATGCAAGGAGCCCAATATGGGACTCGATCCAGGGACTCCAGGATCACACCCTGAACTGAAGGCAGGTGCTCAACCACTGAACCACCCAGGAGTCCCGATTTTATTTATTTATTCATGACAGACACAGAGAGAGAGACAGAGACATAGGCAGAGGGAGAAGCAGGCTCCATGCAGGAAGCCCAATGTGAGACTTGATCCCAGGACTCCCGGATCATGCCCTGAGTCAAAGGCAGATGCTCAACCGCTGAGCCACCCAGGCATCTCTCGACAGATTTTCAATAAGGGTGACAAGACCATTCAGGAGGGGAAGAATAGTCTTTTCAAAATATGATGCTGGGTTAGTTGCATATCTCTACACAAAAAAATGAAACCAGACTCCTACCTTATAAAATATAAAAAATTAACTCAAAATGGATTATAGATCTAAATGTAAGAGCTGAAACTAGGAAACTCTTAGAATAAAACATAGGCATAGATTTTTGTGGCCTTGGGGTATGCTCTACCTTCCTAGATGTGATATTAAAAGCACAAGCAAAGAATAATAATAGATAATTGGACTTCATCAAAATTAAAAAATTGATGCCTCAAAGAACACCATCAAGACAGTAAAAAGGCAATTCACTGAAAAGGAGGAAATACTTGCAAATCATATATCTGATAAGTGACTTGAATCCAGAATTATAAAGAACTCTTATAACTCAACAAAAACCACCAAGTAACCCAATTTAAACAAGAGCAAAGGGAAAGTAGAGTGGTGGTTACCAGGAGCTGGGGGTGGGGGAAAGAATAAGAGTTGTGTAATCAGTACAGAGTTTCAGATTTGCAAGATGAATAAATTTGGGAAATCTGTTTCACAACAGTGTGAATGAATATACTTAACACTACTGAAGTAATGGTTGAGATGGCCAATTCTCTGTCATGGGGGTTTTATAATGAAAAAAAAAAAAAGTTAACATTAGAGGGAAAATGGGTAAAGGACTTGAATAGACATTTCTCCAAGAAAGATATACAAATAAATGGGCAGTAAGTACATGAAAAGTTGTTTAATGTCATTAGTCATTAGGGAAATGTCTAATCAAACCTGCCATGAGATGCCACTTCATACCCACTGCGATGGTTAAAATAAGAAAAGATTGATAATAGCTAGTGGTAACAAGAATGTGAAGAAATAGGAACCCTGGTACACTGCTGTTGGGAATGTAAAACTTTTCCACTGTGGAAAAACAGCTTAGGAGTTCCTCAAAAGGTTAAACATAGTTATGATGTGGTCCAGTACTCCTAGGTGAGAGTTGAGAATTCTCCTTTGGGAATTGAAAATACATGTGCACATAAAAACTTGTATATGAATGTTCATGGCAACATTCAAAATAGCTAAAAAGTGGAAATAAACCAAGTATCAGTCAACTGACGAACAGGTAAGCATAATGTATGTCAATATAATGCAGTATTATTAGACAAGAAAAAGAGATGAAGTATTGATACATGCTAAATATGGATGAATCTTGAAACTGTGCCAAGTGAAAGAAGCTAGACACAAAATGTCACATATTTTATGACTCCATTTATATGAAATGTCCAGAATAGGCAAATGCAAAGAGACAGCAGATTGGTGGTTGCCCAGGGCTGAGGAGAAGGAGGAATAGGGTGTGACTGCCAGTGAGTATTGGATTTCTTTTTTGGGGTGAAAAAAATGTTCTGAAATGAGATATTAGTTACGGTTGTACAACTCTTTCAGTATACTAAAAACCACTGACTTGTAATGTTAAAAAGGATGAATTTTATGGTATGTAAATTATATCTCAATAAAGCTATTATTTATTTATTCTTAACTTGGTCAAGGAAAGTCCTATTGAAGAAATGACATTTAAACTGAGATGGAATGACTGACTTGAAGTTGGTGGTTATAAATTCAAAGTCTGACCAGTCAGCATAGTGGGATATTCACTTCCCCAGTGTAAAGAGGGTAGAGGAGCAAAATGTATAAAGTTGGGGTTTTAGATAGAGTATGACAAAGGAAGACAACTGGCAAGGGGGTGTTGGAGAATATGCAAAGAAATGAATATAGTAATGGGCCGTGGTGTGTAGGTTGATTAAAGGAGAAATGAGGCCATGAGGGAGATAAGGGACTAGGTGAAGGTGGTAGCCTCAGTGGAGTATAGGACCTGCTGGCACTGAAGTATTGTTGTAGGTAGGTCCTTGAAGGAGTGAGCTAGACAGAAGTTTGTATGAGAGTGGGGTGCTTGAAATTGAGATTTTAGGCAATGTACGATAATTGGCAGAAATATGTTCCAGGATGTGACTGTGAGGCTGGTGGCTGATGTAGAGGAAGGGAAAGGTAGTTGAAGGTTAGTTCAAGAAGACCAGTGTATAAGTTTCCTATAGCTCCCAAAACAAATCATTACAAACTTGGTGACTTAAAGCAGAAGTTTATTCTCTCATAGTTCTTGACACCACAAATTTGAAATCAAGATGTCAGCAGGACCACACTGCCTGTGGAAATTCTACAGAAGAATCCATTTGTATTAGAGTTCTCCAGAGAAACAGAACCTATACATATATTACATGTATTTATACATATGTATTTATATATAAGGAGATTTATTATAAGGAATTGGTTCGTGCAATTATGGAGGCTGACAAGTCTCGAGATGTGCAGGATGAGTCAGCAAGCTGGAGGCCCATGAGAGCCGATGGTGTAGTGCCAATTTCGGTCTGACGGCCTAGGAACCTGGAGAACTGATGATGTAGTTCCGGTCTGGGTCTGAAGGCTGGCAGCCTCAAGACCCAGGAAGAGCAGATGTTTCAATTCAAGTCTGAAGGCAGGAAAAAGCCAGTGTCCTACTTTTAAGGCAGGCCAGAGGAATTCTGTTTTATTTGGGCAAGGGTCAGCCTTTTTGTTCTACTCAGGTCTTCGCTAACTGCATAAAAAGCCCACTCACATTAGGGAGAGGAGTCTGCTTTACTTGGTCTACCAATTTATATGTTAATCTCATCTAAAAACACCCTTACAAGAACACTCAAAATAATGTCTGACCAAATATCTGGGTATCCTATAGCCCAGCAAGTTGACATGAAATTAACCATCGTACCATTCTTTGCCTCCTCTCACTTTTGAGGGCTGTTGGCATTTCTTGACTTATGGCTGCATCACTGCAATCACTGCCTCCTTGGTCATGTCACTTCTACCTCTTTCTTTTTTCCTTTGTGTGTCTATTTTATGAGGATACAGGTAATTGCATTTGGGGCCACTCAGATAATCCAGGATAAACTATGTCTCAAGATCCTTAATTTAATCCTATTTTCCCTTAGCAGGTAATAATCACTTTTTTTTTTGCCATAAAGGGTAATATTCTCAGGTTCCAGAGATTAGGATGCAGACATATCTTATGGGGGCCACCATTCGACCTGCTGTAACTAGTATATGGAAAAGGTCAACTATGTGGACGTTGGAAACAACAAGAATTATGGCAGTTGTAATGTTGGACTCCACTACAGATATTTAGTATTTTGGTCTGATGATATGACATTCACAACTGGGGTTTTAAGGAAAAGGGAAAATGATCTGAGGGTGGCAGTGAGTTTTAGGAGAAGATTCAGCAGTTTGAGGGTACAAGAGAGAAAGCAACTGTTTCTTTTTATTTTTTTATTTTTAAAGATTTTATTTATTTATTCATGAGAGAGAGAGAGAGAAAGAGAGGCAGAGACACAGGCAGAGGGAGAAGCAGGCTCCATGCAGGGAGCCCGATGTGGGACTCGATCCCGGGTCTCCAGGATCACACCCTGGGCTGAAGGCAGTGCTAAACTGCTGAGCCACTGGGGCTGCCCAAAGCAGCTGTTTCTTGAATGGCTGCAGAAGCAGCCAAGCCCTCAGGGAAAGCCAGGTTTCCTCCCAGGGTGAGAAGGTGAAGTAACACTCAGAGAAGAGGATTCTCTGCCAGAGCATGGATTTGGGAGTGGAGATCATGAAGACCAGTAAAATGAGAATTGAGGATTAGTGAGAGATGGAGTTGTGAATGGTATCACAGGGCCTTATGGGACTGAGAATCCAAGTGGGAATCTTGGATTTCTAATGAAACAAGCATGGTGTGATAACCTTATGACAAAGGTTGTGCTGGAATCCATCCTAGATAGTGTCCAATGCAGACCATGGTGCTGTCACGCTATTAGTTGGGAGAGGTCTTGCCAGGCATGTGGAGCTCTGGGTGCCTGTCTTTTCTCCTGTCCTTGTGTATGATGTCCAGGGAGAAATGCCCTGAAGTTCTCCTGATCAACAGCTGCTAAACTGACTGCTTCACTGACCAACGTGCTCCTTCTGAAATGGTGGACTTTCTAGTGCCATCTGAGAGACAGAAGGGAAAGGGTGGAGAGAAGAAATAGGCTGGAGATATCCTGATAGCATTTATCAGCATTTTCAGTAGGTTGATCAAGAGTTTTAAATATTGCTTTTTTCAGCATCTGAACATTGCCCCCACTCTACTATGGTATTCGGATGCACTATTTATTCTTAAATCCACTTACAGCTGCAAAAGTGCTGAGTTTGAAAGCAGAACATTTGAAATGGACCCAGCTGTTTAAAAAGATGGATGCTTATCAAAGAAAGTATTGGTGTTTAGTTTATGAACAATAAGGCATTTTTTTTTCCCAACCAGCTTGATTATTCTTAGAGCAAAGAGATGACAGGGAGGTTTTCCATTGGAGAGAAATGTATGACTTAACCCAAACAACTTCTTCAAATGAGCAATTTCCTCCCACAGCCATGACTCCCCCACAGCCCTTTCTCTGGCTGTAGATCTTTTCTGATTCTTACAGGTGGCCACCAGAGCTTAATTGGAGAATGTGTACCCTACCTCCATGTGTGGACAGGATTACAGGGATCCATATGATCCTGCAGTGTGAATTGCTTGTGTCTGTATTAACTCACATGTATCAGGATTGTTGCCTGTTTAAATTAGTGCTTTCTGAGATCTGTTGATACAGATTTAGGGTAGAACTGTTTCTCTAAAGAAGTTTAATACATGCGTATTGTATATTCATTTTCTCTCCATTTAGTGACTACAGCAGGTTCAGTGATGGAATGTTCTGTGTTAGTGATGAAACCTTTTGATTACCTCTGATAAACCAGATATTGTGTTTCCTGGTATTCTCTCCTGAGCTGTGTTTTCTTCTCTTTTGGTGCTCTCTCTTTGAATGTTTTCACACAGTTCCAGGTTTTTAAGTGATACTCCTGGACATGGATAGATTTCTGCAATTTTTAAAAAGATTTTATTTATTTATTTGAGAGACAGATATAGATAGCAAGAGAGAGCACAAGTGAGGAGGAGAGGGAGAAACAGATTTCCCACTGAGCAGGGAGCCCAATGTGGGACTTGTTCTTAGGACTCCAGAATCATGACCTGAGGTGAAGGAAGACACTTAACTGACTGAGCTGCCCAAGTGCCCCAGATTTCTGCAATTCTTAATTCCAGCCCAGACTTCTTTTCTAGGTTAATATTCCTATAGTCCGCGGTCTAATGGACATTTCCATCTTGAAGTCTCACTGGTTTTTCTGTCAATACATAATTCTAATAATTTTTCAGTCAATTTTCTTGGACTTCTAAGTAGACACCTGTATCACCTAGAAGAAACTGTAACTTAGTAATTTTCTGATAATTACAACTTTTTTTTTTTAACATCTTTGTGTTGGTAGGAACTTCCAGAGTAGTGTATCGTAAATTTGCCTGAAAAGAATCTACTGGGCAGCTTATTAAATATACAAAATACCAAGCCTTTAATCTACTCCTGGAAAGTTTATCTTAGTAGGTCTGGGTTGAGGCAGAGGAATCTACTTTGTTTTGTTTTATTTTTAAAACAAGGGTCCCAGGAATTTTTTTTTTTTTTAAATCTTTAGGCAAGTTTGGGAAAGTGTTTCAGAGCAGCGCTAAGTCCTAGTGGTGGTAGTCTTTATTTCCTGACTTTGGTGTGTTTGTATCATGGATGGTGTTACTTGACTCCTGGCTCTCCTCCTGCCTTGACCTGTGGCAATATTTGCGACAACCCTTGCAGATCTTGTTTGCCCAGGTGTAGTCAGTCATACAGTTGGTGATCCAGGCTGCCCTGGTGATCCTTCCAAAAACATTTCTAGTGCCTGTTACACTCCAGGCCCCCACCTGTGCACAGAAGCTCTTGGTTTTCCCACCTCCACACTTTCTAGCCTCCCTTCTCTGTCTCAGGGCTTTGACCGTCTGTTAGTCTGCTTCTGTAGTCCTCTGTGCTCTGCTTCTACTTGTTTTTTGTTTTTTTGTTTTTTTTTTTATGGAAAGCATAGTTTTTTTTTTAATTTATTTTTTATTTATGATAGTCACAGAGAGAGAGAGAGAGCGAGAGAGAGAGAGCGAGAGAGAGAGAGGCAGAGACACAGGCAGAGGGAGAAGCAGGCTCCATGTACCGGGAGCCCGACGTGGGATTCGATCCCGGGTCTCCAGGATCGCGCCCTAGGCCAAAGGCAGGCGCCAAACCGCTGCGCCACCCAGGGATCCCTGCTTCTACTTGTTTTAGCTGACTAGACCCTTTGTTTGCCAAAACCTGAAGTATTGGTCACACTTCCTTGTTCTCTCCTGCCATGCAACCTGTCATTGCTCTTGAGTCAGAGCTCTGTCTGCCCAATATGTACTTGTAAATCAGATGATTTATAACACACTGAAGTTCTCTTTTATGAAGTAATGTTTGAAAAACCTTTAGACTTATGTCTGTGGTCTGGGACTTCTACTTATATCTTCGACTCACAGGCAGCTCTCTATCAGTACTGAACTATTTGTAGGTACCTGTTCCACATGTTTTCTTACCTTTCTGTCTTGAAATCTATTGTTCTAGCTGCCTTTTCCTCCTCTCCTCCCTATCTTCCCAACTGCTGTCAGAGCCTCTACAATTCAGCTCAGCTGTTGCCTCTTTCCCTGATCTCTCAGTCTGATTTACATGTCTGTTCATGCTTTGCTGTGGCACACTGAACACCATTTTCAACTTACCATGCCATCGTAAGTATCTGTATATTCCATTATATCGTTAAGTTCTCAGTATGTTTTTAGCCTTTATACTTGTGTTTAATAAGGAACTTTCTAAGTTGGCATTTCCCACTTGTTCCAGTTTTTAAACTGCTTTTGATCATGGTTCATTTTATGCCTACCTGACACTTAAGAGATTGCTAAGATCCAGTTCTGGAAGGAATATGGAGAAGAGTACTCTAGAAGATTCTTGGTGGGAGTGTGAATGGATATACATGAAAAATAAAGTTTTAAATGAATATAACCTTTGACCCAATAATTCCCCATCTAGAAATTCTTCCATAAGAACATTTGTACCAAAAAAAAAAAACATTTGTACCAAGTGTATTAAGATTTCTCTATGATGTTATCATATCAGCATTATTTGGCAGAGCCTAACCCCCCTAAAAAATGAAATGTCTAAAATATTCAATAGTAGCAAAATGGTTAAATTTGTTATGGTTTGTACGTAACTATACCTATGAAATTCTATATATGTAGCAGTCAAAATAAGTGAAATCAATTTTTGTGTACAAATATGGGGCAGCCCCAGTGGTGCAGTGATTTAGTGCCGCCTGCAGTCCAGGGTGCAATCCTGGAGACCCAGGATCGAGTCCAATGTCGGGCTCCCAGTGTGGAGCCTGCTTCCCCCTCTGCCTGTGTCTCTGCCTCTCTCTCTGTGTGTGTCTTTCATGAATAAATAAATAAAATCTTTAAAAAAAAAACAAATATGGAAAGAAGTCTGTAATACATCTGCATTCTCCTTCCTCCTCAGAGATAACCTCTATTTTGATTTTGGTATTTAGTATTTCCATTCATATTTTTGTATTTTTTGTTATGCACATGAATGTGACTATTTAAATATATAGGATTGTTTCTTATAAACTTTATTAAAATAGCGTCATAGTGCGTATATTGTTTTTCCTGCAGCCTCCTTTTTATCTATATTGTTTTTAAATGATCCTTGTGTTGATACGGTTATTTTCAATGCCATTTAGAATTGATTTATTCTCCTACTGATTGACATTCAACTTGTTTCTGATTTTCTACTTTTCCAAACAAATTTTTAGTGGATTTTCTGGCACAGGTCATCTTGTGCAGTGTGGAGCTTTTCTAAGGGTATGTTTTTAGAAGTGGAATCCCTGATTCAAGGGCACTGTGCATCTTTAGTTTTACTAGATACTTCAAAGTTACTTTCCAAAGTGGCTTTACTTCTATATACTCCCACCAGCAGTGTATGAGCTTTGCTATTTATCTATCTCTTCGTTTATTAGGAATATATTGCCCCCTTTTTTTATAAAGATGTTATTTATTTATTCATGAGAGACACAGAGAGATAGACAGACAGACAGACAGAGACACAGGCAGAGGGAGAAGCAGGCTCCATGCAGGGAGCCTGACGTGGGACCTGATCCTGGGTCTCCAGGATCAGGCCCTGTGCTGAAGGCAGCGCTAAATGGCTGAGCCACCTGGGCTGCCCAGGAATATATTACTTTTAAATCTTTTATGGAACAGCAAAACTCAACGTATTTTTTGAAGAGGATAGAAATATAAACTGCCAGTTAAACCTACAGAGAAGGAATGTTCTATCCATGGTATCAGACCGATGTTTTATAGGGCAATCTGCTACTTGGTGCAGCATTTTTCTCTGTTGTATATACTGTGAAGGGTGCCAACGCCCACACAAAATTGAATGCTTTCAACTCAGGCCAGCTTGACAACTCAAAGTTTGGCCTTGAACTGTGTTTTTGTCTATATGCATTCACAACTTTTTCAGTTTTGATTTACGTGCGATTAATGTAGCAATTGTTTGTGCTTTAAGAGTGCCACTGTCACCCCCGGGGTTGGTATGTGGGGAACCATAAGTACTGCATTGATGATCATGGCATACCTAGGAATGTCAGTCTGTCCATGTTGAATTCCTGCAAATCTGTCATCTTTTTCACCTGAAAGAGGAGCTGAAGCTATTTGCTGCTCAGTCCAAGATACTGCTATTCTTTATGCAGCTCCTACCTCATCTATTGTTGGACCAGTTGGAATAGCAATGATTCCTTTTTGTGGGTTAAGAGGTTGTTGTAACTTATAAGCATATTTCAGAAGCCATATTGTGAACTAATTACATTTTTATCCTACCTAACCACATTTTCATAACTGTTAGAGAGTTAATACTCTTAAATCTTGGAAGTGTAACAAAAATTACATGGATTACATTTCTCTCATACATTAATCAATCAAAATTATACCTTTACAAATTAAGTTAAACTGGAGTTTTAGCAATTTGAATTTTTTACTTTCTAAAGCAGTTATTCTGAAGGCCAAAAATAATATATCACAAGATACTACAAAATTTTCAAAATAAATTTTTATTAACTTTAATTTAAAAAAAGAAGTGGGAATTCCATTTCAAGGTGGTGGACTGAAGACCTGATATAGCTTTCCTTCTTGTCCCAAATTCTTAGAAATGATACTTCAGAATATTTTAAAAATAATCTGCAAGTATACGAGAAGCCCTAGTCCATGAAGAATCCCCATGAAAAGCACATGGGATCTGTTTTCAGAAGGAAATCTTGGTCCAAAACAAGGTTAAGAAAGTATTTTGGCTCAGGATAAGAATCACATCTAGAAGAATAGTTTCTACTTCCACTAGGAAGTAGTAGTTATAGAAAGCTATGAAGGGGTCAGGGCAAGTAAGAGAGTGACTGGTACTGTTGCATGGTGATGGAGATGTCTCAGACAAGTGTAGTGTACATAGGAACTGGGGTTGGAGAGACAGGGCTGAGATCCAGGTGATTGGTGAATTCCAGAAGAACAAGAAGCTTCCATGCTCAGAATACTAGGTACAAATCTTTTCCATGAGATAGTCCCTCCTCCATTCACTGAAAACACTTCTCCCCTCTGGGTAGGCAGTGCACATGGATAGACTGTCTGAACAGAGCCTTGAGGATAAAGATGAACATTTTTTTCTTTCTTTCTTTCTTTTTTTCTTTTTTTAAGTAGGTTCCACACCCAGTGTGGGGCTTGAATTCACAACCCTGAAATCAAGAGTTGCATGTTCTCCTGACTGAGCCAGCTAGGTGCCCCAAAGATGAGCACTTTGCTAAATATCACAAAAAACAAGAGGAACACAACCGTGCAGAGGAGATAAGAGAAGAATTTATCTCCTAGAATTAATGGAATAGATAGAACTAGATTTAACAATATGTATAGTTGAAACCTTGGAGAGAGATATTCAGTTATTTTATCTACCAAAAATAATTAAGTATTGATCCAGGAAATGAAATTTTGATTGTCAAAGTAAGAGTCCTTAGATGGGCTAATTGAAAATGTTTCCAGCAGAAGAGCAAATTTGCGAACTGGAAGCTAGAGCAAAGAAGTGTTCCTAAGCCCATCACAAAAGAATAAAGTAATAGAGGGATCCCTGGGTGGCGCAGCAGTTTGGCGCCTGCCTTTGGCCCAGGGCGCAATCCTGGAGACCCGGGATCGAGTCCCACATCGGGCTCCCTGCATGGAGCCTGCTTCTCCCTCTGCCTGTGTCTCTGCCTCTCTCTCTCTCTCTCTCTCTCTCTCTCTCTCTCTCTCTCTCTGTCTCTGTGTGTGTGTGTGTGTGTGACTATCATGAATAAATAAATAAAATCTTTTAAAAAAAAGAATAAAGTAATAGAAAAGAAAACTAAGACATGGAGGATGAATGGACTCATTATTTAGACTGCCATCTAAAAAGAGTTCCAGGGATGCCTGGGTGGCTAAGTGGTTGAGCATCTGCCTTCGGCTCAGGGCATGATCCTGGAGTTCTGGGATCAAGTCCCACATCGGGCGCCCTGCATGGAGCCTGCTTCTCCCTCTTCCTATGTCTCTCTCTCTCTCTCTCTCTCTCTCTCTCTCTCTCTCTCTCTGTGTGTGTGTGTCTCTCATGAATAAATAAATAAAATCTTTAAAAAATAAAAATAAATAAAGAGTTCCACAAAGAAGCTGAAGAGAATGCAGAGAGATGATAAAGAAATAAAAGATCCAATTTTGAGATATCTGACCAAACACATACTTCGCTTTTCTTCTGCACCAAACCCATAGAAATGATAAAACTTTAAGTTAGATGAATAAATTCTTTCAAAATGGAAAAGAAAAGGAATGTTCCAGATTAGAAGTCATAAGATATCTTTAAGTAAAGGAGATATATATTAAATGAGAATTTGCAGTAAGGAGCTGCTCACACTGACTTTTGAGGTCATCATTACTGCAGGACTTGGAAGCTGCTCTTTGTCAGAACAGATTCAACTTGAGGTCTCCTGGCCAGAAGGCCAGTGCTGGCTAAGGTGGCAACTGAACAGTGCTATGGGAGATGTTTGCATGGCCAAGAACCATGAAAACCCAGAGGAAGCCTAGCACAGTGAAGTATAAATAGGAGAACTACACTTTAGCAAGTAGAACAATGAGAAAGACACTTTAAAAAGAGGTCAATGTAGGGGCTCCTGGGTGGCTCATTCGGTTGAGCATCTGGCTTTAGCTCAGGTCATGATCCCAGGGTCCTGTGAGCAAGCCCGCATTGGGTTCCCTGCTCAGTGGAAAGCCTGCTTTTCCCTCTCCCGCTCTCCCTACTTGTGTGCTCTCTGTCAAATAAATAAATAAAATCTTTTAAAAAAATATGTCAATTTAATTTCCTTAGAGGACCAAGCTTAGATTTTCATGCTTAATACAAGAAGCAGAAGTTATGAAGTGATCAACAATAATGAAAATGAAGAATGTGGTTGTTGGGATCCCTGGGTGGCGCAGCGGTTTGGCGCCTGCCTTTGGCCCAGGGCGCGATCCTGGAGACCTGGGATCGAATCCCACGTTGGGCTCCCGGTGCATGGAGCCTGCTTCTCCCTCTGCCTGTGTCTCTGCCTCTCTCTCTCTCTCTATAATAAAAATAAATAAAAATTAAAAAAAAAAAGAATGTGGTTGTTGAACAAGCTCATTGGATAGGCTATAGCAAACTGGATATAGCGAAAGAACAAATAAGTGAACTAAAACAGGGTGAGAAGTTCTCTCAAAATTCAACACCAGGAGACCAAAGAGTTTGAAACAAAGGTTGAGGCATTTAGGACTGTGTGGAAGTTAAAATATTTATCCAATAGGAGTTGCAAGTGAAGAAAATGAGCTGAGAAGTATGAACCCTTAGGTAAAAAGAGCCTGTCGAGAAGAATACATTTTGAAAAGAACCAATACAAAAGACAGCACCCATCCACGTCAGAGTGATAATGATGAAGAGAAATTCTTAGGAGACACCAGATGGAAAAGACTGAGAATCCAAATGATATTAGACTTAATTGCTGGTTTTAAGAAAACAGTAGCACAATGCCTTCAAGATGCTGAGAGAAAATAAATTGGAACCTAAAATTCTCTTCCCACCCAAACTTTCTTTCAACAGTGAGGGCACTGTAATAACATTTTCAGACTTGAAGGACTTTGACAGCCTTTTGTTGAAAGAACTAATCCAAAAATGCACTGTGGTAGAAAAAAAAAACAAACAAGAAGGTAGGAATAGGATACAAGAGAAAGCAGGAAAAGAATGTTAAACCTAAATAAATGTTGGTTGTAAAATAGAAGACGACTTTTAGTAAATTGTAACTTAAATCAGCCAAGTGAACAGCATGGAATTTGTGATTTGGTGGAGGGAAAGGGGGCAATAAATGCATGCTGGGAATTGCAGGATGAGGATGATAAAATATAATCAACTCAAACTTGTAAAAAATGTAATCTTAAATATGCATTGAAAATGTAAGGGCAGCTACTAGAATCAGATATAAAATATAGAACCTTAAAACTGTTGGAAGAAAAACCGTAGCAGAAACAATCTGGATCAATCCAAAAGGAGACAGGAGAGTAGGAAAAAAGAAAACCATCGTAAATAACACAAAATAAGTCACTAGGAATAAATATAAACTTGCACATCAGTGTAAAAATGAATTAAACTCCTCTACTTAAGAGGTAAAAACTCAGATTTAACAAGACAGCAAAAGCCACCGTATGTTATTTTAGAAGGGGATACAAACAGTTGACAATAAAGGTATAAAAAAAGCAGTATAAAAGATTAGCATGAGACAAAACAAGGCAAACAACATTGGAAGGGACAAAGAGGGAGTTCAAAATGCTAAAAAAGTATAATTTGTAAGAGTTGTTATCAGCTGTGAGCCTGTTTGTCCTGCCTTTAACGACTCTGCATTTATTTATATATGTATGTATATAAATATATACATTTTAAAATTATTATGGGGCTTTCCCAGTGGTGTCCCTGATTCTGCCCTTGTGACCTTCAGTCTGTTCTAAGTGTAGCAGCCCCAATGATTCTATTAAAAATTTCACATCCGGGGTGCCTGAGTGGTTCAGTTGGTTAGGCGTCTCTGTTTGGCTTGGGGTCCTGGAATCAAGCCCCACATCAGGTTCCATGATCAGTGAGGAGCCTGCTTCTCCCTCTGCCTCTCCCCACACCCCGCTCATGCTCTCTCTCGCTATCTCTCTCTTTCAAATAAATATTTGAAAAAATTTTAGTAAATTAATTTGAGCTTGATGACTACGTAGCATTTATCTTGGAAGTACAAGAATAATTAAACCTTAGAAGATCTGTCTGTTGCACCAACTTAAAACTGCTGGCTTCAGCAACATGGTAGACTAAGCAGACTATAGTTTCCTATCCCCAATGACAGACAGGCATGCTGGATTAAATGTAACAAGAACAACAAAACCAAAATGTAGAATTGAACCGGAATAAAAGATAAATATCTGGCTATCGAAAATTAAACCCAAAATTGTGGTATCTCATAGAATTATCAGACTGGATACTGGATTTAGGCCAGTGGTTGGGGTTTACTGCCCCTGTGGCATGGGAAATCTAAGGTGGATCCACTAAAGATGAATAGAACTAATATTTTTGTAAAGGCTGGGACTTTAGAATAGCAGCCTCCTTGAAAAAGAGGGACTAAAAATACTCCACTGGCCCAGAGAAGGTACAAATGGGACTCCCATACAAAAAGCAGTCCCTGCTAAAAGTGAACTCATTATCAAAAATTGCAAATTCAGTTATGAAATGATCAGGAAGAGAATCAACAAATAGGAGCTTTAATGTGCCAAGAACTTTAGAAAATTCTATGTTTAAAAAGTTAAAGGGGTGAGTGCCTGAGTGGCTCAGTCTGGTTAAGCATCTGCCTTTAGCTGTAGTCATGATCTCAGGGTCTTGGGATTGAGTCTTGCATTGGGCTCTCTGCTCTAGAGGGAGTCTGTTCTCCCTCTGCTTCTACTCCTTCTCCCTGCTTGTGCTTGCAAATGCGTGCATACTCTTTCTTGCTCTCACTCTCTCTCTCTCAAATAAGTAAATAAAATCTTAAAAAAAAAAAAAGTTAAAGAGGCAACTGGGTGGATCGGTTGGTAAAGTGTTGGACTCGATTTCGGTTCAGGTCATGATTTCCGGGTTGTGAGATCAAGCCCTGTGTCAGGCTCTATACTTAATGTAGAGTCTACTTGTCCCAAATTAAACTTCTAAAAATAAAAAAAATATTAAGGTTAAAGAGGGGTTAAATAGCAAATTAGAGACAGCTACAGCAAAAATTAGGGAATGGAAAACATCTGAAGAAATCAAGATATAGAATATTGAACACCATAGGGAAATGGAAAATGTGAAAGGCAAATAAAGGATAGAGCCATAAAATCAACCTAGAATTATATACTTAGCTAATCCATTCAAGAGCAAAGAGGGGGGATCCCTGGGTGGCGCAGCGGTTTGGCACCTGTCTTTGGCCCAGGGCGCGATCCTGGAGACCCGGGATCGAATCCCACATCGGGCTCCCGGTGTATGGAGCCCACTTCTCCCTCTGCCTGTGTCTCTGCCTCTCTCTCTCTCTCTCTGTGACTATCATAAGTAAATAAAAAAAAAAAAAGAGCAAAGAGGGGAAAAAAATCTATTTTTGGAAAAAGTCTTAGTGGTTTTGCCACTAATAGACCATTGCTGAAGGAATAATAAAATATATACTTTAGGGAAAAAATAAATAGAAGCAATAAGGAAGAAATGGGATACAAGAAGTAATGGTGCACAGTGGAATTGGTAAATGTGGGTAAATGTAAAGCATCATGTGTAAAATAATAATTGGCTAATTTTGGTGGGTTTAAAATAAGATGCAACTAGAGAACTAGTCAACTATGACATGACTGTAGTTAAGGCATGAGTAGAGTTAAAGACTTTTAAGTTAGAGGATGAGAGTATAGATGCTAATTAAGATTGTGGCAAGTATTCATGTTAAAATAGTTAGTGGAGGTTCCTGGCTTGTCTGAGGATTTAAGAGGCTTATGTTTCTTCGTGGATCCCCTCTATGCTGGCTTGGAGCTCAGGATGATGGACGCAGAGAGAGTAATTTGAAGTGAACATGACAGGAATGGCCTCCGAGGCACCAATCCTGAGCTTTTTCCATTAGGCTGTTGAGCTCACAAGTGTCAGGGCCTGTCACCATGTGCCTGTGCTGTGCAAGCAGTTAGCTCCAGGCTGATTGAAAATACCATCATCTGAGCTCAACAAAAAATTTGTTCAGAGTGTCTTAGTGCCTGGTCTATGGTTGTCTGAGGAAAGCAAGTTTTAGCCCTGCATAGGAGCACATGGTGCAGCAGTAACAGCACAGACCACCTCTTGCTCCCTACATTGGAATCTACCCCTCATTTGAAAACTCTGTCCCATGGCTGAGTCATCCAGCCAGGTTTCCTCTTCGTGACTTCCATTGTGGTACTTGGCATCCCCAGTCAGTTGCTGGCTGTTTGCAAGAATGTCTCACTGTATTTCCTAATCCCTATGTGTTCTTTCTCTCAGTCATTTCACCCGTGGAGGGGCTTATTGTACTGTGAAAAGAATAAGACACACTGAGTTTCTATTAGCTTTAGTTTCTGTACCTATCAAATTGAGACTCTTAACATCTAATTGATAAGACTGTTGAGAGGGCTAAATTAGCCTTTCTTAGTGTGCAAAAGCTCCTGTCAGGTATGTGACACTACATTCTTTTTTTTTTTTTTTTGGTTTATTTATTTATTCATGAGAGACACAGACTGAGAGAGAGAGAGAGAGAGAGAGAGAGAGAGAGAGATGCAGAGACATAGGCAGAGTGAGAAGCAGGCTCCTCACAGGGAGCCCATGTGGGACCCGATCCCTGATCCCAGGATCACGACCTGAGCCGAAGGCAGACACCTGACCCTGAGCCACCCAGGCATACTGACAATACATTCTTAATAACCATTTCTCCAGGGAAATGGTTCAGGGAAAAAAAAACAACAAAAAGCAACCACTAGAAGAGTAGACTCAGAGTATGGTTGCCAAAAAAGGAAAACAAAATAAAATGAGAAAACAAAACCTAAAAAAAGTAAGAAAAGATAAAGGGAAAGTAATCAAATAAATAATAAAACAATGATTTAATAAACCATAGAAATAAAAGTATATTCGTAATCAGTAAATTAACGTTCCAGATAAAAAGCAGCAGTTGTCAAATGACTATTTTTAAAAATTGAACTTTAGGTTGTTTATGAGACAGCCAAAAAAAAAAAAAAGATACAAAAAGGTTAAACATTAAGGTTAAAAAAACATATCAGGCAAAGTACCAACCAAAAGAAATTTAGTAGAACTATATTAATCTCAGAAAATAGATTTCAGGACAAAAATCTTTACCAGATAGGCTAAAATGGTATATTTTACACTATGTATATTCGGTCACAATAAAAACTTTTTTTACCAGAGATAGTTTGCCAGAATATAAAGATGCAGTTCAGGGCAGCCTGGGTGGCTCAGCAGTTTAGCGCTGCCTTCGGCCCAGGGTGTGATCCTGGAGACCCAGTATCAAGTCCCACGTTGGGCTCCCTGCATGGATGGAGCCTGCTTCTCCCTCTACCTGTGTCTCTGCCTCTCTCTCTCTCTCTCTCTTTTTTTTTTTTATAAATTTATTTTTTATTGGTGTTCATTTTGCCAACATATAGAATAACACCCAGTGCTCATACTGCCTATCTGTCTCTCATGAATAAATAAAATCTTAAAAAAAAGCAGTTAACAATTCCACAGAAATACATATACTAATGTAGCTATACAATACATAAATAATATTATTAGGGGCACAATAGAAGTTGAAAAATACATTATTAAAATGGTAATTTTACCATACTTCTCTCAACAGTTGTTAGAATCATTAGACAATAATGACTATAGAAAATTTGAATGTACCCAGTAATTAATGATTACACATCTTGTCAAACACTAAAAAATTGACCACATTAAAAAAAATAATAAAAATTAAAAAAAATAAATTGACCACATTAAGGAAGCCTCAAAAGAGAATTAGTATCATATAAACTATATTCTGTTATTATAGTGCATTTGGCTTAGGAATCAATGAACAGAAATATGACAAGAAAAAAGCAGTACATTGGTTATTGAAAGCTTAGTTGATAATGAATAAATTCCTAGAACAACCTTACTTACCAAAACTGGTTCAAGATGGAATAAAAACCCCAAATAGTAGTATAATCATTAAATAATTTGATTTAGTAGCATAAAAAGCTTCCAAATAAACAATCAGGCCTGAATGGCTTTTTTTTTTAAAGATTTTATTTATTCATGACAGAGAGAGAGGCAGAGACATAGGCAGAGGGAGAAGCAGGTGGGCTCCGACCCCACGACCCCAGAACCACGACCTGAGCCACCCAGGCATCCCAGGCCTGAATGACTTGATAGGAGTTTCAGCAAACAATCAAAGAAAAAAATGAATTCCAGTATTATGTAAAACTTCCTAGATTCCAGAAAAAATAATGAGCATTCCAGTTTCATTCCTGAGGCGAGAATAACCTTTGTATCAAAACCTTATGAGGACAGTAAGAAAGGAAAATTATAAGCTGTTTTCATGAATAGAAATGAAAACCTAAAGAAAATACTATGAAGCTGAATCTAGCAGTGTACAAAAAAGATAGTACGTCAGGACCACACTAGTTTTATTCCAGCAATTAAAGATAAATTATTACAACAAAACCAAATTCATAGATTAATGGGTTAAACCCATATAATCATCTGAAAAGACTTTCATAAAATATGTCTATTTTAAAAAATTGAACCTGGTATCCATCGATAATTTACACACACAGATACACCAGAAAAAAACTCTTCAAAACAAAAAACCTCAGCAACCTAATATATTTATAAAAACTGATAGTATTCATTACATTTTCTAATGAAATGTTAAAATTATTTAAGATTGTTAAACAAAACAAAGCTTCGCTTCACCACCTCCACTTAGCATTTTATTGGTAGTCCTAAGCAGCATAATAAATAAGGAAAAAGTGTTTGAATTGAAAAGAAACAAAATTGTCATTATTTGATGATAACTGTCAGTGTAGGAAGTCTGAGAGAATCTTCAGATAAATCAATAGAATTAAAAACTTCTGTGCATCAAAGGACACAAACATAGTGAAAAGGCAAATGATGGAATGGGAGAAAATATTTGTATATCACGTATCTGATTAGGTGTTCATATCTAGAATATCTAAAGAACTTCTATAACTCAACAGCAAAAACCAAGTGACTCATATGAAAAATAGGCTAAGAACTTGAATGGACATTTTTCCAAAGATGATATAAAAATGGCTACAAGCATATAAAAAGATAAGTGACATCACTAATCATTAGGGAAATGCAAATCAAAACGACAATGAGATATTCCTCACACCCACTGGGATGGTTACTATTTAAAAAAAGAGAAGGTGTTGGTGAGTATGTAGAGAAATTAGAACCCATGTTTGGTACAATGTAAAATGGTGCAGCCATTGTGGAAAACAGTATGGATGTTTCTCAAAAAATTAAATATAGAATTACCAATAATTCTACTTCTGGGTATATTCCAAAAGAATTGAAAGCATAATCTTGAGATATTTATACACCCATGTTCATAATAGATTATTTACAATAGCTGAAACTTGGAAGCAACTCAAGTGTCCATTGATGGATGAATGAATAAACAAAATGTGATATACATATACGATGGAATATGATTCAGCCTTGATAAAGGAAAGAAATTCTGACGCATGCTCCAACGTGGATGGACCTGAAGGACATTATTCTAAGTAATAGAAGCCAGTCACAAAAAGGCAAATGCTGTATGATTCTATTTATATGAGGTTGTCTAGAGTAGTAATATTCATAGAACCAAAAAGTAGACTGGTGGTAACCAGGGACTGAGGGGAAGGGGAAATGAGAAGTTGTTTAATGAAAATAGCATTTCAGTTTGGCAAGATGAAAAAATTTTGGAGATTGATTATACAACAATGTGAATATATTTTACTGAACTGTATACTTTAAAATGATTAAGGTGGTAAATTTTTATGTATACCTTACTATAATTCTTCTCTCTTTTTAAAGATTTTATTTATTTGACAGAGAAAGAGAGCATGAGCAGGGGGAGGGGAAGCTGGAGAGGGAGAAGCAGACTCCCTGCTGAGTTGGGAGCCTGACCTGGGAGGTGGAGGCCGCTGATCCCAGGGACCCTGAGATTATGACCTGAGACAAAGTCATATACTTAACTGAGCCACCCAGGTGCCCCTTACTACAATTCTTTAATGTAAAATGAGAGCAGGGTTGTTGGTTACAAAATTTATGTATAAAATAACTAGAAGTAAGAGAGTTGTATAGATCCTTTATGGACAAGAGTTTAACTTTATTGAAAGACATTAAAGAAGGTTTAAAATATATGAGAATTTGAACACATTGATAAAAGAAATGTTCAGTATATGAAGATGTCATTTCTCTCCAAATTTTCTATAGATTTGATAAGTTCCCATTGAAATCCCCACAGGATATTTTGTGGTAAATAACAAACTCGTTTTAAAATTTAAGTGGAAATACAAAGGGTCAGGAGTAATGAAGACAATCCTGAAGAAGACTCGTAAGATACTACCTGAGAGGATATGAGGAAGCTACAATTCAATCCCTGTTACACTGTACGGAGACAGAAATGGAATATGGAGTAGAAAACAAATGACCTATTTATTAAATGGTTGTGTGGCAATTGATTATCTATAAAGAATAAACTTGGATTCTTTCCTCATATCTATAAGAAAATCTATGTAGATTTAAATTGAATATCAGAGAAAAATAAAAAATTTGAGAAGACAGTGTAGGAGAATATCTTTATGATCTCAGGGAGGGAATATTTCTTAAGATACAAAAAGCACAAAATATAAAGGAAAAGATTAATAAATTGGGACTACCATTACAGTAGTTAAAGATGACTGTCCATCAAAATCAAGCCTTAAAGTAGGAGTTATTTGTGAAACCTAACTTCTGTAGGGTTAAAATACAAAAAATATAAAGAACTCTTATAGGGCTCCTGGGTGGCTCAATAGGTTAAGCCGCCTTTGACTCAGGTCATGATCCTGGAGTGCCAGGATGGAGCCCCCTCTGGAGCCCCACGTGGGGCTCTGGGCTCAGCGGAGAGTCTGCTTCTCCCTTCTTTCTGTCCCTCCCCCTACTTGTGCTCACTCTCTCTCTGTCTCACTCACTTGGTCTCACTGTCTCAAATAAAGTCTTTAAAAAATAAATTTTAAAAAAAGGAACTCCTACAAATCAGTAAGAGAAAGGCAACCCAGTGAAACGCTACACCGAAGACAGGAATAAGCATTTCACAGAAGAAACCCAAATGGCTCGTAAACATTGGAAAAGATGCTCAACCTTTTTGGCAATCAGAGAATTGCAAATTAAAACCACAGTATCATTTATCACCCACTAGACTGGCAAATGTTAAAATGTCTGACAATAACAAGGGTTAGCCAGAGTGTGGAGATTTAAGAAGTCTCTCACACAGCTGATGTAGTAGAAATTATTGTAACCACTTTGTAAAAACAAGTTGGCAGTGCCTAGTAAAATCGAATGTGCGTAACTCATGATCGGGTAATTCCATTCTGATGAAAGAAACTCTTACACATGGCCTTCTGGAGACCCGGACAAGAAAGCTTATAGCACCATTGTGCGTGAGAGGGAAAAAATGGAAGCAACCCAAATGTTCATCAGCAATGGAATGGATATATAAATTATGATGTAATTAAGCAGTGAGATACAATCAGTTGGTGAAAAAAATGTATGACTTACAGATACATATATCAATATGGATGATTTGTAACAATTTTAAGTGAAAGCAAGTTGCAGCAAAATATATCTAAGTCTATATAGGTTTTAAACATGTATTAAATAAATCATGTATTATTTATACATAATTGCTAAAGTAATAAAATCAAAGACATGATTAATACAGAATCCAGAATACAGGTTACCAGGAGAGGAGCAGGTATGGTGGAGAGGGAGCTCTTAGCATAAGATCCCACTGCAAGGCTTCAGAGTGACTCCCATATTTCTGTTTCTCAGACAGAATAGAGGGTAGATGGGTATTTGTTTTATAACTGTTTAAACTGCACATGCACATTTTATATACTCGGATATGTATTTTTTTTATTGTAACCTGTAGTATTTTTAAGAGATGGTAGGAAATGGTTTGAAATTCAGTAATGTTGATTAAGGTACTGAAAATGCACAAAGTTTGAAAATCATCACCTATGAGTGTGTTGGGAAAGATGTACCTTTTCAGATTAAGGCCTTTCCATATGTTTATTAATTTTAGAGTCCAGGTGATGGGAAGGTACAGAGATGTAAAATGCTGTGTTTGGCAGAGTAGCTTAAACGAGGTGTGAAAGACACCAGTCTGTACCCAGACTACCTTTCTTCCTCACTTCTGTAAATATTGAATGACTAACCGCCCAGTCCTAGGCATTGTCCCAGGGGCTCAGGAGCTGGAGAGGAGATGTCCCTATCTTGGAGCTTCTAACCATTTTTGCATTCAGGATTTCAGGCTTTGTTAATCTTAGCCTCCTAAACTAGCTAGATAGCAAAATTCACGTCAGGTGCATATCCTAATTTACTCTTTGATATCTTCTTAAGGAAGTTATTTATTTACATATTTAGACAACCTAATTGAATACGTTATCTTTAAAATTTTCAGAGTAATCCTTTTTAGTTTGGTCCTTAGTTCATATTCTAATTTCTATATATACTTATTCTCAGTTTTTTCCCTTTCTGTGCATATCAGAACTCTTGATATGTTCTAATTATTTGGCATTGACTTTGATGTATTAGTTTTACCTTTCAGTCTATATTTTTGAGACTCAAAGTTGCATCTGATGTTAAACCTTGGTTTTAAAGCAGAGTTCTCAAAAGCATTACAAGCATACTGCTAGGGATTATAAGGTGATAAAGAGGGAAACATTTAATCATCAGGTAATTGTTTTAATTTAATTTGTAATTGTATTATAAAATATACACTGAAAATCTGTGATTTCTTTTTTTTTTTTTAAGATTTTATTTATTCATTCATGAGAGAAACAGAGACATAGGCAGAGGGAGAAGCAGGCTCTCTGAAGAGAGCCTGGCACGGGACTTGATCCCAGGACCCCAGGATAACAGCCTGAGCCAAGGGCAGATGCTCAACCACTGAGCCACCCAGGTTCCCTGAAACCTCTGATTCCATGGCTGTTTTTGCTCAGGATGCAGCTAAAGTAGTCTCTCTGATTATCCATCTCACATAGACTACGTGAATTAATGTCCCAGGTGGTTCTCAGACATAACAAAATATCATGAAATTAATATGTGGATTACAGATTTAGTTGTAAAAGTGAATCAAGGTATTCTCTGATGTTCTCTGTATCGTACTTGTGTTATAACTCAAAAAATAAGCTTATGTGATTTGGCCAGGAAAAAGCAATGTAGAAAATTCATCTAGGCAAATTGCTCAAATAACATGTTCTATTACAGGACAGATTCTGGGACTATAAAGATGAATAAGACACAGATTCTACTTTTTCAGGAGCACTAGTTTCACAGAGATAGACACATAAATTAAAAAGTGCACCATAGCATGATTAAGCATAGCAGTGGAAACATGCACAATAAACAGGTACGTGGAAAAGGTGGTCTCTGACTTATGGAGCCAGGAGGAAGCCCAGGGCAAGGCTTGCAAGGAGTCTGCAGACCTGAGCAGAAAACCTACAGAAAAATAGATAGGCAAAGGGCAATATCAGAATGGCATGGTGTTTGGGCTGAGTAGCTAGCTCCTCATGTACGTACTAGGAAGAGGAGAGATGGGAGCCAGATAGGAAGGCTTTTGTATGGGATGTGATGGTACGTGTTTAGACCTCATTCTGTAAGTGATTATCAGCCTTTGAAAGGTGTTAGCCAGAAGTGACACAAGGCCTGGGGCTGTGTAGAAAACAGATGAGAGGGGAGGGTCAAGTCACATTTCAGCCTGTCATTAGGCAAAAGGGAGAGAAAGCGCGTGGTGTGGGGGGTGTTTAACATTTCTGCTTTGTTTAGCTTTGTAGGACTTTTAGGAAATCAGATTACATTTAGATTTTGCCCAGAATTTAATGTGTTAAAGGGGTTAGTGATAGGTGATTTGGAGCCAATATACGAAGTTTCTGAAGAAATTAGTATTATTTAGCCTGTGTTATAAACAAGGTAGTAATTTTCCCTATATAGTCTTTTTTTTTTTAAGACTTATTCTGGAGGAGGGGGGGAAGAGCAGAGGGTGGGGAGGTAGAGGTGGGGGAAAAGGAGAGAGTCTTTAGTAGACTCTGTGTTGAGCATGGAGCCTGACATGGAGCTCAATCCCATGACCCTGAGATCATGACCTGAGCCAAAATCAAGAGTTGGATGCCTAATGATTAAGCCACCTAGGTGCCCTTTCTTTCCTTACATAGTCTTAAAGGCAAAGAGAGTTTTGCTTATTTTATGTTAAATACATGCAAGCAGCATATAAATATTAAATGGAGATGTGGTATTGATAAGGCCCACAGCTGCAAACAAGTTCTGTTTTTCAGTTAGAGTGGAACATATGGTAGTACACTGTAGAGAGTGTAGAATGAAATACTTACATCTTTTTGCAGTTAATATCCTTCCAAAGAAAGTTCAACAACCATGTCATTTAAAGGAAATTGGCTGAGCAATAATATCAATGTATGAAGAGCCTCCTTTATATATGGGTTTCCAATGTGAATGTTCTGGATAACTTAGTTGTGGCGTATTGTTCACTTTTGTGCATATTTACTGTTAAATCTTAGACTCACTAGTTTTTGGATTTGATGTATTTTCTTCTTCCTTACAGAGAAATGTATTAGTATGCCAACTTACTCTTGTACCTTCAGCGTAACTGAATTTTATAGTCACGGGTCTGATGCTGACTGCCTGTGTATATGAGGGCACTCGTCTGTGTCTGTATACATAGCCAGACCCTTAGCACCAAATGTTCTGCCTCACATTTATTTTCGGAATATTCTCTTAATAGGCACGTTTTGGGATGTGACTTAGTCAGCTAATTTGCTAACATTCAAAAGCCACGAGCTCTCAGCATTATCTTAGCCTTTTAGTATTTTAGTCCAGCAAAAATTTCTGACTCTGATTGGGAAATTAAGTATAACATCTTACAAAAAATTATCCAGAAGCATCAAAAGGGAGAGTTCATGCAAGGGGCACAGAGAGAGGTTTAAAAGGAAAGTTAACATTAACGTAGAGTGCACCATAGAAATGAGGGAGTAAGCATAGAAATGAAGGACCACAAGTGTCCTTGGAACAACTGTAGGTTTCTTTCTATAAAGCCCAGTAATGTTGATTATAATGCATCTTAGTTTTTATTTCAAAAGAAATTTTCTGCAGTTCTTGTCACCAAGTTCCTTTGGAATTCTTTTTTATTCTTTTGAAGATTTAGTTTCTTATTTCCTTATTTTCTACTTTGAACAGAAATCCCCTGCAAAGAAGCTGAGCCATGCAATTAGTAAATCTTTGGGGTGTGTACCCACCAGAGAACCTCCGCATCCTGTTTTTCCTGAGCAACCAGAGAAACCACTTGACCTTGCAAATATTGTGTAAGTATACACCTGGATATGGATATGGATTATACTGAAATGGAGACCTTGCTGAATTCTTTTGGATCAAAACCAACTTTACCTAACATGAGCATTTAACCGTCTGATTTATACTTTACTTTTGGGGGAACTTAGGACTTCAAGATTTCATTTTTTTAAGTCACCATAAATATTTACGTGGAAGGCTAGCTCCTGAGCCCTGAAGCCTAAGTAATATAATGATCTCAAACAGAAACATTAATTAATATATTAAAGAGTGATTATTGAACCGGTTTTAGCAAGGTTGCCTTTTTTTGTTTGTGTGTTCTTCCTTAAATCAGCATTAGAGATCAGATTCTCTGCAGCAATGATGCCTATAGTTATTTTTAAAAATAGTTTAGGCAACATGGAAATGAAAATCAACTTCATTTGCTTCTTTGTATTGAGAGAAAATTAGGAAACATGAGATTGTATACTATAAATAAACTAGTGTTTTATTTTTATTTTCTTTGAATATTCATGTTAAATGAAAGGAAGCTAGACAGGAACAAAAAAGAGAAGCAGAGAAAGAGGAAGAGTATGAAGGAGAAACAATGAAGTGTTAAGATTCAGCCTCTAAACTGAATTCTTCACTCTGAATTAAATGGTGATATTGTATGTACTACTGGATAAAGTCAGTAGGATTTTTTTGTTTTGTTTGTTTGGTTTGTTTTGGTTTGTTTTCTAGAGGGGTGGGCAGAGAGAGAGAGAGAGAGAGAGAAAGAAAGAAAGAAAATCTTAAGCAGGCTCCATGCCCAGCATGGAAGCGTGGAGCCTGACATAGGGCTCGATCTCACAACCCTGAGACCATGACCTGAGCTGAAATCAAGCATCAGATGCTTAACCAGCTGAACCATCCAGGTGCCCCAGAGTTGGTAGTGGGTTTTTTTTTTTTTTTGAAGATTTTATTTATTTATTAGAGACATAGAGAGAGAGAGAGAGACACAGGCAGAGGGAGAAGCAGGCTCCATGCTGGGAGCCCGGTGTGGGACTCGATCCTGGGTCTCCAGGATCAGGCCCTGGGCTGAAGGCAGCGCTAAACCGCTAAGCCACCGGGGCTGCCCGAGTTGGTAGGTTTTTGATCATTAGTCTTTACTGGGTGTTGAGAGGTTTTTCTGTTGAGTAGACATCTGGTTTCTTTTACCTCCCTAAAAAACACTTAGGGTTCTTGATCTTTTATTTTCTTTCTCATTCAATACTTTGAAAAACTTTTATTAAAATAATGCATATATATAGATTAGAAACTTAATAATACAGAAGAGAATATAATAAAATGCAGCACATCCCACCACACTTCATTGTGCATTGTCTGGGTTTTCGATCTGTGAGTGGATACCTCCATATCTCTAAATAATGTATTGAGAGCCCTAATTCTTGGCTAACCAGTTTGGGACATTATTGAATTCCTTCTGTTGTGCAGGGATCCAGTCTCACTTCTTTCTCTACATGTTAACCCATCCTAGTTTTTCATAATTATATCACCACTTTTAAAGTTGGTTACCTTAGTAATTTTATTTTATTTTTACCTTTGTAATTTTAAACACCATTCCTACGCCTCTGTATCTTGTAACTTCTTTCAACTTACACTGAGTGAACTTAGGAAATAGTATCTTTTGTCTACTTCTCCCTTTTCCTTTTGTCTCTCTGACTTCTGTCATCTCTCTTTTATATTGTCAAATCTGATAATACTTCTGTTCTCTTCTGTGAACATAACTAAGTCTTCTGAGATTTATTAAGAGTTAAATCTAAAATCAGGGGCGCCTGGGTGGCTCCCTGGGTTAAACATCTGAGTCGATCTCAGCTCAGGTCTTTTTTTTTTTTTTAATTTATTTATTCATGAAAGACACACACAGAGAGGCAGAGGGTGACGTGGGACTCGATCCCGGGACTCTAGGATCATACCCTAGGCCAAAGGCAGGCAGGCGCTAAGCCGCTGAGCCACCCAGGGATCCCCATCAGGTCTTGATCTCAGGGTCATGAGTTTAAGCCCCGCACTGGGCTCCATGCTGGATGTGGAGCCTACTTACAAAAAAAAAAGAAAAAAAAAAAGAAAAAGAAAAGAAAAGAGAAAAGAAAAGAAAAAAGAAAAAGTTAAAAGTTGAGGGGCTCCTGGGTGACTACATCGGTTAAACATTGGACTCTTGATTTTGGCTCAGGTCATGATCTCAGGTTCTGCTCTTGAGCCCCCACCTCTGGCTCTGTGCTGGGCGTGGAGCCTGCTTAAGTTCTCTTCCTCAGGGTGCTTGGGTGGCTCAGTCAATTAAATGTCTGCCTTTGGCTCAGATCATGATCCCGGGGCCCTGGGGTGGAGCCCCTGCTTCTCCCTCTGCCCCTCACGCTGCTTGTGTGCACGCTCTCTCTCTCTCTCTCTCATGTTCTCTCTCAAATAAATAAATAAAATCTTAAAAATATATATATATATATTCTCTTTCTGTCTCCCTGTGCCCTTCCCCACACTAACATGCACATGGGCTCTGCCCCCCTAAAAAAAAAAAAAAAGTTGAAAACCAAACACAGCATTTACAATTCAGATTCATTACAGAGTCAGTGTGCTTTGATTCTGTATATTCCTTTGTGTAGTTCCAATGTCCCCATCCCTGTGCAGTTACCTTCCCATCAGAGTAGAGTGGGGTCTTCCTTACACATCACTGATTGCTCAAAATCATGCCTGTGGACTTTATGACTGGATCGACTTTCTTATGCTGGTTTTGTCCTTCCTGTGGTTTCCCACTACTTTCTTCTTCTTGCTGGGGAGAAAAACTGCTTTTGTTCCTCACTGTGTTCCGTAGTGAATTTCATCTATTGCTTGTAATCCGTTTTTTGGTTAAATTTATTAGCCTTTTCTCTTTTTGGTTAGTCTTGATGTTACATTTTATTTAAAAAAAATCTTTGCTGCTTTAATACAATAGTGATTTTCTCTTTCTCACTCTCCCTTTTAGCTATAACAGTGTACCTCTCACTCATGCTTTTTTTTTTTTTTTTAACCTAGGATGGACTTTTGTATATGGTGTGATGTAGATCTGATTTTCTTTCTCTCCTTCTCTTTGCATTTGAATAGTAACTTGTTTCAGGGCCATTTATTGGATGATCTATCATTTCCCTACTGACGTGCAGTGCTACGGTTGTCATGAACCAAGTGTCAAATATGTGTGGTCTGGTTCTGGGCTCTCCTGTTCCTTTGATCACATTTTCTATCCTTATGCCAGTCTCAAACTGTATTAATTATTATAAGGGATTAAGTGGTGTTTTTAGGAATGTCTTGTCTACTCTTTGCCCTTTGCTCTTTCATATAAGTTTTAGAATCAGCCTATTGAGTCCCTCTTAAAATTTTGGTGGAATTTTGAACAGAGATTCATTGAATCTAAAGATCAAATTGAGGAGAGTTGACATCTTTACAGTATTAAGAATGTGTTATGTCTTTCCATTTATTTAAATATAATTTTATGCTTTTCAGTAAAGCTTTGTAATTTTCCCCAGAAAGGTATTATATATGTTAGATTAATTCTTCTATACTTTTGAAGATTCTTCTGTACATTTGTTGTTGCTGTTGCAAATGGTGCCTTTTTTCTCTATAGTTTTTTTGAGATATAATTTACATGTGATAAAATGCACCCACTTCAAGTGTACAGTTCAGTGAATTTTGGCAAATGTATACAGTCATGCAAATGGTATTTTCATTGAATTATGTTTCTCAACAGTGTATTGCTGGGATGTGAAAATGCAAATTTTCTGTATTTTAACCCACTATCTAGTCATCTTGCCTGATGTGCTCATTAATTCTAGTAATTTGTACTTAGATTTTTTTGAATTTCCTATAAATAATTATATCACCAGCAAATAATGATAGTTTTGTTTCTTTCTTCCCACTCCTTATACTTTTAAATATTAATCATATTTTTTTTTCTTTTGGTCTTCTTGCGTTGGCTGGAACCTCCAGTGCAGTATTAAATAGAAGTGGTTTGGTAGGCATTCTTCTTTTATTGCTAATCCCAGAGAGACAGCTTTCAATGTTTATTTAGTGTGTCATTCGATGTAGGTTTTGTAGAAACTGTTTATCAGGTAAAAGAGCTTCCCTTGTATACCTCATTTGCTAAGAGTGCTTTTTTTGGGTCATGAATGGATGTGGAATTTTGTCAAAGACCTTGACATGATCACATGAGTTTCTTTATTCTATTAATGTAGTGAATTACATGAATTTTTTTTAAACAGCCATACATTCCTAAGATAAAGATAAGTTGACTCTCCTTTTAATACACTGCTAGATTTCACTTGCTAAGTTTTGCTTAGATTTTGCCTCTGTGTACAAGTTAAATTGTCCTGTAGTTTCCCTTGCGTTTTGTTCTGTTTTGTTTTGTTTTTAGGACAAAGTTTACCCCGTCTGCTATCTTCAAAAAGTTGAGGAGAATTCTCTTTTATATATATGTATATTTTTTTTTTACTTAATATATTTATTCATGAGAGACACAGAGAGAGAGGCAGAGACATAGGCAGAGGGAGAAGCAGACTCCTCACAGGGAGCCTGATGCAGGACTCGATCCCGGGACTCCAGGATCATGCCCTGTGCCAAAGGCAAGCGCTCAACCGCTGAGCCACCCAGGCATCTCTCTCTTTTTATATTTTTTGAAAGAGCTTATTTAAAATTGAGATTATTTGCTCCTTCAATTTTTGGTGAAATTCACCAATGTTGTTAATCTCTGCCAGAAGCCTTCTTTGTGGGAAAATTTTGAAATGTAAATTCCATTTTTAAAAACAATTATAAGACTTCATTTTTATTTCTTTTTGAGTCACTTTAGAACATATTTGTAGGAATTTGTCAATTTCATTTGAATTTTCAAAGTTATTGGCACACAGTTTGTAACTTTTGTCTATAATATGTATGCTAATGTCCCTATTAAATTCCCACTCTCATGTATTCATGGGTTTTTTTCTCTCTTTTGTTTTTCCTTGAACAAATCTTGCCATAGATTTGTCCAATCTATTGGACTTTTAGAGGACCAACTTTTGGTTTTGATAATTTTCTTATTGTATGTACTGTATTTTTAAATATTATTTGTTTCTAACCTTATCTTTATTATTTCTTTTGTTACAGTTCCCTTGGGTTTATTTTGCTACTCTCTTTCTAACTTCTTTAAAGATAATGGTTAGGCAGCCCAGGTGGCTCAAGAGTTTAGCGCTGCCTTCAGCCCAGGGCCTGATCCTGGAGACCCGGGATCGAGTCCCACGTTGGGCTCCCTGTGTGGAGCCTGCTTCTCCCTCTGCCTGTGTGTTTGCCTCTCTCTCTCTGTGTGTGTGTGTGTGTGTGTGTGTGTCTCATGAATAAATAAATAAAATCTTAAAAAAAATATATGGTTAGCTTACTCATCTCAGGTTTTTTCCACCTAATGTAAGTATTTAAGGCTATGAATTTTTCTAAATACTCCCTGAATAGTATCCAAGTTTTCTTATGTAATTTTTTTATTGTTTAATTCTAAATATTTTCGAAGTTGGGTTACGATTTCTCCTTTAAGTAGTATACCTTCTTTTTTTTTTTTAAGATTTTATTTTATTTTATTTTATTTTTTAACTAATCTCTACACCAGTCTGGAGCTCAGACTCACAACCCTGAGATCAAGAGTTGCACACTCTATCAGCTAAGCCAGCCAGATGCCCCAAGCAGTATACTTTCTTAATTTCCAAACATATGAGGATTGTCTGGTTGCCTTTTTGTTATTAACTTCTAGTTTAATTTCATTTTGGTCTAATAAGAGGTCTGTACTATTCAATTCTTTCAAATTTGTTTTGACATACTTATTATGTGTGATATATGACCCAGTTTATTATATTCCTAGTAAACATGAAAACCATGTACTTGTTTGGTTTAGAATTTGGTGAATGAATGTATGTCATTTAGGTCAAGTTTGTTAATCATGTTGCTCATATCTTCAAAACTATACATATTTTACTAGGAAATTGAAAAATTGTTATCTAGTGACTGTCTTTATTCCTAGTAATTGTGTTTGTTCTCGTCTATTTTATTCACTAAACATCTTTTAATATGTTTTGCTTGTATTTGCCTAGTGTAACTTTCCCCACCCTTATACTTCCAACCTTTGTCCTAAAGAGTTCGATGTGCTTCTTGTAAATTGTAAGCTGGATTTTAAAACTCTAGTCTGACAAACTCTTAACTGGTGAGTTTCGTCCATTTAAATGTGTTATTATGATGTTGTGGTTATTATAATTAGTCATTATAAGTAAAATTGGCTTTCATTATTACAGGTAAAGACTGTTACTACTGTAATAATTGGACTTTTTTCTACTATATTATTTTGTACTATTTATAATGTTTTAAAAATTCCCCTTTATTTGCATGTCCCAGTCTGGTCACCCTTTCCTCAGTGGTAATCATTCTAAGATGCTCACTGTACAGCTTTTTACTGGTACATATTCTTGAAAACTAGGTAGCATTTTGTACATTTTTAAAAAAATTTATGTTAAGTGGCACTATGCAGATTTTACCTATTCATTCTCCATACCTAGTTGCCTTCAGAGCTCTGCCTACACATAAAATGCTGCAGTAAACACCTCAGATGTTTCTCCAGTGGAACTGGGTAAGAAGTTCTTTAAACCTAGGGTACAGGGACGCCTGGGTGCCTCAGTCATCTGCCTTAGGCTAAGGGCATGATCCTGGTCCAGGGATGGAATCCCACATCAGGCTCCTCACAGGGAGCCTGCTTTTCCCTCTGCCTTTGTTTCTGCCTCTTTCTCTCTGTGTCTCTCATGAATAAATAAAATCTTAAAAAAAGAAACAAAAACCCTAGGGTACAGTTGTTAGTCAAAGGTTACAAATATCCTGACTGGAGGGAGTGTGTGTTGGGGAATCCAGTACATTAGGCGTAGACATTCAGTTAATCTCTCCTGTGTCTGAATTTAGACCCCATTTACCGGCCTATACCGGCTGTGTCTGAATTCAGAGACTTTCTGGTCAGTTTCACTAGAGAGTAATCTCTAGGTTTTTTTTTTTTTTTTTATCAGGCCTAGAAAACAGGAGTCATTTGGCTGTATGGTTTTGGGGAGTGGAGTGAAAGAGGCAAGACGTGTTTTGCTTTCAACCAGTCCTCTTATTTTTAATGCAGCCCTTCACTCTGCTTTCTGAGGCATCAGGCATCTCTAATTACTGAGCATTCCTGATCTTGTGGCTCCACTTCCCTGGTCTTAGGAGGACTTTGACCTCAGGTTTCTTTTTCTCTCTATATTGAAAATGCCTTTCCCATCTATAGTTTCTGTTAGAAGTTTGAGTATGAATTCATTCTAGGACAGAGAGCTAAGAATTGGAACCTTGAATTTTTCTTTGATTCTTATCATTTTATTATATTTCCCTCTAATCTTTTTTTTTAAAATAAGACATTGTAGATAAAGTCATGGTTTCCTCTGTCTTTCCTAATCCCATTACCCTTTTTCTCCATAGAGGTGCCTCTAACATTCATTTGGTATTTATTACTCTATACATGTTCTTATACTTTTACCAGATATTCATGCATCCATAAAATAACATGTTTTAAAACTTTAGATCTTCAGTCTAACGCTCTCCCAACTGAGCTAGTTTGGCTGTCTGTTTTAAAACTTTAAATAAATGGTGGTGCTTTACAATGTATCCTTTTGTAAGTTTATTACTTTATTAAATAGTATGTTTTTGAGATTTATCTAGAATCTCAAATGTCATTCTACTGAATGACTATAAAACAATCCATTCTTCTATTGATAGACATTGAGGTTGTTTCTAGTTTTTTACTACAACCTACCATGTAGCTGTGAGCATTCTTTTTTTTTTTTAAGATTTTTTATTAATTAATTTGAGGGAGAAAAAGAGCAAGAACACAAGCAACAGGGAGAGGCAGAGGGAGAAACAGACTCCCTGCTGATCAGGGAGCCCAATGAGGGGCTCGATCCCAGGACCCTGAGATCACAACCTGAGCCCAAGGCAGATGCCTAACCCACCGAGCCACCCAGGCACCTGGTCCTAAGATACGAATATAACATAATCGAGATAGATTAGGTGATAATGAAGTAAAAAACTAACCCCCAAATCTCATGGTTAAACGCATGGCTGTTTGTCACTTATGCAAAGTCTCTTGTGGATGGGAAGGATTCTAGAGCAGCTGAACTATGGACTGTGGCTCAGTGGTTTAGGCTGCTTCAATTTTTGGCTCACCATCTTAATGTGAGGCCTCATTGATCCTTGTAGCAGGGAAAGGGAGCATATGGGGAACTCATACCCATCTTCCTGTATTCAAAAGTGACACATGTCATTTCCCTTACAACTCTACCTAACTTCAAGTGTATATCGTCTTCCCTATACCTAGGAAGGAGAGGAGAACTAGGTATTGGTCAGCTCTAGTAATGTATACCACAAGTATGTTCAACTTCACTAGATGTTTCCATACTAGATATTACCCAGAACTCAGATTTTACAGTTCGATTATTTATTAATCTAAATTATTCTCAGGACAAGAATATAGTCAGCAGACCACTCAGAAAACACAATATAGTTTTCTTTTTAGATTTTGATGAAATTTTGAGCAATTAAAGTCCCTTTCAAATTTGAGTTTCTATGTTTTATAGATTTTTTTCTTCTATATTCACATGTCAATGAGTCCCAGATTGGCTGATGTCAGGGTTGCTCATCTTTAAAAAGTGTAGATTACCAAGTCACTTTCATTCTTGGTTAGATCAGCTGAATCATTATTCTGGAGGTGGCCTGAAAATCTATCTTTTCAAAAAGTTTCCTAGTGAATCTGATCAAATGATGGAACCAAATCATTAGAATATAAATGGTTTTAGCTGTATGAACAACAAGCTAAGAATTCAATATTGAGTATCCAAAATACATATAGAATACAACTAAAATATAAACATAAAATAGCAAACCTTAACTCTTGCTGAGATTCTTAGTTATCCATTCATTCAGTGAATATTTATTGAGGACCTTCCAGGTACTTTGCAAGATGCAGAGGGTATTCACACAGTACTTTGCTTCTATGCAAATAGGTTTGAGTGAGTGAGGTAGCCAGTTTTATAATGGGTAGTATCTTCTGCCTGCTTTCCTAGGAGTTACAGGTAGAGCTCTAAAGATGAGAAAATTGTGAGAAGTGGGTTGCTGTGCATTTCTAATCATGATCAGGAAAAGAAAGACACTGTTTTGTACTTAGAGATGAAGGTAGCTCCTACATTTGAATGCTTAAAGTCAGGAAAATATTTCATTTGGATAGGATCATGATTATTTTAATCATTGTTTTATTATATTAACTTAAAAGGGTCCTTTTTAAGACAAAGAATAGACAGCTGTATTGCACTTCATGAGTCGTTACACATTGTAGGTAATGCTTTCAAACACCTAAGTTATTTGTATTTGTTTTACTAAATATCAGTAGTCCTGGTTCAGATGAACCACATCTACCGAGTGAGTTAGGATTGGGGATAAAATCCAAGGGACTAGATGACCAACATAGTTGAACCTTCCCCTAGGCCACAAATTAAAATTTTTTCAAGTAAACTCATTCTGTATAGTTGTTGCATGCTTATTTGCTCACAACTTTTAAAAGACAGGATATGCTAGAAAGTCTGACTTTTTCAAGCTGGATTGTTCTCAGAGTAGGGAATAACGTTTCTTACTAAATTTTTAGTTTAAAGATCAAATTTGTTAATTTTTTCTTTGTTTCTGGCTTCCATTTCATTTTTTTTTTAAGATTTTCTTTATTTATTCATGAGAGAGACACAGAGAGAGAGAGAGAGGCAGAGACACAGGCAGAGGAAGAAGCAGGCTCCATGCAGGGAGCCTGACATGGGACCCGATCCCGGGACTCCAGGATCACACCCTGGGCCGAAGGCAGGTGCACATTTCATATTTAACATTAATGTTCTCATCTCAAAATTATAAGAATATCTTTGTCTATAAAAAAAATTCTTATTTCTGGATATTTTTTTCATTTTTTTGTTACTGTTGGATGTAAGATAGGAATTTAAGGGTTTTTCTTTCCCAAAGTGGATAGCCATTTGTCCCAACTCCATTATTTTCTTGCTGATTTGTTGCAGTTTTGATTTTGCTTCCCTTTTAGCAATTGATACTCACTTTGATGTAAATATCTGTAAATAATTCTGATAGCTGTAAATCTGTAAATAATATCTGTAAAATAATTCTCTACCAAGATGTCTTTACCTTATGGTTTGTCTTTATTTCACTGGAAGGTTAAAAAAGGTTTTTGTGAAGAATAACATTTATAGTGAAGCCTAAAAGATAAGTAGATATTAGCCATTAGAGGTCAGTGGAGGAACATTCCCAGCAGAGGGGGAACATTAGCACAGGGAACAGGGGGAAGGCTGCAGAGGTGGGCAGAGGCCCCCTGAGATTTTGGATGAGATACTAAATAGAAGGGCTTTTAGATAGGAGAGAGAGAAGTTGAATTTTGTATTTTAACACATCACTGCCTGCTGCGTGGAAATAGGGAGTGGGGACAAGGGTGAAAAAGAAGAGGCCAGCTGGGTTTTTTTTGTTTTGTTTTTGTTTTTTGTTTTTTTTCCAGAGGGCCAGGTGAGAGATGATGGTGGTTTGGACTCTCATGATGGCAATGAGAAAAGTTTGTGAACACATAAAGAATTTTAGGTTTTATCATTATTGCACACCTAGAAATAAAATTAATTTTTTTAATTTTTTATTTATTTATGATAGACACAGAGAGAGAGAGGCAGAGACACAGGCAGAGGGAGAAGCAGGCTCCATGCACCGGGAGCCCGATGTGGGACTCGATCCCAGGTCTCCAGGATCGCGCCCCGGGCCAAAGGCAAGCACCAAACCGCTGCGCCACCCAGGGATCCCTAGAAATAAAATTAAAACCCCAGGGGAAATGTGGGACAGGAATTGAAATTAAGTATGAGATAAAGTATTTAATGTTAATTGCTTACATTTCATGTTGACATAGGGATTTTTCCAAATCCTCATAAATTCAAGATTCAAGTGTTGTTGATATGGATTGAGCACCTACAGTGTTCCAAGCCCTTTACTTACCTCTTCTGTATATACACCATTTCATTTACTTCTTACCGCAACCTTTGCAGTATAAATATCATTCACCTATAACAGGTCAGGAAATGGCATTGGTAAGTTTCAGTGACCTGCCCAAGATCACACAGTACGAAATGATGGAGTTGAGACTGGACTCCACACCTAGCCTTTTTCCATTGCACTGCACTTTCTTAACAGGCAAACCCAGTAAGAAATTGTTACCATGGAAACATACAATAATTAAAACATTGAGCCCTGCAGTTAGTTTTAGATCGGGAGAGAACATTGAATAGCAAGCTGTATGTTGGTTGATTGAAAAATAGAAGGGAGGTAGGGTGGTATGATAGAAGAGAAACTAGATTAGAAGACATCAGTTTACTATGAAGTGATAATAAAACTTGATTACCTCAGAATACGTTTAAGGTTAATGTATTTGAAATTACTTTTTTTTAAGATTTTATTTATTTTATTTGAGAGATAGAGTGCACATGTAGAGATGGACAGAGGGAGAGAATGTCAAGCAGACTGCGCTTAATGGGGAGCCTGATGTTTGGCTCGGTCTCATGACCCCAAGATCAAAACCTGAGCTGAAACCAAGAGTCGGATACTTAACCAGACTGAGCCACTCAGGCGCCTTCTGAAAGTACCAAGAAGTTAGAATGCTATAATACTGCATTCTAAACTTTTAGTCTTTTCCTCAGAATTAAGTAAATCATATCACAAAAATGTAAACTCCACAAAGACTAGGACTCTTATTCTTTGCTGAGGTCCCACCCAGTCTCCAGAATAGTGCCTGGTGCTTGGTAGGCACTTAAAATACTTTGAATGAATGGATGACACTAATACAATTTTATGCAGACATCCACCTCATCCCCTCCTCTGCCTGTTTACCTTCGTTCCTTCAGAAAATAGTACAGGTCACGTACCTACTAGATGTCTCCACTAGATGTCAGACATATTTCCTTGATTGGCTCATTGTGGGGATTTTTTTTCTGGTAAATTGAGAATATTAAGTAAATAAGGTTTTTCAAATAAACCTCAAACAAATCCGATTCACTTATCATCAATACTCTAGCAACTTTTCTTATAAGTTTCTGAGAAAACTAGTTGTTTCTTTCAGTCAAAGCATCTTTATATAACTTCTGGCTCTTGATGTCTGATAGACTCTGCTAGCCTAATTCAAGCAATTTGCTGATCTAATTATCTAACCACACAGTCCTTATACCTAATTTCTTTAATTAGTGGTTAATCCCCATTACGTTTCATTTATGGTTATTTATTTCTGAGAGAAAGCAAAACTTTCTGGTTGGGTTAGTGTACTTACTCCTCTGAATTTCATCATGGAATAGAATGACCAAGGTCCCACTGGACACACCTGTGATTGATGTGTTCTCTTAAACAGGAGTTGGCAAACTACAGCCTGTAGGTTAAGTCTCACTCGTTGCCTGTCTTGTGTGGCCCATGATCTATCTATTATTTTTATATTTTTAAATGGTTGAAGTGAGGGACACCTGGGTGGCTCAGTGGTTGAGCATCTGCCTTCAGCTCAGGGGGTGATCCTGGGGTCCTGGGATTGAGTCCTACATTGGGCTTCCCACAGGGAGCCTGCTTCTCAACCTTTGCCTATGTCTTGGCCTCTCTCTCTCTGTACCTTTCATGAATAAATTAATAAAATTTTTTTAATAAATGGTTGAAGAGAAAAAATATTTTGTGAAATAGAATAGTAATATTTTGTGAAAATTACATGAAATTCAAATTTCGGTGTCCATAAATAAAGTTTTTTTTCAGACAATCCACACTTATTCCTTCACGTATTGTCTTTGCTTTTGGGCTACAGTGGCAAAATTGAATCTTTGTAACTAAGGTTGAATGACCCTCAAAACCTAAAAAAATTGTACAGCATAGGAACTCTCGTCATTTGGTATTGTAATAGTGATATCTGGTGACAGATGGGAGCTACACTTGTGAACACAGTATAATGTGTAGACTTGTTGAATCACTATGTTGTACACCTGAAGCTAATTAACATTGTGTCTCAACTATACTTCAATTAAAAAAAAAACCTAGAATATTTACTATCTGGCTCTTTAAAGTTTTGCTGACCCCGACTCTTAAAGAAGAATTGATTAAAAACTGCAAATTTAGGGTACTTTGTGCTTCTTGATGTTTTGTTTTTCTGAATGCTCATCATCATCTTTGATGGTTCACGCTGTTTTTTCAACTCAAGGGTGAAGGTTAATTGGTAACTTTTTCTGTCAAAGCACTTGGATAAAGTTTGTTACCTAGAAACCAGACTGCCTTATTGTTTCTTGCTGCTTATGTGTATATAAATATGCAGCCTGTTTAACAGCTGAGCCAACCAGTTTTCTCCACACTTTGCGTCAAAACAGAATTAACCTAGATAATAAAAAATCATTATTTAAATTATAGTTATAATTAAATACTTTAATATGACTTTTATTTTAACTGCTCTTCTATTTAATGCTTAGACTATGCATTATTTTGATTTGATCAAAACATATCTGTCCTTTTTTTTATTTCAACTTCATTTTTTTTTAAGTTCTTATTTATTCATGAGAGACAGAGAGAGAGAGAGGCAGAGACATAGGCAGAGGAAGAAGCAGGCTCCATGCAGGGAGCCTGATGTGGGACTTGATCCTGAGACTCCAGGATCCCACCCTGAGCCAAAGGCAGACGCTCAACCTCTGAGCCACCCAGGGGTGCCCATAGATTTTTTTTTAACTTTAGGCAGTTATGCTTGAAACATCCTTTGCTAACTGTATTTGTGAACTTTTTAGTAAAATATGAAAATTCTACTTTTTAAATTCTTATTCATAATAACTTTAATTAGAAGATTTGTGAGACCAGAAATAACGGAAGACCATTTGTAAAAACCCTATAAAATTTGTAAATCTATGAAGAAACAACTGTTAAAGAACTGCTCTGTGAAAAAATAACTACTTGTTTATGTTGTTTAGACATTAAAGCTCATTTTTGTGATGCTTCTTTATAAATGATGGATGAATCTGGATTTGGAGATGGCTTTTGTGACAAAGAATGCTTATGGCTAATTGTCCTGTGCCAAACTGAAAGCCTCATTGTTAACAACTTTTTTTATAAGCCAAATTTGGGTGTTTTCAAAGAGAGTTATGAACTGGCTTTAACTATATTCCCAAACAAATTATGGGGTTGTTATAGAATTTTAATATTCATGTATTGATCTGGATTGAAATCACTGTTTTCCAGAACTGTTTACTAAATATGTATTGTGACTGGGGCTCTGTGCTTGGTGCTGAGGATAGAATCTTATTTGAAAAAACTGACAAGATGGTACTTTTCTCTTAGATTACTAGATGAATTTGATGTTCTAGTCACTTGAAAGACGTATCATATTCATTTTGTGTATCTTGGTCTTTTGAGATTGAAACTATTTGGAAGGTTATAATTTTGAGTTATTTCCAACAAGTAAGTATTATGCTTTGGCTCTTAGATCACAGCTCATCTGATACTAATTCTATCTTGTATTTTGCTGTAGTAACTTTGAAAAAGCTAGGCAGTGGTGACATAATCTGTTCACCAGTGGGCCAACAGACACCTTTTACTTCAAGTCTATCTGTTTTAATCTTTGGAGAAAAGAAAAGCTACCCCCCCCCTTATTCATATAGCCTGGAATGTGAAGGTTCTTAACGGTTTTTAAGGGTCACAACCCATGTAATACTAATTCTATCTAAATGTTTTGCTGGGATGACTTTGAAAACGCAGCACTTGAGGAATACAAGATTCTCTTAGATCTTTGAGCTTCTTTTCATCCTTGTTTGGGTGTTGTCTGTTTGGTTCTTCCGGAGTTAGGACCACTTGCTAGCCCCGGAAGCATATCTCTCCAAAAAAGAAAGATGGAGCACAGAGATGGCTGATTCTAAGGGTCATGTGTCATGTGAGGTAGCCCTAGAAATAAGATAAGGTTTTTGCCTGAATTTCAGTGTGTGTGGAGAACAGGGGGCTGCATACACTCACGAGCCCACAGATGTGAGTATATAAGTACCTTTGTAGGGGTGTGTGAGAGAGTAATGGTCAGGTAAACAGCACATGTGGTGATTGGTTATGATGCAGTAACGATAAACAGTATTATTTAATACAACAAAACTCAGGGTTTAATCCTAGGAGGGTAATTATTTACAAGTGGCTGTGACTTTGGTCTGCTGAGTTTCACCTCCCCCCTAGGGATTTTTCTCACTCTGTTTACCACTATCATAAAGCACTTTGCTTCTAAACTCTAAATTTAACATGGTCGAAACACCATCCCTTGGTCTTTTTTTTCTCTTTTCTTTTCATTGTGGTAAATATATATAGATAAAATTTACCATCTTAACCATTTTTCAAGTGTATAGTTCTGTAGTGCTGAGTATATTTATATTATTGTGAAACAGATCTCCAGAACCTTTTCAACTTATCTGAGACAACCTATTAAACATCAACTTTCTTTTTACTATAAGCCTGTGATAGCTACCATTCTGCTTCTGTTTCTATGAATTTTAGTACTTTAGGTACCTCATCTAAGTGGAATCATATACTTTTTTTTTCTTTTAGTGACAGTCTAATTTCACTTAACATAATGTCCTCAAAACCTCAAGGTTTATCCATGTTATAGCATGTGTCAGGACTTCCTGATTTTTTTTAAGGCTGAATAATATTTCATTGTATGTATATACCACATTTGGTTTGCTCATTCCTTCATCAGTGGATGTTTGGGTTGCTTCCACCTTTTGAGCTAATCTGAATAATGCTGCTATGAAGGTGGGTGTACAGATAACTCTTTGAGACCCTGCTTTCAATCCATTGACATATATGCCCAGAGATGGGATTGCTGGATGTTAATGGTAGTTCCACTTTTAGTTTTAGTTTTTGAGGAACCCCATAGTGTTTTCCATCACAGCTGTACCATTTTACATTCCTGCCAACAATGTGCGAGGGTTCCAATTTATACTTGTTCTTTTTTCTTTTTTATTATTGTTGTTTTATTTAAAGTAGTCACCCTAATGGGTATGAGGCAATATCTCATTGTGGTTTCAATTTGTCTTTTCTTAACAGTTTTATTGAAGTACAATTTATATACCACAAAATTCACCCACTGTGACAGTTAAGTAACTCTTAATAAATTTATATAATTTTGCAGTTATCACCATCATCAGTTTTAGAACATTTCTACCGTCCAAAAAAGTCTCCTGGTACCTACTTTTGGTCATTTCCAGCCTTTACTGGTAGCCCCAAGGTAATTACTGATACGCTTTCATGGCTTTACCTTTTCTAGCAATTTCATATAAACACAATAATAAAGTACATAGTTTTTTGGTTCTGGCTCTTTCATTTGGCATAATATTTTTAAGGCTTATCCATATTATATCAAGTGTCAATAGTTCATTCCTTTTAAATGCAGTGAATATCCCATTATATGAGAATACTACATTTTATTCATCCCTCAGCAGTTGATAGACATTTGTTTGGCTCATTTCCAGTTTTTCCTATTATGAATAATGCTGCTATGAACATTTACGTCTTTGTGCAGACATGTTTTGTTTCATTTTTTATAAAAAATTATTTGTTTATATTCATGAGAGACAGGCAGAGACACAGGCAGAGGGAGAAACAGGCTCCTCACAGGGAACCCGATGCGGGACTTGATCCCGGAAACCCTGGGATCACAACCTGAGCCAAAGACAGATGCTCAACCGCTGAGCCACCCAGGCATCCCATATTTCGTTTTTTAAAAAACAAGTCTGTTGTGTGTTTTTTTCTTAGAGTGCACACAAGCAGAGGTTGGGAGGAGGGGCAGAGGGAGAGGGAAAGAGAGCATCTTAAGCAGACTTTACGCTCATTTCAGAGACTGATGCAGGGCTCAATCTCACAACCCCGAGATCATGACCTGAGCCGAAACCAAGAGTCAGATGCTTAACGAAAGCTACCAGGCATCCCACTGAGGATGTTTTTATTTATTTGTCTTGGGTGGATACCTAGGAGTAGAATTGTTGGGTCATGCTGAATAAGTGTACATTTAACTTTTTTTTTTATTTATGATAGTCACAGAGAGAGAGAGAAAGAGAGAGAGAGAGAGAGAGGCAGAGACACAGGCAGAGGGAGAGGGAGAAGCAGGCTCCACACAGGAAGCCTGACGTGGGATTCGATCCCGGGTTTCCAGGATCGCGCCCTGGGCCAAAGGCAGGCGCCAAACCGCTGCGCCACCCAGGGATCCCTACATTTAACTTTTTAAGAAACTACCAAACTGTTTTGAAAGTGAATGTAACATGTTACATTCTTGCTAGTAACACATTAGAGTTCCTGTTTCTTCCCATTCCCACCAGCACTTCATATATTGTCATTTTATGGATTTTAGTCATCCTAGTTAGTGAATAGTGGTATCTAATTGTGGTTTTAGTTTGCATTTCCCCAGTGACTGATCATGTTGAGCACCTTTTCATGTACTTATAAGCTGTTTGTGTTTTTTCTTTGATATAATTATCTGTTTAAGATCTTTTGCAGGGCATCTGGGTAACTCAGTGGTTGAGTGTCTGCCTTTGGCCCAGGTCATGATCCTAGGGTCCTGGGTCCTAGGGTCCTGTGTCTCTTGAGAGACACAGAGAGAGAGACACAGAAAGAGAGAGAGAGAGAGAGAGAGAGGCAGAGACACAGGCAGAGGGAGAAGCAGGCTCCATGCAGGGAGCCTGACATGGGACTCGATCCCGGGTCTCCAGGATTAGGCCCTTGAACCGCTGAGCCACCTGGGCTGCCCAATAAATAAAATCTTAAAAAAAAAAAAAAAAAAAAAAAAGATCTTTTGCCTGTTTAAATAGACTTTTTTTAAATAGTTTTACAGAAACATTGCAAAGATCAAAGAGTTCCTATATACCCTGCACTCTATTTCCCTTGTTAAGATTTTATAAATGAACATATTGATATTAGTATTAACTCCATAGTTTATTAAGGTTTCATTCATCTTTTTCGTAGTGTCTTTTTTCAATTGTAATTCCCATCCAAGATAAACCATTACATTTATTCATCATGTCTCCTTGGGCTCCTCTAGGCCATGACAGTTTCTTTTGTCCACTTTATAATTGAGTTGTTTATCTTACTGAGTTTTAAGAGTTCTTCATATATTCTGATTGTAAGTTCTTTATCAAATACATAATTGAAAATAGTTTTTTCCTGTCTGTGTCTTATCATTTTATTTTCTTAATGATCTTTTGAAGCAAAAGTTTTAATTTTGAGTAAGTCCAGTTTGTCAGTTTTTTTCTTTTAAGGATTATGCTTTTGATGTCATATCTAAAAAATCTTTGCCTGACCCAAGATAACAAAAACTTTCTCCTATATGTTCATCTAAAAGTTTTATAGTTTTAGCCCTTACATTTTAGTCTATAATCCATTTTTGTGTCACTTTTGAACTAATTATGATTGCTAAAAACCAATCCTTAAAAAACAATCATTCTTAATATTGAAGAAATGTGCTTCTCGTTGAGCTTCATTGCTTCACAAGCCAAACCTAGGGTATACCCACAATGTAATTTCATCCAGACATTGAGCCTCAGAATTCTATTTCATTGAGTGGAATATCTTTTTTTTTTTAAGGTTTATTTAACTTTTTTTTTAGTAATCTTTACACTCAATTTGTGGCTCTAAATCACAACCCCAAGATCAAGAGTCACATGTTCTTCTGACTGAGCCAGCCAGGGGCTCCTTGAGTGAGTTTTTTAATAGAATGTGTATACGGTGATCTGGTTGCAATTTAGAATAATCTGAATATTTCTCAGCACCTTTATAGGTCTTAATATCGCCCACTTTTGATTAGTACCTGAGTTTAACACCTACTAAATTAGCATTTTTCATTTTTCTTAAACCTCAAAATCTGTCTACATATTTCTAACAAATTAATCTTCTTGAATCACTGCCTTTATCATATTACTTCCCTGTTTAAAAGCCTGCAAAACTCTACTGCCTATGGAATTAAGGAGGCACTCCTCATACTGGAATTCAGGACCCTGTGTAATCAGGACCCACCCCACTCTTTGAATCTTATCTTCTGCTAAATTACTGCAGTATAAAGCCTGCCTCCCTCCTACCCATTAAAACTTTGTATCTCTTTCCCTCTGAGCTAGCTCATGAACTTCCCAGGCCAACTACCCCTTTTCCTGAATGCCCTGCTTGGCCTCTTTCAGACTTTTCTACTTGTGCATATCCACGAGCCAAGCTTAATTCTTTGATACTCACAAAACCTTTGAGCCCCGAAGCTGCTCATTCATTTGGATCTCTTCTCTCCTTCCCTAAATTCCTTTAGCTCTTGTTGGTTTATCAGTCATCTGGACACCCAAAGTGCTATTCTCCTCTTTCAGGATTTTTTTTTTTTCATATTAGACCTGGATTTCTTGAAGATTGTAAGCACCTCCTTTGCACCTTCAACTTCTTTTTTTTTTTTTAATTTTTATCTATTTATGATAGTCACAGAGAGAGAGAGAGAGAGAGAGGCAGAGACACAGGCAGAGGGAGAAGCAGGCTCCATGCACCGGGAGCCCGACGTGGGACCCGATCCCGGGTCTCCAGGATCGCGCCCTGGGCCAAAAACAAGCGCCAAACCGCTGCGCCACCCAGGGATCCCCTGCACCTTCAACTTCTTAAGGGATATCCTTTATGTATGTCATTTGTGCCTGGTACATTCCAGGTGTTTGTGGGACTAAACTTTATTGACTTGTTATACTTCTAGAGTGTGGAGTACAATTGTAAATTCTCAATGAATTAAGTTAAATTTGGCAAGTTACTTCTAGTCCCTCTATTCAAGGTCACATTTTGGGACCATGCTTGTTTATGGGATATGATTTTGCTGATCTTACTGAACCTTTGTAAGGCAATCAAGGAAAGGCTACTCAGATTATAAAAATCTATTTTATGAGCTTTTGGAGAGAAGGTCTTATTTTACTATTCGAATTAATCCTAGAGGGCAGCCCTGGTGGCTCAGCGGTTTAGCGCCACCTTCAGTTCAGGGCCTGATCCTGGGGATACCAGATCGAGTCCCACGTTAGGCTCCCTGCATGGAGCCTGCTTCTCCCTCTGCCTGCATCTCTGCCTCTCTCTGTGTGTGTCTCTCATGAATAAGTAAACAAAATCTTTAAAAAAAAAAAAAAAACAACGAATTAATCCTAGAGATCAAGGTAAGGACAAAATAAGGCATCCTCTCCTTTAGTAAAATAACCTTTTTCTTATGTCTTACTTTTTCCATTTTGGATAATGTTAGTGGGTCATCTTGAGGGTAAAACTGTATACCTTGCCTCCAAGCATGAACTTAAGGAAATACTCTGTTAAATTGTTTTGAATGATCTTCCTTCTTGGTTTTTCACTTTTTTAATGGAATTCTTTTTAGGACTTAAGTGACTTCTTTTTTCTCTTTAGTCATTTCTTTCCAGCTGTCACCATCTCATGTTGAATTCTATGTAAATCCAGCTGTTATTTTTCACCCACTTCCTGTGTCCAGTTTATCACAAGAAAAACATTCTTGCAAGACTTCTCCATAGACTTTCTTGAGATGAATATTGAACATCTTCGTTTTAAGAAATTGATTAAACTGTCATTGAGGGATGCCTGGGTGGCTCAGCAGTTGAGCGTCTGCCTTTGACTCAGGGTGTGATCCCGGAGTCCCAGGATCAAGTCCCACATTAGGCTTCCTGTATGGAGCCTGCTTCTCCCTCTGCCTATGTGTCTGCCTCTCTCTCTCTCTCTCTCTCTCTCTCTCTCTCTCTCTGTCTCTCATGAATAAATAAATAAAATTTAAAAAAAAAACTGCCATTGATATATCTGTGTGAACTTAAACCTTTTGAAGAGCTTTAAAAGTCTAAAAGAGGTGTCGTGTAGTGGGATAAAAATCTTGCTGACAGATTGGACGTGGAGTATGAGAAAAAGAGGAAAGTCAGTTTTGCCTGAATAACTGGGAAAATAGAGATGGGGATACCTAGAGGTGAAACAAGTTTAGGTAGAAAGAGACCTTCATTTGGAATATGTTCAATTTATTTTGACGCCCAAATAGAGATAAAAGATACAGCTGGAATATGTTCATGGGATATATGTAGTTTGGAAATAGAAATTTGGGAATTGACAACTTAGAGGTAATGTTTAGATAGAGAAAACATGTAAGAATCAAATCCTGTTACTAGTTTCTTCATTAGATGATTTTCAGTTAGTTGCATTTTTTTTTTAAGTAGGCTCTGTACCCAGTATGGAGTCCAGTGTGGGGCTCAAACTCACCACCCTGAGATCAAGACCTGAGCTGAGATCAAGAATCAGAGGCTTAAAAAAAAAAAAAAAAAAAGAATCAGAGACTTAACTGACTGAGCCACCCAGGCACCCCCAGCTAGCTGATTTTTAAAAATTCCTTTTTTCTAATATGCTGAGTTAAGGCGATTTTTAATTTTTTTGTTTCATTTTTTAAAAGTTTATTTATTTATAATCTCTACATCCAATGTGGGGCTTGAACTCACCACCCCAAAATCAGGAGTCCCATGCCCTTCTGACTGAGCCAACCAGGTGCCCCTAAGGCAATTTTTAAAATTTCCAAACATGAGAGTTTTGGGGAGTATTCTTGATGCTCTCTGACATTGAATTTTGGCCACAGGCAGTATTCTGTATGATATCGATTCTTTGGTAGAGCTATTTCTTTTAGGGTTAAGTATCTGAACAATTTTTCTAAATATCCTGTGTTTGTTTTAAAAGATCCTCAGATTATTGAATGTAGTATTCCCGGTATTCCCATTATATCAAGTTTTTAAATTATGTGTGTAAAAAAGATTAAATTTAATTTTAAAAATAAAAATACATTAAATGACTATAGATGGAAATGCCAGCTGGCTGAATGTTATGTGAGAAGCTTGTGGTAAATTTTCCATTAAGAGCATTAGGTACAGAGGAATTGTTTCTTAGTGATTTGGATAGAAATGACCATGCTGTATTCTGGAGAACTGTGTAATGACTCAGAGAACCTTTAGAGATGACAAAGACTCTGATGTCAAAAATGCAGAGAGTTTGGATGCGGGCACCTGGGTGGCTCAGTTGATTAAGCGTCCAACTCTTGATCTTAGCTCAGGTCTTGACCTCAGGGTCATGAGTTCAGGCCCTGCGTTGGGCTCCACACCTACTTAAAAAAATGAAGAAACCCAAAGAGTTTGGATGAAATTGAGTCACGAAAATGAGAAAAAGCTATATTTCTAAATTATTCTGATCATAAATGTTAAATAGCAATGGAAGTAAGGAGAGAAATAGGATAAGTAGAAGTATAAGTAGCAACAAGCTCTTGATATATTTTTTCTCTTTCAAAAATAGATAAGTGACCCCAAATATAAGGTGATCTTTCCTAAGAAAGGATCTCCAAAAACTAATTTGAACATGTAAACCTTTAAATTAATGAAGTCAAATGTCTTGGTGTGGATATAGTGGAGTGAGTTACAAAGGAAAAAGTACTGATGGCTCTAAAAATTTAACATCTTGAAAATAAAAAATGCCCTCGACTTTTTCTAACACACACTCCTGCCTACAAGAGCATTCTTTAGCTTCTTGTAATTGTGTCCATTTGTTATTTTCCCCAACCTTTGTTATGGAGGCAGAGGAGAAACAGGTAGAGGGAAGACCTTGAGGAGGAATCTATGAGTACAGTTATCAGCTATACTTCTACTGCAGCCATTCCAGCAGACAAAACAGAGACCAGGTGTGGAGCTCTTAGCAATGAGAAATATCAGTTAGATAGTGATTAAAAATCCTTCATGATCTGTTGCTCAGTCCTTGCAGTGTTTAGGCTTAGAAACTTTTCCAAAGCCAAATAATTTTGTATATTAATTAGGGATTTCTGTGTAACTAGAGAGAATATGGATAATTTATGAATATGCTAATACACGTTGAAATTGGGAAATATGTATCCTGCAACTTTGTTCTTTTGGAAGATTGTTTTGGCTATTTTATTTTTCTCATATTTCCATATGAACTTAGGATCAATGTGTTTTATGGAAAAGGTAGCTGTGATTTTGACAGGGTTGAAATGAATCTGTAGATCAATTTGGGGAATATTGCCATCTTCACATTATGTCTTCCAGTCCATGAACATGAAATGTCTTCCCATTTTTTAGATCTTCTTTAATTTCCTTCAATGATATTTTATAGTTTTCAGTGTACAAGTCTTCCATTTCTTTGATTATATTTATTCCTGAGTATTTTACTCTTTTTGATGCTGTTGTAAATGAAATTGTTATCTTAATTTCATTTTTAGACTGTCCATTGCTAGTAGATAGAAATGTAACTGATTTTTTGTATTGGCCTTTTGTCATATGACTTTATTGAATTTATTACCTCTTTTATAGTTTCTGGGGCAATTTGATTGTTGGTGGATTTTTTTTTAAGGCCAACCCCTGTTTTTTGGTGGGTTCTTTAGGGTTTTCTATAAATAGATCATGTCATCTGCAAATAGAGATAGTTTTACTTATTCCTTTACAATTTGGATGTATTTTCTTTTTCTTGCCTAATTGTTGTAGTATACCCTCACTATGGAATGATAATTTGGCTGGGTTTAGAATCTTGCCAAAAGATGTTTTCTCTTTATTCTTTGAAGATATCATTCCTCTATTATTTTGTAACCTATGTTATCTTGTAACTGATAACAATCTGATTCTCCTTCCTTTCTGCTGACTCTCTAATGGTTTACTAGTAACTTTTAGGGTTTTCTTTGTAACATTGCTAATACTAAGTTTTACTATAATCCATCTGGCTATGAGCTCTTTTTTCTTTTTGGTTATTTCTATTTAATTTAATTTGTTTTATTTATTTTTATTTTTTATTTTTAAAGATTTTATTTATTTATTCATGAGAGAGAGAGAGAGAAAGAAAGGCAGAGACACAGGCAGAGGGAGAAGCAGGCTCCACGCAGGGAACCCAACATGGGACTCGATCCCGGGTCTCCGGGATCACGCCCTGGGCTGAAGGCGGCGCTAAACCCCTAAGCCACCAGGGCTGCCCTAATTTGTTTTAATACTCAGAAGATTCTTATTCTCTAAAGGCTCAAATCTTTCATCAGTTCTAAAAAATTCTCAGCCATCATTTGTTTCAGATACAATTGCCTCTCCTTCATTCTCTTTGGTCTCTCTGGAACTCTAAGATACAGACTTTAAAAACTGGAATTAGCTCTCAAGTTTGTTAACTTAAAAAAAAGAAAAACACCATCAGTCTTTCGCTGGATTCAGTCTTGTAGTCAGCCTGTCTTTGGAGTTGTTGTTGTTGTTTTTTTTAATCTCAATAATTGTGATTTTCATATTTAAAATCCCTAACCTATTATTTTTTAGAACATTATATGGAGGCTGTTCTATCCCTTAGGTGCCTAAGGATATTAGACATACTAATTTTAAAGACTTTTATAGATACTCTGTTTTCTCTGATTTGGAGGTGGGTGGGGTGTTGGTTAGGTTCTAGCTTCCTCAGAGGTGAGGAAGTCCTTTTGTGTGGGTCATGGCAGTTCAGCACAGCCCCTGCTCACCACAATGCCTTCTTATTTATTTTCTTCCTTGAGGGATGATTCTTCTTTTTGTAAGGTTTAAAGAGAGTTTCCTTTTTTGTTTCGTTTCTAGCTATGTGTGCATCAATTTATTTCTGTATCTTTAAATCGTTTTTCTTCAGTGCAGGAGGGCAAGCTCTCAGCACATGCTCAGTCTGCCACCTTGAACCTGAAATCTCTCCACAACTTCGTAGCTGATCTATATTTCACTGTCGTAGTACTGTCCTCAAAGGTCTCTGTGTGGCCTTTCCAGCAGAGACTTTGATACACATTTAATGAATGGTGTGTGGTTCTTTATTCCCCTTGCAAACTCCCTAATGTATTAGGACATTTCAAATTACTTTTAGATTCTTTTGGCCCAGAAATTAAGTACCAAGACTGCTTTAGCAGGCGTTGCTGGCCTGATGCGTTTTGTCGTTTCATCTGTATGAGAAGTGTTGCTGTTTTCCTGAACTCACCATTTGGTCATCATTACATCTCCTGCTCAAGCATGCCAAATGGCCTGTTAACTATCCTTTGAATTCCTTGTCTGGACATATTCTCAATTTCAAATTCACATGAACCCTTCATCAATTAGCACTTTTAGGTTTAGCTAATGCATTGTTTCAAGTAGATTAGAACTGAAAGTAGAGTCATAAAATCTCATTATTGAACCAGTATTTGTTGAACACCCACCAAATGCCAGTCATGGTGTTAGGTTATTAGATATGCAGTGTGAACTCAGGGGTGCAACAGATTCTGTGGGCCCTGCTCTCAGGAAGTTTACAGCCTCTTAGGTGAGACCAATCAAGAAGCCAATGCTTATTACATGTAACTGCAAACTATCATAAGTCCTATAAAGGCAAAGAACAGGATATGAGTATAGCAGAGACTTAATTAATTTTTATAATAAAGAAAGGAATTTTCAAACTTTTTGAAAAGCAGCGGTGGAATATTTTGTTTATGACATTTTATGTGGAATGGAAGTAGAGCCGCTTCTACTGAAGTGAGGTTGAAGTCTGATTCTCTTGCTCTCCTCCATGGTTCCTGAAGCACTTCGTGGAATCCTTTGATGCTCAGGGAGCACATGTAGAAGCCACTGTTCTAGACCAGCCCCCTTCATTTCACAGACCAGTTAGCTGGGACACCAAGAGCTTCATTGTCCAGCATCATGTGGATCACTCGGTCTGCTTAGTACCAGAATCAGAACAAGAACCCACCTCTCCCCAGCGTGTATTCATCTCACTCCCTGCTGCTGTGGTTCCCCTTTGATGTGTTATTATAAAGTTAAGGTATTTCAGCCTCTGCTATGCTGTAGTTCTTCCCCTTCTCCTTAAATTAATTTTACCCATTGTTGTTCACATTGACCTTCACATTCTCTGCTCTCCTCCCCTTTGTATATCCTCAGTTTGTAGCCTTGGAAGATATCCAACTGCTATTTTGTTTTTATTTTATTCTGATATGTCATAGAAGTCATAGAAGTCAACTCTTTCATTTTCTGCCAAGAATTCAAACACACACACACACACATACACACACACACACATCTGTTTTATTCATTAGGCTTTTAAAATTGATATCAAAGTGTTTATATTAACCCATTAGCAGTCTGATTTGTTGGGTTATCTTTTCTTGCCTCTTCATTTATCTCAGTAGACTTCTTTGCCAGCCACATCAGTTGTTAGTCTGGGTTTCATGTTGACTTCGTCCTGTTTTTAGTGTAATACTTATATATCTTGTGCCATTTTGTTTTGTTTTTGTTTTACTGTTTCAGAAAGGTTCAGGGCCTGTGTAGCATTATTGCCTGGACATTTAGGAAGCATCAGGAAGTGGTGAAAATTAAGATGATCTGGGACTTGAGGCTGTAGTGTTTGGGCAGTAAGTGTAGAAAGGAAGGTGTTTGTCCTGATTTGGGAGGCCGGCAGGGAATCAATGACTTGGAGCAGAATGGCACATGAGAGCTGTACTTAGGAAAGTAATTTAAGCTATTCGAAGTCAGACGAGTAACAATCAAAAGTTGCCTGGACCCCAGTGGACTAACAGAAAGCCATCACGTTGTTCTGACTTTCGCCAGCCTGGGGCTTCCGTGTGGTGTTGCTGGTGGAGATGGAGACTAGGTACAGATGGATTTAAGGGCTGCTGAGGAGATGAAAGAGATAAGAGGGCACAGGATGAGTTGGAGTGTCAGAGACAGTTTCATCCTGTGGGTGCCCTGCTGGAGGTGTCCCTGAAAGCCCACTGGGCAGCTTACACTGTACAGCCCTTCTGTCTCAGCTGCCTTCTGACTAGCTGCCCTTATGAAGCAGGTAGTTCCTGACTTCCAATGGGGAGGTAGACCACCATCGTTCATCTTTCACTTTGCTAGTGTTCCCTCTAACTCCTCTTCAACAAAACAAAAAACCAAGTCTTACTAGTTCTCCCTCCTAATCCTACCTACCTGGACTGCTTGGCAGACACAGTACCGCAGGCTACATTCATTTCAAGCAGTTGGCAATTAGGAGAGGAGGTTGGGGGATGCTCCTTAATGGCCGTTAGAATGGAATTGCTAGCTGGATGAATTGGGGCAGTGTAAATTGCAGCAGAACTTGGACTCTCTTGCAAGAGGTGTGTTTCATGTTTATGCTTCCAAGGAGTGGTACCTACTCTGTGTGCTATATCTGCCTCCCTGTGATTGGCTGCACTCAATTGCTCGATGGGCTTGCTAGCAGAGTGCAGATGTGTGTTTGCCTTCATACGAACTGTTCTCTTGTACCTGCTCTCCCCAAAATGCTCTGTGGGATAAACTACCTTGTGGAGAGGATTCTTCGTCATGTGATTGTTCTGTTTCCTTAGAGACAACAGCAGTGTAACATACTAGATGCCAGGTCCATAGAGAAAGAAGAGGCATTTGCTACAGAATGTAAAGGTTTGATAGCTTTTCCTTGCCTTTATGTTTTTGCTGCTTGAGCTGCTGGGCTGATAATGGTCATGTTTATTTTTGGCAGGATGTGAGAGCCTCTGGAACTTCCCAGGCATTTATTATAAAAAGGGGAAGCCCACTGTATCTTTTCCTGTCTGGTTAATGGTAAAAAAAAAATACCTGAGAATCAGCTGTCTCTCCTCTAATGATGTATCTGTTTCCATTTTTGAACACAGATTTCATAATGACCAGATGAGCAGGTCAGGAAATGACATTGTTGCATCATGCATCGACCTCTCCATGAACAGAAACTTGCTGAAGTATTTAAGTTGCTGTCTTTTCTCATCTTTCTAGAAATACAGGAGTTGACGTCTACGTAAAGCATTGATAAGTTCCTCTCTAAGTTTAATGAACAAAGAGAGCAAAGAAAGATTCAGCGTGAAAAGGTCTTTAAAATAAAATAGTACATTTCTACCAATTTAGTTATATGTCTTGTAGACCCCTTCCCTGCTTTTTCAATAGAATAATGTTAAACTGAGCAATAGTAGTAAGTAACTTGCCAATTCAGTCATTCATTTTATACTTCTGCCCTTTTTCGGGGTTAGAGCAAGATACCTGAGTTCCTTAGGGTGTCTCTAGCTGCTGTCTGATGGTGAAAGTTCTGTATAAGAATGTGTTTGTGGTAAACCTTTCCTTCCTGAGAAATATTTCATTATAAGTATTATACCACAAATGGCTATGATGAACTGCTAGAAATAGAAATTGAAGCATGTGTGTCTGTCGATAGGTCTTTTTTACATTGATGAATTAATTGCAGTAGTGTTTAGATTAGTAGTTGGTTTGGAAATTTAAATCTCTCTGTTGGTTCAATAATTGTAAATGACCAATATCATATATGTACTAACCTAGAAGGTTAGAGAAGCTTGATTGTTAATGTGTGACATTATATTTATACTAACTACATTTACCATACCATATAGTTTTTGTTTTTTTTTTAAACCTTACTGTTTTCTGAAAGGCAGCTTTGTTTCACTTCTTTGCTTTGGCAGATAACCATAGAACATAGTGAAATAATGGGTTGGTTGGTCTGATATGTAGGAAAAAAAGAGCAAAACATCACGCTCCTCAAGGAGCATAAAAATGATCTGCACTTGTCATAACTGTTCTTAAGCGGTGGAGTGCTTTTTGAGAGAGTAATAGAATCATAGAGATAAAAGGGATCTTAGAATCTACTAAATTTTGGAGGGTAGTGACAAAGGAGAGAGGAACACATGCTGTCTTCATCCTACAGCAGCAGTGTTCAGCTAGGCTGTTCACCCCAGCAGAGATCCCAAAGTACCTAAATCCTGGACATTGCCACTTAACACTTTACTTTGAAGAAAGTTAATCTTTATTAAGTGAATATTTTTCATTGATTTGCTCTATAGCCTTTTTTTCTAGGAACAATAACCTCTTTGGAGAATTGGTCCCCTTTCAACCCTGGGTGTGTTGTTTTGAGAGTACTACTAATCAAAGTATTGGGCACTCGTGTACCAGAGAGGCAGATGACTCAAGGTGTTTTCTGGGAATTTCCTTCTTTCTTTCTTTCTTTCTTTCTTTCTTTCTTTCTTTCTTTCTTTCTTTCTTTCAGACACACACACAGAGAGAGAGAGAGAGAGAGGCAGAGACACAGGCAGAGGGAGAAGCAGGCTCCACACAGGAAGCCTGACGTGGGACTCGATCCCGGGCTTCCAGGATCACACCCCAAGCTGAAGGTGGTGCCAAACGGCTGAGCCACCAGGGCTGCCCTGTTTTTGGGAATTTCCAATTGGAATGAGAGAAGAGGGTTTTTTCTCCTGTGGTGAAGCTACAGTATTAGGCAGAAACTATTTCTCGTTAAGCGTAAAAAAGCTGAGAGATCAGTGTGGACTCTGACCCAAAAGGAGATCTCAGCAAAGATAAGAGTCAATGTCCTAATGACATTCCAGTGTCCTGCACCCCCACCCTTCATGAGATTTACTTGTGAACTTAGTTATCATTTAGTGATGACACAGTAAATTCCTTTTTACCCCCCTAAACTACCAAGTTAGATTCAAATCCTATGCTTTCCTGAGAGCTCTAATCTGAAATTTTCATTTGGATATACAGGGATGCCTGGTGTAGGATGGTAGGTCTGTGGATTTGAATTATTCAGTGGAATTAGAACTGGAAAAAAGTAGGTTCTGATACTGGTTTTGCCACTTACCAATTTGGGACTTGGAGCATGTTAATTCTCTTCTTTGACCTTTATTTCCTTATTAGTGAAATAGAAATACCATGATGAGTAGTAGCAAGAATTCAAATAATGTACCTGAGGACCTAGCTCAATGCTAATGCAATATTCATACTCAACAAATGTTAGTTCACTGCCCCTTCCCTTCCTAGCCCTCTCCAGTATCCTAAAAGTAAAGAAATAATTGTAAAATATACAGCAAATCTTCTAACTTCATAGGATTTTTCTGACTCTTTTGTTGTACCGGTATTTAGTTAATTGTTGGAAATAATTAAGATGTCTTTCTTTGTTATAAATGATTTTACATTTTTTTTTTGATTTTACATTTTTATTGTAAATGATAATTGTCAAATCAGATTTGACCTAAGAATTACAATATGTTATGACATTTGACCTAAGAATTACGCTGAAGCTTAAGTGCCTCTTGTTGTGATGACTTATGATTATGAAGACTGATTGGTTTATAAACTTCCTGTTGGCAGAGACATCCTTCCACTTTGTTTTGTTTTTAGCTTTTTCTCAGAGCCCAGAACAGTGCTAGGCATGAATACGGCATGGATTTTACTTTGCTTGTATATTGATAAGGTCTTTATTTATTTAAATGGAGTTTGCTATAATCAGAAGGGCTTGTGGAGATCCTGAAATTTCAGGAGCCATTTCTCTGATAAGAGAAGTGAGAAAGAGTATAACCTTGCCAAGTCTATGAAGAAGGACATTCCAGGTTGGTATTTAGGGGGAAAACTTGAAAGCAGGGGCTAAGAACAACTTGCCTGAAAGATATGAGAAGCCTAAAAAAATAAAGTAGTCTGTCTACAAGGTGAGTTTTGAATTTGTCTTAAAGTATGATGAAATCTGCATAATCTTAAAGATGAGAATAGTATGACCAAAGTGAGTAGGGAAGATCATTTCAGAAGCAACACAAGTATCTAGAATTAAGCAAATAGCTGGCTAGAAAAAATATTTAACTAAAATGTTAAGTAACTCATATGTAAGGCATTGTTATAGGCAGTGATCAAGTAAATGAAAGCATAAGCATAATAGAATCTTTATCCCTTTCATACTAACAGTAATACACAGATCAAAAAATCTGGTAAAAAGTCTCCAAGCATGTGATTGGCAGGTAGCTGTCAAGGTAAAAGAGAATTGCAGGAGCTTCAGCCTTAACCTCTATAAACAAAATAATATTCTGGGAGGAAGAGCAAGATAATGAGCAAGTATTCTTTAAGAAGTCTAGGGTAGAAAAAAAGAAAAAAAAAAAGTCTAGGGTAGGGTTAAGTATCTGCCTTTCTGGGTGACTTCCTATAGAAGAGGACTGTCAAAGGGACTACAGAAAAGTGACAGTACTCACAGGTGCCCAGGATCTCACTTGTTCTCTCAGGCTTCATTTGGCTTTGTTCATGACCCCTTTATTCATGCATAATTTTTAAGTAGCAATTTTGCTTAAACAACATCCTATTTTCACATCTTTGTTTAGAAAGTTCTACCCAAAAAGTATTTACCTCTGGATCTAAGTCAACTTAGAAAACCAAAACAAGTAATTACACTCAATGTTGGTCCTGAGCCCAGTGTTAAACTTTTTTTTTTTTTTTAATCAACAGTCTGACTGACAGAATAGATAATTTGCTCATTTAATATGTCTGTTTTGTTAGGCTGAGATGAGGAATCCGCAAGACCTTTGAAATTAAGATTAGATTTTAAATTCATCATAATAAATTAGAGATCTGTTTTTTGAAGAAACAACTTATACTAGCTTATCTGGTTTTCCTTGAAGCAGCCTAGAGGTGATGAAGGATAGGAGCTCTGCAGCCAGATGGTTTGAGTTCAGATAGGCATTCATAACACAGAGCTCTAATGATGCGATAGGGGAAAGAATAAATCATCCCAAAACTATACTCCAGGGATATATTGTCTTACCTTCCTATATAGAAACAATTTTTAAATTGACCTACGGAAATAGATTATTTCCTATAGAAGCAGTTTTTAATAACTATGATCTAACAACCATGCCTTTGTAGACTAAACAATCGTAAGTAAGCTTTTCTAAAAGCGCCGTAATCAAAAGTAGTAGAGACACTACACTGTAATGATAAATTAAGAACAGAGACACAAGAACCATACTGCCTTGGTTTGTATCCTACTTCTGCCCCAATTTGGCTGTGACCTCAGGTCGATTACTTTTCTCCGTGCCTTGGTGTCTCCATCTGTACAATAAAATTAATATCTGTCTCATTGGTGGTTGTGAGGTTTAAATTAGTGAATCCCTGGAAAACGTTTGAACTGAGTGTGAAGCGTATTAAGCACTCAACAAGTATTGTCGTTGTTATTAAAGACACCCCATTCTCTTGATTCTATGACAAAGTCATAAATGAACTTGCTGTGGCTGCAAACAACACAAATATATTTACCAAATATATCAGCTAATAATGTCGTTATTATTAGCTCTGAGAATAGTCTCACCACGGCTGACTTTAACAGAAAGATTACTTCTCATATGCTCTGCACTCCTCTGCATTCCGCAGCATGGTGCTAACTTATGACCAACAAATATTTCCTGGAAACCTGTGCCATGTCTCATACTCAGCCAGGTAATTGAAATATAAGATAACACACACACACACACACACACACACAAATTTCTTACAATCTGGTAGAGGAGACATAGTGGCCTGATCTAATATGTTTTCTTGACTTTCTTAAGGGGGTTATGATGGTAAGGATGTTGAGGGATTGTGCAATTTTGTATCTACTTAAATCATTTAAAGGTCTTTTGTCTACAAATAGACTCAATTCATTAAACACTTTCCTTCAGTATTTTTCCTTAAGGATAACAAAAATAGTACAGGCTCACTTTAGAGGATTTGACTCAGTGGTGGTGTTACAGCTTCTATTTTCCTTTTTGTCTTTTGGGGGCGAGAGATGGGGAGGGATAGCGGGAAAGGGAGAGAGAGAATCTTAAGCAGGCTCCACGCTCAGCACAGAGCCTGACGAGGGGCTCCACGTTAAACCCTGAGGGCATGACCTGAGCCAAAAGCAAAAGTCAGATGCTTAATTGACTGAGCCACCCCAGTGCCCCTTTTCTTTTTGTCTTTTTCTTCCCAATTTATAATTATTATTTTTTACTTTAAGCACCTTTTTCTCTGAAACTAAGGAAAAATTAAACTGGAGAACTCAGGGAAATACAGAAAAGTATAAATAGACAAGAAAAAGTTACCTGTAAATATACTTCTTTTAACATTTTGATATATTTCCTTCAGATACTTTTGTTTTACACTTATTATATTATAATATTATCTGTTATTTAGCTGAAACCATGCTATGTGTATGTATAATTTTATCTTATTTTACAGGGTTACTGTGCTGATAAAATAAATAATATACTTAAAGCTTTAAACATGGTGTCTGGGATGCCTGGATGGCTCAGCGGTTTAGCTCTGCTTTAGGGTCAGAGCGTGATCCTGGGGTTCAGGGATCGAGTCCCACATCGGGCTCCCTGAGGGGAGTCTGCTTCTCCCTCTGCCTATGTCTCTGCCTCTCTCTGTGTCATGAATAAATAAATCTTTAAAAAATAAATAAAATAAAAAAATAATAACTAACAATTATTGAATGTTTGATGCATACCTATCAGACACTGTGTTTTTTTTTTTAAGATTTTATTTATTTATTCATGAGAGACACAGAGAGAGAGGCAGAGACATAGGCAGAGGGAGAAGCGGGCTCCCCTCAGGGAACCCGATGCGGGACTCAATCCTGGATCCTGTGAGCCAAAGGCAGACATTCAACCACTGAGCCATCCAGTTATCCCAATTATTAGTTATTATTGTAGTTCTTTTTTAACCTCTTAAGTGCTAAGCACTTAGGAAATCTTCATAAGCATTATAGTTTAATGACAGCATAATATCCTATAATTATGAATATACTAGGGTTTACTTTTCCTTTCCCTCATATTTGAACATTTAAGTTTCTTCCAGAATTATCTTATTTAATAATAATAATATGGAAATAATAATATTTCCATAAATATTTTATTTAGTAATTTTATTTTCCGTAAATGTTTTAAAACGCAAACTTATCTTTGCATTTCTGATTAATTCCTTGGAATATAGATTGTTAGAAACGGAATTGCTGAGTCAAAATGAACATCGTGGGGGATCCCTGGGTGGCTCAGCGGTTTAGCGCCTACCTTCAGCCCAGGGCTTGATCCTGGAGACCCCAGATGAGTCCCACATTGGGCTCCCTGCATGGAGCCTGCTGCTTCATCTGTCTGTGTCTCAGCCTCTCTGTCTCTGTCTCTCTCTCTGTGTCTCTCATGAATAAAAAAATAAAATCTTAAAAAAAAATGAACATCGTTAAAGATCTTTGATGGATGTATAGCCAAATTGCCCTCTAGAAATTTTGCTTAACTTTATACTTTCACTCTGGCTTAGTGGTAAATTAAAGGCCTATGTCAGAAAATCCTCTCCAGCCTTAAGGATTACCTTTTAAAAAGACATCATTATTATTTTTAGAAGGTAAAATTATCTGTAATTTTAACAATTCTTTTTTTTATAATTAAAACATTTTTATGGGATGCCTGGGTGGCTCAGTTGGTTCAGCGGCTGTCTGCAGCTCAGGTCTGATCCTGGGGTCCCAGAATCTAGCCCAGCGTGCATCCAGCTCCCTGCTCAGCCACCAGTTTGCTTCTCCCTCCTTTATGCCCCTCCCCCGCCTCATGTGCTCACTCACAAGTGGTCTCTTTCTCTCAAAATAAATTCTTTTAAAAAAACTAAAAATTAAAAATAAAACATTTTTGTTATTTACATTTCTTTTTAAAGGTGTATTTTTCACTTTGCCCCTTATTAAATTGAAACCTAAATAAGTTTATTAAAAATTTGTGTGAATCCCTTATATATTAAGGCTATTAATTCTTCCTCTGTCATATTTATTGAAATAGTGTTCTAAATTTGTTTTTCTTTTCTGATTTTTAAAATTCAAATTAACTGTTCTTTTCCTTCCTAATTTTTCCATTGCTTTTGGGCTTAGCAAGTCCTCTCTATCCAAAGACCCATACATCTTTTTCTAATCTATATAATTTAACATTTACATTTAGCTGGAAATACATTTTTCTTTATGTGGTAAGGTGATCTCAGTACTTTCCAATGGCATGTTGCAGTTTTTCTTATTTCTATTAAATATTTATTGCATTATATTGTAATTATTTTTTCTGTAAATTATTTTTATTGTAAATAATTTTCCATTCTCACAGGACTTAAGTTTTTATTTTTTTTCATTTTTATCCCCAGCAGCTAGCACTATACCTCTCACTTTGTAGAGAATAGTTGATAAATGAAAAAAGGAATATAAATAGCTATATATCATTTGTCCTACAATATTTTTTTAAATTTTATTTATTTATTCATGAGAGACAGAGAGAGAGAGAGAGAGAGAGAGAGAGAGGCAGAGGGAGAGAAGCAGGCTCCATGCAGGGAGCCCGATGTGGGACTTGATTCCGGGACTCGAGGATCACACACTGGGCCGAAGGCTTAACCGCTCAGCCACCCAGGGATCCCTGTCCTATAAGATTTTAAAGTGCATGATGAGTCACTCATCATCAGTTCCTAGCTTTCAAAACCTTAAGGAAGATTCTGTAGCAATTTTAATTTCAAGGTAGCCTACATTCCAGAGCACTTGCCAGAATGAATTGGAATAGTCTAGTCATGAGAGAAGTAATGTGAAAATTACTTGAACCAGTAAGTGAAATTTTTACTTTATGATAAGAGGTGTATCTGACCAGTAACTGGAAGCTCTTTACCTATTATCTAAGCCACCCTCTTACTGAATATTTCCTCAAACCTACCATGATCTATTTAAAAACAGTAAATAAAAATACACCTTTATAGTGATCAGAATACTCAAATGAACAGCTACAATTTAAATGATGACACTCAATTATTTTCAAACTTGGGATGTCACCTGGGTTCCTATTCTCCTATTTCCCCAGCTGCTATATAGATATCACTTATCTGTACTTATCCATGCCACTTCAAATCAGCAATTTCAAAACTGAAATCCTCCCTACTCATTCTGTCTACCCAACACCAAGTCCTGTTTCCTCCTCTTGTGTTTCCTAGATTGGATTTCAATATCATTAGCCACCAGTAGTTATTCTTGACCCACTAATTACACACTGACTCGGTCTCTGTACCTTATCTCTTTTACCTGCCAGTATTTTTCCTTTTCTCTCTTTCTCACTGTCTACCCTTGTAATCCCTGGACAATTGTTGTAACTTCTTCATTGGTCTCCTAGCTTCCATTCTATCCTTCTTCTCAATCCATTCTACATAAATGATTTTTATTTTTTTTAAGATTTTATTTGTTTATTAGAGACAGAGAGAGGCAGAGACACAGGCAGAGGGAGAAGCAGGCTCCATGCAGGGAGCCCGACATGGGACTCGATCCCAGGACACCAGGATCACGCCCTGGGCTGAAGGCGGCCAAACCGCTGAGCCACCAGGGCTGCCCCATATAAATGATTTTTAAAAGGAGTAAGCATTAGAAAAAGCCCTCTTTCCCCATCAGGATTCAGGTTCACTAAATGTAAGAGTAGAGCTTAGGTACCTGGTTTTCTGAGATGATTTCTTTGATAAAAAACCAGTGATTTACACGCTTCTTGTGTTTTCTTTTCAAAGCCCAATTATAAGTACATCATCCTTTGACTTAAAAATGTTCCATGCTTCCTCCACTGCCTCTGGTAGAAAGTCCAAACTTCTTAGCTTGTGATAAAACAGGTTTCATTCACTTCCTGGCCCTAATCTACTTTTCCAGAGGCATTTCCAGCTACTCCCCCTTTAAGTGCCTTTGAGTCCAGCCAACTAAGACCCAAATATGCCATGTACTTTTGGGTTTCAATCCCCTTTTCCATATCACTAAATCCATGTGGGGTGCCTGTAACATTTTTTTCTGTAGCTGGGAATCTCTTTCATCAATGATACTTCACCCTGACTGCTCTTGCCCCTACTTCTTCTAGGAAGGAATAATTGCTCTCCATTAGACTCCTCAACACTTGGTATGTGTTATGCTGCTCTCATTACTTTGCATAATTTGTTTACATATCTGTCTTCATCAATATATGATTAGGTTATTGAGGTGAAGATAGTCTTACTTAGTTTTTATAAGTAGACACCCAGTAAGAATGCTTCTTTCCTTTTGATTAAGATCCTAAAAATTCTCTCCAAGTCTTCTTTTTATACCCACCTCTTCTGCCTAGCACATTACTTCTATCTCTTATCATCCATCTGCTTCTATCTTCTCATCAAAAAATTGGCATGTCTTATGAACAAAGAAGGAACCTCCCGATTTTGTACCAGGTGATGGTTGGTGGTCATTTGGGTATCACAGAACTCATTAGAATCTAAAGATACCTTGCTTCTACACCAGAGGAAGGTGTAGAAAATCTAGTAATGTGCTCAAGGTGTTCAACACATTTTGCTTTTTTTTTTTATAAATTAATTTTTTTATTGGTGTTCAATTTACCAACATACAGAATAACACCCAGTGCTCATCCCGTCAAGTGCCCCCCTCAGTGCCCATCACCCATTCATCCCCACCCCCCGCCCTCCTCCCCTTCCACCACCCCTAGTTCGTTTCCCAGAGTTAGGAGTCTTTATGTTCTGTCTCCCTTTCTGATATTTCCCACACATTTCTTCTCCCTTCCTTTATATTCCCTTTCACTATTATTTATATTCCCCAAATGAATGAGAACATACACTGTTTGTCCTTCTCTGATTGACTTACTTCACTCAGCATAATACCCTCCAGTTCCATCCACGTTGAAGCAAATGGTGGGTATTTGTCATTTCTAATGACTGAGTAATATTCCATTGTATACATAAACCACATCTTCTTTATCCATTTATCTTTCGATGGACACCGAGGCTCCTTCCACAGTTTGGCTATTGTGGACATTGCTGCTAGAAACATCGGGGTGCAGGTGTCCCGGCGTTTCATTGCATCTGAATCTTTGGGGTAAATCCCCAACAGTGCAATTGCTGGGTCGTAGGGCAGGTCTATTTTTAACTCTTTGAGGAACCTCCACACAGTTTTCCAGAGTGGCTGCACCAGTTCACATTCCAACACATTTTGAATGTTAAAGAAGACCAACAGGGATCCCTGGGTGGCGCAGCGGTTTGGCGCCTGCCTTTGGCCCAGGGCGCGATCCTGGAGACCCGGGATCGAATCCCACGTTGGGCTCCCGGTGCATGGAGCCTGCTTCTCCCTCTGCCTGTGTCTCTGCCTCTCTCTCTCTCTCTGTGACTATCATAAATAAATAAAAATTTAAAAAAAAAAAGAAATCTTAAAAAAAAAAAAAGAGTACCAAAGACCTACCTAGGTGAGATATCAGATACTGCTGCACCTGAATGAAAGAAGTATGCCTCTTTCATCTTAGACTGCAAACCCGTAGCACCTATTACTCTAGCAAAATGTGCTTGAGATTCACAAAGACTATGAACTTTGGGGGTAATTATGATTAGCCACCAACTTACAATGTAATCATTACTATCTGGTTCTGAATATTAGAGAAGAGGCTTTGATATGTGTGCTCTAAGATAATAATTGAGCATGATATCTGCCAAGAGATAGATATGATTAATGACTTTTGTGGCATCAGACTAAACAAAATACTACAAATCATGAAATTTTATCACATGGATCCATGTGTAAGAAATATTTAAAAGTTTTTTTTCTATTGTCATTTTTTTCCTCTAAGAATATCAGACAGGAAATTGAATGTAGTGGTATCTTGAATATTGAAAAATACTAGGTAACTGCATTAGTTCTGAAAGCAACCTGAGTGTGTCCTTATCTTATTTGGGAAATGGGTTATGAATAATAATATATTAAAGAGGCAAAGCCCATTCTATTTTCAGGAGTAAAATGTTTCTGGTGCCCTCAAGCATGAAAAGCTGTGGTGTTGGATTTGTTTCTCTAATAGGAATTGTCTCCTTGTTCCATTTGGACAATTGATTTAAAAGGACTAGAGGCAAAAATATAAATTTAGGACTAAAATTAAGTTAATTTCTATGTTTATTTTTATTATTAGTCCAAAACAATTGATTGATTGATTATAATTCAGCACAGCCACCGGCATTAATAGGCTTAAAAGTTTGGGAGCAATATTGGATATCAGCCTGGAAGACAGGTAGGGAGATAAATTATGTGGAATTAAATTCTAGCCTAGAAAGGCATATTTCAGTTTTGAATGTCTTACTTTGTGACTTGTCACATAAAGGGAGGAATGTGTAAAATAAGCATAGTGCTATAGCATAAAAATCAAGAGACCTAAATCTGTTCTCTGTAAATTACTTTCCATCTTTCATCCTCTCCATTAAATGGAAAATCATATATTTCCCTACCCAGAAATGAAATTGGGTTAGAAAAAGGGGGGGCAGGAGTATATATAGACAGATATAGAGCTAGATAGGTAAGTAGGTAGGTACACAGGTAGGTAGACAGATTGATCCATCCCTCTTAACCTTTCCTTTAGATAGGTTGGCTTTACCTGAACATTTTCCCTTGATTCTCTTTTTGAGTGCCCTATAAAACCTGCAAAACAGCAAAGGCTCTTGTCCCTTAATATTCACCAAGACCTCTACAAAAACACTTTACATAATTAAGTCAGCACTTAACTATAAGGAGAAACCAGGAGCTAGTTCCCAAGCACCTAAATATGAGAGAAGGACTTTTCTGCTTCACTTTTCGGCTTTGATGGACATATTTCTCGGAAAAGTACTTTCAATTCAGGAGAGGAAGTGAGAGTTTTCCCAGGAGTAATATTTAGCAATAGTCATGTGGCTCCAAATGCAAGACAGAAACCCTTTATAGCTAACTTAGTAGGGAGGGAGAGAAGCTGAAGATGGCTGAAAGGCAAAATCATAGATTCCTTTTGGTAAGTTTGGATTCATTCATTTAAGACTCTCCAAGAGAGAGCACTGACCTTGACTCCGGAAAACCAGCTCTAAAGACCAGTTATTAAATACACTTACCTTCAAATGTAAATTTGGATTAGGTTATAAAAGAAAGCATTCTAATTAGAGGATAAATATGAGGTATGGGTTAATTGTTAAGATTCTAGTAAAGGGCTAATAAGAGAATTTAACATTTTACAGTCTGTTTTGGTATAAAGTGTGGAAATTAAATCCAAGGGAAGACAGTGAACTCTAACCAAATCAGGAAAAACATACACATTGCTGTTGTGATCTGTATAATGTACCACAAACATCAAACACCTCATAACCCTGGAAACACCTAAAATGCAGAGAAACTGCATGTTAAGTAGCAATTCAGGCTTGTATACTGAACTATGAAACAAAAGCCAGCGGAGTTATATCCCTGTCGTGTGTGTGTGTGTGTGTGTGTGTGTGTGTGTGTGTGTGTGTGTGTTTCACTGGTCTCTCCTCCTGGTACAGCATAGCGTTGTGGTCCATTGGCTTTGAACTAGAGAACCCATCTGGTGGAGTTTGCTTGGGCTGTGCATATTGATTCCCACCCCTCCTTCCCGTGGCTCCCACTGTGCTTATCAGGAGGAATGATAGTTGGTTCCTTTGCTCTTATCACTCTTTCATTTGTTTCCCTCGGTCATTTTGGTAATTATTAATATAATGTAAATGTCTTTTCTTTCAGTCCGCCTCGCCCCCTGGCTAATATGAATGACACCATGGTGAGCCACATGTCCTCTGGAGTGCCCACCCCCACCAAGAGGTATGTAGGATTCCTGCCTCAGTCACTGCTCAGAGTTGTCCTGGCCTGGGAAGCAGAGCATTCCATGGGACAGAAAGGATGGGCTTGCTTTCTCCTCCTTTAACTGTCTTTTAGTATTATTTTCTAATTTTTTTCTTCCTTTTTTTCCTACTAACTCATAAATATAGCAACCAAAGGAGTCTGCTTGTGAGTGATGCCTGGGGTGGAAACTCTTCATTTGTGACAGGCAGTTGGATATGGTGTCAAAGCAGATTAGGCACTTGAGAGATTTTTTTTTTAACATTAAACAATATTTTGATGACCACAAATTTCAACAATTTTGCATTTTTGTTTTTTGTAAATGTCAAAGATTGTTTCTGCTTCCTGATGAGACTGTGTAAATTGAATTAATCCCTGATAGTCTCTTAAATCATTCTGTATATGATTTCATGAACATTTAACTGGAAAGCCTAAGTCTCTCTCTTAGTTATACAAGTAGTTTCCTCCTACAAGGAACTAGAATGGTGTACTCCTTTCTTTTCTTTATTTAATTTACCCTTCTCCTAAATTCTCTTAGGCAGGACTTAAAAGAACTCTATAAAATGGCTTACTTTCTGTTTGATTTAAGCTGTCCCATAATCAAAGCATTGCAGAAACTCCCTCAAGGGCACAGCCATTAAAGAATTCTTTCTAACAGTCATCACCCAAAAAGAAAAAAACAAAACAACGAAGACATTTCAGTAGACTCCCCAAGTTCTTGCTGAAGAAAACTACTTCATGCCATATGTACTGATTGCATTGGATTAATTCAGTTATAGAAATGTCCTCTGCTTAGTGATACTTTGACTTAACATATATGATACTTAAGATCAATTATATTTGCTCCCATTGGCTAAAACTCCTGGAGCACTGTTTCCCAAACTTGACTGATGGGAAGACCAGAAGAATCACCTAGGTCAGTTGTTAAAAATACAGTTTTCTGGGACCACATCAGATCCAGTGACTCCTGAGATCCTGAGAAGCTACACCTCTAACAATAAGTATTCCAGGTGATTCTTACCATTCAAGTACATTTGGGAGAGAGCTTTGGAAGGAAGCTAAGGAGTACACTGTCAGGCTACCCTGAAATGGAGTTAGGGACTTAAATCAGTCAGAATGACCTGATGATACAGTGCTACCCACTAAGAGTCTCAAGACTGACCAGGTAAGAGTGCTTGCCCATAGCCTTCCTGAGATACAACCAGTAGGGAACAGCCACACTGCTTCTTTTGGGGCAGAGTTGGGTGATATCATTGACTAGAACATAGACTTGAGCCAGACCATCTGCATTTGAATCCTGGCACTCATGTGACCTTAAACAAAATTTGCACCTTCATTTTTTTAATTTATAGAATGGCGACAATAATAGTGTCTACCTTGTGCAGTAATGTGAGAATTTAAGATACTGCTTTCATTATTTAGGAAGTAAACTGGTGAGAGAGCAGGTAGGTAAGAAAAGTAATTTACAATACCCTTTCAAGGAAGAATGGAGAGCTTCTGGAAAGATACAGAACAATGCAACCTCTCCTACCTACCTAGGTATGACAACAACTCTTGCTGGCCTTAGTCCTTAGTTTTTTATGTTAAAACACCCATAGCATTCAAATCCAGACCCAGAATCTAAATAGCAACTCAGGGATGTTTCCATTTCAAAACCAGGAAGCTAAGGTGGATTATGGAAACAAGTCAGCTTGCAGGTGGTAGGTTAATGTTAGCAATGCCATCTATTAGGGTTTCACTTCATCTGAATTGTTCCCTTCATTTACTAGTTTTGTCATTTGAGTCAGTTGAGTCCCTGAGGGTCCTAAGTGCCTGGTGACTAAGGCACCAGACATTTGGTGACCACAGCTGAATGTTCCTACCAGAGGCTGTTAGAGGGGATACCTCTTTCTAGACAATATTTTATTTCTTGAGAAGACTGAAAGAGGGGACTTGGGACCAATAATAATTGCTCCTGTGGAAGGCCAGCCTTTATGCTGGATGATCCAGTATTCAGCCCAAGGTTTAAGATCAAGTGGCCAGTGGCGATTGTCAGTCATAAAGTCTCTACCATTTTTGAAAGTTATTTCGGATGGTATTCGATAGCCTGGATTAAGACTTTATTTTGAAGTCAACATTTTCTCTAGTATCCCTTTTTTTTTAAGATTTTTTTTTAAAAAGATTTTATTTATTCATGAGAGACACAGAAAGAGAGGCAGAGACACAGGCAGAGGGAGAAGCAGACTCCATGCAGGGAGCTCGACATGGGACTCGATCCCGGGTCTCCAGGATCAGACCTGAAGCTGCAGGCGGCGCTAAGCCGCTGCGCCACCAGGGCCACCCTTTTTTTAAAGATTTTTATTTATTTATCCATGCGAGAGACACAGAGAGAGAGAGAGAGGCAGAGACACAGGCAGAGGGAGAAGCAGGCTCCTGATGTGGGATTTGATCCGAGTCTCCAGGATCAGGCCTTGGGCTGAAGGTGGCGCTAAACCACTGAGCCACCCGGGCTGCCCTCTAGTACCTCTTTCAAGCCCAACTAAGTTTAGCAGACTTGGTCAGTCCTCAAGGTGGTTATCACAGACTGCATGGGGATTGAGCAGCAGAGCAAAGGCAGCCTGAGCCCTTAGCAGGCCAAAAAAGAAGAACGAGCACTGTCATTTATTAAGAAAATTAGTTGCTTGAGTAGAAGCCATATAGGAACAAGATGCTCCCATCCTAAGGATCTAGTCCTTAGATTTTTAGAAGACTTCATTTATATTCTGGATGAGATTATGATGTAGCATGTGGACATTAATTGTGTAATTCATAGATCTGGCTCTTCATGGCCCATTTTACCAAACCAGTATAAATATCCATCTAGAATTCTATTTATTCTCTTAAGAACTCATCAGTTTTTCTTTCCTCCTCTGGATGTCGTCAGGCCTGTGTCTCTAGAGTCTGATGAAAACTAGGAACCCAGCGCCACAGCCCAGTCACAGGACCTCCTCTACTGGGGCAGAGAACCCTCAAGGGAATTAAAGCTACTCTCCAGAAATAAGAGGTTTCCTTTAGAACTCAGTGTAAGACATAAATCACTAAATCAGACAAGAACATACACAGTAATAAAAATGCAGAAAAAAATTTAAGAGCTACAGTTTCTACCTTTTCAATAGGCAGTGCATATAAAAACAGCAATAGCTACAAGGGTCAAAAATACTGTTAGTCCAAAAAAAAAAAAATACTGTTAGTCCAAATAGAAGATTGTCACAAATGTGAGTTACTTTTTATTTTTATTCATTTATTTTTTAAAAATTTATTTAAGACAGAGGACACGTGCACATGATGGAGTGAGGGACAAAGGGAGAGGGAGAGAGAAAGAATCCTCAAGCAGTCTCATTCCTGAGCACAGAGTCCAGTGTGTGATCCCTCCACCCTGAGATCAAGACCTGAGCCAAAATTAAGAGTCACATGCTTAACCAACTGAGTCACCCAGGCACCCCAACAGTTACGTTCTTTTTTTTTTTTTTCCAAATATTATTTATTTATTCATGAGAGACACACAGAGAGAGGCAGAGACACAGGCAGAGAGAGAAGCAGGCTCCTTTCAGGGAGCCTGATAAGGGACTCGATCCCAGGACCCTGGGATCATGACCTGAACCAAAGGCAGATGCTCAACCACTGAGCCACCCAGTTGTCCCCAACAGTTACTTTTTAAAGAAGAAAACTGTATCAGTTGCAAAGCTTCTGTCTCTCCTTTGAGATAACATGAATTATGTTCCTAGAGGGTCCACTGCAGGGGTTTGCTGTGGACAATATTTTTCTAGTATGCCTATGTTGAAATTGCTATAATTGAAAAGAAATTTCATTTTTGCTTTGGTCTAAATAGTTTCTGGAAATTTGCTTTCTTTTAAAAGAACCAGAACAATACACTTAGAAACAAACAACAAAAAACTTTCAAAACTTTAAAACAGAGGCTTAAAATCCTCCCCTTCTACCTATTTCCTCTGAGGCTTGCTTCGGTTCCTCTTTTTCCAGAGTCCAGAATGTAAACAGTGATATTATTCTCTGGACTATTGTAGTGTTCAGAGTCATAATGTACTTTCAGAGCAATATGGAAAATGATGTCAATATTTTTTATTTTTTAATGTCTTCTAAAGCCTTAGCTTTATTTATGAATATTTAAACTCGCACAATTCTGTGGATGTTTCATAGAACTATGACAATAACAAAAACTTCCAATTTGAAACTTTTTGCTTTTGGGATCCCTGGGTGGCGCAGCGGTTTGGCGCCTGCCTTTGGCCCAGGGCGTGATCCTGGAGACCCGGGATCGAATCCCACGTCGGGCTCCCGGTGCATGGAGCTTGCTTCTCCCTCTGCCTATGTCTCTGCCTCTCTCTCTCTCTCTCTGTGTGTGACTATCATAAATAAATAAAAATTTAAAAAAAAAAACTTTTTGCTTTTAAGCATTTGGTTGGTATATGAGTATTAACTCTTTTTAGCTTCAGGTATTAAAATTTAACTTCAAGAAGCACAAACCCCATTAAGCAAGATGAAAAGTTTTTATGGGACTCCTGAGTGGCTCAGTGGTGGAGTGTCTGCCTGCCACTCAGGGCGTGATCCTGGTCTGGGATCGAGTCCTGCACTAAGCTCCCTGCGAGGAGCCTGCTTCTCCCTCTGCCTATGTCTCTGCCTCTCTCTCTTTCTCTCTCTGTGTCTCTCATGAATAAATAAATAAATAAACTATTAAAAAAAAAGTTTTACTGATCTGTTCTATAACATGTGTTCATAATTAATACCATACTGTACACTTAAAAATTTGTTAAGAGGGTTGATCTCATGTTACATGTTGTTATTATAGTTAAAAAAAAAAACAAAAAAAAGGAAAAAAGGGAGAAACTGACAAAGACAAAGACAAAAGGAGGAAGCAAAGAACAGAAGTGTCCCTGGATCATAAAAGCACTGAAACGCTGCCAGGATGCCCATCTGTGGCTTCTTCATCTCCTGATTACTCTAGAATGCTGTCTTCATTCCCTGCAGCTGTGGAACACCTACTCCTCTATACTGCCAGTGGCTTCAGATGTACAGCCACAGAATCATCACTCAAGAGGTTGTACCTTTCCTACCTCGGATTAGAGAACTCCAAGGAAAGAGTCTTACTGTCCTGGATTGTTTTACTGGCCATTGGATTGTATGTGATAGGCCACACCCATTATACCTACATCATTAAAACAGGAGCATTTCCCCCCAGAAAGGTTATACTGAAGAAGAGAGAGGCCATGGGAAAGACAAATAACAGAAGTTGTTGGCAGACCAGTTTTGCTACCCAGCACCCCAAAGTGTGCAAAAGTGTACACATACACACACACTGTCTCATACCATTTCCAGGGTTTTCCTGGAATGCAGCATTCCACATACAACTGCAAATTCATGCTCCCCTCTCCCAGAAGTCTGTCCACCTCCTGTGATAGCCCTGGGCCCTGGATACTTGGGCTATGTCCATTCATCCAGGTCAGCTCTCCATATGTCTTTTTGTGACTCATTCACCCATCCTAAACTGAAGCAAATAATAAGTTATGAGCACTGTGCACCCACTATACAAGGTGAAGGTTGAAAAGTAGGATAATTTGAATAGTGGAGAAATGGAAGTGATAGAAAACATGGCATATCAAGCCACATTTGCCTTTATTTCCTTTTGAAACACCACCAAAATGACAGCCAAGAGATTATTTTGAGTAAAAACCCACAAGAAGAAAGAAAAATGGAAGATGAGACAATAGCAACGAGAATTTGGGAGCAGAAGCAGATTGGTGAGTGGAAACTGATTTTGCAGACAGGAGAAGACCAAAGCCTCAGCTGATAGTGAGAGGAGCCCAGAAGAAAGCCCTCCCCAGGAGTGAGAGGGAGGAATGACCGGCTAGAAGTCTATACAGGAGGCACTTAGAACCACAGAACGTCTACACAACTGGGTAACTGCCCCTACCCCACCCTGCCAAAGAGTTAAGGTTTATGTTTGGATTTTCTGGAACAATACAACCCCCATAAGACCCTAATTGTCTTAATTATCTCACCCTTGTTGGGCAGAGACAACTGGCTCTTAGACAACCCAGCTCCCTTCCTTCATACATCATTCTGAAGACTTGAAGAAATCACTGCTCCATCCTGTTATTCCTCTCAAGGTGCTTGGAACTCTGGCCATAAGAAGCAGAAGATCTCAGTCCCAGGATCCTAGAGGTTATAGTTTAACCAGTTGCTTTTCTCAGCAGCCGTGTAGCAAAGATTGAAGTATTCCCTCCCTCGGATGGAGACACTTTTGCTACCATCCACACCTCAACTTGACTCAGCTAGTTCCACTCAGTGTTACTCCCCACTTCTAGTATTTCTATTTTAGTCAGAAACCTTGGCTGTAAGTGACAGAAGCTCAGTTTGAATTAGCTTCAGGAAAATAAGGTTTTTTTGTTTTTTGGTTTTTTTCTTAATAGAGGGAAAGAGTTCATGCACATGTGAGCAGGGGAGGGGCAGAGGAAGAGAGAGAAGGAGAGAAGCCAGCTTTGCACTGAGCACAAGCCCAACGTGGTGCTCAGGACTCTGAGATCACAACCTGAGCCAAAGCCAAGAGTCAGACACTCAACTGACTGTGCCACCCAGGCACCCCTGAAGGTTTTTTGTTTTTGTAGCCAAACTGGGAAGAGCATAGTGGTATGTGGCTGGGCCTCAGGAAGGACCAGAGCCAGCCAAGGGAGCTCTAACTTACTTAGGTATTTCCTTGCCTCCCCTTGGCTACCCTAATGCTCCTTGCTCATCTCTGGTGTGTGTTAACTGCTTCTTCCCTAACATAGCTACCTTTCAGCATGGGAGGGGATATATCCCTGAGACCTGTATGTTTATACTTCATAACCTTACTACCCTATAGTGATTGACCTTCTCTTTGTTCCAACTTGAAAACTCCCAATGAAAGTTCTTTTTGGTCCATCTTGGATCATGTTACCCATCCATGGGTTATCTGTTTGGGGCCCCATCTAGAATTACATGGTTGAATGGGTAGGGGTCAGTTCTCCAAAGAAGGGGGTCTGCTGTCTTTGGAGAACATAGGGTGCTGAGGAAACACATAGCTATAGACTTCTTTTTGGGTGATTTCTGAAAAAAATTGCATTCGTAAATATATCACCCCTCCAGTAGCATAGATTGTTAGGGGGTCCTTTTTCGCCCTACCACCTAATTTTTATTTCTCTCAAGAGTTAAATAATGCTTTCTATTCTGTTCAGTTTATAAAGATTTATTGTGTTGGGATATAACACTGTCTTTGGGTGCTAACAGGTAAATATTAGAGCCATTAATTTTAAGTTGTCACCAATTGCTAGGAATCTTAAGTAGAGGCAAGATTTTATCAGTCAAGAGTTTTTAACTTTAACACATACAAGAAGGAAAAGGCATTTTAGGGGAGGGGAGGGGAGGGAGAGAAGCACAGGGAGAGAGAATCCCAAGCAGGCCCCATGCCTGATATGGGGCTTGATCTCACTGCCCTGAGATTGTGACCTGAGCCAAAATGAAGAGTCAGATGCTTAACTGACTGAGCCATCCAGGTGCCCTGAGAAAACATTTTTAAAGTCCAGAAGAGACCATAGTATAAATATTATTTCTGAACTGAAAACATAGAGATGAGTTGCACTATAATAGTATTAAAATGGCTTTCTGAGTGGGCACCAACATAAAGATTTTATCTTGGTATCTACAGAATGACAAATGCTACGTGTTTTAGACTGAAGACAGCAGAGGTATTGGCACAATTTAAAAAGGAGGCAAACTAAATTAGTTAAGCCAGAAACTCTCCATTTCTGGACTCAGGCTATTGATCTTCTTCCCTCCCGTGAAATGAGAATAAGAAGAGTTTGGTTGATGGAGCACCAGGGTGGCTCAGTTGGTTTTGCATCTGACTCTTGATCTCAGCTTGGGTCTTGATCTCAGGGGTCGTGAGTTCAAGCTCTGCATTGGGCTCCATGCTGAGCATGGAGCCTACTTAAAAAAAAATTTAAATGAAAAAAGTAATTAATTAAATAAGAGTTTAGTTGAAAAGCAAGAATTAATGAGGACTTAAGCATGATCATGAAACAACTAGCTTGCATGAATTCTTCATGAGGATCTCTCCAAGACAACAGAAGAATTACTTTTTTCTCCAATCTATTTTTGAAAGACAGAAAAGCAGAGTAATTGAAAATTAACACATAATCTTATGGGGCTGCAGGGTCCTCAGTGTTGGCAGATTTCCAAAGTCCATCTGATGGCCCAGGCAAACAGCCAGGTTTCAGCTGCTTCTGGGCTGGGATTAAATTCCATTTCCATTCAAGCATTTAAGGTAAACCCTTCAGCAATTCTAACTCAAGTTAGTACAAACAAAAAGCTTGAGTATTTCTAAGTCCATACTTTAAAGCTTAAGTTTGAAAAATTGAAGCTTACAGAAGCATAGTAACCAATAGTTTCCTCCTCTCACTAAACTGAGGCTAGCGGTTCTCAATGTGAACAAGAATTACATCCATTATGAACTGTCAGCAAAACAAAGGGGAAGAAGGAACAGGTCTGGGGAGAGAAACCATGAGTTCAGTGTTGCCATATGCAGATTGAGATGCCTGAGAGATCCTGAGAGTGAAGAGAATCCTTTATGGATTTGGGATGTGGGGGGGTCAAGGAAGGAGATGGATGATTCTCCTTCAGGTTCCTTTCTGGCTTAAGTTAAGGTATTTGTAGTTGAGACACAGGAGGAAGATTTGGGCAAGAAGATAGCAAGATTATGTTGAGGTAGAAGTGCCTGAGGGACACAGAGGAACCAGACCTTAGCATGAATTCTTGTCACCCTGACTCTTTCAGTTACCTCAGATTCACACTAGCAAAGAGCAGACAAGTACTCAGATCCAACAAACAACCGGTAGAACCTAAATACACCCACCCCACCCCACCCACACACAATTTGACCCATTTTTCCGTATCTGCTTTGGAGGCTATTAACTTAAATACCTCTTGACCACATGTCCTCCTTAGAAGCTGACTCAGTGCAGCATGCTGCTTTGTAGTGATGTGCCAAGGGCTTACACAAATCACAGAAATACCATAGCAATGCTGAAACTCCTATGGTGATCCAGTTTAACCAATGTTTTTCATTCCTCTTAATGTTAAACTATTAAAATATTTCAACTTACTGTAGTAAAGCAGATATGTAAAACAAATTAGTGCTGGGATGCCTGGGTGGCTCAGCGTGTGATCCCGGTCCTGGGATCAAGTCCCACATTGGGTTCCCTGCAAAGAACCTGCCTCTCCCTCTATGTCTCTGCTTCTCTCTGTGTGTCTCTCATGAATATATAAATAAAATCTTTTTTAAAATAAAAAATAAAATAAGATAAATAAAACAAATCAGTGTTGCGGTTAAAAAAATGTTAATTATTCTGTGGATCTAATTAGGAAATCTCCAGTCTACTTCCCACCTCACCCCCAAAAACCAGAGGGCTTTTTCTGAAATGCAAATCTAATGAAATTACTCTTCTGGTCAAAATTTTCCAATGGCTCTTTCATTCTACAGCATTGTCCAATAGCATGGAGACCAATATGGTAGCCACTAGCCATGTGAGGCTGTTGAGCACTTGAAATGTGAAAAGTGTGACAGAGGAAGTGAAATTTTAATTTTATTTAATTTGAATTAATTTGAATTTAATGTGGTTAGTGGCAACAGAGTTCTACAGGATTAGGCCCATATTCTTCAGTGTGGCTTATGAAGCTATTCGAAGCCTTGCTAGTCTCCTCAGCCCTGCCTTATTTCACTCTTTTTATTGGCTTCTACACGGAGAATTACTCAGATCCCTAACAGCTCTCTAAGTGGATTTCTGCATATGCTGCTTCTACCTTTAGTGCCTGCCTACCCTTTTTCCCTTTATTCCCCTCTCTGTCATCTAATTCTTCCTTCTTAACTTAGCTTCAACTCCTCCAGGCAGCCTTCCCTGATACTTAAAACTAGATTAAGTGTTCTTCCTCTGTGATCCATAGCATCTGTATATATCAGTGTATTGTAACTACCTGTTTGTTAGATGCCTTTCTAGATAGACTATAAGCTCATTGAAGGTGAGGACTCACCAGGCTTTATCCAGAAACTTACTTTTCTCCAAATCTTGCTATTGCTTGCCCCTTAATCAGTCTTCCTCTGTTAGGAAAAAGATTTTCTTCTTCAGTTACTTCAAGCACATGGCATCTTACAGCATTGCCTTCTTTTTTTTTTTTTAAGATTTTATTTATTTATTCATAGAGACACACACAGAGAGAGGCAGAGACACAGGCAGAGGAAGAAGCAGGCACCATGCAGAGCCTGATGTGGGACTCGATTCAGGGTCTCCAGGATCACGCCCCGGGCAGCAGGCGGCGCTAAACCGCTGCGCCACCAGGGCTGCCCAGAGCATTGCCTTCTTATTCCATTCAGAGTACAGATATAAGGGACTTGAGTTATATTGAAGTATCTGGGTCTACTCCAGCACTGCATTGTTCACTCTCTAGCTGCCTGTACCCCTGGTTATATGTCACTTTCCTCTATAAGTATGAGAAACCTGACTCTTATCACCTGCCATCCATGTACCTATTTGCTTACCCCTAGTAGCATGGATAGTGATTTCAAAATTGATTTATGTCTTCAGTAGATTACTGAGTTATAATTCATTCACCATACGACCCATCCACTTAAAATGTATGATTCAGTGGTTTTTGGTGTATTCACAGAGTTGTGTAGCCATCGCCACAATCAATTTTAGAACATTTTCATCACCCCCCAGATTGATTTACTACTAAAATATCACTCACTGCAGTGTGGAGAATTAACTGTGGTGGGCAAGAGCAGAAGAAGAAAGCAAGCAAGGGCTATTGGGTGGTCCAAGTGGCACTTGCAAGACTTTCCAGATGAGAAAGGATGGCAGCATTGGGGGCTTGAGCTTGATGGTTGGGTGAGTGGTGATGCTGTTCACTTAAACTGGTCATTGGGGGGTGCAGCAGGTGAGGAAGTGGGTGGAGGGAGTCAGGGATTCTAGTTTGAACATGTTAAGTTTGGGATGCCTCTTAGGCAGCCATGGGGAGATGCTGGACTGGTCCTCAAATACACAATCCTGGAGCTCCAGGGAGAGGGCAGGGCTGGAGATGCAAAGTTGTGAGGATTACAGTAATACCTTTTTGGTAAGATTATCCTGAGAATAAGCAAAAGAGCATATGTGAAATTCTCTGATAGGGTCACAGGTGCTTTGTTGATAATGACTACTACATTATCTTCTTTAATCCTTCCTATAGTCTCTGAAGTAAGTAATACATGAAGTATTAACTTCATGTAGATTTTATATTCTTATTATTTTACAGATGAGGGGACTAAAGCAGAGAGATTAATGTCCAGGCTCACACAGCAAGCAGATGCATGTGGATTACACCCAAGACTGCCTCCCTCCAAAGCCCATGCTCTCCTGCCTCCTGCCTAGCAATGAGTCAGGCTCTTGGGACTACAAACTGCCACTCCAGACACAGCCTCTGCTTCTGACTTTGTCCACACCACAGCTGACCTTTCATCCCCTCTGTCTCTACTCACATCCCTTCCCCTTGTTTCCTGTCCTCACAGAGGTGCCTCTTCTGCCAAAGGTACCGCCTCTTGCTGCCAATAGAGCTTCTCCTGAAGCCATGAGACATTCTCCTGTAGACTAGGAAGCCCCCTTTCTTTTGGAGAGTGGGTCTCACACTGGAGTGTGCATCAGGAGCACCTGGAAGCGTAGAGCTGGGAGGGTGCCTTACAAGGGAGAAAATGCTCCTCAGTTTCCCCAAAAGGAATGTGTTCATATCGTAGTCACTCCTCTTTTAACTCTGGTTTATGCTACTCACCCTTCCTTTTACTGATCTCCCTAATTGGATAAAATTCTACTATTATGTCTTCTTTTTTTTCTCTTCTTAAGTAATCTCTACACATAACGTTGGGCTTGAACTCATGATCCTGAGATCAAGAGTCAGTTGGTCTGCCGACTGAGACAGCCAGGCATCTCCTGGTATGTCTTCTTAAAGGACAGTGTCCCTCCCATCGTAACATTTTCTACATTTGCCATTTTACATTTATTTGTTTGATCATCTCTTTTTCTACCAGATGGTTAGCACCAAGAGAGCAGCAGCTGTGTCTAGGCTCTGCTTGAGTGGTGTACTCGTCTCCTGGCACAGTGCCTGACACCTTGTAGGTGCTCTAGACATTGACTCAAATGCCCAATTTCCACCAGAAGTGCTGCTACAACTATTATATATTCAGCCATGAAAATCACCTACTTTTATCGATTAAATTGACATTTGTCAGCTTAGAACTATTATTATTATTTTATATTTATTACTTATATGTGATTCCAAACTATTCCAAACTACTGACTTTGCTTTAGAAAAACAGATTTCTTTTTTTTTTTTAATGTATTATTTAACAGAGAGCACAATCAGGGGGAACTACAGAGGCAGAGAGATAAGCAAGCTCCCCATCAAGCAGGAAGCCCAATGTGATGCTCAATCCCAGGGTCCTAGGATCATGACTTGAGCCAAAGGCAGACACTCAACTGACTGAGCCACCTAGGTGCACCGAAAAAAACAGATTTCTAAAGCAAAACCTATTTGTAAGTTGGGAATTATATAGAAATTTATATTGTATCAAAAAGAAAGCATTTAAATTCAAATCTAGAAAAGAACCTTTGAATATGAGTATGTATATTACATATATATCTAACATAACACCCACACCCCAACACAGGATTGTCAGAAAATTCATGAACCCTTATTTACTATAGACAGCTACTGATAATGCTTTTTATTTTGGTTTAGATCCCGAGTTATCTGGAAAATGACACTACCTCTGAATAGCAGTCTTCATAGAAAGTTAAAATGAAGTTTAATGGACTGTTGCTTCTATAGTTAATGCTTCCAGTTTCTTTCCTGCCATTCATTCCCTTGGGAACATCCCCTGGTCAGATTTTCACTTCCTGTTCATTGCCAAAACCTGTTCTGTCAAGGAGACCAGTGACTTCCTCAATGTTAAATCCAATGATGAATTTTCAGGACTTAATCTGACTTGATCCATCAGTAGCCAATGATTACTCCCTTCTACTTGAGACACTTTCTGGACTTCCCTCCAGGTATCCTGCTCTTCCAGTTCTCCTCTTTCTTTGGGGCCCTCTTAGCTGGTTTTTCCATACCTCCTTGAATTCTAAATGTTGGTATGCCAGAGGGACTACTTCCCTTTTCTGTTTGTCCTCCCTGTAGGTGATCGCAACTGAACTCACGGCTTTTAATACTGTCTACATGCCGGTGACTTCCACACTTCTTTTTCTGGCCCAGACCTTTTTGCTGAGCTCTGACCTCGTAGATCTTCTCACTAGTCAATACCTTCTCCTAGGTATCTAATACAAATCTCACAATTAGCATGTTCCAAAACTGAGTCCTGTGTCTCCCCCTACCACTCTTGCCTCTCTCTCAATCTTCCTCATCTCAGTTAATACAATCTCATTCCTATAGTGACTCAGTCAAAACTCCTGATGTTTCTCCCATCTAAGGTGTCAAATAATTAGATCAGCTTTATCCAAAAACACTGTCAAAATCTGTCCAGAAAAAAAAAAAATCTGTCCAGGATCTTGCCATTTCTTACCACTTCGACAGCTACTACTATTCTCCTAGCCACTCTTGTCTCTCATCTGGAAAGTTGCAGGAGGCTTATCATTAGCTGCTTCTTCCTCACTCTCTGACACTTCATCTTTCAAAGAGCAGATACTCTTATTAGAATATAAAACCTACCAATAACTGCTCAAAACCTACCAATAACTTCTCATATCACAGTAAAAGTTGAAGCCCTTAAGATGGCCTTCTATAACATTGCTACTTTTCAGTCTGTCTTACAAGAAGCAGTTTCATTTTGTTTTAATTTCTAGTTTGAAATATACTAATACTTTGCAAAAGTATGATAAAAATGAGTTACTGCAGGGGCACCTGAGTGGCTCAGTTGGTTAAAGCAGCCAACTCTTGATTTTGGCTCAGGTCATGATCTCGGGGTCATGAGATCAAACACTCTCCCCACCCCTGTTCCCTGCTCTCACTGAGCACCAAGTCTGCTTGTCCCTCTCCCTCTGCACCTCCCCCATTCTTGCTTGCCCTCTCTCTTGCTCTCTCTTTCAAAATAAAATCTTAAAAAAAAAAAGTTACTACAGAGAGAACTTCCATGCTGGTCATGGTGAAGTAACTGGTGTCAGATTAGTTCTCCCACTATAAACTTCTAGAAAACTATTCTGATTAAACCAACTGTTTTCAGAAATTAGATAGTAAGTAGGGCAGGACTGTTCTCTGAGGGAAAGGAAATAAATGAGGAAAGCCCTATGATTGCCCAGGCTTTCTACTGGGAGGCATTTACCCAAGTCCAGTGCTGGAGACAAGCAGTGCAAGCCTTATTTGCTGAGAATAAGAAGAGAGATTGGAGTTTGGGGAGGCTGGAATTTGCCAAGAGGAATACCAGAGGGGAGGAAGCACACCAAGAAGGAGCTCCATAAACCTGTATATAGGTCCCTTAAGTCTTCGGCTAAAAACAAAGCTACGTTTGCATGGAAAGATTTCACAAGACCACCACAGAAAAACTACCGAGGAAAGAACAAGTCCTAGGGCTTTGAAAGTGGAACAGCTACTCAAGCTCAGCCTGTTGTTTGGGTTCCAGCCAACTAGAGTTAGAGACATTATCAAACACTGGGGAGCATTCAATAAAGACTTCAGAAAGGCCACACCTTAGGAGTAGGGTGAAAATAGCCCTAGCTGAAAGTGACTTAGTTCTGTGCTAATGAAACTGTAACACAGACCTCAAAAGGACCTATGTGTCCACAACTAAGTTAACTGACTACCAGATTCTTTTTTTTTAATTTTTATTTATTTACGATAGTCACACAGAGAGAGAGAGAGAGAGGCAGAGACATAGGCAGAGGGAGAAGCAGGCTCCATGCACCAGGAGCCCGACATGGGATTCGATCCCGGGTCTCTAGGATCGCGCCCTGGGCCAAAGGCAGGCACCAAACCGCTGCGCCACCCAGGGATCCCCGACTACCAGATTCTTTAAGAGAAGATGACAAAATCCAAACATTTGACAACATAATCCTTACAATTTCCATCATCCAATAAAAATTTAGAGGACATAGGAAATAGGAAAGTTTGGTCTGATACCAGAATAAAATTAGTCAGTATAAATAGAGCCAGAAATAACAGGTATGATGCAATGAATGGAGATAGGCTTTAAAACAGCCACAACAGATATAGAAAATGTAAAGGAAAATATACATAATGAGAAAAAATGGAAATCAAAAAGAAGCAAACATAAACATAATTGAAAGTTTCTGCATATATATTCTACTTCAATGACAGTTTTATTTTTTATTTTTTTTAAAGATTTTATTTATTTATTCATGAGAGACACAGAGAAAGAGAGAGAGGCAGAAACACAGGCAGACGGAGAAGCAGACTCCATGCAGGAGGCCCAATGTGGGACTTGATCCTGGGTCTCCAGGGTCACACCCTGGGCTGAAGGCAGCACTAAACTGCTGAGCCACCGGGGCTGCCCGATGACAGAGTTTTAAATTTAAAAAATAGAACTTCTGGAGTTGAAAAAGGTAATACCTAAAATGAAAAATTCAGTAGATGGACTTAACAGAGTACCAGAAATTACAGAAAAAAAAGGCCACTGAACTTAAAGACAGAGCAATACAAATTATCCAAAATGCAATGCTGAAAAATGAACAGAGCCTCCAAAATCTATGGGAGAGTATAAGCAGCCTAACAGAGGGAGAAGAGAAAAATTATTTCAGGAAATATTTTTTGCCAGATTTCCAAGTAAATTTTTACAAATTTGATGAAAACTATAAACCCATAGATACAACAAGCTATCACCAGGATAAACAGAGAAAACCATACCAAGGCACATCACAATCAAATTGCTGAAAAACAGTGACAAAATATTAAAAGCAGGTGGAGGAAAAAAGATGTTATGTATGGGGGATGGGGAAATAAGATTTTGAAGTTATTTTTCATTAAGATAATGCATGCTAGCAGGAAATTGAATGGCATTTGAAAGTAGTGAGAGAACCTGTTTTTATTCCTTCTAAAATACATAGATTTCCTAGCTTTATCCACTGAAAAGGTCTAGAAGCAGGGATTGTCCAGGAAAGAGAGCAGCCCAGTACCCTAACTATGATCTCTACATACTCTTTCCTCATAAAGGGAACCTGCAATCCTTGAAGGAATAGTTGAATAGGAATAGTTGCCCAAGTGTGAGGCAGGACATGCAGAAGTTGAGACTGGCGCATCTTAGTGTGCCAAGCAAGAAAGCTAATGACATCTGATAGATATATTAGATTTTTTTAAATTTTTTTTAATTTTTTTTTGATATATAAGATTAACACAGGAGTCTACTTACAGGGGCTCCCACTGGCCAAAGATAGGACAATTTGAGCATCAAAAAGATGATTGTAATGGATTGAAGCAATCAGACACGTAAAAATCTATGAGTTCATAATAATACTAAAAAAGAAAACTCCTTGGTAACCAATGGAGGTTGCTAGGGGACTCGTTCATTGTTCTGAAATTTGTTAAATAGTAAGAAATACCAACCATTTGTTTTACCTTTTCTGAATGATTAGTATTTCAGGATAAACAAATAGAGCAAACTAATGAATACAGAAAAGATGATGAAATTGGAAACTGGACCTTTGCAACCCCACAAGAAATAGTGAATCTAGGCAAGAATCATTAGTAAATGCTAAAACTATTAAGTGAGAAATTGCTGAGGGACTTTATAATGGAGAGATGTAACCAATAACATCTGCATCCACTGATTAATATTTATATTCCATTATGTGCTCCCTATTTGATTTATAAGTACACCATATTACTTAGAACAGATTCTAGCCCCTTCTCAAAAATGAAACAAAAGCAAAAACTTTAATCAAATACCCAGATCTAGCCACAGGGGATAGAGAAACAAATTAAATGGCACCAAGGAAACAATCAGTCAAATCCAGAATGTAGGGTATGCTACAGATACAGATATCATGCTTTCTTCACAAATAACTGACATGAAACAAGGAAAAGGAAGAACTTACCAATTAAAAACTGAAACATATCAACGAAATGCAATGTTGGAATCTTGATTCTAAATGTAGATGGATATTTTTTAAGATTTGGGAAAATTAAAAAAAAAAGATTTGGGAAAATTTTCAGATGGACTGAGTTAAAATTTTCTTGTTAAATTGTATTAGGTGTGTTGATGGTGTTGTGGTTGTGTACATTAAGTATTCCCAAATGAAATAATAAACTGTCTGGAACTTGGGGTGCCTGGGTGGCTCAGTCGGTGAGTGGTCTGCCTTCTGCTCAGGTTATGATCCTGGGGTCCTGAGATCCAGCCCTGTGTTGGGCTCCCTGCTCAGTGGAGAGCCTGCTTCTCCCTCTCTCTGTGCCCCTTGCCCTGCTCGTGCTCTTTTTCCACTCTCTCTCTCTCAAATAAATAAATAAAGTATGTTTAAAAAGTTGGGCTTTGCTTCAACCACCCCTTTCTAGACAAAACGTTGAGGGAAGGAAGAATAGATCAGTAAGTTAGAAAATGTTGACTTTTGTTGAAGTTTGGTGATGGATACATAAAAAGTTGTCATTTGTTTACCTTCCATTTTGTGCATGTTTTAGCATTTCTGGAGTAGAAAAATTTTTAAACTCATGTGCTTAAGGACCTTCTGAATGTCTATAAAAGCCTCACTCAGAATGTATACAGTGTTGTTTTACAATGAGAAACAATTCTGACAAGTTTCAGTTTTATGGGAGAAAATAGAAAGATGCTAAAGGTAGTATCCTTATTAGAAAAAAAGGGGTTTAACTGGTATCACGAGGTAACACTGAAAATTCTTTACATGTAGACAAAAGCTATAAAAGCATTAGAGAGTGTTTAGTGCTGTTAAGTAGATCCACTCTGCTTGTTTTCCTGCCATTGGGCATTCCCTCCAAGGTGCATCCATCCCAGAGCCCAGAACCTGGCTGGATAAGACTGGAGGGCAAAGCTTCTCGGTGACCCCTCCTTGATTTCTCCTGCTCAGAGGCTGAAGCATCAGTTAGCCAAGGCTGTTTCCTAAGAGAGTGCTTTTGTTCAAAGGATTTGTGATATGTATTCCCTATGGTCTAACACCATATTTCATTATGCATTGTGATTTTTTTTATTGTTTTCTTTAATCATGTTTTTTTTTCTATTTTTCTTTGAAGTTTGCCCATTTTAATCCATGTTCATTTCTTGCTCTGTATGTGTTTGTGTCCTGCTTGCTGTCTTTGCCTCCGTTGCTCCTAGGTTACAGTATAGCCAGGATATTCCCAGTCACTTGGCCGATGAGCATGCGCTGATAGCCTCCTATGTGGCCCGTCTGCAACACTGTGCACGGTCAGTGATAGAGCAGCAGGCGGGTAGCCCAGGGCTGATTAGAGGGAGGGAGAGCTGTGTTACCTGGGCTTGCCAGCTGGAAAAAACTCTGCATGTGGGGTTTTTCTTGAGAATCTACCAGCTATGTTTGGCAGAGTTTAAATAATTGCTAAAGCATTAACTTCTGAAAGAGAAGGAGCCTTGCCAAGCCTGGGCACTTACCTAAACATATAGTCAGAAATGCTCTTTTAAAGTGGAGTTCATGTCCTTCAGCTTACACTTAAAGGCTGTGTAAATCTCAAACAGATATGCAGTCCCAAAGATGTACATTCACAGAGCTATTTGATGCAACCTCTTACTGTTCATTCTTGTCTAAATAATGAAACCTTTCTGTTGACATTCAGAGCGTAGGGTTGATCAACCCACAGATATCTCACTTTGTCTAATCTCTGATACCATCACCCTGTGGCATCTTTCCCCCAAATCGATTATTGTTGATTATTTAAACCAGTGGTTTGCAGCAGTGGTATTGGATCACTGTCACCTGAGGGAGACTTTCTCTAAACAATATATACCTCCTCATATGACAATTATATGTAGTATAACAACTTTATATTCCCCATTCTCTGAAAACTATTGGTTGTGACTCACTGTTAATGTGAAAATATACCTGGTTCCTCAATGGGTTAGAATAGGCAAACGTTTGATAACCCTAACTACAGCAAAGTTAACCCTTTAAAAGAATTAATACCAAACAACGTGCTATTACATCCAGGCAGACCCAAAGCTGCCTGTCCACTCTGTGCCCACACCTACCACCATTCTGCAGGGAGAATAGCAGGTAAAGTTTAAATAATCTGAAGTCATCCCTCCGCTCTCCATACCAGTAGGTAAGAGTCACTGTGCCCAACAGATTCTTATTCTTATTAGGGAGGAAGCATAATTTATTAACTAAGAGAGGCTAGAGACTTACATTTTGATCTCAGTTTTGCTCAGGACATGCTGTGGCTCCATGGGAAGGTCATTTGATCTTGTTTTTATTTCCTGTGATAACAAAAATAAATAATCAATGTGAAAAAAATATATTTGGGAAGGACCATTATACTTCGTGCCATTTCCCATAGTTTTGCCAGTGTGACTAAATAGCATTGATATTTTAAGGCATTTATTTAACTCTAAAGTCTACTTTCCTACTTCCCAAGTATGTAATAGGCTTTTCCTATGGAGGGAAGGAAAGCCTGATAATTGTGTATCATATCACACAAAGAGCCACCTCTTCATCAAACAGATGATTTCTGCCCAGCTCCTTGGGTCTCTAGGAATAGAGTTGTCTCATCCCTGGCAAGACAGCTTACTTATTATCAGTAAGGGCAGTTGTCCAGGTGATTAAAAGTTTCCATGGTGAAAAATAGAAGCAGAATATTGGCAGACTGCAACCCGATATTTCAGCCCCAAAAGATTTATGGTACATTTAGCTAAGGTCCTCAAGCCTGCTGGCTTAGGGATTAGGCTTCCTGAGTAAGAACTGGTGACTGGGAGCCCTGGGAGAACGTGAAGATTTGGGTGAGTACTGCATCTCTTCTTGATTTATAGTCTAAAGAACTGAGCTTCATGCTTCCTCAAAGAAGTCAGAAATTTCCTGGCTAATTCTGAAAATGAAAGTCAGCTCAAGCAGAAAAATAAGGAACCTTTCTTATTTTCCTCTTAATTTTCATTGACCTTAAAACCTCTCATCAACATAAAGTTCTAGTTTCTGGCTGGAAAGCATAGCCAATTAAAGCAACCATGTTGTCCACACTTGGGTATAAATGACAAACAGAATTAACCTTCCTAGAGAGATGGAACTCGATGGAGGAGGGGGAGCTCTTTTGCACAGAGGAAAAAATGAAGTTTTTGTTATATCCCTTGCTAAAACAAAGGGCAGCCACTTTAAGTCCCATTTCTTAGGTTGCCAGTCCCTCTATAATAGCCACTTAAATAAGCAAATGTTCATTTTTGTTGTTGTTTTAAGATAAAAGTAGTTCTCTTATTTCCAACGAACAACTTTAAAGTACAAATATTACAGTTCAGCCTTGACCTTGGGGCTTTGACTCTAATGTATTAAAGCTAACTGATGGTAGTGTGTTCTTATTACAAGATCATCTTGTGAGAGGATGTTGATACAGGCTGGAGACTGACATTTGCATACCTAAAATTATAAAGTATTCAGAAGTGGCACAGGCAAAAGAAAACACATTAAAAAAAATCCATCCTAGAGGAAAGACCAAGTGAAGGTTAAAGAATTGGCCACAATAGTAGAAATATAGAAAGGTGAAAAAATCTAGGAGAAAATCAGTTGATTCTATCCATGAAAAAGTCAGACACATCTCTATTTAACTTCTCCCTTCCCAGATCCCTCTCAGTGATTATTACAAGATTTGATGACTATTGGACTCACGTCTTTAAGTTTTTTCAGGTTACTCGTCATGTTGCTAAATTCCAATCAAAGGTTTTTGGAACACCAAGAACCAAGGACTAAAGTAGAAGCAGACCACAACAGCCATCTCTGGTCAGTCATCACCACCACCATTACCTTAAAGCATCTGCCAGACGAAAACAAACAACTATATTGCCACAGTCCCTATTAATCTAGGAGTGCCTTGATATGGATAAATGACAGTTGATATAACATGCCAAATTAAAGGAGTCAGTGATTTCATAGTCCAGGCAAAAGGTCACTGCATCAACATATACACAGAACTAGCCTATTATTCATGAATGCTTCTTTCATTCAGGTGCAGCAGTATCTGATATCTCACCTAGGTAGGTCTTTGGTACTCTTTTTTTTTTTTTTTAAGATTTCTTTTTTTTTTTAATTTTTATTTATTTATGATAGTCACAGAGAGAGAGAGAGAGGCAGAGACACAGGCAGAGGGAGAAGCAGGCTCCATGCACCGGGAGCCCGATGTGGGATTCGATCCCGGGTCTCCAGGATTGCGCCCTGGGCCAAAGGCAGGCGCCAAACCGCTGCGCCACCCAGAGTAATGGACTGAACTAATTCACTCTAAGATAGGGCTATAATTGTGAAACAAGCGTGGAAAGAAGGGAAAGAGAAAAAAGGAAAGGAAAGGAAAGGAAAGGAAAGGAAAGGAAAGGAAAGGAAAGGAAAGGAAAGGAAAGGAAAGGAAAGGAAAGAAGGAAGGAAGGAAGGAAGGAAGGAAGGAAGGAAGGAAGGAAGGAAGGAAAGAAAAAGCATTGAAAGAGAATGTTTGATATCCTGGATTCTTCTCCAACTTTACCATATGGTGTACCTGCCCTTGCCTGGGCTTCTCAGTTTTGTTCAGCCAGTATCAAGTGTACTTTTCCTTAGCCCTCTGGTTTTCATGATGCTTTTGTTTTCTCTTGGTCTTTTTAAATTCAAGACCTATGTCTAATAAAAGTCATGAGATTTTCCAAAACATTTGATTAGAAATCCCTCTCACAGACTTTGCAGATGCTCTTTTATTGACCTTACATTCAAAAAGAAGTGCCCCTTCTGGTGGTGTAGGAGTAGGGGGGATATGCTGCTGAAGAGAAATGGCATGTGTGGCTTTATCAGTTCTCTAAAGCACCTTTCTCTCAGAAGACCATTAGTATCTATGACCCAGGCCTGTTTCTCTTGGTACCATATGTTTTTACAAGCGTTTTCCCATCTGATCTTTCTAAGAGAAAAGCAAGAATAAGGGATGCTTAATAGACACCTGTTGAATTTTTGTCTCCTTGGCAGTGTCCTGGACAGTCCTAGCCGACTAGATGAGGAACACCGGCTTATAGCTCGCTATGCTGCCCGGCTGGCTGCAGAAGCAGGAAACATGGTGAGTAAATGGAAGGTCCTAGCAGAGTAGCAGAAATTAGCATTCTTTTAATACACAAGTGGTAGGGTGATGCTGAACACAAAGCTCAGGAGAATAGGTACTGGAGAGGAGTGGGTTTAGGGAAGGGATTATAGTGGCCTTTAATTTTACCCACAGTGTACTCTTAAAAATTAACCAAGAAAATCAAAGAGCTAGAATTTGGTTCTTTAAAAAGCAATAAAATTAATAACCCCCTAGAAATCCTGATCAAGAAAAAAGGAAAGAAAACACAAATTACCAATATCACAAATAAAAAGAGGGACATTGCTACAGACCCTACAGATATTATAAAGATGATAAGGGAATATTATGAGTAACTTTTTGCCAATAAATTTGGCAACCTGGATGAAATAGACAAATTCCTTGAATGAAACAAATTAGTGGTGCCGGCTGGCTCAGTCACCAGAGCGTGCAACACCTGATCTTGAGGTTTTAGGTTTAAGCCCCATGTTGGGTGTAGAAATTACTTAAAAATAAAAATTTAGGGCAACCTGGGTGGCTCAGTGATTTAGCGCTGCCTTCAGTCCAGGCCATGATCCTGGAGACCCGGGATCGAGTCCCACGTCAGGCTCCCTGCATGGAGCCTGCTTCTCCCTCTGCCTGTGTCTCTGCCTCTCTCTCTCTCTCTCTCTCTCTCTCTCTCTCTCTCTCTCTCATGAATAAATAAAATAAAATAATAAAAATAAATAAAAACTTTCAAAAAAGGACACAAATTAACAAAACTGACATAAAAATAAGTAGAAAAACTAAATAGTCCTAAATCTGTTAAAAAAATTTAATTCATAGTTAACTTCCCACAAAGAAAACTCCACAAACTCAGAGGGCTTGTTGTGTACTATCATATATTTAAAGAAAAAAATAATAATACTCTGACATAAATTCTCAATAAATAGAGGAGGAAGAAACACTTTCCAAGTCATTTTATCAGGCCACTCTAATCTGATATAAAAACAAAAGAGGGGGATCCTTTGGTGGTGCAGCGGTTTAGCACCTGACTTTGGCCCGGGGCACGATCCTGGAGGCCCAGGATCGAATCCCACGTTGGTCTCCCGGTGCATGGAGCCTGCTTCTCCCTCTGCCTGTGTCTCTGCCTCTCTCTCTCTCTGTGTGTGACTATCATAAATAAATAAAAATTAAAAAAAATAAAAACAAAATAGGGGCCAGCCCCGGTGGCTCAGCGGCTTAGTGCCACCTTCAGCCCAGGGCCTGATCCTGGAGACCCAAGATTGAGTCCCACATCAGGCTCCCTGCATGGAGCCTGCTTCTCCCTCTGCCTGTGCCTCTGCCTCTCTCTCTCTGTGTGTTTCTCATGAATAAATAAATATTTAAAAAATAAATAAAAACAGGGCAGCCCTGGTGGCGCAGCAGTTTAGCGCCGCCTGCAGCCAGGTGTAATCCTGGAGACCCAGGATCGAGTCCCACATCGGGCTTCCTGTATGGAGCCGGCTTCTCCCTCTGCCTGTGTCTCTGCCCCTCTCTCCCTCTGTCTCTATGAATAAATAAAATCTTTTTAAAAATTTAAATAAATAAATAAATAAATAAATAAATACAAATGCCATTACAAGAAAATCAGTAACCAAATTCTCTCATGAACATGGATGAAAAAAATCTTTAACAAAATATTACCGAATTGAATCCAGCAATATATAAAAAGGATAATACCCCACGATCAAGTGAGATTTATCCTAGGAATCAGATTTATTTAATACATAAAAATCAGCCAATGTAATTTGCCATATTAGTTTTAAAAAGTGAGTTATAAGATCATTTCAAGAGATACAGGGGCAGCCCTGGTGGCGCAGTGGTTTAGCGCCGCCCGCAGCCCAGGGCGTGATCCTGGAGACCTTGGACCGAGTCCCACGTCGGGCTCTCTGCATGGAGCCTGCTTCTCCCTCTGCCTGTGTCTCTGCCTCTCTCTCTCTCCCTCTGTGTCCCTATGAATAAATAAATAAAATCTTTTTTTTAAAAAAAAAGGTACAGAAAAAATATTTGACAATACACTGCCCATTTATAACATTTCTCAGTATATTAGAAGTAGAAGAAGCTTCTTCAATCTGATAAAGAACACCTACAAAAAACCTACAGCTAATATTATACTGAAAGGTTAAATTTTGGAGTATTTCCCCTACCTAATAATTGAGAGCAAGACAAAAGTGTCCACTTTGACCACCTCTATTCAGAATTATACTGGAGATCTTAGTACAAGAGGACAAGAATAAAAGGGCATAAATGTTGGAAAGGAAAAAGTAAAGCTGTTCTAACAACTACTGAGATTTAGCTACAGAAGGTTGTTGTTCAGGAAGAGCATTAAATCTGGAAGAAAGAAGAAGACAAAAGGAGGAAGGATCTGAGGCTGAAACAACAGACTATGTAAGCATGAACTGGGTCAGGCACACCCAGTGTGTGTCAGGGGGCTGTTTCAACCTCTCTGAGGGCCCTGGGCCTGGAGGTTTGTGTGGCCAGAGCCCAGAGAACAATACTTGGAGTGAAATTAGGCTGAACAGGCAGGCCAGATGTCTCAGAATCATCTTCTATAAACATAGTGTATTACTTTTAGAAATGTGTACCAACTTCATAGAGAAATACAGTAATGACAGCTTCCAGTGGAGAGTCTTGCTTTGTTTCTCCTCCAAAAACTAATGTATTTCTTTGGGTTTGTTTAGACCTCAAAATTATTTCCTTGAGAATCGAGTATTAGTCACACGTCTGACTCCCAATGTTAGAATTCTAAAGTTTAGTGAAAAGCAACGGAAAGGAATGGGGGATGTCAGGGAAAAAGAAAAGCTACATTTAATTAGTTATACCTTACACGTGTCCTCAGTCAGTCACAACTGTTCAAGTTATTTTAGAAATTAAAATTTGTAGAATTAAATATGTTGAGATAGTATTGTGGTTGACTTTTTTAAAGAAGTGTGTATTTAATGCCATTATATAGTCTTACTGACTTTACATTGTGCTTTTAAAATATTGTAAATAAAAGCTCCAAAGCCATTTGACCCTGAGAAGGAGGTCACAGTTCTTTCCTGCAAACAAGATAAGTCTGTTTACACCTGATAGTTTCTGATACCAATTTTCTAATTCGTGTGAAAATGATCATTGTTAGAATGGTCTTAAGACGAAATACTGATATGGTCCCTTTCATCTTCAGTTTGTTTTCCAAAGTGTAGTTATCTTATTAAATATTGGGCCTCTCAGGAAGGATTCTTCTTGACTAGATTTCTGTTAAACAGAAGACTACTAATCCGCTAATCTCTTGCTGATACAAATGCTTTGCATAAAGTGGGTGTAGTGCTCAAAAGAATTTATTTATAGCCTGCCAGATAGGCTTTGTATTGATTTTTTTTTCCAAAAAACTTCTTTCACAAAAAAAGACCATTAAATTACTTTAGCAGCCAGCATTGCACCCTGTGGTGTGCCTCAGTAGCAGAGCTATCCCATCTCTTTAGGTGACAACATGGCCACTGAAACCTCTTCAGACTGACCCTTGAACAAAGAAATTCAAGTTTGCTTAGATGAGCCAGGAGAGCTAATTTGTTTTCCTGGAGTGCCTAAATGCCTTTAAAAACAAAACAAAACAAAATTACAGCATGTGGTAAATCATAGTAATAACAGCAAAGTTTTAAAATTTCATCACCAACATCAGCAACATTAGATGTAATCCAAGGAGGGTTTTTCGTTTATTTTTCCAGTTTTTTTTCTTTATGAAAAATGTTGAAATTCATTATGGAAAACTTGGAAGAAATGTGAAGGGAAGGGGAACCTAACATATTTCCGAGAAGATTTTTTTCAGATAGCTCAGCCCAGCCTTTGCAGCCTTATCACTAATCCTGCTCCAAGCATGCACCATTCTAGAAATGTCCTTATGGCTTCTTACAAGTAAAGATCAGCAGTATCCATGTGGTGTTTTGCACACATTTAATGACTCAAAGCTCCTGTAAAATAGTAATTGTCAAATGTGGATACATGTTATAATCATGTGTGAAGCATTTAAAAAATAAAGAGCTCCTTGGCTTTGCTTCCAACCTACTAAATCAGAAAGAATCTCTGTGGCTTAGAGTCTATTATTTTTATTTAAAAAGGAAAAACAAGGGATGCCTGGGTGGCTCAGCGGTTGGGCGCCTGTCTTCGGCTCAGGTCGTAATCTTGGGATCCGAGATCAAGTCCCACATCGGGCTCCCTGCATGGAGCCTGCTTCTCCCTCTGCCTGTGTCTCTGCCTCTCTTTCTCTCTGTGTGTCTCTCATGAATAAATAAATAAAATCTTTAAAAAAAAAGAAAGGGAAAAACAAAACTTTGAGTATTCTGATTTACATCTAGATAGAGACCCACTACCCTAAAAATCATTGGGTTTTTGAGAGAGATTAATAATCCATAGCCCTCCAGTTAGTCCAAGTGAGATACAAAGAAAGCCTAGCTGGTATCAGGTACATCTCTTTGGAACTCATCCTGTCAAGTTCATACAAATGGGAAGCCTCTTGTCCTTTTTTTAGGAGGTTTTAGAAATGTGTACTACGAGGTTACACTGTGCTTACTGCATTGGCTTTCCTTGGTTTTGTATCATTTGCCCAGTTTTATCCGAAGGAGTCTTGTTTCTTATGCTATATTTTTCAGATGTATCTCCATCTCATTAAAGATGATGGAGCTCTGTGAGATTACCTAAACCTAAGAGAATGCTCATGTAACAGAAGAGATGATCCTCTTCACATCTCTTGCAGTAAATATTCCCATTTTACAGCCAAGAAAATATAACTCAGTAGATAGCAAAACCTAGGATTCCTCACTAGCCTATCTACTTCCATTCTGTCCCACTACAGTAAATTCTCCATGTAGGAGTCTAAACAGAGTTTGTTCATTTTTTATAAATTTTTTATTATACAATGGTTTTAGATTTACAGAAAAATTGCAAAGCTACTACAGAGTTTCCATACAACTCATGCTCCATTTCTCCTATTATTAACATCTTATGTTAGCATGGCATGCTTATTGCGATTAATGAGCCAATATTGATGCATTATTATTAACTAAAGTCTATACTTTATTCAGACTTTGTTAGTTTTTATCTAATGTCCCTTTTCTGTTCCAGAATTCCAACCAGGATGGCACATTACATTTAGTTGTCATGTCTCTTAGGCTCCTCTAGGCTATTAGCTTTTCTAACTCTCTTTTTTTTTATGACCTTGACAGTTTTCAGGAGTACTAGTCAAATACATTGTAGAATGTTTCTTAATTGATATTAGTCTCATGTTTTTCTCACAGACTCAAGTTATGACTTTTGAGGAGGAGGAAGTAAGCACCATTTTTCTTCCATTGTATCAAGGGTACATGTTACCAACATCATTTATCACTGTTGATGTTGACCTTAATCACTTGGCTAAGGTAGTGTTTGTCAGGTTTCTCCAACATAAAGTTACTCTTCTCTCTCTTTCCACACTGTCTTCTTTGGAAAAAAGTCACTACAGACAGCCTATACTAAAGGATTTGGAGTTTAGCTTCACCTCCTTGAAGGCAGAATATATACCTACATTATTTGGAATTGATTCCATATTTCCTAATTTAGAATCCTACAGTGGCTTCATACTACATTCAGAATGAAATGGAAACTCCTCTCCAACGCTAAAAGGCCCTTGGTGATTGGGACCCCAGGGTCATCTCCTAGAGTCAGCTACCATTTCAGCAGAGTCCACTCTATTCCATCAATACTGACACGAACACACCCAGATGGAGCAGCTGCAGGCCCTGGCTTTGGCCTAGCATGCCCCCTCTCTCAGATAGCACTTGGTTTGCTTCCCCACTTGACTCTCTGAGAGCCTTTTCATAATCACATCATTCAGAAAGTCTTCTGTCTCCGTTTATTCCATTTCATTACCCTATATTTTGTCATTAGATTTATCACTACTGATGGTCTGTACTTCTATCTTTGGTTTCTTATCTTTCTCTGCCAGCATAATGTAAGCTTCATGAGGGTGGGACTGTATCTTACTCACTCATGCATCCTACTTCCTTGAATAGTATCTAGCATATAGTAGGTGCGTACAAAATATTTGTCAAGTAAACAAATGAACTAGTTAATTTTTTAAAGAAATCATCCTTAGGTCTCTTGTGGTTGAAGTATTCTGAACTAATAATTCTTTCTGAACTAATTACCTTTCTGTCTTTTTTCTCTTCAGTATCCTAGAGGCATTTTAGGAAGAGAGACCTGGCCTTTTTTTTTTTTTTTTTTTTTAAAGAAGCACTATGGAGTTTAAAATAGTAAATAAACAAAATCCCAAGTTTCTCTGTTATTTAATGTACACTTGACTGTGTTTAAAATTTGATTGGATGAAATAAGCCATTCTCAGCATTTACCACTGGGTGCTCTCCCTGTGGTCCAGGTGAACTGCTGCCTCAGGGTATAAATCTTCCTCCCACACTGCTTTGTACTCAAGTAACAATACTTCCTGGTGCCAAAGAATCTCGCCTGGTTAAGAATTGCTGCTGATAATAAGTCTTGATTCCTATATTCCTCTCCTCTTTGAAAGAAGCCTCAACCCTGCAGTACTCAAAACTGAAAAGATTCTTTAGAAATTTCCAGTGAAGGAACACCTGGGTGGCTCCTCCATCCATTGCATATCTGCCCATGGCTCAGGATCCCAGAGTCCTGGGACTGAGTCCTACATGGGGCTCCCTGCTCGATGGGGAGTCTGCTTCTCCCTCTGCTGCTCCCCGTGCTTGTGCTGTCTCACTCACTCTCAAATAAATAAATAAAATATTTTAAAAACAAAAAATACATTTCCAGTGAAATGCTGTGAGGTTTTTGTTTGCCATCATGAAGCCAATTCCTTTTAGAGCACATTTCCCCATCCATAATTTTCCCTGATCCCACACTAGTAAGGAGCCATTTGTTTTAACTCCAGTTTTCAGGAATTGAAAATCTGTTATTTACAGCAGATTCAGTCTCAGGCAAGCCATTTTTCTGAGGTTCAGCTCTGATTCTCACAAGACTGTGGAATATAGAAAATTTGCTCAATTGGCTGTTGGTCCACTCTAGAGAAAGAAACATCACCTTTTTTTTCTCTTTTAAGAAAAAATATTTGGTAAAAACACCTCCCACCCACATTTGCTATACCTTTGTGCCCCTTTTTATTTAGGAAATCCCACATGAAAATAATTACTTATTGCATCTTTAAGCTGTAGACAGGAAACAAGGTTTCTGCTTCATGATTGGTCATGTTTTAGGTTTAACCAAGTGTATGCAGAGTGAAGCGTAGCTATTGCAGAGCCTTCATTTTGAGCTTCTATTCTGGTTAATGAAAAAAAAAGAAACATCACCTCTGCATCTTTTTTCCTAGTTTGTGGTGATTGGCTTCCATGTTCTTAAAGGAGGTGACAAGGGTCAGAAATGTCAGTGGATATGCAAATCAAAACCACAAATTATTTTGACAGAGAAGATATGCAAATGGCAATAAGCACATGAAAGCGTGCTCCATATATCAGTCATAGGGAAAATGCAAGTTGAATTCATAATGAAATACCACTTCACACCCACTAGGATAACTATGATCAAAAAGATGTACCATAACAAGTGTTGGCAAAGATACGGAAAAAAAAATGGAACTTTTATACATTGCTAGTGAGCACGTAAAATGGTGCAGCCACTTAGGAAAATAATTTAGCAGTTCCTCAAAAGACAGTTGCTAGGAAAGGTAATTCCATTCCTAGATATATACTCAAGAGAAATGAAAACCTATCTGTGCACAAAAATGTGTCCACAGATGTTGATAACAATATTATTCAGAATAGCCAAAACTGGTAGGAACTCAAATGCCCATCAACTGTTCAATGCATAAACAAAATGTGGTATATCCATGTAACCACCATTTACAATGGTTGTAACCAACCATTTATTCAGCCACAAAAAAGAATGAAGTGTTGATACATGGCTGCAACACAGATGAACCCTGAAAACATTTTGCTAAGTGAAAGAAGCCAGATGTAAAAGATCACATAAGATTCTATTTATATGATCTATCCAGAATAGGCAAATCCATACACGTAAAAAATAGGTTAGCAGTCTTCAGGGTATGGGTGTAGGGGGAATGGGGAATGACTGCTATTGGGTATGGGGTTTCTTTTGGGGATAATGAAAATGTTCTGGAATTAGATAGCCATGATAATCTCACAATCTTGTAAATATACTAAAAACCATTGAATTGGACAGTAATGGATTTTGAAGTCTGTATATTATATCTCAATTTATTTAAAAAAAAAACTAACAGGAGGTACATGGGTGGTACAGTTGTTTAGGTGTCCAGCTTTTGATTTCGGCTTAGATCATGATCTAAAGGTCCTGGGATCGAGCCCCACATTAGGCTCTGCACTCAGCACAGAGTCTGCTTGGGATTCTTTCTGTCCCTCTGCTCCTCCCCCCACTCGTGTGTGTGTGTGCTCTCTCTCTCTCTTTCTCAATAAATAATAAAAAATCTTTTTTTAAAAACCCACAATTATTATCTCACAGGCACTAGAATCTGGTTAAAACAAAAGACAATGACAAGTGTGACAATATGGAAAAATCACACTGACACTCATAGGTATTCTAAAATGGTACAGCTGGGCAGCCCTGGTGGCTCAGCGGTTTAGTGCTGCCTTCAGCCCAGGGTGTGATCCTGGAGACCCAGGATCGAGTCCCACATCAGGCTTCCTGCATGGAGCCTGTGTCTCCCTCTGCCTATGTCTCTGCTTCTCTCTCCTCTCTGTGTATTCTCATGAATAAATAAATAAAATTTTAAAATAAAAAATAAATAAAATGGTACGGCTACTTTGGAAAACAGTTGGACAGTTCCTCAAAATAGTAAATACAGGGTTACCATATAACTCAAGAATTCCACTCCTAGGTAATTACCCAAGAGAAATAAAAATATATTAACACAAAGACTTGTAAATGAAAATATGCAGCAACTTCATTTGTAACAGTCAAAAACTAGAAACAGTGGAATACTATTCAACAATAAAAGGAAGGAACACCTGATTCATGGAGCAATAGTGACAAATCTTAGAAACATGCTTAGTGGAAGCCAGAAACCAAAGACTACATATTGTATGAGTCCGTATATCTGAAGCTTCTAGAGAAAGCAAAACTATAGATAGAAAGCAGATCAGTGGTTGCCTGTGGTTGAGGATGAGAGTAGCAATTGACGACAAACCAGCATGAGGGAATTGTTTTGTGGTGATGGAAAATGTTCTAAAACTGGACTGTGGTGATTGGTTGCACAACTGTTTAAATCTTCTAAGACTCCATGAATGGTATATTTAAAAAGGGTGAATTTAGGGCAGTCCGGGGGCTCAGCAGTTTAGCACCGCCTTCAGCCCAGGGCCTGATCCTGAAACCCAGGATCGAGTTCCACGTCAGGCTCCCTGCATGGAGCCTGCTTCTCCCTCTGCCTGTGTCTCTACCTCTCTCTCTCTCTCTCTCTCTCTCATGAATAAATAAAATCTTTAAAAATAAATTAATTTAAAAAATGGGTGAATTTTATGGTATGTAAATTTTACCTCAAAAATGCATTTTAAAAAAATCAGTCTAGGGATCCCTGGGTGGCGCAGCGGTTTGGCGCCTGCCTTTGGCCCAGGGCACGATCCTGGAGACCCGGGATCGAATCCCACGTCGGGCTCCTGGTGCATGGAGCCTGCTTCTCCCTCTGCCTAGGTCTCTGCCTCTCTCTCTCATTCTGTGTGACTATCATAAATAAATAAAAATTAAAAAAAAATCAGTCTAGGACTCAGGATATCGTTTAATCACATACACATAAAACAAAAAGAAATTTAAAAACTTTCTTTCTCCTCACTGTAGACCCGTCCTCCTGCTGATTTGAGTTTTAACTTTGATGCCAACAAACAACAAAGACAGCTTATTGCAGAACTGGAAAACAAAAACAGGTAAGAATGCAGAGGTCAAGACAGCTTCTGAAGTCCAAGATCATCATGTGAGTATCTGATTCTCATTTTCCTTGCAGATTAGCTGGCTTTTGACCATAAAGGAAGATCCCACCTTAGTTAATATAGGCCAGACCAACCCGTGGGAATGCCCCTACTCTAATTTGTATATCCCTGCACGCTGACCATTCCGGGGTCCACAGCCCTGCTCCTGTGCCCTCAGGTGGATTCTTCCCCCAGTGCCTTCTCCCACCTGCCAGTTCCCCTCTCATGATTCCCTTTTCCACTCCAACCCCCTTCTGTTCTATCTGGTCATCTTTTCCCAGCCCATTGTACTGTGTGTGACTGTCTGGTCTCTCACAATAAAGCCATCTAAAGGCACGGAGACCAGACAGCCCACCAGTATGCCCTGAAAGGCAGAAACCAGGACAAGGAGATTGGATGTAACGTAACAGGCACAGGAAGAGGAAATGGCAGCTGTCATCACTCAGGAGCTCAAGAGGAAGAAGGAAGACAAAGACTCTGGGCACGTTAGCATATAGGACCCACATTAGGAGGTTGCAGGGAGTTCTTTTTTCCTTTCCCTAGAAAGGATCAGAGCATTCTGGTGGTGGGTTTCCTTTTGTGGAGATTTCTCAAGTTCTTGAGAAGAATATTTATATGGCTTGTTCTACCACAAAGGATTGTTTCATTGAGGAAATATGAAGGGGAACAGTGTTAAGAGGGTGGCTCTTTCACATCTGGGGCGTTTGGAAGCAGTCAGAACAAGATTGGTAGAGGCCACTGTACTAGAGTTAGAAGTCTTGACAGGAAAGGGTGAGCTGTGCAGCCATCTCTCTTTCATCTGTCCTCTCTAGGGAGATCCTGCAAGAGATTCAGCGTCTTCGCCTGGAACATGAGCAGGCTTCCCAGCCCACCCCCGAGAAGGCACAACAGAACCCCACGTTGTTGGCAGAGCTGCGGCTGCTGAGGTAAGTAGGGATACTGCACCACTGGCCACAAATGGTAATCTGCTATGGTAGGAATTTATGTGTCAGGAAACCAAACTAGTGGGATAGAAGCTGTTCATCACTATAACTAGTTGTGTTAGAACAAATGCATTCCACTCATTCTGTTACCACTTCAGGTGTTCAGATTCTATTATTAATGACCCTGAGAACTTTAGCCATCATTCCAGAACCAAGTCAACACCAGTCTCCAGTTCCACGACAACACAGCAGCGTGTATACTTTTGTGATTGCTATAAGAAAACCACTGTTCTACAATCAATTTTCCTATTTTGTTCATTAGCCTAACTTTAAAGACTCTTCTGTCCTAGTAGTATGTTCTCCTGGCACCTCATAGAGCAGGACTCTGTTGAAGGAGAGCTTGCTACCTGTGCACATCCTCAGACACAAAACCAAGTGGGAATCCCTTGCACCATGGCCATGGAACCTTCCCACTTCAACATAAATATAAACTGTCTCAGGGCTGGGAGACTAAAGGGCATGGGATCTGAATAAGGGTGTAGAGAGCAGCTTCAGCTCCCACTCAGATGCTATTTTGGAGGGAATGGAGAAATCTTCAGAAGAGCATAACATGAAAGTGATTGGATCAAAGCTATTAGGGTCTTATTTCCTATCAGTCTTAGAAAGATGTGTGTGTACTCTTTGGTAAGTGAAGAAGACATTTTGGACACTAAGTTAGTGACTTGATTTTCATAGACCTCTAAATGTCCAGAGAGTGGGTTTTTCTGTGTAGGTTGTAACATTTGACATGCCACACTTGATTTTTAATGTGCTCTCATCTGGGATTCTGCATAGCTGAATATCCTTTTTTAATTCTTCCTTTGGCTTAGGTCATTTAGCTTCCCAACCATGATTTCTTTTCCTGAAGAATAGAGATTATTGTTTTTTTATAACTATCTTTCTGTCTAGATTTATATCATTAATAAATAAGTCATAAAGAATTTAAGCTGTGCAGATGAAAATCATTAGAGATACAGAGATTTCCATTCTTCAGAAAATTCGTTTTAGTTTCTATATTTAATTGGGATTGAGGATTTGGTTGCTATGCGGTCCTCTGTTGCATGCCTGGGGTGTTAGCAGGTTGGTGCTGCAATAGGAAGTCTGGGAGAGCATTTGCTGCTGACTCAAGCCCAGTGTAACTCTAAACTCTCAGCATAAGATACAACTATTCCCTTTCCCCACCCCAGCTCTGGCACAAGTAACTATTTTGTATCTAGCAAAGCAAAAACGATTATACTCCTGTCTTAACTGTTACTGGAAGTGGGATTGCTGAAAGTCCTTAATTAAGCTGGAGGTGTCTGAAAAATATCATAGATTTAGTAGGCAAAGGGCTGAGTCAGGGGGTGTCATGTAGGCAGCAAGAAGCAGATTTTAACCAAATCCAAGGAGGTCTAACACTTAAGAAATCAGGAAGTATTTAATCTCAAAAGCAGCTTCCATTATCACTGAAGAAAGAGGGACTGTTTCATAAGTGTGCAGCATCAATTGGTTATGCATACAGACAAAACATACTGGCTCTCTGCTTCATACTACATACAGAAAACACCACTAGATGGATTTAACATGAAGACAAAACTTTAAAACTTTAGAAGAAAATGTAGGGAATGTCTTTTTTTTTTTTTAAGATTTTATTTATTTACTTGAGGGAGAGAAAGCAGGAGTGGGGGTGGGGCCAGGAACAGGGAGAGGGAGAAGCAGACTCCCTGCTGAGCAGGGAGCCCGACATGGGGCTCCATCCCAAGACCCTGGGATTATGACCTGAGCCGAAGGCAGGAGCTTAACCGACTGAGCCACCCAGGTGCCCCAGGAATTTCTTTAGGATCTTGGAATAGAAAATAATTTCTCAGAATACTAACCATGAAAGAAGTTGGTAAATTCATCTATATTCATATTAAGGCCTTTTGTTTATCAAAAGACAAATAAAGGGCAAGATTCATTTCTAGGTATCTGATGTCTTTATGGTTTTGATTGATCTATCTATCTAATCTATCTATCTATCCAGGAACTGCCAATCCCAGCTGGTATAATAAAAGAAGATAGAGAATTTCATTCTTAGGATTAGTGGTTATGGGGACGCCTGGGTGTCCCAATGGTTGAGCGCCTCCCTTCTGCCAGAGTGTGATCCTGAAGTCCTGGGATCGAGTCCCACGTTGGGCTCCCTGAGTGGAGCCTGCTTCTCCCTCTGCCTGTGTCTCTGCCTCTCTCTGTGTCTCTCATGAATAAATGAATAAAATCTTAAAAAAAAAAAAAAAAAAGGATTAGTGGTTATGAATCCTGACCACCAGGGCCATCTTCCCCCTTGATTATTATTTTTAATGGTATATTCATTACAATAACGTATATGACAACCATGCAAGATATGAAGCATAATGGTAAAATGAACGTGTGTGAACTCGTGTCCTACTCATATGTGGTTAAAATCATGTCATGTGTAAGTGCTCCTGGTCCCATTTCCTTGCTTCCACCTTCCCCCACAGAGCTCACCTCTATCCAGAATTTGGTTTATCATTCCTTACTTTTTAAACAGTATGATCAAATATATGATACATATATTAAAGTGTTTATTTTTGCTTTTTGAGTATTATAGAAATATTATATGTGTATAGTGAAGCCTTTTCTCCCCTCAGTATTATATTTCAGGATCCTAACATGTTGTTTGTAGCTAAAAGTTCATTCATTTTCACCACATATTATAATTATTTGTGTTTTTTTAAACTTTCTTTTTTTTATTATTTTATTTATTTATTTATTCATGAGAGACACAGAGAGAGAGGCAGAGACACAGGCAGAGGGAGAAGCCGGCTCCATGCAAGGAGCCATGCAAGGAGCCATGCAAGGAGCCCGATGTGGGACTCAATCCCAGGTCCTCAGGATCACACCCTGGGCTGCAGGCGGCGCTAAACCGCTGCGCCACCGGGGCTGCCCAATTATTTGGTTATGCTTAGCACAGAGAAAGAGTTCAGAGAACAAAGACTTTCTAGAAAATTGAATGAGTCAGTTTTTCTTTATTGCATTTATAGCTGTGCTGAAAATTTAGGGAGTATGAAGACTAAAAAACTGATTCCATCTTAAAAATTTATAATACCGTTTTGGGAATAAATTTAAAATAATTTTCTAGTCAGTTAACTAATATTGTATAGTGTTAGTAAGTAGTATGGGCCCTATGTTGTAAGAAATCTAAGTGGGTGGGTGCCTACTGGCTCAGTCAGTTAAGCATCCAATTCAAGAATCTCGGATCAGGTCTTGATCTCATGGTTGTGAGTTCAAGCCCCACATTAGGCTCCAAGCTGGGTATGGAAAAAATAATTTTAAAAAGGTGGGGTACCTGGGTAGCTCAGTTGGTTTAAGCATCTGCCTTCAGCTCAGGTCATGATCTCAGGGTCCTGGAATCAAGACCCAAGTCAGGCTCCCTGCTCAGCAGGGAGTCTGCTTCTCTCTCTTCCTCTTCTCCCCTCCCCTGCTCATTCTCTCTGCTTCTCTCTCTCTCTCTCTCAAATAAAAAGATAAAATCTTTTAAAAAGGAAGCTACATGTATATATATAAGCTATAAGCTTATATACATATATATACTACAAGCAATTAGACCCATGGAGGTAGTGGAATTTGAGCTAGACCATGAAAGGTAGGGATGATGATGTGGATGGAGTCTGGGATAAAACACTGAGAAGTGGAGTTGGGGTTCAGCATGATCCCCCAAATAACTATGATACATTTCAGAGGAGGGAAGGAGTCTTGGAGCTAAGAATTTATTTCAGGCATCCATTGCATTAATTTTTCAAGTGCCAGTGATAAGAGATAAAAGTAGTTGAATAATTGAGACCAGATTCTAGAGAGCCTTAAGTGATAGGTGATTGGAAATCCTTGGAGGATTTCAAACAATGATTGTGTTAACTTCACTAGATGTTAACTGAATACATACTGAACGTGTGATATTCTCTTAATCATTCCGTACACGCAAAAACTCATCATCCCCTGACCTCAAGGATTTTGCATCATGGTAGGAATGACAGCAATGCAAGGTAAAATAAATTAAGTGCCACAGAGAAGCACCAGTTGCTCTGGCGATTAATTGAGCAGGATCTGATACCTACTGAAGTAATTAGGGGCAGCTTCCTGGGAAGAGTGACGTTTGGGTTGGATGCTAAAGACTAAATGTAAGAAATGGGGGAATGACTGTGAGCGGTGAAATGATAGGGTCTGTTTAGGGAAAAGGGAACCATCAGCTAGACATCCAGACATGGAAGGGAATAGAAGGTAGGGATGGGAATGCAGGTGGGGTCTGGAGCAGCTCTCCCTGATAGAAATATAATGTGAATCACATATATAATTAAAACTTTTCAAAAAAAAAAAAAACTTTTCTAACAACCACAATGAGAAACTAAAAGGAAATGGGTGCCATTAATTTTAAAACTATCTTTTCCTTAATCTGATTTTTCCAAAATATTACCATTTCAACATGTAATCCACATTTTTAAAAAATAAGATATTTTACTTTTTTTTTACATTAAGGTTTTGAAATCCAGTGCATCTTGATTCAGAATAGCCATGTTTCAAGTATTTAGTAGTTACATATGGCTAGTGCTTACTCGAGTGGACAGCCGAGGCATGGATTGTGCGAGGCGAGAGTGTTAGTGATGCTAGAAATTCTCCTACTGAGAGTATTACAGAGGATGGTGGAATAAACAGTTTTTCTTTCAGTAGCATTGTAAAGTTCATAGAACACTTTCATACCTATTATTTTATTTGATCCTCAAAATACTGCTATTGTTGTTTGTAGTCAGTCCCATTATAGCAAAGAGAAAATTGAGGATCTTACACAGTAAGTGACTTGTCCAGGGTTGTGGTATTTAGTAAGTGGTGGGCCTTAAGTCTCTTGATTTCTATTCCCTTTCACCGTAACAGTTGAAATCAGGATTAATCAAGATAAGAGACTATTGCATGTGTGAGATGGGGCACACTTGGATAAAGTGAGAGACAGGAGAAAAGAAAGACACATTTCTGAGAAAGAATCATCTGAATTGAGTGACTGAGTATAGGGTATAAGAAGAAACGTATTAGAGAGTACCGAGGTTTTCAGCCATGACAACTGGAAGAAATCAGGAAAGAGAACCATTTTCAGATTAAAGTCTTAAGTTTTTTTGGACATAGCGAGTGCTAGAATTGACATGAAATCTGTCCTCAGGAAAAAGTGAATTCTCATAGACACAGAGTCACCCTGATGTCAGTCACTCTCTTGAGGTTGGCATCTGGTGCTGGAAGCAATAGCAACTGAACCCTATTGTCCCCGAGCAGTTATTATACACTTTGTCCACTATCAATTTAAATTTGGACTAGTTTTATATATCTTTCTAGATGAGGCATTTGATTTCCTGAGGAATTTTTAAAAACCACTTCAATAATAATAATAATAATAATACTTCTTTCTCTATATTGCCTTATCTATATTGTGTGTTTTCTAAAACATTTATATATACCATTCTTAGAACAGGAAAGAGGAGTGAGCAAAACAAATATTATCACCACCTTCTACATAATATATCAGGGGTTAAATGACTTGCTCAGCAGAGTCAGGCCTACAACCCACTTCACCAACACTTGGACCCTTTTTTGAAGGTCGCTTTATCCTCAGAGTTTCCTTTCTGATGGGCTTTTCCTCTTGGACAGGCAGAGGAAAGATGAGCTGGAGCAGAGAATGTCGGCGCTACAGGAGAGCAGGCGCGAGCTGATGGTTCAGCTGGAAGGGCTGATGAAGCTGCTGAAGGTATGAGAACCCTGGCCTGCTCCCCGCCTCCCAGCCTCCCCAACTGCCCGCACCTCAGCTGCTGAGCTACCCTTCACTTCCAGCTCAGCTGCTGCCTCCCCTGTGGTGCCAGAACAGGATGCAGCTAAAGGCTGAAATGTTGCCGCCCATAGAGTTTAGCCATGATCCAGAAAGTCATCTAAATTAATGTGCAACCTAATTATAAAAAATGAGTAACTGGAACTAGAATCATGTCCTTGAATCATTGCTTTTATGAACAAATGTAAAGATTTGTAAACAGGATAGTAACTCTAAGTGAATATTTCTCAGCTGTTTAAAGCTTCTCTTAAGATTTCAAATATTCCACGCCAATACTTAACAATGATTAAGTGTCCAATTTAGTAAGTATTGCAGCAGCAAACCAAGCTGATCAGACTAATTCTAATTAATAACTTTATTAGGGGAAACAACATAGCACAATCTCTGTTCTAGGTTTGTTATATTGGTGCTTAAATAACTCTGGGATGATGCAGGTCTCACGATCTATTTTTGTTGAAGAATATGTTATGACCCCTATACCCCAGAGGAGAGAGAGGCACGCTTGGCATTTAAATGTCCTCACCTAGACAGTTTTCCTGGCATTCAACAGAAATATTTACCCAGATATGGAGCAGCAATACCAGAGTACATCTGTTCTTGCTGTTAATTCCTGAGGTCTCTGTGTCTATGCTGTGAAGCCACTGTATTTTGTGGTACAACACAGAGTTAGCAGCCAGAGTGGAAATCACAAAGTGTGGATTACCTCAAAAGCCAGGCTGAGGGGAGTGGATTTAATCCTGTGGTGGGGGACTTATTGAAGGTTTTGGAAATAATAGTTTGGGAAAGTGCATAGAGCAGATTAGAGAGGAGAGAAACTAACTGAGAAATGGAGACAAATATAATCATCTATCCTGAAGTGAGTGACGAGGGTCCAGACTAGGGTTGGCGGCTCAAGAAAACATCAGTTTGGAGACTTTTCTTCAAATTCTCTATTCTAAACGAGTCCCTTCATAATGAGGCTAGTGGTATTAGCAACTTGGGTAAATGTAGTGTTTGTGTTTTAAACTGACTTGTGACTTGCTCAAGACAATTGCTTCTTTTAGTCTTGAGCTGAGGATTTTTTTTTTTTCTTTTCCTCTAACTTTGGTCCTGGATATTTGAGTTGTTTTGCATGGAACTTGTTTCTCCATTAACCCTTTTAACAGAATTTCACCTGAGAAATATTTCATGTCTAAGTGGGTCTTGTTTAAAGAAAATCTTACACATAAAAGCTGGCCCAAATCCCTTTAATAGTTGTCAAGTATCCAGCACCTCCTACCCCACCACCCACTCAAGACAGCAGAGATGTGCTTAAATACACTTGCCTGAAAAAATAAAAATAAAAAAAATATATACTTGCCTGGTGTAACATCTGGAGCCATGTGGGGCTTTGAAAGCCCTGCCATTGTGAGGGGAGTCCCCTGTTAGGCAGGAGGTAAGGGGATCCACCCACCCCTCGCCTGTGTCAAACTCCTTTTAGTAAGGTGCTCTCATACATTACCCAAACATAGATGGGAAGGTACGCTAGGGTAATTTTTGTAAAAGGCAAAAGGTTTATGCAAACTGAAGGGAGGTCAGAATATATCTCCCCAAAGTACCACGGTGTGCTTTCTCATCAGCTGGGTGGCCCTCGGTTCCTTAGAGTACGTTTCAGAGCCCCATGTATCTCACTTGACCTTGTAGTTCACTTCTCTTACCTGTGTTCAAGGACTAAGCAGAATGAGCTGATGCCTGGAACTCTGATCCCAAGCCCTGAATTTCTTTGTATTTCTAGCTATTAACTTACAGTTATGATTTCAGTAAAATAAGCAGGATCCTAGTGCTCCGTTTTAGAATCCCCTGCCAGCTTCTTAAATGTCTTATAATTTACTCACCTGATAGGCTGAGGTTGTTCAGACTGGGAGGAAGAATTGGCAACACAGACCAGGAATGTTGTCTTTTTATCCACTGATTAGAATTTACAGTTGAAAATCTCACACCTCTAGTGTCTGGCTTCCTAAAAGAATGATAGAACAATCCTAATTTGTGTATTATATACACTCCTACAAGGTCATCTATAGGAATCAGTGACTTCCATGAAAATGTCAAAGATATTTTCCTACTATTAAAAATATTCACCAACCCATAATAAAAGTATGCTTTAGAATCCTAATTTTAATTTCAAAGCACTGTCCTGCCTTCATTGATGTTCAGTCTGCTAGCATTTAATTCTCTCATAAAACAGCTGTAAGCACTTAGTCAAATGGACAATCAAACCACATGGTCTGGGATACTCATAAATTAAAATACACCACATAGTAAATTTCCATTTCACAGTGACTTCTTTCTACTGCTTCAGTGAAATATAATGTACATTGTCTGTTTATCTGAAAAATGATCATTTAAGAAAGTATACATATGAAGTGTTACCATTGCTTATTAATTCATTCAACAATAATCTTAAAACCCTTTTTGGGAATAAGGCAGGGTAAAAGGTAATCATACATTTATTCAGCAAGAAAATATTGGTTCCTGAGTATCATGTTTAGGTATTTGGTGATCAGTAAGTTTCAGCCCCTGGCACCAAGGAGTATCAGGGACCTTCTTACTAGTTTGTTGTTGTTGTTGTTAATGACATAATATAGACTGATGCCCAGGTACCCAGGGTTAGACTGTATCTTTTCCTTACATCTTTTCCCTGATTCATGTGTATAGGTAACCTTCCTCAAACTTTTTTCATCTGGAAGTGGTTGCATGTTGGTGTTTCACTTTCTAAATTATGTTCCCAATATGTTTCCACCTCATGTTTCATTTTTCTCATATTGCTTTTGAGACAGTCACCAGGTAAAATCTGTAGTTTGGGATTTCAACCTCATTTGCAAATGAAGTTTGGGATGTAAATTTTCACATAGACAACTGCAGTGGTTATGGCAGGATTTGGCCACCTAGCCAGGTGCCACCCAAGTGGAAAAGCCTCACATGTTTTTAGGTGACAGAAGCATTTCTAGATGTGCACTTTTTAGTCAAAGTATTAGGGCTTCCTTTAAATCAACTTGGTTCCTACACCATTTGCCACGAATCAGCGTTTTCTGACCACAGCTTACTGGCTAATAACCAAAAGGTTCTAAGACCTTGTATCTGCACTGTTTTCTGTGTTGACAGAGCCTTCCAAGGCTTTATCTGAGCAACTTGTGCAAGTTTAAATACTATGACACCATCCTAAGGAACACTTTATCAAAGCCCATCCCCGTCTGTCTATCCCAGTGCATAGCAGAAAAGGCTCCCGCCCCTGTACACCCCTCCCGTCCTAACCTGACACGTGTCCACTGCACATTGTAATGATGTCATGTCCTTGGACAGACTCTCCCTAGCAGAGTCACCAGATGTGCAAACATGAAACATTGCTCTCTGAAATTCCCCTATTCTGTTGAGCCAAAGCAATGTTACCTCCAATACCAAACCTGGAGAATGCAGAGGAAATAGGGAGGTGTCTTAGAAACAGCTCTGAGAACTTTCGTCCTGGTCTTCTGAGCTCAGCTGCAATTTCAGCCTGTCAGGATCAGCTCATCCCTCCCCCACTATCTCAGTGTCCATTTCAACAATTAGTGCCAGCAAGAAAAATACTTTTTAAATTGTTTAATAACTCTTCCTATGGCTGTTTGCCTTGCCTAGTGAATGGAAGAAAAATGTTCTGACAGGGAAGCCTGGCCAGGAAGGGAGATCTCCGCCCAATTGCAGAATTCGAATCCCTTCTAACCAGAGCCCTGCGTGCCAGATGCAAAAGCTGAAAGGTGCTAACTGCTTAAGGCTAACTCGGCTCCTGCCCAGGGCCCCTCTTTGCTTGGACGCCTGTAAGCATAGGTATGGTCAGGCATCTAGCAGCTGGCTTTGATTATGAAGCACATCTTCTTGTGCAGAGCTGGAGTCTCCTTAAGAGAGTTCTTTATGCCCGTTTAATTCCTAGTCCAGGGCAGCCCCGGTAGCTCAGTGGTTTAGTGCTGCCTTCAGCCCAGGGTGTGTTCCTGGGGACCCGGGATCAAGTTCCATGTCGGGCTCCCTGCATGGAGCCTGCTTCTCCCTCTGCCTGTGTCTCTTGCCTCTCTCTCTCTGTGAGTCTTTCATGAATAAATAAATAAAATCTTTTAAAAAATAAGTAATTCCTAGTCCATGTCTCTCCCTTGCAGGACCAAAATTATTTTTTTCCAAATTCTTTACCTCTTCTCTCCTTTTTGTAATCAGTGAGATTTTCTGAAGTCTCACCATTGCCTTCAGATCTGCAGACTCTGTGAAAGCAGAAGCACTCGTCCATCCCTAAGACCTCCTACACACATGTTCAGTGAAGACTGCCTGCACGGATGGATCTGATTTAAATAGAACCATCGCAGCAGCTTTTAGATTTGCACACTGGGGGCAAAGAACAGAGGCTCCCTGACCACAGTTACCCTGATGGGCACAGAAAGAGGAAGCCCAAAGACCCATTAAAAGACAGATTCGCTGAAGAACCAGGGACTGAGGAGAGAGAAATTCAGAAGTGTTTATCTCGTCCTTGTTGTGCTTCCTCCTAGGGATGCATTCTGGTAGCTGGGAGTTGGCGTGCACCCACTCTGCTGCCACTGGGAGGCCACACCTTAGCTTCATGTTTTCAGTGCTTTATGCATAAGAAGTACAAAAGGAACCTGTGTTGAATTAGAAACTGAAGTCAAGAGCTTTTTTTCAAAAGCCTCTCAGGGCCCTGAAGCAGTTTTGAGTTTACTGGAGAAATGGGGATACATTTGCATCCTTAGGGGAAAAAACCTACAAAGCAACCCAAAGCCAGTGAAGAGGAGGGGACTAAAAGAATCTGTGGTCAGGTGAAATTGCTAGTTTGGGGGAAGTTTTTAGGGCAGTGGCTCTCAAACTAGCAGGCATCAGAATCAGCTGAAAGGCTCTGAAACACGTTGCTGTGCCCCACCCACCCCAAGAGTTTGGATTCAGGTGGGCTTGGCCGGCTCCCAGAATTTGCATCTCTGACAAGTTCCCAGGTCCCACTGCTGCTCTGAGGACTCGAGCTTAGGGAAACTTAGCGAACACACAAGAATGTTGGAGATGGTGAGCTTAAATGATTATTGGGCTTTTGAGGCCTAGTTGAGCTATTTCCTTTAGTTTACCCTAAATAACTATGTGACCTCAGTCAAGTCAGGCCCATTCAGTCTGTAAATGAGGAAGTTGGATTAGATGGTTTCCCAGCTCTAGAAGCTAGCACTGGGTGAATTGGGTGGGGCAGAGGCCTGCCCTTCACTCTGTCCAGATGATGGTGCTCTGACAGTGGACGACGTCTTTGGTCTCAGAACCCATGGGCCTGGCCTGGTTTGCTGGATTCTTCTCATTTCTTCCAAAAGTTTGTGGTGATGGGCATTAATCTCTCTCCTTTTTCCCTCTGCCTTTTTTCCATCTTCAACATTTCTAGGAGGAAGAACAAAAGCAGGCAGTAAGTGAACTTGAGAATTCTCCATCTGATTCTTGCTCTTTTTTGCATGTTCTTCTTTCCCTCCTGTAACTGCTCCATACTTTTTTCCTCTCCCTCTGCACAAGTTCATCTCCGCAGAGTTGGTTATGTGTAAAACCTTCAGCAGTTCTCTCCTTGGTGATGTAAAATGGCCTGAAAGTCCACATCATGTTTACCTAGTAGAGCATGTTCTTACTTAAAACCAGAGCTTGTTGAATTTTTTTTAAAGCACACATCTGTTGTGTTTCGTTAAATATGCATGATCAGCCAGGCTACGATTGCATTTTCCTGCTTTTGCATTCTCTGCTGCTTCGTGTCTAGAGTGACTTTAATTGCTCGAAACAACTTTTAGGGTTGTGGGGGTGACCTCAGGTCATGAATGATTGTGCATGAAAATGTGTAGTGTTTGTGATAACTTCAAATTTCCTTTAGTCTTGAACAGGCTTCTGGATGCTCCAGCTCCAGTAGCCTTTGTAACAAAGTTACCAATGAAAACTAAGTGGCTGGTTATGACCTAAGTGATTTCCTGTTCAGATCCTGCTCCATGGGGAGCTCTGGTTTTTGAGCTGCATGGCTGTTGCATGGTGTTTAGGGAAGTTTTATGTTTGTTTTTATTTTTCCAGATAGCCCTTAACCCACACAAGAAAATCAATTGACGGCTTATCCACAATAGTACACTGTATGTTTATATAACACAATAAGGTTTTCAAAGCATAAATTTTTTTACATAAGCTAAAGCTGATTTTTAATTCACCTCAGGGCTTTAATTTTAAAAGAGAAAAATATAAAATGTTTAATAAAAAAATTTACTCGTTTCTTTTTCAAAAAACAAACTGACCCATGTTTTAGATTAAGAATAGGAATATACATTATATTTTTTATTATTTTCAGTTAGGACAATGAAATAATAAAGGGGAGAAGAAAGGAAGGAAGAGATTGAATGAGGGGAAGAGGCAAGAAAGGAGCAAGGGAGAGACAGATTGTCAAAAAGAGGGAAAGAAAATAGATTATGCAGTTACGATAGGCAAACAACCCAGAAATATCAGTGGCTTTACTATAACAAGTCTGTTTGGTTTGGTTTTTTCCCTCATTCACACATAGTTTATTGCTTTGATCTTATGGCACTTCCTCAGTAGGTACATTCACATGGGTAAAGCAGAAGATGAGGGTGGAAAAATCAAGCCCAATCATTAAACACTTCTTCCAGGAAGTGATACACCTCACTTCCACTACATTTCATTGGCCAAAGCAAGTCACATGATCACACTTGACTTCAAGGGGGCATGGAAGCATAATCCTCCAGTTTGCTTAGAAGCCACAGAGAAGCAGATGCTGGAAATGCCTACCACAAGTAGGAGAATGGATGAGCTTGTGTTGGAAACATCTTTCCCCCTTTTCCCACTGTTTCACTGACAGTCTCACCTCCTTCCTGCCCATCCAGGGCATCACCTCACCTGTAATTGCTGACAACCAATGTTCCCCTTCTCTTCTCTCATACCCCAAAGATGCACGTCACAGCTAAAACCACTTGCTGGGAACTTACTCAAGCAGTCTGCCCAGACTAGCATCTCCTGATCCCTGTCTGAATGTACTAGCTCCAAGTGAAGTACTTTGCACCTTACCTGAGAACTCTCTCTCAGAAGAGGACAGACATTATGAGTGTCTATTTTAATGGTAGCAGTAGAGCTTCCAGTAGATATTTTATTTTTAAAAAATATGGATTGCCATGTAATGCAAGAACCAGAAATTGCTGTTTTTGATATATTGTTTCGCAGGTCAATTTATGTATTTATTTATTTATTTTTCCCCGCAGGTCAATTTAAAGCTGACCTTGGGGTTCCTGGCTGGCTCAGTCGGTAGAGCATGTGACTCTTGATCTCAGGGTCATGAGTGTGAGCCCCATGTTGGGTGTAGGCATTACTTAAAAAAATAAATATTTTTTAAAAAAAGAGCTGACCTTGAGCAGACAGGGGATTAAATAACATGCTCACTTCAGTGACCTTTGATTCTGTGTGAGATCATTATCCCCTTGAAGTTGGCAAAATAAGAAGCTAGACCCAGACCACTGAAGCTAGGCCCTAATGATCCGCTTGTGTGTATGTCTTGGGTGTTCTCCATGACCATGGTCCTGAGTCCATGACCTTGTCCTCACACACTTATAGGACCATCCATAGCATGAATTGATATGAATTGTTTTTTCCTCATCTTTCTCCACTACTGTGTAGGTAAGACATTCTGTTCTGTGGATATAGGTTTAAATATCCTCTGTTTACATCACAGGTTTAAACTGGACCCACCCAAGGCTCAGCTCTGAAGCTCAAATTTAAACTGAATGGCTTTATATAATTCAACAACATTTTTAACACATAGACATATAAAGCTTTAGAACTAGCACTTCTGTTTTAGTCTCTCTCATTACTGAGCGAGACACAAAAAGGTATTTAGCACAGAGCTAAGTTGTAACTTTCTTCCTTCCTGGATTCTGGCTGGTATAGTTTAATTTCTTCCCTATCAAAATGTATTATCCTATATGAGTAATAAAATGATTGTGAGAGACTTATACAATGAAGAATTTACTAGACACGCTTCCCAGATTGGCTCTATAAATCCATTATAGAAAACTTTTCATGTAGTCTGCCTTCTTGCTTCTTTCTTCTTTAGGGATTACTTTGGCTTTGGGGGGATTTGAGAGGAATGGGTAATGACTGTGACTTAGCAGCTCTGGAGCTGTGGGCCTACCTTCAGTCTCCAGTGCTTTGAGTGGCATCAGTACCTCAGCTGATAATTCTGTCTTTTTTCTCTCCCTCCCTTCCTCCTTCTCTTCTCTTTTCTCAGATCCAGGGGTTATAATTAAGGGCAGAACTGCCTGACTATTTCAGATAAGACTTCACTGAGTGACTCTCCAACCTACAATATACCCTACAGTTTAACAGGCTGAGAAATTAGATTGTATCAGTTGAGTCAGGGTTAATCAGGCCCACGATAATCATCAGACTCTAATTAAAGGACTTTGCCTTTTTCACTACTGTATCCCCAGTCGCTAGCCCAGTGCCTGCCATGCAGCAGATACTCAGTAAATAGTTGCTGAATGAAAACCAGTATTAACCAGATTTACAAGATTTTGAGTTAAAAAATAGTGTGAATTCGTAATTTTATTAATTATAAGGGACATAACTGCTTCGAGTAACCTATAGTAGTCACTTAGTTCAAGGTACTTCTGTATAATAGGTCTACCCATTCAGGAGACAAATCATGGTTCAGAAAAACCCTTTATAGAAAGGTAGAAAAGGAATTTCAAGTAATTCCAGGGTTGCCGAAAGAATTACAACAGCAAACTAATATATTAGTATTCTTTTAAGATATTTATTTATTCATTCATTCATTTATTCATTTATTTATTTATTTGAGAGAGAGAGAGAAAAAGAGAATGAGAATGGCCAGGGTAGAAGGGCAGAGGGAGAGGGAGAAGCAGCCTCCCTGCTGAGCAGGGAGCCCAACGCAGGGCTCAATCCTAAGACTCTGGGAGCTTGACCTGAGCCAAAGGCATATGTTTAACTGACTGAGCCATCCAAGTCCCCCTATATTATTATTATTATTATTATTATTATTATTATTATTATTTATTTTAAGATTTTATTTATTTATTCCTGAGAGACACAGAGAGAGGTAGAGACACAGGGAGAGGGAGAAGCAGACGCCCTGTGGGGAGCCTGTTGCAGGCCTCGATCCCAGGACCCTGGGATCATGACCTGAGCCAAAGGCAGACTCTCAACCACTGAGCCACCCAGGTGCCCCTATTAGTATTATTTTTTTTTTAAGATTTTATTTATTTATTCATGAGAGACACAGAGAGAGAGAGAGAGAGAGAGAGAGAGAGAGAGAGAGGCAGAGACACAGGCAGAGGGAGAAGCAGGCTCCATGCAGGAAGCCTGATGTGGGACTCGATCCTGGGTCTCCAGGATCAGGCCCTGGACTGAAGGCGGCACTAAACTGCTGAGCCACCTGGGCTGCCCCTATTAGTATTATTATTAACTCAATTTTTATTTCTGTCTAAAGAAGAGATATGTAGAATATCTCTATGTAGAATAAAATCATCCTCTCTCTTTTTTAAATACAGATAATCTATAAAATGTGGAACATCTATAGTTGCTTATATCACTTGAAAATATTCTGAGCATTGCTTAGTCAAAACCCAATGCCTGCAGCCTGGTGATGGGATTCACCAGCATGTTACAAAGGAGCTCACTAAGGTAACAACAGACTGACGAGTAATGCTGGTAATGGTATTTTCTGCCATTGGTGCAGTTGAGCTGTAGGCTACTCCAGTCCTACTCTGGAGAGATTTCAGAAGTATAAATTCATTCTAATTACATCTCAGTGTTCCATTTTCCACAATGACTCAGTATACCATAAAATACCATGAAATGTTACTGCTGGATTGCTAACACCAAATAAAATAAGCTATCCAAGGCAAGGGGTACAGCTTATTCATGAAAGATGTTTCCTTGAACATTTCTCTGAATCCTCCTATTAGAAGTCATTACCTTTTATCTGTATATAAAAGGTATATACAGATCAATGTCAGGCTTAAAGACTCTAACTTCAGACACTAACCGATAAGGATAGGGGGCTTCCATGAGGGTGGCTCTGATCCAAATTAGTAATACGGTAATGGTCCAGAGGATTATAGGTGGGACTCTGAAAATTATGTGATTAGAAGAATCTTGGGGAGTCCACTAACACACTGCGAACCTTTCTTTTTTACTTCAGTAAGTTGGGATATCAAGCGGGATCTTGCCCCTTGCCCTTTCTGATTTCTAGAATCAGACAAATAGCCCACTACAACTACACCAGAGAAAGCATGATGTGGGCTGGCTCTTAGAAGCCCAAATCTCTGACCTGGCTCAGAGGAAGGCCACTCAATATGTAGCTAGCCATAGTTGACCCATGAGGACTCTAACAAATGTCATGAATATTAACTTTGTAAGTTTAAGAGAAAGTACTTAAAAAAAAAAAACAACTCTACACAACAACAAATAAAAACCTCCTTTGTCCATTAAAGAGATTATTGGTAAACCCCTTGGTGTGCTTATGGACCATTTCCTCTTCTTGCTTCATTTAACCTTTGGACACAATCTCACTGGGAAGTGATTCAGATTCACATTCCTCTAAATCTTCTGGACTCTCTGACCCCACCATACTCTGAAAGAGAAGCCTGAGTCTACTTCTTCCCCACGGCAAAGAATTGACATTCATTTATTTAGCAGTCTCTTACCACATATGTTCAAAGCAGTGAACTTGGCCTTTTGGAGGATAACAAGAAATCCTACACATATACCACCCTCAGATAGTATGAACATTATTTCTTTGTTGGTGTGATACCTTAAAAACCAAAACACAAGGGCAGCCCCAGTGGTGCAGCAGTTTAGCGCCGCCTGCGGCCCAGGGCGTGATCCTGGAGACCGGGATCGAGTCCCACGTCGGGCTCCCTGCATGGAGCCTGCTTCTCCTTCTTCCTGTGTCTCTGCCTCTCTCTCTGTGTGTGTCTCTATGAATAAATAAAATAAAAAATCTTAAAAAAAAAAAAAAAACAGAAGCCAGATCAGTGATATCCTGAGCCACAGGCACCACTGCTCTCCCCCTAAAGTTTGCAAATTCCACAGATGTCTTTTGGTAAACAAAGATCAGTGTTGTGTACTATATGACTATGCCACAAACCTTCAGCCTGGGTCCTAGTGTAGAGTGTAGACTCTCTTTCTGATTTGCTAACTATACATAGATTGCCTTGTGAAAGTCTGCAGAGTAGGCTCATTCATCAGTCTCTGCTCCTGTACTCACTATAGGAACCTGGTAGTTGGGATGCCTGGGTGACTCAGTGGTTGAGCGCCTGCCTTTGGCCCAGGGCATGATCCTGGAATCCCAGGATGGAGTCCCACATCGGGCTCCCTGCCTGGAGCCTGCTTCTCTCTCACTCTCTCTGTCTCACATGAATAAATAAAATCTTTAAAAAAATAAAAAATAAAATAAAAAAATTTAGAAAAGGAACCTGGTAGTTGTTTCATTTTTATTTTTTATTCAATTTTCTTCTAAAAAGAGGAAATACCATTACAATGTTAAAAATAAATATTTGTATTTCATTCTCCCAAAACACCTTGAACACCTACCAGGAATTTACAGTCTGAGGATGTCAAGGGAAATCACTTTGAGTCTTTGCAGCATCCCCACTATTTCTCATCCCCCAGATCAATGACAGACTGAGAAATTTCCTTACCTGCTTTTTTATTTCCCTTCTGTACTATATTCATGTCTTTTCCTCTCTTGGCCAGAATGCATATAACATGTGAAAACTATCCTCCAAGAACTCCAGGAAAATTCTCTACACACCAAACTGTAGAAATTATCCTTCCACTGGAAGACTGTTGGATTCCAGGGATACACTGTCTCACCCAGAATACTAGAGTCTGAGTCTCAGCAAAGCATCAACAGAAAAGAATAAGTAAAAGATGACTTTCCTAGGTTCTGAGCCTAAAGACCTGGAAAAATGATGGGTACACTGAAGAAGTGAAAAGGGGAGATGATCAGAGTCAAGAAAGAGACTTTGACCTGATTTTGAACATAGTGAGTTCCAAAGATTAGGCAGACAGTCAAGCCTTTTGTCTAGTCTACCATATATATTTGGGGATTTGCAACTGGAATTTCAGTGGGAAAACATGGCTAGCATTGTAGATTCGGAAGTCTTCAACATAAAATTAGGGTTCCCCAGAAACACAGGACTTAGGGGAAAACCATAGTAGAGAAAAGGAAGAAAAAAGAGGTAGGAAGGGTAGGATTTTGGGTTCTTGTGAAAGCTCAGAAAGTTTCACAAGGGTGAAAGTTAACAAGGCAATAAGATAAGGAAGCCCTTGGATTTGACAATCAGAAAGTTAGCAGCAACCCTGGAAAGAAAATTTTCAGTAGAGTATAGATAGCTCTGAAAAATAGGCTTTATTTTGTCCAACCCTCAGCCCCCTTCGGTTTCAACCAATGAAGGAGAAGGAACTAAATCTTTACTCTGTCTTACTGGATTACATATGAGTGGATTGCTTTTCTGATTCATAGAACCTTCTTGACAAAACCTCACTTCTTTTCCATCTGAACATGTGCATTGCCTTTACAAACCTGTTTTCTCATCTTAACTTCAACTTCACGACCCTTTGATCCTTTCCTCACCGATACCAGTCTGTATAATGCAGAAAGGCTATAAACCAAGAAGGGTCTGGGTCACCTGGGTAACTCAGTGGTTGAGCATCTGCCTTCAGCTCAGTCATGATCCCGGCATTCTGGGATTAAGTCCCGCATCAGGCTCCCCACAGGAAGCCTGCTTCTCCCTCTGCTTGTGTGTCTGCCTCTCTGTGTCTCTCATGAATAAATAAATAAAATCTTAAAAACAAACAAAACAAAACAAGAAGGGTCTACAGAAAACCAACTGGGTTCATTAGAGTGGTGTCTCCTTTGGTGACTTTGAAACTTTCTGGCCCTCCCTTCATCATCTGGGCTTTCTTTCAATAACCAGCTCCTCTGTCAGTGTTGACTTATGCCATCCTTCTACCTCCTACTTGTTTAGACAAAAGAATGCATCCTAAGAAAACATCAGCTGCTCCCATGAAACCCTCTCTTTTGGCTTATCTCTGGGATTCTTGGGCTTCCACAGAAGAATCCCTAGTGTTCTCTTTCTATTAGACCCCACCCTACCATCCTCTTTTGTATAAGATTGGATCTGTGAGCCTTCATGATGCTCTACCAATCTCTGGGGTCTTATAGCTGACCTCGGGCTGGTTCTGATGTTAAAATGAACATCTGCTTAGTTTCAGCTAAAATAAGCATGTTATAAAGGATACAGTGGACTTTTGCACTCTTCTCCATTTGCTGCCAATCATAATCTGGCAAGTAGAATTACTGTCATTTGGCACTGCAGTATAGCTTTAAAAGGAAGGAGCAGGGCAGCCCCAGTGGCGCAGCGGCTTAGGGTTGCCTGCAGCCTGGGGCATGATCCTGGAGACCTGGGATCGAGTCCCACATCGGGCTCCCTGCATGGAGCCTGCTTCTCCCTCTGCCTGTGTCTCTGCCTCTCTCTCTCTGTGTGTGTGTCTCTATGAATAAATAAATAAAATCTTTAAAAAAAAAAAAAAAAAAAAAGGAAGGAGCAGAGGGTGTGGGAGAAGGAGGAATGGAGAAGGGAGCTGGAAGGAGAAAGAAAGAGAAGAAAAGAGAAAAGTAGAAGCATGTTTTGTGAAATTAGAGGCAATGCAGAGACACAATTAACTGCAGCTAATGTATTTTTAATAAGGATCCATGCCAACTCACCACTGCTCCATGAGTTGACTATAAATCCTTCAGTACTTTATTTTTTTAATAAATCCTTTAGTACTTTTATTATTATGTGTTCTTATTAACTTAAATATACATAATATTTATTCATTGTTCACTGTTTTCACATTTCAAATTTCAACTCCTGTGTTTACCCAGCTCAGAACTCAGGAAACAAAGACAGACAGAATCTAGAAGACTCTGAGGCCTAGAGCTGCCCCCACCCCCAGACATCTTCCAAATGTGCAGAATGTGTGAGAGTTTATTCTTGGGCCTCTTGAGGGTCCCAAGCTATCCTGAGGCTACGGGTGACCTGCCCTTGCTTTTCCACCTGGGAAAAGAAGACCAGGTTTCTCATCCTCAGTACTGTGGAATTGTGGGCCACATAATTCTTTGGGGGGCCAGTGGGGGATTGACCTATGCATTGTAGGGTATTTAGTAGCACCCTTGACCTCTATATTCCAATGGTTGCCCCTGTCCCCCCAGCAGGTCCTAGCAGATGAAACTACCCCCAGTTAGGAAGCACTGCCCTGAGCCCAGAAACCTTTGCTCCATAACACCAGCCTGAGCCCCCAAGGCATTCTCAGAATCCCTGAGTCTGAGGTTTAGATACAGACTGAAATGAGCCATTTCCAGACATTTTCCCTGAAAAATCACTCCTCTATCCATGTTTCCTGCCAGCACTGTGTGTCCACACTCTCTTCAGACTTCTCCACGCACTTGCTTTTTTTTTTTTCTCCAAAGATCTGCTTGTGTCTCTCCTTCTAGTTCCTACTGCCTTTTTTCTTTGTAGCTTCCATCCTCTGTCACCTGGTCTGTTGGAAGAGCCTCCACTTGGGGCTCCTTGTGTCCTGTCTCTTGCTCAGTCCCTCTGTCATGTTGCCCCAGAGCCAGAATCCTAAGCACACATCATACTGGCCACACCATTCTCTCCTCAGAAACCTTCCCCTAGCTCCCTGTGCCACCAGCACCCAGGACGGCACAACAAGCATTTTACTAAAGGGTTAGATGGTAAATATTTTAGGCTTGGTAAACCAAACCAGAGGTGTTATATAGGTACTTATATAACCACTTAAAACATAATGATTTCAAAATGTGAAAACCATTCTTAGCTCATGGACTGTAAAAAACAGGTGGTGGTGAGCTGGATTTGGCCATGGGCTGCAGTTTGCCCATCTCTGGCCTAGTAAATAAACTAGGTGACTATTTATTTAAGGCCCTGGATGATGGTAGTCCACACTCTTCTTTCCTACTATGTGTCCTCACATTCCCCACCTGCTAGCCACCCCTACCTGCCGCCCCCAGCAGCCCCTGCTCCTTACCCGTGTGCAGCTTCCTCTCCCAGGCCAGCCCCCAGTGTTCATGCTCTTTTCTCCCTCACCTGGATTGCCCTTCCCCAGCCTTTTCTGCCAATGGAAATTATACCCCTCAGGATACTCTCAGATGCCACCTCTTCTATGAAACCTTACCCCAGTCCAGAAGGTCAGAGTTTCACTCTCCCGCTTCTATGCTTTTCCTTTGTGTCTCCACTAATGCACGGATTTCACCCTCCTTTGTATGCTAATTGCATACATGCCTAACCTGCCCAGGGGACTGTGAGCCTGCTGGGAGTGGAGACTTTGCCCCTTGGTAACCCCCAGCACCTTTCAAAGTAGAATAATAACAGGTAGTATTCTATTGAGCCTGTGTGTGAGGCATTTAATGTTCACCCACACCAACTTGTAAAGGTAATATCTCCATTTTCCATACGAAGAATATGAGATGCAGAGAGGTTAAGTAAGTTATCCAAGATGACACTACTAGTAAATGGCAAAGCTGGCATCCAAACTAGATGTACCTAACTGCAAAGCTGGACTCTAACCACTGTATTATATACAACAGGGACGCAGCAAAGAATGGTGGTGTTGAATGGGGTGCCATACCTCACCATACAAGTTTTGCATACCTGTAAGTAGCATTTAAATTTGACTCATTGAATTTTAAAATATCACTGATAGGTGCTGGCTGCCTGCCTGATCATTGATTTAGCTGTCTGAATAAGGACCGTGCTCTCCTGGCAGTCTGTTCTCTTTTGTTTCTAATAATGCAATGAATATTTAGTATTCATTTTAAAGGGATTTTCCGCTAAGTGAGGTCCCTAATCAAGAACTGGCTTTAAAATCCTGCAATGAGGGACGCCTGGGTGGTTCAGTGGTTGAGCATCTGCCTTGGGCTCAGGGCGTGATCCCAGGGTCCTGGGATCAAGTCCCACATCGAGGCTCCCCGCAGGGAGCCTGCTTCTCCCTCTGCCTGTGTCTCTGCCTCTCTCTGTGTGTGTCTCCCATGAATAAATAAATAAAATATTTTTAAAAATAAAAAAATAATAAAATCCTTCAATGAGAATTAATGGAACACCATTTTCAAGTAGAGCTGAACAAACTAGGAGAAACAAACAGAAAGAGGGTAATCTAGTCTTAGAATTTATGAGCTTCCCTATCTGAAAGTTTAAATTTCAACTTCTTTTGATCTTTGGGTTTATGGTGAGTTTTAGTAGGCCATTCTTTGTCTCTGGAACTTAATATGTGTTCCTCCTTCTACTAAGAAAGATGGCTAAACACTTGCCCCCTACACAGCGAAACCTTGAGGGAAGCTTCATCTTCTGCACAATTTAGTTTGGCTTGAATAGGGACAGAACCATGAAGACTGAGAACCATCACCTTCTACTCATTGCCCATACTATAATCATAAATATCCAGCGGTGCTCCAGTCTCTGTTTCCTGTCTACAGCAGCTTACCGCACGGGCCACCACAGTGAGTAACAGGCTCTGTGTAAGCCCTGAGTTTCCTCAAATGATGTGAGAACAGTGCCAGCCCTCTGCGGAGGGACCTCGTGGCAGACTTTTGGTGGCCCCATCCTATCCTCCAGCAGACCTACACATGTGTGTACTCGTGGTATTCATGGTGGAAAGAAAAGAGACACATCTTAAAACTCTTCAGCTCTTCTCTCTTGTGTTTAGAAGCAAAATTTACCTTTAAAACGTACAGCGCACTTAAGCTTGCAGGTAGGCATCTTTGCTAATATAGAAAGGTCTCTGGGCATGTTCTGTAGCTGTTTCTAATTCATCCCAGAGGGAACCACAGCCTACTTCGTTGCTCACTGCCATGTGGTTGTCTTTCTCATCTCCTCTACCTCATTCTCTGCCCACTCTCATCCCTGGTGCTGACTGCCAGCAGCCTGAACTGATGCTGGGTCAGGCCATTACTTCCAAGCTTGCAGCCTGATGGGCAGTGTGACCACCTCTCTCCTTTTACTTCCACGTTTCATAACATGGCTGCATTTTCCTAGCAGAGCCACCAATACCAGTTCAAAACAGTATGTGGGATTTGTTTTTACCGTTTCTTGAAGGAAAAAAAATCTGTGCAAAGTCCATTCTTTATATATCCCATTTCTCTGTACAGTCAGGGTTGCCTCACCTAAATTTCAGATTCATGGCTCCTTTCTCTCAGGGTTGTTGTTGTTGTTGTTGTTGTTGTTGTTTTTTTGCATTTTGTTGTTGTTGTTTTTCTGAGAGGGCCTTTGAAAATCGGCAGCAAAGAGGCCAGTTTGTTTAATTTAAATACACTGCAGCAAAATGAAGGTAATTGTCCACAAAGGCCATCTGCTACCTGGCAGGTGTCCATGAGTCAGAGAGAGAGATGGAGACTAAAGTGTCTCCTTCTGTTACCATGATAACAGCTTAGCTCAGACTTGCAGTTGGGGCTGTGTGTGCAGAGGATACAGTTATCAATGCTCCATAGAGGGTATTAACTCAAAATCAGGCTTTGTGCCACTTTGGGCTTGATTACCTGACTGTACGTGTACTAAGGAGATATGAAAAAAATTCATACCTGTCCCATAAAGAAAAAAAAAAGCAAAGGAAATAGTATTTATGGAGCCCCTACTGTGTGCCAAGCACCATGCTGGGGATGTCTAAACACAGCTGAGTGTGGTACAAATAATTCCCCTGCTAAAGACCGTGCCTTTCTCCCTCTGTGGCCGGCTCTCCCTGCCACGGCCTGTGAGCTCCTGTCTCTGCTTGCAGTGTCCTCACGTCACCTTCCCTGGCATTCTCTGCACCTCCTTTGGCTCCAGTATTCGATCTGTGTCACAGACAAGAGACTAAGTGGTAATCACTGTACTCTCCTTTCTCACATTTCTCACTCTTATTGGAAATTAATTGTTCTATTGAGGATCATGGTTAGCTTCAGTTGTGAGAGGTCTCAACCGATCCATGTTCCTTCTGGCCTCAGCAACACGATGCTATGCTTTGGACTCTCCTGGCAGTTTGAAGCAATTAGAAGACCCAGGTACCAGTCTTAGCCTTTCTGCTCATTTATTTGGAACCCTGTGACCTCTCTAGGCCTCAGTCTCTTCAAATGTAAAATGAATGTTAGATTTAAAAATAGGCTATTTTCTTGGGGTCATGAATATTCTGAAATTATAAGCATAATTTCTGAGTCTCTTTCTTGGAATGTGATAAACTTTCTCAGGTTCTCAGAGTCTTTGCTGATTTAGAAGTGAAGAACCAGCAGACCAAAGAGCTTCCCAGACTGTAAATTTCTCCAGCTCTGTATTTCCAGCAGAATTGTTCCCAACTACAAGGGACCTCTGTATTCAGAGAACCTGAGCTACAGGGCATTTATTGTGTTCAGTTATTGGTGACTGGCCCATGCTGCATTCATTCAAGCCTTTGTTATAGGTTGTATCACCACAAGATCCCACTGTCTTTTGCATCAGGAAACCATGAAACACCAAGTAGCAGTTTGCAGACCTTCATAGCTTCCCCAGGCAGCTCAAACCAGTGGTGCAAGATTGTTTTATACCTTCATTGGACAGCTTATCCCCACCCCCTGGAGCTATCTGACAAGTTCCTCCACCTTTACTGATTTCTGTGTGATTCAGGTTTCCCATAACCCCCACATTCCGACTGTAATGCTGCCCCCAGTGTCCTCCCATGTCATTTATTCTAGATTAGTTTTATAGCAAGTGGAGTGCTTGGCATTCTTCATGGGGAGATCCTGCCCACCTGAATGTAAAACCCAAATCTGTGCTTTTGAGACCAGGTGAAATTTCACATTGCATTGCTCCAGCTTGATTTTTAGTGTATCTGTCTGGCCCAGACCTGTTGAGAGGGCAGAGAAGGGACAGACTCTAACCAGGACCATAGGTGACTGTCAGCATCCCAAGTGCTGCTCTGCACTCCAAGCATACTCCAGCTTGTGGTCATGTAACTAGAAGGGCCTTATCGAAACTGCCTCTGTCTTGAGCTAGTCCTGTCCTCTTTACAGTCACCTGCTCCTGCACCTCTTCATAGGCTTCATTTGCATGAGCCTAAATGGGCAGCATCTTTGGTACTGACTTCACTCGTGAGAAAGGGAAGTCAGATAGAGAACATGCCATTCTGTGACCCTGTGAGACTGTTGCTGAGAGCCCTCAGAGGATCCTTCACAGACAGCTCGATTCTGACCAAAGCAAAGCCGTGATGACTTGACACTTACTTCCAAGATGAGGTAACTTGGCAAAAAGTCATGGAATCATAGAATTCTAAATCTGAAAAATACTTCAGAGATCATCTCCTTGATGTCACTCAGTTTGCAAAAGAGAAGACTGTGCCCCAGAAAAATTAAAATGCACGTGCTATACCATCCAAAGAAAATCTCAGGTCTCCCAATTTCTAAGCCATGCCCTTCCTGCTGAACCACACTCTCTTTACGTGTCCACTCCAAAGTGGTAGAGAGTGCTAGGATTCCATCTCAGAGCCTGCAGCTCTCCCTCCTCTTCCAAGTCGTTGAATTTACAGCAGAGAAATCATCTCCAGGGCCTGTGATTATTGACAAAGCTATGATTATTGTCCAGCGTCAGGACAAGCTCATTTGCTCAGGAACTTAGGCATGTTCTCTGATCAGGTAAAATGTTTTTTGATTATATATTCTTACCTTTATTCTAATCCACAGTCCTCTTTCCCTGGGTCTCTGGCCTTTCACGAGGGCCTCTGGGCTGGAACTCTCATATTCCAAAACCCTTCCTTCTATTCCTTCTCAATCAAATGTCCTTCAGATGAAACTGCCCCAGTAATGGATGAAGAAAATCAGCCTGAGCATATGAGTTACCTGTTGTTGTACAACTTACCCCGAAACCCAGTGGCTTTGTAGAACAAATATTTATTACCTCACAGCTTCTCTGGGCCTAGAGTCTAGCTGAGGGTCAGGGTCTCTTACAAGGCTACAGGTATCTCTAAGCTAAGCAGCTCACATGGTTATTGGCACAATTCTTCGTGGACTGCTGGACTGAGGTCCATCATTCAACTGGTGGCTGGCAGCTGCTTCGGTTTCTTGTCATGTGGGCCTCTCCACAGGGCAGCTCACAAGATGGCACTGGCTTCATTAGACTGAACAAGCAAAAAGGAGAGAGTATATGGGCAAGACATAAGTCACAGTCTTTGATAAGCTAATCTCAGAAGTGACATCCCATTCACACGACTCCAGAGCAACAGTCACTGCTGCGCCCAGCATGTATTCACGAGGGAGGGGATTACACAGGAGTGTGACAACAGGGGACAAGGTCATTGGAGGCCGCCTCAGAGGTCTGCCCACTGCATTTACTCATCTAGTTAAGTATCTCACACAAAGCTTTATCGATGACTGATAGATTTAGTGCTCCCTGGAGATTATTGCCTGCTCTGGCTATGTTCCCACTTTCCATTACAGAAGAAAAGGGATCAGAAACTTGATACACCTCATTGTCATTTAACAAACATTTATTAAGCATTTACATGTGCTAAGCACAATGGTAAGGAAGATAAAATTTGAGAGGTGAGGTTGATGCTGTTCAGAGTTCTGGGGAGCATCTCAGGAACACTTGATTTGACCCTAGAGGAGGTGACAATGAAGCAAATGCCTAGAGGAGCAGCAGGAGCTAATCTGACCACACTGGGGCAGTCGTAGGGCTCCTGATAGAGAGGCCTTCAGGCAAGGGAGAGCGCAGGCCTCCTATAGATTGAAGCAGCTGTCACCCATCACTGACATCTTTGCACCAGCGTATACCTCCTCCAAGACCAACACTAGTCTGAAGGCTTTCCTGAAGCTGTGGCCTTGGGCCTGATTGAAGTATATGAATATCAATTGGCTGTGGTTTGTGCCTCTCCCAGGACGGTTGTGATTTATTGACCTACCAGGATGCCAAACCAGTGTTGCTCTGCTGGAGCCAGAATTCACAGAAAGCTCTGGACAGTTCCATCCTCACACTGTTTTAATCCAACGTGGCCCTAAAGCCCAGGGCTGGTACTTGAGATCCGTTGGGGAAAATTGTGCCTTCCTGGCAGTCTTCACCTTTCTCTTTCTACTGCTCTGAACAAAGACAGCTTCTGGAGTCTGTTCTTCATCTTCTCAGAAAGCACATCCTGGGCACTGATCCCAGGAAGAAGGCCTGATTCTTTTCAAGCTGATGGTGGGCAGTAGTTTCATTTCCTGATCCTAGAGCTTCAGCCACATGTGGCTGGCCACCTCGGGCATCCCTTTGGCCTCATCCCCCATCATAATTTTCCTATTAAAATATTTGCAGAGGTTCAGTTTCATGTTCTTAAAAAGCAACCTAGTCATTTATCTTGGGTCTTGCGACTCTGACATTCAGTCCTCAGGCAGCGGTGCATGGCCCAGATCTCACTGAGGGAGATTTATTCAATAGTTGCCATGTGCTTGATGCTGGGTTTGTCCTCTGCGGGGATGACAGACAACTGTCACACAGTGAAGTGAGTGCATTACACAGGCCACATGCTCAGGTAAGCAAAAAAGAAATCTTGAACTGGACTTCATTTCCCTCCTGAGTGCCTGCTGTCTCAGCTGGACAGAGTCTGGGCATTTCCAGGCAAACTCTGAAGCCAGTCATCTCAGATTCTTATCACCCTTCCTGCCCCAGAGATGGGTGCTATGCCTTGGGGAACTAGTGCTGGGCGCTGTGGCATCAGGGAAGGAGTATCCACAGCTCCAACTTGATATATGCTGAGGCTGTTATGTCCTTTGCTTATGGCCAGACCTGGTTCTCTCCTCACTCTGCAACTGAGGCAGCTGAACTCATCGGCTTCTCTAGCAGCCAAGGTGCACACATGATCTCAGTGAGGCTTTAACTCTTCCATGACAGAGAGATAACTTGAGGCTCATTGCCTCTGCAGCTGGAAAACCATTGGCTGCTGGGGTGCATGGGGTCCTTCCTTGATGTCCAAGCAACCCATCTTGATCTTGAGTCTGTGCCTCTCAGCTCTTGGAGGCCCCAAAAAGGTCCTGGCTTCACCAGTGTCCATTACTTCTGTGATCTCCTGTGTCCCAAATTGTACTGGCTCATAGGACGTTCCTGCAAAGCCATGCCACTGCATCACTCTTTCTTTCTTTTTTTTTTTTTTTAATTTATTCATGATAGACACAGAGAGAGGGAGAAGCAGGCTCCATGCAGGGAGCCCGACGTGGGACTCGATCCCAGGTCTCCAGGATCACGCCCTGGGCGCTTAAACCGCTGAGCCACCCAGGCGTCCCTGCATCACACTTTCTTGCTTTTCTACAGATTCTTTTTTTTCTTTTAAAGATTTCATTTATTTGACAGAGAGAGCACAAGCAGGCGGAGTAGAAGGCGGAGGGAGTGGGAGAAGCAGGCTCCCCACTGAGCAGAGAGCCCTATGCAGGGCTCGATCCCAGGACCCCGGGATCATGACCTGAGCCGAAGGCAAACACTTAACCAACTAAGCCACCCAGGCACCCCTCTACAGACTCTCTTACCTCTTTCCTAGCTTCATTGTCTCGTTTGGATTGAGGCTAGGACTGCTAGATCTGGCTATTCATAAGCACTTTCCAAACCAGAGTGAATTTTATACTTTATTATTTGCCCCCTCTCCCCCTAAAAATGGCCAAAAAAGTAGAGAATGATGGTGAGAAAAAAAAAAAAAAGAATGATGGTGAGTATAGGATAAAGGTGGAGGTGGTTCCCCAAAATGCAATGATTAATATATGATAACGTTATCTAAACAAAACAGGATTCCTGAGATATTGGGGAAAAAAACACATACCCTAAAAAAAATAATAATAATAAATATTTTATAAGCACTGACAGAAATAAAATATTTCACAAAATAGAACGTGTTTAATTGTCAGTGGGAAATATTGTGAAGTTAAACAATAGCAAAAATAGCAAAAAGATTTCATAATATTCCACTGTATGGATAAACCACATTGTGTTAATTCATCCACCAATCAACTTTTGGTTATTTCCACTTTTGGCCTATTAAACTGTAGCCAATGGACATTTGTGTACAAGTTTTGGGTAGGCATATGTTTTCATTTCTCTTGGGCAGGTAGGAGTCAGGTTGCTGGGTTATATGGTAAGCTTATGTTTACCATTTTAAGAAACTGCCAAACTGTTTTCCAGAGTGGTTGTACCATGTTACAGTCCCATCAGCAGTTTATTTATTTTTTAAAAAAAATATTATATTTATTTATTTATGACAAACAGAGAGAGAGAAAGAGAGAGGCAGAGACACAGGCAGAAGGAGAAGCAGGCTCCACGCAGGGAGCCCAATGTGGGACTCAATCTCGGGACTCCAGGACCACGCCCTGGGCCGAAGGCAGGCACCAAACTGCTGAGCCATCCAGGGATCCCCCCCCCATCAGCAGTTTACAAGGGTTTCAGTTTTTCCATATCTTGTTAGTCTTTTTGATGGTAGCTATTTCAGTAGATAAGTGGTATCTCATTGTAATTTCAGTTTTCATTTCCCTACTGATAACTCATGTTGAGCATTTTTCATGTGACTATGAGCCCATTTGTATATCTTCTTCAATGAAATATCTATTCAAATCTTTTTTTTTATTTTTTAAAAGATTTTATTTATTTATTCATGAGAGACACAGAGAGAGAGAGAGGCAGAGACACAGGCAGAGGGAGAAGCAGGCTCCATGCAGGGAGTCCGGCGCGGGACTCGATCCAGGATCACGCCCTGGGCTGCAGGCGGCGCTAAACCACTGCGCCACTGGGGCTGCCCTATCTATTCAAATCTTTGCCTGTTTTGTAGTTGGGTTGTTTATCTTCTTAATATTCAGCTACAAGAGTTTTTTATGTGTTCTGGACACAAGTTTTTTGTTTGTTTAGTTTAGTTCATTTTTTTTCATTTCCACTATTTGACACATTAATTTGTAAGATATTTAAAGTGTACATTGGGGTGACCTAATATTACACATACATGGTGAAATGATTCTATCTGGGTAATTAATATATCTATAATCTCACATATTTGTCTTTTTATATGTGTGAGAACATTGAAATTTTACTCTCTTAGCAAATTTCAGATACACTGTAGTGTTCTCAACTATAGTCACCATGTTTTACATTAGATCCTCAGACCTTATTTCTGTTGCAGCTGAAAGTTTGTAGCCTTTTACCATCCTCTCCCTATTTTCCTCAGCCCTCAGCTCCAACTACTTTTCTACTGTTTCTGTGAGTTTGACTCTTTAGTTTCCACATAGAAGTGAGACTGCAGTATTTGTCTTCTTCTCGCTAGCTTATTTCACTTAACATAATGCCCTCAGGGTCCATCCATAATTGTTGCAAACAGCAGGACATTCTTTCTAATGGTTGAATAATATTCCATTGTACATAATACACCACATCTTGTTTGACCATTTATCTGTGATGGGCACTTAGATTATTTCCATATCTTAGCTACTATGCATAATGCAGCAATAAACATAGGAGTGCAGATATTTCTTCTAGATCCTGTTTTCACTTTCTTTTCATCTTTTGAAGAACTTCTTACGTTGTTTCTGTAGTGGCTGCACCAGTTTACCTTCCCACCAGTAGTACACAGGAGTTTCCTTTTCTCCATGTCTCCAGCAATATGTATCTCTTACCTTTTTTATAACCACACCTTTTTGATAACAGGTGTGAAGTGATATCTCATTGTGATTTTGATTTGCATTTCCCTGATGATTCATGATTTTGAGCACCTTTTCACATACATGTTGGCCATTTGTATATCTTCTCTGGAAAAATGCTTGGTTCCTCTGTCCATTTTTTAATTAGATTGTTTTTGTTTTTGTTTTTGCTGTTGGGTTGTATGAACTCATTATCTATTTTGGATATTAACTTCCTTATCATATGTACGATTTACAAATATTTTGTCCCATTTGGTAGGTTGCTTTTCAATGGTTTCCTCACTGTGCAAAAGCTTTTTACTTTTGATGTAGTCCTGCTTGTTTTTGTTTTTGTTGCCTTAGCTTTCAGTGTCAAATTTTAAAAAATCACTGCAAAGTCCCACAATTTTTTTTTATCAGATATAATTTACAAATATATTTTCCCAGTCTGTGACTTTTTATTTTTCTTAGTGGTATCTTTTTGATAATAGTTTTATGGAGATAGAATTCACACAGTATCTTTTAAAACCTAAAATGCAGTAGTTTTTACTCTATTCACAGAACTGTGCAACTATCACCACAATCAACTTTAGAACAGTATCACCCTCTGAAAGAATCCCACACCCCCTTGCACTCGCTCCCCATTTCTCCCAGGCCCACAGCCCCAGGCAACCACTAGTCTACTTTCTATCTCTATGGATTTGCCTGTTGTGGACATTTCCTGGAAATGCAATCAGATAATATTTGGTCTTTTGTAACTGGCTTAATTTCTCTTACTACAATATCTTCAGGGTTTCCATGTTATAGCATGTATCCTAACTTCATTCCTTTATTTGCTGAATCCTATTTGGTCGACCCTTGAACAGTGGGGGGGGGGATATTAGGGGTACTGACCTCCTGCACAGTCACAAATCTGTGGGTAACTTTTGACTCCCCCAAAACTTAACTACTAATAGCCTACAGTTGACCAGTAGCCTTTTTTTTTTTATTCATGAGAGACAGAGAGAGAGAGAGAGAGAGGCAAGACACAGGCAGAGGGAGAAGCAGGCTCCATGCAGGGAGCCTGACGTGGGACTTGATCCCGGGTCTCCAGGATCACACCCCGGGCTGCAGGCGGCGTTAAACCACTGTGCCACCAGGGCTGCCTGACCAGTAGCCTTATCCGTAAAATAGTCAGTTAACATCTATTTTGTATGTTGTATTACATGTATATGTATTCTTATAATAAAGTGAGCTAGAGAAAAGAAAATGTTGAAGAAAGTCATAAAGAAAATACATTTATAGTGCTCTGCTGTATTTATTTTAAAAATCCACATGTAAGTGGACTGTGCAGTTCAAATCCATGTTGTTCAAGGGTCAACTATATTCCACATTTTTATTTAAATCATTCATCAGTTGATGGTCACTTGGATTGTTTCCACCTTTCAGCTGTTACATATCATGCTGCAGTGAACACTTGTATACAAATTTTTGTGTAGCCCCATGTTTTCATTTCTCTTGGGTATACGCATATAGGAGTAGAATAGCTGGGTCATATAGCACTCAATGTTTAATCTTTTGAGGAACTGCCAGACTGTTTTCTAAAGCAGTAGGAATGCACCGTTTTCCATTCCTGTCACCAGTAGCCATGATTCCATGCTCCACACCCTTGTCAACACTTGTTATTATCTGTCTTTTTTATTGTAGGCATCCCAGTGGGTGTGAAGTGGTGTTTCATTGTGGTTTTGATTTGCATCTCCCTAATGGTTCATGATGTCAAGCATCTTTTCATATGCTTATTGGATATTTGTATGTCTTCTTTGGAGAAATATCTATTCAGGCCCTTTGTCCATTTTTAGATTAGGTTACTTGTCATTTTATTATTGTCAAGAGGTTTTTCTGTATTCTAGATATAAGCCCCTGATCAGATAGATGATATGCAAAAATTTGTTCCCGTTCTGTGAGTTGTCTTTTTGCCTTCTTAAAGGTATCTTTTGAAAAAAGTTTTCAATTTTGATGAAATCCAATTTAACATTTTCTTTTGTAGCTTGTGCTTTATGTGTTATATCTAAAAAACTATTGCCTTGGGGCCCCCCGGGGGGCTTAGCGGTTGAGCATCTGCCTTTGGCTCAGGGCGTGGTCCCAGAGCCCCCAGATCGAGTCCCACATCGGGCTTCCTTCATGGAGCCTGCTTCTCCCTGTGTCTGCCTCTCTCTCTGTGTGTGTCTCTCATGAATAAATAAATAATATCTTTTAAAAAATAAAATAAACTATTGCCTAATCTTGTCTTCTAAAAGTTGTATGGGTTAGTTCTTTTTTTTTTTTTTTTTTTTTTTTTTTTTAGATTTTATGTATTTATTCATGAGAGACGACAGAGAAAGAGAGGCAGAGACACAGACAGAGGGAGAAGCAAGCTCCATGCAGGAAGCCCGATGTGGGACTCGATCTAGGGACTCTGGGATCACGCACTGAGCCGAATGCAGACACACAACTGTTGAATCACCCAGGTGTCCCTGTATGGGTTAGTTCTTATGTTTAGTATGATCCCTTTTGGGTTAATTTTGGTATATAATGTGAAATAAGGACCTAGGTTTCTATCATTTGTATCATGGGAAGATCTTAGAAAGTATGCTAAGTGATGAAAGCAAATTGCAAAATGATATGGGTGGTCTGATACCATCCATGCAAAATTTAAAAGCATGAATATCATACATTATTCATAGTTATATATGTACACATAAGTAAAAAAAAATTCACCCCAAGATTTTTATAATCATTGACTCTGAAGGGGTGAGAGGAGGGACTGGGCCTAGACAGGACTGGTGGTCAAAGGGGTCTTCAGACTTATCTGCAATGTTCTTAGGTTGAAGTGAATTTGACAAAATATGGACAGTTATCAGTGTGGATGCTTTATCATGTTATACTTTTTAGCTCTCCGTATATTTTAAATTTCTCAAAATACACATACATGCACTTGCACAAATCAGAATTAAGAGTCACGGAGAGGGATCCCTGGGTGGCGCAGCGGTTTGGCGCCTGCCTTTGGCCCAGGGCATGATCCTGGAGACCTGGGATCGAATCCCACGTCGGGCTCCCGGTGCATGGAGCCTGCTTCTCCCTCTGCCTGTGTCTCTGCCTCTCTCTCTCTCTCTCTCTCTGTGTGACTATCATACATAAATAAAAATTAAAAAAAAAAAAGAGTCACGGAGAACAAACCATTTCTGTCTAGTGCAGTGCCTGTACTGGCTGAAGCATTGAGGTAAGGCTTTGTGCATATAGGCCGTCAGCATGTTTGGAACAGATTCTGTTGTGTGGGGAGTTTCTGAGCTAGATCCCCAAGAGAGAAATCTCTTCATCTGAACTCATTTGCATACTTTGGCTTATATTTTCCCAGTTTTGCTTCCATAAAAAACCCACTATATACCACAGTCAGTTTCCCTTGCTCTGAACAGCACAGCAGGGCCCAAATCTCAGGCAGCTCCCTTTAAGTAGAATTTTTAAATGTTATCCCGTTGCTTTCTCCAAAACTATACCAGAGCCTTCGCAAGTAAAGTTCAGTTTCCACTAAACATGTGTCCATTCTTACCTGGTCCTCATGGAATGCCCCAAAAAGATCTCACTGTGTACGTTTGACAAGTACAGTGACCTGGCCCCTGGGAAGCAGCCTGCAGCTGAGTTCTGACACACACTCAGGCACGTGGTTTATGTAGCCTGGGAGTTGCAGAGGTACAGAGTATATACGTCATTGCCCTTGGAGTAGATGGTTATTTCCACACTTCCATGAGCTATGTTGCCTGGCACAAAGCTCTTACTCTTTTCATCGTGTTTTTCTTCCATAATATGGATACAAAAATGTATGCCCTTTCTATTCACAAGTTGTTGTGAGGGTCAAATGAGATAATGTACATAAGTGTGCTTGCAAACAAAAATTAAGGATGTTTGTATATCATTTCCTAACTGTGTGGCCCCAACCTGGCTCCGAACCTGGACCCAGCTACTCTGTCAATCTGTCTACCTGCAAGCCCACTCCTTCCATGCTAGCCTCTACTTTCCCTCCCAGTCTTAGTCCAGTCTCATGGCTTTCTCTCTCCTTCTCCCTGCCCCCTCTTCCTTTCTTTTCTTTTTCTTTTTTTTTTTTTTTCCTTTTCTTCCTCTCTGCAGTCCTGGAGGCAGCCCGACTCCTTCCTTTCAAATGTGATCCTGCAGTGCACTGCCCAACTGAACCGCAGCTGTGTCAGCTGGCTTAGATAGACTGCGAAAAAGCACTTTCTCCTCCCTCAAAGAGGTAAGATACCTGAGATAACATGTTTTATGTCTTTGATTCTCCCAGGCTCAGGCCACAGGGTCACCACATACATCGCCCACACATGGAGGTGGCCGCCCAATGCCCATGCCTGTCCGCTCAACGTCAGCTGGCTCCACCCCCACCCACTGTCCACAGGACCCCCTGAGTGGAGTCGGGGGAGACATGCAGGAGGCCTTTGCACAAGGTGAGATTTGGGAATAGGATATAATGGAGAGCTAGAGGGGTTTGGAAACATAAACACGATACCAACTGAGATTTTTCCAGTTTCTTTTCTTTTGTGTGCATAACTTCAAGTGATCCTGATTTTCATATATGGTATAAATAAGTCAAGTGCTGGTCCTTTCTCATTAGATGGGCTGATCTCCCAATGGGAGGTCTACAGGCTATATATGTGTGTGAAGAGCAGGCCTCCAGGACTTCTGTGCTCTTTTTCCCAGGTTAAGGGAAGTGCCTCATCCTTTGGGCTTTGCCTCCTCCAGAGAGGAAGTGGATGGAGCAATTCCTACAGTTGTGCTTTGCCCGGGAAGTCTTTAGAGCAAGTTAGAGGAGGAAGTACTCTAAGAACCCTAAGTAGGACTTTGCTGGACACACGTTGAGCACAGAATTGTCACAACCAGCTGTGTTATGTAATTGGGGGATGACTTCGCAGCTGAGGAAGAGACCAAGAACAGGATGGTGCAGCTGCTGGAGAATAAAGGCCTGCCTCAGGCCAACTGTGAGCCGTGTTCATTTTGGAATCCAACTCTCTTGATTGTGGCTAAGAATCTTCAGGTAGAGAAGAAGAGGGAGGAGAAGGAGGGTTTGGGTGCCTCGTGCCTCTCACGTGCCCAGGAGTGGGTAGAGGTGCTGTGGCTGCCTCTCCCCTAGGTGTCCTGCACCAGGTCCGGGGCCTGGCAGACTGAGGCGGGCGCTCGGCTCTCTTCTCCACATCCACCCACCTGGCATTGCCATCTGCTCTGACTGTCCTCAGGTACGAGGAGAAACCTCCGCAATGACCTGCTGGTGGCTGCTGACTCCATCACCAACACCATGTCATCCCTGGTGAAGGAGCTCCATTCAGGTGAAGCCCAGAGCTCCCGCACGGCCTCACGCCTCCCCTTCCAGCCCCATGGCCTCCTCACTTCCTCAGCACTTGGTAAAACATCCTCATGCAGCACGCGCTGCCTCAGCTCACCGCTCAGTCTCTTGGCCTTCTAGGAACGCGCTGGACATCCTCACCCAGAGAGCCTCTGTCCCGCACGGGGCCACACGCACACAGTTACACATTATGTTTCTCTTAAGGATATTCCTTGTAGAACAAACACAGTCAAGAGTTTAAAGAAATTCAGATCTCTGTGCACATACACGTAGCCCCTTCCTCACCTAACTTGTCTTCCAGCAGCACTGCATCTGCAGCTGCTCTTTCCTAGGGCTGCTCGACAACCTCGTTCTGAAGCTTTCCTGGATGACTGGAACCGAATCAGCCACAAAAGCTTCCGGACTTTCTCCCAGCTGCCTTTCTGCTCTCTCCTCTTTGATTTAGTTTGGAAACCCTATTCTCTCCTTTTGTCCATGACTAGGCTCTGATTTCACATGAAGTTCGCGGCTGGAGCCTGTTGCTCTTCACCCCGCTCTCTTCCATCACACGTGTGGCTCCTTCCTCAATCTCTCCCACACTTAGCTCTTTTGGTGACTTTCTGGAGATGCTTACCTAGTTGCTCCCCTTACATAAAACCCAGGAAAGAGAGAAGAAATAAAAGGCCATTCCCATATCGTCATATTTTCAAAAATCCCCATGACTCTCTTAGTTTTGTAACTGCCAGATGTTTACTAACCTGTTTACAGTGGTCAGATTCCCATGTTCCCAATTAGACAAATGGGTTCCCTTCCTAAGTGCTACATATGGCTCTCTTTTGTTTCTTTTCAGCTAATATAGTCTTTTAAATACCTCAAAGTAGATTAACAAGGTTATTAAATAAAAAGATAAAGCAGGTTTTCCATGGGCTGTTCAAACACATCCACTGAAACCATCAGTCCATGCTCTTAGGGCAGAGAGGTGTATGTCCTCAGACCTTCAAAGGACAAAACATATACCTTTAGTGTTGTCATGGGGCTGGCCCATGGCTTCCCTCTCATATCTTCCAATGTCCACTTAGAATAAGTGCATGGCCTAGGTTAGTTTTTCCAAGGCAGTTAAGATGCTGGTTCTCCCATGCGGGGAGTATGAAGGTGACGCTGTCTCTCTTCTGGTACCATTTCTCAACCCTTGTCAGAAGCACCACCCTCTCCATAAACACACAGAAATAGAAGAGGTGATTGCCTTTGAGATGACTTCACAGGTGATTAGAAAGTCCCTTCCCTAATATAGTTTCCCAAAGATGCCAGAAACCCTACTTTTAGAAGGAATTTCAGGTCATGGAAATTAATCTACGTAGTGCCTCACGACTAGAGTTTGGGCAAGATCAATGTCTCATGAGCTCATCACACTAGGAGGAGAGGTAACTGGACACCATTAAACACACAGCACCCAGAGAGCCACCTCTGATGCTCTGCTCTCTCAAGCCCTGAAGTCCACAGGTAGATGTGGACTAAGTCTACAGGTGACACCACATCTTTACAGAATGCAGGAATAGACTCCCTTTACCTGTGAGGCTGCCAGCTTCTCAGTGAATAGGAGAGGCTTGCCCAGCACCCTCACATGTTTACTATCACTGCTGGGGGTTCTGTTAGGATGAGGTGAGATACTCAGATTGTCTTTAAATATTTTCCATACCATGTAAACATACTATTTATAGCCATAGCTTGTCCTCCTCATCTTTTTTTTTTTTTTAATTTATTTTTGATAGTCACAGAGAGAGAGAGAGGCAGAGACACAGGCAGAGGGAGAAGCAGGCTCCATGCACCGGGAGCCCGATGTGGGATTCGATCCCGGATCTCCAGGATCGCGCCCTGGGCCAAAGGCAGGCGCCAAACCGCTGCGCCACCCAGGGATCCCTCCTCCTCATCTTTTTAAAAACATTTTCACAAATAACAGAATCTTAGGTTGGAAAAGATCCTAGAAGTCATTTAATCCAGCTTGCTGCCCAATATAAAAGTCCTCTGTTTGGATATTGCCAGTGAGCACATTCATGACCAGTTCTCATCATGGGGAGGTTCTTATCAGGAAGCCAAAATTTGCCTTTCTGTAAGCAATTCATCCTCATCCCACCCTCTGAACCTACCCAAAGTAAATCTAGCCCTCCTATGCCTTTAATTTAGCCCATTAAGTATTTGGTGGCTGGTAACATGGCTGTCCCTATGCCTTCTCCTCTTAAAGGTGACTGTCCACTATTCCTTCAGCCATTCTTACATTCTTAATGTGACATGGTTTTCACTTCACCATTTGGTTGCTTGCACTAGGATGTGGACAAGAGTTTCAAGGCCCCAATTCACAGTGAGTTCCCAGAGCTGAGAGCACTTCTCCCTATCACGGGGTATCTGCTCCCTGCACAGCACAATGAACTGTGACCTCCCTGAGTGAGGCCCCTGGGAAAGCAACCTGAGAGGGCATTCACTTTTTCCACACACAGCCACTTTGCCATTCAGTCCTTTTAAGTTTGTTGTCAGCTAAAACTTCCAGTTTTTGGTTGTTTTCTCTTAACAGAAGTTAATATAGGTATTCCTCACCACGTATTTGGATGGTTGCTTTCTTGAACCTGACTGCAAGATATTAGGTGTATCTCTAGTAGATGTGGTCACCTTAAGGAAAGCAGGCATAGAGATGAGGGAGCCACCCCCACCCCAGTCACCAGGGAAGCAGGCCACAGAGCCCTCAGCAGGCTGGGTGACCTCAGCCTGTGCCGCCCCTAGGGGCTCAGAGCTCATGGGTAAGTGCTAGGGGTGTGCACCATGCACGGTGCAGATGAGGTGAGTGTCAGCGCCCTTGGAGGCCTGTGACCGTAAGCCTTTAGCTAGGGTTTCATCCCAAGCCTGCTAAGTCACTCCCTTCACCTTCCTCCCATGCTTGTGCTGTGCTGAAGGGTCACGGGCCACCTTGGACTTGTTTTCACAGCAGAGGAAGGTGCAGAGGAAGAAGAAGAGAAGAAGCAGAATGGGAAAGACAGAGGTAAAGGCAGCTCACAGGACCCCTAGTTTGAGTGGGAGGCAGAGCTACTTAGCCCCTGAGGGAAACCAACCCCCCCCCCCCACTTTCAGCTCTGCTTTTCTTCCTGCTGCCCTTTCCCCAGAGCTTTCAGATCCCCACAGTGCCTTCTGTCTGCTTTCCCCAACTGGCCATCAAGGAGGTGGTGGTGTCAGGTGATCAACAGAAGCTGCCTCATTTCCCAATTCTATGAGAGATGGTTCAGATATAGAAAGTAGATACCAGGAAAGCACACAACATGACCCTTTGCCTCCAGGAGTTTATAATATAGTTATGGAGGCAAGACAGAGATATGCAAAATAAATAGGAGATAAAATGAAGTGGCAGGAAAAGTTAATCATCAAACTTCGAGTGTGTGATTATAAATACAAGAAGGGTTTCTGCAAAGGAAGAGATTATTGTGGGCAGAATAGCCAAATGGTTTTGTGACCTCAATGGAAGAATTAAAAGCAATAAAGAAAGGTATCAGCAAAGGAGAGTAATGCCTTCCTAGTTTTATTGGATATAAAACCTGCTTAATAACTTGTTATGCACAAAGAGCTGTGCTAAATGATGTCCGTATATTATCTAATTAATACTTACCAACCCTGAGAGATATATAATGATGTCCCTATTTTACCAATGAGAAAATAGGGTCTTTGAACTGGGTCTTTCTGACTCCGTGCCTCGCACTCTTAATCTTCATGTGTCTGTGTTATGCTGAACACATAACATTTGAGAGTTAGCCGTTATTTCTATCATATATTAATATGTGTATTTTCTGGATTCCTCCAACCATAAGCTCCACAAGGTGGAGATTTTGGTCTCTTTTGTTCAGGAGGTATCCCCAGCGCCCACAACAGTGCCTGGCACATAGTGGGATATCAGCAAATGAACAAATACAGGGAAATAAGCCACGTGATGTGCTGGAGAGTGCTTCATCAGGTTGGGAGTGGGAGTGGCCCCAAGGAGGCTGGGCTATAGAAGACATGCCCACTCTCTCCACCTCTGCTGCATGCTCTGCACTGAGCACACCCTTTCCGTGTGATTTCACAGCCCACAAGGAGGGATTTGAGACAGGGCTCAGCGGTGACATCGCCTGCACAGGTTGTAGTAGCTGGCAGAGCCGGGATGCAGGCCGGGCGGCTGACTCGGCCCCCGTGCTGTCATCTGAGTGGCTGGTAGACTAGGCAAAGCGAGAAAAGTGGGAAAAGGGAAAGTGGGAAAAGACTAGGAAAAGTGGGAAAAGGAAGGGTGGGAAGAAGCTGCGTGGGAGCTGCAGGCAAGGAAGGTGCAATGGGAAAGGAGGAGCGCCTGGGGCCGAGCCTCTGCAGCACCGCCTGCCCACGGGGCTAGCAGGGGGCAGACAGGCAGGTGTTCGGAGTCACCACCAGGACTCGGGGGCGGCCGAGGAGGATACAGGGAGGAGAGAGAAACGTAGTCCAGGTGCCACAGTTGTCTAGTGAGTCAGAGCGAGGCCTGCGAGGCAGTGGACGGTAACTGAGGAATTGAGGAGTGACGTATGTGGTACAGTCACCAGAATGTCAGAAGTAGGGGTCAGCTACGTCGGAGACCTCTAGCAGTGCTACAGGGAATGGCAGAGGAGACCAACTTGCTGTGCTGAGAGCGGACGAGGAAGAAGGCAGGAGGCTTGTCATGCAAGGGGTGAAGAGGGGAGGAGAGGCACAGAGACAAGGTTACACTCCATAAACACGTGCTGCAGTCACACGCGCACACACACAACCCAACCGGATCCCGGCGTTCATGTGGAATGTTCTTGGCTGAAGACGTAACAGCTGCTGCTTTGGCCTCTCTTCCCATTGACCCTCCCTTCCCCATAGCTGTTCCCATGGCTTCTCCTCAGCCTCCCTGCATTCCTTGCAGCCCCCGGAGGGTGGCCCCGACCCCTGGGGCCTTGCCCTGACTGTGGACTGCAGCCCTGGTCCCAGTTCAGGGCTGGCTGCAGGCTGTGTCTCACATGTGGACGGGCATGGCTTCCCTTGCCTGCCGCCTCCTGGCCTCGGGGGCCTGTGTCTTCCCTGCCAGCATCTCTCCTTTCTGGCCGTCTTGCTCTTGAGGTCTCCCCATGTCTCCTCCAGTGCACACAGCAGCCTTTCTGTCTGTCCCTGTGAGACCCTGAGAAGGCACCTGAGTTTCTGTTTCTGCGGCCTTAGGTGCCATCCTGAGTGTTAAGAGTCGAGGTGAGATGTGAGTGTGGTTTTAAACAAATGTTTGACTCTCAGCATTATAGGGGTCCCAGGATATGTTTTTGTAGTGGCACTGGAGTCAGTATGTGGGTTGGGGTATAAGGTGAGTGTTTTTATGGATGGACCTTCTGATTGTCTGCCATGGTCTGGGCATGAATTTTTACTGTAGACCAACATGGCAGTAACTGGTGTCACCAAGGCATCAGAGATCAGTAACCGTCAACCATAGAGAAAGAGGAGCTTTGCTTCTTTGGGGTTGAAATCATGCGGACTTAACCTAAACACAACTTGGTCAGCACCCTGTCAGGCAGACATAGTCTGCTCGGTGCAAAAGCCATAAGAGCCAAATGGACCCTTCCGAAGAATTCATGACCTAGCTGGACATCCCCACCACGTTCGCCCCTACCGCAGCCCTCTCTCTGCCTGCCCCTGGATCTCTGGCTGGCTGCATCCTCAGGAACGCTTCTGCTCCACTGGGGTGCCCTCTGACTTCGCATCCCCTCACTGCTCACCTGGAGTGGTGAGGCTTGTAACCAAGACCGCATAGATGAAATCGACTAACATATTACTTCAGAGCCCGAATTTCATCTCAGCCCCTCCAGAGCCTCATTTTATGCTCCTTTGTCCTGTAGAATTGCCTCTCCAGAACCTGCCACCCACGTGTTGGGAGCTGTAAATGCAGCTTGCGTGCCCTGAGAAGGCTCGTGCAGGTCTGGTACACTGACAACAGTGGCCCTCTGTGAATTCTCAGGCTTTTGAGGGTGCAGGCAGTGTTCGAGACCTCAGGGCGAGCAGCAGTGATTTAGCATTCCCGATCAGATGTGCCTGCAGGCAGGAAATACTGCCTGTATCAACATTTAATTCCTTCTCACCTTGGTCACTTTCAGAATCAGGGGATGGGCCATGCCCCCTGATGTAACCGCTCCCTAGATTTCCACGTTAGTACTATTATTCTCCTCCCAAGAATGCTTGTCTGGCTGTTGTTTTATTTTTTTAATTATTTTATTTATTTATTCATGAGAGACACACACAGAGAGAGAGAGAGGCAGGTACACAGGCAGAGAAGGAGGTTCCATGTAGGGAGCCCGATGTGGGACTTGATCTGGGGACTCCAGGATCACACCCTGGGCCCAAGCCAGGCACTCAACTGCTGAACCACCCAGGCTGCCCTTGTCTGGCTGTTTTATGTTTGTGGCAGTTGCTGGTTGTAGGTAGCATGACTCTCCCAGCCTGTTTCATAACTGGTTAGGAAAAGTCAGCATACGGGGAGGGGAGAGAGGAGAGGCAAGTCCAGAAGCCTGGCACAGATGAGGGTCTGTGGGCTGGGGAGTCAGTCCCCTGGGAGAAGACACAGAATGGTGAGGAGACCCCGGGTGTGACGTCCGTGTGTTGTTTGTGTCCATGCTGTACAGGTTAGCAGAGGAGCCGGGACAGAGAGGAAGCGCGGGTGAGTACCATGTTCTCCGCCCTCCCCACGGCCCCCTTCCCTTTGCAGCTAAGGTCTTCCTTCTCCTCCTCCCTTGCCCTGGTCATACTCTCCAAGCCAGAGCCATCCTGAGGGATGGAGATTCAAGTGAAGGGTCTCCTGTAAAGAGCCCAGCTCTACCTTTTCCCTTTGCCCCAGCCCTGCCATCATACCGTCTCAGCCCCTCACCTGGGCTCGGAACCATCCTGCTCTACATGGGGCATGGCCTGGGCCTCGGGCGGGACCTGTGTCTGGATGCAGCTGGCAGACCAGGAGCTGCTAGCTGAAACACACTCCGGGAGCAGGCAGCCGAGGCCGTCCGGCCACCTTTGCCACCTTGCTCCTGGTGGCCCATGCCACTGTCATCTCTCTCCAGGGGTCCAAACCACTGCCCTTGGGTTCTGACACCCAGACCTGTGACCTGCCACTGTGCCTGACCACAGATGGAATTTCAGGCATGCAGGATCACCCTCACTCCACAAAGCCACCCAAACCCCTTCTCATCGGGCCTGCCAACCCGCACCCTCTCACGTCCTAAAACAACTAAGGAGAGCACAAAATTCCCCAGAGGACAGTGCTCGTTGCTGTAGGAATTTGGTCTTTCACATCTTTCCATCTGAGGACCTTAATTCTACTTTCCCCCTAGTTCCAAGATATTACGGCTTTGGGGCCTTTCTCTAGAAAGAAAGGATGAAAATAATTGAGCAACCAAAGCTGTTCCAAAGAAGCATTTTTTTTCCAGGCTAGATGTCTTTGGTCTGGTGAGATGTCTTTATCCATCTTGCCTCTCCTCTCCTCCCCAACTTCTTGCTGGTGAAAGTCAGGCCATCTTCCTCGGTGACAGACCTTCCAGGCAGAAGAGCCAGGGCAGCAGCCCCACTATCCTGTACAAAGAACTTTCCCAAGCCCTTCTGAGGCGTCCAATCCTGGAGCAGCCTCCCAGCCCTTTCCTGATGACCTCTCCCCCATTGGCCCCAGGCCGTTGAGGGGGTTCTCTTCTCTCTGCTGTCTCTGGGAAGCACCCACGCCCCTGGAAAGCTCGAGGCCTCCGGGGCCTGGGCATGGCTCTGCCCGAACCCACTGCACATTCAGGCAAGGCCCTTCCCCATAGCAGGCTGGGATGTCCCAGCCAAGGAGGGAGTCAGGAGCTGACTTGCCCCTCACAAGCCTGCCAGAGCCCCTCTCCCCGGGGCGCACAGGAACCAGGGGTAAGGAGAAGGCACGTGGGAGCCATCCGTCTCACCTTCCTCAGGCCGCAGATGAGGAAATGAAGCCCATGGCCTGGGAGCTCGGGGCCAGAAGCAGGCTCAGAGTGGGCTGCCCGGTGCTCTCCTCTGAGCCTGTCAGGACTTGTGAGAAAGGGTCAGGGGAAAAGCAGGACACCTCAGGTGGCTCAGTTTCACAGACCCTTCCATTCTGCTGTCTTCTGGCCTGAGGCTAAGGCTCCCTTCCCTCCCACCCAGGGTTTTTAGGCACTTCTCCAAGTTGAGGGTCCTTCTTCCCAGTCACGACCCTTCTTCCCAAAACACCACATTCCAAACCTTGCATCGTGAGCCCATTTCCCTCTTCCTTGAAACATTCCCCGACGCTGTGACCTCAGCAGCAACTCCAAAAACTCCAGGTACCCCAGAAAAGAGATTGCCTCTTTCCCTAGAAGGGGGTGTGTTACCAGTTCTTTGCATCTCCCAAGTTGAAAGGGAAGCATCCCCGCAGCCCCACCCCAGGACATTGTCTTGTCCCCAGCAGATGTTAGCAGCATGTGCTCGGAGGCCCTCTCCAGCGCGCCCCTGAATAACAGCGCGTCTGTCCTATATAGGCACAGGGAACATGCAGCAAGCTGGCGTTGACACGAGGAAGGCGAGGCCCTCCCCCGGAGGCGCATTCCTGTCCATCTTTCTGCTGCACACCTGGACCAGTCTTGCAGGCTGCCAGAAGTCACTACCTGGCAGGGAGCAGGGAGCCCCAGCCGGTGGGAAGTGGGAGGGACCGCCAGATGCTGCCGCTGCCTCCGCCGCCGGGTGGGCCTCCCCCTTGCACAGTCCTGCATGAACTAGCATCTTCATCACTCCCCTCGGGCCACAAGTCTCATCTCTGCAACAGGAATTTACCGGGAGGTTGGAAAGAGAAAAGAAACAGCACGAATCTCCTGTGTGTGTGACCCTGATGGAGTTCTTGCCGGCACATGGGGTGCCCCCCAGGGTGGGGGCACAGGATCCCTTCCTACCTTTGACCTTTAAAAACCGACAGATTTTCTTCCCCGTATCGTATCGTGCAAAGACAACTTCGGGCCTTGCTCAGTTTTACAGACATTCACACCCTGGCCACAGCGCTAAAAATAGCCTCCTTCCTTTCTCTCACACTGGTTAGGCTTCCGCCCCGTTTGATGCCGAGGCTCTGCAGCCGAGGCGGGAAGGGGGAGCCGAGAGCTTGCACTGCAGCCCTGGACGGCTCCTCCTCCAGCAGCCAGAAGATTCTTTGCAGCAGAGCCAGCGGCCAGCCAGGCAGGGAGCACTGACCCGTGACCGCCAGAGGGAGCACTGACCCCCGGGCGCTGTGCTCGCGCCGCCTCTCCCCTTCTCAGGGTTCCATTCTGCTCTGGCACACATGATAATCAATCCCAATTCCCGGTGATTTTCATTTATTTTTTTCTGCTCCCTGGGCTCCAGGATGTTATTTTTAGTAGGAGAACTGCTATAAATATTTATAAAGGGCAGCGACTGGAATGAAGTGAGAGGCCCCACAGCTGGCTCTCTCATCCCCCCGCCCCACGCCTCTGCAGACCCCTGCCCACTGCCTGAGGAGGCCGGTGCAGAGCCAGTGGGCTCAGCCCGCAGCCACACGGATGGGAGTCACGTGGAAACCTCGTGAGGGGGCAGTCAGGGGGAAACGGGTGGGGTTAACTCTGCATCCTTCCCTCCATCACTCCCAGCCCTGAAGGAGGTGAAGGCTTGTGTGGGGGAGTGCTGTGCCCAGTACCTCCATGTCATGAGTACTAAGTGTGAGGGGCAGGTGCAACTTGGATCACACTCCAGCTGTGTGAGAGCAAAAAGGAAACAGGAGCCTGAGGAGAAGCCGCCTTGCCTGTGGAGGGCTTGCCTCCCACAGCAGCTCCTGAGCGCCGCCTCAGCTCAACTGTGACCAACAGGGAGCCGAGGCCCTGGAAGGCCAGCAGGGGCTCTGGTAAAATAAAAGTACTGGTGGAAAGGTTCTCCCACACACTCAGGAAACAGGGATCCAGCCTTGCCCAGAGGGCCAGATGGGGCAAGAATGAGAGTGACCAAATGGAAAGTTCTGGGGGACACTCCGTGCCGCCAGTGGTGAGATTAGGTATGGGGGTGGCTGCAGCAAGGTCTCAGGGATGACTCTTTGAAGTGACTATATGCTTCCCCCACGATCCTGACTGCCCACACCTTGTACCCTGCCCCCAAGCACAGGGCAGAATTCCACCTTCCAGTTGCTCACATGAACAGTTTGCTTCTTCCAGAACAGAAAGAGCCAGAGAACAGTCAGATTAAAAGAACCAGGGGCTCCCAAACAGCCAAGTGCTCAGGCCAAGGTGCACATGGTGTGCAGTAGTGTCCTCCGGGCCCCAGGTGTGCCCCTCCACATCCGGGAGGCTGCCCAACTCCACAAGGCCCCGTCACCACTCAGCAGGTCCTCGAGCCGAGGAGGAGCCTTCACATCCTCAGCCACAGGAGAGGCTCTGGACTCCCAGCCTCTCACCTGCACATGAAGAGTGAGAAGGGGGACTCGAGAGCGCCAGGGGGATGAGCTCCGATGCCAGCATGACCGTGCATGGGTGTTGGGTTTTATATCAATTCTTGCTGACAGCTGCGTTCCTTTACAGCTAGAACATCCACCATTATCTAAGGCCCCGAGGTGCCTCCTGACTTTTTGGCATCTGCTTTAGAATGCAGATCCGTATCAGAAGTTTGAAGCTTGTCCCTTTGCTCAACTCTGACCTAGAACACAGGTGTCATCCTGTAGGGAGGCACTTCCTTTTTAATTGCTCTGTGACCATCTAGGAGTCTAATTTAACCTGAGCAGATGATCTTTTAAGAGAAGTGACAGATACAGTCAGCATCTTAGACCCCCTGGGCCGGTACTTTGTGGCTGTGAAGACCCCTACAGAGGTCCCAAATGTGTCCTGGAGGAAGTGGAGGCTCTAACACGCTCAAGTGCAGAAATCCCAGCCGTGCCGAGGTTCCATGTCTTTTCACAGCCCCCTCATCCGCTGCTTGTGCTCTATCCACTGGCTGACTCCCCCTCTTTTGCATTGCTTACTCCCTGCTCCTGTAGTCCGTGACAGCTTCAGAAAGGTGCAGTTGCTATGGCAATGCCTAGAGCCATCTGAATTCCTGCTGCAGCTTCTGGAAGAAAAGGCTGATGAAGAACCATTCAGTGGATTCCAAATCTAGCCTCTGCTGGCCTCTCCTAAGCCAGGGGCCAGATGACTGTTACAAACTGGGAACGTGGGAGGGAGGTAGGCCACCTTCCCTGGGGAGATACTCCCATAGCAGTAAGCCACGTGCATCTGAACAGGTTCTCCACGTGTGGATCAGAGAACCAAGTGAGGCTTCTACCCGGGGCTCTTAGGAGAGACACGGTACCGGTGGTTCTCAAACTCAGAATCAGAATCCCCCAGAAGGCTCAGTAATATATGGAGAGCCAGGTCCCACCCCCAGTTTCTGATTCGGTAGTTCTCATAAGCTCCTGGGTGCTATTGGCACTGCTGGCCATGTGAGGACCGCCATACACACTTATGAGCAGGAGTAAGGGTGCCGGAGCCATGGCCAGTCAGGCCGAGAAAGGCCAGAATCAGTGATCTATTCTAAAGGAAGAAAAAGGAGGGTGGAGGGTTCTTAGCGATCATTTTTCTTGGATAGGTGCCCTGGGGAACGCGTGTCAAGACCAGGGATCCTACACTTTTCTTTTGACTCCAGCAATCTAAACAAAGACCTCTCCCCCCAGACGCGTAAGAGGGGCAGCATTACAAGACTGGACCTGAATATACAGAAGACCAGTATCCCCGATGCCCAGTGACTGAGTGGGTCTTGCAGTCTAGAGTCTCAGCAATGGGGGAGGCTGAGGGCCTGCCTGACTCCAGAGGGAGATGGGGTGACGTGTGTAACAGTCACCCGGTGCCCCCAGTTGGAGTTTTACACCAAAGTGCTTTCCCCAGAATTCAAATACCGTACTCCATGCTAAAGAGTGTTTGGGCCCCAGCTGGGCTGCTTGCTTTCAGCCCACCTGAAACTCTGACCTCCATGAGTAAAATTCTAAGAGGACATGATTACTGCTGGGCCCAAGATAAGGGTTGCAGACCTTCCCAGTTATGAGTAGATCCCATGGGTACTGACACCTTCTCTGCACACTTAACGGTGCCTGGAAAACCACGTCTGTGGGGGTGGGCTTGATGTCTCTCCTGCCCAGGCATGCTTGCAAGCAGGTGGAGCATGCTGGTGCCATCAGCCTTCTGCCTCCTACTCCAAGGGGGCACAGCTAAGGTAGGGCCATGGTATGAAAGAAGTGGGCATCAAATCAGTTTACAAATTCCAGAAACAATACTAACTTTTCCAGTTGGGTGAAAGTTTGGATGGGTGGTAAGTGCTTTCATTTTGAAAATGTATAATTCCTAAGGAACACCAGGAGGTGAGCTGGGTGGTGGGGGCTGGGAGGGTGTTTTGAAAGGCAGGCCCCAGATGGCCATCTTGGTATTTCTGAAGTGAAGGGAGCCTAGCACTGCTAGAGGTAGACACGAAGAAGGGGCAAGTAGGGGCACCTGGCTGGCCCAGATGGTAGAGGGCGAGACTCTTGATCTCCAGATCATGGGTTCAAGCTCCACATTGGGCCTAAAGTTTACTAAAGTAAAAAGTGGGGGGCGCGGCAAGTAGCTTGGAACGGGAGCGTCATTCACTCGAGAAGATACTTCGGAGCTCTGTGTGCTGAGCATCAGGCCCCCTCCTCAGGTCTCCAGGGGCTTTAGAGGTTAAGGTTGGTCTGAGTTCATAATTAGGGAGTGGGAGTGGGCTTGGAGGGCCTGCTCTGCCCCCTGAAGCCCATCTGGCCAGGGACAGTAGACGCAGGACAGTGCACGGGGGGAGGGAAATGCCACTGCTCAGAGTGGTTCTGGTCACTTAGAGTGTTGGTCTCAGGTCCCTGAGCAGGAGAGGAGACTAGGGAGGGTGCATGCATCCTGTGAGCTTACAGGCCTACAGCCCTGGGGCCCAGGCACACTGCCAACTCCTAACAGTTCATTATAATTCATAGTCAGAGCCCGAATCCCTCTCAGCCCCTGCAGAGTCCTCAACCAGAGAAACCTGTTAGGGTGTTGGCCTACAGCCATCGCAGCACCTCCCAGCCGCAGTTTGGCGGCCTCTGGGAGAATGGCTGGGCAGACACACCCCCTACCCCCACACCCCCTGATTTCAGTGAGGGGCACAGTGAGTCCTCAGCACACCTGCACACACAGTGGGGCCCTCTGGCCTGCGGCTTTCCCCCTGTAGACCCAGCACATGATCTGGGGCGGGACGGGGAGGGTGGGGGGCAGGTCTACACTAGCAAGCCTCAAGATCACTTGTACCCAGTGGGCTTTTCATTCAGGTCCCAGCTCCTGGGTCACGCAGGCTCCACCCTGGCTTGGTCCCAAGGCCTCTGTCACGTGATCTTTGCCTCCCTCCCCACCCACGGCCAGCATCCTTGCACACTGGACATCCATCCACTAACAGGAGAAACTCCAGCTGCGTCCAGGATCCAAAGTTTCTGGAAGCCCTCCCCACCCGCAGTCCCTCAGAATCCCAGGCCTCCTGGTCAGGGCCCCATCCTCCTGCTCCCTCAGAGGGCAGGCCCCGCGGCCCCTCTTGCACAGCCCGCAGGCCACGGTGCTGACGGGTGTAGTCTCGTTGACCGCGTGGACGGCCTGGGTGAGGCCCTGCCTGCAGAGGCCCCTTGGCCTTCGAGGTGCTGCTTCTGTGGGGCTCCCCTGCTGGAGTCAGCAGCGTTTTGGAAGAGGGCACATGTGCCTGGGGCTGCCCAGAGGAGGCAGAGGGCGACGGCAGGAGCCAGGGGCAGGGGTTGCTGAGGGAGTGAGCCTGGGCTCCCTGCTGGACGAGCTTCCAGATGGACCAGCTCCTCAGAGCCAGACTCAGGGGTGCGAGGAAGGAGGTCTCCCAGCTCAGGGACCTCAGTGGGTTCCCCTCTGGCCTTGGTGGCTGGCCGGCATTGGTCCTACTTTCGTCATTGCCTACGCAACCGCAGCTGTCTAGGTTTGCCCTTTGCCACCCATCTGCCCCGGGAGCCCACCCAGAGGGGGACGAGGACGGGAAGCCAGCTGCGGGGTGGAGTGAGGGGCCTGTGAAGAACCAGAGAGGAGGTTGAAGAGGAAGGCAGGGGTGGGGAGGGGGCAGAGCTCAGGTGAGGAGGGGAGCTCTCCCCCGGGTACAGGGTACAGCGGTGGGACTGCAGGCACAGATGGAGGGGGAGCAGCTTCTCCCTCCTGAGCCCCAGGCCTGGGGGAGCTGGTTCCTATCCTGGTGTTGCCACAGCCTGCCCCCACATTTTACCCTGACTAGTCCCCACTGGGAAGTGGCGCTGGTACACCTTCCCTGGGATTCCTACCCCCAGCGGCCCTTGGCCCAGAAGTCAGAGGCCTTATCTCGCCCTCCTCCCTCCGTCCCACCCTGCCCCCAGCCCGGTTTATAGAGCTGCTGTTGCAGCCTCAAAGGAGGTGATGGAATTTCCCCGGGGGTTGTCTTGTTCAAGGAGTCTCTTATCTTCCTGCCTTCAGCCATCACTGGAGAGTGGAGGGAGTTAGATCGGGGTCACTGGGAGGCCTCTGGAGCCAAACTTGGCAAACTGTGGGCTTTAAAGCCAGGGTGGAGTTGGGGAGGCCCTGTTTAACATTTCTGTTTACTGAGGCCCCTACCCTGTCCCGCCACAGCCCACCTCACCCAGCTCCTAACTGGTTTTTGCCTGCCCCCATTTTATGACAGAGATTGGGTCTTTCCTCACCTGCATATTCTTTCAAGGGGGGCAGCTCCCCGGACAAGGTCATTCTCTAGCTGTATTGTACACACAGAACTACCTGCAAAAAGCCTCAGCACATCCAGGCACACCCAAGACAGGAACTCACTTCGCGCAGGGATCTGGAGCAACTCAGAACCCACAGTCAGCCCCAAGGCCCTGCGTCTGGAGAGGACTGGCCAGGCACTGTGAAGAGATGCAAAGAAAATGGAACTCTGCCTTGAGAAACCAGCCAACAGAGCTTCTTGAAGATATCTAGGAGGGAGTTAATGAAGGAAAATACTAGAACAGAACAAATAGCAATATAATTACACATATAATCGATTGTAGCTGTGCTGTAAGATGCATGGAACATTGGGCTTACTGATGTCACTGGGTGATGAGAACCAGGTGGGCTTCTTAGAGCTTTGCCCTCAAGAGACGAGAACCAGTGCATGTTAAACGCCTGCTGTGTGCCAGGTGTGTTCACTTACGTGGATCTCACTTATGACTTCCACTCAACAAAGCTGTGGTGTAGGTATCATCAATTCAGAGAACCAGGCTCAGAGGTCAAGTAAGCTGCCCAAGATCACATGATCCTGTCTGCCGGACTGGGATGCAGCTCGACTCCCCACTATGGCAGACTGCTGAAATGACAGAGCTTCAGCAACATTTCAAGGAAGACAATATTCCAAGCTTGAGGGGGTGGAGCAGGGAGGTGGCTCAGGGAAGGAAGTCAAGTGTGGAGTCAGTTGACTTAACTAGACCTGGTTTGCCTACTTTGAAAATCACAGTGGAGAAATACCCAGATTTGCTGATATATAATCTTAACTAAGATAGTGTCTCTAATTCCTAATTATACCTCTCCTCTGGGCGTACCTTTCCCCATGCTCCTTAGTGCCAACCCAGCCCATACATGCCACAGACACCTGAGTTTGTTTTCCCCCAAATGAGGGCCCCATGCGCCCAAGCCCAGCAAGAAGAGAAGGTGGAAACATTAGCACGGAGCAGCACGTATGTGGCATGCACCTCTGCCCACCCCGTTCTAAGCACAGGGACTTAATCCCCACAACTCTCCCTGAAAACTACTAGAATCCATAGATGAGGCAGCTGGAAAAAGGAAAGCATTTTGCCCAGGGACACGGGGGTAGCAAGTGGCAGGGACTTGAATCCAGGCAAGCTTAGCCCCATGGAGGGATGTGCCGGACTTTCCAGGGTTGTGTTGACACGCATCAAGGCAACTGGCCCCGCCGCTAGGGATCACCCTGAACCTTGGGGCAGGGTGTTTAAGGACATGCCATGAGAACATACTAGCCAGTCTATGCCGGCTTTGTAGCCTGGTCTTAGGCTAAGCGAGCACTCACCCCACCCTCTCCCTAAGCCACATTACAAAGCATGCTCATTAACTGGCAAGGAGGTCTGTTTTTTAGATTTTATTTATTCATGAGAGACACACGGAGAGGCAGAGACACAGGCAGAGGGAGAAGCAGGCTCCATGCAGGGAGCCTGACGTGGGACCTGATCTCGGGTCTCCAGGATCACACCCTGGGCCAAAGGCGGCGCTAACTGCTGAGCCATCCAAGCTGCAAGGATGTTTCTAATCACCAGGCTTTCTCAACCACAGAGGGAAGGGCCCCTCCACACCCTATTCCCCCTATCAGAGGGAGGTCTGTCTGGAGCTGTGTCATCCAGAAACTGACCTGAACTAACCTGGCCAAGCACAGGGGGTCCCCCTCCTCTCTGCTGCTTTTTTGTTTAATTTTTATTTTTATAGTAATTCTTCAGTAGGCTCTACGCCCAGTGTGGGGCTTGAACCCATGACTGTGAGATCAAGGGTCGCATGCTGTACCAGCTGAGCCAGCCAGGCATCCCTCACTGCTGCTTTTAAGTCGCTTGCAAAATCTGAGGGGTAAATGGGTACATGTTGCATTAAAAATAGAGTTCTTAATTTGCCATCCACACTTGGTCGTGTATGTACAATGTTGTCTCTCCCCAAGGTGGGAAGGCGGATATGTAAAAAAGCAATAATAACACAAGCGAGGCTTGTGTTCTTCTGTACCACACACGGGGTGCAGAAAAGTGCCCGGGGAATCAGGGAAGGAGGGAGAGTTCAACCACAGATAAATCAAATGATAGGAAAAGATGAAATAACAGAAAACATAGTGTCTCTTATCACCTGAACTGGTTCCTTCACTTGCTCACTCAGCTTGTCCAAGGCTACGTTCAGATAAGTTCCAGTGGGTTCTTTTACTGTTTCCTACGCTTATAAGGTCTTAAATACGCCTGGTCAGCTCCCTTAGTGTCTTCATTAAAAAAAAAAACACACACACACACATATTAAAAGCTATTTTTGAAGCAAACCCTTCCCCTTGGGATAAAACCTCCCTTCACTGGCTCTTGCCTTTGAAGCCACACGTCCCCTGCTCAGAGCCAGCACACCTCGTCTGAGGTGTCTTTCAGTCCGGAGGCCCGTGGGGCGGGGCAGTGCACCCCAGCTGTTTCCAATTAAGCCCCTCCAGCTGAAGCGAGTGGATGGCTTTAGCAAGTCGAGTTTCCAGAGGGTCAATCTTATTTTGAACCGACATGTCAAAACAAAATCAACTCAACCCAAAACACATACAAAGCAAACAAATACATCTGTTTGCAGACTTACCTTAAAAATACAAGGGCAGAGCGAGTTGCAAAGGCCCCGTGGAGCTTCTGGGGAGGGGAGGGGACGGGGATCTGTGTCAGCTTCCCCTCCAACAGGAGATGAAGACGTGGCACCCCAAACCAGGGTCCTGGCCCCAGGGTGGTGAGGACTGGGCTCAGGCCTGGGATGACCCATGCCTCCTCCCCTCCCTGGGCCCAGGGTTAAGGCAGGTGACTGAGAAAGCACACGCTTCACCTGTTGAGGCCTCCCCATCCACGCGCACTGCCAACGCAGGCCCGGCGCAGGGCATCACAAGGACGTGGCATCAGGGGTGGGAAAGGGCGAGGCTCACTCCTCACCGGCCACTTGCTCCTGCCCAGTATCATTCATCCACTTTGTCCTTGGAGGAAGGCGCACTTTGAGAAGCACGATGCCACGGGGGGGGGGCAGCGTCCTCATCATTTGGGCTAAAGAGGCAGACACTCCCCTCCCTGTTTGGGGTCTAAACTGGAAGATGTATCAGAGAATGGCCTAAAGTCGTTTTCTTTGGCCCAAGAGGTGTTGTTTTTGTTTTTGTTTTTTAAGATTTTATTTATATATTCATGAGAGACACAGAGAGAGAGAGAGAGAGAGGCAGAGACACAGGCAGAGGGAGAAGCAGGCTCCATGCAGGGAGCCCGATGTGGGACCGGATCCCGGGTCTTCAGGATCACACCCTGGGCTGAAGATGGTGCTAAACTGCTGGGCCACTGGGGCTGCCCCCAAGAGGTGTTTTTAAAATAATGTAACGGGTTGCAAATGGTGAAACATCTGAAGATTTCACAGAAAAAAAATCTAGATTTACAGCTTCTCTGGAAAAGTTAGACTACATCTGACTCCTCTGGTCCCACGAGCTCCCTCTGCCCAAGACCCTCAGGAGGGCTCCCCTCTCTCGCTGACCTTGCCTGCGGGTCCTGGGGCTGCGGGGGGGGGGGGGGCGTCCCCAGTCCCCTGCTCCCCGTGCCTCCAGCCACCGCCACTGGCAAAAGCCGGCACCCCCAGTCTCTCTGGGGCCCACGCTGCTTGGCTCATCAGCTGCCCACGTAAGATTTGCATAGGAAGTGCCGCCCTGGGGTTCCCGGCAGACAGCCCTGGGGCCGGTGCAGGCCGCGCAGGCGAGGGACGTGCGGAGGCCGGGTAGGGAAGCACAAAGCCGGGAGGGATATGGAGACAGCCGCTTGAGGTCCTCACGATCAGGCAGTCTCAGGCAGTCTCAGGCAGTCGGCGACCCCCAGCCCAGAAGCTCCCCTGAAACTTGCGGCTTGGGCTTGCGGCTCCCTTCCTCGCACACAACCAACCTTGAACCCTGGAGCTTTTTAGCACGTCCCCTCGGCTTCCCCAATGGACTGGAAGCTCCCCGAGGGCGGGGATGGTGAGCTTTCCTTCAGGAAATACTATGTTCTCCAACATCCCTCGGGCTAAAGTAAGTGCTTATGACAAGTGGCTGAAGTGCAGATGATTTAACAAGTACAGATGGATATAATGTAGCTACATTTCTGCCCATGGTTCAACACCCATAAAATGCTAGGATAGTATCTGAACAAAGGTTACAAATAGTATTGCTATTTTGGGATCCCTGGGTGGCGCAGCGGTTTGGCGCCTGCCTTCGGCCCAGGGCGCGATCCTGGAGACCCGGGATCGAATCCCACGTCGGGCTCCCGGTGCATGGAGCCTGCTTCTCCCTCTGCCTGTGTCTCTGCCCCTCTCTCTCTCAGGAATAAATAAATAAATAAAATCTTTAAAAAAAAAAAAAATAGTATTGCTATTTTGTTGCTTATTGTTTTTTAGAAGATTTTATTTGTTCATGAGAGACTCAGAGAGAGGCAGAGACACAGGCAGAGGGGGAAGCAGGCTCCCCGTGGGACTCGATCTGGGGACCCCTGGGATCATGATCTGAGCCCAAGGTAGATGTTCAACCACTGAGCCACCCAGGTGCCCCTCTTGCCTTTTTTAAAAAAGGATTGATTGATTGATTGATCTATCTATGAGAAAAGGATTTATTTATTTATTATTTATTAGAGAGAGTGTGCTCACAAGTGGGAGGGGCAGTGGGGGAGAGAGAATCTCAAGCAGACTCCCCTGAGTGCAGAGCCCGCGGGGCTCCGTCTCACGACCCTGAGATCACAACCTGAGCTGAAACCAAGAGTGAGATGCACAAGAGTCCACATGCACTGTGCCATGCAGGCACCCCTTTTGTTACTTTTTATTTAAAAAGAAAACAAAACCCACCTCCCATTGCCCATCTTTCTGAATGTCCTCCTCCAGCCCACTGCCCCCCGCCCCAAGCTACCGTGTTGGAGCTGGGCGCACTCTCCTAAAGCAGTCTGGGCACCTCCCTGGGATTCCGCAGGAGCCCGGCCTGCCTGGAGGTGCTTTTCACGTGAAGCAGTGTTTTGTTCTGTGGCGGTGACCACCGTGGATATTCCCAGTTGGGAACACTCAGGAGGGGTACAGACCTTCCAGACACACCAAGCAACCTGAAGCATGGGAGAAGGAGCTAGAAGTGAGTGCTGAGGGCATAGTGGGTGCTGATTCAGAGCAAGCAAATGGCTGATGTATAGTGACCCAGAGGCTGCGCTGGCCTGGAAATGAAACTTGAATTAGAACCAAATTGCTCTGTAGACCGTTCCTAATGAATATGGGTAAAAGATTGCCTTTCAGTGCAGTTATTGACTATGTGGTTTAAGGTGATACGAGAAGCTTCCATCTGTAGGAAAAACTCAGAAAGGCTGAGGAGATGGTAAGGACCATGTCAAGAGCCAGAGGGGAGCCAATGCTTGAACCATCTGGCGTCCTCGCACCGCCCAGAGAAGACAGGAGCTCCCGGACCCCTGCTCTAACTCTCGGTCCTGGCGGCCTGTGTGCCTCCACTTTCACTCTGCAGGTTTCCACCTTCCAGCTCACCTGCCTCTGGATGTGACCGGCCCAGCTCTTGGGGGTCTTCTTGTGCATGAGTCCTGCCTTCTGCCCCAACTTGGTCCCAGGTCATTCAGGCCTGGTGGGGCACCTCTGGTTGCCTGGAGCTTCCCCCGTGACCTCCCCAGACCTGGCCTCACTTTACCCTCCTGAATCTTCTCTTTTCTCTCCCTGTGGGCCTGGCCCCTGCATGTCCCTCGCTAAGGCTCCTCTGTCTGCCCCATCTTTCTTCCCAAGTGCCTCTTCTCTGAGCTTGGCCCATCCTCTCTCAGAGGCCTGGGTGAGCTCCTGTTCCTGGGGGAAACCTTCCTTGGGTTCCCTACCCCCAGCCTGATTTTCTTGGGCAGCCGTAGCATAGAGGGGAACAGACAGGGACTTTGGGGGGCAGACATGCCTGCATCTGCATCTTTGTGTTGTTCCTTTCTAGAGTGTGGCCTCAGGTCACGCCTTTTTCTCTGCATCTATAAAACAAGGATCATTTCAACCTACATGGTTGTTATAAAGATGATGCTAAAAGCCCGGGATAGTGCTCAGCACATAGCAAATGATCAATAGCCTTGCCTTTCCTTCCTTCCTCTGACACTAAGTACACTGCTCGCTTGACACTGTGGGGGCTGCCCTTCCAGAGCCTCAGCCTTGGAGTGGGCTCCTGAACAGTGCCTAGCATCAGGTGGCTCACAGTCACCCAGTGTGTCTTCCAGGGCCAGCGGGGGCTGCAGGGGCCTGGGCACCAATTCATCTCCCCTGTGCAGACACATGAGAGGCTATTTTCTGGATGGAGGGTGGGGCTTAAAGTGTAGGGTTCAGTGTGCTGAGCTGAACCTCTGCTCCTACTGCAGCCTTCACATCACAGGAAGAACCACTTCCAGGTTAGGGGCTGCTCCAGGAGTGCCAGGTAAGGACCAGGACAGGATGGGGAGGACCAGCTCATAGATCCTCCCCCGCACCCCCCCCCCACCAACCACCACCACTAAGTGACCTGAACACCCTTCAGTGGGTGAAGCAGACTTTTCAAGCCCCTGAGACACCAGAGTCTTGCACCAGCCTTCTCTCAGGGCAAAGAGGCCTTCCAGAACAATTTATCCTTCGATGGTGAAACCTGCTCTGCACACTCCACATTTATTTTCTTTTTTAAAGATTTTATTTATTTACTTGAGAGAGAGAGAAAGCACAAGCAGGGGGAGGGACAAAGGGAGAGGGAGAAGCAGGCTTTCCACAGAGCAGGGAGCCCGACATGGGGCTCAATCCCAGGACCCTGGGATCATGACCTGAGCCAAACACAGATGCTTAATCAATTGAGCCACCCAGGTGCTCATTTAGCACCCTACATTTAGACTGAAGGAGGCTTCTCTACAGGCCAAGAAGAATCTGTGCCATTCAATCACTTAACAAATATTGATAGTGTACCTACTATGGACCAGACATATTCCAGGCCCCGGGGGTACAGCAAAGAACAGCCAGGTGCCTGCCCTCCGGAAGCTTACATTCTAGTGCGGCAGCCAGATTGCAGACAGTCATGTCACACCAGGAGGTAGAAATGCTTGGGTGGGTGGGGTGGGGGAAGCATGGGGAAAGTTTAGAGGGTACGTGGCTGGGACTGCAGCGTGTGAACTTCTCAGGGTTCTCAGTCTCTGCCTCTATCGCAGGAACTGGCAACTTTTTAGGGAAAAAAAGAAGACACAATATACTTTGCAGGGAATTCCTCTGGTATGTATCCAGCTGAGGACAAACTCTTTTGCCCTGGCAGCTTGTGACTGCCATGTTCCACCATTGCCAGCCACCCAGGCCAGACTCTCCCAGCAATCCATCTTCAGACTAAAATCTTCCTGCCTCCTTTTCTGCTCCATCTTCCCTCTGGAGCCTATGCTGTGTTCTGGACTCCAGGCCTCTGTTTCATGGCCAAGTGCTGTTTGTTTGCTTTCTTGCTTTGCCCGTCTTTCTTTGGCTACCTTCTCCAGTGACAAAGTTTATAGTCCCTTTATCATATCCAATCCCAGAATATAACTCTCTACCTGGAGCAAGAAAAGAATGTTCTGGAAGTTACACACTTCTGGAAAGTTCCAGGGCTTTCCTCCACACCAACCAGACAGAAGGCCAGGTAGTCCACCTTGGCTGCCAGAGGGTACCTCCCAAATCACCTCACATCTCCTGCTACTACTCCTCCCTGGCTTCCTCATCTTCACAAGGCAGCCCATTGGTCTTCTAGAATGAGATCAGTTAAACCTCCGTATGCTCCTCTTTGGGAGAGTGGCTCTCCTGCCTGCACTCATATCCTTCCTCAAATCTCCACGCTTCTCTCTTTTTAAATAGATTGCATTCCTGTTAAGGGGCCAGCATTTCTCTTTCTTTTCTTTTTAAGATTTTATTCATTTGAAAGACAGCACAGATGGAGAGGAAGCCAGCTCCTGGAATAGGGAACCTGACCCCAGGCTCAATCCCAGGACCCTGAGATCATGACCTGAGCCGAAGGCAGACGCTTAACCGATTGAGCCACCCAGCTGCCCCTCCACACTTCTCTCTCAGAGCACCAGCCACTTCCCATTTATTGCCACAAAGGGGTTTTTTAATTTGACAGACGTGATTGCTAAATCATGCCTGGGAGCTCCTTGAGGGCAGGGCTCAGGTCTGTTGAGCTCACCATTGACTCCACAAAACCCCGCCCGATGCCTGGAGATAGTAGAAGCTCAACAGTTGTCAAATATGCAAGTAAAATATCCCCAAGATACAATTATATTGTTAATACACATACAAGAAACACTAAGGAAACACGGAAAAGGAAGGCGTGAGTGGCAAGCCTTAAACCTTAGCTCCCTCATAAATAAACGATGTATTTATTGTAAATAGTTCTGACCAAGGATTTTCCCTGATTATGGAAATTTAGGAGGTGTCTTATAAGGGTATGGAAGATGGAAACTCAGTTTTAGGTGTAAAGAAAAAAAAATAATAACATGAAACAGACACACGCACTCTTCCCCTCGCCCCTCCCTAAAACCTGCTCTGGATGCGAAAAGAAAACGAGACTGAGCCCAACCAATCGGAAGTCAGCTTTTCCGAGGCCCCGCCCCGCCCCTGGATGACAGACAGCTTGCTTCGCACCAGCCCAGCGCCACCTGCAGGCCGAGGAGTGCAAACGCGGCCCTTGCCGAGACCCGGCCGGGTCTGCGTGGCGCAGAGAGGCCTGGCCCCGGGCCCCGGTGAGACCGCACGGGGGCCGCGGTGGGGTCCGTCAGGCAGGAACCCCCCCGCAGCTGTCAACGGCGGAGTTCCTCTGGTTTACACAAGTGACTTTCCCACAACTTCCCCCTTCGTGGTAAAGTATCCCTGCTTGACCAGAAGAATGGATTTGATGGGGAAAAGTGTCTGAAAAAAGTGACACAATAGTGGTTTTATTTTTATTTTTTAAAATATTTTATTTATTCATTCATGAGAAACACAGAGAGAGAGGCAGAGACACAGGCAGAGAGAGAAGCAGGCTCCATGCAGGGAGACCGACGCGGGACTCGATGGAGGGTCTCTAGGATCAGGCCCTGGGCCAAAGGCGGTGCCAAGCCGCTGAGCCACCCGGGCTGCCCCGCAGTAGTGGTGTTTTTTGTTTTTGTTTTTTTTTGTTTGTTTGTTTTTTTGTTTTTTTGATAGTCACAGAGAGAGAGAGGCGCAGAGACACAGGCAGAGGGAGAAGCAGGCTCCATGCAGGGAGCCCGATGTGGGACTCTCATGTGTCACATTGATGTGTTCCAGGACCCTGGGATCATGCCCTGGGCTGAAGGCCGACGCTCAACCACTGAGCCCCCCAGGTGCCCCTTGTGATCAGGATCTAATGGGAGCTCAGCTGGAAAGCGCACTGGAAACGTTAGGTCCCACTGAGGGAGTTATCTGTATTCCTCTCTCACCTTCTCAGGCAAGGGACAGAGGGAAGTGGAGACGCAATTAATAAAGGGACTGTCAGCACACCTGAAACTAATATCACACCGCATGTGATTAGACTCTGATTAAAATATATTAGACTTGTGTTAAAAATAAATAAATAAAAGTACTGTCTGCTGATGTTTGTGGAGCACTTGCTGTGTGCCAGGCTCTGTCCTGGGCACTCAGCATCATCTCATTAAATTCTCCACAAGGAGCAGACCGGTTTAGCTCCGCCTTCAGCCCAGGGACTGATCGTGGGGACCCGGGATCCAGTCCTGCATCCGGCTCCCTGCATGGAGCCTGCTTCTCCCTCTGCCTGTGTCTCTGCCTCTGTGTGTGTGTGTGTGTGTGTGTGTTTCTCATTAATAAATAAATAAAATCTTTAAAAAAAAAATTCTCCCAACAAGCACGGGTATGCGCAGGCCCGTTCCCCAAGCCCCGCCTGTTACTCCCTAGCTCCGGGAGGTGGGAGGTGGGAGGTGGCCGGCGCTCGCACCCCATCTGCCTTCACCCCACCGCCATCTGGAGCTGGAGCTCCGGGAGCAGGAGCGAGCCGTGGCCTGGGCAGCGCCTCCCGGGGGGTCTGTCCTGAGTCCCGCGCTCTGTGGCCCGGGGCGGGCCTGGGAAACGCGAGCCTTCTCCGTCCACCACCCCCTCCTTTGTCTACGAGGGGCTTTGCTCACCGCGTCCCCTGCCAGGTGTTCGGGGGTCACTTCCATCGTCCCCACCCTGGTCCTCTGTTTGGCTGGAAAAGAAATAGACGGCGCGGGGGGCGCGGGGGCGCGGAGTCCTAAAGCGGACCTTGGGACACCTGCGGCCCTTGAGCATCCCCACGTGTGGCCTGGACTCAGCCGCCCGCGGGTGGCAGCGGAGCCTGTCGCCGAGCCCGCGTTGTAGAAAACTAGTGTCCGATAAGGAAAAATGACTTCTCAGGTGGAAGAGCAAGCTAGAGGCAGAGCGGGGCTGCATCCAGATCCCGGAAGCCCTGGCCCCGTGCTCTGGGCTCCCCAGGCTCAGGCTCCAGCCCGAGAGAAAAGAACAGGGCGAGGTGCACCTGCAGGGCTGGGGCCCTCCTGAAGGCCCCTGGGGAGGCCACGACGTCGCGGGCACCTGCTTCCAGAGGCGGCCCACATCCCTGGGCTCGGGGCTCCTTCCTGCTCCTTCAAAGCCAAGCAGCAGTAGGTCAAGTCCTTCTCAAACCCTGTCACTCTGGCGCTGACTCTTGTCTCCTGCCCTACTTCCAAGGCCCCTGGTGTTTATGGACCCCAGATAATCCGGGTGATCTCCCCATCTCCAGCTGGGCTGATTAGCAAACTTGGTCCCCCCCCCCCATGTGACCTAACATATTCACAGGTGCCGAGGATTAGGATGTGGACGTCTTTGGGGGGGTCATTATTCTGGCTGCCGTATGCCCCTTGTCCCAAGGGCGGCGTCTGCAAATAGTCGCATGTCCTGCATGTCTGACACATGGACTGTGATGTACGCCTGCAGCTCTCTCCTTGCGCCTCTCGGGAAGGACTGTGGCCAGCCCCCGTCTCATCCCTCGAGGATTTCCCCTCCACTCTGTGTTCCTGTGTTCCCCTGGAAGTGTTCCCACGGCCTGCCAGCTCCTGGTGGGAAGGCCCTGGTTCCCACCTTCTCAGCACTTTCCTGTCTTTCTGTGTGTCCCTCCCACAAGTGGGTGCATGGCCTCTGGGCCCAAGGAGAGTCAGGGAGACAGGCCCAGGTTGCTGGCTAGGCTCAGCAGAGGAACAGGGACACCTCTGCAGATGGGACAGGGAGGGGGTCCCTGCCAGTGCATCCGCTGACAGGTGGCCAGTTCTGGAAAGTGCAAAGGGCTAGGGAATCCGCTCTTGTCCTCTGAGGAGGGTCCTGCACCTCACTGGAGAGATGGAATTGGTTTCAGCTGGCAAAATGGAGATGGGGGGCCAGGCCCTGCCTGCCTATGTAACCCTGCTCAAGTAGAGAGTGGAGGGTGGGTGGAGGAAGGAGACGGTGCTAAGCTGGGATCTTCTGGGATCTGGGGTGGAGGCTGTGAGTTTGTCCCTGTCCCCCAAAGTGCTGGGGCAGCTGGGAACTGGCATCACTGCTGGTCTCCTCCATTCTGCCCCCTGCTGCTTGCATTCTCCTGACACTATCCCCTTAGGGGCCAGCTGGGGCAGTCTTGGCTCAAATGCAGCCACCTTGTCCTTGCTCCCTGTAGTAGGCAGCTAAAATGGTTTCCTGTATTCAGACTCCTGGATACTCCCTTCCCCCTGAGTGTGAGCTGGTCCTGGAGGCCTGCTGTTTACAAAGAGAATAGCTGAGTCTGATGCAAAAGTCTATGACTTCCCTGCTGCCTGAACACTGTCTCTCGCTCTCTCAGGCTTGTCACTCTGATGAAGGCAGCTGCCATCTTGTGAGCTGCCCCGTGGGGAGGCCCACATGGCAGGGAGCTGAGGGCCGCTCTCAGCCTTCAGCCAGCATTGACTAGAAGGCCTCAGTCCGACAACCCACAAGGAACTGAATCCTGTTACGAACTATTGCATGAGTGAGCTTGGAAATGGATCCTTCCCCGTCAAACCTGGAGATGGCTGGAGCCGGCTACGTCCGTTGTAGCCTATGGGAGACCCTGAGCCGATGACTCCATGAAGCCACCTCCAGATTCCTGACACACAGCATCTGTGAGATAATGAGTGTTGCTGTTGAAGGCACCAAGGTTTGGGTTAATTTGATACGTGGTGATAGATCACAGATATACCCCCTTTGTCCTTGACCCTGTTGCCCCATCAGCCCTTTGTCCTTGGCCTCTGTTTACTCATCTGGTTCTCCCCTTGCCTTCCTGAGCCTCCTTCTCTTTCCTTCGCTGTCATCCCTCCCACCCCAGGCTGAGGTCTACCCCAGCGTCTCTGGTCTCCACACTCCCCAGGGAGAGCCCATCTATTCATGGCTTCCATAACGTGTAAGTACCGTGTCTATAGCGATGCTCCTCCAGTCATTCTCCACCCCTTCCATCAGCTCATCAGCATTCAGTTCCATTTCTCCTCCGGCCCCTGAATATATATTTTATCTGGATGTTACTATAACAACCCAAACCAGTGAATATGTCCCTTCCCGTCATCTCTGTTTCCAGTCAGCAATAGATGTTCCTTTTGGAAGGCGGCGGATCGCTTGCCCGTACCCCCTGCCAGAGCTGAGCACAGATCTCCTCGCCTCTGGGCTGCCTCCCTCCAAAGACTCACCTTCCTTAAACATGATCCCCAAGACATCAGATTATCAATCACTCTCGAGTCTCCAAGTTCTTTCCCATTGAACTTGCCTGATGTTTTCCACCAACATCCCCACGTGACTCTAGCGGCTGGACCAGTGTTTCACCTCCCTGGCCTCAGGGAGGCCCCAAATGTAAGGCTAAAGATTGAAAAAGCCCCAGATGTCCTTCAACAGATGAATGGTTAAACGGTGGCACATCTGCATGTGGAATTTTACCCAGGAATTAAAAAAAAAAAAAGGTACCATTAACACACGCAACAACTTGGATGAGTCTCCAGAGGTTTATGTTGGGTGAAAAAAGCCAATCCCAAAAGATCTGACTCCATTTACATAACATCATTGAAAGGAGAAAACTGTAGAAACAGAGCATGGATTCGTATTGCCCTGGGTTGGGGAGAGGCACGGGGGAGGTGGGTGTGGCTGCAAAAGAGGATCAAAATGTTCTGTTCCTTGACCACGTCAATGTTGGTATCCTGATGGTGATACCACACTTAGGTGTTGAGAGAAGTTATCATGGGTCGGGGGAGACTGGCAAAGGGTACAGAGGATTTCTCTGTAGTTCTCACTACTGCACATGAATCTAAAATTATCCCCAAAAAGGGATGCCGGGCTGGCTCAGTCAGTAGAGCACACAACTCTTGACCTCAGGACTGTAAGTTCAAGCCCCATGTTGGGCACAGAGCTTACCAAAAACCAAAACAAAACAAAAAAACAACTCCAAAAAAAGTTTAATTAAAAAAAGATACCCTTTCCTTTTTTTAAGATTTATTTATTTATTTATTCATGATAGATATAGAAAGAGAAAGAGAGAGGCAGAGACACAGGAGGAGGGAGAAGCAGGCTTCATGCCGGGAGCCCAACATGGGACTTGATCCCGGGACTCCAGGATCGTGCCTTGGGCCAAAGGCAGGCACCAAACCACTGAGCCACCAGGGATCCCCAAAGATACCCTTTTTACTGAGTGGCATGGAACTCAACTTAAAGCCTGGAAGGTACATTACTAATATAAGAATATGAATGAAAAAAATCACCGCTTTTTACTCATGAAAATGTTTGTATCTGACACAACCACAGGCTTCCAGCCTTTTATTTTGACATTGAATTACATGCCCCACAGAGAGCCAGGCAGGCTGTGGGGTTGCTCAGCAGCTGCCTTGAGTCCATGAGGTCCTATTCAGCAGGGGGCAGCTCCTTTCCTCTTCCCTCTGGAGGAGCAGAGGAAGGAACCAGGGGAACAGCTGGGGTGAAGGAGGTTGCAGCAGAGTCAGGAGAGTTCCACAGGGGAGGGTCCCTGAGTCTAAGGGTCAGGTCAGCAGCAGAGGGAGAGAGATTGAGGGGGAGTGACCCTGGGCATCACCTCCTTGCCTCCCTGTGGCTCTCTGGATATTGCCCTCTCAGTCCTGATGCCCTCACCCACCAAATCCCAAGCAGCTCTGGCTCAGTTCTATTTCCTTAGAGACCCTCATCCCAGCCTTAATCCCTTCTTGTTTGAACACCACAATTTAAATTGTATTTAGTATTTTATTTTTATTTTTTAGAGGGGGCAGGGCAGAGAGAGAGAGAGGGAGAGAGAGAGAGAGAGAGAGAGAGAGAGAGAATCCTCAAGCAGACTCCCTGCTGAGCACAGAGCCCAATGTGGGGCCCTATCACACAACCCTGAGGTCATACCCTGAGCCAAAATCAAGAGTCAAAGGCTCAACCGACTGAGCCACGCAGGTGCCCCTGAGCTCCACAATTTAGCTCATGATAACTGGCTAATGTTGGTCTGGATTGTGTCTTGTGATAATGCCTCACAGACGGAAAGCATCGCACCAGGCTCCCTGGCACAATGCTGGCTAAAATAATTGTTGGCTTTTATCACAGTCAAAGGGGTGACCCCCTTGATTTATGGAGGGATCATAAAAATCAAGAAGAAAGAGATCCACAGCCCGATAGAAAAAGGGTCAAAAATAAATCTATGGTTCTCAGTTTATAAATGCAAATGGCCCTTAAACATATGAAAAGATGATCAACCTCCTCAAAATGAAAGAAATGCAAAACAAAATGTGGTGAGAGATCACTGCTCACCTATCAGATGGGCAAAAATCCAAGAGTTTGGGGCACTGGAGTGGCTTAGTCCGTTAAACAGCTGCCTTCAGCTCAGGTCATGATCCCGGGGTCCTGGAATTGAGCCCCGGGTCTGGCTTCCTGCTCAGCGCCCTCTCCTTGCTTGTCTTCTCTCTCACTAGCTCTCTCTCTCTTAAACAAATAAATGAAAACTTAAAAAAAAAAATACAAGAGTTTAACAACATTTCTCAACTGGCAACATACTTTTTTTGTACATATTCCTGATGGGAAGGCAAAATGCTACAACCTCGGGAGTTTAAAAAATTTTTTTATTCAAAAGCAATCTTTTTTTTTTTTTAAGTTTTCATTTATTTATTTATGAGAGACACAGAGACACAGAGACACAGGCAGAGAGAGAAGCAGGCTCCCCACAAGGAGCCTGATGTGGGACTCGATCCCAGGACTCTGGGACCACACCCTGAGCCCAAGGCAGATGCTCAACCACTGAGCCACCCAGGCGTCCCGACCTTGATATTCTTAAAAAAAAAAACAAAAACAAAAACAAATCAGTTATTTTGTAGAATATCCCTTGTTTTGGGTTTGCTATGGTCTGATGTCTGTGCTTCTCAAAATTCGTATGTTGAAACCTAGTGCCCAAGGCGATGGTATTAGGAGGTAGGGCTTTGGAAGGCTCTACCCTCACGACTGGGATTAGTGCTCATAAAAGAGATCTCACGAGGCAGCCTGGGTGGCTCAGCGGTTTAGCCTTCAGCCCAGGGCCTGATCCTGGAGACCCAGGATGGGGTCCCACATTAGGCTTCCTGCGGGGAGCCTGCTTCTCCCTCTGCCTGTCTCTCTCTCTCTCTCTCTCTCTCTCTCTCTCTGTCTCTAATAAATAAATGAAATCTTAAAAAAAAAAATTAAGAGATCCCAGGGTGCTCGCTCGTCCCTTCCACCACGTGAGGACACAGCGCAAAGACGGCTATGACCCAGGAAGCCCTCACCAAACACTGAATCCGCTGCTGTGATGGTCTTGGGCTTTTCAGACCCCAGAGCTGTGAGAAGTGAATGTTTTGTTGTTTATAAGCCACCAGCCTATGGTACCTTGTCATAGCAGCCCAATGGGTTAAGATAGGGTTTGGATGTCTCCTCAAGATTAGACTCAGGCGATGCATCTCGGGTTGGAAGATCATAGAAATGATGCTGTGTCCTTCTCAGAGCCTCCTGTTAGGCGGCAAACCATTTCCATTTGGCTCATTACTGATGATGTTACCTTCAATCATTTGACAAAAGGGAAGTGTTTCAGGTTTTTCCATTGTAACATCACTCTTTTTTCCTTTGTAATTAGTCAGTATTTTGTTGGGAAGCATTTTGAGACCCTGTAAATATCCCGTTCCTCATTCAACCTGCGATGTATTCATTTATTTCTAGCAGTGTGGTTGCATAGATTTCTATTTTATTCAGTGGGCTGTAATCTGTTGGTATCATCATTGATTCTGATGCTCAAATTTTCCCATATTTTGCCAGTGGGAGCCCCACCCCTGTATCCCATTATTCTTTGAGCACTTCCTTACTTTTCAGTGTGACGTACTCTGGGCTCATCTTGTTCCTTGCTTGGTCCTACTCTGGAAACTGCCATTTCTCCAAAAAGGTTCAGTTCCTTTTAGTAAATAATGGTATTTAGAAACTAAGATCTGAGCGTGAGGTGTGCTCATTCCAATGGAGGTTTTATTGCTTGTAGGTGCTCTCAGTGGACAGAAAAAGGGACTACTGATATAGAGACACATACAGGCACGTGTGTGTGTGTGTGTGTGTGTGTGTGTGTGTGTAGACGTATTTTACATCTATGTTTTTATATCTGTCAATACACAGTGTGAGGCTCATGCTGGGAGTGAGAAATAGAGGCTGAGGTGTCTCCTGAGGGAAGGGGCTGAACCAGCATCTAGAAATGGCGGAGGTTTATGACAGTTGCTGTGGGAAATCCAATAAAGGATAAAATAATTGAATAAAAGATTGTGTATACACAATAAAACACATGAAACCACACAGAACGAATTTGTGTCTTTAGGATTTTCTCTGTGCATGAGAATGCTGGCACTTTAATGGTTGCAAAGCACTTTCACATCTACTCTTTGTTTTCATGTTTATAACTTCTGTGGTGGGTTAGCGGAGTAGTCCACCCAGCCCTTTGGGACTTTGGGGTGGGTGCTGGTTGCTGGTCCATGGAGTCCCCAGAAAATGAGCTGACTAGCAGCTGGCTGAGGCTTTAGGGAAGTAATATCAAATCCCCAGATCTAGGGATTGCTCAAACTCTGAAGGAATCCCCAGGAAGACATGACCGTGCCACTAGGAAGCTGGCCCCCACCAAAGGAGACTTCTTCCCCATAGGCCCTCAGGCACAGCCATGGAGGACAATGAACCAGGGAGGTTCTTGTAGGACTGGGACCTGGATCCACCTGTGAAGAAGTGAGCCTGGCAGCCCAGCCGGCAGGGTGTGGTCCAGGCCATGAGCAGCAACCCCTAAAGGTTCTTCCCCCTCTCCTCCTTGCGAAGTCAGTCCCTGTTGTGGATAATCTGTTTTCTCTCCGACATCACAGATTTGGCGTTTTGGGTAGTTGCGTTTAAAATGTAGCCACCGTGGTGGATAAGAAGCAGCCACATCCATCTCATTGAGAGAAATGCACATTACTCAGAGATCCTGATTTTAGAGCTGGTCATGACTTGGATTATCTTCCTTTGGGAAGGAGATCAAGTGCATTTTTAGTTGTAGATGGCGTGGGTTCTTCATTTTAGTAGGAACATCTTAAAAATATCTTTTTTATTGAGGTGAAATTCACATAACACTAATCATTTAAAAATGTACAATTTGGTGGCGTGTAGCACATTTGCAATGTTGTGCAACCACCACCTCTATCAGGTAGCCAGAGCGCTTGGAAAGTGCATACACAAGGAAAGAAGGTACACGTGGATGCCGGGCAGCCACGGGAGCAAGTGGAATGTGTTTGCTCAGCACCCCTTGCTCTGGGGAACGAGTTTGCTCCTACTCCATGGGTGCTGGCTGGATGCACCAGTACCGATGCCATCTCCTGCACTCCCTTATGGGGGTGGGCATGTGATTCATGCTCTCCTGCTGGCTGTGGAACCTGGTGCGCTGTGGGCTTGTGACCGGCCAGAACAGCCGAAGTGACCCTTGGAACGTTTCTGCTTCAGCGAGGGTGACAATGAAAACCCAAACTGAACAATGATGTGTCTCAGACGTCGAGGCTCCAGGAGGGGGAGGTGGGTCATTGCTAGGGGACATGGAGCTTCATGTCCTAGAAGCCTTAGGCCACTTCCTGAGGGAAACGAAAACCGTGTTCTTCCCCTGGGATTCTAAACTGGGAGAACGCACGCCTGGGCCTGCTGGCCACCATCTTGGAGTCTGTTTCAGGGAGGAGAGAACGTGCCAACACAGTGGGGAGCAGACAAGAGTGATGGCGACCATGAGCCCTGGAGCCAGCATTTGAGAAGCCGGATTTCCCTAGTCTCTCCAACCTTGGGCCTCCCCATTGTCTAAACTCTAAACCACTGAATCCCCTCATTTAAACCAGTTTAGGCTGGGATTCTGTCCCGTGTGACTGAGAGTCTTGACGAATATAACAAGCCACATGGAAGGTAGGTGGAAGTATCACCATTTGCTATAGATGAGGAACCTACGTGGATAGTGGTCTATGATGCAGCTCTCCGGGTGGGTGTGACAAGCAGTGGATATTAAGATGACCCAAGTGGTGAGTCACCGTGGGGCTGAAATCACCGAGCCTGATGGTAGGTGAGCCAGGTCTGCACATCAGGGAGGAGGTGCAGCAAAGGCAGGTGGAATGGTTTCAGAAGCAGGCTGGTCCAGAGGACATAAAGTCTAGCAGGGTGCTGGGGCCAAGGGTAGACTCTCATCTGAGTCAGAAGTGTGGGAACTGAGTCTTCCGCTGGAGTCCCCAGGGGGAAGATGTTAGAGGAACATGCTGCCGGTGAAGCAGTTGGAAGGGCCCCTGTGGTAGTCACTGGTGCTGGTTGCTAAATATGTCTGGTTCTCCCTGCTTCGAGATCCGTGGTAGTGTTTACTTCCTGGATCCTGATAGTTGAATGGAGCTGTTTGACTGGTTCCAGCCAGTGAGGGACAGATGGCTATGTCAGTGTGATACCCTCCAGTGCCCTCCTTGCGGTGGTGGCTCTTCTGTCAGCCAGGGTCCCAGAATACTCCATGAGTTCTACGCCTCTGCAGACTTGCCACAGACACGTAACAGGAGCAAGAAAAGTAAACCTTATGGTTTTTCATAATAGATTTAATAGATTTAATTTATAGTCATACCGTGCTCAATTTTTTATTGTGGTAAAATATGTACAGCATAAAATTGCCATTTTAACCATTTCTGAGTGTCTAGTTCAGAGGCATTAAGTGCATTCACATATTGTGCAACCATCACCACCATCCACCTCCAGAACTCTTTTCGTCTTTCCAAACTGAAGCTCTGTAACCCACTAAATACTAACTTCCCACTCCTCACACACACCCACCCCTGACACACCCCAGTCCCTGGCAACTACTATTCTACTTTGTCTCTATGGATCTGACTACTCTATGTGCCTCACGTAGGTGGAATCACACAATATTTGTCCTTTTGTGTCTGACTTACTTCACTTAGCATAATGTCTTCAAGGTTTATCCATGTTGGAGCAGCTTTCAGAATTTCCTTCCCTTTTAAGGCAGAATAATATTCCACTGTATGCATATGCCACATTTTATTTATCTATTCATCTATTCATGAACATCCGGGTTGTCTTCACCGTTTGGCTATTGCAAATAGTACTGCTGTGAACACTGGTGTACAAACGTCTATTAGAGTCTCTGCTTTCAGTTTGTTTGGGTATGTACGTGGAAGCGGGATTGCTGGATCGGATGGTAATTCTATGCTTACTTTTGGTGAGGAACCACCATATTGTTTCCTACAGAATTCTTGTGATTTTAAGTCACCAAAATTTGGGGTTGCTTGTTATTGCAGGATAACCCAGCATATCCTGGCTGATACTGCCCCTTGCCCCAGATAATCTAGGATCAACCAGGATTCCGATCAGGCCACAGTGAAAGAGACAGAAGCGAGAGGGTACAGGAGCCCAAAGGCTACATCAATTGGAGCTAGACCCAGTGTGATGTATGGTTAGGAGGGCCCAGCAGGGTTAGGCAGCACTGATATGCCTCTTCTTGGGACCACCTGGAGGGGCCTTCATATGCCAAAGACAATCAGGGCCAGGCTCTGGGCCAACCCTATAGCCACATGGTTGCTTCTTACTGGACATAACCCCCCTCTAACATGGTCAACTCGGGCCTCCCAACCCCAGCAACACAGATATCCGAGGTCATACATATCATGGGCTCCCAATGATTTCATCACAAACAGTTCTACTCAACAGATACTTGATCCTGAGAATTTCAACTTGTGAAGAGCAACGATAATGTTTTTAAAAGTGTGCTGTGGTGATTTCAGGGTGAGGCGAACCAGGCTTTGAATCCTGGTTCTGTGACTTCCCAACTGGCTAGCTTTGACCAAGCCTCAGTTTCTTCATCTGTAGAGTGAGGATAGTATAAACCGCCACACAGGTTTGGCAAGGACTATGCGAAATGTGCCAAGTCTGGTGCTGGGCACACAGGAGGCCCTCGGTAAACAGTCGCTGCTATTTGGGGGCAGCGTTATATAAGCCCTTGAGGAAGGGAGAGGTATGGCGCCATCTTTCTCAACACGGTCTTCCCTTTAGCCATGTGTTAGAGTATTTGTGGATGCCCATCTGGATGTGGAAAGAAAGTGGCAAGGGGCCCGCAGTGCACACATTCGTTCAACCGATGTTTACTGAGAACTTACTGGGAGCCCAGTGCCGAGCTCCACATGTGGTTCTTGTCCTCGTGGAGGAAGCAGCACGAGTCTCTGGAACTGGACAGCTGCAATCCACGGACAGCAGGGGCGGTCATCAGCGGCATAGGGTGACGACTGTGTGGACAGTGGCCTCTGACCTTGAGGCTGGGGGGTGGGGGAGACTGGGGCATCTGGGAGCATTAGAGAGCTTCCAGAAGGGAAACGTCTTGGACAAAAGTTGAGCTTTGAGTCTCAACGAGTTAGGTGACTTCTTGTGCCCTCAAAGGGGTGAAGCTGGTGGGAGAGAAGGGAGAGGTAGGACTGGTTTCAGCAGTGAGGGCCTGAGTGCCCATCTTGGGGAGCCCCTGCCCACAAGGGGGGTGGTGGGTACTTGGGTCAGGGAGCACAGGGCACTGCCACGTAGCTGAGGCGCCAGGTGGATTGGGGGTGCACAGTGGAAGGGGCTGCTGGAGGTACAGGCAGAACCGGAGAGCCAGTCTGGGGGTGCTCGGGGGGTCCAGCGCCAAGGCCTAGAGGTAGCGACTGGGAAAGTGATGAGCAGAGGGTGGCTATGCTGATGGAAGTAGACAGAGATGCCCCAAGTCAGAAACCTGGAGCCCGGAGAACTCTCTGGGAAATGAGAACAACCCCCACGGGAAAGGGGTGAGTAAGCGTGAGGGTGGAGTGTAGGTGTGCACAGAATCTTAGAGCTGGAAGGGATCTTCAATGTCATTTAGTTCAACCTCCCACCCCACGAAGTCTTTCAGTCTTCCACTGTCCAACTGAGGGCACTCAACTCTACTTGGACACTCCAAGGTACGGGGAGCTCACTCCCTTTATGGGGACTCATCCGAGCGAGGCGCCCGGGCCTCCAGGACGGCCTGGATGGACCTGGCGCCGCGACCTTGGCCGCGCCGAGTGGGCTGGCCTCCACGCGGCGGCGGCACCCGGCGGGGGTGGCGGGTCGGGTGGGGATTGCGGTGCGGAGGGGCCGGCGCTGCTGTCCCCAGCCCCAGTGCTGAGGCAGGCAGAGCGCAGTGGGCTCTGGTGGAGGTCGGGAGAACTGCAGGGTGAAGGCCGCCGGGGGCTCCGCGGGCTGCCGGGGGGAGGCACTTGACACCGGCCCGGGGAGAGGAGGGGCCGCTGTCCCTGCGGCCAGTGCTGGATGCGGGGACCCAGCGCGGAGGCAGCGCCAGGTAGCGGGGCGCCCCGCGGGTCGGGGGGAGGGAGGGCTGCGGCAGGGCCCCCGGCGGAGTGGCCCGGAGCGCGGCCGAGGCGGGGCGCCCAGGCCCAGCGCAGGGTCGGGGCACTGCGGGGTCCGGCCCTCGGTCTCGCAGCGTGCCGAGACCCCCGGCGGGGCCGCGGAGGCCGGGAAGTCGGGCCGCGGGCGCTAGGACCGGCCGCGCGCCCAGGCCGCTGCCGCCGCGGCGCCCCGGGGCCCCCCAGTCGGCGCTGCCTCCCGGGCCGGCTCCGCAGCGCCGGGGCCGGGGCCAGCGCGGCCGCGGGGGGCGAGCGGCGGGCGGAGGCCTGGGCCCGCGGGCGGCCGGAGGGAGGGAAGGAGGAAGGCGGAGAGAAGGGGTGGGAGGGGGGGACCCGGCAGAGGAGGCGGAGAGAGGGAGCGCGACAGCGAGCGGAGGGAGGGAGGGAGCGAGCGAGGCAGGCAGGCAGGCGGGCCGGGAGGGAGGGAGGGAGGGCGCGCGGGCGGCGGCGGCGGCGGCGGCGGCGGCGGCGGCGGCGGCGAGAGCAGAGGACGAGCCGGGACGCGGCGCCGCGGCACCAGGGCGCGCAGCCGGGCCGGCCCGACCCCACCGGCCACACGGTAATGAGCGCCGCTGCTGGCGGCCCGGGAGGCCGGCCCGGAGGCGGGCGGGGAGGGCGGGAGGCCGGGCGGGGGGCACGGCGGCGGGCAGTGCCCGGCTCGGGGCACGCTCCCGGACCCCTGCAACTCGGCGCCGGGCGCTCGCGGGGCCGCGGCTGCGGGCGGGGACGGCGGGCCGGGCTGGCCGGGGCGGCGCGGGGGAGCTGAGGGTTTGTTTATGTCCCCGCGGGCTCCGCAGGCGCCCCCTCCCGTCCCGCCCGCTCCCGGCGCGGAGCCCCCTCCCCGCCCCCGCCCCCGCCCCCGCCCGCGCCCCCCGCCCGCGCCCGGCTCCGGGCTCAAGTTCAAGTCTATACAATGCCGCGGGGGGCCCCCTCCGCCGCCGGCCTCCGCCGCGGTGCCCGGCTCCGCGCTGCCGCAGGGGCCCCGGCCTGGCCGCCCCCGCCTTCCGGGCCCTGCCCCCGCCCCGGGGCCCCGCCTGGGGCCTGCGGCCGGGGCGCTGCAGGGCGCGGACCCCGACCCGGAGTGATCGGCTCGCGCCGCGGCCCGCAGGGAGCGGGGGAGGGGGCGGGGGCCGGGCCCCGCGCAGGCTCCGCGGCGGCGGCAGAAAATGGCAGCCTGGCACGACCCGGCCCCCCGCCCCTCCCCCCGGCTCCCGGCCCTCCTCGGCCCGGCGGGGCGGGGGACCCGGGAGGCCCCCGGGGGCGGGCCGCGGGGTGATTCGGGGGCCGGGCCGGGGAGCGCTGCGCAGCGATCCTGCTCCGGCCACCTGTGGCTGGGGGTGCGGGGTGCCAGCGGGTCTGGGAGGGGCGGCGGGGGTGGCGAGAGTGCCGCTTGGGGGGCGCACCTCCCCGCGGAGGGCCGGGCGGCGCGCGGGGGGGACGTCGTGCCTGGCTCCTCCCTGCCCCCGCCGCGGGCCGTGGGAGCCGGGGCGGCGGCGGCGGCGGCGGCGGCGGTGGCGGCGGCGCCGCAGTGTGGGGGCGGGGCGGGGGCGGGCGAAGATCCCGGGCCCGGGCCGCGGGGGCCGGAAGACGCGGGGATGGGAGCTGCGGGCCCGGGCCGGGAGCGGCGCGGGTGGGGGCGCCCCGGGTCGCCGCCTGCAGCAGCACCCCCGGTCGCACACACTCACACGCACGCGGACACACTCACGCACACGCACCCCCGCTGGGCCGGTGCAGACGTGTCCTTGAAAGCTTCGCATCTGCACAGTGAAGGACGAGGCCTCGCGGAGGCTGCAGATCGGGGTCTTCGGCCCCGCGGCCCCCCGCCCCAGGAGAGCCCGAGCTTCGGAGCCGTGGGCGGCCGCGGCCCGTGTCCCGCCCTCGCCCCGCTCCCCTCCCCCAGGCCGCCCTGCCCGCCCTCCCCCTCGGCGCGCGGACCGGGCTGGCGTGGGTCCAGGGCCCGCCCCCGGCCTCCCCCAGCCCCCCATCGCTGGGGCCCGCGGCCCTCCGGCTGCCAAACTGCATTTCGCTTTCCTGGAACCTCCCTTCTTGGGGGCACCCACTCCCCTCCCACCCCCCTCTGTTATTTCCCACTTTTCTCTCCATCCCCAGCGTCCTTCCACCTCTGCGCGGCGAGGCCCGCGGAGTAGGCGCTGCTGCCCTGGCTGGGGCGTGGGGGGGCTCCTTCCCCTGCGCGGGAGGGAGCCCCCCGTGGCTGCACCTTGACCCAAGATGGCGCCCAGCACCCAGCCGGCCAGCCCGGGCCCGGGGGCGGGGGCGAAGGGCTGGGGGGCCCGGAGCCACTCCGCGTGCCCCCTCCCAGCCAGCAGGGCCGGGAGCCTGGGCCACGGGCGCCCTCCGCCCCGTGACCCCGCTTGCCCCTCGCTGCCGTGCCCGGAGACTGCCATCAGCATCCCTGGGGGACTGTTGAGTCTTCATGTTTCACCCTGGGCTGCCAGCGGCTGAAGCGGCCTCCGGCCTCCTGGGCTGGCGGGCTCTGAGGGGATCCTGGGATCAGGTGCTGCTCTAGCTGTGCCTCCTCCCTTGCAGGCAGATGTGACAGCTGCAGCCAGGGAGGCTTTTCTCCTTCGCGTTGCTGGAGTGTGAGGACTGGCCTGCGGGCTCTGGGGAGCCCAGCTGTCAGGCGGAGGCACCCCCTTAGGGCTGCCGGCTCTGCTGGCAGGGGCTATCTTCTGGGGCTTTCCTCAGCTGCCGGGGTCTGGAGGCTTGGGTTGTCAGGAGTTCCTGCTAGGTTTCTGGGGTAAGGTGGTCCCCCTCCGCCTCCAGGTCCCGTTGAGGCGGTCGTTGGGCTGTTGACAGGCAACTCCGTGACAGTGTGAGTCTGCGGGCCTGGGAGTGCATGTGTGTACATGTGCTGCACCCGGGCGGCAAACTTGCGCTTCGGCTCTGGCACCTGCCTGCCTGCCTGCCTCCCTTCCCTGGCCCCACTTCTTTGGGCTCTGGCTCCCTCTCTGCACTCTTGTCCAGCTGCTCGGCACTCAGGCTTCAGCTACTCCTCAAGCGCATGGCTCCCGGCTCAGGCTCGGGCTCAGGCTGACCGAGCCTGCTGCCCATCCCAGGCACGGGGGCCCGCGGTAGAAAGCCGGCCTTGGGAAGGTGAATTCCTTCTAGATTCGAGCAGTGCCAGGGGCACAGAGCAAGGCTGCCCTCCTAGCACTGGAGAGGACGACCGCACTGTGGCCATCTGTCAGGGTGTCTGCGGACGGGATTCCTCTGTGGGGTGGGGGTTGGATCGGAGCTCGGAGGTCCATTCCAACTTTGAAATTCTATGGCTCTGATTCTAGTGGTGGAATTTCAGACCCGGGAATGGGGGTGGGGTGGTCTGTTTTCACCACACAGCGGTAATCCGGGAAAGGCTTCCAAGGAGTGGAGGTCTGAGCGAGCCAGGCCTCCTGGGGGATGGGCCCGTGAAAAAAAAGGGGCGGGTGAGGGGTGGGGGCCCCCCCGCAGGGAGACAGGTTTGTCGCAGGTGCCTCCTCAGAGAGTGTAAAAAGACAGCCTCCAGGTAAACCTTCACATGTAGGTTCACACGTAAATCGGTGTGTGTACATGATTTCCGAGGGTTCCCCCCCCCCCCCGAGTCCAATTCACAATATGCTCTCGAGTTCCTTGTGGATATTTTCCTATCACAGTCACACAGCACTGCCAATGGTGCCCTGCAAGAAATGCAGGACAAGTTAGAAAATCCTTGCCCAGGGTGACTTGGCCCCTGGGGAACTCACACAGTGTCCCCTGCTCCAGCTCTCTCCCATAAGCCTGCGGTCTCCACAGGATAAGGACCTCGACTTGGAGGCTTCTGGGTCCCCCATCAGACATTTAGTGGGACCTCCCTGGGTGTCTGCTGAACAGCAGGGGAGCTTGCTACACTTCTGCGGTTTGGGTGTGTGTCCTCTCCCTTAGCGGTGGCCCGGCAAGGCTCCTTCTGTTGGGAAGCACGTAGGGAACTCAGAATCGCCTTACCTGCTTCCTGATGGGTAATTTAAGAGTAGACCCCTCACTCCCCATCGTTGCACCTGAAATATTAACCATTGGTATCCAAGCCTTACAACTGAGATTTGAAAGAGAACTTGAAGCTCTGAGAACCCTTGGAGCTGGGTTGGGGGCTGTTTGGGTGTAGGACCAGGCCGGGGTTGGAAGTACTACCCAGAGCCTGAGGCCAGGATTGGGTGCCCGTCACAAGCTCCTTTCCCTCGTCTCTTCCTGCTGCTGGTGCGGGCCTGGGGTCCCTGGGGAGATGTGTGGTATGGCCCTGGGGAATCGTTTCCACTCCTACTCCGGTATCTAACAGATAGTAGCACCAGTCAGGAGCCCCCACCTGCCCTTTTGAGGCTGGCATCTCTGTGACCACGTTTTACCGCTCCAAAGGGCTTTCATGGTCAGCTTGGGTGCCACATTCCTTTCCTCCCAAATCTTGAGGACTCGTTTTCAGTCCTCTCTATTTTTCGCTTAAAAAAAAAATAAAAAAAACTCAAATCTGAGACCCATGAAGTATCAGAGATATGTGTGTGTGTTCAAGCTGACCTGCACTTGGCTGAATGTCGTGGGCAAGACAGGGTGTGGTGCATGTGTGTGTGTGTGTGTGTGTGTGTGCATACTTCCACGGACACGGTGTGCAGCCACGTGGGGAGAGATAGGACTTGCTTAGACACGGGCCTGTTTCAAGGCAGCTGAAGTGAGGGCCCTGGAGTCCGATGCTTCCCTGCTGCCTCGAGATCTGGACCACCTAACTTAATCGCCCCGTGCCTCAGTTTCCTCACCTGTACCATGGAAATAAGTTGAGGGTGTCGTGAGGACTCAGGGGTCGATGCGCATTACTCCCTTGGTGGAGTGTCCATGCTCAGTGTCAGGTGGCTGTGAGGATCCTCATCATTTGGGCAGCTTGGGTGGACCAGTACTGCGGGAAGTGCCCTCAGAAGCCTGTCCACCTTCCCGCCTCTTTTGCCAAAGAGTGGATGATGGAGGAAGGTGCTGGTTCTGATTGATGTGGATGTTCTGATTGACAGATCTGCAGAGGGGAAGGCTCCTCGGTGCCACTTAGCCATCTGTTCTGGAGAGTAACAGAGCACGTTGTCAACAGGTTGTCTGTGTACCCACCTTAAATCCTTCACGCTGTAGTTCCGGCTCTTTATTCTGATCCTGCCTTGAGCGTCTCTGTTTGCTTGTTGAACATTTCTTGTGGGCAGAGCCCTGTGCTAGGATTTGAGGGAACACAGAGTGAGTTTAGGATGAGCCCAGCTAATTGATGACCACAGACCAAGGTCACAGGAGAGGGAGAAATAAAGTGCTCAAAGAACAGTGAAGCCACAATGAACCAGAGGGGATCAGGGAAACCTTCTTGGAGGAGGTGGTACCACTGAGGTGGGGCCTCCAGGCCTAGGGAGGGAAGCCTCGCTGTGGGGGATGGGTGGCTGGAGGGTGGAGGAGATGCTAGGGGGTGGGGTGGGGGTGGAGTGGGGCCTCTGGTGAGCTGAGGGCCAGGCTGAGGCCCCACATCGATTTGGGGAGAGCAGTCCCTATGCTCTGTAACTCCTGCATGGCCCTGCGTGTAGTGTCTTGGTGGGGTGGGGAGAAGCCAGAGGGACGGATGGGGAGGTGGAGGGCAGGAGGGGAGCAGGGAAGGGGCCAGCTGAGCTCATTTGGTGTAGGCTCTGGATGATCCCTTTATATTCCATAGATTAGCACTTAAGAGTTCAGACTTGGAGGGAAACAGCATATTTAAATCACAGTAACCCCAGGGGTCTGTGGCTATTAAGGGGAACACCAGCCAGGGTAAGATCTGCACTCCAGGGACAGCAACCCTGGTATGAATGGGGAGGAGGAGGGTCCCTTGCTTGGCCTCCCACTGCTTCCCCTCAACCAGGCTGAGGTGCCCCAGCATCCAGAACATTCCCACAAGGGGCTGTGAGTAGGAGAGAAATGGGGGCAGCAGGGCTGACTCTGCTCTTCCTTGCAGGCTCCCTCCACCACCCACAGCAGAACCAAGCAGGCTCTGAGGGGATGTGACCCGGGTGTGGCTGCAGGTGCTTAGCAGCACGCCCCCCCCCCCCCCCCCCCCCCCCCCCCCCCGCCCCAAGGACAGCTAGTGGTCAGGGCCCTCAGGCCACATCTCCCTTGCCGATCACATCCAGGCCAGGCCTGTCTGGAGGACAGCGACGGGGAGGAGGTGCAGACGTCTGGGGCTTTCCTAACTGAATCCCTGCAGGGAGTGGAATTTTTTTTCCAACCATAACTCAGCTCAGCTCAGCGTGGTCCACCCCTGTCCTGCTGAGGTCCCCTCTGACCCCTAAGGCTTCCCAGCCTTATTTATTTCCATAACCAGGTTCCTATTTTCTCTTTCCTGTGGTCATGGCCCTGCTCAGTGTCATCCCTATTGATCTCCCCTCTCTGTTTCTGTTTCAAATGTCAAGGTCATTTTTATTCTGAACCAGTTGTTAGCCACCCTGTCTGGGAACACCAAGGGGACAGAGGCCTATCCCTCCCAGCGAGTAAGTGGGGGTCAGAACTTGGGCGTGCTGACTCCTACTCTAGTTCCTCTGCTGCTGTGCCAATGAATGGGCCTAGGGATTGGTGCAGGTGTTCTAGACCTAACACATCCCCTAGATCCCTGTGTCCCAGTGGGCTTTACTTGGACAGATTGAAAGATGCTCAGAGAGGACATTATGGGACAGCGGGGTCAGGTCTGTGGTTTACTGAGCCATGCATGGATTGACAGGGCCATGTCACGGGGAATATCAGGGAACTCTGGGCCTGGGCGGCCGTGAAGCTGGGGGCTCTGGGAGTGTTGCTCCCCCCAGAGGTTCCCCAGAGGACCCTGAGAGGGGCAGGGGAGGGCACACAGGCCTATGCCTAGCAGCTGGTATCCTCTAACATTCCACCAAACAGAACCTGTGGGAAAGGGGTTTCTTGAAGAATGGTCCTGTATGATCAATTTTAGAGATTCTGAAAAGAGTAATACATTTAATGGATAAAGAGGAATCTATTTAGATTCCCCCAAGCCTTTGAAAGGAGGTAGTAAGCACGTCTATTCTGATGTGTTACATGCCTGTGATATGGTGTTGGGTAACCCACAAAGGCAGTGTGTGGGGGTGTGATCTTGTTTTTGTAAAACCCTTTAAAAATAAATACATATATACATGGACAGAAAAAGTTGTTCTGGAAGGTTACCCAGCAGACCTGTCCACAAAGTCTCTGCCTCTTTATATACTTTATACATTTTTGTAATCTTTGAAAAGATGTAAACGCACATGTGTTACTTTCTTAATGACAACAACAAAAATAAATAAAACCACACTTTTTAAAGCTTCTGGATGAGAACGTGGAAAAGATTTGAGTCATGGTAGGGCTGGAAGGATGACTCTTTTTTATAATGGGTAAGAAAGGAGCTTGGAGGCTGACAGCAAAGGCTAGGGCCACTCAGGTGCCTGTTCTTTCTGGAAGGGTTGCAGGGACAAACATTACAGACCCTGGGAAGCCTCTAAGCAAAGGCCAGGACTAGCAGGGATGGGCTGTGAATGGAAGATAGGCAGCTGGCTGAAGCCTAGCCTGTGGCAGGGCAGGGCCAGTGGGCCCAGTTAGCTCTATGGGACGGTGACTTGAGCTCTCAGTTCACCCAGAATGGGAAATGAATCACTGGGGGACTTCATGGACGGCTTCGATCTGGTGGCTCTTGTGGCCCAAATGGTTCCCTGGGACCCGGTGGTCTAATCGGGGCCTGGTCCCCAGGCGGAGCTCAGGCGACCTGGCCCTGGCATAGAATGGGCAGCGCGGAGAGCCACACGTAGGGAGGACAGCGTAGGGCTTCAGGGGGGCCCAGAAAGGGATGGAAGGGGTTCTGGGGAACTCTTCGGGCATGTGGGCTCCAGCTGGGCCCAGGTCTGTGTCCGGAGAGGCCCACGAGTGGGTGGCAGCGACCCAGGTGACAGGGCGGAGAGGGGAGAAAAGGCAGCTACAAATTCCTCTGCCGGTTGCTTGGCAACAGCCCCCAGCTTCCCCTTCCATGGCCCACCCCCAGCACCAGCCCCTGCCATGGTTGCTTTCCTCGAGCTCGTTTTCGAGCTCGTTTTCCCCTCCGAGGCGTCCCCGTTCAATGCCACACGGGAAAGGGTATGTGTCCATGTCTGCCTCGGCCCCACCCCTGGCTGAAGGCCGGCAGAGAAATATGGTGACATGGAAGCAAGCACGGAGCGTGTCCCTCTGCCGCACCCCCGGCCTCAGCCCCAGGCCAGCAGGGGACAGGTGTGCCGGTCTGAGAAGGGATGTGACAGGCAGACGGCCGGCGCACCTGATGTGCATGTCAGCCCCACCAGCCCTGGCTTAGCCTGGGCCTAAGTGTCCTTGTGCCGCAGATCAGCATGAAAGGCCTCCATCTCTTACCGGCATGGCCGGAAGCCAGTGGAATCCTGTCTGAAGAACAGTTGGCACTGTCCCCAGCACACAGTAGGAAACGAGGAGACAGGAGCTCCTGTCGTGAGAGGGCTGCGTGCGGGTGACTGTGGGGACCGGGCAAGATGGCCCCCGTGAGGCCCTGTTGCTTTGCAAGACCTTACAGAGGTATCTGTCATCCTCCCTGTGGGGATCTCGGGGCCTCTGGAAGGTCGAGGTTCAGCTGGTTGATCTGTAAGCCCTCTGGCCCTGGCCCCCCGATCCCTGGGCCTTTAGTCTTGGTGGAGTCCAGGCCCACTAGGGACCTCACGGGTCCCCTCAGTCCTGGGCCTTCTCTTTCACTGCCCTCTGGTCTCACTGGGCCCAGAGCAGGCCATAACCTCTCTGCTGGGTTCTGGGCCTGCTGGCAGGGCCGGCTCTGCCCCCTGGCCTGGAGGCCTGGGAGGGTCTAGACCACAGCAGGCCAGGCAGCTGGCACACGGCAATGGTTCCTAATGGTTTTACGACCAGCAACAATGCGGTGCCTATTGCCATCCTCTCACGGCCGGCTTCCCCGCCCATCTGGTGGTGGCCTGAGGGCCTGCCTGGCACTGGGGGCTCAGCTGGGAAGCCCAGTGGGGCCTGGCAGTTGCTTCTGGGTTTTTTTCTGTCAACACCCTCTACACGGCCTGGACTCCAGGAGAACTGGGGTTCAGCAGACTGAGCTGCCAGGGCCCTGCCTTGGCAGGCCTGGCAGCTCTCGAGTTTCTGTCCGGAGGTCCCTTGCTTCAGATCCTTAAATAATGTTCATCTGTTCATTTATTAAAGACCTACTATGTGCCAGGCACGGGCCACAAAGATGAAAGAGACTGAGCCGGTGCTCTGACGTGGAGTAATTATTAGAATGCAGGTGGGTGGAGAGAGCTCAGGGGCTCAGAGAAGGGACATCTCATTCAGAGGAGAGAAAAAAATCAGGAGGGGCTTATTTATTTAAAAAATTTATTTATTTATTTAAGAGAGAGCGAGAGAGCACAAGCAGGGGGGAGGGGCAAAGGGAGAGGGAGAAGTAGGCTCCTCACTGAGCAGGGAGCTGGTGCGGCTGGATCCCAGGACCCCAGGATCAAGACCTGAGCTGAAGACAGACACTTAACCGACTGAGCCACACAAGCGCCCCAGGAAGGGTTTTAACAAAAAAAAATTTTTTTAAGATTTTATTTATTTATTAATGAGAGACACAGAGAGGCAGGGACACAGGCAGAGGGAGAAGCAGCCTCCCTGCAAGGAGCCTGACGTGGGACTCGATTCCAGGACCCTAGGATCATAGCCTGAGCCAAAGGCAGACGCTCAACCACTGAGCCACCCAGGTGCCCCTAAACAATTTTTTTAAATTGAAATTTAGTTGACTTATAATGTTAAATTAGCCTCAGGTGCACAACACAGTGGTTCAGCAATGTCATAATGACGGGCTCATCACAATACTGTTTTAAAGAGGTGACGGCTGAGCTGAGTGTCAAGGGCAAGGAGCAGTTAGCCAGGGGCTCAAGGGCCTTTCCTGACCTGATGGGATGAGGAACTGTGGGCTGTGGGGCCGGAGGGCAGGGCTGGCACTGGACCCAGAAGGGCTGGGATGTTACCTGCTGATAGATGCTGGGCTTGGAGTACCCATATTTGTGTCTGTGGGAGAGCACCCAGGGGCGTCAGGACAGAGAGATCGGACAAAAGGAAAGGGGCAGGGGCAGCCTGGGTGGCTCAGCGGTTTAGCGCTGCCTTCCGCCCAGGGCGTGATCCTAGAGACCCGGGATCGAGTCCCCCGTCAGGCTCCCTGCATGGAGCCTGCTTCTCCCTCTGCCTGTGTCTCTGCCTCTCTCACTCTGTGTCTCTCATGAATAAATAAATAAAATCTTAAAAAAGGGGGGGAGGGGAAAGGAGCTGAGGCAGGAGGGAAACAGAGTGTGAGCATGGAGGTGGGGTGCTTAGGGAGGCATTTTGGGAGCAGAGCTGGCAGGAATGGCTGGGTGATGTCACCTGGCCAGCTGCATGGGTGAAGGTGGCAGCCACTGAGAGGCACAGGTGGGGGTAGTCTGGGAGTGCCTTCATGTGGGGGAAAGTACTGGAGTTGGGGCGCCCAGGGCCGGGCCGGGCCCAGCCGGATGGATTAGAAAGGCGGGCACATTTTCTTCCATAACTGGTAGCAAACCCTGTAGATTTTTGAGGAGGGAAGTAACTAGGGGAATCCTGGTGGTTGGAAGCCTGAGCAGGGGCTTGTACTTCTAAGGAGGCCCCTCAGAGGATGAGCCTCAGGCCGCCTGGGTGGCTCAGTTGGATAAGCATCTGCCTCCAGCTCAGGTCATGATCCCTGTGTCAGGCTCCCTGCTCAGCAGGGAGTCTGCTTCCCCCTCTCCCTCTGCCACTCCCCCTGCTCATGCTGTCTCTCTCTCAAATAAGTAAATAAAATCTTAAAAAAAAAAAAAAGATGAGCCTCAAGGCCTGGACTCTGTCCTTGGACTCCCCGGCTGCAGGACTTGGGGTGAGTCCTGTCCGCCTTTGAGAATGGCATGTGAATTGCAAAGTTAGCATCCACCCCCCCTCCAGAGGCAGGGCTGCCTAGATAGGTAGGGATATGCAGTTTTGGGAAGCAAACAAAAGAGACGAACAAGAACTTTCTCTAAGATCGAACTGAGTCCTCTATATGTCACAGGAAGGGCCATTAGCAAAGAACTTCTTGAAAAATGACGTGAGCCGCATTAGCGCCACTGAGACAAGAGGCAGTGTGGCATCGTGCCAGGGCCACCAGACCCAGTGCTGGACAGACAGGGGCCCCTCGGCCCCTGCCACCTCCCAGCTGCATCCTTGGGCAGATCAGTCCACCCTTCTTAGCCTCAGGTTTGCCATCTGCAAAGTGGAGATAACCTCACAGGCTCGTGTTTGCTTGTTTGGAGCACTGCTTCATGCATTAAACCTGGGCATTTGGGCAGCCCGGGTGGCGCAGCAGTTTAGCGCCGCCTGCAGCCCAGGACGTGATCCTGGACACCCGGGATCGAGTCCCGCGTCGGGATCCCTGCATGGAGCCCGCTTCTCCCTCTGCCTATCTCTCTCTCTCTGAATGAATAAATAAATACATCTTTAAAAAATAAAAAAATAAAAAAAAATAAACCTGGGCATTTGATGTCACTCGTCACACTCTTTATGTCACCTGTCTTTTAAAAGAAGCCTTATGTGGCTGGCCTCATAGGTACTCGGGAATGAACACTTGGCTGCGCATGCTCTCTGTCTGGTGCTGGGGAGGCACACATGTGTGCCCTCCTTCTTTCCCTCTCTCACTGGCTGAGCTGCTTCTTGGTCTTTGCCTCTGGGAGCCCTGTCCCCCTCTCCCCCCCGCCCCCATTCCCTCAGTCAATTTTGAGGAGTTGCTTGTCCTGGGAGGGTCCATTTATCATGTTCCATTGACTCTCAAGCCTGGTCACCCCAGTGTATTTGAAGAGCATCTAGTGGGCTACCTGGGAACAGGGGGAGTTGGTTCCTTTTCTCTTTAGTAAAGAGTGGATAGAACTGCCCAGGGCTGTGTGGAGAGCAGAGGGCAGGGAGGGAGAGGCTCTGCACGGGGCCTGGGTGGAGCACAGCCGGGACCTTGCCCAGAGCTGGCTCGGTGTGCTAGGCAAAGGGGTGCAGGGCTCTGGTGGGGTCTGGGAGACGAGCCCGGGGTGACCTTGTCTGAACAGTGAGACTGGCTTCCTTGTGAGCGGGCACACATGGTGACCATTGGCGGTATCCTGGGCCCTGTGACACGCAGCCATGCCCGTGGGGAGACCTTTGAAGCGTCTCTGCCTTCTGGAGGAGGCTCTGGTGGGAAGATGGCTTTTTCTCCTCCCAGGCTCTCGTGGCCGTGATGTTGGCAGGAAGGCCTGGGCCAGAGTCAGGCTGTCTCTGGCTGGGCAAGGGGTTGGGCTGGGACCACTATCAATTTGAGCGCGGAAACCAGTGTTTCACTGGGTTTGTACAGACCTGCGCGCGTACCCTGTCGGGGGGGCAGCCCTCTGGAAGCTGAGCATATATGGACTGAGGGTGTGGTGGTGTAATCAAATGAAACGTACAGCATAATTAATCTGGCATGCCCTTAATGGTATGCATAATTGTGCTGCATGGTAATTAGGTGTAAATGGTAAGCAGTTCACATAAATGTTTTTGTAATTGGTATTAATTTTGCAGAGGCAAACTAAGTTTATGCGGTTTTTCTCTTCTTGCTCTGTTAGTTTTCTAGCACAGGCGATTCCTAGCTCTTGGAGGAATTCTATTGCAAATGTTTGTTTATCGGGCAATGTTTTGTGTTTTCTCTCGGAACAATGTTATGAATGGTTATGAGGTTCCCAAGCTGGTTTCCAAATGCCTCTTTGGCCCATGCCGTAGGTGAAATGTGTGACGCATGTGCAGGGAGAGCCTGGTGCGTGAGAGGAATGGGTGTGTGTGTGTGTGTGTGTGTGTGTGTGTACCTACGTGCCTGTCTGTATCTGTGTATCTGTATCTGGCTGTGTGTGTGTGTGTGTGGGGGAATGTCTATGTGTGCGTATGTGTGTACATGCCTGTGTCTGTGTCCACATGCGTGCGTATCTGTGTGTATCTCTGTGTGCATGTGTGTGTGTATGTGTTTGTGATGACAGATTCAGGGCTGTGATGAAGAGGTTACCCAGTCTTGTGGCCAGGGGGATTAGGGGCAAGCTTGGGCTTTGCCTCAGAGAGAGGACTCTAGGTCAGGCCACAGGGAGCAAGAGCCACTTGTGGGCATGGTCTTAAGCCAGAGTCTAGGTTTCCTGAGGACACTTCACTGGCCTTTTGCCCTGATTAATCACATAATACTTTTTTAAAGACTTAACATTGATTTAGTGCCCACCGTGTGCCAGACACCGTGCTAAACGGTTGTCTCGGGTTCTCTCATATCTTAAAATGGGCTTATAAAGTAGGAGCTCCTATTCACTCTGTTGTACAGGTTGGGAAACCAGAGCTCACGTCTCTTGAATGGCAGAGCCAGGGTTTGAGGCCGAGTCCAGCTGAGCCTCCCTAGGGCTGCAGTGGGGCGTGATGGCACCAGAGCTCCTGGGCAGGGGTTAGTGATTCTGAGATGTGCTGCCCAGAATCTGGGACCCTTTTTCCTCCCCTCCACTCCCTCCACAAGAGGTTTGGTTTTGGGTGGGGCGGAGGGTGAGGAGAAAGCAAATCAGGGACTGGTAGGTAGTTCATTTAGCAGTGGGTGGAGAGGAGTTGTGCCTCAACAGCAGCTCCCAGGCCCTGAGGACCCTGTAGGGGAGACATCGTAGCCTTGGCCTGGGAGGGGGTCAGGTGGGAGGTCGCTCCTTGTCACTTGATCTAGGAAGAGTGGAAGAAGTGTGTGCATAGATACCTAGGACTCAGCTTCCAAGGGCCTGGCAGGGTGCGGGAGGCTAGCCCCCCTGGCTTCCCGTGGTTCACTGACACCCTGACCTGGGACCCTCACAATTCCCTTCTCCCTGGGCATCTGGGGGCTGGTCGGGCCTGCAAACCCCACAGCAGGGGTACATCCTGGCCTGGGAAATGTGGCACAGGAACCCAGAGCTCCAGAAGAGGGCTTTTCCATTGGCACAGTGCCTTGGGGAACTCTGCTAAGCGACCCCTAGAATGGGGCTTGTGGGGGGTCACTCTGGGCACCGCAACACTGTGCTAGGGATGTTGCAGCTGCCTGGGAGTGACTTCACACAGTCCTCTCTGCCTCAAGGGTCACCCAGAACAGGCAGGAGGGGGAGGGGCAGGAGGGGAAGACAGCTGTTGGCTGTTTGGGGGGCCAGCAAGGTGCCAGACATGAACTCTGACCTCATCTGTTTGGGGAAAGCAGACACACGCATATACACATGAAAAGCAAAATGACCACACAACAGAAACTGATTAAAGACCCCTGGATGGATGGTTGAGGAGAAGGAATGGGAGTGGGGTGGTGCTGAGGGATGGGGGAGGGCCCTTCCTCCCCCCAGTCAGGGGAGAGAATGGTGTGAGTGTAGTCACAAGTGTGGGGATGGGGGATGTAAGCTGGAGGACAGTGACCGGCCCTGGAATGATGGGGTCAGCTGGGAAGGTGGGGTGGGGGAGCATGTTGCAGTGAGCCGTTGGTGTAGGACCAGGCCAGAGTTTAGATTTTACTCTGCATGAAAATCATTGGCATCATGACGTTTTTAAATTTTTTTATCTTATCTTTTTAATTTTTTTAAAGATTTTATTAATTCATGAAAGACACACACACACACACACACAGAGGCAGAGACATAGGCAGAGGGAGAAGCAGGCTCCCCACAAGGAGCCCAATGTGGAACTCGATCCCGGATCCCAGGATCACGCACGCCCTGAGCTGCCCTGAGCCGAAGGCAGACGCTCAACTGCTGAGCCATCCAGGCGTCCCATGAGTTTTTTTTTAATAACAGCTTTATTGAAATATAATTCACATACCATCCAATTCAGCCATTTAAAGTGTGTAATTCGATGGGTTTTAGTACATTCACAGAGTTGTGCAACCATCACCACAATCAATTTTAGAACATTTTCATCAGGTGTCATAGGTTTTGATTGAGGAAGCCCTGTGTGGAAAATCTTTGCTGAGTGGCTGGGGTGGGAGGTAGAGGGCCGGAGAGGCAGGGAGCCCCGTGGCAGAACCAAGGTCGCGCCCTGTGGTGCAGAGGGCAGAGGAGCTGGGGCATGGAGGCCTGAGGATCGGTGCCTGGTGCCCGGCGGAATGTGGGGACTTCAGGGGAAGGGGATTTCATTTCTCTTCGGGGTTTGGGGCTTCGGCAGCTGAGCGGAGGGTGGTGCCACTTCCACATAGGGAGAGAAGCCCGAGGAAACAGGAGACCTCTGGTTCTAGAAAAGTGGGATTTTAGGTGACTGCAAATCAGCCAGTGAGGGATGTTCAGAAAGTGGAGGTCTGCTCTACATGAAGACTGAGTATCTCAGCAGAGGGGATTTCGGAGGGCAGCTGGGGGTACAGTGGGATCCAGGATGGTGCCCACATGCACTAGTGGAGAGGTGGGCCCCAGGGGTGGGAGGATCAAGGGCACAGAGCCAGGTGGAGGCATGGACAGGAGAGAGAGCCAGAGAATCCACCGGTTTGTGAACTTCCAGAAGGAGAGGTGTCTCGTGGCTCAGCAGTGGCACTCAGTAAATGATTGACGTGCTTCAAGTGGGGTCGTGGTTAGCTGGCACGGATGCTGGATTCAACTCACGGACGGTGAGGATGGAAAAGGCCCTTTGAGGCTGTGGGTGACTGTATCAGTCAGAGTCCATTCAGAAGACAGAAACCACATAGTGATTTAAACAGGAAAAGTTTACTATCAAGACTTATTAACTACAACAGGGGATTGGAGTAATGAGAGTTTGGCTAGGAAGCAGCAAAACAAACTGCAGAGGATCTAGAAGTAGCATGTTTGAGACCAGCTACTTCCCTGGGGTCGCCATGGAACACCCACGGAAGATACCCCCCAGGGTTGGGACCCTGATCTTGTTGGAGAGGGCATGGCTGTGGCGCCCTGGATGACGGACATGTTGGCTGAACTTGCTGGAAACCTACCCCTGGAGCTCACTGGAAGTCATCCTTTGGGTCCCAAGGAAAGTTGGGCATGAGGAGTTATATTGCTGGAGGCACCGTGCCACTAAGCCCCCCAAGGGAGTGTTGGGTGAAGCTGCTGGCTGCTGTTGCTGATCACCCCACTGCAGAGGCCAGGCCCTGGAGGAGCACCCTCCTGGCCGGAGCCTGGTGCTGGATGGGGCAGGACTGGGCAGAGGGGAGCCACAGAGACAACAGGATGTGGCTGCTGGAGAAGTTGGGTATGGTATTGGAACCCTCCAGGAGAGCACCCCGGGTCAAGGAAAGAGGACTCCCTTTTCTTCAGTGACCCTCCATCACCCTCTGCTGGCAGAGTCTAACGCCCGACTGCCTGCTGGCAAAGAAGAAATATTTCAAGGGCCTAGCTCCATTTTCACTGAGCAGGAAATGAAGGATGAATAAATCGATAACTGGCACAGTCTGCTCCTTTGGCTGCACAGCTCCATTTGCACCTTTCACACACGTTTGGGGGCCCCCTACAACTACAAAATAAGCTATATTTCTATCTAGCGAGACACAGCTATTTTTCTCACTGAGGTTCTCACTCTTTTCCCCAAATGAAGAGTTCCACCAATCATTGGATCAGCCCACTGTCTCCATGAATAACTTCTCAAATTCAATCACAGTCCCACTGACTATTCTGTTACCTACAGACTAAATTATAGGGGCACCTGGCTGGCTCAGCCAGTGGAGCATGCGACTCTTGATTTTCTCTTTTTTTAAGATTTATTGATTTTATTTGAGATAGAGAGCACAAGCAGGAAGGGCAGAGGGAGAAGGAGAGAGAATCCCCAGCAGCCTCTGCACTGAGCCCAGAGCCAAACGTGGGGCCCGATCCCACAACTCTGAGATGACAACCTGAGCTGAAACCAAGAGTCAGATGCCCAACTGACTGTGCCACCCCGGTGCCCCTGAGTGTGTGACTCTTGATCTCAGGGTCCTGAGTCTGTGCCCTTAAAAACAACAACAAAAAAGACTCAATTATAAAGTTAACTTCCAACAACTTGTGTATGAAATCATGGTGAAATAATGGGACGAAGGAGGAAAAAAGAAAAAAGTCACCATGTACAAATAAACACACACATGTATATCAAGAAAATAGAAAATATGCAAAACTACTACGGTTCTCATATCTATTTGTTTGCAAGGCAACATTTAATGTCTGGTTCCTTTCTCCCATTACTCACCCTACATTTCCTCTGCGCTCAGCTGGACTCCCAGAAGGCCAGGCTTCTTTTACCTGGTGGAGTGAGATAAACCTAGATTCTGGAAGGATCTGAATACCAGATTGCCCTGTCTTTGTTGTATTGTTACTGAAGTTTTCCCTTAATCCTAAATTTTTGGCATGGAAGAGGTAACTGAGAAAATCCTCTGGATTCCAAACATGGTCTTCTTTGCCTCTGTTGTAAACCAGCAACCCAATGTCTCTTTGGTAATCAGGATCGATCCCCCAAGCCAGGGGGGTAACTCCTTTTTTTTGGTCTGCTGATTTAGTGGCATAGGGATCCTGAAAAGCCAAGCTGTTGACTTACCTTCCAGTGGAAACATGGTGGTGGGGATTATGACGTTCAGCACTCCTATTGGGTTTCAGACATAGGGTGCAGACCAGATGCAGGGGTCAATGGGGGAGTAAGTGAAGAGGCTCTGGAGCTGGCAGGTGTGAACCATTGGCCACCTCCAGGGGAGGACAGAATCTGATCCTTGCTCACGGCTGCCCCAGACAGCAGGCCCTACCAGGGTTCACATGGCTGATTCTCACATGGACCCTCAGCCTGGCCACCCTGGGTCCCTGACTCCAAGGGTGTGGGATGCCCATCTGGCTGCTATAGCACACACGGCTCCTGACTTGTCATGCTCAGAATTGCATGCTCCTTTCTGGAAGTCTTTACTGGCTCTTTTTAATGCCCAAGGACAACTTCAGCTCCTTACCAGCATCTATTTTGGGTATAAATCCTTTTTTTTCTCCTTGCTTTTGGGGCTGTGTCATGATAACCATTAGTAAGAGCAGAGGAGTCTTATGCGACTCATCTCTGCTAGTATGGCTGCCATCGTGGCAGCAGGTTTGGTGTGATCATAAATGCTCACACTGGTGGTGCCCTGGCCTCAAGGGTGGTGTAAGAACCACAAGTCATCTTGTTGTGACTCCAGAGCCAGACAGATGGGCTTTGAAGTGGCAACAGGATGGCAGGACTATTGGCCTGTTGCCAGTGGCTTTTGGTATTCTATGTGCAGCTGGTGGTTTGGATGGGAGAGACGATTCTGGAAGCCAGAGTAATGGTATGATGATGTGCATCTCACTCATGTTGAGAGAGAATGAGCAGTCCAAAGGAGAGATACTCACCCCCGCACTCCCACATCCAGCCCAGTCTTGTGATCGAGAGAGGATGTAATGGGGGGAAAAGACTTGGCAGATAGACATCTCTGTCTAGGAGACCCTGATCACTCCCATCAGCCTTCTGCTGGCCCCCAGCTTCCCAATCCTGGAGCTTATCACCACCCTGGGTGGCATGGGGCCAAGATTACTCTCCTGCCTTCTGTCATCCACAGGAGTCATTTGTACCTCCTCCCAAGCTCAAGTGGGAAATACAGCTAGAAGGCTGTTTTCTGTGGGCTGGTGTCATACCAGGGGCACGTAAAGCTGATCTGGGGTGTATGCTTAGCATGCTCATCCATGACTGAGTGCTGCCATGTGTGTGAGAACTTTGGAGTTAGATGGACCTGGATTCATAATCCTGCGCTGGAGCCTTCTACCTGTGTTACCATGGAGAGGCAATAAACCTCTCTCGGCCTCAGGTTCTCCTTCCATAAGATGGGAATAACAAGAGAACCTACTTCATAAACTTCACAGGATTGTTGTGAGGATGAAACGGAACAGTGCCTGTCTCTTAGCAAGTGCCTGGCACACGGTAGGTACTCAGTAAATAGTTGAATGAATGACTGCCACCTTGGGCAGGGCACCGAATACTATGATTAGAAGGTTACATTGCTTACCACCTCCCCTACCCCTGCCCCCTACCGTACAGCTAGGCCTAACCAGGAAAGGGAGGCTAACTAGAAACTTTGCTTTTGGACCAATCTGTGCCCAAAGTTAACATGTCTGCAACAGTCACATGTTAATGGTAAGAGGACATGATGGAGGGGAAAACTCTGGACTTCAAGGTAGGACAGATCTGGATTTGAATCTGGTTCCACCGTTTAATAATCACCTTGGGCAGCTTTGTAAGCCTCTCTATACTTGACTTTTCTCATCTGGAAAATGGAGGAAAAATAGTCCCCGCTTCAAAAGGTCTGGAATGAGGCGTAAGGATGATCGCGATGTTGAAATTGTAAAGCTCTGTACACAGGGGCTGGCACATCGTGGGAGCTTCCTAAGTACCAGCTCCTGTTGGAGCGATGTAGGCTCACAGGCACTCGGGGGATTTCAGGAAAGGAGAGAAAACTGTGGGCTGGATTAGTCAGGGACTAACAGTTGTTAAAATGTATTGCGTATTTTCTTATTTTCTTCGTGCCAGGCACTCTTGTAAGCATGCTCAGTGCATCTCATTTAGAGTCTCACAACAGCCCCGTGAAGTGACTCCCTATTATTTCCCTCATTTTACAACTGAGTAAACTGAGGCTGTGGGCCATGGTTCTGCCCCCGGTTGGTTCACACAGCTGATAGAGTAACCAGGTCAGGATTTGAACCTACGCAGGAAGAAGCCCTTGAGGAGGCTGAGATTAGCATATGAGTCAGGACTGTTAGCCTCGGGGCACAGACTCACTCACACCCCACTACGGAAAGCCTCCCATTACGGGGAGGTTCAGAGATGCCCTGCCTCCAGGTACAGCTAGATTCGGGGACCCAGACTATGACCACGGTTTGCCATCCCTCTAGCTTCAGCCCTTTGTTCTCGGGCAAGCCCTCCCCCGCAGGCAGCCGCTCCTGACTCACATCCTACCCCTACCCCGTAGCATCTTTCCATTGCACCACCACGGTCCCGGGAGGCGTCTGATTGGCCCTGCCTCGTCACGTGCTCACTCTGCGCCTGGGGAGACTGGGGAGAGGTGCGGGGTCCCAGCGAACACCCCAAGCCCACTGGCGGGGTGGCTGGGGGAGGCCCTAGGTAGCTGGAAACAAGCAAAGTCCACGAGGAGACAAGCCGACTTCAGATGGAGGCAGGAAGGAGGGCCTGCTACAGAGAGTCAGAGGCTTTTCAGCAGCACAGGTGGAGGACTGGAGGTGGAGTGGAAGGGATTCTTAGGGCATTGACATTAGGTTTGTTTTTGGTGGAGCAAGGATTTAGGCTTGGGACGATCCTGGTTTTGCTTCTGCAAGAGAATACTTCTGTGCAGGCCCTTGTTGAGATGACACAGTGGGGTGACAGTGTCAGTGCTTGGTCGGGCAGACTTGGAGGGGAGATTTGGGATGATCAGCAAGGGGAGGTGCTGATGAGCTGGGCATAGTGAGGAAGGTGGGGATGGTGCTGGGACAGCGTGGTGTGAGCTGGGGGTGGGAGGTGACGTGGCAAGGATGGCTGAACTGTGGGTCTCTGACTGAGGTGGGCTCTTGAGTGAGCCAGCGTGGTGGTTAGGGATGTAGGCAGCAGTGGCATGCACAGATGCAGTTTGGGAGGAATGTAAGGGAGGCGTAGCACGCTGTGCCTGGCCTGGGCCTGGTGGAAGTGATGCGCTGGGAGATATTAAACGGTTGGTGAGGGGTGGGGGGTGGCGGGGAGGGAGGTACCACTTTTATAGCTGGTGATGGAACTCTGTGTGGGTGTGAGGAGCTAGCTGGTCATGGTTATGCTGTGGGATGTGATGGTTTCATAGAGCAACAGAGGTAGAAGGGCTGAGCTGCACTCAGAGAGGAGGATGGAAGCCAAACCCAACCAGTGGTTGCAGTTGGGAGGTAAGCCCTTGTTCCCATCCCCTTTCTGTCTTCTTAAAATTTCTTTTCTATTTCCTCTCAGTAGTACATGCATATCATTTAAGAAGGCAGTACCAACATCTCTTCACTAGAGAGACGCTCCCACCCTCTTCCTCTTCTCAGAGGCAACCACTTTTAGCTGTTTCTTCTAGCAATTTTACATCTCACGTTTCTGAGGAATGTGCATATTTTTGACTCTTCCATTTTAGACATTTCCCATTGATTTCCTATTTAGTAAAGAAGACTGTTCTCTTACATGGCCACCCTTTCCACTCCTAAATAGTTCTTGTGGTAGGCATACTACTAACAGTACCCTACCAGTGCTCTTTCCAAAACGTTTTATACACATATGAGTATGTGTATATACATGTGTTGTAAGCAGTTTAATACCCCTCCCCCCCAAAATGGGCACATCCTCATCCCCTGAACCTGTAAATGTGTTATTTTATATGGCAAAAGGGACTTTGCAGTTAAGGATCTTGATGTGAGGAGATTATCCTGCATTATCTGAGTGGGCCCAGTGTCATCACAAGGGGCATTAGAAATGAAAGAAGCAGGAGATTGCCGAGGAGCTGTGATGGAAGCGGGGCCAAGTAATGTGATGAGAGAAAGCCTGGCCATTGCTGGCTGTGAGGATGGAAGGGGCCATGAGCCATGGCATGGGAGCAACTTTTAGGAGCTGAAAAAGCCAAGGGAATGGATTCTCCCTAGAGCGTCCAGAAAGGAACGAAGCCCTGCCGATACCCGGTGACATGAACCATTTTGAATTTCTGACTTCCAGAACTGCAACATAGCAAAATTGTGTTGTTTTAAGTCTTCAATTCTGTGGTAATTTATAACAGCAGCAGCAGGAAGTTTATGTATATATACACACATGTACCTCCACATGCATTATGTATGTGTGTATATAGACACACACATATTTGTTAAATCAACTAATACAACTGTGTTCACAGCCAGACCTTATAGTATCTTGCAATAGTTTCCTTTCTTTTTTCCCCTGAAAGTTAATAATGACCTTGTCTCATCTGCCTTATTTTCTTTGTACCTTCTGCTAATTGCTGTCTCACCTTCGCAGCCATCAATGGGGCTCTCTCTGCAAGGGCAGTTACATCAGCTACGACATGTTCCAGTTCCCGGTGTCTGCTGTCTGGGTGGGTGACACGTTGTAGCGGCCATCCTGGGACTTCCTTTTGTGGTCCTCCCTGGCATTCCCTTTGCCTTCCTTCTGGTTGGAATTCCTGTTTTCTGGATCTTGTGTCTTCTCTCATTTGGTTTACTCCCCTTCTTGGAGCCCATCATCTAGGACAGATAACGGTCAGTATCCGAATCCATTCAGTTCCTGAGTTCGGATGGCGGAGTGCACGCAGTGAGGGACACCTGTAGTTTTGTCAGATTAAAAAAGACTGTTCGATGGTCACGGGCATGGTGACGACAGCACTTAACAGGCCCAGGTCTTGAGTTACACTGCTTAGATCTGAAGAGTGGCCCTCGATGGCTTCATTTGACCTCTTTTCACCTTAATCCTGGAGAATCCCTTCCTTTGTCTTGTGTGTCTTAGAGGACATCTGCTCGTGTGCGGTTCTTGAGAAAGGAGTGTCTGAAAATATCTTTTTCTATTGCACCTAAATGATGATTAGTCTGCGGAAAGAATTCTAATGGGAGAATTATTTTAAGAATTCCAAAGGTATTGGTCCTTTGTCTTTTTGCTTTCCACATTAATGTTGAGCAATCTGAAGCCATTCTGATTCGTGAGCCTCTGTAGGTCACTTTTATCGCCCTTTGTGTGATCTTCTCTTCGTACCAATATTCTGAAATTTCACAGTGTTGCACCTTGTCGTAGGTCTGCTTTCCTCCATTGTGCAGACATGCAGTGGGCCCTTTCCACCGATCCACTCTTGCCTTTCAGTTCTGGGAAATTATCTTGCATTATTTCATTGATAATGTTCTCCCCCCCTCCCTTTTTTTTTTTCTTTTCCATAACGTCTGCTTTTCAGATGTGGAAACTTCTGGACCAGGTCTCTCTTCCATCCTCTCTAGTTTTCATTTTTCTTTTTATTGTATCTTGAGCATTGAGTTTTGCCTCTCTCATAGCATGATTTGTATTTCTACAAATCTTTTTTGTTCTCTGGATGTGCTTTTTAAACAACACCACGTTACTGTTTCATGAATGTGTAATCTTCTCTGTGCTTGAAGTGTGTATTTTCCAAGTTGTATTTTGGTTCAGTTTGGTTTATTTGTTCTTGTGTCTTTTTTCCAAGTCAGAGACTTCCCTCAGATGTCTACTGGTTCATGGTTGTCCTGTACAAGATTAAGAAGAGGGGACTGGGGAGCTGGTTGGAAGTTCTGTGCATGTTGGTGGGGATTGTTTCCTGGCAGATCCACACTGGTTGACCTAAGCAAGCCATTTGGACACCATTTGGGTTCTGGGGGCAGCATCCATATCCATAGGCCTTTCCTCTCAGACTGGTAAGATTCCCTAGAGAAGGTAAGGGTCTGGCTGCCAGGGTTCTGGGAGCCCACTGGGGAAGAACTGGGAGCATTCAACATCAGGACTTAAAATACCTTTATCTCCTTAATTTTGTTATATTACCTTTGCTCTCAACGGCACTAGTCAGCTCTGTGCAAAGACACTCTGTTTTGTGTTCCCCAGAAAGGAAACCTTCAGATTCCTGGGGGAGGAGGTCTAGGGTTTTTACTTCTTTCACTCAGTCTGCTTTATTTTCACACGTGGGTCCTCTCTACCCCTGGTCTGGGGGGTACCTGTTGCTGTTGCCTTAAGTGTCTTTTAAGGATTCTTGTTATAAATTAAGTTTGACTTGATTTGACTTTGATTTGAAATCAGTTTTGTCTGAAATTTGGCCATCACAAGTCTGCTTTCCAGACCCCAAAATTTCGTTGGTGGTGTCTCCTCTTTGTTCAGCCCACTCATGTGACTATATGTTTTTAAAAAAGCTTTCAGCAAAGTTGGATTTAGAAGGTGGTGAAACTGTCTGTGAAACTGTCTGTGTAGAATCCCAGCCCTTCTTCCACAACACTTTTGTAATTGAAATAGTAATAATGGTGACTATGATAGTTGTGATACTAAACTTTTTTATGATGGGATTCCTTAAACGTTTGTTAAAGTTATTGTTATAAAGATTATTAATGGCCACTGTGGCCATTAGGAGTATAAGGGAGGAAATAAAAGCTGCCTGTCATGGTGGTAGGGTTCTTGGCATGGATTTTTCTTTGGTGGTGGTTTTTGTGGTACAGCCCTTGGCATGGGTGAGGAGGATGCTTCAGTGCCAGGAGCAGCAGAGCCATGCTTGGCAAACGACCAGCATGGTGGACACATGTTGCTGTGTTGGGAACGTGGGCCTCGGGGCAGGTCACTCCTGCTTGAGAGAAAAGGAGGCTTCTAAGGGCAGGTGGGAAGCGCTGTGTCTAGTCCTGGACTGTGGCCACCATCGTGGATCCCCTGGAGTTGTGCAGTGCGTGGCCTGCCTGGCCATATGCTGGATGGTTTTGGAGGATGCTGGGTGATTCTGAGGAACACTTTCTGACAGAGCTGTTCCCTTGAGTCACACAAAGGAACCTACAGACCGATCCAGGTCAGCTGAGTTTGCTGTAAGGGTAGCAGCTCAGATATCAGAGGGATATGTGGAGAAAGGGGAGGAGGAAAGAGCATTTCCCTTCCTTTCCGGGGTGTCTGCCCTTAGGGTCAATGCCTTGTGATGTTCTGCTTTTCCCTCCTACTTCCTTCCTCTTCTCACTGGCAATCAGTGGTTCCCTGAAAGTGGTTTTGTTTGTTTTTTTCCCCCCTCACAGAAGCTCACTGGATATTTCTAGGCCTCAGTGTTGAGACAAACATCTGGCAGAAGGTTATCTGCCTCTTGTTTGCTTTGTGCCTGGGTCTTCATGGACTCCATGCTGGGGCTCTGGGGCTCCTGAAGGCGGCCCAGCCTTGTCTGCTTCCCCCCACTTTGCCCTAGGCGCCTCCCACAGCTTGGCGGGGCAGGGCTAGAAGTCGCCTTGTGGATCTTGTAGTCCAACTCGCCCATTTCATGGATGAGGAAGCTGAGGGCGGGAAGCCCGAGTCAGGACTAGAACCCACGTCTGCTGACTCGAGGTCCAATGTTTTTTTCCAACTGGACTATGCCCCTCTTAGCTCCCACATCCTTTTGAAGGTTTTAATGGTGTGTGTGGGGGGTCATTGGACGTGTTTGTGCTAACAAACGGTGTGTGGGTTGGAAGGGGAACCGCTGGCCGATAATGGAGGGAAGCCCCGTGGAGTTCTGGGTTGGACCTGTTCTCTAATGGACTTTCGAGAGTTGTTTCTGTGGGGTGGTGTGTAAGTGGAAGGACGAAGCTTCCCAGAAACTGCCCTCAGAACTTTAGTGAGAGAGAGATCTGGATTCAAGCCTCTGCTTTGACTCTGGAATGTGGACCAATCCTAATCTTTCTCAGCCTTAGGTTCCACTGTAAAGGAGGGATAGTCATAGTACTAGTAGCTGCCCAAAGGAAGGAAGGAGGGCCGGCCTGTCACGTGCTTAGCACCGCGTCTGACACATAAAGCGACACTCTCTGCTGCTGTCTACGCACTCATGTGTTGGGGCAGCAAACACGCATGGAACCCAGGAGGATGCTGAGCTTAGAAGTCCGCGTTGCACCTGGAGCTTCCCCAAGGCTCACCTGTGGGGCTTGGCGCACCTTTAGCCCAAAGTTTTAACTGCCAGGAGTCCCGGCCCCAGGGAGGCTGCTCCTAGCCCCAGCTTCCGTCTCCTCCACTCCAGGGCCAGAGCCCACCTCCCAGTTAGGCACCAGTCCCTGGGGACGGGGCTGCGCCCGTGGGAGACCCAAGCCTGTGCTTTCTCCAGTGCCTGGTTTTCCAGGGAGCCTTGGCTGGAGGGGGATGGGAAAAGAAGCCCAATAGGGAGGGGAAGCCGGGGAAGCAGAACGGGAACTGGAAGGGGAAGGGTGTGGGTGGGCCCAGATCCAGCTGCCTCCCACTTTCCTTCTCCTGCCAATCCCCTCCCTGCGGGCGGGTGCACTGGAGGCAGGGGCTTGGCCCGTGTTTCCTCCTGGGGGGTGGGGAGCTCGAGAACTCAGTGTCTCTGAGCCGAGGGGGTTGAATCTGCAATACCCCCACCCCTTGCTGAGGCCTGTGCAGGGGCTTTGTTATTTTACTGGCTTGAGGCCCACACCTGAAGCAGGGAGGATGAAAAGCCCCTAAAATTAAGCTGTGTGGGTGCGGAGGGGCCTCCCCAAGCCCCCCCCCCCCAGTTTCCCGAGACAAATGGGGCCGATTGGTGGGGTGGCGGGGAGAGCGGCCTCCGGTCGGCCCTCAGTGTGGCCTTGGCCATGGCCTCTCCCCACCAGGACGTCCTCCGAACAGCACTGCAAACCTAGGCCTTCAGCCTGGCCGCAGCCGAGTTCAACCTCAGCTTTCTCTGGGCCCAGGCGCTGGTCCTAAAGTGAGGTGACATTCATTTCACTACATCCTGTGACTGCAGCTCACTTCCTCCACGTGGTGGGAGCGGTGTGGGGGTGGGGGCGTGAGGGGAGGACAGATTAGAAGGAAAATGTAGCAGGGCTGGGGACCTCTGGGATTTCCCAGGGGGTGGCTGGGTGGGAGGGAGGGTGCGGGAAGCTTTCAAAGGAGAGAACAGAAGTGAATGAAGAGAAGGGAGGAGGCAGGAGGCAGTTGGAAGTCCCAGAAGTGGCGCCCACTGTGCCACAGCAACGCGGAGGCCTGGGGAGACTGTTGCCGCCTCAGAGGCAGGAGGCAGCCCTGAGGGAAGCCAGGCAGTACCCTGCCGGCTGAGTCGGCCTCGGTTGCCCCCACTCTGGGGTGCTAGGCTGGCCTGAGCTGCTGGTGAGCCTGGGAAGATGAGCAAGGTCAAGGAACAGGCCTCACAGGCCGCCGAGGCCCTGGGGCTGAGGCAGGGGGTGGAGTCAGGTGGGGCCTGGGTTGGGGGTGCCCTGCCCTGCTGACCCCTCTTGTCTTCCCCCCTGCAGGTGGAGCCACTGGAAGCCCACACCCCACGCAGCCGCAGTCAGAGTCTCACCGGGATCTATGTCTAAGTTCTAACTCTTGCTTACAAAGACCACGATAATTCCTTCCCCAAAGCCCAGCAGCCCCCCAGCCCCGCGCAGCCCCAGCCTGCCTCCCACCGCCCAGCTGCCCGCGATGCCCTCCAGCGGCCCCGGGGACACCAGCAGCTCCGCTCCGGAGCGGGAGGAGGACCGCAAGGTGAGCGGCTTGCTCTGCCCAGGACCCTTTGGCCTCAGCGGGGGAGCAGGGAGGAGGGGGACGGCCGTCCTCAAGTAATGACACCTCTGGTTGCTGAGCGCTGGACCGCGCAGCTCAGGCTTCCCGTCGGGGTCGGTGGGGAGGGCTTAAGGCCCTGTTTGGGCCAAGGCCGGTCGAGGTTCAGTCCTGGCGGTACGGCGGGAATTTGAAGCACGGAGTCAGGCTCCAGGACCCAGACTTTTACCTCCCCTGGTGTTTGAGCAGAGGTTGAAGCCCAGGGTCTGCACAGTGTCGGGGGGTGGCCCAGATTCCTTTCTGGATTGGCCTCTACTGGCTCCGTGTCCTCAGGTGGGTCGCTTTACCTGTCTTAGCCGCCTCTGCTTCCCTGGGGTATTCAGTAGCTTCTGGGAGGCCAAAGACGAGTTCAAGGTGGCTCCATAGATATGAGGCCGCATGAGGGCTCCCCCTCTCAGAGCGCCAGGCACACGGTGACACCAGTCATCCTGGAGATGGTGATTTCCTGTCCCTCACCCCCACCCCCGGGCTCTAAGTGTCACTTCTGATCATGGAGCCAATGACGTCCTTGTTTTCAGAATCCCCTGAGGGGTGGCTGAGGGGTGACCTCATCACCCTCCGCTGAACTCCAGGATGGGCCTAAATCAGAGGAGATCCCAGCAGATCCATAGGGATCCCTGCTCAGTCCCAATAGGCTGCCTTGGGACCTCACCAAGCTGTGTTCATCTATGGGCAAAGCCACCCCAAACCCCCAGCACTTGGACTCTATTTTCTCTCTCTGTGAGTGAAATGGTAACCACCCCCCACCCCCACCTCCACCACCTTTCTTGGGAAGCTGTGCCAGCCACAGGCCTTTCGGGTGTCTTGTTTGTTGTGCCCTAGCCCCCATGGTCCCCTCTTCCTGAGCAGGAGTGTGGGAGGGTAATGCTTGGTCGGGAGTATAGTTTGTCCTTCTGGAACCAGAATGGACTCCTGGCACCGTGTATAGGCACTCTGAGGAGTGTGAGTTCTGCTTGCCCACTCTCAGGGACAGCTCTGAGACCTGCTCCCTGTTCATTCTGCCCTATGCCCAGCTCCTTCCTGGGCTCCCTCGTCCTTCGAGCCTGTTTCTGTTTTCTGAGTGGTTTCCATCCATGTGGTACTTGGGAACAACCCTTGAAATAAGTGGGGCAAGGACAGATGGCCCTAGTTTACAGATGAGGAAGCTGAGCCCAGCTACTCAGTGGGGGGTCCAGATGAGAGTCCGATGGATCAGAACCTTCCCCACTGCCCCACTTGTGTCAGTCGTTGTGTGGACACACAAAGGTGTATGCACTAAGCCCAGTCACCTGCCTTCCTGGCCTAGAATCATGCAGAATGCCCTAGTAGGGGACGCCTGGGTGGCTCAGCAGTTCAGCGCCTGCCTTTGGCTCAGGGTGTGATCCTGGAGTCCCAGGATCGAGTCCCACGTCGGCTCCCTGCATGGAGCCTGCTTCTCCCTCTGCCTGTGTCTCTGCCTCTCTCTCTGTGTCTCTCATGAATAAATATATAAAGGCTTAAAAAAAAAAAAAAGAATGCCCTAGTGGGGGATGTATACCCAGCAAGCAGGGGAGAAAGTACTTGCTATGGCCTGTGGAGCCAGGCTTCTTGGGGCTACAGGTCTCCTTCTTTCTGACCCCACAGAAAAGGAACAGATAGTCCAGGTTATCCCACAGGCCTTCTGAGCTACTCCTGTCTCAGGCAGCAGTAGACCCACATTCTGCTGCCACAGAGTCAGAGACACCTGCGGCTCTCCAATGGAAGCTATGGATAATTCCCTTCCTTCCCAACAGATCTGTTTTGCTCTCCTGTTGGATTAGGTGACCCTGACTTCCCTGCCTGGTCTGAGGCCCTGACCGGTGCCAACAGAGCTCTGTGTCCATATACTTGTGGCTGGTGTCAGCTGCCCCCCACAGGTGGGGAAGGTGGGAATAGCCAGGCCAGGCTCCTCCTGTTACTGGACTGTGCTGCCCTAGATAGCAGAGGCCCTGGCTCTCTCGCATGGAGAGCAGCGGAGCAGGCTTTCTGATATGACAGTTCAAGCTAGAGAAAGAGCACTGGACAGAGTCAGAAGCCCCAGGTCCCAGGCCTGAGCGTGCCACTTCCTGGAGATGTGACTTCAGGCCATCTGGGGCTTGCGTTTGCTCAGCTGTAAAGTGGGGATAGTAACTCTAGCTGTGCCTGTTTTACAGGGTGGTTGTGGAAGTCAGATGAGGTCATGGGCATGGAAATGCCCTGCAAACAGCAAAGTCTGGTCCAATTAGGAGGGATTACGATTGCTATTATTATCTACCCATAGTAACTGTTCTGGCTCATGTGGCAACAAACACGCACCCAGCCCCAGGTCCCGGTGCTGGTAGGTGCTGGTAGACCAGGCTGATGGACGGGGGGCTGGGACTTGGCGGGCGCTCCTCCTCGGCCGCCCACACCACAGCGCGCATGCTGGCTCACCTGGCACACCTCCCCGGCACCTCCGGGCTGGCTCCCACAGCAATAGGGAGCCGCCCGGGGAGGGCGGGTAGAGACGCTGACAGCCGCCCACGGCAGCCTGAGAAAGCCAGGCCTGGGGCAGAGGTGCCGTGTCACTGCAGAACGGGAAGATGGGCTTGGGCTGCAGCCCAGGGAGCCTGGCGGAGCTGCCGGGGGCACCTGGCACTAAGGAACTGGTCGGGGAGCCAGAGGGAAGAGGTGTGGCCACCCACTGGCTCTGCTGCACGAGGCCCCATGTGCCCTTCCAGCCTCCTTCCCGGCCACGCCTCCGCACACCTTCCACTCTGGTACTTCCTGGAGCCGCCAGGCCTTTGTTTATGCTCTTTCCTCTGCCCGGTGTGCCCTTTCCCTAATTTTCACTACTTTTCTCGGATCAAAGCCCTTGCTTCCTTCCGTCTGCCTTGAATTACAGTTTGTAGTGGACCCGGGGTTCTCAAAATGTAACCCCTGAAGCAGCAGCACCAGTGGCACCAGGAAAGGTTAGAAAATACAAACCAGAACTTCTGGTGGAGGGGGAGGGGACAGCAATCCGAATTCTAACCAGAATTCTAACCAGCCCTCTGGGGCCTTCTGGTATGGATAACACCCAGCCCCACTGCGGCCCCTGGAGGGCAGGGCCTGACTAGCACAGAGTAGGTGCTCAGGAAGTACATTGTGGCTAGGGTAGGAAGGAAAATGAGAGTGGTGAGATCCCTTCCACAGGAGAACAGCCTGGGGCCTGGATCAAGCGGGCTGGGTACAGAGCCATGGGTGGTAGCCAAGGAGTTCACTTACAGCTGGGAGTGCATAGAGAGGTGTGCCCAGCAGCTGTTCTCCCTGCCGGCCTCCCCTTTACCCTGCCATCTGCATGTTGGATGGGGAGGGAGCTACTGGGGAGGCTGAGGCAGTGCAGCTTCTAGGGGCTGAGCCCTGGGGCTCTCGCCAGGCTGGGTCAGCTGGGTAAATGTGGCCAGATTGGAGGAGGGGGAGCTGGCCTTATGGGGGGATAGGGTAGGGGGTGGTGAACAGCAGGGAGGCTCAGCAGGGAAGCCAAGAGCCAGGGTGGGGTGTCAGGCCCTACATGGAGGGGAGGGGAGGGACAGAGGGAACAGGAGAGGGGACCAAGAACATTCCAACCTTGGGCTAGAAGGGCCCCCTCAGATCCCCAAATACGAATCAGCACCTGGCCAAGAGTCCAAGCCCCAGGCTGGGCCCCCAATCGTGCTGCTCCCCTCTTTCTCTTTCCTCTGGCCTCAGAAACACAACAGCCAAGATGCACTGAGTGCTGACTATCTGCCAGGCACTACTTTAAGCTCTGTGCTCACGTGATCTTATTTAATTCTTACGGTTGCTCCATAAGGTAGGCTATATTATTTTCACCACTCTTATTGATGACTAAATGGATGCTTAGAGACATGAGGTCACTTGCCAAAGGTCACACAGCTAGTGGGTAGTTAGGTGGTGGCGTGGAAGTCCGGCAGGCTCCGCTGTTGGCTGGTGCTCATCAGGCTGCCTCCTGGTGGAGGCCGTTACACTCCACAGTCCCACCCATCTTGCTTCTGCTGCAGGTTCAGTACGTTTATCTGGACTGGAAGTCGGGATGGTCAGAGCATGCTTTTACTTGGGGTAGCAGCGCTCTTACCCTGGAGTGAAGGCTGGGGACACTTCATCTCCAGTAAGAATCTGCAGACAAGGCTAGTGTGCACGACTGTGGGTGGCTGTGTGCAAGCGCATACACATACACTCCAGAAACACACTGTTCAACAAAGACAGAGCTGTGGCCACACTGCTTCTTACTGTTCCTCTCCCTCCTGCACGCATTGTTTCTCTCTTCTTCTCTTCCTCTCTTTCTTTCCAGGGACCTTTCCAGGTACCCAGCACATAGTAGGGCTTCACAAGTCTGTTGGATGAACTGAATGAATATTCCCTAGTAAAAGAATGGGATGGGAACATAGCAGTCTTGCCTACTATCCAGAGGAGGGAGGCCTCTCCTGGACAGCTGGCTAGTAGGAGCAACAGCAGGGGATGCATATTTGTGCTAGGGAATCACAGCAAGCATACCTGTGTGCGTGTGTGGGTGTGTATGCATGTGTGGCCAGTGCGGTGGCCGGGGCTTTTCCCTCACCTAAGTCCAATCCAGAGGCCTGGCAAGTGCCGACTTCCCTTGGGCACTGACCACTTCTTGCAGTCTGATACCCAAGCTACAGGGCACCTGGGGTGGGCTTTTCCCAGCTCCACTACTCTACTGTTCTTGCTGTTGCACAGGCCTATTGCACACTCCAGGCAGGCTCTGCCTTTATTACACTCAGATGTCCACACACCATCACTTAGGGCCGGCTCTTTGCTTTATAATAGTCACTACAGGGGCTGTTTAAATAGCATTCCTCTTAGCACATTCAGTTACAGAAAAGGCAGCTTTACCCTTCCCTTTTCAGGAACACAGCTAATAATAAGGATGCATCCATTTATTTTTAAAGATTATTTTATTTATTTATTTGACAGAGAGCACAAGCAGGGGGAGTGACAGGCAGAGGGAGCCTGCGGAGCTCAATCCCAGGACCCTGAGATCATGACCCGAGCCAAACGCAGATGCTTAACAACTGAACCACCCAGGCACCCTGGATGCATCCATTTTTAACTCAGTGGAGTCGTTTAGATGCTTGGTCCCGTAGAGCAGGTGTGTGATGCAAACAGTGCCCACCCCTGAGCTGACTGGAACCTGTGTTTTACTTCAGGTTCTGTAAAATTTTCCAAGTTAGATATATGACAGACATACCTCAGAGATATTGTAGATTCAGTTTCAGGTTACCATTGGAAAGTGAATATTGCAATAAAGCAAGTCAAATGCATTTTTTGACTTCCCGGTGCATAAAAGAGATGTTAGTACTCTACTGGAGTCTATCAAGCGTACAAGATGTCTGAAAAACTTACATACCTTAATTTTAAAATATTGCTAAAAAGTGCTAATTGATCTTTCAGCAAGTTGTATATCACTGATCACCATAACACATAATGTTAAGGAAAAAATTTGGAATATTGCAAGAATTACCAGAATGTGGCACAGAGGCATGAAGTGAGCAAAATACCCAGCAATAGACTTGCTGGATACAGGGTGCCACAAACCTTCAATTCATAAAACATGCACTATCTGTGTGGTGCGGTAAAAGGAGGTATGCGTATGCACATCAAGTTTGGGTAACTTGCAGTTGTGAGTAGGTGTCACTTGGGTTCTGGAGACAGACCTCTGTTCGAAATCTGGACTCTGCTGCTTGGCTATGTGGTCTCTAAGCAGGGAAATGAGAGATTTACGTGAGCTGGTTTATATGGTGTGTGTGTGTGTGTGTGTGTGTGTGTGTGTGTGTGTGTGTGGTAGTGGTGATTTTTTTTTTTTTGAAGATTTTATTTATTTATCCATGAGAGACACAGAGAGAGAGGCAGAGACATAGGCAGAGGGAGAAAAAGCAAGGCTCCCTGGGAGCCTGATACAGGACTCGTTCCCAGGACCCCGGGATCATGGCCTGAGCCAAAGGTAGACGCTCAACCACTGAGCCATCCAGGTGCCCCCATGGTGTGCGTTTAACACAGGGGCCTGGCACATACTAAGTTAGTCTTGTGACTTATTTTGGAAAACTAGCCAGCTTGCTATCTACCTACCTAGCAATCTATGTATTTACCCGCCCAGAGTGGAAATGGGCAGATGGCAGTGGGTGTCCCAGGATGAGGGGGAAAAGGGGATGATGCCCTTCCTTTCTGGCACCTGGGCCTGGCCATGCCCTGCGGAGAGCCACAGGGCAATTAGGGATATTACCTGTAATCGTCCCACACACCGTTTGCACAGTATGGAAGGGCATACTGTGCAAAGGAGTTTCCTTGGCTTGGCAATTAGCTCGCTTCATCCTCTTGATTGCCCTGGAGGCATCTCCTCTCATTATCCCCATTTTAGAGGTGAGGAATTGAGGTCTAGGGAGGTTAAGAAAGTTTGCAAAGGTCACATGGCTATGAAGCAGTTTCGTCTGGATTCTTTCCTTCTATAAATCAATAAAAATCATGCCCTATGTGGTGTTGTAATGCCTCCAGAAAGGGGTTCCCCGGTGGGGTGGGGATGAAATGATGGGCTGTGTATGGCCAGCGAGGGCGGCCTTGGGGCCACGAGGTGGACACTCTACTCAGGTACTTCTTTGATTATGTGTTGTCTCTCTCTAAACTGAGTGTTCTATTTGCTTATCTCTGTATCCAGTACCCGGTAGGTGATGTATAAATGTTTTTGAGCACACCCATTGGCCTGGTCTCATGTTGGCCTTGAGGTCATCATGGCTGGGCTGCAGTGTGTTGGGTGTGTGCTTAGTGTAGTCTCCATTCTGGAAGGCGGTGAGGACTCAGCATGGCGCACAGGTTGTTTGGGAGGGCTGCAGCCCTGGCAGGAGGGCCTGAGAAAACCCACAAGTACCACCATTTTCAACCGTTTGGTACTTATGGAGCACCTGCTGTGTGCAGGTTCCTGGGAGCTGTGGGGGCTTGGAGGGGCAAAGAGAACATGGCCACTGCCCTCCAGGAGCATGGCCCTCTGGGAGGGATAGAGGCTTTCATCGATATGTATAGTATGAAGCGGACTAAGCATTTGATGAATACTTGTTGAATGTTGTTGAATAATTGAGACAGAGGGCTGATAGCCACTCACACCGCTGCCTTGCCCTCCCTGCACATTCTCCAACAGAACGTCCTGCTGCCCACCTGTGTGTAGGCCCAGCCCGGGTGTGGGGCACTTGTGAGCGCGTATGCGCAGTGTGGTGTGCAGAGTCCCGTGGCTGTCAATCTGCAGACCTGGGCCTCAGGCAGCCCAGAATGGGGCTGGGCCTGACAGGGAGGCCAATTGGTTTCACTGAATTCCACGATCACAGACAGAGCCCCTGGAGGCCAGCCAGCCAGCTGGCCAAGGCTGTACGTGCTTCTTGTCCCAAAGGGTCTGGGCAAGTGACTGGCTGGATCCGGCAAGTTCATCCCCTCAACTCAAACACCAACTTGAGACATCTGCTCAACGGATGCTGGGTCAGTAGCATCCGGTGTATGTTCTGAAGGGAGCACGTACATCTGGCTGGCTGTTTCCGGGTGGGACATAGATCTCTTAAGGGGAGGGGTCCTATGTCCAGGCATGAACTCCTGAGACAGCTGTGTGGATGTGTACATGCGAGCGCCAGTGTGTGCCTTTACCTTGGCTTGACTGCATGCTCATTGGTTTCCTGGTGACGCACACGGTGACACACACGTCAGTAGCACATAGTGTAGTAGGGTGTAGTGCGGTGTTGCAGCAGATAGACCCATGAGCTGGGAATCAAAAGATTTAAATGTTGGTTCTAAAGCCTTTTTTCCTGGCTCTCTGATCTCTGCAAGTTAGATAACCCCTCTGAGCTTCAGATTTCCCGCCTGTGTCATGGAAAAAAATAATACGGCTCTGCTTTCTGTAAAGCAGAAGAATAAAATGAAACAATGTATGTGAAAATGCTTTGTTAATTACCATGTACTAGAGATTATTATCGTCACAGCCCAGCTCATCAGAATGAGAAGTTGTATGTGGCTTAAAATAATCCATCCAGCGAGCTGTGTTAAAATCTAGGTCAAATCATAGCCTCAGAAGTTTAGAGAGGCTGATGGTAACTACCTAATCTAACAGGCCACCAAATGTGAAGGTGCTTTGAAAGCTGTAAAGAGTTACATAAATGTAAAGTGACATGATTGTGTTTAAGCCTAGAAAGTACATTTTAGTCATCTTGTTTCTTGATTTGAAATCATAAAGATCAGAGTGGTACTGGAGCCTCATACACAGTTATATTTGTGCTGGTTTGTGGATTTGCATGCCCACCTCTCTGTGTGTATGTGTGTGTGTGTGGGAGGGGACTCTCTTACTGAGTACCTACTATGTGACAGTCACTCATCAAGTGTTTCTGAGCGCCTGCCTCATGCTAGGTGCATCGGTCTAGGCCCTGGGGATGCTGAGGTAAGACACAGTCCCTTCCTCCGAGGAGCTCGTGGCCTGTCTAGGACAAGAGCTGACAATTGCAGTGTTGGGTAGTGGGTACTATGGGAGAGAAAGGACCTATGGACTCAGTCAGAGGATCAGAGGAGGAAGCCCCGGGAAAGGAAATCTGGGAAATGAGGTGGAGAAGTAAGGGTTTGCTGGTCAAGCTGAGGGGGAGGTGGTTGGGGCAGAAGGAATGCCAAGGCACTGGAAAGGGAAGAAGTCCACTTTTGCACCTGGTGCAGTCCGTTGGCGATGGGTGGGAGGAAGGCCGTGGGGAGAGGAGACCAGGGCGGCCTGCCAGATCCTGGGGGCCTTCCTTCACACTGGCTAAGGAGCTTGGCTTGATCCTGCAGGCCCCTGGAAGCCCCCTCAGCAAGGGCTTAAGCTCTGCAGAGTGACATAATCAGCTTTGCATTTTGGAAAGATCAGAGAGCCCCATGTTCCTGAGTATCTCACTGCAGCAGGACCAGCCAGATGCTGGGGTTTGTCTGTAGCAGTGAGTGATGGCTGCAAATGCAGGATGCTGGGATTTGCCCGGGGATGGGGAGGGAGGGCCGGGGAAGGGGGAGGGATGCACTTTTGTGAATCCTTCTGGTCAGGATGTGTAGAGCAGAAGTTAGCATGTACTTGAGGGGCTATCCTGTGTCAGCTTTTGATATATTACCTTGTTGAATTGTCACAGCATCTCTGTAAAGGAGATACCGTCCACCCCATTTTATAGGTGAGGAAAGCAATACAGGGTAAATAGCCTGAAATTACTAGTGATCAAGAGCAGGTCAGAAAGTCCAGCTCACCGCTGCCACCCCCCACCCCACCCTCTCCAAATCCCACCCAACTAGAATGTCTGCCCCTCTCCTGCCACTTCCCCACCGTAGGGATTGACTAATGCAGTCCCCTTAGCTGATGGATGAGGAAACCAACCTGGGCTCATGTCTGTTCCTACTAAATTTGTTGCTGTTTTCCAGCTGCTCCAAGTCACCCTGGATCAGATTCTTTCCTTTCAGAGTATTAGTGACGCCGCCTATTCAGTGCTGCTTACAGATTTGATAAGCATGTTTTACATTCCTTTGCTCAGTCCCTCAGCAAAGATATTGAATGAAACCAGATCTGCCCCTGTGGCAGATGAGGGGATGGATGGCTTGATACGCCTCCTTGAGGAGCATGGCCCTGAGCCATCTTCTCACCCTCCTCTGTGTTATCCCCCTAACTTTGTGTGAACTCAGGCGGGCCCGGAGCAGGAGGTCCCGCCGCCCTTCTCTTTGCCCTGTGACATCGCCACATCATGGAAGAGTGATGGGTTGGCCCCAAATAACATGCTTTTCACAAATCCGTACTTTAGGGCCTGATGAAATGGGCACGGGCCAGGAGTTGCACAGACCTAGGTTTGAGTCCCAGCCCAGGCTCTTTGGGCTGTGCCCGACACCTGACTGTTGAACAGGGGCCGTGTCGCACCTTGCCCTTGCCCCTGGCACAGGGTGCAGGCTCAACACACGGCAGCCTACCCTGATAGTGTGGTGATGTCCACACTATCAACATGTTGAGACCTGATTAGGTAACATGGCGTCCAGGCATTCCTTCCTCCAGGGGTGTATTGCACTGAACTGAATACAGCGGGGTAGGATGTGTTGAGCATCTCCTGTGCATCAGGCATAGCACCGGTCCCTAAACGTGCCAAATTACAGCAGTGTCCAGGTAGCACGGGAGTTGCCTATCAGGGCACCACCACACCCAGCCCCAAAAGGCTGTCTCCACGTGCTGATGGAAGCCAGGGCTTGCCAGTCCTGAAATGTCAAGTGCCTTTGTTTTTGTTTTTGTTTTTTTAAGATTTTATTTATTCATGGCGGGGGGGGGGGGGGGAGCAAAGGGAGAAGCAGGCTCCATGCAGGGAGCCCAATGTAGGACTTGATCCCAGGACTCCAGGATCACGCCCTGGGCCGAAGGCAGGTGCTAAACTGCTGAGCCATTTGGGAATCCCCAGTACCTTTGTTTTTAGGTCATTCAGTAGGGTAACTGTGTCTCCTTGTTGCTGTGCAGGGTCTCAGGTCAGTTAAGAATAAAAGAAAATCAGATGAATCCCTCTGCCAGAAATGCAGTCTGCTAAAGAAATAGTTCAAGCCTGGAATTTCTGGGCAGCAGGAGTCTTCCCAGACCCTGTGGCCACCCAGACTGATCCTGATGCACGTTGGTGCCCCCCTCTCTTGCCCGTTGCCTTGTGCATTTCAGTCCCATGGGCCCCGCCATGAGGAACGGTCAGCAGCTCGGTCAGCAGCTCGGCCAGGTCTAGCCTGGTGCTTTCCAGGCAAACACAGCGGGCTGAGCCGGCCTCCTGCTGCCAGGGAAAATGGAAGCTCCCTCCCGTGGGGGGCATGTGGAGCACTCACTAAGTGCAGGACCTGTTTGAGGCTCTGGGAACTCAGCAGTGTGCAAAACAGACAAGAGGACAAAACATGGGACACCTGAGTGGCTCAGCAGTTGGACGTCTGCCTTTGGCTCAGGGCGTGATCCTGGGATCCAGGATCGAGTCCCACGTTGGGCTCCTTGCATGGAGCCTGCTTCTCCCTCTGCCTGTGTCTCTGCCTCTCTTTCTCTCTTTGTGTCTCTCATGAATAAATAAATAAAATCTTAAAAAAAAAAAAAGAGGACAAAATATTTGTTCATTACTCTTCAAAACCTGAGAAGCAGGCAGAGTGGGCACCTTCATACTCCCCTTTTATGGACGAGGAGAGTGAGGCTCAGAGAGAGTGATACTGTGAGTAGCTAATGAAGAAGCCAGGCTCATACCCATTTTGGTCTGCTCTAAGTCCTGTGCCTTCGCATGACCTCACATAACCTCACATGGACTGTTGTTTTTGTTTTTTTAGATGATTTTATTTATCTATTTGAGAGACACAGAGTGAATGAGAGAGAGCATGAGCATGAGCAGGGGAGGAGGAAAGGCAGAGGGAGAATCAGATTCCCTGCTGAGCGGGGAACCGGACGTGGGGCTCGATCCTAGGATTCCATGATCATGACCTGAGCCAAAGGCAGATGCTTAACCAACTGAGCCACCCAGGTGCCCTGTGGACTCTGTTTTGTGAATGCTGTTACCTAGTCAGAATGATCAGGATCGTGCTCATTTAGCAGCAGTGGAACCAGCACCATCTCGGCCTGAAATTCACTAGATCCAGTTGATCCAGTTGAACTGGATCCAGTTGAAACCCTCACCAAGATCCAGTTGATTCAGTTGTGTATATCAGTTGAAACCCTCACCAAGGGACGCCTGGGTGGCTCAGTGGTTGTGCACCTGCCTTTGCCCCAGGATGTGATCCTGGAGACCCAGGATCGAATCCCATGTTGGGCTCCCTGCATGGAGCCTGCTTCTCTCTCTGCCTGTGTCTCTGCCTTTCTCTCTGTGTGTCTCTCATGAATAAATAAATAAAATCTTAAAAAAAAAAAAAAAAACCAACTCACCAAGATTAAGGTACTTTGGTAATACGTCCTCTCCCTGCGATCCAAATGATCATTTCTTATACAGGGGTGTCTGCAGGGGTCTCAAGGAACAGCCCAGAACCAGAGGCCTGGCCTACCATGGGGTATGTGCCCCAGCCCCTCCACCATCTGGCGGTTCCCCCTGTAGCCTTTCTGTCCTCACAGCTTCTCCGCCATGTTTTCCTGAAAAGAGCCTGTCAAGGGTCTCTGGTCCTGGTACAGACTCTCTGTCTCTCCATCCTGGACCCTCCCCTCCCGCCCACAGACGGGCAAACCACAAGCGATTTTGAAATCACAGAAAATGAAAGTTGAGTGGGATGTTGAGGGACATCTTGATTAAATCCACAGGGAACCCGCACACCTTCCCTTTTACTCTTCTGGGGCACCAGTTGCTGCTCAGGGTTGGCATCCTCCCCAGGGAGGACTATGAAGCCATCTTTGGCTCCTGACATCATGCAGTGCTCAAAGAGCTGCCTGTAGTCCCTCTGCTGATTCAGGGTCCCTTTCTCCTTCCCCAACATTGTTTCTGTTTGTGATTAGTCATGCTGGAGCCGGCTGAGTCAGAAGCGACCCGTGGGTGGTTTGTGGCCGGGCTGCTGGAGCAGTGAGGCAGGAGGACTTTCTAGGTTTCTGACTGTGCTCCAGGAGACAATGTTGCAGGGCCCGGCCCTCGTAGGTGCTGGATGAGGTGGGTCACGAAGCCAGACTTCGGGTCCAGGGCTCAGTGAATTCAGGGAAGGCATCAAGATAAACCCCAGACAATGTCTGTGAGATGCTCCTGTGGGGTGACAGACATGCGGGGCAAATGCTTCTGGCAGGTGTATTCTCAGGGGCCGCGACAGTCCTCTATCATTTGCCACGGTCCTCATTCCAAGTATTGCATGTGTTTCCAGTTGCTAAATTTAATAATTCTTTTCAGGGGATCTTACTCTTTTCAATAAAAGTGACCCATTAAATATATAACTAATTTAATTTTTGTACCTGTGTAAGATTTGTTTCACATAAATAAAACCCTATCCAGAGACACGCTTTATGTCAGAGCATGTGTTGTGATTCTGTGGCTGAGAAAATGTGTCCACCAGGAGACACAGCTGCACGGTGCCAAGTTTACAGTATCTACCCTGAAGTCCCCCAAGGTTTTATTTGTTGACTGAAGCTTCACCAGGCAAGACACAGATGAAAGTCACCCCTGCTGGGGTGGTAGGGGAACAGCCTGACATGGCTCTGGAAATGTGGCTGTCATGGGATGGGGGGACAGGGGAGGAGTCCTCTCGGATCCCGCCCTGGCTTCATAGGCTGTGTCTGTACCCACAGGAGGGAGAGGAGCAGGAGGAGGCCCGTGGCAAGGAGGAGCGGCAGGAGCCCAGCACAACTGCACGGAAGGTGGGGCGGCCTGGGCGGAAGCGCAAGCACCCCCCGGTGAGTGTCATGGCATCCCCCCAGCACGCAAATGCACACACGTGCACACATGCATGCTCTACACGCAGTGATGTGTGTCCCGCAGGCGCCTGGGGACATTAAGACTGGGCAATGCGATGCACCCCTCCAGCTGCAGAGCTCACTGACATTCCCCAGGCTTTGAATCCTACCACCACCCTTACAACTTTCCTGTTTTCTGCATTGAATTGGAAGCCCCTAGAGACCAGAGGGCTTGCACTGTGAGTTGTGGCAGAGCTGAGATCTGCTTCCAGAAGAGTCAGTAAGACAGCCTGATGGTTTCCACCAGCCCAGCCCTGTGGCTTGGACAGCGGGACTTGCCATTCCCTGGCTGGCCCACCCAGGGCCCTCCCCTTGCCATCCACACACCCACCCTGGGCCTCAGCCCCACCTGAGGACCTGGAAGGAGGGAACCTGGGTCTTGGAGTCTGATCAAAGTGAGGAGAGAAGCAGGCTAGCGGGTGCATTCAGAATAAAGAATGAGAAGGAGACACTGTTTAAGTGTGTGCTACGGGGCCGGCCCCAAGCCCAGGCCTCTGGAGGCCATAAGCCCTGAGTCTGGGAGGAGCCCCAGGGTTGCCCAGGATGAACAGTGCTCTGGAGGGTACACCCCATGGGCTCAACAAGCCTGCCTACCTATGCCTTAGACTCAGAGGCAGAGCGATAGTTCCTTTCCAGCCCCGAAGACAGCTGGTTCCTCTCTTTCAGCCCCTTCCAGCTGAGAATGGGAAAGCCCAAGCCAGTAGGCAGTGGGGAGCAGGAGGTCAGATTTGTAACTGGCCTGTCAAGGAGATGTTCCCAGTGGGGCAGGGTTTTCTCCTTTGGACTAGAGAGTCACGGTGAATGGTGGCCTTAGTGAAAGGGACAGCAAAGGGAGGGAGGGCTGCGCCAGCTGGAGGTAGGAGGGCTCTCAGCCAGAGGGCTGCACCTGCGGGTACCAGTGCCAGTTCTACTGGAAGGTTGGGAGGGGCGGGGGGCAAGCAGAAGTTAAGTCATTTAATTGGTAAGTAATTTTAAGCATTTTAATATTAAAGCAAACATGGATATTTTATGGCCTGTAATGAAAAATTCACACGAAGTTGAAAGATAAAACAGGGAACTTCAAAGGAGTTTCCAGCTTGCAGCCGACTCCAGGCTGTACTCCCAGGTTTCCAGGGTGCCCCCCTCCTCCCCAACTTGTGGGAGAAGGTGGAGGGCCCCAGTGCAGGCTGGAGTGGGAGGGGGAAGGGGAGCCAGGCTGAGTCAGAGCCCACCGGTAATTCCCCATCTACATGTGTGGTCATGATCTGTGGGCTAGAGCTCCGCCCCTCATCCAGGTGCACCGGGGACCACAGCCACCACCTAGAGCAAATAGAGACCCAGCAACCCTTTGGCTCATCCCTGTGAGTCACTAGGACCCAGAGGGAGGGCACATCACCGAGAGGTGGAGTAGGCCCCCAGGACAGAAAGTGCAAGGCAGTCAGGGACAGGTGTGTGGAAATGTGTCCAGAGATGGACAGATGAGAGGGAGCAGGGGCAAGGCTGAGTGGGGGAAGGGTCAGAGGGTCATATGCCCTCCCCTCCCCTGGCCCAGAATAGGGGCTAGTGTAGAAGGAAGAGCACTGTCTTCAGAATATAACAGACCTGGGTTTCAGTGCTGGCTCCACCACTCACCACCCATGTGACCTTGCAGAAGTCACTGCCTGAACATTGGCTTCCTCCTCTGAAAGACAGAGATTATAAGGTTGCATTCCTCCTAGCTGCCCATGGGAATTAAACGTGTGCAAGCACCAGAGAACCAGTGCTTCTCAAAGGTCCATCCTGCCCTTGCCCGGCCAAACCTTTTCATTTTAGGAGGCCATAGCAACCTCGGTTTGATAGAAGAAACAGCACTGGATTTGCTGCTTCCCAGCTGTGTGACCTTAGCAAATTACTGAACTGCTCTGAACTTCTGCTGCTTCATTGGGAAAATACGGCTACCAGTAATATCTGTCCTGTCCAACCTCCAGGGGTACTTTGCAAATAGCAAAGGGGATCCAAATGTGCAGGGTGGGCCGTATAATACACCTGCCCCTTGCAAGGGCCAGTGGGGCCAATGTCTACCAGACCTTTCAGGTAGTAGCCTAGCCTTGGCCTCCGAGGAACCCTGGTGGGAGGTGCTGCACATCCTGTGCAGGTCATAGTCTGCCGTGGTCCAGCCCATGCCCTAGCTGACACTTGCAGCACCCTGGACTCTCAAGAGAGGCCCCAGGACAGGAGAGAGAGCATGGGGAAGGCAATGCTGATGGGGGAGGCAGAGGGCTGAGGTGGCTATTGTGAACGGGCCCCCTAGCCCACTGGGGGAACAGAAAGACTGACCCCAGAGAAGAGAGCTCATGGGCTTTCCCAGGCAGCAGGCCTCTGGGCCCCCAGGGGAGCCCACGTGAGGGACATTGGTGCTGTCGCTAGAGGTTGGCTCCTGGTCCCCTGGCTCCTAGGCTGTCTGGCTGGCTTGTGGAGCAGGTGCTTGTCCTGGCCTCCTGTCCCCAGCAGAGGAGCATAGCCGGAGGGCTTCTTGGGGACCTGGTATAGCTGTGGCCCTGGGAACAGATTGACCAGAGAGCTTTAAAGCAGCTGAGTGTGTGTCATCCAGCTAAGCCTGGAAAGAGGAGGGAGCTTGGCTCAGATCCCGACAGGTGGCATGGAGGGGGGAGTGCTGGGAGGCTGAGAGTAAGAGCTGGCTTCGGGCTGGGGTCTTTATTTGTGCATTTCCTGTGCTGGCCTGGGAGCCATAAGGTACAGCCTCTAGTGTCCTTAACCATCCCCTGGCCCCGAGGCTAAGAAATCATTGTCTCTCTCTCTTCGTTTTGTCCCCAAGGCCTGTCTGTCCCTGGGTATCTTCTACTCATTCGTGTTCTGCCATCAGCCTCCGGGCTGCACCCCCATCCAGAGCAGACCCCAGCTGCTCCCAATATACTTTATAACTTGATACCCGCTGAAGGGACCACACTGGTAAATAAGACTTACCTTTCAACCTGGTGTGCTAGAGAGAGGAGGGCCACGAGTGTTACACTAAATACTGTCCACGGGACGATTCTGTCCAAGAATTTTCAGAGACCCCATTTCTTATGGGACTGGGATCTGAATGGGTCCTCACCACATGATCTCTCCTGCCCCTGCTCTGGTGCTCAGAGTCCACTGCTTTTGTCATAAACACCCCAACTTCTCGCTGCCCCCCGGAGCAGAAAAACCCGGGACATTTCTGTCTCCCTGCCCACTGTCACAGACCTTCTGAGCTTGCCCTGCAAGTGAAGCCCACCGCAGCCACTGTGACCCTCCCTTCTGAGCTGTTTGTAAAATTAATCAAAACAAACACTAGGGAATAAAAGAGTAGATGGGGGCGCCTGGGAAGCTCAGTCAGTTAAGCATCTGCCTTCAGCTCAGGTCGTGATCTTGGGGTCCTGGGATCAAGCCCTGTGTCGGGCTCCTTGCTCAGCGGGGAGCCTGCTTCTCCCTCTCCCTCTGCCTGCAGCTCCCCCTGCTTGTGCTCTTTCTCTCTCTCTCTCTGTCAAATAAATAAATAAATAAATAAATAAATAAATAAATAAATAAATAAATAAATAAATAAATAAATCTTTTTAAAAAGTAAAAAGAGCTAATAAGCCCATTTACCATATGCTTGGAGGGCACTGGGCTTTTGAACTGTTACGTGTCCTATAAAAGGACCTGAGAATAAGTAATTTGAAACTTTTATGTCAATCTGATACTGTCACCACATCCACGTGTGTAATTTTGTATTTTACCAAAGTATCATTTCTTGATGGATTGAGAACTAAGAAAACTAAAACAAAAACCTGGCCTTTCACCCCAGATAGTTAGAAAAGCACATAGAGGAAGCTTGTCCTTTCCACTAGATTTGATGTTTCGTGCCACCCCGCATTGCACTGTCTACCTACCTCACTGAAGCCAGAGACCATGAATAAAGGCTCAGAGTTGTGTAGCACGTTATTGCCTAAGGAGGCTTTCAGCAAGGATGACCTCCCTGTGTGAGGTAGGTGGGGCCTCTGTCATCACCATGCCCACATTCAGATGAAGAGACCGAGGTTCAGAGAGGATGACTGGGGCTTGGACACCACATGTCCTGCTTGCAAAGCCCACAGGGCTCATTCCTCCTCACCCCTCCAGTCACGTGCCCTGGAAGCCTGGGTGTCCAAAATCCCCTTTAAGTTAACATGTGAATGCAGGGCTGTTGGAAAGAAGTATAGGCCTGGTCCAAAAAGCAAGCATACAGAGAAACAGAACTCATATATACCATGAGGAGGGTGATTGACCTCAGTACCGGAGAGCCTGTGGGGAAGTGGGGAAGGCGGCGGTGGTCCGAGGTGTGAGAGTTGGGCCCATTAAAACCAGGCAGTGGCGTTGGGCTGCAGCCCTGGCCTCAGAGCCAGGATGCTTGAGCGGAGCAGGCAACAGGAACAGGAAGCCAGTGCGGGGTGGGGCGGGGCCTAGGAAGGGAGCTGGCACCTGGGCTCAAGGCCTGTGGGCTGGCCCGTGCCCACGATGGGGAGGAGGGACAGGGGTGTGCAGGGCTGATTTCTGCTGGCCAGAGAGTGTGAGCCTGTTTGTGGGTGTGAGCGTCGGGGTGGGAGAAAGAGGCGTCTTCCTGTCCAGCAGCTTCTGAGGACGGAACAAGTGAGGGCGTCACCAGGCCCGGCAAGCCCTGCGACCACCTTTGTCTTTCATGCTGGTTATAGCTGGGGCATCAGGAGGGACGGTTGCTGCCCTTGCCCACCAGACCCTGGAGGGTGACCAGCCCTTTGGGGCTCCATACCCTGTTTACTAGCTATATGTATTTATTCATTGAAGATTTATACCCACCAACTTCCTCCAGGGTTATTTTTGCTCAGTGGGAGCATTCTGAGGTCACCTCTTGCTAAGAATAACCCGGAGGGGGAGGGGGAAGGGGGGCTGGGGCTGGGAGAAGGGGCTGAGCTCAGCCAGGCCAGTCCAAAGCCAGCATTACTCACTCCACGTTGGAGGCTAAGCCTCTGTCACAGTGCCCAAATGAGTTCAAGAGGACAAAGCCACCCCCCTCTTCAGAGCAGAAGACTTGGGGTATAAACTGGGAAGTTAGGGAGCCATTCAACTGCAGCTTAAGCCAGCTGGGGACAGTTTGACTCAGCTGTTGGGAGTTTGCAGTATTGGCTCATTTGCCAACCTAATACAACTTTTGACTTGTCTCCTGGTTAAGACAGAGCTCAAATCCCCTCTTTGTGTCCAGGTCAGAATGGTTCCTTCACCAACCCCTGGAACCTTGATTCAGTGACTAGGTGCCCCCTGGTTTATATGCACAAAACTTTCAGAAAGAATATCTCCCAGTCCTAGCCACCAGCCCCCTCAGAGGGCTCCTCTCCCTGCAAGGCGCCCCTCTGCTCATGTTTTTGAAGGTGTGAGGAAGACAGATCTGTCACACATCTTAGGAGGTTAGAGACCTCTCTGGTAACTATGCCCCGTGGATTCATCTGCCCATTCCTGCACCTGATTGGTCAAAGCAGCACTCACCAGTGGCATCCGGTCCTGAGAGCCTGGCTAGAGGTCTGGTCTTCAAGTGCCAGAGATACATTGGCGGGGGTGGGGTGGGGGTGGCGGGAAGGGGTTCGGGTTGGGTCTGGGAGGGAAGGGAGTTAATGTTTAGAAATCCAGGGAAAAGTGGGAGCCTTTCCTACCCAGAACATTTCTGAACAAAGGTGTGGAGGGAGGAACGTGCGCCAAAGGAGAACCGTGCGCTGACTGGTGTGGTTGAGTGCCTAAGGGCTTCGTGTACGAACACATTGGACCTTAGTTGGAGAGGGTGTTTGCCGGCGGCCTGAGGTGTTTATCCTCTCAAAAACGTGTGTATCTGGAAGATTTTTGAGGGGGTCGGGGGGCGTGAAGCGATGGGGGTCATGTTTTGGGAAGCTGGCCCCTGGCATCTGTGAGCATGGTGGGTTGAGCACGATAGGATGCGGGGAGATAGGAGGGTGGGGTCAGGTGGGGTGAGATGGTGCCAGAAAATACCCCTAGAGCCTGCTAGGGGGAGGCAGCCAGGGACAGAATTGGCTGGGCCCTTACTGCCGGCCCCTGCGGACCAGGGAGAGCCAGGGGAGAAAGAAGATGTTACAGGCCCCAGGGCTGGCGTCAGTGTTACTGTCAGAGATGGAGACTTCTGGAAGAGAGCAGATTTGGCAGGGGCCCTTGTGGAGGCCACTGTAGATAACTGGTCTTAGAGGGGAAGCATCTCAGTGAAATCCCAGAATCTCCATGTTGTTTTTCCAAAAATCCTCGTTGTTTTTCAGCCCTCCCTGTTCCCTTTCCTGGACTCACACAATCCAGGGCCACCTCCAGAGAAAGTCACGTGCTCCCCCGGGTCTGGCCTCTGTGGGCTTCTGTAGAGCCCGAGCTGCACCTGTGCCCCTCCTGTGAGGCGGAGACTCGCCGGCACTGCATCTGGACAGAGCTGTTAAAGCTGCTTTTCTTTCATCATCCTTGCCTAGAGAATTGGGTGCCCTTCGGTCCTGCCACCTCGAGAAAGATAGAACCCAACTGGAAAAGCTCCAGAGCAGGGCAGCTAGCTTGATCAAGGGGAAGGCAGTGGTGCCAAGCGAGGACAGACGAGAGAGATTATGGCTCCCCGGTCTGGAGAGACAAAGGCTAGAGGGGATGTGATTAAAGCTATGAAATCACTTTGTGGGGTGGGGCAGGGGGAGTGCACCCCCATGGGGGTGCGGTGGCGGCAGTGAGGGGAAGAGATACCCATTTGAAGCTTTAGAAAGGTACGTGAAGCATAGAAAAGAAGGCCCCGTTTCCCATGGTGGGTTTCCTTCTTACCAAACCCCAGCCATGGACTGTAGAGGTTGAAAATAGAAATGACTTCAAAAGAGATTTACTTAAATATGTGGATCTTCTATACATAATGGCTTTTTAGAGGGAGCCTCCAGCTCATCCTGAAATCCTTTGAGGTTGACTTCAAAGAGCACAGCCAGGCCCTCTTCCAGGTGGACAGGTGTCCCTGCCGGAAGCGGAACCCCAAGTGGCTTGGCCACCACCAGGCATGTTCACTCTTGCATCCACTTGCCATGGCCAGCAGGGGCACTGACTGTGTTACCTCTAAGGCTCTGCTGGGCCCTGAAGTTGTCTCCTAGAATTAGTGTCTGTCCGTCTGTCTATCTCTGACACAGGCACACATGGTAGAGAGATCTCTGGGAGGAGGAAGGGAAGGCAGCTCATCAGCCTAAGTGGTGAGGGAAATGGTGAGGCCCGGAGGGCATGCCCAGGCTTTCCAAAGTTGGCCTTCCTTGGCTTCTGGTCCTACTGTCCCTTAGTCCCCCTGGTGGCTCTTTTAGGTGTTCCACCAGGGAAAAGGAAATCGGAGGAGTCAGAGGCCTAGTTCCAAAGTTTTTGGAGCCTGACTCCATTCACCCTAGGAAAGCCGAGCAGGAAGGCTTTGAGGACCTCTCTCGGGAGTTGGCACCGGGTGGACCTCTCCTGTTCTCCCTGCCTCAAGGCTACTTCCGGCCAGTCAGATCCAGGGCTGCCAGCAGAAGGGGCTGCAGGAAGGCCTGGAGCAGAGGGGAGGGGGGGAGCATGGGCCCAGTGCCAGTGCTTGTGGGACAGGCTGGCCTGCTGTTTCCTGAAGCTAGACTCAACCTGGGAAAAATCCAGGGCTCGGTCAGGGGGCTGATGGGCCTGCAGTTGTGAGGAGAGGGGGACTGTTTACGCGTTTTTGTTGATGTCACTTTGCCGCATCCCTGCACATCTCCCGGGCTGTGTCTCCGGGAGGGGGCGCACCCCTTGTGTGTCTGTGCGTGTGACTGTGTGTCTTTAATCAAGAGGCCAAGGCTGGCCGGATGCCAGGGTTCCCGGCTGGCACGGAGCTCAGTGCTGCCAAGGGCCTTAAAAGCACAATGGCGGTAACATGGGATGGGAGGGGCCGCCTCACATCTGCCGGCCGCTGGGCCTCCTTCCCCAGCGCTGCGCAGGGATGCGGCAGAGAAGGCCCCCTCCAGCCGCAGCCCCTGGCACCAGTGGGGCGGGGCGGGGCAGGGCAGAGCGAGCCAGGTGCCCAGAGCCAGCCCCGCACGCCGGCTCGGACCTCCAGGGGCTTCCGATAGGAGAGGCCGGGCCCTGGGCCTGCCCCCTCCACACCTGGGCCCAGGTGAGCCTGCACGCAGCTGCTCCCCATGCCCCGGCCGCCCCCGGCGAGTGGACTTTTCTGCCCATGGTGTCTGGGCCTTGTCTCCTCTATGTCCTTTCCCTCGTCTCTTATTTGCCAGGTTTTAATTTTTTGTGTGTAAATATTATTATTCTAATAAACGGCCTCTCAAAAGTCACTTCCTTATTTGGAGCCTCAGCCCTCTGCCCGGCCTTGGAAGGCCAGGCCTCACCTGGAGAGGGAGGGGTGGGAGTTCTGGGGTCTGCTCCAGACTTCCAGCAGAGCAGGGGGAGGACAGGGGCTGGGGCCCGGACAGGTTCACTGAGGAGGGTTACTTCCCCACCGGCTGCCGTGGCTGCTGCCAGGGAAACAGCCGCGGCCTTTCCCTGGCCCTGCTTAGGCACATCAAAGCCTCCTTTTCCTCCTGGGAACCCTGGGGATTTGAGGTTGGGTTTTTCCAGAGACTCAACCCAAAGGGGGAGCTGGCTTTCCAATGCCTCTCTTGTACCTGGGTCATTCTGGAAGCTTTACCACTTAGAAGGTGGTGTGACTGGAGGCAAGTCTCGGAGCCTTTTTCCTCCAGAAGAGTGAGGGTAATACCCCACGTCAAGACAATTGTGATAATTACGTTTATTAATTGTATACGTGTATTTATGCTGCGTGCTGTGCTTTGTGCTGGGGAACTGTAGGTGGAATGGTTGGAAGGGAGACAAATAAAAAAAATAAGTAAAGCAAATCTCATGCGTCTGGGAGGGAGACACACATGAATAATGAGGTGCAGCAGAGGAGTGCTATAATGAGATAGGGTGTGAAGAGCTCTGTAAACAAGCCGTGCCTGCAGTGGGCTGGGGGTTCCGTGACCACTGGGGTGGACTTTATCCCCACTCCTGCACTGGGGAGGGGCTGAGGGGACTGGGGAGGCCTGCGGCCTGGGGGCAAGGCCTAGCACAAATGCCTCCCAGGGGTGAGTGTGTGTTTGTGTTCCTGTGTCTCTCTGTGTGTGTGTGAGTGTGTGTGTGTGTGAGAGAGAGAGACAGCCAGGAAGACTTGAAAATGTTCCTGAGAAGACAGAAAGTAGAACAGTGGTGACGGGGGGCCGGGGGAATGGGGAGTTAATATTTCGTGGGGACAGAATTTCAGTCTCGGGTGACTAAAAAGTTCTGAAGATGGATGGTGGTGCTGGTCATACAACGCGGACGTGCTTAATGCTACTCAATTGTACATGTGGAAATGGTTAAAATGGTAAATATTATGTATATTTTACCACAATATTTTTTAAGGTTTTTTTTTTTTAAAGGTTCTTAGAGGAAGGCAGTCTCTGGTCAGTGCCCCAACCCTCAGCGCAGGGGGCGGTGGGGGGAGTTTCAACAGCAGCATTATTGACATTTTGGGCCAAATAATTCTTTGTTGTGGCTTCCGCCCTGTTCTTGCACACTTTTCGGCAGCATCCCTGACCCCTACCCACTGGAAGCCAGCAGGCCTCCCCACCCCAGTGTGACCTCCAGAGGTGTCTCAGACACATTACCAAGTGGAGAGCCACTGCCTTCCTCAGCTTGGAATAAGCCATGGCTTTACCCAAATCTGTTGCCCCCAAATCTGTTGCCCCGACTCCTCAGCCCCACCTCCTGGGGAGAGAGGGGCATGCACAGCCTGCCATTCCCATTCATCTACCTCTCTGCTCCCTCCCCTCAGCTCCACAGGTGAGAAGCAGAGGAAGTTGAAATTGTCACCTTCAGCTGCTGGTGGTGGCTTCTAAAAGGACCAGGGGCTTCTGCTGCTTCCCCTCCCCCTTCCCCCACAAGGAAAAATGAGTATCTCAGGGTATGCCCTGTCTCCTTTCAAGGCAACTGTCAAATAAAAGCAAATGAAAACAGAATTTTAAGCAGTTACATGCGACGTGCAGCTAGGTTGAAACTCCGTCTATGCACATGAGCAGGATGTTCTGAGTCTTAACCTAGGCTTGGCATTCAGGAATCAGTTATGGGTACTGAGTGCCCACCCTGTGCCCTGCACCTGCTGAGTCCAGCCTGATAAAGCAAAGTCCCTGCCTCCAGGAATGGACAAGCCAAGGGTGATGGGGGACAGAAGGTGGCTGAGAGGAGGGCATGGAGGTAGGGGCAGAAGGGTGCAGGCCTGGCCCTCCGAGGGGCTTCCAGGTGTGGATTAGGCTGTTCTTCTCATCAAAGGTGCCCCTTTCAGGTGCCCCCAGCCTCTTTCAGAGATTCAGACAGCCACTTCAGGCCATCTGCCTGTGAACCTCCTTCCTTCGTCTCAGTGGTTTCTTATAGGTGGATTTAACTGCTCAGCTGCCTGGGCCCCCCAGAGAGGGAGCCAGTGAGGGTCCACTACTGGCTGGGGCAGGGCAGAGGTGGGGGTATGCCTTTAAAAAAAAAAAAAAAGATTTTATTTTTAAGTAATCTCTATACCCAATGCGGGGTTCGAAGTTTCAACCCGGAGCTCAAGAGTTGCATGCTTTCCCGTACTGAGCTAGCCAGGTGCCCCAGGGTGGGAGGGCTCTTGGGGGTTAAGTTGGATCAAGGGCTGGCCTGAGTGGGAGTCAGCAGTTCCCCTGATCCCAGAGCTTTGGCCTACACAGGCTTATCTAGAACCAGAGAGGGTGGCCTGGTTGGGAAGAGTAGAGAGGAGGTGAGGACTAGGGGGGCAAGGCGGGGATTTCAGCGTGCTGAGCTAACCCTGGAGGGAGATCTGTAGAGAGCACTTCCCTTCTCCTCATTTACCCACCTCTGGAAGGGGTGTGGGCCTTACACTGCTGCAGCCTAGGGTCCTCCAGAGTGGGCCTGGAAGGGATGCTTGATCAGCATGGGTGTCAGGGCAGGTACTCCTGGCTCTCTCTGCTATGGAGCTGGCAATCAACAGGAAGTGAGTCCCAGGGTGAGAGGAGGCCATGTGGTCCCCAGGCAGGAAGTTAGTGACAGCAGAGTTGTCTTGAGTAGCTTTGTGGGGCTGGAAACCTGCCCCAACTTGAGGTGTCTGTGGGGCAGCATGTGGCCAGAAGGCAAAAGGACACGGGCATGATAAGAGCTTGGCTCTGACCTGAATTTCCCAGCCTGAGTTGGCCAGGGGGACCGCCACCCCACCTCCCTGGCAGTGCCACATTTAGAGCTCTGTGATGCCTGGTACAGCCGAACATTGGGGTGGCTATGGGGGCCTGGGCATGCCCCACTCTGCCTGGGCTGTCTAGAGGCGAGAGGATTTATACCAGGGAGGGGCATTCTAGGCCAAGGAACCCTGTTGGCTTGATCAGGGAAGTAGGAAAGGCCATCTGAGTCCTAGACAGTGTGTCAGGCCCAATACTCAGGGATGGAGGCTAAGGAGAAAGACAGGGCCTGCTTGCTCACTTGCATGCCTGTGTTTGGCCTCCTGGCTCTGCTGGCTTCAGCCCTCTGTGACCAAGGCTGGGCTAGCAGAGGACTTCTTGTTTCTGCCAGACGCCTCCTCTTTCTCTTGCTCTAGCCCCACCCCCACCCCCACCTGCCAAGGACTGCACACATTTGCAGCTTTCCATGGGAGCTTCCCTTCCTGGAAGCAGGCCTGCCCCAAGCCACCCCACTCAGCCAGGAAAACAGCTTGGCAAGTCCCTCTGCTTGCCTTCAGGCTACCCTGTGTGCCTAGAGCCTTGGCCAGGGAAGACTCTAGTTTTTATTTTCATTTTTTTTTTTTTGGTCCCCAAGGCCCTTGTTCCTATTTGCCACCCTGGGGTGTTCTTGGACAGATAGCAGCTGGGCTCAGAGTTGAGGATATAGCCCTTAGAGCAGAAGCAACCTTGGAGATTGTTGGGCTGTGTGGGGAGGGAGCCCAGCACTCTCAGGCTGTCAGGGTGCACTTGAGTGGTACAACTCTTTAGAGGGAATTTGGCCAATCTACTCACACTTAAAGCAGGCCTCTACCAGCCAGCCCACTTCTGGGACTCTGATTTAGACATACACAGGCACATAGAACTGTAAGTGCAGGGGGTTCGCTGCAGCAAAAAGCAAATCGGCCCAAAGGCCCACAATTAGGGAACTGTTTGAATAAATTATGGAGCATCCATTCAATAGAATGTTGAGCAGCTGTGAAATAGGAGACAGATCCATATGCACGGGTATGGAGAGATGCCCACTATGCTTGGTAAGTGAAAAAGCAAGTTATAGAACACTGAGTAGTAAGATACCCTATTAGGGAAAAAAAATTCTGGATCTGGCTGTGTGTGTGAATCCATGTGTGTAAACATGTAACTCACACACGATCGTTGATGCATAGAAACAAAGTCTAGAAAGGATACTCACCAAACTGTTAAGGGTTTACCTGTGATTTTGGAGGTAGGGGATTGAAAAAGGAGCCTTAACCTTTTACAACGACTCATTTTTATGTGGTTTGGATGTTTGTATGTGTCTGACTTTTATAAACAGGAGGAAAAAAAGACTTAGGGGTGGCAGGCTAGCAGCGTGTTTGCCCTTCCCACAGGCATTCTGGGGATGGAGCTGGGCAGGACTGCCGAGGGCAGCCTTGTGCCCATGGGCGTGGCAGGGCACTGAGCACAGGGGATACTTGCCTCTTCTGCCCCAAGAGGACACCTCCATTCCCTCTGAGGTGCCCTAGCCTGCTTGCCCCTGCAGGGCCAAGGACAAAGTACTCACCAGGCTCTCATGCCCTCACTCTGTCCTTCAAAGTGTGCTGCCTCGAGCAAGTCCTAGAATTCTCTGAGAGCCTCCTCAGGGAGGGTGATGGGTCGACGGGGGTAATGGTGAGAGGGAGTGACCTTTACAAAGCACAGTTATGATTACCCTTGATGTGATTCTTATTACCTGGAACTGTAGTAGCAAGTTCAGTTCTTAGACTCTTGGGGATGAAGGGATACGTTTCCTTTTGGAAGGGGAACGTGAGACCACCGGCCCTGCCGGCTTACTGCAGAGGTTGCAAACTGCTCGTGAGGGCTGTGGCTCGTGAGGGGTTGGGGTGCACATGGGGTCCAGAGCACGTGGGGTCCAGAGCTGAGGGAAAGACTTGTGCTGGGCTTTGGGGCCCCAGCATATTTGGGAGGCCCCCACTGAGCCTTGTGCTCCAGTTGGCAGCTAGTCACTATCTGGGTCTGGGCCTTGGGGGAAGCCAAAAGGAAAGCCAGAGGGATTTGGCAGAAGCCAGAGCAGCCCAAGGTTACCAGAACTGATGGGTGGCACTAGAATCTTCTGAGGAGGGGTCCTGATCTGAAGGAGGGATAGTGTGAGGAATGTTTGTCTTTTTTTTTTTTTTAAGATTGTATTTATTTATTCATGAGAGAGAGAGAGGGAGGGAGAGACACAGGCAGAGGGAGAAGCAGGCTCCATGCAGGGAGCCTGACATGGGACTCGATCCTGGGTCTCCAGGATCACGCCCGGGGCTGAAGGAGGTGCTAAACCGCTGAGCCACCTGGGCTGCCCGAAATGTTTGTCTTTTAAAAAAAATCTTTGATATTTTATTTGATTGATTGATTTTTTTATTTTTTATTTTATTTTTTAAGATTTCATTTATTTATTCATGGGAGACACAGAGAGAAAGAGGCAGAGACACAGGCAGGGAGGAAGCAGGCACCCCGCAGGGAACCCAACGTGTGAGACTTGATCCCGGGTCTCCAGGATCACGCCCTGAGCCAAAGGCAGGCACTAAACTGCTGAGCCACCCAGGGACCCCCTGATTGATTTTTTTTTAAGTAAGCTTTAGGCCCAGTGGGAGACTTGAACTCCAACCCTGAGATCAAGAGTCGCATGCTCTACTGACTGAGCCAGCCAGGTGCTCCAGAATGTTTGTTTTTACTTACATAGATATATGTATTTTTTTTCACTCATGAATAGCAGAATGTTTGTTTTTAATAGGGGCTGCAGAGTAGGCTTGGGAGTCCTATGTCACCTCAGGGAGTAGGGGTGGCGGCTTTGGTGGGGTGTCGCTTGGGCAGTGAAACCAGGTAGACATGCCTGGATTCTTCTGCTTCTTACACGGGAGGCCACAAATCCCTTGACTGCAGGGAGTCAGGCCCATGAATCCCTTGAAACTGAGAGCAAAATTGTGAGTATATTTGCTTACGTGGATGCCTGTGTGAACATGGTTTTCTGGACAAAGGGTGCATGACTTTCACCAGAATTTCAGAAGGGTTAGTGATCCAAAAGTGGCGCAAGACCACAGGTCTAATCCTCCCCTTCTGTTTCTTCATCTTTCCAGGTGGAAAGCAGTGACACGCCAAAGGATTCCGCAGTGACCTCCAAGTCCCCGTCCATGGCCCAGGACTCAGGCCCCTCAGAGCTGTTACCCAATGGGGACTTGGAGAAGCGGAGTGAGCCCCAGCCAGAGGAGGGGAGCCCTGCTGGAGGGCAGAAGGGCGGGGCCCCAGCAGAGGGAGAGGGAGCGGCTGAGACCCCACCTGAAGCTTCCAGAGCCGTGGAGAATGGCTGCTGCACCCCCAAGGATGGCCGAGGAGCCCCCACAGAAGAGAGTGAGTCCTGGGCACTAGGGGAAGCCTCTTCTGGGCTCCCCAGGATCCCCCCCAAGGGTTAGAGACTTGGGGCCAACAGGTCCCAGGAGGTCTACTTGCCAAGGCTGTACCCTGGAGGCTGCTGGCTGGATGCAGCCTGCACACATGTTTTATTTGGCCCATGTAGTGTTTTAGACATTTTAAAAAATTAGTTGCCAGTATTTAAAAATCAAGAAATTTCACATAAAAATCTGGAGTTTTGGCTTCTCGTGAGGAAAAAAAAAAGCTAGATCTGGCAACAGTGGGTTTATAGAATGCCAACAGTTGCAGGACTGGGGTGATGGCTCTTCCCCCCACCCAACCTCTCTGTAGGCTGGTTGTGTGCCTCAGTTTCCCTCAGCCCTCACCAGGCCTGCTTCCTCTTTTATAAGACCCACAGCTCTCAGGGATTGTTGTGTCTGTAACCCTTTGCCTGAGTGTTCCAGGATGCCCTCCGAGGTGTTAAAAGTCCAGGAGCCTTCCCAGGCACAGACGTCTTGAACCCACCATGGGTTCAACTCAAATGTGGATGTGACGGAGTGGGGTGGGGGCGGAGTGGATGGGGGTGGCCAGTGAGCTGCTCGGCCCAGGCCCCTTCCTCCCCAGACTTTCTGGCCTTGCCCTGGCGTCCTGGAAAATTGCCTACTTTTCTCTTTCAGGTTAAGCCAGTGATTTCAGGGCCAACTGAGCTGTAAACATGTTAGTAATGAGGACAACTAGCATTTGTACAGGGCTTCACAGTTTACAGAGCGCTTTCTCATATATTATCACATTTGATCCTCCCGGGGCCCTGCCAGGTTGTTTTGCATATGTGCGTTTTAATTCAAAAAGTCTTCCTTCCAAGTGTGTATTATGGAATGAGTAAATTGATTAATTGGCATAACTTATTTTATATGGCTCCAAACCCAATATTCCTGCAGGATTGAGAGCATTTCCAGAGAAGAAATTTCCAAATATAAAGATATATATATATATATCTTTCACTCATTAATTATTCAACTAATATTTTTATGATGTTCCCACTATGCACAAAGCGCTTTCTGAGGTACTCTGTATTCGTCGTTTTGGTACTCCAAACAGTCTTCTTCAAGAGGTATTATCCCCATTTTAAGGCAGAAAAAAACCCCTGCCACTTAGCGAGATGCAGTGACTTGCCCAGGGCCCCCAAGCCCATAAGGGGTACATCCAGGATGCATTCCGTCTTGGTCTCTGGCTTCAAAGTTTTTATGCCCTTCCACTGTCCCCTTTTATTCTGCAGTGGGGCTCAGGACAGGCCAGCCTGGAACTGCCCAGGGCTCCTGGCCTCACCTGAGTGTCTTGTGAGTTTGTCCCGACACTGGGCTGGAGGGAAATCCAGGAGGAAAGGAAGCAAAGGCACCATCCCTCCCATTAAGAAGACTGGGTGTTCCAGAGCGGAACCTGGGAACCCATCAGTCCCCACCGCCCCCACCTCCCCCAAATGTGCTGCTTCTCCCAGCTGGGCATGCCCACGGCTGATCCCCGGATTCCTGGGACCCCACCACTGGCTGGCACTGAGCTGCAGTCCTTCCCATCTGGTGGGATGGAGCCATTGCTCTAAGGCCGCCCTTAACCCTTGAAGGTTTGCTTTCACTTTGGGATTTCCCTGTCTCCGTTTCTATTTGTTCTTGAGTTCCTACTTCAAGTCAGTGAGTAGGTGTCTCTCAGACATCCATTTGGTGTGTGTGTGTCAGGATCTGTGCCAGGAGCTGGGGAAGCCCTCATGCACAAAATCCTGGTTCTTGCCTTCAAGGACCTCACAGTCGGCTGGAGAGACAGCCGTTGACGAGAAAGTCACACTGAGAAGCATGTGATTATACAGGGAGATAGGTTCTCTAAGAGAAAATAAACAAAGTTCTCTGAGGAACTGTGACAGGGAGAGCCCAGCCAGCCCGGTCTGTTCCCCGAAAGCTGGAGGATGACTGGGGGGCCACCACTTTGGGGGGGTAGGAGGGAGTGAAGACAGATTACAGAAGCTCTGGGGAAGGAGGGAGCAGGGCACCGAGAGACCTGAGAGAAACCAGCAAGTCTGCAGTGGAGAGAGCAAGGGAAAAGGGTGTGAGAGCAGAGCAGACAGGGCTGGACAGGCCTGTGAGGACACCTTCCCCAGGAGGCTGGGGATGGGGTGGGGAGTGACATGATCTGCTTTGTGTTTTGAAAAAAATCACTCTGTGCTCTGGCTCCTGGAATGGAACAGAGGGGCCTGGAAACTGAGTTAGGGGGCTGCGACAGGCGTTGAGGGGCCGAGGGCGGCTGTCATGAGGTGGCAGCAGAGGTGGAGAGAAGCGGACAAGGACCAGGAACACCGGGGGAAAGGGGAGAGATGGCGTCAAGGTGACTCCTGGGTTTGGGATTTTCGCATACCAGGTGGACCTTCCACAGAATCTTAGTGCTGAGTATGGCCGCCAAGCACTCCCGGCCTCCCTGGCCTACAGATAGCCTCAGAGTGCTCCTGTGTGGCCACACCTATCAGCCAGTGGACATGGTGGTGGGCCTCAGAGCTGCGGGGACCCCCAAAGGCCACCATGCATTGCCTGGATGCTGACACCGGTGAGGTGCTGCCCAGGGCCGTGGGTCGTGGTCCACTGGAGGCTTGGCCGCCTGGCCCACAGTCAGCCACACAGAATGCGTCCGCAGCTGCTTAGTTCCAAGGAGGGAGGAGACTGAGGCTGCAGAGAGGGAGCAAGTTGGCTGTCTCCCTTCTGTTCCCCTCATTCCAGGTCTCCTCTCAGGGAGCCCCATCCATCTTCCCTGAACCCCTTCCATTAGTTCTGATACAGGAAAAACAGAGGACTTTATGGCAGCATTTTTGTGCACATAGGTGCCCCAGATCCTGATAGTCCAGCCAGGAGAAACAAGGAGGAGCAGGGGAGATGATGAGTAATCAGGACAAGAGCCACCTGGATAGGCAGGTGGTGGCCTTGGGACCGCTCCTGCACTCCTGCATTAATGCCGCCATGATTATAATAGAAACAATGGTAATATGGCTTTCTTTTACTGGATATTGCCTATGTGTTGAGTGTCCTGTATCCTCACTACTCAAAGTGGCCCCACCAACCAGCAGTGTTACCCGGTATCACCTCGGGAAGTTAGAAATGCAGAATCTCAGGCCCCACTCTAGACCCGTGGAATCAAAATCTATTTTAAAGAGATCTCACGATTTTGATACATATTAAAGTTTAAGAAGCCCTGCTTTTTAGTTACATATTCTCTTGTTTAATCTTTGTGATCACGTGAGGAAGATTCTTACTGTCCTCATTTTTCAGATGGGGAGAGTGAGGGTTCAGAAAGGTTAAGTCACTTACCCAAGATTATACAACTAGTAAAGGACCAGGTTAGGGTCAGCACAAAGCCTTTCTTTGCTCAGATTGAACACCCAGTTTTGGGCTAGTGACTGCCCTCTGAGGGAAGCCTGGCCTTAGCCTTGTCATGGAGATTTGGATTATTTTTAAAGGAAATTTGGGGTGGCCCTGGGGGTGAGTGTAGGTGTAGACCAACAGGTAAGTGTTGGAAGCACCCTGGCCTCTCCTGCCCCCTGGACCTGAGATACTCTAGGGTCAGGTCGGAGCCTGCCAGGGCCACCCTGGGAGGCACACTGCCACCTGGCCCGCCTGTGACCCTGGGTCTGGGCCAGGAGCAGATGGACTGCAGAGGGAGTGTTGAGAGAGCAGCTGACCCCCCCTGACTCAGAACAAGTGCTGTATTCTGAGGCAGCCCAGTTTGTTGTTTTGCTGGGCCAGGCTGAAAAGTGTGTGTGTGTGTGTGTGTGTGTGTGTGTGTGTGTGTGTGTGTGTGATATCACTCAGTGGGCATGTGCAGAATCTGTCAGGGAAAGAATTCCAGAAAGCAGCCAGTTGGAAACTGCACAAGGAAAAGTAATTCTGTTTGGGGGAGCACGGGGGCCAGGGAACGGGGAAGGGGAGAACATGAAGGTGGTGGAGGGTAAAGTGAGCGGGCTTGGCATTCAGGAGCCCTGAAATCTGGCTTCAGCTCTGTCAGTAAGTCCCTCCATACCCAGTCCTCAGCCTCAGTTTCCCCACTGGCAAAATCTAGGGGCCAGACAGGCGCTCCATCTTCTCTACGGTTCCCATCAACCCTGATTTTCCTTCATTCGAATGAATGGAGGATTCCCCCTAATGAGATGCCACGGAGGGGCCCCCATGGGAAACGCGGAGAGGTCCCAGGGACCCCGGGCCGAGGGCGGGCGCCCCCTACCGGCAGTCCGAAGCCTCGCCGGGACAACGGGCAGGTCTGAGAGGAGGGGTACCCCGGCGGCGGGAGGGGGCACCCGGCCCCAGGGAGCCCGAGAAAAAGTCGGGGGAGCCGGCTGTGCCGAGCGGAAGCCCGGAGGAAGCGCCAGAAAGCCCGGGTGAGACATACCTTAGAAGCCTGTCGTGTGCCGCGTGGGCGAGCACCCGGTTCCGCCGCGCCCGCGATGGCCAGACGCGCACCGGCGCTTCCTCCCCGCGCCCCGCGCCCCTCGGGGGTGCCCCGACTCCGGCCCCGCCCCGGCCCCGTGCGCCCCAGGGCGCGCGGCCCCGCCCTGGAGCCTGGCCCCGCGCCCCGCCCCCGCCCCCGCCCCCGCCCCCGGGGGCACAGGAGCGGGGCGCCGTCACCGGGGTGCCCCTCCCCCGGGGCACGCGCACCGAGCCCCAGGTCTCCTCTAGCGACGGAGAGGGAAAGAAACTTCCTCCCCGGGGCCTTCGGAGGCCTTCGGTGCTGTGTCTGGTTTCCGCTTCAGAGCCAGGAGATGAAGTAGGGGCTGTTTTTTTCCGTTTTGGGCTCCCCCACCCCAACTACCAGGAGCCAGCCTCAGTGACCTTCCTGCTTTGGGCCCAAGCTCAGTACTCTTGACTTTCAGGGGCCCAGGTGAGAGGAGAGCTCACCGTCCTCCCCGACCCCGACCCGACCCCGACCCCGCAGGAAGCTCTGGAGGGCATAGTTAACCCAGCCCCTCAGCCAGGGCCTGCTGGCCTGCAAGGGTGTGCTGGACCTGGGGAGGGCATCTGGGGGAGGACCTGAGAGGACCACGGAGGAGCGCAGGGATGTTCTGGAGGAGTGTAGCTACCCTCCCGCATGAGGCCTAGACAGGAACAGGGAGAGGATGAGATGAGACCCTCCTATAGACAGGACTTCTGGGGCTTCTGCCCCCAGGGGAGCCTTTCCTTCCAGGTACTGGAATCTGGGCCCAGCTGAGGAGCTGCAAGAGACAGGACCAAGGAAACACCTCAGGGAAAGGGATCCAAACTAATATTTATTGAACACGTACTATATGCCAAGCCCGGCTCCAGGCACTCAATGTTCTCAGTAACCTAAAGATTTTAGAACAGTTGGCTATGTTGGTTCAGTAAGAAAACAGGCAAGGAGAAGTGACCAAGGTCACACGGAAACACCTGGACTCCAAGTCTTTTAGAATGAAGGTTCAGAGACCTGAGAATGGGGTGGGGAATAGGGTTACAGAGGCAGATGTTAATAACAGTAACAGAAACCACAGTATTGAGAACTGCAGAAGGACCCTAGAAATCATCTCCAGCATCATGATTTTCCAAATAAGGAAACTGAGTCTCAGAAACCAAGTTGCTTCGCCAGTCTTGTTCCAGTGGCTCTGTATCCCATTGCCCCCTCCCCCCCCCCAGGATATCTTTGCCTCACTCCATAGAAGCATTGAGCTCACTTCCAGGGCAGGGGGAGGCTTTGCAGTCTGGCCCCCTCCTCTAGGAAGGGAGCTGTTTCTAGACGACCCCTTTTGTGTGCCTGAGACAGAGTCAGTGGTCCGGAAACCATGGTCCTGGCTTTTCTGTTGTTCCTTCGGATTTGGGTCTCCAAACCTGCCACAGTTCCTTCTCTGCTCAAGGCCACACTCTGAGTCCTTGGGGCCAGCGTGGTGCCTAGCACATGGTGGGCCGTCCCATTTGACCTGTGAACACCTGAATGGTTGAAGGACCCCTGTCCCTGCGGCAGGGACCCCAGGCACAAGAGGGGGCCTCTGAGCCACTCCTGTAACTCTGTCCATAGTCCCTTTGTTCTTCCCTCTCCACAGGCAAAGAACAGAAGGAGACCAACATCGAATCCATGAAAATGGAGGCAAGTGTTTTTCCTCAACCCCCAGGGGCTCTGTGGATCCTGATTCTAGGAGAAGAAAGCCACCTCTGACCACCTGTGGCGACTGTGTGTGAGGGGATCTTGAGGCGGCCCCGCCCCCTTCTTTACACGTCCCCCTGTAAGGAGGAAAGGAGATGGGTGTGGAGGTTAGAAGTCCTCCCAACAAGGCAGCCAGCTGGTCCCGCTCTGAGACCAGGCACCCCCCCTCCTGGGTCACGTCCATGTGCCCCCTCACCCCTGTGGCTCACTTCTCCAGCCCGAACAGGGGCTTGCCCAGCACTTGCAGGGTTGACCTCTCTGGCCAGGAGTCAAAGCTCCTGTGTTGTGTTTGAGGTGAGTGCCTCCTCAGTTTCCCCGCAGGAGGAACAAACCTTGCGGTGGGACGGTCAGCGCCCATCTTAATGCCAGTCTGTCTCTCTGTCGTCTCTGTCCTAGGGCTCCCGGGGCCGGCTGCGGGGTGGCTTGGGCTGGGAGTCCAGCCTCCGCCAGCGGCCCATGCCGCGGCTCACCTTCCAGGCGGGGGACCCCTACTACATCAGCAAGCGCAAGCGGGACGAGTGGCTGGCACGCTGGAAAAGGGAGGTGAGGTGCCTTCTGGCCTGGGCCCCAGCCTGCCCCACAGATTTGGAGAACCAGAACTTAGCTTCAGCCACCCTTGGGAGCTGTTGTCAGGTCCTGCTGAGCCTCAGTGTCCCCTTCAGGTTAACCTTTTGCACTCACAGGGAACTGTGTAACTCCTAAGCAGTGACCAGTTTCTTTTTCTGTTCCACAAATGTTTATTGATCACTTACCACATACCAGGTAGCATACTAGGCTCTGTGCGTATATAGTTCCTGGCCTCGTGTTGCTGACATTCTGATAGTGGAGGGAGACAGAACAAGTCAAGTAAAGATAGAAAAATAAAGCCTGGGCTGAAACAGAGGATAACAGAGGCCTACTTTAGGTGGGGTGGTTAGGGGAGGCTTCTTGGAGGAGGTGGCATTTAAGTTGAGACCTAAAGGAACAAGAGCTGGCTCTGATCTGGTTGCTCCTTGGTCATTAGTCTCTACTGCCTTGGTGCCTCTTGTTACTAAATCCCTCTACTACCAAGCTTCCACCACCACCCCAATCCGCCCCCCCCCCGCCCCCTGCCACCCACGAGCCCTATGGAAGCTATCTGATGAGGAGCCAAGTGGGGTATAGAATGTTCTAGGCAGAGGAAACATCACAAGCAAGACCTCGACTTGTTTGGCAAAATGAGAGACCAGTATGTCCCGCGTGAAAGGAGTGAGGGAGAAAGTGGGGCCAGACAAGGCTGGGAGGTAGGCAGGGGTCCAACCACCTGGGGTTTTGCAGGTCCTGGCCAGAAGACGGTGTAATTCTCGGTACATTAAAAGTTTCTATGCAGGGGATTAAAGGGGCAGCAATGGAGACAGGGTAGATTCAGGATGTATTTAGAGATAGAGTCAGTAGGGCTTGCTGAGGGATCGGAGGGGTGAGGCAGGGGAGGAAATGCAAGTGACTCAGGGACACCTCTGAGGGGTCTCACCTGAACCCCCGATGATGATTGTGTGCCATGTCCTCAGGTGGGGAATTCGGCTAGTGGAGGCACAGGTTTGGGACTGGTGGGAATTACAAGTTCAGTCTGAGACGCTGAGGTGCCTGGAGCCTGGGGGGTTTGGAAGTCCGGGCTGCAGATGCAAAGGTCAGAGGATGTCAAGAGCAGAAACTGGTGTTTAAGTCCAGGGTAACGGATGAGCTCACCTCAGGACAGGGAGAGAGAAGAGACCAAGTCCCAGAATCACATCCACAGAAACCCCAGCAGCTATGGGCCATGTAGAGAGGACTTCAGGGCCAGAGAGGCAGGCCCATTGCCTCTGACAACCTGGAGGTAACTGGTGATTTTCCTAAGAGAAGCTTCCATGGGGGTGAAGCCAGGCCATGGCAGGCTACAGCAGTGATGGGAGGTGAGGCTGTGGAGACTGAAAGACCAAGGAGCCCGGCAGCCCCTCAAGCCCGGTTTGTGGGGCTGTTCTCCTGTCTGACCATAGAGAGAAGGCACTTGACCTCTGGCACCAGGAAGGGAGCAGAAATGGTGCTACTTGCCACCACCTGGGGCGTTCACCCCAGGTCTACAAAGGAAGGTTTACATTGTGTGAGAGCTTGTTCTAGAAAAAGTTCAGAACAAGGTACGCGTTTGGCTACTTGATTGCTTCTAGTTCCTTTGGGATCCAGGAAGGCAGGAACTTCTCTCCCCTGAAAGAGGCAGCCTGTCGAAGGTCCAGGTCCAGGAGAAGAGAGGCACTTGACCCTGAGCACGAAGTGTGGTCTTGGGGTGAAATTCAGGAACCGGGGCTATTCTTGCCATCTGGTCGGTTGCCCACTCATCAGTCCTCGGCGGCCAGCAGGGGGGGCTTTGCATTTTCCTGTTCTCCCTTAGCCCTGGGGCCAAAAGCTTAGGCTTAGTGACTTTTAGACCTGGAAAATTTATAAATTCTGTGGTTCTAAAACTATGCTCCCTTGAAGAAGTATGATGGAAGCCTGCCCTCAGCTGCAATAGAAAAGGGGATCTTCTCTCAACTTGCAGGAAAAATTAAGGTAGCAGGTGCATTTTCTCAATTTTAAGTTTTCTACTAGAATTTAAAAAGACTTTATCATGGGCCTCTTGTAGCATACACAGAAGTAGAGAGCATAGTGTGCTGAACAAACCCCCATGTGCCTGTCCCCGAGCTTCAACCATCATCAAAAACTTTTCTAGTAAATTTTAAACCTTTGGCATCTGCTTCTCCACTCCCAGCCAATAAAGGTAATCAATGAGCATTAACAGGAAAACTTTCAACATTGATTTAATTTAAAATGTTTTAGGTATATGTGATTTGAGGTGTAGAGACCTGCCCCTGCCCCCAAAATATATTTTCTGGGGTGCCTAGCTGGCTCCGTTGGTCAGGCAGGAGACTCTTGATCTCCAGGTCATGAGTTCAAGCCCCACATTGGGTGGGTGTAGAGCTTACTTAAAAGAACAATAGCAATAACAAAAACCAGTATACTTTTTGCCAGTAAAACTGTTCCTTCCTTATTTGTATTCTATAACTAAAGATGTCCATATGAAATTCCGTGATTTCCAGTGTGGGTTTCAGCACTGCTGATCCCCTCACTCTCAGACTAGGGGGCAGGCGCTGTGCTTCTGCGCTGGCCACAGGTTCGGGTCCCATTCAGGCTTTCTATTGCCCGCCAAGGCCTGGCCGCAGTGAGGCACCCACCTGCCTTGGGCTGGGCCAGAAGTCTAGAGGAGAGCTAGCTGCAGGTATTGAGAATGTTGGGGAGACACAGGTAGCTCTCAAGCCTGCCAGGTTCCCTTCAGACCAAAGGGTAGTAACTATCACCAGCAGGCCTCTCTTCCTAGTGGCTTACCAGAGGTAAAGAAACACTTCCTCCTCTGGCAACCTCACCTCGTTCCCTGACATTCGACCTTTTCTTCTGATACTGCCTCCCTTGGCCTTCCTGACCTCAGCCCTGGGATTTTTTTCCCATTTCCTCCAACTGTATCTGCTCAGCATCCTTCTCTGTCCCTTGATGATGGCATCCCCAGCCCCCACTCTTGATCCCCTTCCCACTTATGTGCCCTCTTAGATCCTACTACTTGCCCTCCCAAAAAGACACCACCCCTCCTAGAACTACATACAGTTTCAGCTCTTTCCTAGGCAGTGTCACTTAAAGGCCCAGCCAGCATTTCCTAACCTCAAAATGCAGCACCTGCTTTTAAAACTTCTTGCAGGGCACTGTTTTTGGGCGACCAGAACCCTCCATATCTGAGCACTGTGTGAAATACTGAGGGTACTGGAAACCTAGAGGATTCCTAATTATCCCAAGATAGGATAGAGGGTTTGGGGCACCTTGGGAAGAGTATCACCCAAAGGGGTTTAGATCAATTCTGCCAAGATCATCCATGCATCAACAAGAGGTGGTTTTTGGCTTTTAAAGGATGAACTATAATTTAGGGAAAGGGAAGGAAAGGCATTGCAGAAGGAGATGTACAGCACGTGCAAAGGCTCTGGGGTATAAGGCAGCATGGCCTTTCAGGATCAGGAACAGAAGTTGGTGGTAAAGCACAGGATGTGGGGCCTGAGGACTGTGTTGTCCTGTCTTGGGGCTTTCAGCAGACTCCAGTCTGCACCTGCTCCTTCCCTGGTCTACATGCCCCACCTGTGTGGCCTGCTTCCCTCAGAATACTCCCTCAGCTAAATTTCCTTTTGCCAGGACATCCTTGTCAGTCCAGTTATTGAGTGAGATTTACTCTTTACTTTTCCAGCTGATACTACATACCTCCCCAGGTTTTCCTCCCCCAGGAAAAAAAATGTTAAGAAGGCTTAGAATATCACAAAAGTGATATCATGAAATTTAAAGTAATTGGTTGAGGAAAAGGCGAGATTTGCTCCTTCCCTGAGGCTGATGTGGGAATTCCGGCTGGAAGTGGGAAGCTGTTGTCTTCTGTCTGTTCCCTCACATATTCCCTTCACGTCCTCACTACTACTTTTAAGGACTAAGCTCTGCTTGAATCATGACCAGGCCCTGCTATACAACCTGCAGTGGCCCCTGCATCATCTCCCTCATGGTGTCAGAAATCCTCTGTTTCTCAAGGCGTCAACCCTCACTGTGACCTCACCCCACCCGGTTTCACCACTGTCCTCTGAGAGAAAGGGCCTCTAAGAGGGACCAGTCCTCCCTTTATATTTGCCATGCGCCTTCCTTCCTCCCTCCCTTTCTTCCCACTGATCTTTCCTTTATCTACTCTTCAGGAGTGAGTCCATGAGGCTCCCCAAGATTTCTCCAGTTCACACTAACCTCTTCTCTGCACTCCACAGCCCTTACTATCACTATTTTTGGGTTTAGCACTCAGTGATATCGCATAGGGTATGTTTTCCACTATTTCTTATGTGTTACTTGTGTCTTCCCCTCATCACAATACTGGGTAGGAAGAATAGACTCCACAAATGGCTGCAGGTTGGCCAAGCAGTTGAGAGGCTGGTGAAGTAGGACACCTCCTCAGAGAGCTCAACCCTGGGATTTCTGCCTTGAGGCCCCAAGCCCTTGGTCTACATATGGTTTTTTCCAGAGGTGCTGACAGGCATACCTGGAGAAGAGCACGGGGCCAGGGGACCCATGTGGGTGGGTTCCCATGGGTAAGGTGGTGCCCTGACTCCTCTCCGCCCTGTGCTCCTCTGCCGTGCTTGAGCCCAAATCAGCCCAGACCCCGCCAGTGAGGAGGACAGACAGGAGGCAATTCCTCCTCCCAGAGGAGGGCAAGTCTTAGGTTCCTCTTTCTAATAATTAACGGAACAGAAAAACCCAAGGGAGTACTTTGGGCTTAGCAGGGGCTTCTCACATGTGTTATTTCATTGGTTCTTGCTGCTGTGGAGGCAGAGGGGGTGCAGGGGGCTAGTCATCCAGCCGGAGGGGCTGTGGGCTTCCAATGTATACCACTGCGTATGGTTTTAGGACTCACTTGTAGCTGAGTGATGGATGTTATGGCTCTTTCAATAGTCTCTTCACCCCAGCTCAGTTCTACGTTATGTCAAGGCAAGGATACTATGTCCTGCTGATCTAGGATCTGGTCTTTTTCCTGGCTCCCATCCTGAAGGGAGGGACTCATGCGTCCTTACACTTATTGGATGCTTCATACATATTCACTAGTGATGATAACAAATTATCTGTGATTCAAGTCTAGTCTCTTGCCTCCTTCCCCTCCTACATCAGGCAGCACCCCACCCCACCCCCTGCAATCCCCGCTTCTAGGCTGCCCTACAGGTAGCAAAGCTTGCCTATTCCTAAAGGGAAGGGTACCTTTGGAGGTGAGCTCAAATGCTGCTTGGCGACTTACCAGATGTGGGAACTTCAGCATCACTTTTAACCCTACCGACCTGAGGTCCCTTGGCTACAGATGGTTTTGGCTACGCTGGACACTCCAGGCGGGTCTCATGTCCATGAGGGCAGCACTTGCCAGTGCTTGCTTTCTGCCTCTCCCCAACCTGAGCTTGGTAGATGCAGGCACTCTGGGCACCTCTGGCCCCAGGGCTGGCATTCAGGAAGGACTGGGTAAAGGTTTGCTGAATGAATAAATAATTCTAATCTCAGAATTGTGTGGGTTAATAAAGTAATTCTTAATATCTAAAGCTCCTACTGTGGGCGTCTGGGTGGCTCCGTCAGTTAAGCGTCTGCCTTTGGCTCGGGTCATGATCCCTGGATCCTAGGACCGAGCCCTGCATGGGGCTCCCTGCTCCGAGGGGAGCCTGCTTCTCTCTCTCGCTCTGTCTGTCGCTCCCCCTGCTTGTAATCTTTCTCTCTCTGTGTCAAATAAATAAGTAGTCTTTAGGAAAAAAATAATAAGCTCCTGGTGCAGGGCTAGCATATAACAGGAACCGGATGATTTAAATGATTTTAAATGATACCAGTATTACACAGATACATTCTTGTTAAAAAAAAACCTCATCCCTCCCCCATGATTTTAATTCCTGCAGCAGAGGTGCCCAGTGTTGTTAGTTTGGTGCATACATGACATGATTTTTTTCTATCTCTGTGTGTATAAATATATAATTTTGTTTCACAGATGCCTTTGTTTCTTTTCCTTTTTTACATAAAGGGAACCACATTGTAGTTTCATTTTACAGCTTGGTTTTTTCACTTACGATAAGTATCAACAATCTAGCCATGTAATTATGGTTCTATCCCACCATATGGATTACCATGATTTTACTTAAACGTTCTCTGAGTGGGGGGCATTCATGTTGTTTAAGTGAGCACTGCGGCGGTGAACATCCTTGGTCACGGCTCTTTGTGTATCTGTTTCTCTAAGACCCCTAGAAAGAGAAATGCTAGGTTGAAGGGAATGTGTATTTTGCATTTTCTCAAATCTGCCAAATGGCTCTCCAAAAAGGGCAAGCACCAATTTATGCTCCATAAACAGGGTATGAGAAGACTTCCACCATTGCCAACATCAATATTTTCCTAATCTAATGGGTGGGAAAAATAGTATCTTATTATGATTTTAATTGGCATTTCCCAGATACTAAGTGAGGCTGGACATCTTTTCATATGGTTATTGGCCATTTGTGCTGCTGCTTCTATGAGCCGAGCAAATGTTGCTTCCTCTTACTTTATAACCCTGCAGTCTCAACAGACTGTGTTTCCTGTCCATCCTGGGAAGAACAGCCTGTGAGTGTCCAGAGGGTCATCTCCTGCTGTGCTATTTTCCATTTAATAAGCAATAACTGAGCACCTACTAAGTAGGGTGCCATTGTGCTGGGGGCTTTAGGAATAAGGAGATGAATTAGGTGTGATCCCCTGGGCTTTAGTATAGGAGACATGAGACATGGCAATGCAAAGTAGACCATTAAGGACTAAAACCAAATTATTAGCAAAGTATGTGGATAGCAGTTTTAGGGTATTGTGACCAGCAGGCATTCCTCACTAATCCACCATATATAAATTAATGACAACCTGAACTTTTGTAGGACAGCCTCAAAAATAACATCTCCCTTCAAGGAGGCGATGCCATTTGGGGCAGGAATGACAAGAGTACTTCACCAAAAGGCTGAACATGTTTTTAAAGGTATTCCCATGACAGCCTGTAATCAGAGTGACTTCTAGGGCTGGCCTTTAGGATAGGCTATGAAATTGCCATCCTAGAGGCTCCTGTTGTCTCCTAAGTGGGTGAACCATTTGCACACTGGAGCGTTCACTTCATCTGGGGGCACAGAAAAGACCTCTTAGAACAACCCCCACTTTTTAGTGGTGAGAAAGCAAGTGGCAGGGCTGGCCACAGCAACCCTCAAACCAGGCAAAAGGGGGTCGGACTTTACTGAGCACCTATTTCATGCCCAGCACTGTGCCAAGAGCATTCACTTTCACCCCAGAGCTAAGATGCGATCAAATGAATTCATATGCTGGGAACTCCGCAAAATTGAGTCTGGTCCAGGGGCCCAGCCCAGGTCAGGAAGCTAAAGCTAAGTCCACCTGAGCTTCTGGGAAACACTTGTCCCAGAAGCCTCACATGCATCAATCACAATCCTACAGCTCACCTTTCCCTAGCAAACAGGACCTGCTAGCCTTATAAGGAAATTCCCCACTTCCTAGCCAATCCTGCCCTGTTTCCGCATTGCGTCTCCTAACGTTCGTCAAGCTTGCTCCTGCCCAGAATCCCTCCGGAAGAGTGCTCTATTGCTTGTTAGGCACTGTATTCCCCGATCCGTGGATTGTTCTTCCTTGAATAAAGGACATCAAACTCATTACTAAATTGTATTATTTTTGTCATTTGACAGATATATCGTCTGCAATTACTCTAAGAATTATTTTTATCCCTGTTTTACTCTTAGGAAACTAAGATTTCCCCTAGATGAGGAGGTAAGCGCCACACGGATGTGCTTGTAGAGCGTTCCCAGGGGCAGAACTGATCTCATGCTACTTGTTTTGCACCCAGATGACTCACCTGCAACAGTATCTTCCTGGTCTGCAGTCATGGCTTCTCCTCAAACTAAAGTATGGGGTTATAAGAGGGCTAGAGCTGCCCCCCACCCCCTGCCCCACCACCTCCTCTCCCTACCTGTGAGAATGGCTGTCCGTCCACTGCTGGCCACTCACCTTTGCCAGGTTTGGGTCCTTTTCAGCCATCGGGATGGGTCCCCCACTCTCCTTATTTGGTCCTGAGGCCTTCAGGCCTCAAAAATTGCCATTTTCTCATAACTGTACATTTGATATTGTGAGACTGGCTTAAAGAAAGTTGGAGCGAGATTCAGGAGGCCTGGTGTCTGGGCTCAGCCTCTGCTCCTGATCCATTTTGAGAAGGTCCTTCTCTCTGTATGTTAGCTTCCTTCTTTGTAATGTGACAGATAGACGTAGCTGACTCCAGAGACCCCAGAAGTTTATCATTTGCCGGGAGGAGAGCTGGAGTCATGCTCTGTAGCACCTTTGTCTCCTATAGTACCTTGTACATGACTTCCAAATTAAATATTTGAGTACATTCTCAGACCTTACATGCATGCCTCTTTGAGAAGCACACGTATAAAGTATCCGGATAAGGATCCATATCAAGACTTCCGTAACATTTACGTGTTTGGTGCTAGAGGCTAGCTTTCCTTTCCTCTTCTCTACCATCCCTCTTTCCTCTGCTGGTGTTATATGCCCAGACCAGAAAGGCTGACTGGGGTGCTCATCTTCAGACACTAGGCCCAGGCCAGGAAGAGGCTAAAAAAGGAGAGGTGGCAAAGTACTACCCCGCCTCCCCCCCCCCAGAGGTTGACACTTGCTCCCGTCTTCCTGGGGCATTTCCTTAGCTTGGGAATTCATGTTCCAGCTTCTGGCTTTGGTGGCCATCTCCCAAGATCTGCTCCCTTATTATTGCTACTTTTCTTTTCATTAATCACCTAATCTTTCATTCATTATTTCAAAGACTTGTCGAACCTTAACTGAGCAAATACTGTGTACTTAGGCTTTAAGATAGGTATCTTATTTATTTAGGTATCTACCGCATTCCAGAATTTTCTAGACACTAAGGAAACAGATTTGAAGGAAAGCCAGAATCCTATCCTGGGATTCCCCCCACCCCCCCGGCCCTCAGAGAGGTAGGCAGGTAAGGGAATAATATCTCATGCTCCAACCCAGTAGGGCCATTTTAGAAATATGAGCAAAAGGGCCATGGGAGCAACTAACCAGCCCTGTCTGGGGACCCTGGGGTGGGCTTGCCAAAGAATAGACAGCATGCAGGCCTTCTACTAGAACCAGGAGTCTCCCTGACAGGGATGGTGGGGAGGGGCATTGAGTGCCGAGAAATCCTCTGGGAGTCTGGAGCACCTCAAGATGGCTTGCTTATTTGGCTCAACTGTGAGAAGCATTCTCGTAGCACTTTCTATGAGGCAGACAATGGAGAAGGTATAATGGTGATGTTCTCTCTGCTTTGCTGGAAAGACCAGACCATTTGTCCACGAGGCCCCAGGGATGCTGAAGCATGGGTAGGTTGGCTGGACCGGTTGACTCCAGGAAGGAGATGAAGGAGTTAATGGACTTGAATTCAGTCATCACTGAACACACACAGTACTGCGGTGGTGGTGCTGGATGTGCATAGCTCCTGCCCCAGAGGCGCATGTGGCTAGTGGAGGAGGCTGGAATATTCACCGTGACCTCGGGGACAGGCAGAGTGTGGGGCTTGTTCTGTGCTCTGGGTACCAAGAGTCCGGTGAGCACAAAAGATGGTGAGAGAACTTCTAGGGGATTCCCAGGAAGCTTTCTGGCAGAGGCATCCTTTGAGAATTCTAGTAGGGATACGTAAGGAAGGTTATTTCAGGGAAAGAACCACTGGGCCAAGAGGAGGCATGAAGCTTCTGGGTTGTTGAGGGAACAGTGAGAGCTCTGGCAACTAGGGTGTGTGAATTAGGGAGGAAGCATAAGAAGAGATAAGAGTGCAAAGGAAGATGGTCAGATCAGCAAAGGCCTTCCTGTCATGGTGAGAAGTTTAGGCTTCACCGTGCAGGGGAGGGAGAAATGGGCTTAAGGAAGATAAGCCCAGCAACGTTGCAAGGGAGTCCAGAGCAGAAAAGTGGAGAAGGAGGACGAGTTAGGAGGGCATTCCATCTGGCTTTGACTGTGGGTCCAGGTAACAGGAGGCAGACACAATAGAATTGTCTCCAGTTGGAGGGCAGGGAGAAACCTGCTTTGGATCTGGGGGCTGGGGGTGGTGGTCGTTATCTGAGCTAGAGGATCCTAGAGGAAGAGCAGGTTTGGGACTGGAAGGTGGCGTGGGCTTTTCATTTCCTTAAGGATGTATTTTGGTATGAGCAGGAGCTTTTTATTTTAATAAAGTCCAATTTATCCATTTTTTTCCTTTTCTCAGTTAGTATGGATGTGGATGTGTGTATCTCTAAGAATTCTCTGCCTACCCCAAGGTCCTGAAAGTATTCTCTTAGGAGGGAGGCAGACCTTTGTGTCAGGCATTAGGCTGCTTTTGAGAAGCCAGCAGGGTGTCTGTGCACCAGGAGAGGTGTAGCAGGCAGCTCAAAAGGTGGCTCTGGAACCAGACTGGGGGGTCAGGGTTGTGGAGGACAAGTGCATGCTGCAGAGGTGTGAGGGGGAGCCCCAAAGGATGGAGAACAACCCACATGACAGGACCAGGATAGGGAGGGGCAGGGACTTGGAGCTTCTGGGAGCAGCTGGCACCTGGGACCCGTGAGGAATTCCGGAACCAAAGGAGTTCTGGAACCTATTAGAGAACCATTCAAGCCCTTTCTTCACCAGACTATGGAGCCATTTCTAATTTCTGATCTCCGTGAAGTATCTGGCCCTCCTGGCCTTCCACCTCTCAGTTTATACTCTCTGCTGGTACCGTGCCATGTGTGCATGAGTGTGAGTGTGTGATTTTTACCAGTTTTCTTCCAACTTGCCATTTTTAAAATTACAACTCTTTACAGATGCCTTATGACTCTTCCCCTGTTCCTCTGTAGTCAGTAAATGGTGGGCAGTATAAATATTTTAATTTTTCACTTCCAACTCAGATGGATTGAAGAAAAATAGGGATGAGACAGCTCAATGTCCTATGTATTTGTATCTAGATGCTGTTTAAAGGGCAACTTTGTGGAGTAAACAAAAACCAGAAATGAGTTGGGCTTGCTTCATAAATAACGAAAATGCCATTAGAATTCAGTGTGTCTTAAAGGGCAGGTTGGTGTAATAATACTGCATCGAAGCTTCTGGGCAGTGCATTCAAAAGGCACATTCCTAGGCCCCTTTTGGAACCTATGGAAGCAGAATCTCTAGCGTGGTTCCTGAGAAAGCTGGTTTTCTAGCTAGCTTCCCAGATGATTCTGTGGCTTATTAGAAGTTTGAGAACCACCAAGCTTTGGATGATTCAGAGTAAACCAAACTTGGTACGAAAGTGATTTCCCAAAAGATGCATTTATTATATCACCCACATCGTTGGGTGGGGGGGTGGGCAGGGTGTGTCTCTGTGCACTTTAGAATCACCTGGGAATTCCGTCTTGCTTTAACCGGCCCTGCCTGGGCCCCTCCTCGGGATTCATTACATTTGGAATTTAGTGATGGGCCCTGGCCCACGGAGTTTCTGAAGCACTCCAGGTGATTTCTACTGTACAGCCAAGGTGAGACTCTCTGATCTGGGAATAACTGAGCGAGGAAAGAAGTGCGAGTCTGAGGCGGAGCTAAGGAACTGTTTCCAAACATGGGGTGGGGGGGAGAAGACCGGAAAGGACTTGGTACAGGAATTCAAATTTTCCCTTTGGGATGGAGATGGTAGGCGTTCCTGCTGTTTTCAGCAATAGTTTACCGCAATGCTAGTCTGCCGGACTCCTCCTGGGGCTCCTCTTAGGACTCTTAGGACTCTGAAACTTGAGAGGGTCTGCATGCCTGAATCTGAATGGTGGTCCCTGAGGCCCCTCCCTTTGACCCCAGGCCTGGAGCAGGGGTGGGGGAGGGGAAGGCAGTCTGTTTGGGTTTACCAGGTTCTTTTTGACCCATACCCCTCACACTTCTCTTTAGATTCAGGTTTCTAAAGCCAAGTGACAACATCGACAAGTGCTCAGGCCACCTGGACATAGGGTTCTTTCCACTTCTCAAATGGTGCACCTCCCTGCCTTCCTTCGGTCCTCCCTGTAATATTCAGCAGACATTGGTGGTCCCATCAGACTGATCAGAAACCAGGAGCCAGAGAAGCTAGGCACCTACTGAAGCTAGTCCTGGCATCAGCTGTGATCCTCTGCTCAGGCCGAGACCTCACATCCCACTCCTTGTGTTGACGTGGCCAAGGCCATGGGGACAGCAACATTGCCACCTGTACCCCTGCTCCCTGCCCAGACCCCGCCCTCTATTCTCTCTGAGGTAGAGCCCTGCACACCCAGGGCTCTGATCTAGGGGATGAAAGTGATCCGGAGGAGAGAGCTGGCCTTGTGGGGAAGCCTTCCCCTTTTGGAGCGGACCTGGAGCTGTAGGGAAGGAGAAGGCAGATGGGTGCTTTGGAGCAGACCTGGAGCAGTAGGGAAGAAGAAGGCAGATGGGTGCAGTGAGGTCCAGGAGCCTCAAGGCTGCTCTGAGTTGGGGCTTCCAGGCACACAGCATCAGGGAAGTGCAGCAGTGATTGGAGACAACGACAAGGTTGGGAGGAGTGAAGGCTGCTTGGGGTCGTGGTAGGGAGAAATGAGGCAAGGGGTCAGCCAGGAGGTGCCTCCTTGACCCTCTATCGCTCCCCAGTTCAGAAGAGTACATCTGAGTGTGTGGACTGTGCAGCGGGCGCCAGGGCTCCTCCTCCCTCCTGTTGTGCTTATGCCTCACACCCCTGCCTTCCATCTGCTGGGGAGCCCAGGCAACTGCAGACACCCCTAAAGATCTGGCCTCTCTTGTCTGAAAACCCTGGGAGGTTGTGCTCACTCCTAGCTCAGCCCCTGTCACGCTCCCGTTCCTGCCCTTACTGATCTTGGTCTCTGATTTCCTTCAGCACACGGAGACAGCATCCCCACCACATAATTTACCATCTAATTGCATGCTGTCTTGGATGAGGGCTGTGGTTCCATGTGCGGTGGGTCTTGGACACACAATTAGGCTGAGTAACAGAAGCGTGGAGGCCAGTCTCCCCCACCTCCGCAGTGTCCACCCCCCTCCCGCCAGCTACTGCAGGTGGCTCAGGACTGCCAAGCTCCTGGATTCTGGGGTCCTGTCCGGGTGCCTTCCAGGCAGGCTTGGCTGTTGGCTCCCTGGGGAGTACAGCACAGCTCTGCTGTGGGCTTTTAGGCTGGCGAGGGGGATGGGGTGCCCCAGCCCCCCTGCGTTTGCTGAACGCTGCACCTCGGGCCCAAGTTTGGGAAGATGGCCCAGAGCCCAACCAGGCCAGCACACTGCAGGTTGCCATGGTGACCCTTTTGGTTTGCTTCCGAAGGAGGATAGTTTCTTTCAGCCCAGATCATCTGCCTGGACTGCCACCATGCTGTGCACTCTGGGAACCAGACTGCCCAGCCCCATTACCTCTGCTTTGTGCTACAGGGGATGGCTTGTCGAGAGGCTCAGTTCTAAATCACAATCGAGGATCAGCAGATAGAGCGTGTTCTGGCTTGAAGGGGAGCAGGAGGGGAGCGGCCTCACCTCAGACACGTGCACTGGGGGAGCTCACCTCTGCATCTTCTTCTACCTACCCCTTCCTCTCTCCAGACCGCTTCCTCTTCAGTTAGTGGCTCTGACCCTTTGGGTGGGTTTCAGTTTCCTCATTTGTAACCGGGACAGCCAGGGCCTTTAGTGGTTTCCACATCTGGCAAGCATCAGCATTACCTAGGGAGGTTTTTGAACAGATTCCCCGGGCCTTGCCGCAAGCTTGCTGATCTCCTCAGGGCCCAGAAATCTATATTTTTGAAAATCTCCTTGGGCGATCCTAATACAATTAAACCCAACCGACTTTGGGACTCTCCTGGCCAGAAGATCCACAGGGCCCTTGCAGGGAGAAAAGGAAGCTCTGCCCTGTGCTGAAGACTGACCAGCCTTGCTTGGTTCCCAGGAGCTTCTGAAGAGCCCCTTGCAGGTTACTCCTGTCAGGAAGCGGGTGTTTCCTGGTCACGCTGGCTAAGCCAAGACCAGGCCCCCACCTTTCCCCCACAGGAGAAGCCCAGAGACAGAGAATGACAGGAAGGGGGGGTAATGTTGCCATAACAACCAGCTCTAGGCAGAGGCCTCCCTTCCAGGGGCTGGTACTTCACCCCAGTAATGGTGGTTTCCATGGAGATGGGTTACTGAGGGACAGGGGGAACATTTGCCCCACTTAGAGCATTAGTCAGGAGCTGCCAGAAGACAGACCATCTCTAGGTGGGAGCCTTGGACCCCTGTCAACCTCAAGCCCCCCCCCCCCAACTATGGCCTCTGCTCTCCAGGTGCAGGTCTGACACTCTCTCCTGCTTAGTTGCTCTCTCTGTGACTGGTCTCCCTAGCAACAAGTCCTGCTAACTCCTTGCTGTTGGCTCCGTGGCTATTTTTAGCTTCACTGCCAGCAGCCCAGTCCTGGTCATTTGCTTGCAACCTCCATATGGATTGCAGGGGAATAGGCAAACAAAGATTCTGGCCTCTCTGGGGGGCCCTAGGCCTGGACCTCTTAGCACCTATTAGAATTTTGCTCTGGAAAGTATCTGTCCCCAATTGGGAACTTGGGCAGTGGATTCCAGATGAGGCTCCCGAGACAATGTTGAATTCCGTTCCACAAACACTGTTTAAATCCTCTACAGCGTGCAAGGAGCTCCAGTCCACACTGCTTCCATAGGAAGCTAAGGTCCAGGCCCTGCCCTCTAGGAATTTTTAATCTTGTGGAGGAGAAAGATGAGTACACAATCGCCTTAGTGGGCAAATATTGGCAGGTGCTAAGAGAGAGGATTACAAGGTGCTATGGGAGTGAGGCGGAGGAGGGGCAGGGTCATTTTTCTGTGGGGGTAAGAGAGGGGGAAGGGCCAGAGCAGCACTGTCCCACAGAACTTTCTGCGGCAATCAAAATGTTTTAAAGATCTATGCCATCCAGGACAGTAGCCCCCAGCCACACGGGGCTCCTGGATACTTGGAAGGTGGCCAGAGCAACTGAGGAACTGAACTTTTAGTTAATTGAAATAGCACATGCTGTGAGTGGCTACCCTGTTGGACAGTTTGGGTCTAAAGAAACTTTCTTGGTGGAGGTGGACCAAGCCTGGAAGGATAGATAGGATTGGGGCTGGTGGGAGTTGCAGGGGAGGAGCAAGGAACAGCATGAGCAAAGGCACAGAGGCAGGGAAAGGGCATATTTTGGGAATAGCAAGTGAGTGGGCAGAGCGTGGGCTGCGTGATGTAAGTGCTGTGCAGATCGTGGGGGCCTTGAATGCCACGCAGAGTGTTGCCTGTAATCAGCAGGTAGTCAGAGTCTATTGCACAGCACAAAGGCTTTAGAGCTGTAGGCAGGAGAAGGGAAGGATCAGAAGAGACATCCATTTTGATCTCATGGCCTTTTGTGGGGATGAAGCCTCCTTGGCCTTGGGATGGCTGGGAAAGCTTATGTGGTAATAAATATATGCCGTGACTCCTCGATGTGGGGCTTTGCAGGTGGCTTCATAGGGATCATAACTTCTCTGGTTTTGAGTAAAGGGACTCAGGTAGTTAAATATCCTGTTTGATAGAAGTCACATAACCCCCCCACCCCTCCTTCCAGCACTGGATTTCATGTCAATGCAGACCAAAGAACACTGAACTTTGAGTTAATATCAGCCCAACAGATATGGCATTCCCACCTTGACATGTGGGACTTCCTGCTCTTGGCACGGGGTGGGTGCGGGGGTGCTCATGGCCTAGTAGTGCCTCATCTCAGTTCTTTGAGCTGGAAGGTCAGATTAACCACACTTACTGTGAACATGTTCTTCGGAAACACAGGAAAGTGATGTACACCAGGTTGTTAAACTTACCGATTTATAACAGGACCTGTCCTTGCTACACAGATCCTGATACTTGTCCTCTTGCCTTCTGGCAACTTATGGGTATCAGAGTCACTGGAAAAATGTAATTAAGATTAGAAGTTTGCTTGATGAATCCAGGGTCAGGGTGAAGAGTCAGGTGTCCTTAAAAGAGGCTAAATCCCTGCTCTCTGCCTGTCATACAGGAAATGTGCCCTTTCTTTCAGGTCACTCTCTCTTTTGGGCATCCTGGATACTTCCTCTCCAACACTTCTTTTAGGCTCTTGACATCCACCAGCTCTTTTTTTCATCCAGGAGTTCCCCCCTTTCAATGTACTTCTATCACGTTTCTAAGAACCTGGCTCGTTTTATATAACCCTCCTATTTCAGGTTGACTATCTTTATCACAATCAAAAGACCTATCTCACAATCAAAAGACCTGGCTCAGTTGGATTGATCTCAGGGTCGTAAGTTCAAGTCTCACGTTAGATGTAGAAATTAGGGAATCCCTGGGTGGCTCAGCGGTTTAATGCCTGCCTTTGGCCCAGGGTGTGATCCTGGGGTCCCAGGATCGAGTCCCACGTCGGGCTCCCTGCATGGAGCCTGCTTCTCCCTCTGCCTGTGTCTCTGCCCCTCTCTCTCTCATGAATAAATAAATAAAATATTTAAAAAAATAAAAAAATAGATGTAGAAATTACTTAAAAAATAAATAAACTTAAAAAAAAAAAAAAAGACCTAGCTCAGTAACCACCAGGAGGGTTGCTTTGGAAGGTCAAGGACATACATGACCTGAGGATCCTTGAAACCTGCCTTGGCTTTTTCCTGACATTTTGTTAAAGTCACCCCTTGTCCTAAATCTGAGGTCTCTTCTGTTTGGGGCCTGTCTCTGTCCACTGAGGATGAAGAAGACATGACTCTGTGAGTGACTCATGAAGGGAAGGGAACCTTTCCTGTCCACATAGCTACAGATAGAGGGATGGTGCCCGAGGTTGGCAATAGGACAACTTTGAGTTTGGGCTTTCTTTTGTTTAAATTGGGAGCTGTGTGGAAGAGGTAAAATTTGAGCTTAATTTTAAAAGATGAGAATAAGGAAATTTGGCAGCTGGAGGGAAAGACTTTAAGTGGGCCAAGAGGAAGTGAAACTGATGGCCTTTCTCCATTCTGACACCTTGAGTTCTGGCTGCACGCATAGGCATCATTAGCACCATCTGAAGGAGTCTCAAGACCAAAGAGTATAGAGTCTAAGGTGTTATGGCCACGTAGTAATGGAAAAGGAGAGGTCAGAAAGGAGACAGAATATCTTTAAAAAGAGCCAGCCAAGCCAGATCAGAAACTTCATTTTGAGAGGAGGCTGGGGGGGGGGGCGGGGGGGGGGAGTATCCTAAAGTGGCCTCGTGTACAGGCCTTGAATGCTGAGGAGACATCAGCGAGAGATGAAGTGAAGGAAGTGCTATTGCATTCCTCAAAGGGTGAGAGCAGGCAAGAGGCACAAATTCAGGGCTTCTCATCTCTGCATGGGGCTCTTCTGAAAAATTGTACCAGATACCTTGATTGGGTTGAAAGATGGTTTGAGCAGAAGAGCTTGTGTTTTGTGGAATGGCTCCTTCTGCTGGCTGTATGGGTTCTGGGCCTCAGTTGGGGTGGGGAGAGGGAAGTTTGAACTCCCCAAGTATTATCTGGAGAAAGTCCTCTGATGTGGTGTCCTTCTCCCTCTTCAGGGCTTGCTTGCTCTGATGGCTCTCAGAAGGATGCTGAGCCCCAGGAGGGATGGGAGGGCTGTCCTTCACAGCACAGCTCTTGACCTCATTCTACCAGCATCACCATCATCGGTGCCAGCTGGTATGTTCCCAGCTGACTGTGGCTGGAAGCCAGGCACCTGGGGCATCATCTCTTTAAGAGATGCTGGTATTCCAGAGCCTGGGAGGGCAGATGTTATCACTTCTGTTTTGCAAATGAGAAAACTGACTTCTTGGGGTTAAGTGACTCCTTCAAGGTCATGGTAATGGAACCAGAACCCAAGTCCAGACCTTCCTAAAAGTGCTATTGGCTCAACAGCCCTCTGCTGCCCAGAGCAATTACCTTCAGTTTCTCTGCTCTTCCTTCCAATTTACTGTGCACATTGAAACCAGGCTGATCTTTCCAAAATATCCAATCCATCTGGTATTCTCAGAGTCTGCTGTTAGTCTTCATTGCTATAGATTGTATCCATTGACCTCTTTCTCTGCACCCTTTAGCCTTAGTTGTAGTAGGATGTGGCAGGTGGAGGTGGGCAAGGATTTTCTCTCACCTCAGTCTTCCATCTCTTATTTCCTTCCTATCTTACCTCATTCCAGATCTGATTCATCTTTGCTCTGCACTGCCCTCCTTAACTTCATTTATCATTCATACTGGCCACTTTTTGTTGGCTTTCAAGCCAACCAGGTCCATGGGGCTTGGTATTTGTGGTACAGTTATCTTCACAAATGTTTTTCAATGACCTTTTACTATCTCTCCAAGTCTAGTTGAATCTGTCAACTCTTTGATTGGCAGGGCCAGGAGGGTCTGCTGCTTTATCTGATGTGGGTGGAGACTGTGTCTGTGTGTGCGCGCGCGCGCATGTATGTGAGAGAGAGTGTATGTGTCTCCTTGAGGGGAGGGGCCTCTGCTGGGAGGAGGGAGCTTGAATTGGTGGAGGCCCTACCTGGAGGCTCCAGGAGAGGAATGTGGTCTTCTTGAGCTGCAGATGATTGTGCCCAGGAACGAGAAACTGCTGTCCTTCTAACTTAAGAGTGTGCCTTCCCCCCACCACACAGAAAAATGGGACATTCAGCGCAGATCCTGAGTGACCTAGGGGACCCAGGGACTTGGCCAGGAAGAGGTTTTTCAAAGCCTGAACTCAAGGCACGCTTTTAAGGGACCCCTCTCTATCCACCTGTAGTATGAAGAGGAGAGCCCTCTCCCCAGCACTTCTTGTTCTGGAGCGCTCCCAATTTCTGCAGGCGTCTTCTGTCCGCCTCTGTGTGCTTTGAGTTTTCCCTACAGCTTCCTGGGCCTCTACGCTCATCTGTAAGCTTTTTCTTGTTTTCTTTTTTTTTTTTTTTTTTGGTTGTGCTTCCGAGAGACTGACTTTTAACAACTTTCTCCTGGCTCTCCCAGGCTGTCCGCAACCTCCTCTCTCCTTTGGCCGGCGCTCCTGGCCCGCTCCGCGCTCCCGGCTTACCTCCGCCGCTGCAGAGCAGCCCCTTCCCTCCCGGTCCCCTTCCCTACCTCCGCGGGCTCCCCGCCTCGCCCCACGGCGCCCCTCGGAGCTCGCGCAGAGTCCGGGCGGAGGGGGAGGGCGGGCCGGCCCGGAGGAGGGGGCGGCGCCGCCTCCGGCCCGGCCTGGGCGGGGTCCTGGGAACGGGCGGAGGCCCAGCCGCGCCCCCAGGCCCCGGCGGCGGCCCGCGCCCCTCGGACGGCAGAGAGGGGCTGGCCCACTGCCAGCGTCTGAGAGCCGGCCCCCTCCCCCGGCCCGCTCGCAGCCAACCAGGCACTCCAGCGGGGCCCACGTGACCTGGAGTTCTAGACAAAGAAAATGTTCAAGCCCTCCCCCCCGCCTGCCCCCTCCCCCTCTCCCTGGCCCCCTCCGCCCCCAGCCCCATCGCCCCCTTCCCCTCCCCCCAGACGGGCAGCTACTTACAGAGCTTCAGGGCCGGGGCTCACACCTGAGCCGGACCACAGAGGGGCTGCACCTGGCCTTATGGGTAGGTTCCTGGACGGAGCCCTGGGGAGGCTGGGGGCGGGGAGGCGGCAGGGGCCGGTGGGAGGATCTCTGGGCAGCTGCAGCCCTCTGGATTTGAGAAGAGTCAAAGTATGCCTCCCTGGCCCGCAGGAGCTGGCCGCTCTGCCTGGCCCGAGTTCTGGAGATGCTGAGTTAGCGCCGTCCCACCCACTCCCGCCGCAGGAGCCCCAAGCCCCCACTCCTCCCTGCGCTCAGGTGGGACCTGGCCCTGCAGGGGCCAGAAGAGCAGCCCCAGCGTGTGAACCTGGGGCAGGAGTCCCTGAAGGCTGGGGGGCAGGCCCTGGCCCAGGGGAGCTGGGCCACCAGGAGTTGGGCTGCAAGCAGCGCCTCTGGTGAGCTAACTGGCTGATGGCTCGTTGGCATTTCCTTGCTGACCAGTGCTCCTGGCTGGTGGACCATGCTGTCCTCGGGCCATGCCAGCCTTGTGGCCTCTTGGGAGAGGGACAGTTTCCTCTCCCGCGTGTCCCTCGGAGCGACCGGGCAGACCAGCAGAGAGAAGTGGCGCTGGGTGGGAGGGAATGCTGTGACCCTGACAGGGGCAGTGGCACATCAGTGGGTGTCGCGGGGGGGGGGGGCAGCCTGACGCTGGCCTGTGATGGGAGAGGTGCCCGGGACAGCCTGGGATCCACTGCACCAGCGGGGAGTCTGCATGGGCGCCCAGACCTCTGACCTTTGGAACGGGAAGCAGCCTGAGTCGCAGAGGAAGGTGGAGGCGGGACAGCTGCCCAGGACGATGGGACTGGTCAGGGAGGCCTTGCCTCTACTAGAGTGGAGTTACCAGTGGCTTTCCAGGCTGGACAAACTCCAGACGAAGTGGCTTCCTTGAGCCGCAGTAGTGGGAGGGGGTGGTGTGGTGTCTTCCTTGGTCCTGCCCAATCTCTGGGCCTCTCTGGAGTAGGACCTTGTGAACTGGGGGTACGAGCCTTTAGCCCAAATGCCAAAGCCCTGAGTTAACCCTTCTTTCTCCCATTGTTTGCCTGGGGAGGAGGGTGGGAGTGAGCGTGGAAAAAAGGCATTCCCACACTGCCCTAGGCAGACTATTCTAATGAGGCCCCTCCCCCACCCAGCCACCGTCTCTGCCACTTCTTCCCCTTTCCTCATGCCTCCTGCTGCTAACCCACCCCCTTCCTCCTTCCCCCACCCCTGCTGGCCTCGTCCCGATGGAGGCCCCCTTCCTCCTCCTCCGCCTGCCAAAACCCTGCTGGGTGCGTGTTCTCCTGCACCTAGTGGGTTGGGGGCGCTTAGCAGCCGTCAGCAGCAGCATCTGACAAGCTGGGGGAAGTTGTGGGGGAAGAATGATGTTCAGGAACTCACTGTGGAGGGGTTGAGAAGAGAGACAAAGGGGCTGTGGGGGAGTGACGAGGGTGGCATCAGGCATGACTCCCTTCTAGACCCTGGGCGGGGGGGGGGGGGGGAGTGGGGTGGCGCGGCAGCCACCCGCTGCTGCTTGCTGTGCAGGTGACTTCACCTTTCCTCAGAAGGCTCCTCCCGCCCTCTGCCACCTGTACCTGGTTGTGGCGAGGGACCGTATCACCCCTGCAGCGGGGTCTTTGGGTCACCCATGCGAGCACCGTGGTCCAGATCAGTCATCCATGCCTGAATTTCAAGGAGGCCTGAGGCTTCTCTGTGAGCAAATCTGGGGCTTCAGTAGTGCTGCCACAGCTGATTCCAGAAGAGGATGGGGTTGAGTGCACACCTAGGTGCATCTTCCTATGGGGGAGGGGGTGGTAGATAATTGATGGTAGGAAGGGGAGGGCAGGTGAGAGGCGGGAAGAGCAGTTGCTCTGCATTCTTCCACTGCTGGCATCCGGCTCATTTTCCCAGCTGTTTGTGGGCTGGGGGCGAAGGATGCATTAGCCCATCTTAGAATCCTGTTAGGGAAAAAACTAGGATTTCCATCTCCAGGGTTCAAGGACTCCACCAGAAGTAGGTTTGGTTGGTGGCCGGAGATAAAGACTGGAAGATTGAAACAAAATCAATCAACAACACAATAGACCTTTGGGCTCAGCACAAAGGTTCTTAACCAGGGACTCTAGGGGTTGGGAGTCCATCAACAGCTTTGGAGAGTCCTTGGCATTCTTGATACTTAGATACGTCCGATTCTTAAACCAGTCAGAGAAGTTCAACAGAAATCCTTTAGATCAATTGCTTTTTTAGGTTGGAGCAACTCATGAGAAAGGACTGCTCCAGAATCAGCTGTTCAGTGAGTTGCAAGGCAAAGACCGGAACGTAGATGCTGCGACATCTAGCTTAGACTAGCTTCAAGCTCTTCTACTCCAAGTGCCTCGCCCATTCTCTTGTGTAGTCTTGAGGGTGGGCTTGCAGTCATGGTTCTAAACTCTCTGGGGAGTCATATTGAAAGGCATGCTGAGGTTGGGAGGTTTTTCTCCGAAGGTGGTGGAAACAGGTGCAGAGCCTTAAAGTTTGAGTTCATGGGTCCCTCAGATTCAGTCTCTGGGGTGAGATTAGGTTGAATGGTTCTTAGAGCTAAGGATTTCATGCTCTGCTTTAGGGAATCCTGGAGCAGGTTTTGGGAAGGATGAGCGCCAGACAGTGAATGGATGGAGGCTGTCCAAATGGGAGCATGATTGGTTTTGGATTGTGAATTTCTCAGGATGGCAGAGAGGATGCGTGAACTGTAGTGTGTTCTCCATAAACCATTTTTGAAAGAATAAATGCATTGATGGATCTAAAAGGTGTGTGTAGAAAGAAGCGATGAATCTGATAATGTACGTTTGATAGGATCCTAAGATTCCAGAATAGCGTGGGAGCAGGCAAGCTCTGACAGGGCTTGCCGTGGTGTTCAAGCAGAGGGGGATGCAGAGCAGTGATTTCATGATCGTAGACATCACGACAAAACTAGATTTGTGGTCTGGAAGCCAAGACCAGGAATAGAAGGGGTAGATTGCCCAGGAAAATATTAAAAAAAAAAAAAAAAAAAAAGACGAGAGGATCCAGTTCGTGATTGGGAAGTAGGATAGAAGAGGACGGAGCAAGGATCTGTGTTTGAGCTAAGGCGTGCAATGACTATTTGAATAGAATAAATCTTTCCATGTCAGAGGGTGGACAACTGATGATGTTGACTGATGGAGAAAGATTTCGTGAGAGGCACAAGAGAAGGTTGGAAAACAGCCAAATGACTTGAGTTTACCAACCCACCTCAGATTTTCCCATTTTTTTCTGTGGCAAGCCAATTGAGTTGCTGAGCAAAGAACTCTGCCCTTAACCTCCCTGTCACTGTCTCCAGACCACAAAGAGGTTGATAAGAGCCCCCTCTCCCACTCCTCCCAGTATCAAGTGGCTGTGCTAACCTGGAGAGGTCAAGGTAACTTCTATTCCTCGTTTCTCCAGGCTGAGAAGAAAGCCAAGGTGATCGCAGTAATGAATGCTGTGGAAGAAAACCAGGGGTCTGGCGAGTCTCAGAAGGTGGAGGAGGCCAGCCCTCCTGCAGTGCAGCAGCCCACCGACCCTGCATCCCCCACTGTGGCCACCACACCTGAGCCCGTGGGGGCAGATGCTGGGGACAAGAACACCACCAAAGCAGCCGACGATGAGCCGGAGTACGAGGTGAGCGGCTCGCTTCTTCACCTGCCTCGGCCAGCTCTTTCCTGGGTCCTTCCACTGCCAGCTCTTCCCGTCCTGCTCTCCTCTCTCCACCTGACCCCAGGCCTCTTCGTCTCCCCAGTCTTGCTCTGTCCTGGTCGGTTCAGATGGAGCTCCCTCCTGGCTGTCCTGACCCTCAGATGCCCAGGGCTGGGGTTGCCACGGGGGGATCAGGGTGGCAGGGCCTCGTGACCACCGCGTAATGACTTCTGCTCCTTGGGGCTCCAGGACGGCCGGGGCTTTGGCATTGGGGAGCTGGTGTGGGGGAAACTTCGGGGCTTCTCCTGGTGGCCAGGCCGCATTGTGTCTTGGTGGATGACGGGCCGGAGCCGAGCAGCTGAAGGCACCCGCTGGGTCATGTGGTTTGGAGACGGCAAGTTCTCGGTGGTGAGTCGTGGGATTTGGTGGGAGCCTCAGGGAGGGATGGGTCTTGGTCCTCGGGCCTGTGGTTTTGGGCTGGGGGCTCTATCTGGAACTGGGGTGGGAGAGGTGGGCTCTGCTTGCCCCCACTTGACACGGGTGACTGGAAGAAGCCCTGGAGAAAACCAGGCTGCCCTGGGGTACCTGCCAAATTCCTGCCTTCCAGAACTCCCTTCCTGCTTGCATTCAGGTCCCCCACCACCACTACCACCACCACGTTTGGGTTGGACTCTTCCTTTGAGCATCCTGTAATTACTTATCAACCTACCTGGTCCTCTCAAGGGCAGAGGCTGAGTCTTAAGGCCCCAGTACCTGCCCATTGCCAGGCACATGGTAGGGACTTGCTGGGTTTGGCAGGAGGAGAAACATGGCTGGTTCTCTAGGTGTGTGTTGAGAAGTTGATGCCGCTGAGCTCCTTCTGCAGCGCTTTCCACCAGGCTACCTACAACAAGCAGCCCATGTACCGCAAAGCCATCTATGAGGTCCTGCAGGTGAGTGCCCCTCCACGCCGAGGAGGCTGAGGCAGCAGGGACTCCTGGTTAGTCGGGCAGCAGGAGTTAAAAGCAGAGGTTAGGCCTGTCTGGGCAGAGGGTCTACCTGCAAGGCCCTTGTGACTCCCTTTTGTCCCCCCACCCTCCACCTCCATCACTCGCCCCTTTCTGCACTCCCCTCCTCTGAAGTTCTCCTGTGACCCTCCCCTACCCCTTCTCCCAGCTCTTTCCCCAGGCCACCTCTCCTGTCCTCCAGCCTATCCTCACACCCTCCCCCATACATGTTGCTCTCCAGGTGGCCAGTAGCCGCGCAGGGAAGTTGTTCCCGGCGTGCCACGACAGCGATGAGAGCGACACTGCCAAGGCCGTGGAGGTGCAGAACAAACAGATGATCGAGTGGGCTCTCGGAGGGTTCCAGCCTTCTGGCCCCAAGGGCCTGGAGCCACCTGAAGGTAAATGCAGGTGCCCAGGCTAGCCTTCTGGGACCCCTGCCAGCCAGGCAGCTCCATGCCAGGGTTGGGAAGGCCCTGCTTAGAGCTGCCAACTCTTAGGTCGAGTGGCCCAGGGGGAGTGGCTGCAAACTCCCTTTCCCTGGGGTCAGGATAGGGGCAGTGCTGCTCCGGGGCTCAGAATAAGCTGCTCCCATTGGCTTGTTGGCACTGGAGAGCTGGGAGCTAGAACAATTTGGGGAGCAAGTGGCACGCCTTTGTAGGCAGAATAGAGGAGGGGAGGGAGCTGGTACTGCTTGTCAGCAGCCATGATCACGTCCCCTGCTTTCCCTCTCCAGAAGAGAAGAACCCCTACAAAGAAGTTTACACAGACATGTGGGTCGAACCCGAGGCAGCTGCCTATGCACCACCCCCACCAGCCAAAAAGCCCCGAAAGAGCACAACTGAGAAGCCTAAGGTCAAGGAGATCATTGATGAACGCACAAGAGGTAGTTGGCCTGGCTCTGGAGAGAGAGGCTCGGCGAGGCTGGCATTCAGAGGAGCGGGCATGGCCCCCTCAGCCCCCTCTGATGCTGGGCTCTCCTCCCCTCCGCAGAGCGGCTGGTGTACGAAGTGCGGCAGAAGTGCCGGAACATCGAGGGTAAGTCCTGATGGGCCTTGACCTCCTGGGGAGTCCATAGTCTGTCGCCCCCAGGTCTGGCCGCAGGGCTTGCTTCCTAGTGTGGTACCTGGTGCAGAATAGCATAGGTGCTTAGAAAGGTTTGAACGTCATGGGACCTTGGCACCCAGTGAGAGCGTCTATCCTGCTTATGCCACCACCCCCACCCTGCTTTGCACACACAGCTGTCTTCCTGGGGCTGCCATCTTACTTTCCTACCAGTGGCACAGGCTGGTCGTTGGGGTGTGGGAACTCCAGTGCGTCAGAGAAGGGTGGCCTCTTCTTGGATTTGCTTGAACTCATGACCTCTGGCCTTCTTTCATCCAGTGGTCTCTAGAGCATCTCCCATCTGTCTCCCTTGGCCTAGTCTGTCTGGCTCGGGGCCCTCAGGGCTGGCAGAGATGGGGGCAGGGCATAAGACTTAAGGACTGGCCAGGGACAATCTCCAGAGTCACCCAGGGTCCAGGCCCTCTTCTCATAGGCAGGTTCTTGTCCTCGAATTACTGCCTTTCCTGGATGGGTGGCATTGCTGCCCTGAGAGCTGAGTGGGCATCGAGATTGGGGCCATGATGCCTCCCTGTTGCATGGGGTATCCCCCCAACTCCTGTCTGCCTTCTTTTTTGGGCTGCTGCCCCGGCACACCCTTTTCTTGTAGCTTTTCTGGAGTGGAGCATTGGCCCCAAAGTGGGAAGGGGCCCTTCAAAGACATTCACTCTTTATCTACTCTTTCCAGACATTTGCATCTCTTGTGGGAGCCTCAACGTTACCCTGGAACACCCTCTCTTTGTCGGAGGAATGTGCCAAAACTGTAAGGTAGGGGTACATCCAGCAGGGACGTGGTTGAAGGCAGCCCTCAGTTCCCGGTTGTCTGCACCTTCTCAGCTCTTTGGTCTTGTAGTCGTCTAAAGTAGCTGCCATGCTGACACCATGGTTTGCTCTGGACACAGAGTCCTGATAAAACAGACCCTTGGGCTTTAGAGTGTTCGACAGTGTTATCTGTCCTCCCCAAGGAGGGGAAGATTCTTTGTCCCTCCAGAGCCCATTTGCGTCCCCAGATATGGGCTCACTGTGTCACAGTCCCTAGTGTGGGATAGTAGGGTGGAGGGAGGGTAGAGAGTGGCTGACAAGTGGGTGGGTTGCCGTGTCCTTGGGGCCCCAGGAGAAAAGCCCAGGGCTATAGCAAGGAGCAAGGGGGTGCCGCCCCCTCCTTGGCCTTGCCCTTGTCCTTCCCACACACTGCTGTGGGTTGCGAGACCTGCTAGCCTCTTCCCAGGTCCGTGGTTCAAGAGGTTGGCAGGCTCGTGTCTGCAAGAACGAGTTGAGGTTCCAAGGTGAGGGCCCCGAGGCTGGGTTCAAAGCCTGCCTTTGCCCTGACCATGCTGCCTGTAGCCTGGTGGTCTCTGACCCTCTGCCCCGCCTTCTAGAACTGCTTCCTGGAGTGCGCATACCAGTACGATGATGATGGCTACCAGTCCTACTGCACCATTTGCTGTGGGGGGCGCGAGGTGCTCATGTGTGGGAACAATAACTGTTGCAGGTGAGGGTCCCTCCCCACCATTCCCCCCCTCCCCTCCCCTCCCTAGCTAACGCCTCCCACCCCTCCCTGGCCCACCCTGTAGTGGCCCCCTCCCCAGCCAGGCTCCGTCTGGGGCTGAGAGGCCCCCCCTGCCACACTGGGCTTCCTTCCAGGTGCTTTTGTGTGGAGTGTGTGGATCTCTTAGTGGGTCCGGGGGCCGCCCAGGCAGCCATCAAGGAGGACCCCTGGAACTGCTACATGTGCGGGCACAAGGGCACCTATGGGCTACTGCGGCGGCGGGATGACTGGCCCTCACGGCTCCAGATGTTCTTCGCCAATAACCACGACCAGGAATTTGTGAGTGCTGGGCCTGGGGTGCCTCTTCTCACCTCCTCCCTGCTGGAGCCAGAGGGCAGGCTCAGACCTGGCAGGAGCGTCTCATGGGGCCCCGGGCGACAGGCAGAAGCACCTGTGCCGCTTGCAAGGGTGTGGGTTCAGAAGGCCAGAGTGGGCCTAGTCAGCCGGGAGGGCCAGCCCTGGGTGCAGACCTGCAATGTACTCTCAGGCGTTCACCTGGCCTGTTGTGCTCGCTGCCTAGGACCCTCCGAAGGTTTACCCACCTGTCCCAGCCGAGAAGAGGAAGCCCATCCGGGTGCTGTCTCTATTTGATGGAATTGCTACAGGTGAGTGTGTGGCACACCAGCCCCACCCGGGATGAGGGAGCTCCACTTGAGGGATCACCTATGTTTTAACTCTGGCAAAGCAGAATGCTAGTTAACATTACAGCTGTTAAAGTATTACCCCGCAGAGGAGACTTTTTTTGTGTTCAGTGAGAAGTACAGTCAGTGGTCAACCACCATGTCTGGTGGGCACCATTTCTCAGTGGGGGAGGCGCTCCAGCAGAGTTCAGGGTGATCTCTAGTCAGAGGTTATTGAAGATTTTCACAAAGCCTCAAAAGGACAGACTCGGCGACCAAAACGAAAACATAGGCAGCGTTCTATGTACGATGACTGTAAGTCATGGTAAAAAAAAACCAAAAAAACAAAAACAAAAAAAAGATCAACAAGAGAGTTTAAAGAATAGTTAAATCACCCATAAATCTATAATTAGCATTTTGGTGTATATCTCTTTCTATTTTTTTTTCAGTGCACATATGTGTATGTGTTTTTAAAATCCTACGTAGATAGAAAAATAAAGTGAAAGGATAGTAAAATGCACACTGTGTTGTAACTCGCCTTTTTATTTGATATCGTGACTGCTTTTTCATGTTAATATGGAACTATATCCTTTACTTGTGAGTGTTGCATCAGATTCCACTGGGTGAAAGTACCGTAATTTAACTAACCCTCTGTTGGGTTGTTTACTATTTTTTCTCTATTATGAGCAGCCTGTGACAAGCATCGTTACACACACATCATTATATACGTAAACCATTCTCTTGTAGGGAGTGCTGGGGCACCCTTAGGAAGTTTGTTTTATGTGGTTCTTGACCTTGCCAGAGAACCCTCCCAAAAGGTGTTACTGACACACAATCATCCCTCTGCTGTCCCCCCAGGCCAGCCCATGGCTTCTCCATTCTTAAGAAAGGAATAACCCTCCTTAGAACTTGTGTCTTCACGTGACCAAAGGGAGACGGCTGGGACATGGTGGCGTCCCAGGCCAGATGTTTATGTTCTGTTCTCAGCTCAGCGTTGAATATTCTACAAACCTAGAGAAGTTAATTTACAGCCTTGGTTTCCCCTGCCAGAACCTTAAGGCCCACATAAACCACACCACACCCCAAGAGGCTATAAAAGCTCCTTCGGGGGCGGGGGATCTGTGGGGACGGTGGAAATGGTGCTGCTGTACCCGATTTCTCCAGAAACTCTCAGGGTCTGTTCTAATGGTTTCCTTGCCCTCAATTCAGCAAACATTTGTGAAGCCATCATGGTAAGGAAGTGAGTGTAGTTCGCTCAGGAGGAAAATACCGATGAGCTCCTTCTCTGTCTGAAGAGCATTTGCCACCCAAGAGAAGGGCTGAAGTAGAAATACCCACCGTTCTGATGAGTTGGAGAGCTATACAAAGTGCTGGGGGTCTCCAGAGGAGGGGGGTTGCTTCCAGGGGCCTGCAGGGTGTGGGGGAGTGGGGGTGATGAAACGTTTTTTAGAGCAGGTGGCATTTGTGTTGAGTCTTGGAGGATGGGTGGAATCACAGCAGGAGGCCACAGCTGGTGGGGGGTGAGGAAGGAACAGTGGATGCAGGATGTAGGAACAACAAAGGCCACCCAAAAAGTTACCTGCTGTTCTCTCCGATTCCAGAAATCACCTCTTGTCTGGTCTTGACGGCCTTCTAAGTAGAGCAAAGTAGGCATAAAATAGGATCCAGGAGGGGATCTTCCTAGATCTTCCTGCAGCTTCCTAGGCAGGGTGGGGCTCAAGGCTGTTGCTGGCCCACGTGTCCAGCCGACTAGAGAGCCCCCTGCGAAGACCAGGATGCTGGCAAGCAGCCCCAGTGACCGTGCCTTCTGCTGGCTGGCACAGGGCTTCTGGTGCTGAAGGACTTGGGGATTCAGGTGGACCGCTACATCGCCTCCGAGGTGTGCGAGGACTCCATCACGGTGGGCATGGTACGGCACCAGGGGAAGATCATGTACGTCGGGGACGTCCGCAGCGTCACGCAGAAGCATGTATGTCCGTGTAGTGGGACCCGCCCCACCTCCTCTGCATTCCTTGCACTTTGCTCCTGAGGGCGGCAGTAGCCACCTTGCATTTTGCTCACCTGCTCTTTTCCTTTCTCCCCTCCACCCCCACCCCGGTCTTACTCCTCTGCCATGTTCCCTGTCTGGAGAGGAAAATGAGCAAATCCAAATGGGAACCGGGAGCAGGCCCAGGATTTAGGCCCTGGCTGCCCCTGGCTAGCTGCAGGGCCTTTGCAGCACAGTGCTTCAGTTCCCATTTTCTTGATACTTTGGGCAACAGCTTTACCAGCCTCCATTTTGGCAGGGGGTAGGAGATGGCTTTGGCAGGGTCTTGCCCAGACGACCCTTTGCCTTTCCAGTTATCTGTGTCTACCCCTGTAACTACAGGCCCTCAGGGATGACCAGGGGCTTTTGGAGGGCGTTCAGGTGGCCCGAGCACCCTGCCCAAAGTGCACAGAGCACAAAGTACCTTCACATGCAGCTGCTTAGCCCGGACCGCCTTCCCTCTAAGTGGCTGCTTTTTCTGTTGGGAGCACACTGTTCCCCTGCTGGCCTCAGAAACGATCCAGTTGGATCCCTTCACTTTGTTTCAGAAACTGAACTCAGCCTCAGTGACTTGTCCATGGCGCTGTGTGTGTGTGTGTGTGTGTGTGTGTGTGTAGTATGTACATCCGAGTGTATATAGTGGGCATACCAAGCAGCTGGGTCTCCTCTCTCCCATGCCAAAGTACTTTTTTGCCGAATCCACAGATAATTTCCTTCTTCCTTTCTGCCTCTGTCCCCGGACATCAGGCCATCCCGTTACCTTTATCCTCCCAGATCCAGGAGTGGGGCCCGTTCGATCTGGTGATTGGGGGCAGTCCTTGCAATGATCTCTCCATCGTCAATCCTGCCCGTAAAGGACTCTACGGTAGGTGCCGCACTCACCCCTCCACCTTCTGAGCTGGTGCTTCCGCACGTAGGTTTCCTCCTTGGATATTTCTGCCCTGGGACGGCTACTCCCGATGACCCTGTCCTCCCTTGCCCTCCCTGTGCCCGAGCCACACCACTGTCTCATGCAGACAGCCCCAGCTGATGGCTTTCTCTTCCGACCTCTCAGAGGGCACTGGCCGGCTCTTCTTTGAGTTCTACCGCCTGCTGCATGATGCGCGGCCCAAGGAGGGAGATGACCGCCCCTTCTTCTGGCTCTTTGAGAATGTGGTGGCCATGGGCGTTAGTGACAAGAGGGACATCTCGCGATTTCTCGAGGTATAGCCAGCAACCTTGGTTTGGCCAGCTCTCTAATGGCTTCTACCTTGGGCTGCTGCTTTATCCCTGTCTCATCTGCATTGTGGAGCTGGGGACTGGTGACTTCTGCTTTGCAAGGGGCCTGTTCGGGAAGCTCAGGGCTTCCCCGTTAGACAGGGAGGAAACACTGATAGAGGATCCCCCTGGAAAGAACCTGGTGGTCTGACTCTGAGAGGTAGTATGTGGGTGTGGGCCTCAGGGCTGGAAGGGCTTCACCGTTCCCAAGTAGGGTGGGGTGCCAGACTCCTAGAGTTTGGGGTTCTGTGTGGTGTTTCACTGGGGGAGATCTTCGAGATGGCCAAATCCGTTTTCCCTGACCAGAATGGCTTGCCCTTGTTCCCCTGGCACCATGACAGATGCTCTATGGCACTTAGGAAGTTAAAAAAAAAAAAAAAAAGATGGCTTACCTGGATTTATTCCCCATGATGTGGGTCCCTTGTCAGTGCTGAGCCGGGTTGGAACCACGCACAGAGGGTCTCTGTGGCCAGATGCATTCTCGGTTATTGGGAGGGTGGGGAGATGGTCTGGGAGCTCAAGACCGTGATCCAGAATCATGGGGTCAGTAACCCCTCAAGCTGATGTTCTTAAAATGCAAACAAACGTATATTTGGCTTGTAATCTGGACATAGAGCAAACATGTCCATACTCCTTGGAACTTTCCTGCTCAGAGCCTCTGGGTCAGCTAGAGCTACATAGTCCAGTAGGGTAGCCATCAGCCCTGTGTGGTATTTGAGTTAACATTAAAATTCCTCAGTCGCTCTAGCCTCATTTCAAGTACTCATTAGCCACCTGCAGCTACTCCGTTGAACAGTGCAGACAAAAAACATTTCTATCATCACAGAATATTCAGTTAGACTACAGTGCTCTAGAATGTTCTAATGAGAGCATGTGGAATGTGGCTGGATTCCATTCTGGCTTTTCCTGGAGGCTTCAGGCAGTCGCACTGCGTGGCTTCCTGAGAGAAAGGAGAAAGCAAGTGCCTTTCAGGCTATAAGGCTCTCAACTAGCAAAATTTCCTGGCATAATCTGCTATTCCTTTCTTTCTGATCTTTAATCTTTCTCCTGTTTTATAGTCCAACCCTGTGATGATTGATGCCAAAGAAGTGTCAGCTGCACACAGGGCCCGCTACTTCTGGGGAACCTTCCTGGTATGAACAGGTTGGTGAGAGTGCCCGGGCCTGGGGTGGCTGCGGGTTGGTGTCTGCAGGCAGCTCGGCCCAAGGAGGAGGAGGTCACTGAGTGAGCCCTCTTGGGCACACCCTCCCCTGCTGACCAGCTTGCTGCTCTACCATGTTCTTCTCTGTTTTCTCCTTGAGGGAGAACGGGAGTCAGGGTATAGAAAATACTTGCCTGAGAAACCAGTAGCTAGGGGTCGAAATAGGAGAATCACTGTGCTGCTGAGTTACGTAGTTGGTTCTCCTGCACTGGTGACGTATCTAGAATCTGCTCGTCCTTAGTCTCCAGAGGTAAGCTGTGGAGTGTGGAGTTGGGGTGGGGAAGAGCAGTGCCCACAGCTGGGCCACACCTGCTCCAGGAGAGGGAATCTCGAAGTAGCTCCATGCAGCTCAGAGGGTCCCACTTTGCTTACTATCCACGCACTTTGTTGGCTTCAGATCCTTTGTTGGAAAGATGTTCTTTGTTTCGATTACACAGGTAGAGATGTTAATGTCCAGGAATGAAGATAAGGATTTCTTCAGTGTAATAGTTGGATTTTAAAAAGGCCTATGAGGAGAAAGGAATTCTGGTTGAGCATTAGCAGTTCAAGAGCAGAGTCAGGTCCACCCTATCTAAATATCTGTGATGCAGCACAATATTTTCCAGAATGTTCTAAGAGTGGATCGTCACCCTTGCTATATCTATAAATCGTTAACATCATGTGATGTGGCCTCAGCCTTCTGTCCCCCTCAGCCATTAGCATGAAGTTGTAGGAACATCCCCAGTCTCATACCCGTTTGGCAAAGCTCCTATGTTTTATGAGGGCTTATTGATGGGAAGGAGACCTGTCTGTGGGAGGGTTGACCTGCAGACCATTTAGTGCCCCCTCCTAAGTTCCCAAGCTGTAGGTGTGTTCTGAAAGAGTAGACTGGGTCATGTAGTCCAGTATTTCTTGGAGCCACGAACTCTGTGTCTCCTCCCAGACCTGGGTCCTATGGGATTGTTCTCCCCTCCTTCTTCCAACTCTAAAATTCCAGAACCCTGAACTTCGAGGGGGAGCAGAGGTGCTGTGTGGGTCCATGTAGAATGTGTGTGTGCATAAATGGGGTGGAGGCTGGAGGTGTGCACTTTGGCCTGGGGTCCCTGTGGGCCCCATACTGAGATGGTAGACTTGTGTGAAATGTCAGAAAAGATCAGCGCCAAAGGTGATGTTCAGTGATATGCTCTGCCTTCCAAAAGGTGACATGTTCAGTGTCACAGAGTTTTAGTCTTCTGGGAACTGCAGAAGTGAAGGTACACGCTTTGATGAATTTCATCTAGTGTGCACACCCATGCAACCCTCACCATAGTCAAGACACAGAACATTTGGTTGCCCCCCAAAGCTTGCTTTGTGGCGGATACCCTTTTTTCTTTTTTAAGATTTTAATTTATTAATTAATTAGCATAGGAGTTGGGGGGAGGGGCAGAGGGAGAGGAACAAGCAGACTCCCTGCTGAGCGCTGACACTCCCTCCCTCAATAATGCGGGGCCTGATTGAGATCATGACCTGAGCCAAGGTCAGATGCTCAACTGACTGAGCCACCAAGGCGCCCCCTGTGAAAGGTATTTTTAGAATTCAGTGTATTTTAAGATGACTGGCACAAAAGTAACTGGGTTTTCCTTTTTCTGGGCAGGCATTATCTGCTTATCTGTAGATTGAGACCACTGTGGAATTTCCCTTTAAGGATTAATGCTTGGTGGACTACCTGTAGACAGCTGCAGTGTGTGTGCATATGTTCTGGGGGAGTTTGAAGGGGTCACGATGTGTGTCGGGGGTGATGACGGTCCTCTCACCTCTCCGTGTGAGTCCTGGCTGCTGGGCCGGCACCGCCACGCGCATCCCTGTTGCTCTCCTGGTCTCTGTCGTTATCTTCTCTTTCTGCCTCCTAGGCCGTTGGCATCCACTGTGAATGATAAGCTGGAGCTGCAGGAGTGTCTGGAGCACGGCAGGATAGCCAAGGTTAGCCCCGGCGCCAAAGCCCTGTGCTGGGGGGTAGGGAGAAGGGGGGAGAGGGCAGGATGAGTCAGTGTGCTCCCCAGGGCAGTGTCTGCAGCTAGTGCAGAGAAGGCAGTTTAGTAGGTGGCACGGGGTCACACACCCAGTCGGCCAGAGGGGAGGACCCAGGGGACAGCCTGAAGGGCAAGGAGAGAGACCAGAAATCCTTCCTGGCCTTCAGCCCATCCTCGCTGAGCTGGCCTGCTGGTCCTGTGGGACGCAGACACTTCAGAAGTCTTTGCCAAGGTCCCTAGATCTCCTAGGGCTCTTAAATCTTTTGGCCAGGACCTATTGCACGAGCCTTCAGGATGGCGCGTTCTCCTGTGATGTGGAAGCTGCACTTCTCTCTGGAGAAATCTCCCGGAGTGAGTGTACCAGGCGTCAGGTTCCATGAGGTCAGGCGCCAGCATCCGGGACTGCTGGCACCCCAGAGGTGTCTGTCAGGAGCCCCTCAGTGATTTGGCATCCTTTTTGCCTGCAATTTGCTACACCTGTGCAAGAACCCATTCTTAGAAGACTTAGGAAGTTCAGTGGCTCAAGCTGCTACCTCTCAAGTCCTTGGCCAGTGGGACCGGACTAAGAATGGCCGGGTGACTTCAAAGTGGAAAGAGCAGGGCAGTGGGATCTGCGGAGGCTCACACTGGAGTCTGACCCGGCCACCTGGACGGACCAGGCCTTGTCAGTGTTTGACTCTCCCGTCCTGGCAAGTGCCTGGTGCACGTGTTATAGACGCATGGCCAGCGAGTGAGTGCTCATTCCTCTTTTCCTCTCCTCATCTTCTAGTTCAGCAAAGTGAGGACCATTACTACTAGGTCGAACTCCATAAAGCAGGGCAAAGACCAGCATTTCCCCGTCTTCATGAATGAGAAAGAGGACATCTTATGGTGCACTGAAATGGAAAGGTAGTACCCAAGGCCACGTGCTTGTGTCCTGGGGTGCGTGGCGCGTGGTGATTGCTGCCTCTGAGGGAGGAATCGCTGCCCCTTTGGGCTGGGCTTGTAGTTTCCACAGATGCCACTTGAGCATTTCCCAACATGGCAGGTTCCTGGAGGGGGTGGAGGTGGGCAGACGCTCCTGTGCATTGTAAGGCCGGGCCCAGGGTCACAGGGGTCTAGGAAACCCGTTCAGGGGGCCATGGCTCCCAGGGGTCCTGCTAAACCTCCAGGAAACAGTGCAGCCCCAGGAGCTTCCTCCACTCTCACTACTCGTTTTGGGGACTTTGCAAACCAGGACGGCACAGGACCAGGCGGGCTACATGGCCTCACGTCCTGACTGGGTATAAACTAATCGCGTGGGCTAGACGGCCTCCTCGCCCCCAGTGTAATCGCAGTTTAGCCGAAGTGACCCTTTACACGCACACCCGGAGCAAACGGAAGGCTGAAGCTTCTCCAGCCAGGCAGCAGCACGGCTCCTTGGTCAAGTATTTGCTCTCGGGGGAAGGCACTAGGGAGGTGTGTTTATTACCGACAGACTCTGGAGCTGTTTTTCCCCAAATGCTAACTTTGTTTCTGCTGTGTGGCCACTCCCGGGCAGCGGGTGTCTTCTCCCTTCAGATGCATGGCAAGTGGCAGGGGGCCCGGGTCGTGATGGGTGACAAAAGACGGAAGATGCAGCCGGGTCGCACCCACCCACAATCACCACCCCCAACCCCCTGCCCTTTCTGCCTTTTCTCCCCAGGGTGTTTGGCTTCCCTGTCCACTATACCGATGTCTCCAACATGAGCCGCTTGGCGAGGCAGAGACTGCTGGGCCGGTCGTGGAGCGTGCCGGTCATCCGCCACCTCTTCGCTCCGCTGAAGGAATATTTTGCTTGTGTGTAAGGGACATGAGGGCAGACTGAGGTAGTGACACAAAGTTAAACAAAAAAAAAAAAAAAAAAAAAAACACAAAATACAACAAAACACCAACAACATGAGGATGGAGAGAAGTATCAGCACCCAGAAGAGAAAAAGGAAATTTAAAACAAAAACCAGAGGCGGAAGTACCGGAGGGCTTTGCCTTGCACAAAGGGTTGGACGTCATCTCCTGATTTTTCAATGTTAATCTTCAGTCCTATTTAAAAACAAAACCAAGCTCCCTCCCATCTCTCCCCCCCCCCTTTTTTTTGGTCAAACCTTTTGTTTTCTACTCTTTTCAGAGGGGTTTTCTGTTCGTTTGGGTTTTTGTTTCTTGCTGTGATTGAAACAAGAGGGTTTATTGCAGCAAAAACCAGTAACAGGAAATAGTAACAATACCTTGCAGAGGAAGGACAGGAGAAAAAAAAAAAGGAAATTCTACAGAAATCTATATATTGGAGATTTTTTTTTTTTTAACTATATATCTTTTTTTGTTGTTGTCTCTAGCCTGATCAGATAGGAGCACAAGCAAGGGGCGGAAAATAGTGACGCTCAGTGGCAGAATTTCCTTCCAGCCGCTGAGCTGTCTTGCCAGCACCATTCCTGGTCATGCAGAACAGAGCCCAACGAGCAGCAGGGAGACAGATCACACAAGACCCTTTTATACAGTATTTCAGGTGCCTACCACACAGGAAACCTTGAAGAAAATCAGTTTCTAGAAGCCGCTGTTACCTCTTGTTTACAGTTTATATATATATGATAGATATGAGATATATATATAAAAGGTACTGTTAACTACTGTACAACCTGACTTCATAATGGTGCTTTAAAACAGCGAGATGAGTAAAAACATCAGCTTCCACGTTGCCTTATGTGCAAAGGGTTTTAACGTTGGATGGAGAAGGGAGGCAGCTTGAAGGTGAATCGTTGCCATGGCGGGCTTTCCCCCTGGTGTTTAACAAGGCGAAGGAGGAGAGTTCGGGACCCACGTACTCCCACTTCTCCCTGCCAAAAACAGGGGTGAGACGGGGTGGGCCGGACCGTGGAGGGCTGAGAGTGGGATTCATCCAGGCTCACGCAATAACCTTTCGATTTTTTTTTTCCAAAAAAAAGGAGACTCCCTCGGCAAGATGGCAGGATAAAGGGGTCTTCATTCCCAATTTCTCACATTAGCCGATTCGAGGGCTCCTTGTGGTGGGATCAGAAATTATCCAGAGTGTGGGAAAGTGACCGTTAAAAACCCCACCTGGAGCAAATAAAAAAACATACAAAACGTACTGGTGCTTTCCTGTCTAAGTCGCCTTTTGTGTGTTCTTTTATGAGGCCCTCACCATCCACCCTCTGTGCACAAGGCGGCTTCCGGCCCCTGGAATGTGATGTTTTTGGTCATCTCCAAAGGCTGCAGTTTTATACTGGGAGGCTGATGACACCTTTTGTTATAATTATTCTTATGGTTCTGGTTATAATTATGTTTGTTTTCAGATTTTCTTTAAGAAAACAAAAACCCAACCCCCCCTTCCTTTCGGTTATAAACCAAGGTGCGGGGAGCAGGGTGCTTCTGAGTAAGTGGTGGCCCTGGTGCCCTGGCTCCCCACCCCTCGGGCCAGGTGGGCCACCGGGCGCAGCGACAGCCGGGCTGCCAGGGGAGTCCCCTGAGGCCGGCCTTCTGGGCGCGTCCCTCTTCTCTTCTACTTCCCCTCCTCTTGAGTCACGTGTGTCAGGGCTGGAGGGAGGACCGGGCCATCTCTCTCCTCGTGTGTATGATTGGAGTGGTGTGTATTTCTTTTCTAGTACTTGGTCTGATGATAGCTGTGCTCGCACCTGGAGCCAGCAGCACCTGGAGCCCCATGTGTGCGGACACTTGGCTCCACCTCCTACCGAGGCAGGCAGCCTGGTGTCGGCGGTAGGCAGGGCCAGCGTTGGTGGCTCCAGGGTGAGGGCCCAATGGGCAGATGCTTGCCTGGATAGATGGGGTGTAGATATGTGGCATATAGAGATATATATTTTATAATGGGAGGGGGGATGGCACCTCCTGGGACTGGCAGGGCTGGGAGGTGTGCTGTCAAGCACATGGTCCCAAGTTCGCATCCCTAGAAAGATAGGGCCTACGGTGATAGGCGCTATATTAAATACATAGATAGGGTCATGTATAAGAAATATTATGTAGTGGGGAGCGGGACAAGGGGCTCAGAGTGCTGAGCCCCAGGTCCCACTGCAGACATAAGCCCCACACCAATCAATCAATCCCACACGCATACACAGGAACAGATTTCTACCGATGCAGAATGGGCGCACTCACACACACGCACACACAGCCAGGGGCTCCCAGCGCTCCTCCCCAGGATTCAGGACTTGGTGGCGTCGGCCCTGCAGCTCTTTACCTCTGTTGCCCTGATTGCAGGTAGACCGTCAATCCCAGAAGTTGCTAGGTGCTGAAGGCAGGAAAAGGAGGAGGTTTTATTTCCGCAGGTGCTCTCCTCTAGCAGGTAGCGTTCTATCTCTTTTGCCCCTGGTGATGTCAAAAGATTCTTCTGTTAGCAACCTGTGATACTGACCTGCAACTCTAGGCACCAGTCAAGTCAGCCCTCGACTCCCCCTACCTATTCTCCCCCAACCAAAATAAAATTTGACATCCAGGTCTGTCTTGGCCAGGGGGCTTCCATTGGGGAAAAAAAAAATGGGACGGTGAAACTTATCTTTTGAATAAAGGAAATTAGCAATTGGTGACAAAACTAAACCAAGGCTTTGAATCCCTTGCTCGTTGCTCAGGAGTAAGCTCACAGCTGGTGGCCACAGTCTCCCGTTCCTTTTAGAGGTGCTTGGTCCTGGGCTTCAAGCTACTGGTTTCCTGGTCAGATTGGTTTTTAAGATCCCACCCAGGTGCTTCCTGCCAGCTCTGTGATGTGGTGGCAGGTGGCCATGATGAGCCCCCTTGGGGCTGGAGCAGCTAGGAGGGGGGATACCTCTGCCTCTCCCTTGTTGGAATCCCTGTACCTAACTGTGGTGCTCGCCTTGCCCCCCCTTCTCCAGCCGGGCCCCATCTTCCTGGCCTGGGTCCACCAGCAGCACTCCAGGAGGGCTGCGGGGAGGAGGGGCTGCGTCAGGCAGTCCAAGGTGCTCCCTCCCCCACTGGCCAATGCTATGGTCTTCACAGCCCCCGGTGTCGGGACCGGCCCTTCATGGGCCTTCCTCTGCAAACAGACTTCCCAGCTCTCCTGGCCCTCCTGGGCCTTTTCGCCACTGCTTATGTGAAGGAGTTTGCCTTTCCTGATGGTCCAAGCTCCACCCCATGGGGGCGGGGGGGAGGTTGGTGTGGGGAAGAAACTTGGTAGCCATGGAACACGGCAAGCCTGAGGGCTTAGTGTGGGCTGGCCAGCTTGCTGGGAGGAGGCCTGGTTGTTGTGGCTGATGTACTTAAGAGCACTTGTTCCTCCTGGTCCCAACAACCTGACTAGGCCCTGGAATGGGCCAGATGACAGTTATCACCAGCTTTTCTTCCAGCCCAACCCACAGGCCTGGTCCCCCATCAGAACTTGGGAGGGCACAGGGGACCTTGGGAATGTGCCAACCTGACCACTTCAGATGCTCACAACAGTCTGCTGCTAGCCCTGGGTGGGGCGCTTCTGGGGACACAAATCCAGTCGCCTTCTGAAGGCTTTGTGCTTTGGCTGACGTAGGGTTGTATGAGGATTTAAGGCGGGGGTTGTTGCACTTGCTGTGGTTCGTAAAGCTGAGGATAGAAGCGTGGAATAGGAGAAACCAAGAAGGCCTCTGGAAAATTCTGGAGTGTGTCCCCAGTGGGATTTTCTTTCTGATGACATTTACCCCTGGAAACCAGGGCTTCCAGGGACTGAGGATGGTGCCTCCCTAATTGTTGCAGGTGCCAAGTGGAAGGTGGTGCCAAAGAGATTGGTGGTTTTTGTCTGGGGTAAGTCACCGGGGGCTTGTGCCAGAGTCACAGAGCCATCAGTCTCCTGCTTGAGGAGTAAGTGAGTCTCTCGGAGGCGGCTGCTGAGCCCTGTGGGCCAGCCTTGAGCTGGCTGGTGCTAAGCCCCTTACCCTTGGGACTGACTGGAGAGCAGTAGGCTGGGGGAACCACAGGTGAAGACTCAGGTGGGGAGAGAGTTCTTGCAGTCAGCAGATGACATGAGCCTCTTACTGTTTTTCTCTCTAGACCCCAGAGTCTTCCTGCTATTGAACATTCTTCTAGAAAGCAAACTTCCCCAAAGAGCATCCAGGACCTCTTAGCTTTTGAGACAGGCCTGGGAGTGGTTGTCTGGTGGAAATGCCCATAGGAGTCTTGGTGAGTTGCTAGGTTGTGGATTGGGACAGGCAGACCGGGCAGCAGGAAAGGCTGTTGGACATCGAACTGCTCTCCCTCCTTCCTGTTTTGCTGACGGTTCTGGGAAAGCCTAGATGGGAATACCCACCGTCTCTAGCACAAGAAGGTCTGTCGCAGGAGCAAGAGAGGGAATATTTCAGTGGAGCCATCTGGGAGGTGTTCTGCAAGAAAACTGCAACCCGTAGTCTTCCTATGCTTGATGATCTAAGTATACGTAAAGTAGATCTCGGAGGAGGTTTTGAATTCCTGCCGCCGTTCTGCTTGGCCAGAGTTGCTATGGCACTAGGGCCTTCCAGAGGAGTCGGTAGCCCCCTCAAGCTGTGGATTAGGGCCCTGGGGCCTCCCTGGCACTGTGATCTAGAGAGGACTGGCTGTTTCCCTTGGTCAGGGGGATAGCTGACCCAAGATTCTGGCGAGAAGAGAGTTTCTAGCCAGGCCCCATACTGATCCCAGGAGGTGAGGAATCTGAATTTTTCTTTGGGCATTGTCTAGTCTGGTTGCTCCTAGGGTTGTGATTTGGGGTGACACTGGAGTTGTCCTTGGCAGGAAAGCTGAAGGCTTTGCTCCAGCACAGGATGGGAGGGTGCTATGGAGGACTGGCCTGGAGCTAGCATGGCCTGACCCCGCGGAGGCAGGGATTAACTACGCCTGTTTGCAGGGTCTGGGAGGAAAGAGGGAAGATTAATGGCAAGGACTGACTGACTCCACAACGCTAGCAGAAGCTCTCGAATCTCTTTACATTGTGGTAAAGGAAAGCCTGGGTGTCTTTGGGAAGCGAGGGCAGCCCTCCTGTCCCCTTGTGTCTCAGAGACCTGGCCGAAGCGGGCCTTTGTTTGGTGACCTTTCCCTCAGCAGTGGGGCTTCTGGGGTGAGAGGAACAGGCAGGTATGAACCCCGAGGACGAGCACGCAGGGTCCCTTTGCTACTTGTGACAGGCTGAATTGTCTGAATGGAGGCCCGTGGACTCCTGGAACTCTGGTAACTGGAAACCCCCCCAATCTGCTCCACCCTACGGGCAGGCGGGTGACTCCCCCCCCCACCCCCAGTCCAGCAGCCTCCAGCCCTCCCCCCACCCCACGCCTGAGGAGATGAGCAGGGATCAAAAGCCTCGCCCGCAGTCCCATTTCACGTCCCAGACTGATTCGGTCGCACAGCCCTAGAATTCACCAACCAACCCAAAAAATGCCGAAATTTCTTAGAATACGCAGAGGGAGGAGGTGACTCAACAAGGTGCTAAAACATTTTATTAAAAATATATATTGTTAAATTAAGTCTGCTGTCTGGACAATGACTGTTTGTTTTGTTTTCTTGTAGTGGAGTTTAAAAGAGACTATTATTTTACTCTGATATATTATTATTAAAAAGGCATTTTAACTTTGTACTTGAAAACTAAATGAGCGATTTCATGTGTTTTAGCTGAGGCATTGAAGTAGCGGGTGCTTACTTATTTGTGGGAAATCATGTATTCATACTGAAGAATAAACTCTGTAGCTGATTTGGTAATACCTTTTACTGTTACAGACGATTTCGCTTTGACCCCGGCGGCAGAGCACTTTTACTCCACATTCCACGCAGCTAAATGCAGGACTTCCTCCCCGCCCCTCCCCACCCCCCTTTCTCTTCAGTTCCTCTTTTTTCCTTTTTTTTTTTTTTTTCTTTTTCCTTTGGGTTTTTTTTTCTTCTTTTTCTTCCTCCTCTTCTCTTCTTCTCCTTCTCCTTCTCCTTCTCCTCCTTCTTCTTCTTCCGTTTGTTTGTTTTCCTGGTTCCAGCATCCTTTCACCACTGTATTTTTTTTTTTAGGGTTGCTTCTCTATTTATTGAAAATAATAATGTACATTTCACAGTCTGGTTCTGGGACATCCAAGGAGGGGCGTGGGAGAGGGCTCCCCCGCCCCCAGCGGGTCCCCCGGCCCCGTCCCCCTGGTGTTCTGTTGTATCTCTGTGTAAGTGATGCTCGTGACATAGCTGTTTATGAAATAATTAAAGAGATCAATGCGTACAGCAGATGTAGAAAGTCTGTCAGTTCCGCCTTCATCACATATTTTTTTTTTTTTGTGCCCAGAAGAATATAATAAAGCTCCTTTCTAATGTACTTGTGCTGGAGAACACTTGAATAAATGGACTGTTTTTGTGCAAAAAGAAAAACGGAAAAAGCACCGTAATAATGTCCTTTTGTCTTGCGTCTCCTTCTCCCTGACATGACTGTTCACAGCCTTCCTGGAGGGGTCAAGTGCCAGAGTGGGGAGGGACTGGCATGGGGTCCAGGCCAGGCAGTTTCTCCCTTGAAAACATCACCTGCATGAGCATTAAATTGGGCTGTAGATTGGGCAGGAAAAAGGGACTGTCTGGTCAAGTTGAAGCTCAAGCATCAGTTACGTAGTGAGACAAGGTCGCTGGAAGAGTAAATTCTGTTCTGGGCCAAGGGGTAGGAGCTTTCGGGCTGGAACGGCGAGAGGTGGGCCTCATGCCAGTGCCTGGGTCAGACGAGCCGAGGGCTTTGGTTACAGGCACTGTTCCCTTCCCTAGGGGGTTTCTGGGAGGTAGACAATCTGGACTTTGCAGGGGACCCTGGCACAAGCAGAGGCATTTGGCCTAAATGAGAGCATGGAGAGATGTTTGTAAGCCCTGATGGGGCAAGGCCAACATTGTTCTGGGTATTTCCAGAAAGCAGGCAGAAGAGGGGGCCAGTCGGCAGGAAATCAGCCCATTTCAGCTCAGCTGAGGGTAGATCCCTTTTCTGCCCCTGGCCAGCAGTGCTTTGGGCCACGGGAGTGCAGTCAGGAGGTCCTGGACTGGACGGCCATCTGGGCATCCACTGGGCTTCCTTGAACCCCGCATATGTCCCAGCGCCGCCTCAGAACTGGCTTGCAAGTGGATGGTGCCTTATGGCTTCATTGAAGAGTCCATCTGTATGCAATGTCCCCTTCATCCTCATGACTCTCTAAGAGTCACTAGTTCCTAGTCTCCACTATCTAAAAACTGGAATCTGAACACACAGAGGAACGAGATCTTCCTGCCACATCTCAGCTCTAACACCCCGGCATTCCCTGTGGTGTTTCTATTTCCTAAGTGCCAAGCAGGTCAGGGCCAATGGCTGCTTAAGAGAGGATTAGTCAAGGTTTCTTTCCTACCTTAAACTTCAGGAGAGGTTTAGGACTGCACCACTTTGTTGGCTGCTCTGAGAGAAATTCTAAATGGGAAATTTGAGAAAAAGGGAAAAAATAAGCTTTTCTCATGGGCACTTTTCTTTACAAAATTGTACATTTAACTTTTATCCTACTTTTTTCTCTATTTTTCAGTGTTGCTGTAGAATGCTTTTTTTTCAAATGGCTGCATGGTATTTTCTTGTTGGATATCTGTTTCTATATATATGCATTTTATTTTAACTATAAATAGAGCTGCAATAAATATCTTTATGTGTTGGTTTTTTTCCCCTCCATATTTTGTATTTTTTCTTCTTAAGCTAGATTCCCAGAAGTGAGATGTACTGGGGTAAAGAGATGAAGATTTGGGTTGGCTCCTGACATTTTGGCCTGATTTCCTCCAAGTGGTCAGCAGACATATAGTAGATCTTCAGCTCTGAGGCTCTCCGTGGAGGAAAAAAAGCAAACATAGTCCTTAGTTTGACCAGCTCAGAAATGTGTTAATCCCAGTGGGGAAGGGAAGGCTCAAGGCATCCCCTCCCCCGCCAGAGAAACTAGAAATCTGTAGCAAGAAGCTGGAGGTGGAAGCAACATCCTTTGGTCACTAAATTTTGAAAATGAGCTCACTGGGAGTGCCTGCCTTGGAGGAAGCCTGTGGAGGATGGAATTCACACTGAATCTTTGAGACTCTAGTTCCAAGGCCAAGGAGAAAGGGAGGGTGTCATCGGTACCCTCTAGCTCTGAAAGCCACACTGGAGCACCTCAGTGTCATCTGAGTGGGAGAGGGGCCATATGGCCAGAGCTTATGGGAAGGAGCTGTCGGGGCCATTTCCTTAGTAAAAGCCATCTTATGAAGTTCCTGCATTTAAACAAGGTACCATTTGATGGTGGAGTGGTAAGGAGAGAGGGAGAAGGGTCAGGGCTGGGCAGGAGTCAGGCAGTTGTGAAGTGACAGGGTCCATAGTCCCATGGGACTGCCCAGGTGGGTCTGCTGGGTGTGGGGTGGAGACACTGCACACCACCAGGCCCAGCTTGCTGGTTCAGGAGAAACTTCCCTGGGCTCAGCAAGATCACCGTGGTGAATCTGGGGTGGAATATAGGAAAGAGGGAGACAAGAGGCTGTCTGGAAGCTGCTTGGTTGGGGAGGCCAAAGCCATACAGCAAAGCCAGAGGTGATAGGCACGGGTGGTGGGTGCCCTTCCTGGGGGATGTGGGTGTTAGGTGAGCGGCTTCAGCGAAGGAAAGAGAGTGTGTGTTGAAGATGGCATAAGAAAGTCACATCCGAGGGGGACAGGGCTCCCCTCTAATGGTCTCCTGGCTTCACCCCCCAAAGCTCCCTTTCTCTTTGGTCCCAATATACTTTTAAAGGAACGAGGCTCACTCACCTCAGTGGCATACTTTGCTCTTCTCAGCTGGAATCTTAGAATACAGCTGGGTTGGGGGAGAGAGGGGAGTCTGGAGGTTTGGGGGTTATGAAGTCCCAAGTGCCCTGAACTGTATCAGAAGAAAGACAACAGCATTTAGAGTGCCGCGGGATCTGAATCCTGTGTGGCCCAGGGTAGGTTAGCTACGGGTCTTGAGCTCAGTCTTCTCACTGGAAACCTGGGTCTTATCTGTCAGGCATGTGGCTTCTGATGACACAGTGCCACTCAGCCTTTGCTGAGTCCAGGCCTTTGACCAAAGTGGGTAGATGTGGGTTAAGGGAGGAAGCCTGAAGCCTCTTGGAAGCTTCTGCTCTGATGGAACACAAGGCGCCCACCTCTGGCTGCATGATCATCCCTAGCCTGGTGCTGACTTGGCTCATGTAACAGTGAGTAGTGTAGATCACCCGGTCCTGCTTGTCCCAGAACTTCTGCAATCTTTCTGTCCCTTCCTGCCCCAACCTGTCCCTCCTGCCCGGCTCTGGGATCTCCCTCCACTAGGACCGCCCTTGTCTGGCTCTGAATCCCGCTCTGTCCTCCTGCTTGGCCATGGCTCTCCAGCCTGGCACCATTAATCTGTTTCTCCCTGAGCATTTTCTTAATGGCACCATCAGTCTTAAACACATGGGCACACTGTCCCTTGACCTCCCTCCAGATGCCCTATTTCTTTGCTCCACTTTACAGCAAACTTGAAAGCACCCCTGGGATTTGATGGCTCAGCTTTCTTACTCCCATTCTTGTCCATCTGCCCCAAGAGGCCCTCACCCCACCACCCCATGTCACCTCTCAGGAGCTGGGGTCTGGGTGGCCTCCCTCCTCCCTGAAACATCTTCTTCCTTAGGCTCCTGACATCATACCCTGTGTTTTCCTGGGCTCTTTCCTGTTCTCTAAATGTTGGAGGGCACAGGGGTTCCCACGTCTGCTTTCACATCGACTTCCCCTGACGCCCAGGTTCTCCTATCCAGCTGCCTGCTTGGCCTCTCCATTTGGGTGTGACACAGGCACTTCAAAGGTGACCTCTCAAGAGGAGAACTCTTGGGGCCCCTGGGTGGCCCAGTTGGTTAAGCGTCCAGCTCTTGATTTGGGCCCGGGACATAATCTCAGGGTCGTGAGATTGAGTCGGCATCTAGTCTGTTTTGTTTTTAAGATTTTATTTATTTATTCATGAGAGACACAGAGAGAGAGGCAGAGAAACAAGCAGGCTCCTTGCAGGGAGCCCGATGTGGGACTCGATCTCGGGATCAGGATCACGCCCTGGGCCCTGGGCCGAAGGCAGACTCAACTGTTGAGCCACCCAGGCGTCCCATGTCGAGTCTAAGATTCTCTCTCCCTCTGCCTCTGCCCCTCCCCTGCGCGCTCTCTCTCTCTCAAAACCAAACCAAAACAAAACCAAACCAAAAATCTCCCCCCCAAATCCAGAACTCTTGGTCTCCTCCCAACTTGCTCTGACACTTCTACAGCTTAGTAACTGGTGCTTAATTAGCATCAAAACCCTGGGGCTCCTCCTCCATTCCTGTTTCCGTCACATCCCACTGCTAGCTCACCGGCTTGATCCGACAGAATCACCTCTAAATATATCCTCACTTGGGTCATTTTTCACCACCTTACTTCCACCACTGTTCCCCAAGTCCTCATCATCTGTCCCCTACCTGGTCTCTGTCCCCATCATGCCACAACAGATCTCTTTGCTCTGTCCCTGTCCCTTCCAGCCCATTCAACATGCAGAATAATCTTATTAAAAGTCAAACCCTTTGGGGCACCTGGGGGGCTCAGTCGGTTGAGCGTCTGTTGAGCGTCTGCCTTCGGCTCAAGTCATGATCCCTGGGTCCTGGGATGGAGCCCCACGTCGGGCTCCCTGCTGGGTGGGAGTCTGCTTCTCCCTCTCCTTCTGTTGCTCCCCCTGGCTCATGCTCTCTCTCTCAAATGAATAAACAAAATCTTGAAAAAAATCAAACCCTTTAAACACCCATCAGCTGTGTGCTACTGCAACCAGAATAAACCCTTCTTGCCCCGGCCTGCAAAGCCCCACCCTCAGCTGCTCCAGGTGCTCTAGCCGCAGGCCTCCCTTCCCTGGAGCAGGCCAAGCTCTTTCCCATCACAGAGCCTTTGCACGTGCTGTCCCCTCTCCCTGGAAGTCTTGCTGGCCTCCCTCCTCAGCCTCCCCCCCCCCCCTTCAGGTCTCAGCTCAGAGAAACACTCCCTGACCACTCCTCAAGTACTTCTGTGCCTGCCCCTTTCTATCTGATCTCCATAGCTCTCACCCTCAGGACTTCTTACTCAGGACTTGGCTTACCTGTGTGTTGTCTCTCTTCTCCACTAAAACAAAAACTCTGCAAGGGCGGGAAATTTTCTAGGTTTCGGCACTACTCTCGGGGCCCAACCAGGTCTGTACAGAACTCTTAGGTAATAGTTCTAATCGCTGTTGTAACTAAACCTATATAGAGGGCTCAGTTTGTACCAGAAATCATTCTGTGTTGATCATTTCATCTTTATGACCTTCTGTGCTAAGTACTATTATCCCATTTTATAGATGAGATACATACGCTGCTCATGGTCACGGGGCCCGTAGTGGCAACGGATTTCTTTTTTTAAACTTTTTTTTTTAATTTTTATTTATTTATGATAGTCACAGAGAGAGAGAGAGGCAGAGACACAGGCAGAGGGAGAAGCAGGCTCCATGCACCGGGAGCCCGATGTGGGATTCGATCCGGGGTCTCCAGGATTGCGCCCTGGGCCAAAGGCAGGCGCCAAACCGCTGCGCCACCCAGGGATCCCTAATTTTTTTAAACTTTTTTTTTTTAATTTTTATTTATTTGTGGCAACGGATTTCAAACCCTCTCTTCACGCTACCATCTGGGAGTCCTGCCCTACTCTACCTCTCACACAGCCTGGGCTGGTCCTATAGGGTCCCTGTGGTAGGTCCCTGCTCTGTCCTCAAGGACCTGGGTGTACAAGCCTCTTACCCTTCCCTGCTCGGTCCTGGCTCCTTCTCCAGCCACCGCACCGGTGGGCTACCTCTGCAGAGTGTTGGGAGCGAGGGCAGGGGGGAACCTCGGTAGATTTCTTATTTTATAGCTCTTCTGTGCACAGACATTCCTACTGGTACTGCTTCCCCACAAGATGCTACCCTGGGCTCAGATTAGATGCTCCTCCTCTCCCCTAATTTTCTGTTTCAGCCTTTTATTTCCTTTGCAGTTCTTTTTTTTAAATTTTTATTTCATTTTTTTCCTTTGCAGTTCTTATCATAATTAGTAATCATTTTGTTTATTCATTTATTGTGTCTCCCTCACTAAAATGGAAATCCCGGAGAGCGGGAACAGACCCTGTCTTGTCCTTTACCGTATCCTCAGAAGTGCGTAACGTGTTTGTGGAATGAATGGGTAACCACACCCAGCCCCACACCCGTGGGCATCTCCAGGACATCGGCTCTCAGGAAGCCTCTTGCTGGGCTGAGCAGGGTTTCAGGAATCTTTTTTTCACAATGTCTGGACCTCCCTTTGTTCCAACTCAGCTGCATAAATGTTGGTTATGTCCACAGTGCACTAAGGACAAGGAGAAGGGAAGCAAAGTTCATTACTGAGTGTCTACCAGACACAAGGAGTCCTACCCCCGCAGCTGCCAACAGTGATTGATCTCATGGGTCCAGACTTGTGCCGAGATCTTTACATGCATTAATTATTAGCTTGTTTAATTCCTATGCAAAGACCTCGTAATTGTGCCTTTTTTACAGATGGGAATATTGAGTCTCATCAAGAGTATACAACTTCCAGGTAGAAGCTGGATGGAGGTATGTCTGACATCCCAGCCCTGCAGGCTGTTTCCACTGTCCGGGCTCCCTTGGGGAGGGTGTCTGCCCAATGGAAGGGATGCCTGTGCAATTCAGGCAGCCTCCACATCGAAGAGAGTGAGCCATGGGTTTCTAAAAAAGTTAATATGACTCCCCAGTCTAAAATTATGTTAATTGCACCTTTAAAATAATGAAAAAGGGATAAGTGAAAAACCAATCTTTATCTCACCTCCCAGAGATAACTGCTGTTGGAATCCATTTTTTCCTTTTGCGTGAGACACATCTACAACTTTACTAATTTAAGGCCATATTATTATTTGTCAGTATATTGGGTTTTTTTTTAAGATTTTATTTATTTATTTGAGAGAGAAAAGAGAGCACAAGCAGGGAGAGCCTCAGAGGCAGAGGGAGAAGCAGGTCTCTGCTGAGCAGAGAGTCCGAAGCAGGGTTCGATCCCAGGACCCCAGGATTACGACCTGAGCAGAAGGCAAATGCTTAACCAACTGAGCCACCCAGGCCCCCGTCAACATACTGTTTTGAAATAATAATTACTAACATTTTTTTGAGAATTCACTGTGTGCCAGGTATTGTTTTTCTGTTAACATTTTCCTATGAGCATTTTTCCACATCACTGCTCTTTGGACACACCATTTTGTTTGGCCGCATGTTATCCTGTCTCATAAATGTAGCATAATTCATTTAATCCAGCTTTTCCTCCAGAGGGTGGGGGGCCCCACCCCCTCCCAACCCGAGCAGGGCCCTGTGCAGGTGCCTGGTGAGCTCATCTGCTATAGTGACCTGGATTCCCCTGGGGACCCAGATGCACCCTCCTCTGCAGAGGAGCACGGTCTAGTGAGAGTGCACTGGTGTCCATATGTGATTATTTTCTAGCATAAATGTTTGAAATGTAATTTCAGGTGGAAGGGCTCAGGACCCGTATTAGTAAATTGGCCCCGGAAAGATTGTGTGCTGCTGTCTGTGGCAAGCCAGGTCCCCTGAGCCTTCTGCTCCATTTGTATGGCAGGTGGAACAGCGGATGGAGAAAGGGCAGGGGCATTAGGGGCTCACCTTTACCGGGTGCTGGGGTGCCCACGGGGATGTCTCTGTGCAGTTCTCAGGTGCTGCAAGTGGGTGTGGGCACGGGGACTGGGGGATGCTGGCCAGTGGCAGGAGTGTAGTGGCTGGGAGTCCTGGGTGATTTGGGTTGGAGCCCCCAACCTAGGAAGGTTATTTTGCTGCTCTGAGCCTCAGTTTCCTCACTTAGGGAAATGGGGGCAATAATGGGGTCGCTGCAGGAATTACAGTGATACTGTTGTGTAAATGGTCAGCACCAAGGGCTGGGCTGGCCTATACCGAAGCACAATAAATGCTGTGTGTGCATGTGTGTGTGGAAGGTCCGGGAATGGGCACAGGATTAGGATGTGTACAGGGTCACCCTGGCCTGCAGCCTCCTCCCTTGGTGGACCGTGCACTGTCCTCCACATTAGTTCTCTGCACTTGGGCTTCCCGGCACAGTGAGTCAGAGGAGAGGCTGTGAGGACATCTGGATTTGCAGCCCCAGGAGACTCAGCTGTGGGGGGGGTTAGGAGCTCCTTCTTGGAAGTGGAGAGGAAGTGTCATGTGTTGTCAGGGATCAGGGGTGCTTCTCTCTCTGTCCTAGCTTGCCATGCAGGGGAGTCTGGGGACAAGGGCAAGAAGTGGGTCCTGCTGGCAGGTGCTCACCCCTTTGGAGTTTGGGTGAGGTGTCAGTAAGTCCATGGAAGGAGCAGGCCTCCCAGCCTGGGCCAGATTCACCATTTACCTCCTGCAGATCAGTGGCCAGAGGGAGGGGGCTACTATGTCTGAACAGGCTGCTGGCTTCATTCCCTGCAGCTCTGAGGAGCCAGGGATCCCCCACAAAGGCCTGGAAAAAGTTTAGTCAGGGTCCCCACACCTGGTGGTGTGGTCTTTTGTTGAGTATGGCATATGGAAAAAGCACTGGACCTGAGGCCCAAGACTGTTCCTATTGGTTCTTACTGTACATTTCGTGAGCAGTTGACCTCTCTGAGCTGCAGTTCATTTAGCTACAAAATAAGTTAACTTTCTGCTTTAACCAGGTCCTCAGGGCGTGACTGTGGCAATGATTAGTAACTGCTGGTCAGCCTGCTATAAGGGGCCAGCCTCCACTAGAGTGCAAGGTCAGAGACATAGGATCCCCCCACCCCTTGGTCCATGTTTTATCCAATTACTCAAGTCACACTTGTCCACTGAATTTAAAAAATTAGAAATTACAGAAAGGCACACAGTAAAAAAATTAAAATATCACACAGCGGTTACCTGGGTGCGTATTTTTGTCAAAACTGATTTAACTGTGCTCTTAGAACAGGTACAGCTTATTGTATGTAAATTGTGCCTCAATTAAGTCTTTATTTTTAAAAACTTTGTTTTTAAAATTGCCACCATCATTGGTGTTTCTGTATATTTACTTCTAGATTTTTACTTAGATATAACATATATTCTCATCTATATACGTATGTGTGTGTGCATTTCTCTATATAAATATTATGTACATAAACTCTAAACAACTCTCAGACTCTAAATGTGTGTGTGTGTATTTGTTTTTTAAATAAAAATGGACTATGACATGCGTGCTGTTTGTGAGTGGTGGCCCTCTGGAGCCGTGGCTGCTAGTGGGCACTCCCCACTCTCAGGCAGCCTCACCCCGCCTTCGTTCTGGAACTGGGCTGTGTGCACGGGGACCCCATCCACACTGCATGTTGTCTCAACCAACGTCACTCAGGGTGGGGAGCCAGCCTACCTGGCGAGAGTAACACCCCCTGCACTCAGCAAGGCCTCTCTGGGGCCCTAGGGCCCCAGGCAGAGGAGATACAGGGCCTGGACAAGGCGGGGGAAGGAGGCCTGGTCCACTAACTTTGCAGTGAGTGTCTAGAAACTTGGGGATGGCATAGGGAGAAGGGAAGGCCAGCTTGAAGGTGGAGGGATGGCAGTGGCATGGGCTTGGTCACAAGAGGTGTCAGGGGTTAACACAGAGTCCTGTCCGGTTGATAGAAGGGGGCTCTGCAGAGCTTGGAAGAGCTGGGGAGGGTGGAGGGATGGAGGGCAAAGATGCTTGGATTGCTGTGGGGTTTACCAGAGAGACAGGGTCCCCAGAACTGCCACTGAGGTTTTCGTATGACTGGAGCCCCTCCTGGGAAGCTCTGAGAGGTGTCTGAGCTCCAGAGTTGGCCTGTGTAGAACATACGATCCACGTCCAAAGGGCAGAGCGGACAGATGAAAAGAGGAGGTTCTAGGGGTTGATGCTGCTTCCAACAGGAATACAGGGCTGGCTGTCTTCCCACCATGAGAGAAACTTCCTGGTCAGTTCATCCTCCATCCCTCGAGCCCGCTGGAGTGAGTTTTCACGGTGACATATTACAGAACCACATGCTCAACAAAGTGCAAACAGTCCGGCTCAGAGTTAGGAAGGATGTGGGACTGGTCACGGAATTGAACAGATGTCAGGACCTGGCACCAGGGCTTTGATGCCTCTCTTTTGCTTTCTCTCTCCTTCTCGATCTCTCATGCTCTTGCCACTTCTATCTTTTGTTTGGCTCTGCCTGGCTTCCTTCTGTAAACAGATGGATTCCAGATGGGGGGACGATGGCCACCGACAGCCCCGAGGGCATGTGCTCCTAGCTCGCAGCCTCAGTGGAATTCTGCTGATAGCCTTATATCTCGGGAGCCAGAGTGATAAGCCTGAAGGGGACAGGGTACAATCGGCTTCCAGAAGGAAATGGGGTTGAGAGGGGCTGGCCAACCAAAACCAATAGCAACTTGCTGCCGTCACATATGGTTTTCAGGATAAAGTTAACAATGAGGAAGGCAGAGGGTCTACGCTGAAGACCACAGTCTGTTCAGGATGACGGAAACACGGCAGAGGCCTGTAGAACGTACCAGTGGCTGGCTATCCTCAAACCACCACGAGACTGCTTAGCTCTTGGAAAAATTTGAGTACAGAACTGTTACCCCTACTCTGCAACTGGTTGACTCACATTTCAAGGCCACAGCAGTCAGAGGAATGAAACCTAGAAATAGGGGTTTTATTTTTTTTTTCTTTAAGATTTTATTTATTTATTCATGAGAGACACACACAGAGAGAGAGAGAGGCAGAGACACAGGCAGAGGGAGAAGCAGGCTCCTCGCAGGGAGCCCGATATGGGACTCCATCTGGGACTCTGAGATCACGCCCTGGGCCAAAAGGCAGGTGCTAAACCACTAAGCGACGCAGGCGTTCCAGGAATATGGGTCTTAATTATGGTCACAATACAGTGGGGCAGGGCAGAAGAAGCCAACAGACCAGAGATCGAATACTTGCTCTTTACTAGCCATGTGATAATCAGTGTCTTCAAAGACTCAGTTTCATCATCTGTAAAATGGGAACAGTGAATAGCCTCCTTCCTGGGGTTGTCGTGAGGATTAAGACATGCACCTCGGGTGTTTAAGAGAGCATGTACACAAGCCCTCCATAAATGAGATCCAACATTATGGAAGTAGTCTTTTTCTTTTTAAGATTTTATTGATTTATCCATGAGAGAGATGGAGAGAGAGGCAGAGACATAGGCAGAGGGAGAAGCAGGTTCCTTGCAGGGGGCCCGATGTGGGACTTGATCCCAGGACCTCGGGATCACACCCTGAGCCAAAGGCAGACATTCAACCACTGAGTCCCCCAGGTGCCCCTAGAAATAGTCCTTGATCCACTGCAGCTGCCAATAAAATGGCTGGAATCCCAGCTCCCTTCCACTATCCTGGGGGGACCCTTGCTTCCCAGAAGTCACCCCAGATGCCTTCCTTGGGCAGAAATGAGGCATCCCGGCCCTAGAAGGTGGGTGGGACCTCGTTGGATGGAGGAAGATGCCTTGAGGACCTGCCTTGGGCTGAGTCCATCCTGCCTTCCCTGTGACCTTGCCCCGAGGCCACTGGTTTGGCTGCAAGGCCCAGAAGCCCACCTCAGCTACTTAGAGGGACCTGGGATAAGCAATCAGGCATTCGGGCGGGCGCACGGCCGCAGGCTGCAGAGCACGTGTCCCAGCAAGGAAGGACACCAGGCAGCAGCTCCACGTGGCGTTTCTTCTCTGGGGCCATGTGCGCTCTGCGGGCTGCCTTCCTGCTTAGCTGTTCCCTTTCCTGGCCTCTGGCTGCTCACTCTGTGTGCCTCTCAAGGCCCCTCTCACAGGCCTGTGACCCCACGTTTACAACCTCCCAATCCCGGCACCAGCCCTGGCTGATTCAGTCTCTCCCTCCACACCAGGTGTCTGGGACAGGATCTGGTTGCCTAGCATGGAAACGGGGTCACCCCAGGCTATTGAGTTCTGATAGGGGAATGGCTCATGGGGGGCTGAAGCCCTTCTTTCCCCGGTGAAGGGTATGGCCAGCTCTCTGAGGGGGCTAGTGGTCAGGAGGTACTCTCAGTCCCCGGGGGCAAGGCCAGACGGCGTCCCAGGGTCTGTGCTGTGCCTCGCGTGCTTGACAAATGATACCAATAAGTATTTGGTGACACGTGAACACTATATAAAATTCCAATTCGGTGTTGTATTAATTTCCTGGAGCTGCTGTAAAAAAGTGCCACAATGGGCACCTGGGTGACTCAGTGGTTGAGCGTCTGCCTTTGGCTCAGGGCGTGATCCTAGGGTCCTGGAATTGACTCCTGCATTGGGCTCCCCACAGGGAGCCTGCTTCTCCCTCTGCCTATGTCTCTGCCTCTCTCTCTGTCTCTCTCATGAATAAATAAACAAAATCTTAAAAAAAAAAAAAAAGGAAAGAAAGAAAGTGCCACAAAACAGGTGGCTTAAGAAATCCATTTCTTGGCCCATAGTTCCGGAGGCTTGGAAGCCCAAGACAAGAGGCCCTTGCAGTTCCACTCCCTCTGACCCCTCGAGGGAGGATCCTTCTTCGATTCTTCCAATTCTTCCGAGATTCTTCCGATTCTTCCGCTTCTGGTATCCCCAGGGGTTCCCTGGCAGGTGGCAGCCTGGCTCGGATGTCTGTTTTGTCTCCACATGGCCACATTCCCTGTGTCTGCCTCTTCAGATGGCATTCTCTCCGAGTGTCTGTGACCAAATATCCCACTTTCCCAGCAGGACACCAGTCATACTGGATTAGGGGACACCCTGAGGACCTCATTGTGACTTGATGACATCTGCAAAGACCTTATGTCCAAACCAGCTCACACTCACAGATACGGGGGGTTAGCACTCCAAACGGTCTTTCTGGGGGATGCAATTTCATCCACAAGTATTTATGTGTAAATGTAGTGGGGTCACTGCCGTGCTAGCTGTACAGACACGGTATTCAAAACTTAACTACTTACCAACTGGCCCTTCCCGGGGAGTGTTTGCCATTCCCGCCTACAAAGGAGCAGAGTGGGGTTCACAGGAGGAGAAGGCGAGGGGCGTCCAGGCTGAGCGGCCACAAGGCCAACTGCAGAGAAGTCAGAGAGGCTTCTAGGGGATTGCGACCCCGGTGGCTCATAAACAAGGCATCTTGTGAGCTATAGTTACAATGCAAAGAGGAAAGACGTTCAGATACAGGCCCTCAGTCTTCCCCCACCTCAGGAAGGGCAGTGTGGGAACCAGGGCCCTTCTGCCCGGCAGCCCACGGCAGATCTGGAAAGAGTTCCGCGGGAAAGGAGCCTCCATGGGGTCACCTCCCTGCCCCCCGCTGGCCTTGGTGGCTCCCACTGCAGGGAGAACCCCCTCACCCCCGCAGATGGCTTTCTCCGAGCAGCCAGAGGAGGCCCGGTGGGCATTGTGATGTTTGCTCCTTAGCTATCAGATCCTGTTTGCATCCCGCTGCCCCCTGAGAGCCGTCTTCTAGCCCAGACAACCCAATTCCAGAGTCCAGGCCTGGTTGGCTGGAAATGTGTGGGAAGCCTCATGTCACATCTGCTGCTGGGTGGAGAGACTTCCCTTTTTGGTAGTGGGCCGGCTGGGAGGGGTAAGAAGGCCGTGGGAGACACCCAGGCCCCACTGGCCCGGTTGGTGAGGGGATTGTGCTCAGGGCCTGGAGGATGGTGCCTGCGTTTGGCAAAAAGGCGACCTCACGGTAGCCTTTTAGACACACAGGGCAGAAGAATGATCCCCATCTGTCTGCTGGAGACTGCAGCTCAAGGCGTGTTTCCTGAGCTGCCCAAGATCACACAGCAAGGTCAGGCCTGGCAGGACAGGCATCTGGGCCTTGTGCCCCCTAGCCGGGCCTCCCTCTGCTCGTCACCTGCCTTGCACCCTGCATCCTTTCCTCCTCTGTTCATGGATAACACAACATGGCCACATGAAAGAGAATCATTTAAAGAAAATCTCTCAAATCCTTCCACCTTAACTCATTTCTAACTATATATGCACATGCTCTTTAAAAAACCATCCCTGGCTCAGTAGGTTGAGCATCAGCTCAGGTCATAATCCTGGGGTCCTGGAATTGAGCCCCGCCTCGGGCTCTCTGCTTCATGGGGAACCCGCTTCTCCCTCTCCCTCTGCCTGCAACACCCCCTGCTTGTGCTCTCTCTCACTCTGTCAAATAAAAAAACAAAAAACAAAAAACAAAAAAAACACTCCTGTGTGATAAAATTGATGGAACTACATACACACACACACACACACATACACACACACACACAACTGTCATAAGTAAAACTGGAGAAATCTGAACGAGGGCAGAAGATTCTATCACTGTCAATATCCTGATTTTGCAAGATGCTACCATGAAGGAAATTGTGCAAAGCTGTATCCCTTTATTATTTCTTACAACTGCATGTGAATCCACAATTGTCTGTGTAAAACTTCAATGAAAAAGAAAAGCAGTTCTGAAGGATCTGTGAAATGGTACGAGTATGTACCATTTCACACGAACCGCTTTCCATTAGCGTGATGTTACAAACCATGTTTCTGCGGCCCCAGCAATAATCACAGAAAGGCTGCCCAGCTTTCCATCTCGTGGGTGTCAGTCCTTTACTGAATCTCTTTCCTTTCCTAGGTTTTCAGTTGTTTCCAAATTTTAGCCACTGTCAATAACGCCATAGTGAACATTACAATGCAAGTAACACTTTCAGTTTCTTGGGACGCCTGGGTGGCTCAGTGGTCGAGCATCTACCTTCAGCCCAGGGCGTGATCCTGGGGTCCTGGGATCGAGTCCGCATCGGGCTCCCTGTATGGAGCCTGCTTCTCCCTCTGCCTGTGTCTCTGCCTCTCTCTCTGTCTCTCATGAATAAATATATAAAATCTTAAAAAAAAAACTTTACAGTTTCTTAAAGTATTTCAGTAGGATAAATGGCCAATGAGGGGGGATTACTGGATGTAAGGTTTTGGAACTTGATGGCTCTATTATGTAGAATTGATTTAATATTTTTTTTAGGATTGATGTAATATTATGATATCTTTATGATTGCTCTTCCTTTCTAATATACAGATTGGCTTTTCCCCCAGTGAACAAAAATTCTCTGCTGCGCCTTTCAACATTTAGATTGGTAGGAAAAATGACAAGGAACCTCCCACCTGTTTCTACCTGCACAATGTCACCTGGGATCAGGGAAGGCAGGGGCAGCAACGTTCAGCTACAGGAACTGTCACTGGTCTCACCCTCCTGGGGGGCCTTGGCAGGTGTTCTGGGACCTCACGGACACCGGTGGCACCCATGTCCTTCTCTCCAGCAAGACAAAGCAGCAGAGGTGAGGAAGGGGTGCAATCTTCCTGAAAACACAGCAATATTTGCTCACTCTTTGGGGGCTCCTTCCAGAGCTGCAGAAAGCCGTTTCCAGAACACACTGGGTTCAGTTTAAAGTGGTGGAGAAACCACTGCATCCTTCAGCCACCTGGTGGGAAGGATTCTGGGGAACAGGCGCCTATTTCTCAGGGATGATCGCTGCCCAGGAGGTGCAGTGGGGCGAGCTGGGTGGAGCCACAGGTGGGTGCTTAAAGTGCCAGGCAGGGCATCGGGCTGAGGGCTACTGCCAAACTGCGGGCCTGTGAAGGAGCTAGGGCTGGAGCAGGCCTGTTAAATAAACAAACAAATTTATATTATATTATATTTTTCATTTTTATTTTCTGATTTTATATTATATCTATTTTCTTTCTCTAAATTTTATTATTTTATTATTTTTAAAAGATTTTATTTATTTATTCATGAGAGACACAGGAAGGGAGGCAGAGACATAGGCAGAGGGAGAAGCAGGCTCCATGCAGGGAGCCCGATGTGGGACCCGATCCTGGGAATCTGGGATCACGCCCTGGGCCAAAGGCAGATGCTCGACCGCTGAGCCACTGGGCATCCCTCTAAATTTTATATTTTATGTTAGTTTTAAATTATGTCTTATTTTACTTTTAAAAAAATTATTTTATTTATTTATTTATTTATTTATTTATTTATTTATTTATTTATTTATTTAGAGAAAGAGCATGAGTTGGGAAGGGACAGAGAGAGAAGCAGACTCTCCGCTGAGCAGGATCCCGGGATCATGACCCGAGCTGAAGGCAGATGCTTAACTGACTGAGCTACACCCAGACACTCCTTACTTTATCACCATGTTTTATCATTTTATTTTTATACTTTATTAATTTAATTTTGCAATTAAGATTGCTAGATAAAATACAGAACACCCAGTGTAATTTGAATTTTAGATAAACAATAGGTAATTTTTTAGCTTGTGCATATCCTGTTAGTACATCCTATTTAGCATAAATATGTCCCAAGTGTTCTGTCCTGTATTTTTAAAAAAACATTTTCTTTATTTATTTGACAGAGAGAGAGCACGAGGTAGGGGAGTGGCAGGCAGAGGCACAGGGAGACTCAGGCTCCCCACCGCAGAGAGCCTAACCGCAGAAACCTAACCAACAGAGCCACCCCGGCGCCCTCGTCCTGTATTTTGTTTTAAATCTAGCAACCCTATTTGCAGAAGAACACCTTCTTTGGAGGAAATCTGACTGGGAATCCTAATATCTAACACAGAGAAACTTCCCAGAGGGCAAGATAGCAGGAGTCCTAGCCAGCCTGTCACTATTCCTGTCCTCCTGGATTTGCACCAGCAGAGGGAGCCATGACTTCTGCACACTGAATTTTCACAACCGCGACTGGCCCACATCCTCTGAAAATGTCCCTCAGCCTCCTATATGAGCAACAAGCTCTGAGCGTGGGGCCCAGGTTGGCCACTGTAGGATATGGGCAAGCCACTGACACCTCAGTTTCTCCATCTGTGAAATGGGGCTATTGCTGGGGTTGCACAAGATGAGTAAAGTGAAAGTGCTTGGTGAGCTGCAAAGCACAGATACCTTGATATGCATTATGCTCTAATTCTCAAGCAAAAACACCCGCCAATTAGTATAAAATTCAGGGAGCTCTGACTTGAATTGTGTGATTACCACAATTACGTATATCCCCTTTTATCAGGTCAACAAACATTTGTTGAGCACTGTGTCCCAGGCTGAGCCAGGCATTCCAGGCACAGAGACAAAAGCCAGAGTCCTCTCTTGAGGAACTCAGAGCTACACACACAGCTGTGTGAGAAGCAGCACGTGCAGGCGGTGCACCAGAGCACAGAGGTCCATCGAGGTATGAGGTTGCTATTATGACTATAACTCCCTTGAGTGTTTCACGACCTGAAGCCCTCAGCCCACCCTGCAGGAGCCCACTGGGTCCCATGTGCATCTACACCCTCTTTTCTCCTCTTCTTCTGGCTGGAGCACATTCCTCTTCATGCTTTGAGGCCCAACTCAGATGCTGTCTCCTCTGCGAAGCCACTCTGACTTTCCTGAATGGTTCTAAGACAAATCTGTGGCTCTCTGCTCAGTGCATGTGGGGCCTACAGGTGCTTTGGGTTCGAGGGAAGCCCAACAGGAAGGGCAGCAGGGTAGGCCAGAGAAGGATCACTTCCTGTAAACAGCAGTTGCAAAGGGCAGGGCAAGGAGTGTGGATGCCGGGGCTCAGGGATGCAGGCAGGGATTTTGAGCAGCTTCCTCCTGGACCAAGTCCTCTCTGACAGGAGACTCTGTCCTGTATGGTATGGGGGGAGAGAACAGTGTACCTGCTGGGAAGGGGCCCTGCTTGCACGGCCTCCTGACCTGGGAATAGGTGCTACCCATTCAAATGCTTACTCAGCAGCTGCCAAACAGGTTCCTACCTGGTGCTGAGGCCTGTACCTATGAGAGTGCGTGTGAGAGTCAGTGGGGTCAGTGGACAGAACTGGATCAAACCCTTTCCATGCTTTAGCTTTGGGTGGTAGGGGCAGGGGTCTCCCAATCAGAGGATCTGAGTTCTCAGAGCCAGCGGCCAGCCACTGGCCTCCAGGCTCTGTTCCAAGTGGAGAACATGACAGATGTGGTCTCTGTCCTCACAGTGGTGTGGGGGATGACATTTGCCATAGGGCAGAAACGTGGGGTGGGAGGGTATGTGTGGGAACCCAGAGCCGTTTCAATCTCGTCTGTCAGGGTTGCCTTTTAGGTAAATCTGGAATCCACTGATTCCTCTGCACCATGGCCATCCCAGCCACCGCCATGCCCTAGCCAGATGGCCAAATGTCTCTCCACAAGCCACCCACGGTTCCTGTGGTCAGTTGACACCATGTGATCCTAAACAACAGCAGTGATCCTATTACAGAAGTGATACATGCTCATGGTAAAAATTCAGATCGTGAAGGAGGATATAAGGTGAAAAGTGAAAAATAGACACGTCTCCCCTTTCCCCAAACCCCAGGCTTACTTCCCAGAGGCAATCAGTTTCTTCTGTATCCTTCCCCATTTTTTCAAAGCACCTGAATGCTTTCATCTATGTGTGTATACATATGTCTAATTATACATGTGCATTTGTATGCAACCTTAAAAAACAAACAATTCAGACTTCGGCACCTTGCGTTTTTCCCTAGAAAGTGCATGCTGGAGCTGCGGCCCTATCCAAGGACTGCCATCCTGTTTCCAGTGATTTACTTTTATCATGAATACAGCAGGGAAGTCAGTTCCTAAAAGTGGGGTTGCTGGCGTAACGGGGTCGTACAATTAAAATGTCAGTAACCGCTGTCCAGCGGCCTTTCAGAGTGGTCAGACCCATCAATTTCCATCTGTGTGATCCCACATTTCTCCTCTCCCTTACCAACTTCCCCCTATTTTTGTCACCCTGATGAGGTTAAAAATAGTGATTTATTTTATGTTTTTAAAAGTATGAGTTAGGCTGAGCTGCTAATGTGTCTGTCATCCACGCAAGTCTTTTTCTGCTATGTACTGTCTTGCTTGTTCTTTTTCCTGGGTTTGATAGAAATATACTCATGCTTTCTTCTCATGCTTTCATGGCCCCGTTTTTATATTTAAAACTTTGATCCAGGGGCGCCTGGGTGGCTCAGTGGTTGGGCCTCTGCTTTTGGCTCAGGTTGTGATCCCCAGGTCCTGGGTTCAAGTCCTACATCAGACTCCTCATGGGGAGCCTGCTTCTCCCTCTGCCTATGTCTCTGCCTCTCTCTTTCTGTGTCTCTCATGAATAAATAAATAAAATCTTAAAAAAAAACAACAACTTTGATCCACCTGCAGTTTATTTGGATGGGGAGAAGGGTACAGATCCACATTTAATAGTTTTCTGAATGGGAAGCCATCTTCCCAGTGCCATTTATTGAATCATCCATTCCCCCACTGAGGTAGTACCACCTTTATTATATTCTAAATTTCTCCATAGAGTTGGGGGGTACTATTTTTGGTCTCTCTATTGTGTTCTCTTGATCCTTCTGCCTATTTTTGTCTGTGTGCCAAATTGCTTTATTTACTCCAATTTATAATATATTTTTATTAGCTGGTAAGATTTTTTTTTTTTTAGAAATGTACTGGCTATTTTCACTTGTGTGTTTTCCAGATGAATTTTTGTGTTCTTGTACCCAGGTAGTGTGCAGGCAGTCGAAACACACGATTACAAAAATTATCACACCAACATACATGTTATGGATGGAAAGCACTGGAAGTTGGGAGGGTGTAAAACGGGGCCCTAGGATCCAGATGGTTGTGTTAATATGTGTGTGGCAAATACATAGGGAGATGGGAGAAAACATCACATTTTCACAATACTGTCTTTTATTTGAGACAAAATGTGTCTTTCCATTCATTCAAGTCTCCTTTCCATCCCTCGGGAAAGTTTATGGCTTCTCCTTAGATATGTATTACATATTTCTTGACAAATGACTTTCTAAAGAGTTTGTTCTTTGTGTCACTCTTATGAATAGATTCTTTTCTTCCAGCGTGCTAACTGGTTACGTCCTCTGTTACAGGGCATCTTTCTAAGAAGCCAGTCTTGCTCAAAACACTCAAAAACCGGTGCAGACTTCCTGCTGTCCCCGAGAGACCCCACACTTGCTCACCAGCTTCCAAGATCCTGGGAGGTCTGGCCTGCTGCCCCCCACCCCCCTCGCTCCCTCTGTGCTTCCTGGGCTGCAGATTCCGTACCTGCCCCGCCTGGGCCCAGCCTGATGACCTCTGTGTGTCCTTGAGTTCTGAGTTTCAGGAAGCCCTCCTGGGGAAGGGGACCCCACCTCGGAAGTCAGATTAAGCTGGGACACTCTTTGATACTTTCACCTATGACAGTGGAATCAGAACTGTTTCTTTCTTCTTTCTTTCTTTCTTTCTTTATTTATTTATTTCTTTCTTTTTAAAAAAGATTTTATTTATTTATTAATGAGGGAGACAGAGAGAGGCAGAGACACAGGCAGAAGGAGAAGCAGGCTCCCCATGGGGAACCTGATGCGGGACTCCATCCCAGGACCCCGGGATCACGACCTGAGCTGAAGGCAGATGCTCCACTGCTGAGCCACCCAGGTGCCCCAGCAGGGATTATTATGAAGATTGTGAGAACACGGGCTATGACAGAAATGAAGATACCAGGGTAAAAAACTAGAGTGATTGTGGCTGGGATGTAAGCACTCTGTATCTTCTTGATTGAATGAATGAACTAGGTATAAAACAGGAATAATCGGAAGCTCTGGGAGCATCCGGGGGTTAAGATGATGTGATAATTTTTTATTTCCTTACTTTCTGTCTTCTCAGTTGTCGACAACGGAGTCAGGCAATTTGTATAATGAAAAAAAAATTCCCTAAATTGTGGTCAAAGTTGCTCTGCGATGGCACTGCACGCGGTGGCCACCAGAGGGCAGCGCTGCCCTACTGTCGGGGTTTGTAACCGCCAGACAGAGTTTATTCTAAAGACTTCAAAGTGGAGTTTTTGTTACATGCCTGGGGGCCTTCCTGGTGACGGGAATCAATCCTATTTCCCCCTCACCCATATCTCAGTTCCCCAGATTGGAGACAAACTGTGTCTCTTGGGACACCTGGGTGGCTCAGCGGTTGAGCATCTGCCTTTGGCTTATGTCATGATCCCGGGGTCCTGGGATTGAGTCTTGTATCAGCCTCCCCACGGGGAGCCTGCTTCTCCCTTTGACTATGTCTCTGCCTCTCTCTCTCTCTGTCTCTCATGAACAAATAGAAAATAAAATCTAAAATAAATAAATAAATAAATAAATAAATAAATAAATAAATAAATAAATAAATAAAAAGACCCTGAGCTGGAGGATTCAGCTAAATTGCTTGCAGGGCTGCTCAATCAATTAAGCAACAGCCTTCAGCTCAGGTCATGATCTCAGGGTCCTGGGGTTAATTTTGAGCAGGGACCTTAATAAAATGAGGGAGCTAGACTAGTGGCCATGTGAGAGAAGGCAGAGCAAAGGCCCTGGGGGGGAATGTGTTCGTTCAGGTGGAAGTGAACTTGCTCAGGTTAGGAGTGTGTGTGTGCTCAGGTGGGATGTGTGTGTCAGGTGCGGGACCTGTAGGGTGTGAGATCCCACAGATCCTGTGGACTATTGTACATTCTGCCTTTTGCTCCAGGTGACTTGCTGCATTGAGAATGGTCTGTAGAGGCACAAGGTGGCAGCAGGGAGACCGCTCATCCAGGGGAAATGCTGGTGGTGGCTTTGTACCTGGGACACTCAGTGGAACTGAGCCGTTCCACACAGAGCTGGCCTGAAGTCATGACTTCCTTTTTTTTTTTTTTTTAAAGATTTTATTTGGGATCCCTGGGTGGCGCAGTGGTTTGGCGCCTGTCTTTGGCCCAGGGTGCGATCCTAGAGACCTGGGATCGAATCCCACGTCAGGCTCCCGGTGCATGGAGCCTGCTTCTCCCTTTGCCTGTGTCTCTGCCTCTCTCTCTCTCTCTCTCTCTCTCTGTGACTGTCATAAATAAATAAAAAGTTTAAAAAAATAAAGATTTTATTTATTTATCCATGAGAGAGAGAGAGAGAGAGGCAGAGACACAGGCAGAGGAAAAAGCAGGCTCCTCACAGGGAGCCCGATGCGGGATTCGATCCTGGGACCCCAGGATCATGCCCTGGGCTGAAGGCAGGCACTAAACTGCTGAGCCACCCAAGGATCCCCGAAATCATGACTTCCTGATCCCCTACAGAGAATGGAAAAATCACCACAGGAACAAAGCTTCCAAAGAAAAATCTGCCCCAATTTTGACAGTTGGGGCAAAAAGGAAGATTTATTTCTATTCTCAAATGGGAATCTCCGAGTTCTAAAGGGGGGAGGATTCTGGGCAGAAGTTGCTGGTCACATCTCACATTTGACAGGCCAGTTCTCTAAAGCTCCAGGTGGTCAAGTGACTGATCCAGGGTCACCCAGTGGCTGGGAGGCCACCTGGGATTCAGCATTCTCGCCCTGCACTGTGTCTCTTTCTGCTTTGTTCCCTTCCTCGGCCCCTGTTGCCGAGTACCAGTCACCTCGCCCCCGAGGTTCCCAAGGTCTGCTAGTTACTCGGGTACTTGGCAGCTTGGCCAGATTGTGCCTTGTTCTCCTGGGACCCTGGGCTGGCTCTGGTCCTCTCTCCACTTAGCAGGCCACCTGGTTCTCTCACTCTCCATCCAGAACAGAAATAGATTTAGTCCGTTACTGAGGCTTTCACGTCATGTTGATGAGAGAGTTTGCAGTATCTCAGAATTACAAGTGCTCGTGTCCTTCGACCTAGAAATTTTGCCTCTAGGACTTGTCCTAGAGAAGCAGGGGGAGACTCAGGCCCAGGAGCCACTGCTTAGGGTACCCTATTTTGAAATAGCCAATAGCCTGGGGCCCCCTGCCCTCCTGATTGTCCCCTCTCTGGCCTCCCCTCTGGGTCTCTCTTGTGCGCCCCTCCTCTGCCACCCAAGGTCAGCATGGGGCTCTTTCTCCAGGCACAAGGCTTCCATCACTTCTCCCCTCTGTGTGCTACCTTAGGTATGTCTTAGTTCCCTTGGTTTTAAAAGTCATCTCTATGCGGACTCTCCTTCTGTTCGGTCTTCAGTCCTGACCTCTCGATGGCCCCAGTCTCCTTCAGCCAAATGCCTTTTTTTAAAAAAAAATTATAACTCACATAAATTAAAATTCATCATTTTAAAGTGTATATTTCAATGTTTTTTAGTATATGCACAAGATTGTGCAACTATAACCACTGTACAATTCCAGAACATTTTTATCACCCCCAGATCAAACCAGTCACTGCCATCCCCCTCTCTCCCCAGTCCCTAGGCAACCACTACTTTACCTTCTATCTCTATGGATTTGCCTATTCTGGACATTTCCTATACATGGAACCAGACAAAACATAGCCTTTTGGGTTTAACTTCTTTCACTTAGCATCCTGTTTTTGAGGCTCATCCGTGTTGTAGTGTGCCTTATGACTTCATTCCCTTTTGTGTCTGAACACAATTTCATTTTATACCTTCATATATATTTTTTAAGATTTTTATATATTTATTCATGAGAGACACACAGAGAGAGGCAGAGACATAGGCAGAGGGAGAAGCAGGCTCCCTGCAGGGAGCCCAATGCGGGACTTGATCCCAGCGCCCCGGGATCACGCCCTGAGCTGAAGGCAGACGCTCAACCACTGAGCCACCCAGGTGCCCCTATACCACCACATTTTGTTTATCCATTCATTAGTGGATCGACATTTGAGTTCTTTCCATTTTGGGGGCTAATATGAATAATGTTGCTATGGAAATTTGTGTACACGTTTTTATGTGAGCATGTTTTCAGTTTTCCTGGAGATACACCAGGAATGGAATTATGTTTCACTTTTTGAGGAACCGTCAAACAATTTTGCAAAGTAGCTGCACCGTTTTACTTTCCCAGCAGTCATGTAGGAGTTCCAGCCGCAGGCCTCTAGAGATTCCCCCCAAGGGGCCTCAGAGGGCTCTCACACTCAAGGAGTCAATATGTGCACACTCTCTCCTTCATCTGGGTACTTGGCACCAGCTAACTGTTCAAGCCAGACACTGGGGGACCATTCTTTAAACTGCCTACGTTCCTGACTCCTTCGACCAACCCATCAACAAGTCCTCTCAGTGCTGATCCTAAACCTTTCAATCTGCCCACCTCCACTGCCAAAACCCTAGCCGCTCATTTGAATGGCCTCTGTGGTCTCCTGTGGGGATACCCACCTCCAGGCTTGCTTCCTCCAATCTACTCTCTAGCAGAGTTACTCAAAATAAATTTTGAAAAATTAAATAAAAATTATATACATATTCATGGTGAGAAAAATCAACTATTAGCCAGAATTTACAATGGCTCACAGGCCATCCCTGATCTGACTGCCTTGTTACCTCCCTGACCTTATCTCCTACCTCTCTGCCTTGGCTCACTCCAATCCAGCCTCACAGATCTCCTTACTGTTCCTCAAACCAACCAGTACCACTCCAACCGCAAGGCCTTTGTACTTGCTATTCCCTCTGCCAGATGTCCATGTGGCTGTCTCCTTTGCCTTCTTCACTCCTCTACTTAACCCATCACTCAGTGATGTCATCTCTGGCCCATCTATCTGAAGTCGTAACTCCCTCGCCCATCCCATCCTTCTCTCCTGCTTTTTTCCCCCATTAGCCCTTATCATTCTGTACCATAGGACAGATTTTGTTTATCGTCTCCCCTTCTGGAATATAAACTCCATTTTTTTTTTTTTTGGCTGCTTCTGCATCCTTAGTGCTTAGAACAAGACCTTGCACCAAAGTAGCTCAGCAAGTATGTGTTGAGTGAGTAAATGAATGAATGAAAAGCAACTCTCCCATCACTCACCTCTTTCCCAACCCCCAGTCCTCTGCCTCAGAAGTAACCGCTTGTCATTGTTTGTTCTGGTTGTTCACTCAGTTTCCCTGCATAACACGCTACTGCTGCTGGTTCTGATTTATCCATTGAAAACATCTACTGACTTCCTATGACCCTGCTACCTCCTTTTAATCATCCCCAAACTTATATTTTACATTTAGTTAAATCATCGGACTATATAAATACTGGGGCAGCCCCGGTGGCGCAGCGGTTTAGCGCTGCCTGCAGCCTGGGGCCTGATCCTGGAGACCCAGGATCGAGTCCCACATCAGGCTCCCTGCATGGAGCTTGCTTCTCCCTCTGCCTGTGTCTCTGCCTCTCTCTCGCTCTGTGTCTCTCATGAATAAATAAAAAATAAAATCTTAAATAAATAAATAAATAAATAAATAAATAAATAAATACTGTTCTCTACAAAGACAAATTCACGCTCTGATTATCTTTCCTTCCTTAAACAGTTTTTTGCTCTTCTGCTGCTCATGGCTTGTATCATTCCTTTTTTTTTAAGATTTTATTTATTTATTCATGATAGACACAGAGAGAGAGAGGCAGAGACACAGGCAGAGGGAGAAGCAGGCTCCATGCAGGGAGCCCGATGCAGGACTCGATCCTGGGACTCCAGGATCACGCCCTGGGCCAAAGGCAGGCACTAAACCGCTAAGCCACCCAGGGATCCCATGGCTTGTATCATTCCCTGCAATGTTTATTACTATTATCATAATCCTGATAATTTTCAAATGTTGCACCACATTGGAGATTCTTAGGAATTTATCTTCCTCTGTAGTATATTCCACAATGTGTAATTATATGCTTATTTCAACATTTACTTTCTTTAATGTCTATCACTCACTGGAGCATAAGCTTCTAGATGCCTTTTTGTTTACCAGAGCATTCCCAACATCTGGCATCTCACCCCATGCCTGGTACATAATAGATCCTCAATATGTATTCAGTGCATAAATGAACAGTAAAAACTGGTGACACAAGTGGCCATCAGTGGCTGGTTGGTTGGACGAATTGTGGAGTTGTCTTTGCACTGGAATAGCATTCATTTAGAAACAATAAGCTATAAAGGTTGAATATTCCCCATATCATCGTTATTTTGATTCTTTTTAAAGATTTTATTTATGTATCCATGAGAGACACAGAGAGAGAGGCAGAGAGAGGCAGAGGGAGAAGCAGGCTCCTTGCAGGGACCCCGACGTGGGACTTGATCCTGGGTCTCCAGGATCATGCCCTGGGCCAAAGGCAGATGCTCAACCTCTAAGCCATCCAGGTGCCCCTTGATTCTTTTCTTTTCTTTTTTTTTTTTAGGTTTATTTTTTTAGTAATCTCTACACACATCAGGGGCCTCGAACTCATGACTCCGAGATCAAGAGTCACATGTTCTTTTGACTGAGCTAGCCAGGCTCCTTTTTTTTTTTTAATTTAAGATTTTATGTATTTATCCATGAGAGGTACAGAGAGAGGCAGAGACACAGGCAGAGGGAGAAGCAGGCTCCATGCAGGGAGCCCGATGTGGGACTCGATCCTGGGACTCCAGGATCACGCCCTGGGCTGAAGGCAGATGCTCAACGGCTGAACCACCCAGGCGTCCCTAGTCAGGCTCTTCTGTTTTCATTCTTATTACTGCTAAATCCCCTAAATTTAGCAGCTTCAAGGTCACCATTTTATTACAGTCAAGGATTCTGTGGGTCAGGAATTTGCCTCCATGTTATTGTTTTTAAAACTTAACATTGTGGGGCGCCTGGCTGGCTCAGTCGGAAGAGCATGCGACTCTTGATCTGGGGTGGGGGAGGCATGAGTTTGAGCCCCACGTTGGGTGTAGAGATTGCTTACATAAATAAATAAACTTAAAAAAATAAAGCTTAACGTTGTGTTTTTTCCTGTAAGACTGAGACATGGTTATTACAGAAAAGTCAGAGAAAATGAACAAAAAGAATAAATAAACCTCATCGTCTAACTCCTCTAGCAATAAGCACTGTTAATACCTCCAGCATGTCCTTTCTGAGCCCTTCGTGTTTTGTTTTCATGGAAATTCTTCCAGGCTTGAACACATGTAAATGCAAATCCACCATGCTGACTTGCCACTCAACAGCACATGGTGGCTGTCTTTCCCCACCAGGAGTACCAGCTGTCAGGGCTGCCTGGGTGGCTCAGCAGGTTAGGTATCAGGGTCCTGAGCTCAGGGTTGTGAGTTCAAGGCCCACTGGGCATGTAGCCTACTTAAAAAAAAAAAAAAAAAGGAGTACCAGACCCAGTGTCACTCTTCTAAAGTGTCATATCACACAGCTTTTGCCTGCTTGCTCATTTGTGCCTTCCTTCTTGAGCGGAGACCTACTATGTGCCACACATGGTCCAGGCGGGGTTGGTGAGGCAGACATGGCTCTGCCCTCATGGGGCCTGGGGTCATGTTAGCATGTGAAAGCACCAAGATTTACTAAACCATACCCGCCCCCCCCATGGATGTTCATGCTGTTTCCATCTTTTCCTCCTACAAATACAAACAAATACATATATCTTCAGGCATGCCTTAACGCACTTTCTCAGGATGAACATCCTAGAAGTAGAACTGCTTCGGTAAAGGACAGGGACGCTGACAAGATGGATATGTAAACCCAGAGTTGCTATCCAGTGAAGTTGTTTCAGTTTACATTCCCCGAGCCATGAACGAAGGTCACTTTTTGTTCCTGATCCCCACCTTGTGGGTGCCCGCCAGTGCTTCCATCTTTCTGGGCATACCCGCCATCTGGCCCATTAGGGAACAGACTATCTTTCCAAGCCCTTTCCTGGTCTCAAAAAAGAGCCCCTATGATAAACACGCAGCCTCACCTGTTCAACACCTCTACTGTTCAACCAGTAGAACACATGACTATCACCTGTCTACTGGTTGTCTCAGTAGAGGCCATGAGACACCGCACGCAGCCCCACCCTCTGTCTCATGGCCCCTTTTGGACTCTCCCTCTGGGCCTCTGCCCTCCCTGCTCTGCATCTGTTCCCAGCAACTCAGCATTTCACTCTCCCGTAGCTTGATGTCATTTGGCACCTTCTCTTCAAGGTCATGTATCAAAGCGCAGTCCTTGCACAGAGCCTTGAGATGGCAAGCCCTTCCATCTCGCTGTCACGCCGGTTTCCTGTTGGTGATGACACTCCCTCTCACACACTGACATGTTCTCATTACGGTGCTTTTGGTGGAGAAGTTACATGTCCAAGTCTGAAAGTATGATGACGTGGGACTCAGCTGCATGCACACATTGCCGTCAAAGCCTCATCCTTTATTCCTTAAGAAGAGGCCTCTGCCTAAGGGATTATTTTGGGATATGGGGGTTTGAGATACTGTAGCAGAATGTGGGGGAGGGAGCTTTGTATTGATTTATTAGTCATTAAAAGAAATTTTTAAAAAGATTTTATTTATATTCATGAGAGACACACAGAGAGAAGCAGAGACACAGGCAGAGGGAGAAGCAGGCTTTCTGTGAGGGGCCTGATGCCGGACTTGATCCCAGGACCCTGGGATCACAACCTGACCCGAACTCAGACACTCAACCACTGAGCCACCTGGGTGCCCCTAAACATTTTTTAAATTAATTAATTTGTAAAAAGTCATCTGTAAAAAAAAAAAAGTCATCTGTATACCCAATGTGGGGCTCAAACTTATGACCCCAAGATCAAGAGTCAGGTGTTCTACTGGTTGAACCAGACAGGTGCCCCTAAAATTTATTAAAAATTTTGTCTTACAACTTATTTTAGAAAGTTTAGCAAATAGGGACAAGCAGGTGGAAGAGAAAAACCCCAGTATTTCCTCAGATAAAATTCCTACCCTACACTTCCTTCAGAGTTTTACATTTTCTTGTATACAGTCTTTGAAAATAGCAAAAATAGGATCACATTATAGATATTGACTTACAACCTGCTATTTATCACATAATAATAACATGAACATCTTTTCACATCATTACACAGTTTACGACAACATAGAGGTACCTAATCCAATCAATCTGAGGGAGAGACTTCTGGATACTCATGTTGGCCGCGACCCACTCAGCCATGTGTGCACGAGCCCTGCTTGCCCATGGGGTGTAGATAGAATCCCCCTTGGCCACATGCTCTGGCATCTTAGGATCCCCAGACAATGTGCAGCCCTGCCCCCCACTGACTGTGAGGGGCATAACCCTGATGGCCACATGTGGTCTTGGGTTTGAGTTGATCATTCCCGATGGCCTAGCAGGCCCCTGAATGGGTGGCAGAGGAGGCTGACAGAGGAGAGACCCCAGGCCCCCTGAGAACTTCTGAGAGGCACCCCCCCATCCTCCCTCCTCCTTCTCCATCCCCCCCATGCCCTTCACATCCCATCACCCGGGTCTGGCCATCGTTGTTAGCGTCTAAAACCTACGCGGGCAGAGAGTCATGGGGTCCCGGGGCCTTTGTCTCCCAGCCACTTCACCGTGAGTGCAGCGGGCTGCAGGCCTGGACACAAAGGCCAGTGCCTCCTCCCACCTGCACTGACGCAGCGGGGCCTGCGCTCCTCTGAAAGCCTCTCCCCTCCCCAGGTCTACCTCCCCAGCAGCTCCATCTGGGAAATCTGCCTCTTCAACCACTTCCCCTCTAAGCATCTCAAGCTTTTTAAAAGCAGAGGGAAGAGACAGATGTGACTACCCCCTTTGATCCCCACCTCCCTCTGCTTCTCCTCTGCATCTGGCCTGCAGGGTGGAGGCAGCGACTACCCCAGGAAGAGCTCATGGCTTTGTTAGGGACAAACGGAGCTGGCAGACCTTCCTTCTCCCCACTGACTGCAGCTGAAAAGGCAGGTCCCCTTGACAACATTTGTTCCCTGTCAATGACTGTCTCAGGGCTAGTGTTCTCAAGGCCGGGCCACCAGGGGCCCTGGGGACTAGTCAGCACAGATCGGAGGTGGGGGTGGACCGTCTGTCTGTGCTGCTCCGTGGCTGGTCCTGGGGACAAAGCTGCCCTGCTCCGTGGGGCTGTTAAAGGACCCAGAGACCCTTCGTGGGCAACCATGGCCATCATTCCCTTCTCTTACCAATTGGGGTATAATTTACCTACAGTGAATTGCACCCATGGTAAGCATACCTTTCGTGGGCCCCTGACAGATGCGTACACCTGTGTAATCCACACCCCATTAGGACATAGACTATCTTCCTGACTCTAGAAAGTTCCCTCAAGTCTCTTCCCAGCCAACCCTCCTCACCATCACCAGGGGCAGTACTCATGGGACTTCTTTCACCCTGGATGAATTTTGCCTGTTGGAGAACTTGATACAAACAGAACCATACAGCGTGAATACTTCTGACTTCTTTCACCCAGTGTAATGTTTTTTCAGATTCATCTGTGTTGTATTTATCATTAGTTTGTTCCTTTTTGAAGTAGCATTCCCTTCTGTGAATATACCATAATTTTTTATAAGTTTTCCTCCACAATCATCCCATCTCCGTTTTTATTCTTTCTTTCTTTCTTTTTCTTTCTTTCTTTCTTTCTTTCTTTCTTTCTTTCTTTCTTTCTTTCTTTCTTCTTTCTTTCTTTCTTTCTTTCTTTCTTTCTTTCTTTCTTTCTTTCTTCCTTTCTTTCTCTTCTTCTTTCTTCTTCTTCCTTTTTTTTTTTTTAAACTAGGCTCTGCGCCCAGCTTGGAGCCCAATACAGGGCTTGAACTCATGCCTCTTAGATGAAGAACTGAGCCGAGGGACTCCTTGGGGAGCTCAGTGGTTGAGGATCTGCCTTTGGCTCAAGGTGTGATCCCGGGGTCCTGGGATCAAGTCCCACATCAGGGTGCCTGCTTGTCCCTCTGCCTAGGTTTCTGCCTCTCTCTGTATGTCTCCCATGAATAAATAAATAAAATCTTCAAAAAAACACCAACAACCCCAAAACCCAACCTGAGCCAAGATCAAGAGTCTGACACTTACCCAACTGAGCCACCCAGGTGCCCCTGTGTATGTTTCTTTATACAGCACTGAACTGGATTTTTAAAAACCCATCAAACATATTTTTTCTTTATAGATGATTGAAGTCCATTTACATTTATGAATATACTTTTTTAGGTCCCAGTTTGTCATATTGCTCTATGTTTCACGTGTTACATCAGTATATACCGTAGGTCATACATACTGAGTAGAGCTTTTCATTAGATGGACTATATTTTCTTTCTCATTTTGTGGTGTTTAGGAAGGTATATATTATTATTCCAGGGATGATCACTAATGAATACTTTTATTATATAATATAATACCTTTAGTTATCTCTCTCTTTTTTTAAAGATTTTGTTTATTAGAGAGAGACACAGACAGACACCACAGGTGGGGAGGAGGGGCAGAGGGAGAGGGAGAAGCAGACTCCCCGCTGAGTAGGGAGCTGGATGTGGGGCTCTGTCCCTGGGACAGGACCCTGGGATCATGACCTGAGCCGAAGGCAGGCGCTTAACCTCCTGAGCTGCCCAGGTGCCCTCTAGTTATCTCTTTATTTAGAGATTTAGATGTTGTCCCTTGGTTTCCCATTAGGAGCTATATTGACATTAACTATGAAGTACTTCTCTCTCTCTTTTGCCCACTAATTTGCTGCTCAGGATTTTACCTCTGTAAAGGGAAATAAACACCTATTACTTGATTTATCAGTTTCTAGTGTATTGTTTTATTTTCACTGAATACCCAGAAGCACTCAGAGACCTTATTCTATTTTACACTTATTGCTTTCCTTCCTCTCCCATTCATTGTTAGTTGAATTATTTCTACGTTGTCAGAACATATAACACATTCTTACAGCTTTGCTTCCCTTCTCCAAGTTTTAGTACTTGGGTTATTCACATTTAACATTAACACTTCCAGACTTATGCTGAAGTTTCAAAACTGTCTTGTAGTTGCCTTAAATTTGGTCTGTGGTCAATCCCTGTGCTCCTCATTGGTTGTCTGTGGTCTTTGCTATTTTTTTTTTATTTGGAATATGACCTTTATTGAGTTTATCCACTGGAGTGGAAATAATGTCTGTACAAAATCAAATGTTTGTTACAATAACTTCTGTATCATAATTAAAATCCAAACAGTTTTTTTTTAAACAGTCAACTCAATCAAAACCCACTACTTCAGAATCAATAGCTTCTTTGAAGCCACAGTAACACTTACATATGGTTAAGACTCGAATGCAGAAATTTGGTTGGTTGGAAAGCGAATTAAACTTCCAACTTAAAAAGAATTACAAAAAGGCAAAATTGTGTTTTTCAGAGAGGTACAGTCCAGTGGAATCACCAACACTGTAGAGCTGTTAAGAGTATTTGAGTCCTGAGATAATAAGGAATCCAGGCATCCTTTAAACAGTCTTCGTTGTCCTTTCTTCCCAGTCACAGATTTGTGGATGTGTGGAATAACACCACCACTAGCAATTGTAGCCTTGATGAGGGAATCCAATTATTCATCTCCACGAATAGCAAGTTGCAAGTGATGAGGGGACTTACCCCTGAAGACTTACCTTCAAGTCTTTCAATGCATTTCTTGCCAATTCAAGTACCTCTGTGGCAATTCAAACTCAGTCTTTGCTCTTGAAGAATAATTTAGGGCAAGACTAGAACCCTTGGCTCACATTTTTCCATGAGAATGGCGCTTTATTAAATAATAATTGACTGTTATTGATAATTGATTTCCTGATAATAAGTCTGATTTTCTTTGATTTGTACAGATTTAGACTTCCTGTGTTATGCTCAAAGCATGTTTTCCTTTTAATAAAAGCCCAATGATTGATTGTATGGGAGAATGTGTTGGCACTGAACATTTTAAGTCCACTTTTCAAGTTATGGAACGCCCTTTCAATATAAATATCAACATATATGTATACCTACATATGTTTAAAATTTTTTCACATTTATTATTATTTTTTTTAGTCATCTCTACATCCAAAGTGGGGTGCGAACTCACCCCAAGAGCAAGTGTCACACTCTCTTGTGACTGAGCCAGCTGGGCGCCCCATGTATATCTGCATTTTAAGGTCCTTTTAAAAGCAGTGTTTCCTTGAGTTAGAGTTTTATTTTTTTTACAGATTTTATTTATTTATTTATTCACACACAGAGGCAGAGATGTGGGCAGAGGGAGAAGCAGGCTCCAGGCAGGGAGCCTGATGTGGGACTTGATCCTGAGACTGCGGATCACGCCCTGAGCCAGGGGCAGGTGCTCAATCGCTGAGCCATCCAGGCGTCCCGAGTTAGAGTTTTAAATATTTATTCCATTGCTTTGGTTTTCTTCTCTGGAGACTCCAGTTAAACATCAGTTAGATCACAGTTGTTTCACTTCTCTATCATTTTCTCTAGAAGCTTTTCTTTTTTTTTTCTATGTGATTTTTCTTTTACCTATATCCTTTTACACTTTATTTCCTTTCTGTGCTTTTAATGATGTGCATTTTCTCTGGTGTTTGTTTCTGTATTTCTTCTAATCTAGTCTTTATCTCTGAAACATGATTCTCTCCTAATATGTTTTTAATTCAGTAAGCCTTCTTTTGCCTTCTCCTGCCCACCCCCACCCCCACCCCCCAAATAACTCCTTGAGGTGTTAGATCATATCCCTGTTTTCTTTCTTTCCTTTTTTTTAATATTTTATTTATTTATTCATGAGAGACACACACAGAGAGAGGCAGAGACATAAGGGGAGGAAGAAGCAGGCTTCCCACAGGGAGCCTGAGGCGGGACGCAATCCCAGGACCCTAGGATCATGACCTGAGCCAAAGGCAGACATTTAAGCACTGGGCCATACATATGCCCCTCATCCCTGTTTTCTTTTGCATGTTTAGATTGGATGAGTTTTCTGAGGCTACTACAGGAGGAATTGCATGAGATCACGGGACATAAGTATTATTGAGATAACAGGAAATGTGTAACAATATCTCTGCCCTTGGTTCCTGGCACTGTTGCTAAGACTCTAGCAGTTTCCTAAGTCTTCCTAATAAGACTACTAGGGGCATCTTTTGTTCTATTGAAGTGACTCTGAGTGGGCTCCTGGATGGCTCTTGGATGGACCCAGTCACCAGAAAGACCAGGCATATTAGAAGCTTGAAGTTTTCAGCCTCCTACTTCTTCCCATCCTTTAGAGAGGGGAGAGGGGCTGGAAATGGACTTAATCATTGATTATGCCTATGTGAGGAAGTCTCCATAAAGCCTTAGTAGTAAGGGGTTCTGGAGCTTCCAGGTAGGTAAACACTGGAAAGGTGACACACCCCACCGGACAGAGGCTTCTGCTCTCAGGACCCTCCCAGACCTACCCTATGGGTCTCCTCATCTGGCTGTTCACCTGTATTCTTTATCATATCCTTGAATAAACTGGTGGATGTGTTTCCCTGAGTTCTGTGAGCCATGGCAGCAAATTAATCCAACCTGATGAGAGGGTCCTGGGAATCTCCAGTTTGTAGTTAAATCAGATAGAAGTCATGGGTAGTCCAGGGACCTGCTATGTGTAATTGGCATCTGAAGTGGGGTGGGGCCAGTCTTGTGGGATTTAGCCCTTAACCTGTGGTATCTGACTATCTCCAAGTAGACAGTGCTAGAATTGAGTAAAATTGTTAGGATACCCTCTGGTGTTGTGGAGGATTCTCTGATGTGGAGGGAAAAACCCCATATATTTGGTGATCAGAAATGTCAAAAGTGAAATGTCCTGTGTGAGGAGACACACAGCAAAGACATGAGAGAAGGGGCAGCCCGGGTGGCTCAGTGGTTTAGCGCCACCTTCAGTCCAGGTCCTGATCCAGGTCCTGATCCTGGAGACCAGGGATGGAGTCCCACAGTCTCACGTTGGGCTCTCTGCATGGAGCCTGCTTCTCCCTCTGCCTGTGTCTCTGCCTCTATCTCTGTGAGTGTCTCTCATGAATAAATAAATAAAATCTTAAAAAAAAGACATGGGAGAAAAAAACTGGTGTTTTTTTCTTACACAAAGGGGTGGTAGGTCTGGGTGGTTTTCAGTTTCACATCTGCAGGATCCCCTTTTCATTTATTATGTTGAGAGATTCAATACAATCCTTTCTCTGCAGCCATATCTTTGTGTCTCAAAAAATTACCCCCTTTTAAATCATGGTGTTATTGAGATATAATTCACATACTATACAATTCATTCACTTAATTCATGTACAATAGTGGCATCTAGGTTCCTCAGTCAGTTAAGCCTCTGCCTTCAGCTCAGGTCATGATCTCAGGGTCCTGGGATGGAGCCCCGCAACGGGGCTCTCTGCTCAGTGAGAAGTCTGCTTGTTCCTCTCCCGCTGCCTCTTCTCCTCCTTCGCCTTTGTGTGTGTGTACACACGCTCTCTCTCTCAAATAAATAAATAAATAAACAAAATCTTTAACAAAAAATAAAGTGTACAACAATACTCAGAGAGTTATGCCACCATCACCACAATTTTATTTATTTTATTTTAATTTTTAAAAAAGATTTTATTTGAGAGAGAGAGAGAGAGAAAATGAGCACAAGCAGAGAGGCAGAGGGACAAGCAGACTCCCCACTGAGCTGGGAGCCAGATGTGGGGCTTGATCTTATGTGCCTGAGATCATGACCTGAGCCAAAGTCTGACAGCTGACTGAGCCACCCAGGTGCACCTCACTACAATTTTGGAAGATTTTAATTACTCTAAAAGGAACCCCTATACCCACGAGCAGTTACTCCCCATATCCCCCAACACTCCTAGTCCTAGGTAACCACCCGTCTACTTTGTGTCTGAATGAACGCACCTCTTCTGAACATTGTGCATAATGGAATCACACAGTAGGTAGCTGTTTGTGTCTGCCTTTTAATTAGCACGTTTTAAATATTTGTCTGTGTTGTAACATCTATAAGCACTTCGTTTCTTTTTATTGCTGATAATATCCCACTGTACAGGATATGCCACATTTGGTTTATCCATTCATCAGTGGGTGGACATTCGGGTTGTTTCCGCTTTTTTTTTTTTAAGATTTTATTTATTTATTCATGAGAGACACAGAGGGAGAGGCAGAGACACAGGCAGAGGAAGAAGCAGGCTCCATGCTGGGAGCCTGATGTGGGACTCGATCCTGAGATCCCAGGATCATGCCCTGGGCCGAAGGCGGGGTTAAACTGCTGAGCCACCCGGACTTCCCTGTTTCCAGTTTTTGGCTATCATGGATAATGCTGCTACAGACATTCTTGTATAAGTTTGGGGGTATATACCTGGGAGTAGAATGGCTGAGTCATGTGGTAACTCTTGTTTAACTTTTTACAGAGCTGCAAACTATTTTCCATTCCAACCAGCAGCAAAACTCCCTTGAAAAGCAAATATTTGGGGCACCTGAGTGGCTCTGAGGCTGAGCGTCTGCATTCAACTCAGTCGTGATCCCGGGGTCCTGGGATGAGTCCCACATCAGGCTCCCAGCAGGGGGCCTGCTTCTCCCTCTGCCTTATGTCTCTGCCTCTCTGTGTGTGTCTCTTATGAATAAATAAATAAAATCTTAAAAAAGAAAAAAGACCTTACTATAATATAAAGGAGAAATAAATGGGACATAATTGATGTATTTTTTTTAAAAAACTTTATTTTTTAAAAAGATTTTATTTATTTGATAGATCAAGTGCGCAGGGGGAGGGACAGTGGGAGAGGGAGAAGCAGACCCCGGCTGAGCGGGGAGCTCAACTTGAGGCTGGATCCCAGGAACCTGGGATCATGACCTGAGCCACCCAGACGCCCCGTTGATGCATTTTTTAAAATGTGACTTTGGGGCAGCCCGGGTGGCTCAGCGGTTTAGCGCCGCCTTCAGCCCAGGGCGTGATCCTGGGATCCCAGGATCAAGTCCCACATCAGGCTCCCTGCATGGAGTCTGCTTCCCCCTCTGCCTGTATCTCTGCCTCTCTCTCTCTCTCTCTCTCTCTCTCTCTCTCTCTCTCTCTCTCTCTTTCTCTCTCTCTCTCTCATGAATAAGTAAATAAAATTTTTAAAAAATGTGACTTTGGAGTCAGGAGACTGGTCTTCTGGGGTGACTTGGAAACCGGCCCCGGGGGCAGTTCCCCAGCGGGGTCTGCCAAAAGCTCCAGCGCCGTCCCCACTGCAGGCATCAAGAACAGCTGTGGGGCGCATGCATGCTTTGAAGAGCATCACTTTCAGCTGGATGTCAAGATTTTAGCCGGTTTGTGAAAAACCAAATCAAACTGCCCCCCACCACGTCGGTGCCCTCCCCACCCCCCAAGGTGTGCGCGCTAGTGCTGTGGGATGAGCGCCTGGGGCTGCGGCCCATCAGGTCACCGTGCACCGGTACTGCCCAGGCCTGGCGTCACCCTCCCAGGGCAACGGGACTTGAGGGCACGGCGGGGGCTCTTTGGGCCTCCATTGCTTTGAGCAGGGTATGAAATGCAAGATGAACCCAACGGGTGGGGCTCCGGGACAGGGCTGAGCTGAGTGCCCGTAAAAAGGCCACTTCAAGCCCCCTCCACAGCAGCCATTGTTGGATCTGCAGGAAGAGGACAATTCCTGGGCTTCTGAATGCCTCTCCTCTGATGCACTAATGGATGTACATTATCAGTGTCCTTCCTGGCCACCAAGTCACTTTCCTGACTTCAACTCCTGGCTAGAGAACTCTGCATTCTTCTGGAAAAGCAGCTGTCACCCCCAAAGCCTCACAAAGGCATTTCCCCACAAAAGGACCATTATGACCATCGCTGCATCAGAACGGTGGCTGCTGGCATCTGGGCTCTGTCTGGAACTAGTGGCAGCAGGGACATCGTGTAGGAAAGCTTAGTGTGTCCTGTATGTCTGTGACATCTTCAGCAAGACCCCCACCTCCAGGAAGTCCACTTGGATTGCACAGGAACAAGCCCTCAGTTTGAAGAAAGGGATTAGGATAAGAGAGTGGCTCTGAAAGAACATACACCTGGTTCTGTGTGCCCATAGACCTACGTACAGAGTGGGTACGTAGGTCTAATTAAAAAAAAAAAGTTTTTTAAAGCAGGCTCCACACCAGGTGTGGCTTGAACTCACAACCCTGAGATCAAAACCTGAGCTGAGATCAGGAGTCACATGCTTCACCAAGCGAACTAGCCAGGTACCCTGGAGTGGGTGACATTTCTAAGGTGGGACTGTAAATATGAAATCCTGTCACACTGAGATTGGGCCTGTATAGAGAAGCAGTTGCAGGGGACTCTACTTGGGGCTGGCCATCTGGAAGCCCCTGGACCCCTCAGTAGCTGCCTGCAGGACTCTGGGCAACAGAAGAGAAGGAGGTTCGTCAGGCCAACCCCCCGGATTCCTCTGGGATTTGGGGAGGAGAGAAAAGAGGTTTGACTGGCCCATGGAGGCAACTAGAGCAGAAAAATGAGAAGAGCATGAGAGAGGCCTAAGAGGAGGAGGGACAGAACTTCGCTCCTTAGGCCAGCAGGTTTTGCTGTCCTCATTCTAGGCCATATTCTGCAAAACTAGCTATTTTTACCACAGAGTTTCACTCTAGATATGAGCTTAAAAAAAACCACAGAACATCAGGCCTGGATGGGACCGAGGGGGCCATCGACTCCAGGAGTCCCCTCCCTGCCACTGTTTGGAAGAGACAGACCCACAGGTCGGGGGAGGGGGTGCTGGCCTAGGTTTCAAGGCCATCGGCAGCAGAGCTGGGGCTGGAGCCCTGCCCCTGCTTCTTACTCCACTCTGGACTCTGCCTTGGACCCTAAAGAGGCTGCAAACCAATTCCTGGGGGGCTGGGGTGGGTGGACTCTGGCTCCTGGGCCCCTCCGGCCTTGTCCCCCCCTCCGCCCCACTTCCTCCTCCCGCCCCCCCTACCAGATGGAGGCCCAGGCTGCTGCACTAATGCACGCAGGAGTGGATAAAAGCAGTCTCAAGGGTCTCTTCAGGAGGCCCCTTTGGCTGTAATAAAGCAAATTAAAACCCCATTCAAAGGTCAATTGAAATCACTTTCATTCCAATTCTCTGCACAAATTGATTCCTCTTTGCCCTTGGGGTCAAACTGAAGGCCAGCGAAGTGGCCCAGCTGCGGTACTGAATGGGAAGCACAGAGCAAGGGGCGGCAGCTGGGGATGTGTGGGTGGCAAGGCATAAAGGGAGAGCCGTGGGACCCCTCCCCCTGGGCCATCGGCACACCTCATCAGGGACCCTCTCCACTGTGCTCCAGACTTCAGGGTCCCTTTCTGGAGACCAGCTCTACGTCTGCCCCCAGCCCCCATCACGCTCCCCTTGGACGACTTCATTTTTTTTCCCCCTTGGAGGAATTCTAATTAGTGCTTCCATTGATAAGACCCTACTGATAGCATTTCTCACACCTGCTTAGGAGTCTGAGCTGGGGCTTTGAAAATCCCCAGGGACGCTCAGAGGAGTAATTTGCCCAAGGTGGCAGAGCTCACGGTTTTCTCCTCCAAACCTCTGAGCCTTTCAGTATTCCCCAGTATCTCTGAACAATCCCAGGGACTCACTCTCCAGCTGCTTAAACCAGAATCTGGAAGCTTCTTTAAACCTTCCCTTTGATAGATGGATAGATAGATAGATAAATAAATAAATACCCCCCCCCACCTTTCTTCACTTCCACATCTGCTCCAAGTCCCGTTGATTCTGACTCCAAAAAGGAGTTGGTTTTTTGCCCTCAGATTGATTCTGCAGACAACAGCCAGAGCCATCTCTTAAAGGAATTCTAGTGGATCCCATTACTCCCTTGCTCAAAACCCAGCACTGGCTTCCTTCTGTTCTTGGCATAAAATCTAAGTCACCATCTAATGACCTTCACAGCCCTCAAGACCTGTCCCCTCAATAACAGAAAGGGAGACAGAACAGGAGAGACTCCTAACTCTGGGAAACGAACTAGGGGCGGGTGGAAGGGGAGGTGGGCGGGGGGTGGGGGTGACTGGGTGACGGGAACTGAGGGGGGCACTTGATGGGATGAGCACTGGGTGTTATTCTATATGTTGGCAAATTGAATACCAATAAAAAATAAATTTATTAAAAAAAAAAAAGACCTTTCCCCTCAGGTTCCTTCGTTCCAAGAGTTACTCTTTTCCCCTTGCTCCCACTGGAGCAGCTTCTGGAAGGCTCTTATCTTCTCTGCCCCAGGGCTTTTGCATGTCTGTTGATTCTGCTAAGAAGTTTTCCCCTCCTCTCTCCCACTGTTTCCTTCATGATATTCACCACAGTTTGTAATTATTTATTAATGTGAACATTAGTAATGGGAAGCCTCACTTAAATGGAGTTAAATGAGGTTTCAGCAGGGGGAGCTGTACTGCCCTACCAGTCGTAGCCAATTGCAGACCCAACAGGAAGAGATGGACTTGACCTTATCTAGACTTGACTTTGCACAGGACACTCCTCTACTACTCCAGCTGGAGGAAGAGAAGCTTTCCTCATTGCCCAGGGTCACAGCTCCACCAAGGAAAAGCCAGCATTTCAAACTCCCAGTTGGCTCATGAACAGTATGAATTACTGTTAATTCGTAACAGCCTTCCCAACTTACCCTTTTCACCTTAAAAAGTATGGCTCTCCTATGTTCTGCAGACTTGTCTATGGTTTGCTGCAGCTTGTTTGTTCTGGATTGCAATTCTTTTTTTTAATTCCCAAATAAATCCATCTTTTGCTGGCAAAATAACTGGCAGCGTCTGTTTTTAAGGTTAACATCGACTAGTTTATTTGCAGTTTTCCTAAAGCTGAATTCCCCACGAGAGAAGGTCTGTCTAGGCACACATAGGGGTTAAGAACCATTTGTTGAGTGAATGAGTGATAGAAGTAAATCTGGGCACTCCAAGCCAGCACTTTCCCCACCATACCAGGCAGCCTAATAAGCCCTATGTGAGCACCCACTGGGTGCCTGGTTTGGGGCCAAGAGCAGATGGGACAGTAGTTGCTTCAGAGTCAGGGTGTCTCAGCTATTCCCCATCCCCGAACCTCTCCCTTGTTCTCCCAATCTGCCCCCAGCCCCAGGGCCCCACTAAATCCTGCCCAAATTCTCTCCCCCCAAACTTTGCATCAAGTCAGAGCTAAGGCATGACCATGGCCCTTTAATGGCCCTTCCTCCCAGTCTCTCTCCTTCCCTTGCCCTCCCTTCCCTCCTCCACTCCTGGGGCAGAGTGTGCCCAAAGCCCTGGTCACCCCATCCACCCTGGTGTAACCTTCTCATGGACCCTCCTTTCTGAAGCATAAGACTGGTGGGCCTGGGGCCTGTCAGGGTTTTGCTCCCTGGCCTCCCGCTGGAGTCTCCTCTTCTTTTTTTTTTTTTTTTTAAATTTTTATTTATTTATGATAGTCACACACACAGAGAGAGAGGCAGAGACACAGGCAGAGGGAGAAGCAGGCTCCATGCACCGGGAGCCCGATGTGGGATTCGATCCTGGGTCTCCAGGATCACGCCCTGGGCCAAAGGCAGGCGCCAAACCGCTGCGCCACCCAGGGATCCCTGGAGTCTCCTCTTCTCCCAGAGAAATGTGCCCCTCTGCCTCAGCCCCTAGGCTCAGGGCAAGGCCACCTTCCTTGTGCGTCCCTCCCCTGTTGGGCTCCCAGGTACCCATCCTTGTTGCTGTCCTCTCAGCTCTTCCCTCTCCCCGGGAGGCCAGCTCTGCACCTGTCTATGTAACGCACTCACACCCTGGTGACATTTTGCTTTTTCAATTAAACCCTTAAAGGTGAAAATCTGGAATGACGAGAGTAGCCCTGGCCCTTTGCCTCCAGCCAGGTGTGGGTGCGTCACCTTGTCCCGGGGTCCTCACACTCAACGTCCCTTAAGGAACCCTCACCTACTCTGTCCAAAGACCCTGTGTCTGCTCCCTCTTCTTTCCCTCCCTCCTTCCCTCCCTCCCACTCTTTTTTCCACTCCAGATTGGGCTCTCCTGGGCCAGAGCTTCTATAATGATAAGGACAAGGGCTAGCTCTCTACAGGGCTAACTAGCAGCCAGGCTCTGCTCTAAGGTCTTTGCATGTATTATCTTATTTCAGCCACATGATAGCCACATGGGTTAGTACAACCACTTCCCTCATCTCACGGATGGGCCTACTAAGTATGGAGAAGTTGGGAATTTGCTCAGAGGCTCACAGCTCAGCAGTGGTTGAGTGAAGGGCCCAGGGAGTCTGTCTGGCTTCAGAGCTGTGCCCTTAACCATGGCACCATATGGGGCCATCCATGTAGCCACACCTACCTTAGACAGGGGGCGTCCTTGGCTCCTTCCTCGACACTGATGCTGCCTCTTTAATATTTCATAAATTTACCTTTGTTTCATCTTCCCCCTCCCTGCTCTCACTCCTGGCTGGACTGGTCTCCAGGCCCTGGAGCAGAGCACTGGACTTCTGATCATCCCTTGCTGTCTCCAGGCTCCCTCCTCTCTGCCACAGAAACCTGGTCCTATTGCTCCTCTGACTCAATCCCAAAATGGTCCTCTACTTCCTCTCCTCCTACTTCTGACTCTTTCCAGTATTCTCTCTCTCCCTCTACCACATGCACCTAGCATCTCAGGAACATAATCAGATTTCTCCTGCCTTAAGCTCTTCACACATGCTGTTCCCTCTGCCTGGATTGCCTTTTCTTTCTTCATCTTGTTGATCCACTGTATCATGGCTCAGCCCAAGTCAGCATTCACTTCTCTGAGAAGCCCTTACTGACCACCCACTGCCTCTACTTGGCAGAGCAACCTGCCTCCAGATGCATGCTTGGAAGGCCTGAGCTTTGTGTAGGCAGTCCAGCTGCAAGAGATCACATGGCAAGGCTACATAGAGACAGAAAGGGGTGTCTGAGGAGTCCCACCTCTTCTTGTCCTCAGCTGTTGAGTTTCTCCAGCCCAGGAACCAGTCATGTGAAGGAGTGATTTCAATCATAATAGATGCCAGTCCAAGCTGATGCCAAGTGGGGCAGGGACATGCTGGTCATACTGCAGATTTATAAGCAAAATAAGTGTTGTTTCAAACCACTATGTTTTGGGAGTGGTTTGTAATATAGTGTTAGATAACCAGAACAACCACTACAGACAACACTTCAATATCTTTAATCTTTATCTCAATTCCTATCTCTATTTATACCATTATCTTATTGTATTTCTTTCACTTAACAACACATAGTGGCCATTTTTATGTCTAGAAATTAATATCTACATTGTTATTTTGAAATGCTTCCAAGTATTCCATTATATGCCTTTAGAATTATACCCTACTATAGATGTTCAGTTTATTTCATTTTATTGCTAACGTAAACAATTCATATGAATAGTCTTGAATAGTATTTAGTGTAACTGTTAGATGATTTTCTGAGGATAATTCCCAGGAAATGCTGGGTTCAAAGGTAAAGGCTTTGGTTCAGACAGAAATCCACTCATCTTGCGATAGCTTATCTTACAAGTTTACTTGTGTCTGCATCTCCTCCTCCTCCTTCACTACTGCTGTGGAAGAGGAAGACCTTTCACTGTTCTAAGGTCCGGTTCTTCCTAAATCCCATCTTGCTAATACCAAAGGCTTGGATTATTCAGTTTCTCCCCTCTCATCTGTAGCATCAATTTCCCCCTCTCCACTAGATTATTCCCATCAGCATGTAGTGATGCCCTAGTATCTTTCTACTCTCTTTATCCTTAACCCTATATTACTCTCCACCACCGCCCCACAGTCACCATTAGATTTATAGAAAGAGTTGTTTTTATGCCAGGACTAAAGAGAGAAGTAGATGAATCTACAAAAATAATGAGGAGATTTTATTTTTATTTTTTTAAGTATTTTATTTATTCCAGAGAGAGAGAGAGAGAGAGAGAGAGAAAGGGGCAGAGACACAGGTAGAGGGAGAAGCAGGCTCCAAGCAGTGAGCCCGACATGGGACTTGATCCTGGGTCTCCAGGATCAGGCCCTGGGCTGAAGGCAGCGCTAAACCACTGAGCCACCAGGGCTGCCCATGAGGAGATTTTAAAACATACGTCTATTAGTAACATAAAATAAGATAACGAATAATCAGAAAGGATATAGAATATTTAAGAAACCATAAAATACATGTTTTGAACTGCGTATGAGACATTAATCAAAACGGGCCAGGGGATTCCTGGGTGGCTCAGTGGTTTAGTGCCTGCCTTCACACCAGGGCGTGATCCTGGAGTTCCAGGATTGAATCCCACAACTGGCTTCCTGCATGGAGCCTGCTTCTCCCTCTGCCTGTGTCTCTGACTCTCTCTTTCTCTGTGTCTTTCATGAATAAATAAATAAAATCTTAAAAAAAAACATGGGCCATATGGTCATCTATTAAGCAGCTCCACACATGTACACTAACTTCAAAGGACTGAAATAAAATAGAGCATGGTCTTTGACCACAGGGGAATCAGTCTAAACATTAGTTTCAAAACATAACTAGAAAATCCCCAATGTTTGGAAGTTAAGCAAAACACTTTTTAATAACCCATAGGTCAATCCAGATATCTTTTTTTTTCAATCCAGATATCTTAAGGAAAATAAGAAAATATTTAAAACTAAATGGAAGTAGAAATACAACATAGCAAAACTTGCAGGATGAAACCAAAGCCATACTTTACTTATTTTTTTAAAGATTTTATTTATTTATTCATGAGAGAGAGAGAGAGAGACACAGACATAGGCAGAAGGAGAGGGAGAAGCAGGCTCCATGCAGGAATGCCCGACATGGGACTCGATCCTGGGTCTCCAGGATCACACCCTGGGCTGAAGGCGGTGCTAAACCGCTAAGCCACTGGGGCTGCCCTAAAGCCATACTTTAAAATAAATTCATAGGGGCCCCTGGGTGGCTTAGTCAGTTAGGTGACCAACTCCTGATCAGGTTGTGATCTCAGGTTGGTGAGATCTGGCCCCATATAGGGCTTCTGTGCTCAGTGCAGAGTCTGCTTGTCCCTCCCCATCCTCCCCACTTACACATTCTCTCTCTCTCAAATAAAAAAGTACAATTTTATAAAAAAAAAGAAGAAATTTATAGCTGCAAATACATATATCAAGAAGAATAAAGGTTGAATATCAATTATCGAAGAAAAAGCATTCATTTAGTGTCTAACTCAAGAGGATAAAAAGGAGTGGCACCTAGGTGGCTCAGTTGGTTGAATGTTACTCTTTCTAAAACTTTTTTTTTTTCAGAGAGAGAGAGAGAGAGAGAGAGCAGGTAGGGTGGGGAGGGGCAGAGGGAGATGCAGAGAAAAATCTTAGCAGGCTCCATGCTCAGCGAGGAGCCAACTTGGGGCTCAATCTCATGATCCTGAGACCAAGACCTGAACTGAAATCAAGAGTCAGATGCCTAAATAAAAAAAAAAAAAAAAAAAAAAAAAAAAGGGGATCCCTGGGTGGCGCAGCGGTTTGGCGCCTGCCTTTGGCACAGGGCGCGATCCTGGAGACCCGGGATCGAATCCCACGTCGGGCTCCCGGTGCATGGAGCCTGGTTCTCCCTCTGCCTATGTCTCTGCCTCTCTCTCTCTCTGTGTGTGTGTGTGTGACTATCATAAATAAATAAAAAAAAAAAAAGAGTCAGATGCCTAACTAACTGAGCCACCCAGCACCCTAAGCCTTCAACTCTTGATCTCAGCTCAGGTCTTGATCTCAGTGTTGTGAGTTCAAGCCCCATGTTGGGCTCCATAATGTGTGTTGAGCCTACTTAAAAAAAAAAAAGAAGGATAAAAGAAGAATAGATAATTAGGAATTAGAAAGCAAAAAATAATAACTGGAAATTTCAGAAGTAGATAAAAGTGTACTTTTGTGCAATAGAGAAAATCAATGAAACTAAAATTGATTCTTTAAAAACACTAATAAAATTGAATAACTCCTAAGAAACTAATCAAGAGGAAAGGAGAGATGACATAAATTACCAACAACAGAGATGAAAGGAGACCATAATTATAGATTCCATAGATGCTAAGAGGATAATAAGAAGATATAGTAAACAATTTTAAGCCAATTAACTTAATTTAATTAATTAAATAAATTAAAAAATTGGGCAGTCCGGGGGACTCAGCGGTTTAGCGCCGCCTTTGGCCCAGGGTGTGATCCTGGAGACCCAGGATCGAGTCCCACGTTGGGCTCCCTGCATGGAGCCTGCTTCTCCCTCTGCCTGTGTCTCTGCATCTCTCTCTGTGTTTCTCATGAATAAATAAATAAATCTTAAAAAAATTGCACCTTATTCAAATTGACACAAGAAGAATAGATTATTAGAATAGCGCTAATCAAGTGATTGAAACTGATTCAAAGCCATTCAAGAAATAAACAAATGTGGTATCACTGACGAATTATCTCAAACATTTAGGGAAGAGATAAATATCATTGCATATGAATTGTACCAAATTATTAAACTAGAGGAGATGGGGGATAGAGATTTCCAGCTTGTTTTATGAGGACAGCCTAATTTTGACACCAAAATCTAAGAAGAATTCTATAAGAAAGGAAAATTACAGGCTAATGTCATAAACACAGATACAACATCTTAAATAAAAGATTAGCAAATTGAACTCAGTGTTACATAATGATAACATATCATAATAAATTAGGCTCAATCCAGTAATACATGGTAGGTGTAACACTAAAAATCAACAATGCTATTCATCACATTATCCCAGTAAAGGGGAAAAATCATATTATCATCTGACACCATTCTATATTCTGTTAAGAAAATTATGTCATTATAAGAAATCTCTCAAGAAGATGTAAAACATCAGACTGGGGAAAAAGCAATAAAGTATCTGACTAAGGAAAAAGTCTCTTAAGGAAATAATATTGGAGGGGGATCTGGGTGGCTCAGTGGTTGAGCGTCTGCCTTTGGCTCAGGTCATAATCCTGGGGTCCTGGGATGGAGTCCTGCATCGGGCTCCCTGCAGGGAGCTTGCTTCTCCCTCTGCCTGTGTCTCTGCTGCTCTCTCTGTGTCTCTCATGAATAAATAAAATAAATAGAACTTAAAAAAAAAAAAAGGAATGTTGTGGATGGTTGAAGTGCCAGGATGTAAGATGGACAGGTGGGAGGTGACCCTTGAGACTCAGGGCAAGGTCAAGTGATAAACAATCTTGTTTACTGTTTAGGAGCTTAGATTTCTCCTGTATCCCAAAAGGAAAGGATTGTGGACTATAAAGCCAATGTCACCAACCAAGAATTCTCACAGGAGTGTTGGAATCCAAAGAACATCTGACTGGGAATAAAGAAAGCTGCAATTGGCAGACTAAAATGAGCACATAAACAAGCAAACAAATAAATAAAACAAGCACCTTGATCTGAAGTTCAGTTTTGTTCTAACACTCCCTCCCACCCCCGCCTCTCACAATTTGTTTCTTCTTTACTCCAGGTTAAGGTAGACCACAGGGAAAGTACTTCAGCTGTTCTCCATAGAGTACCCCATTCCCCTCCCCATTAGTAGTAGAAGGTTAACAGCACCTTTTCCTTGGGGTCTGGAGCACAGGAAGGAGCCTGCTCTGGCCTAGGCCCCAGGCTTGGCAGTGCAACTTGCCTTCACACCTCCAAGAAGGCAACCTTCCCTGGGCCTCAGGTGAGTGCCCCCTGACCTTTTCTGCTCCCCTCCCTACCTCCCTGGTTCCCACCAACCTACTCTGCTAACCTGAGGCAGAGGGGTTGTGATTCCCCATGACATCTTCACCACAGTTTCCAAAGGATGGGGAAATCTGAGGCATTACAGACACACTCCCCTTTGCGGAATATTTACCTCCAAGTGTGAATGAGGCTGATGCCAGACCAAGCACGCACACAAGTAACTTCACCCTCTCCTCAAAGACCTCAGCCAGAGCTCCAGGCCTACCCCACACCGGGGTGCTAAGCCACCTGCTCGTCCTAACTGGAGACCCAACACCATCCTTAATTAAGTTCTCTCCTGATAGCTGCCAGGTGCACCCTTCAGCAGGGCAGTGTTAATTCCAGCCTGCGGGGTAGAGACCCGGCCCCCTTTCCGGGCACTTCTGCCCTTTCGCTAGCCCTTACCTGTAAACCTCCCTCCTGAGCCCCATGACCCCCCTTCTCACGGTCGGGGGAGTTGCTTGTTACGCTGCCAGGAAGTTCACGCCCGTTGCCCACCCGGGCGAGCCCCGCAGGTATATAAGGACCGAGGAGAGCGACTGGGACCAGGCGGCGGCGGAGGAGAAAGGAAGAAAAGTGACCTGACGAGGCCGCCGAGCATCCTCGCCCAGCGCAGCGGGAGTCGCCCAGAGCGCAGCGTCTCTGCAACAGGTAAGGGCGCAGCGGCGCCGAACCTCGCTCTTACCCCGAAACCCCCTGCCCCTGGGCCTCGGGATGATCTCGCCCGGCTCCGATCGCTGACTCGAGGCGCCTTTGGCTGCTGCGGTCCTGAGTTCCTTGAAAACTTTCTGTCCTGAGCGCGGCGCGGGAAGCCTCGGGGTGGTGGGCGAGCGGCTGCGACGCTGAAAGCGGTCCCTTCCAGGAGCCGGCGGCCGTGTCTTTCCCGGGGAGTCGGGCTGCTAAGACCCCTGAGACTCCTACCGCCTTCTGGGGGGAGATCTCGGTAAAGCCCCGTCTTTTGGTTCCTCTTCCTCTCGATTTTCTTTTCTTAAAAGATACCATATGCTGTAGAGCAAATTAACGTTGGAAATGAGAGCAAGAGAACAAGGGCTAGAAGTTACAATAAAATCCCTGCATTCCAGACTTCTTTGGATTCAGACCCCTGAATCCTCCTTTCTCTGCCCACTTTAGGGCACCTGAGGTGTCTGGATGCAGAGGCGGGTCTCTAAGACCCAGCTGGGGTTAAAAAGAGGTGGCCCCGTGTGGGAACTGTCCAAGGTTCTGAACACCCTCTGGGTGCCCTCAATGGGACCGCAGAGTGGACCTCTATCCTGAAGACCCTAGACTGCAGGGTGGAAACAACCCTTTGAGCTGTTGGAGGCTTAGTTGATGGAGATTTCCAATGAAGGAGGAAGAGTCTGCAGGGCATTTGGATCCCCCCAATTTTTCGTGTATAAAGGGAAAGGTGGTGGTTCTCACAGACGGCTGGAAGAAGCCAAGGAAAGCACAAGTGCATTTATTTTGTCACTTGTGAACATATGCACAGATTAAACCTTATTTAATGACTTAATATTCCTTTGGCACTTTTGTTTTAGGACTTGATGCACGTGTATCATGGTGAAAGGAGAAAACTCTGCACCTCTGCTCCTCTAATCTTTACAGAAGGGCATGACCAGTGTGCAGTTTTAGACTGATAAACAATATTTTGTTTAGCTCAAAGAGAATTTGCCTACACATATGAAGTTCTCATAAAAGTAGTTCTGTTTAAAGTTAATGTCAAGATTAGTAAATCATAAATTTCTATTTATTTTCCCAAGGCTTTCAATTATTAAATTGTATATAACACTATCCCTACCTACAAAAGCATGACATCTGACATTTCTTCGTTACTTTATTGCTTGTAAAAAAAAATGACACAAGATAATATTTGTTCATTATAGAAAAATAGAAAATACACATAAGCAAAAAGAAATCAAGCTGCTTTCAGGAAACTGACTTTTTAGCAGTAGAATGGAACTCTGAGAGGGAGGGCAGCGTGAATGTTATTATGTTGTATGACACAGCCAGTGCAGTAGAGAGAGGAGAAATGCTCTCTGGGGCTTCTCAGGAAGGCCTGAAATCATGAGGTAGGTTTTAAGAAAATGGAAATCATCCCAGAATGGCCAGCCTTGAGGAGAATTGAAGTATAATTGAAGTGACTGGCAGATCTGTATGATTTTACTTTTTCTCTACTAATGTTATTTTACACTTGCCCACGGTGATATGTAACGACCATTTTTCTGCCTCTCTTGTAAATCTCACATTTTTCTGACCCAGATGTTTGTATAATCTCAGAGCTTTTTTTTTATTAAGATTTTATTTATTTGACACACACACACAAACAGAGCACAAGCAGGGGGAGTGGCAGAGAGAGGCAGAGGAAGAAACAGGATCCCTGCTCAGAACCTTGAGATTATGACCTGAGCCAGATGCTTAACAGACTGAACCACCCAGGCACCCCATCAGAGCTTTAATCTAAATTCCTTTGCCCACCAAGTTTGGGCTCCAATTTTGAACTGGAGCATCAAAATGCTACAGTGGGGGCAGCTTACCCCTGGTCAAGACTCAGACATCAAGGGGCACCTGGGTGGCTCAGTGGTGGAGCATCTGCCTTCGGCTCAAGGTGTGATCCTGGGTCCAAGGATCGAGTCCCTGCGGGGAGTCTGCTTCTCCCTCTGCTTATGTCTCTGCCTTTCTCTCTGTGTCTCTCATGAATAAATAAATAAAATCTTAAAAAAAAATACTGGACATCAGGTTGATCAAATGTTCTCCTGGTTGCCCCTTCAGCCAGCTGACTGGCTGCCAGCGCCACCTAATGGCTGCTCTGAAGACACTCAGGTTGTGCCTGGCAATCATTCAAGAAGGGAGCCCAGAGCTGGCTCAGCTTTGGGGGGAAGGAGTGGGGGTGGGACAAAGAAAAGGAAATGGCTTTCTGAACTAGACAATGAGAGCCAGAGAGAACTTTCATTTCCAAAGCCTTTTCTATAAAAAAGATTTGCCCCCCCCCTCCACGAATAGGAGATTTCTTTTTGGCAAACATTTAAAAATGCAAATGTCCATTAGGACAGATAAGAAAATTAGTCATCCACACCTTAATGTGAATTACTTTTCTCATCTAATTAGATTTCTTTCTGCAGTTGGTTGAGAAGTTCTTCTGAAATGTAAAATGATTGTGGGTTGGTTGTGAGCTAATCACAAAAGAAGCTGACCTGGGTGAGGGGGGAAATGACCATGGGATAGGTGGAAGGCTGGGGAAAGTGTGGGGCGCAAGGGTGAAGGGCAGATCAGTGCTCCCTTCTTTACTGCATCCTGACCTCTTGACTTCAGCTTCTGCTGGGAGGTGCTTTCTGACTTCTCCAAAAGTGTCTTTGGTGGGTGTTCACAATGGGGGGGGGGTATTTCCCTTCTCTTTTGTGTGTCCATCTCCTTCCCTTCTACACTTATAGCATCTTCCACTCCGGCTATTTCAGACTATGAGAGACTCAGAGAAAAAGAGGAGGTCCAATATGGAATGTATTTAGACGATGAGCCAATTTTAAGAGAATGGGGGTCTGCTTTAAAAATAAATCTCTTCAAAGCTGCAGGAATCTGAGAGATAGTGATTGTCTAAGTGATTTCTGTACAGGACATCAAATTAGGTTGGCTGAGGTTTTGACCAAATTGGCCAGAGGTTTTATTTGCTTTTATGTAAACCTACTATTCATAGGACACAGGAGTTTCCAAAGAATGATAGGATCCTAGGGGATGAGGAGGAGGATAGACCATCTTGAGCAGGAATTTCAGAATCCCTTGTCTTTCCCAAGTTACTCCTTGGATCTGGAATGTTAGAACTATGCTGCATGAAGGTGGTGACATGGGAAAGTTTAGGATAACAGTAGAACTTGTCATGAACACCCAAGTTATTCTCTGTCCCTGGGCCTCAGTTTCCCCATTTCTCAAATAAGAGACTGTACCAAATGATCCCTAAAATAGCTTCCAGCCCTAACATCCTTTGGGGTCTGATTTTTACAGGAGACAAAGTGGAAATTGTGCATAGATTACCCAGGTCCCGCTCCCCTTCTCCCCACCACAACTCATACCAAACTTCTCCTTGAACTGCCCCTGTCCTCAAAAAGCCTCGAGCTCCACAAGTGAGTGTGTTGTTAATATTGGCTCACAGTCCTTCCTGGTCAGTGGCCAACATTGTTCTGCTCCTCGCAGGGGTCCCACCAATCTTGTTTGCCTCTGCAGAGCCTCAGCCTGCCTGGAAGATGCCGAGATCATGCTACAGCCGCCCAGGGGCCCTGCTGCTGGCCTTGCTGCTTCAGGCCTCTGTGGAAGTGAGTGGCTGGTGCCTGGAGAGCAGCCAGTGTCAGGACCTCACCACGGAAAGTAACCTGCTGGTATGTGGGCTCTGGCCGCCATCTGGATTTGGGCACTGGCTGGGACTGGGGCTGGGACTGGGACAGCACAAAAGAAAGGGGTGCAGGGAAGAGGAAATTCATTTCCAGAGATCTGGTAACTCAGCGCAGGGTAGGAACAGATCTCTAGGGTGAAGTCAGAATTGAGCTAAGGAGAGAGAGAAGCTTCGGGGAGATGAGTCTCGTCCACAATTTCTACTTGATTATCTTCCTACCCTGTCTTCTTGTATGAAGACCCACTCCCTTTAAGCTATTTAGAGATATTGCCATTAAGATAATAATGATAGTAACAGTAATAATAATTGTTCCCTCTATTGATTCTACATTTTCAATCCTTTAGCATTTTATTCCCTTTCAAATAACTTTGTATCACTTGACATTTTCATTCCCTAGAATTCTGTACAAGGAGAAGGAAAAACCCAGGTGCCATTTTCCTCTAACTGGTCCCAAATGTCTCATGCTTCTTCTGGAAGACTGATCTTTTGAAGCCTTTCCAGAAGCATGTAAAGACCCTTTGTGCCAGGCTGGAATTTTGTGTGTGTGTGTGTGTGTGTGTGTGTGTGTGTGTATTGGGAGCTCTAAATGAAAAATTACACCAGGTTAAGGACGCAAAGACACACTGCCAGTATCAGTGACTGAGTTCCATCCTGCTGCCAGCATCTGCCTGGTGAGGGTGGAATGCACGTCATTACATTTGTGTGCTTCAGTTAAGGTGAAGAGAGAGAATTTAAAAACATGGAGCAGGGGTCATGTACAATATAAAACAGAAAGAAAAAGCCCAGGGAGTTATGTCCATTCCAGTTCAGAGAGAGACGCAAGAGACTTTTGATTAGAGACACCCACTGCATAGCCTCTCCTGTTGAGAGTCCACTAGGGAAGGAGCAGTGGCCACGGTCAGAGCCCATGGGTTCTAGCCCCTTCTCTCCCACCAAAGAGTTGTGAAACTTCGCCTCTCTGAGCCCCCTGTTATGTGTCCAGGGGAGAGGAGTATGAGATAGTTTTCACTTTCCACTGTTAATATTCTGCAGTGTCATGATTCTAAATCCCTGGAGTATGAAATTCCCAACTCAACAGAGTGGATGGGATCCTTCTGTTTCCTCCTTTGCAGTCCCACGTAACTAAAAACTCAAGGTTGCAGCCTATAGGTCATTTCTCCAGGCAAATGTGTACCATAGTGGAGTTGTCTGCTTACAGAAAGCAGAGACATAGGCCCCGTGACTGAAGCAATGGAAATAATCGTGGCTGTTTACCCTTCCCTCCAGTCAGAATGAGGTAACAGGGAAGTGAACTGCTCCCTCCCAAAGCTCACTGACTGGGAAAAGCACAGGATCAGCTCAAAAGACTTGAAAGAAACAAAGTGCCAGATGGCATAGGAAACATTTTTGAGGCATGGTACAGGGAGATGGCGGGGGGTGTGCCAATGAGTTAGGTGTGCAGATCACTGGGGTGAGGTTGAGGCATTATTGAAAACACAGGCTCTAGAGGCCAGACTTCTATTTCTTCCACCTGAATAGCCTCTCCCCCAAATTTCAGCCCAATGCCCCTCCCAGACTCTAACTGAACCATACTTATTTATTCAATTTATTCAGTGTTGATTGAGTGCAAACAGCTACCACCCATTTACCATTTATTGATCAATTCCTATGCATCCTGGGTATTCCGGGAAGCTGCTGACCCTGCTCGCAAAAGCCCTGGGATAAGTAAACCGCTGGATGGCAGGGGAGGGGTGGGGATTGTCGTAGCTGCCAGGAAGGAGAACCAAGGGGTCCAGGGGACAAAAGGGGTGATGCTCAAGCCGAGTCTTAGACGTCCGCGGGCGCCAGCTGGGCGGGGAGGGCAGGCGTCCTCGAGCGGGGTCCTCGAGCGGGTGCTCGGCGGCCCTCGGTCCCGCCCGCACGTGCTGAGGGCCGCGGGCGCACAGGGCGCACGCGCAGGCGTGGGGGGCGGGGCGCAGGGCCCGGCGGCCCTAACCCTCTGGCTCGCGGCCCTCCCCGCAGGCGTGCATCCGGGCCTGCAAGCCCGACCTCTCGGCCGAGACGCCCGTGCTCCCCGGCAACGGCAACGGCGACGAGCAGCCGCTGGCTGAGAACCCCCGGAAGTACGTCATGGGCCACTTCCGCTGGGACCGGTTTGGCCGCCGCAATGGCAGCGCGGGCCAGAAGCGCGAGGAAGAGGAGGTGGCGGCGGGCGGAGGCCAAGCCCCGCTGCCCGCGGGCGGCCCGGGGCCCCGCGGCGACGGTGGCGAGCTCGGCCTGCAAGAGGGCAAGCGCTCCTACTCCATGGAGCACTTCCGCTGGGGCAAGCCGGTGGGCAAGAAGCGGCGCCCCGTGAAGGTGTACCCCAACGGCGCTGAGGACGAGTCGGCCGAGGCCTTCCCCGTCGAGTTCAAGAGGGAGCTGGCCGGGCAGCGGCCGGAGCCGGCGCTCGGCCCCGAGGGCCCGGCCGCGGGCGTGGCGGCGCTGGCCGACCTGGAGTACGGCCTGGTGGCGGAGGCCGGGGCGGCCGAGAAGAAGGACGACGGGCCCTATAAGATGGAGCACTTCCGCTGGGGCAGCCCGCCCAAGGACAAGCGCTACGGCGGCTTCATGAGCTCGGAGAGGAGCCAGACGCCCCTGGTGACGCTGTTCAAAAACGCCATCATCAAGAACGCCCACAAGAAGGGCCAGTGAGGGCGCGGGCAGCGGGGCCAGAGGCTTCTCTTCCCAGGAAGTCCACGGAAGGCGGAAGGACCCCCTCCTGCTGCCTCCTGCCCTCCTGCCCTCCTGCCCTCCTGCCCCCCGCCCCCAGCCCCGGATGTGCTCCTCGCCCAGGCCGTGGGGGGCAGCCCGGTAGTCAGCCTCCTAAAGCTGCCTGTAGTCAGGAAATAAAACCTTGCAAAGTTTCACACCTGACTCTGACTTTGAATGTCCACTGGGTGAATAAAAATCCGCATCCCTCCAAACAAGAGCAGCATATATTGATTGGAGAGACTGGTTTCCATGTGACCGCGCGGCAGTATAATTCATAGGACACATTGGGAATGGACAGAAAACGTGCCCTTCCTTGTCCCCCGAGGGTCTGAAAGGGAAGGCTGCAGGAGCTCCCCTCTGTTAAAGGACAAAAATTCACCTGGGTAAATTAATTAATTAATCGATTATTTATTTATTTATTTATGTTCAATTTGCCAACATATAGCATAACACCCAACTGGGTAAAATCTGAAGATGTAATTGGCTTTATTAAGTGATTCAAGAGTCCAGAAGCATCCCATCTAGCAAGTAGAAGGAAGCTCAGAGGAGTGAGACAAGATGGAAGATTTTTATAGGAAGGAGGGCTGGGCAAGAAAGTTATTAGCAAATGAAAGGATTGTTCAGGGCAAGGTGGCTCTCTTAGAAGGAAAAGCGGGGGGTGGGGGTGGGGGGGTGTGTCTTACCCTGATTGCCTAATCTTTGGGGTGGGAGTGGGTGATGTTTGCCTTTGCACACATTGTGCGTGTTTGCATGTTGGGTGCTGGTGGGAGGCAAATGGGAAAGGCCCATGTGACAGATTACCAGATTGGTGCTAGTCAGAAAATTCCTGATAGAGGAATTAGATTTACATTTCTGGGGGAGGTTGAAACTGCAGTTAGGTGAGCCCCCGGTTTGGTGACTTGGCCTAAGTGATGCCATTTTGGGCCTGTGGTTTTCTTTTTAATATGTCCAACGGCCAGCCAGACATTTGCTGAAGCTTACTGCTACTGGGGGGGCCCTCTGGGCTTGGGGGTGGGAAGCTGTGGCACTACCTCCCTGGCTCTAGCTGTCTCTGTGACCTTAGGCAAGTCTCTAAACTTCTCCAAGATTTGGTTCTCTCATCCATCCACCCCTCCGTTCCTAGTTTGAGGACTATTGTGAGGATTAATGAGAAAATAGATGTGATCTTTTCATCACTGAGAGGTTAATGTGTGACAGCTGAGGATGGGTAACAGTTCAGATTTGACTGCATTCCCAGGCTACTCACAAATATTCACAAACACTTGTTCTCACCTACAGATGCTTCTTCTAGTCCCCCAGGCTCAAGCTTTCATGTCTCTGGTTTTCTTTTTGCTCTTGCTACACCCAAACCCCTCCTCATGTTGCCTAGCTGCAACCTTTCTCTTTATTATACTCAGTGCTTAGCCTTGACCTTCACTACCACTTCCTAACCAGCTGGTGTCCTTGTCTCCCCAACTGGTCCCTTTCCTCCCTAACCCATCATACACAAGTTCTTCAGATTAATGCATACGAAATCTTGCTTTCCTCACATTCCTTGGTTCAAGAGGCCAAAGTCACCCCACCTCAATGTTCCTTCAATGTCAAATTCCAAGCCATGGCAGGACCCTCGTCCATCAGCTTCACTCTCCTTACCAAACCCCATTTCCCGTGTTTTCACCGACCAGTATTCTCACTCTTCTTTTCCCTTCTTCCTTCACCCGTGCCTGAAACCCCCCACCGCCCCCCATTTTGAAACCCTTTTAAAAACATGAGCCCAGGCTTGACTCTAGTTCTGCTGGGAAAGTTGTGATCTCTTCCAGGTAAGCCTCTTCATTCTCTGCACTGGAGGGCACACAGTCCAGCTGGAATGGCAGTTTCTAGCTGCATGTATATCTTGTACTCTCTTCAGGGAAATTCTAAGCTCCAAAGGGCAAAGGCCAGGAGTTGTGTTTCTTTTTCTTTTTCTTTTTTACATAGGCTCCATGTGCAGCACTCATGGGCTTGAACTCATGACCCTGAGTGTTGGGCTTGAACTCATGACCCTGAGATCAAGACCTGAGCTGAGATCAAGAGTCGGACACATAACTGACTGAGCTGCTAGGTGCCCCTGTTTCTCTTTTATATGTCCCATGGTGTTTGTACAATGCTGGGGCCGTAGATTTACAGCTACATTTATAATTCACAAGAAACTCATACTTACATATACACAGAGATCCACACATATATGTCAATTGCATTAGACATACCCGTGAATGATATAGATCAAATCCAGCTGGGAAACATCTATATATGGCACTTGCACATAGACCCCAATATATTGAAGCTGTAGGAGTTCATAATTAAAGAAAACTGGAATGTATCCTCAGAAATCCCATATAAAGGGAATCAGAAAGCCTGATTTTTAAGTCTATTGTCTCCCCCACAGTGGATTATATTATGGGCCTAGAGTCTAGTCGTTGTGATGAAGAAATGGCCCAGGCTTTCCCATCTCAGGATGCTCCCATGCTGGGAATCCTGAGCTTCATGTTTACATCTTGTTAGCATCTTTTCCCCTAGTCTCCTTCCTTTTTAGGTGAGTAAAGTATGGTAAGTGGAGGTGGCTAAATGTCAGTAGTTAATGTTGGTATTTTCAGATCCTGTTTGCATCTCAAAAAACCATTTACTTTAAAGAAATCAAATACACAACCATGTGGTGACAACATTAACATTTATTTGAAAAGGGCATCATGAAGACTCACTGGGAAATCATGACTAAGAGTCTTAAAGAATGATCTTGCTAAGAATCCTTCTGCCTACAATCCCCCCCTCCCACTCCTTTTTCCCCTTCCTTAAAATAAAACTAATTTGATCAATGAGTTTAAAATACAGAAAACTGCCACAGGCACTAATTCTGCACTCCCATATACATACATCAGCTGTTATGTACATATATTGTCAACTATGAGCTACATTAATCACACGTGTGCACGTGGGCACACACACACTCAACCAGGTTATGAGGGTCTAAATGGACACAGACACATTACAATGTATGTGTAATGCTGCAGCATTTGTGGATTTATAGCTCTGTACTACATAGGCCAGAATCAACAGTCACGGAGGAAGAGCTCAGAAGGGGAAAGTGATAGCCTGAGGCCCCAAGATCCCCTGAAGGAGAAAAGACCAGGTCAACCTGGCCGGTGCTAAAAGAGAGCCACAGAGCCCCACCCACAGTCCCTGTGTTGCCTCCCCACTTCCCCAGCTGGCGAGGCCCACCATGAGCATCTTTCCAACATTCTGCAACCTTCAGACCTAGGGTCACTTTCACCAGAAAATTTCTAGGGGATGGAACAGCAGCACATGGCCCTAAACTTCCCCAGACACCTTATTTTAGCAGGATCTGGCTGTCAGGTCTATGGGTTAGGAGAAGCAGGCATGACCTGCTCTGATGGGACATCTTTCCTGTTGACTTTTAAATTTCATACTCAAACTCATACACAGGTCTAGTCCTTTCCCACAGACCCTCATAGGCCAGTTGCCATTTCATGGTCACAGAGAAGGATTGGAAGAAATGGCCTCACTTCCCAGTGACACTCTCTGTGCCCAGGTTAGAAGGCCCGGGGACCATGCAACAGCAACTGGAAGCTGTCATGACCCAGGGGTCCCCAGAGAATCCCAGAGGCCTGGCCTTAGAGCTGTTTCAAGGTACTCTAAAGCTGCTGTGATTCTTAGGCCAATTGAATCATGTCCTCTGGGACCCAGGACACCCAGGGCGAAGGGTAGCATGTATATGATCCTCTTACTACTTCTCAAGTGCTGTAGATTGTTCCAGCCCCACCTTATCACTGCACATCCATTTGTCCTTGTGTAGGAGGCTGGACAAAGGACAGTATCTGAGTGAGGACGTTTCTAATTCTTCTCACCTACTTGGGCTCCTCCTTTGATGAGGAGGCATTTAGGAGTCAAGGAACCATTTATCTTTACTTTTCAGAGTCAGGAAAGTGGGAACAGGTACAGGGTAGCAGGGATCCCATTGAAAGGAAAACAAAGATCCTCCAGGATCATATTGGTACTTTTGCTGACCTGCTTTTTACTTACTTACATGATTCAAACAATATTTTTAAAAAGATTTTATCCATTCATTTGACTGAGAGAGAGCACATAAGCTGGGGCAGGGGCAGGCAGAGGGAGAGGGAGAAACGGCTCCCTGTCAAGCAGAGAGCCTGACACAGGGCTTGAACCCAGGACACTGGGATCACAATCTGAGCTGAAGGCAGATGCCCAACCAACTGAGTCACCCAGGTGTACCATGATCCAACCAAATTAACAGACTCTCCAAATCTCAAATATATTCATGCCTCAAGTTCTGCCAACAGAGTGCTAACTCCATGGCCATGAAGCAAGAGTTCTCAGTGGCTCTAGGGAGCAGTTGGCTTAGATGGGCTTTGCTGGCTCAAGCAAAACAGAGACAGGCAGCAAAGAGGGTTGGTCGAGTGACACAGTGCAGCCAGACACCAGAGGGTTTGGAGGGCAGTAAACGGTGAATTTCAGCCAAGGGCTGGGGTGCCCACCACACTCTGCTTTATCTTTCTTCCCGGGCTTCTGGGAGTGGTGGGGAGCTATGTGTGTGAGTGAAGGATACTGCTCAGTTTACCAAGTAATTGTCTGCTCGAGTTAAGTCACTTTACACTTTGTGACTCCGAGGCATATTTGGTTAGGATCCAGGTTCTTTTTTTTTTTTTTTTTTTTTTTTTTTTTTAATATTTTTTTTTAATTTTTATTTATTTATGATAGTCACAGAGAGAGAGAGAGAGAGAGGCAGAGACACAGGCAGAGGGAGAAGCAGGCTCCATGCACCGGGAGCCCGACGTGGGATTCGATCCAGGGTCTCCGGGATCGCGCCCTGGGCCAAAGGCAGGCGCCAAACCGCTGCGCCACCCAGGGATCCCAGGATCCAGGTTCTACTTCATGTCAGGAGGCAATCCAATATTCTACTGATTTTTAAAATTGAAACTGAGAAGAGGGCATTCAAGAAATGGCTAGTCCTCTAAAAGCAGTTGTGAGGTAAAGAGTGAGCTGCTTTAGATAGATACAGGGGTGAGTGCGTATGAAGAACAGCAACTGCACCTTCTCTTTTCACTCTGTTCCCAGGGTGGGGAAGAAGGAGAGGCATCTGAGTGGGCTTACAGATCTCTGGTTCTAGTGCTGGCTCTAGAAAGAGGCTCGAGGGCCACAACGCCCCAGTCCAAGGACCAGGACCCCATGGTACTCAGGGCAGGGCTCAGGGTACAGCTGCCGTGGGGTAGACCCTAAAGTCAAGTGGACACAAGAAAGAAACAGGGCTCCTCATCAAAGACAAGCAGGGGATAAAGATGGAGAGATCTAGTAAGGAAAGATGTTTGTGGCTCAAGATTGAGATTTTTCTCTGAAGTTTCTTCCAAAGGTTGTCTTCAAATTTTAGCTTAAATTCTGTTTTTTAAAAATAAAGAGTAAGGTAAAGAGAAATCTTAGTTCATGCTTATAAATTTGGGTTGAGCATTAGCCAAGAGCCATAGGACAGAGCCAAAAGCCATTGGGGTAGGGTGGGGGTGGGGAGCAGGAGCCAGGCTCCTGAGGGCTTGTAATCATGCAGGCTGTCTGGAAACCACAGGCCCATAGCACAGAGGCACTGACCAGCATGGAAACTATGGGAATGAGAGTCAGATAGCTCCCCCATCCAAAACATTTATTGCACATGTAATGGGAAAATGCATATGTTAAGGTTTTCCCAGTTTGGGAAAATACACCTATTTATCCTAATAATCAGGCTTTCATTGTGTGTTTGTGCAGGGCTGTGTGCATGGGTGGGCCAGGTGTCCCGAAGAAGCCTGCCTTCCCCTTGGCAGACACATCCTACTTCTGACCCTTCCCCACACAGCCTAAAATTGTAAAAAGAGATTCCTTTGGGTCAGGAATTTACTCACTCTCTCTGTTTTGAAAAAACAAATACTCTAGGGAGGAATGGTTTGACCATTCACATTTTCCTATGAGTTACATCAGCTCAGAAAAGTTATGAGAAGTCTGCCTGGAAGGGAAGAAAAGGGCTATTTGGGATTACAGGGTGCTGCCACGGAGGATACCCAGGAGGCTCTGGAGGTACAAAGGCCCCCAGAGGGAGGATGGGTGCGGGGAGCGGAGGGAACACAGCAGAAGGCCTCTAGCTCTGCAGCAGCCCCTCCTCTGCACACAGGCAGGCATGGCACTCAGGGAAAATGGAAATCCAGAACCCACAAGGGTCTCCACTGCCTGCCCCCCAACCTCAAGCTTTGCCAGTTGGCAATGATGTCCTGACTTTGTCCAAAGAGTGAAGACATCATTCCAATACCAGGTGCTGGGGCCTTCTTTCCTTGAATGAAATATCCAAAAGGTTGACTCTGACAACCTTGCAATGCAAAATGCTATCCTCATAACCTGCTCCCCTTCCCTCTCCCTAAACCAGGCTGGGAGCCTCTTCCATTAGCAGTGAAGTAGGCAGGCCTGGGGCCCCTTGCCACTCTTCTTCCTTTTGAGCCAGGTAGAACCAGATTTTCCAGAACCAGATTATCCCATTCTACCCTCTCTCAACCTAGAGGCTATAGAAACATGCCAGGATCCTCAGGAAAAAAGGCATCAGAGAGAGAAAACTCAACTCAGAGAAACATCCAGAAGGGAGAGAACGATGGGAGGCCCCAACAAGCTCCCTCTGAACGAAGGAGGTGAGAAGATGCCATAGAGGGATGGTGGCCTTGCCCGCGTCTGCCAGCTGTTCGTCTGTGGGGGGCAGGCCCAGCCTGGGGAGAGCCAGCCCCCTCTATGGCCAGCCTGCCCACCCTGCCTCTTCATCCTTTCTGGCCCCGCATGGTATCTCTACCGCAGTTCCTGTTGGAAGGGCTCAACATGAACGAATAGTAGAACGAATCACAAGGACACATCTGGCAGGGCGAGCAGGAGAGTGGAAGGGACAGCAGGCCAAAGGAGGGAACGCTCTGAGGAGCAGCCACCTTCCAGCCTGCCACACCGCTGCTCTCCCAGAGGAGCTGGGAGCTTGCCCTGCTGCCTCCTGACCACAGGCCGTGGCGGTTTCCTCTGACTGACCGAGTCTTCATCTGGTTCCCACCCGGGGGGCTGGCAGCAGTGACCCCTGACCCACCCCTGTGAAAGCCCTTCCCGCGCTACACCAAGCAGGAGCTTCTCGGGACCCCAGCCTCCTTCTGGAGACACCCATGGTTCTCGGCTCCTGGTGGACACAGAAGAGGAGAAGGGTGGTGAGATGCTTATTGACCCCAGAGGCGGGGGAGGCCTGTCTCCCTCGGGGAGGACAAGGAGGAAGTGGGAGGGCCGAGAGGTGGCCTGAGGGAGGGCCCTCCACCTTGCTTAGCCGAGAAGGTGATGCCAACCACAGTGCTTTTTCTCTGAGGTCCCAGTTCCATTTCCATGCCACAGGGGTGGGTTGTGAGGGCAAGTGCTTCCCTCAGACCCCACCCCTCTGAGGAGCTCTGTCTTCTGGAATTCAGTATACACACAGATCGGGAAACTTCATCTCGTAGACGGGGATGGAGTGGTTCTGAGGCTGGCCATAGGCTGCGGTGATGGTGCCTGATGGGCTTGGCGGCGGCCTGGGCAGGAACACATGGAGGAGAAAGGTGTGGGAAGGTATGGTTCTGGGGTCCCGCCCCGTGCAACCAAAAAGCATAGCTGATTTGGGTTTTTCTTTGGACAGGAACCAGAGACTGTCACTCCATGGGTTCCTAGGTTGCAAATTCTAGAATCTTCTAAACTTCACTTGAAGTCTAGCTTCACTGTAGGTTCTAGTAACACTGTTGCTTTGGAAAGTACCAGCCTGGGACACTAGGACCACTGGCTCTTTTCTGGGGTTCACTGAGCTGTCTCTATCTCTCTCTAGTTTTGATTTCCTTGTCTGGGAAAGAGAACTGGTGGCAGACTCCAGCCCTGGAGAGAGAGGCTGTAGGCAGGAGGCCTGGAGACAGGTGTGAGAGGAGGACTTGGGAAGAGGGTCCCTGCCCAGGGTTGCCACTTACCGGATGGTGATTTCAAAGATCTGGTTGAGTTTGCTCTGCAGCAGTGATGCCTAGACACAAACAGAGGGAATGTGAGCTGGTGGGACCCCCACACCTATGCTAGTTCTCTTGGGTCCATCTGTCTAGAGAACCCATGGAGGCGTGGGGCAGTTACAGTCTTAGGAAGGGAACTACTGTGAGCTCCTTTCTGACACTTATCTGTGGATTCTGACCATGGGTTCAGATTAGGCAGGGCCACCCAGGGAGGCCTGCTGGGGACAGAACAGAGGCCAGGACCACCAGGAGGACCTCGGCAGGCAGTTCTTAAAGGGCCCTTCGTTCCTCCAAGTGGGCAGCAGGGCTTGCTGGGTATACAGTCATGAGGCTCAGAGCTGGTTTCAGATCTCCCCTTAACTCCCAAGGAGTAGCTGTGCAAAACTGGTGGGTTAGGGAAGATGCTCTCTCTGGTCCCTTCTGGCTGCAGCTAAGCCCATGTGCATAGAGAGCAACAGCCTGCATGTGCTCAACTCTGAGCTCATGAAATGAGCAATATCTATCTCTGGAGCTGGGACAAGAGGTGAGAATAACGTAGGCCCAGGAAAATCTATATGCATTTACATATATTATTATATTGTTATATATCATGATATACTAGAAATATAGATAATATATCTTGGGTAATAGAAAAGAAAATAACATGTATTCTTACTGAGAGGAAAAATTACAATAAAATAGAAGTTATTTGTAGATTTTGGATGTCTGCAATTATGTTTCATTGTTATGAAGATGGCCACTGTGACTAACAAATCCTGGCATGTAATCAGTTTCAAGAAATGCAAAGACATAAGTCACTCTTCTTACTTATCTGGCACTTTCTCTTTCAAATCTCTTTTCCAGGGCCAGACTATTCCATTCCCCCTGTTGGGGTCCCCTGGTTGGAAACTGGGCCCTATTGCAAATGTTGGCCATCTGCCATGGCTCCTTCCCCCCTTATCCATAATGAGATGAGCATAAAGGCACAGACCTCACAGAGTTATCTTGAAAATGACATAAGCTAATAAATGTAAGATGCTCTGGCTGTGCCTAAGTGCAAGTTACATACTTGCTATTCTATGTATTACAATCTGTCCATCTAATGCAGGAGCTCCTGAGTCGGGACTTCCTCATTATACAGAAATTATGAGGTCTAAAGGAGTATATGGCTAGGAGCCCAGCCTTCTGGTTCTTGGGGGAAACGATGTAGTACCAGGGCACTGTTGGGATCTAAACCTTAATTTCTGGGTGACAAAAGTGCCAAGACCTCCTAGAAATTCAGTCTGCCCTGGATCCAAATCCAGTGTCTGCTTGGTCCCCAAGGACTCACCCCTGTTAGGGCTCACTCACCCGGGCTCCACAGTGTGCTGCAATCTCCTCAAAGGGTGCCTTCTGGAACTTCTCCACCACCTGTCGCCGCCGTTCACGTTCCTGCTCCTCAACGGCCACACTGTCCACTGCAGCACAGAGAGCTGGGTCAGCCCTGGGGTCCCACCCACTGATGCGGGGGTGAGGGCTGGAGAAGATGGACCCCTCCAGGGGAGCTGGGTCTGTGACTGCGTTTTGGGTTCTGCCCTCTGCTGATGAGCAGGGCCATGAGCATGGCATGGAGGATGTGGTGCCCATTACTCGGGCCTACAAAGGCTAGATCTTTTCCTGACTTGGTCTGAGGTTCAGCCCCACTCCTTGTGAAAGAGTCTGAGAACTAGTTAAGTGGGCCCTTAGGCTGGAGTTTATGTATTTATTTATTTATTTATTTATTTATTTATTTATTTAAAACAGATTTTATTTATTTATTCACAAGAGACACACAGAGGCAGAGACATAGGCAAAGGGAGAAGCAGGCTCCCTGTGGGAAGCCCAATGTGGAACTCGATCCCAGGGCCTCGGGATCACAACCTGAGCTGAAGGCAGATGTTCAACCACTGAGCCACCCAGGCGTCCCTAAGCTGGGCTTTTAAAGCCCCTGAGTAGCTGTGTTACCACTAGGACTCTCAAAGAAGTTCCTGGAACAGGAAGTACTCTGTCACTAATTTGAAAGGGACAGCAACTATGGAAAAGCCAGATGGGTCCCAAAAGCTAATATGAGAGCTCAGCCCTCCGTGGCTCTGCAGTCCGAGGTTGTCCAGTTTAAGGCTTCTATGTATTCCTTTTAGCTTCCAAAATAAGTCAGTGAAAATAAAGGGGGAGGGTGGTCAGATATGTTCACACGTTAAGGCGGCAGAGCAGTATGCACATTCAGAAGGTATTACTACCAGAGACAACTGAAATTAAAATGGTTTGGCATTTGAAGGTATAATTTATCATCAGTTATCAGAAAAATTCTCTTACTTGGGATACTTTATTGCCCAAGAATCCAAGTAAATGAGGTACTGCTGCATTTTAAAATCTGCTGCCAACAAATATTAATATGATTTGTTCTTAATATCTTTTTTTTTAAGATTTTGTTTATTCATGAGCGACAGAGAGAGAGGCAGAGACACAGGCAGAGGGAGAAGCAGGCGTCATGCAGGGAGCCAGTTGTGCGACTTGATACCGGAACACCCTGGGCCGAAGGCAGGCACTAAACTGCTGAGCCACCCAGGGATCCTCAAGTTCTTAATATCTTTCATTAGTCAACTTGTTCTTTTGTATTATAGTGCACCAAAAAATGGTCTAAGTATTTATACAAAATTGCTTCTTATCTAACTGGCTGTAACCCTCAATTGATTACTTTTTTTTTTAAAGCTTTATCACTTTATAAAACATTTTATTTATTTATTTGAGAGAGAGAGGGAGAGTGAGAAAGAGTATGAGCTGGGGGAGAGGCAGAAGGAGAGAGAGAGACAGACTCTCATCACTGAGCTGTGAGCCTGATGTGGGGCTTGATCCCAGGACCTCAGGTCATGACCTGAGTCAAAGGCAGACGTTTAACTGGCTGAGCCATCCAGGCACCCCACAACTGCTTACATTTATTTATTTATTTATTTACTTATTTATTTATTTATTTATTTATTTATTTATTTATTTTAAAGATTTTATTTATTTATTCATGAGAGACACATAGAGAGAGAGGCAGACACACAGGCAGAGGGAGAAGCAGACTCCATGCAGGGAGCCGGATGTGGGACTTGATCCCGGGTCTTTAGGATCAGGCCCTGGGCTGAAGGCAGACGCTCAACCGCTGAGCCACCCAGGCATCCCCAACTGATTACTTTTAAAGGCATCTAGTTGTCAGTAGAGAAAGGGTTGCCTGACATAGGATATGCTGGCAGCACTACTGATCCCCATCAGGAGAGTGGAACTATTCACTGCAGTATTTGTAGCTGTCATGAGTTTTGGGAAAGCTGCCAGCCTCCCTTCACCTATGCACTGAATCCTGTAGCAGGCTGCACACACCTGTGCCTCCCCCAGGACCCAGCACTCCCTCTCCTCCAACTTACCGATGGCCTTCTTCAGGGTCTCATAGGTGATCTCCTCGGCAGGCACTCGCTGAGAGAGAAGGTGCAGAAATGCTCAGAAAGGTAAAGTCGGGGTGAGGGAGGGCGGTTTTGGCAGCTTCTTTGCTTCTCAGAAGAATGTCCCCATGGGCAGAAACTCCCCCAGGACCCCCACATTCTCACCAGTCTCTGAACCTCCCCCAGCAGGTGGCACAGAGCCGCCATGGGTGGGGGGGCCATTCCTCATCAGCATGCAGAGGATCACCTGATAGAGCTCACTGCCCTCCCCCCACCTCCAGCTTGTCCCATTAAGCCCCATGGGAGGAAAACACTGTGAAATTAAAAAAAAAAATCTTCAGAAAATATTGGCAGCAGGAGGAAGCAGTTGGCAAATATCTCAAATGTAAATTTTAAGAAGTGAATAACATTTTGAAAGAATCAGGATATAAAATTATCCACCATGGTGATTTGAATATTTACTAAAGGTCAGACATGCTGAAGTTATTCAGGGACCTGGGCCACAGGATCTCAGCCCTCACAGAGCCTATTAAAGGAGGTGAAAAATAATAAACCCAAAGAAGGATTATCCCATGGATGCCTAGCCCCGGGCCAGAGGCTGAAACCTGTGAAGAGTTTGAACGAAGTCCCAGGTATTCCCCAGTAGACTCTGAGCTCCCTGAGGCAGGATCCATGATCCACTCCTATCCCATCATTCAAATGTAATATTAAGTGAAAGAAGCAGACACAGGAGAGAATGATGTCACTGATAGAAAGTGCAAAAAGTGACATAAGTCAGGCTTTGGGAAGAGGGTCCTCTTGGGCAATGACAATGTTCTATTTCCTGATCTGGGCATGACTGCACATATACATTCCTTTTGTGAAAATTCACTAAGCTGTACTTTTGTGATTTGTTTGGCATTCAGCAAATTCTAGTTTGCTAGAACTAGAGTAGTTCCTACTAGAGTAGGAAAGGCCAGAGATGTAGGTATGGGATACACTCGTTTAAGAAATATTAAGTAAGCACTGAGTATGTGCGGGGCTCGTGGCTGGTCACTCGGTAGAAATGGCACAGTCTGTCAGCATGGGAATTACAGGCCAGAGAGAGCTGTGCTGAGCTATCAGCCACTCTGAATCCATCCTCCACACGTCCATCCATGTAGCTGCTCAGCACTGACCTGTGTGGGAGGTGTCAGGGAAGATCGCAGAGACAAAGAAGATCACTGGTCAAGGGCAGGTACACAGGGGCTTATGGAGGAAATGGGACACAAGCTGAGCTTGGAAGAGTAGATGGTTCATGGGCACAAAGGTGCAGAGGGAGGGACTTACATATGGGATTACTAGCAAAGACCTGGCCGAGACCTCATGGGGAGACTGAGCAGACCAGCCACAGTGGCACACAGGCTGCCTGCCAGAGGGGGGAGGAAAAGAACATGAACCAGTCACACCAGCCCAGACTATAAATGGCTCTGGATGCCAGGCACTGGTTGGGGGTTTGTTCAAATCAGTATTTATTGATCAACTGCTTTGAACTTGGCATTTAAGGCTATAGGGGGCCAGCGTGGGATTCTGATAGGGCATGGTGGGCTGAGAGTGGAAAGAAGTGCAGCGTGGCCGAAGGGCACAGGGTGGAGGCCCCCACACCCCTTGCTTTGGCTACCAGGCTCCCCCTGAGTTAGGTGAACCCTCCAGGAGGGAAAGGAACCCATTCTGGTGACCCAGGGGACACTAGAGAGTAGTAGGCCCTGTACATGGGCAAGCATTTCTCCTTCTCCTTCTGCTTCACTTAACTCATCAGTTCCTGAGGGTCTTAACTCCTGGGCAGGGAGAATCACAACTATGGTGGGGGGACCAGCCTACTCACACCGCAGTCCTGACACATGGTTCAATCTCATTCTACTCTTCCAGTTAGCCTGACTCAGAGCTTCCTTCTTTCCATGGGAAGGTTCCAGACAAGTGTCCCAGTGAGAGAAGAATTGGGAAAGTGGAAAGTGGGTACAGTTGGAGGGAGGCTCAGTCTGGACCCCAACAACTTGCCCTTGCTCCAGGGCATCTGGGGAAGGGCTTAGGGCTGAAGCTGTCCCCCATGGCTACCCCAGCACCAATGAGCAGAAACTGACCCAGTTCCCCCTTCCCTGCCATGGGCATCCTCCTCACTTCCCGCCGAAGCTCTCTCGTGTGTCCGTCAATTCCGTTAATGGTGGGAGACACCATTAAACACAAGTATGCTGCATCTTATGGGTTCACCTCCCTCATGACCCCCTTCTCTCCCTTTTGACCCCTTTCTCTCCCTCTCTGCCCCTCCCCTTATTTCTTTTTCACTTGTAGGAGGAAAGATGGGTCTTTCCACTGTGATTCCTTCTTCTCTCTTACTCATGGGCTCATCCGCTTTATTTTCTGAGGCGGAAGAAGTAATGGCAGGGGAGATATCACCAGTTAATTTGAGCAGAAATTAGGTATTCACGGCCCCCAAGAGAAGATGAAAGAGAGATCTTTAAGCTGCAACTTTGTCTTTAAAAAAGCACTTCTATCGATCTACGTGGAAGAAACACTGTGAAAGCTATTCTTGCCCTCATTTCTCCCATTAAGTCTTCCAATTTCCTACATGGAGCGCATCTGCCTCCGTTGCGAATGGGAAATGACCACTAGCAAGCAATCTGTGTGATCTGTATGACACTGTCATGGGAGTGTGTGTGTGTGTATGTGTGGGTGTGTGCAGCACATATATTTTTTCCAGATGGAGATATCTATGATATATATATGTGATTAGAGACAGTAAGAAAATGGGATATTTGAGAACTTTGCTTTCCATGCAACTTTAAATGTGTTATGTAGTTAAGGGAGCCTGGAGCATGGAGTGTCTGACTGCAGAGGAGGCAGGAGCAGGTCCCTTCCTGGGGATGCAGGATAGCATTTAAACAGTAGGACACTCACTTCCTCCTTCTCGGGGCTGTTCCTAGATTCCACCTCCACCTGCAGGGAAATGGTTTCTCCAATGCTCTTCCTCTTGGATAAGCGATCTTCATCTGGGGAAGAGAAGCCCAGAAGCTAGAGTCTCCACTGCTCAGAGCGAGCCAGGATCACACCCTTCATACTGTCTCCCAATCCCCCTGCCTTTGCCAAGCCCACAGCCCCGGGAGAGCTCAGGACACACTGAGGCTATGGCAGGTTTTTTGAAGGCTGCTGGCCTCCTCTGCCCACCTTAGGGTGGTGATTTTGCTGTTTGTGGCTAAGATTTTGAAACCATCGAGGAACACAAAGGTGCTGCATGTGACATCTCAACTTGCACGAGTAGCTAGCTGTCACTTGTGGAGCATTTACTAAAGTGCCTTTGCCTTTATTATTCTGTGTGCATCTCCCACCAGCCCTCTAAGGCAGGTGTCATTAAGCCCTATTTTGTAGTCAAGGAAACTGAAACTCAGAGATGCCAGGAGACTTGTCTAAGAATTTTCTGGAAGTAAACAGCAGAGAACTCGCACAGTCCATGTGTGCTCTTTAGGGCTCCGTGGGGCTGCTCCTGCCTGGCTCATGGGCCACTTTCTCCCAAGGATCCTGCCCTGGGGAGAACAGGTGGGGGAATCAGAAGGCTCTCACTTCCACTACGTTTTTCAGCTTCTGTGTGACATGCAAGGTGCTGGGGGAGCCGAGCGAAGGGCACCCGTGTCCCTCACACCCAGGTGCTGTCCTGTGAGGAAGAGCCAGGGGGCAGGCTTGGATGTGCTTGCATGGAGCACCTACCTGTCAGCTGAGGGATGTAGGGCAAGCAGAGCCTGTCCGAATTGTAGCCGCTGCCCCCCAGGACTTCACTGATCTTGCTCTGGCGGAAGAGGAACTCAATCACTACCCCATCAAGATTTTGGGACAACCTGCAGGACAAAGAAGGAAAGAGGCAACCAGAGTGATTTCCTAGTGACTTGATTATAAAAGGAACATGCATCATGCAAAGTCCCACTTTCCAGAGTCAACATCTCTACATTCTGCATGAGTTCCTTCGGTCATGTAGGTTCCTTAGGTGCCTTCTGCACACATGCACACATCGCCCCACCCCTGAATTCATCTGTTCTCTGATCCTTTTTATCTACAGATTACACAGTGCGTGTTTCACATGAACTCTTCTTCCAAACCACTGTGGTGGAAAGGCCATAGTTTACAAAGCTACCCCCTATTGTTGGACATTTTGCTTTTTCACAGTATTTTTTTTTTTTAGTTTCTCTGAGGCTGACAAGATGCTGGCCCACAGACTGCAGTCTGAGGATGCCCCTAGGATGGGTCTAGTGTCTCACAGGAATGGCTCCTCCAGGATGCACATCCCATGGGCTTGGCCAAGGCTCCCAGAGGTTATGTCACATTATCACACAACACACTGATATGGCTCAAGGCGTGGATGATGGCCCCATGACAAAGTCCCACTTGACCTAGGATTTCTGGGCCACAGGGTAGGGTCCACTTTTGACCCTCGTGCTCATAAAGGACTCTGCCCCTGGCTTCGGACTGCCCACCTTCTCACTCTGCTGCCTTGGGTGCCTTTGACCATGTCACAGGTGTGCTCCTTACCTGGGCCTCTCCACAAAGACATCCTCAGGGAGCATGTATGGAGCCTCCTTCTTCCTGGTCTCTATCACCTGGAGTCAGGAGGAACCACATACAAGAGCCGGGTTTGACAGGAAAGGGGAGCTCCAAATAGGCAAATGATGGCACTCCCTCCCCTCCGAGCAGTTCCTTCCTCCCACAAATGCCTTGGCACAGCACCCTACAGCTGGGCAGCTAAGGCAGAAACTCCAATCAACAGTGACCCGTAGAGTACCCCAAGAAGCCCAGGCAGACTGCTCAGGCTATCCCCAATGACAGGTATGCATTGTGTCCTCCAAATGCAGGGGACTCAGCCCCCAGGAGACAGCAGTTTCTTGTTCCTATGCCCTATTCCTGTTTTCTGCATAAACATGAAAAAGGGAGCACAGGTCACACGGTTCCCCAAACCCTGGTGCATTGTGGAAACATCCTGATGAGCAGTCACACGTGGAAATCTTTGCAAATTTTTGACAGGAAAAGCGAAAGTTATTAAGACAGTAAGAAGTGGGAGGATAGTTGGCAGGCAAGTATGTGCAGGAGGTGAGTAGGCCATGCTGCTGCTATTTTAATGAAGAGGCTGTCTGGGCATTGCCTTTCCTACGTCCCCTTACAGGCCCATGCTGGGGGGGCACAGTGACACAGCACCCTCTCCCATGCCCCCCAGCACCCCCAAACCAGCTGAGACCCAAGGGTTATTTTATTTCATTTTGCATGCGTATTTTAAAGTTAATCCTAGACATTACATCATTCCACCTATAAATACTTTGGATTATTTATTTATTTATTTATTTATTTATTTATTTATTTATTTATGATTTTATTTATTTATTCATGAGAGACACACAGAGAGAGGCAGAGACACAGGCAGAGGGAGAAGCAGGTTCCATGCAGGGAGCCCGACGTGGGACTCGATCCTGAGTCTCCAGGATCATACCTTGGGCCAAAGGCAGTGCTAAACTGCTAAGCCACCCAGGCATCCCGACTTTGGAATGTTTTAAAATATTTTAAAACATGTCTTTTGGGGACAACTGAGAACATTTGATTATAGACTGGGTACTAGATAATACCAAGGCATTATTGGCAACTTAATTAGGTATGTTAATAGCACAGTGATTATGTAGGAAGGTGTCCATATTTTTTACACACAATGCTGATACAGGTAGGGTAAAACAACATGAGAGCTGAGATTTGCTTTAAAATAAGAAAAAGAAGAAACACTAAAAGGGGCCAAGGGAAGGAGGGGAAACTAAGTGGGGAAAAATTAGAAAGGAAGACAAATCATGAGAGACTCCTGCCTTAGGAAACAAAGGGTTGTGGAAGGGGATGTGGTGGGGGGATGGGGTAACTGGGTGATGGGCATTAAGGAGGGCACATGATGGGATGAGCACTGGGTGTTTTTTTTTTATTATTTATAAATTAATTTTTATTGGTGTTCAATTTACCAACATACAGAATAACACCCAGTGCTCATCCCGTCAAGTGTCCCCCTCCGTGCCCGTCACCCATTCACCCCCACCCCCCGCCCTCCTCCCCTTCCACCACCCCTAGTTCATTTCCCAGAGTTAGAAGTCTTTATGTTCTGTGTCCCTTTCTGATATCTCCCACACATTTCTTCTCCCTTCCCTTATATTCCCCTTCACTATTATTCATATTCCCCAAATGAGTGAGAACATACACTGTTTGTCCTTCTCCGATTGACTTACTTCACTCAGCATAATACCCTCCAGTTCCATCCACGTTGAAGCAAATGGTGGGTATTTGTCGTTTCTAATGGCTGAGTAATATTCCATTGTATACATAAACCACATCTTCTTCATCTTTCGATGGGCACCGAGGCTCCTTCCACAGTTTGGCTATTGTGGACATGGCTGCTAGAAACATCGGGGTGCAGGTGCCCCGGCGTTTCATTGCATCTGAATCTTCGGGGTAAATCCCTAACAGTGCAATTGCTGGGTCGTAGGGCAGGTCTATTTTTAACTCTTTGAGGAACCTCCACACAGTTTTCCAGAGTGGCTGCACCAGTTCACATTCCCACCAACACTGTAAGAGGCTTCCCTTTTCTCCGCATCCTCTCCAACATTTGTTGTTTCCTGCCTTATTAATTTTCCCCATTCTCACTGGTGTGAGGTGGTATCTCATTGTGGTTTTGATTTGTATTTCCCTGATGGCAAGTGATGCAGAGCATTTTCTCATAGCACTGGGTGTTATACTATATGTTGGCAAGTTGAATTTAAATTACAAAAATATAAAATATAAAAAATTAAAAAAAAAAGAAAAAGAGAAAACGAGTTAAAGAAAAAAGGGGAAAACCTTCCTAACTATTTCATCTGCACGATAGCTATATGGATGTTCAATGTTCTACTCACTGCTTTGGTGATATTTGAAAACTTTCATAATAAAAACCTTTAAAAAAAACTAGAGTTAGTTCCAGATGACATGAGAGGCATGAGTGGCTGGGTTTCTGGGAGTGGGGGCAGCACAGAGCGGCAGGAAGTAGAGGCGGGCAGGTAGCAGATGAGGAAGGGGTACTGGTTCCTGCCTGTGGCGCTCCCCATCATGCTATGTCCTGTCATACAGGAGGAAAGGCTGCCTCTAGTAACTTCTCACTGTCCCTAGTCATTCCACCAACCCTTCCTCAATGCCTAGACTAAGCACAGGGGCTCAGGTAATTAAGGAAAAGTCATTCTGGGGAAACTGAAAGCCAAGGGCCTCCTGAGCTCTCAGGGTCACGAGAACACCAACCTCATGGATGTGCTGGCAGAAGGCAGGTACTGTTGTGAGCTGGCTGATGAGGTTCAGGTAGGCCGCGCCCAGTGCGTAGAGGGCACAGCGGTTGTACACAGGCAGGTTCTCTTCATTGACCTGGGCCACGTCCTGTGGCGACACAGAGGGGCCTGGAGTTTTCTGATTGACAAATTACACTGGTGCCCCACTCTCCACCCAACCTCTTCCAACCTTCTGTAGAGAGGGCCCATCTCTCTAGACTAAGCCTTTTTCAGCATTTGTCTCATAACTTCCCAGGAGACAGAAGTCATCCTCAGTAAAGCAGAAGTGAATCATCCTTGGAACAGTCCATGAGCTGGGAGCTCATAAATACTTGAGTAGAGGGGTGATGACCTATTCTCTACTTTGCAGTGCCAGTTTTGGTGACCTTGACTGTCCAAACCCTCATCGTTAATCCTACCTCTAGGATGCTGTATCCTTGAATATAGACCTTGAATGATTCTTGGGGGGACTGGACTGGTTTGCTAAACTGGGTCCATATTTTAAGTTGAAAGAGTTGCAATAGTTACTAGGGATTGGGACACAGAGGAATCTCAAATTCTAGAGTTAAGACAGTCATAGCAGCTGGGTTGGCCTTGCAGGATTTAACACTGGTGGCCTAAGATTCTTTACCACTGAATTCCCAGGGTTGCCATCATTCCTGCTCCTAGGTAGGATATGATGCCACCTAGCTTCAGGACCCTGGACACCCCGGTCTTTTCAGGTCTGAAGGACCCACCCCAATTCTCAGCATCTTTGAGAGTACACTTCCACCCAGAAAGACTCTGGAAGTCTGAAGCCTTATCTAGTGAAGCACTGGCTAAGAGTCATGAGAGAGGCTTGTTGAATCTCCAGATCTCCAGATGTGGGGAGAGAACTGGGAATATATATTTTTCATAATGCTTAGAGTAATTCTAAAACACAGCCAACCTTGGGAACCAGACGATCTTTAGAAAAGTTTGTTTTGGGATCACTCGGGGTTTATGAGCAACCTCTTGGTATTCCTTGGAGTCTCATTCAGACCTTGTGAGACTCGAAATACTAGGGACTAAAGGGTGTTTTTGAAAGACCCTGTTCCTTGGCTCTCCTTTAGCTGCAGGGATGGGCTAAAGCCATGAATCAAGCATTCTTGGGTGGTTCCCCAAACAGAACCATGGCTTGTGGTCTTTGGAGGAATGGGCAAGCATGGGTGCAATATTCCTGGGCTCTGAGACAGTTAGTTGTTGAGCAGCCACAACTTGGTGGTCCCCTGCCCCAATCTCAACCCTATGAGATGCCCACCCAGGTCCCACCTGAACAGCCAACACCAGGCGGATGAGGTCTACCACCACCTCCTCATTGGCCAGCTCAATGCTGATGAGAGCCAGCAAGCCGTAGAGTGCCTCGTAGTGCTTCTGTATATTCGTCTCCTCCTTACAGCTCAAGTAGATGTGTCTGTAGAGCTGCTGGGAATGCTGGGTGTGGGGGATGGGGGGGGCAAGTTCGCAGTGGGGTGGGGGTGGAGGCAGGAAGGGCAATGAGAAAGAGAGGAAGACCAATCTGCAGGTGGCACAACAGCTGTGTGTACCCCACCTCCACCTTCAGGGAGAGGATGCCTTCTCTCTCTCTCTCTCTCTTAAGTTTTATTTATTTAAGTAATGCTTACACCCAATGTGGAGCTCAAACTTATGACCCTGAGATCCAGAGTCTTATGCTGTTTGACTGAGCCAGCCAGGCACCCCAGGGAGAGGATGCTTTTAAAGCAGACCCCAGTGGAAGCAAAGGTGCAGGACGCATTTAGGGAAGGGTGAATGTAGTGAAACCAGCATCAGAAGCTGCTGCCTAAACTCAGCTGTGTTTAAGAGAACACAGCCTGCAGCTCAGCTCCGGCTAGGCTCACCAGCAGGTGCTCCCAACTCTGGCCTCTGTGTTGGGCTTGACCCTGGGGGTTTGCTGCCCCGCCCCTGCCCCGCCCATGGGTCAACTGGTCTTCCCGACTAAGCATGCTCAAAGAGCAAGCGAGAGAGCAGGCCTAGCGGCAGTGGTCAGCACTGACTTAGGGGGCTGGGAGGTGGGGGTCCACAGAGCCTGGCCCACCTGGGCTTCACTGGGGCTTGAGGTCACACTTGCTAACCTTCTTCATGAAGACAGTATCCTGTCGGGAGCACTTGTCCACTTTCAGCTTCAGGACCGAGATGTCGCTGAGGGTACTGAGAGGGGACACGAGGGGCTGCCTTAGCCCTGTGCAAGGCCAGTCAGAGCTCATGTGGTGTCACTGAGTTTCATCTTGACATTGTTAGTTGAGTCACAGCCACACTGTGCTCTGGTTCTTAGACCAATCTCCACTTTCCTCAAGTTCTCATCCTCTCTCCTGTCCAATTCTTGTTGCTTTTTCTTAAATCCTGATCCAGAGTATTCTCTTCCTCCCTTCCCTCCTCCCCCAGTCTTTTTTTATTTATTTTTTATTTTTTTCTTAATTTTTTTTTTCTCCCCCAGTCTTTACGGATAAACCTGCATCCCCTTCCTTCCTCCCCACCCACTAACTCCATTTAGTACCTGTTCTTGGTCTCCCCCATGTCCAATCCATCCCCAGGCTCCCTGGGAAAGGTGCCCCTCCATCTCTCCTGCCCCCATGGGACCCCAGGGTCAATGTCCGGGATCTGCTCCCGCTGGTTCCCACCAAATAAGGGAACTGTCCTCTCACCTGGGTGTGAGGCCTATCGGGAGTCTTCTCCCCCATCACACACCAACTGGAGGGGAGACCCCAAGTTCACCTGATGGTTGAGAACTTGTGGCGGTTGCCATGACGATCGATGAAACTGATGAGAATCTCTAGAACGAAGAGGCGGATCTCTGCATCCTCCATGAGGGCGGTGGAGAGAAGGCGGTCAAGGAAGTTGCTGGGCAGTGCTGACATCATGTTGTTGCACTGGAAACCTGTGGATACCTGCAAGGGAACCCAGAATGCCCATGCTTAGGAATGCTGGCCCTCCCGGTGTAGGGAGGCTCTCATGCACCCAATCTCTCTCAACATCTCCCAACCCAGGTCCTCTGTCTTCCACCCTAGGCCCTGGATGCCTGATGCAACTTTTTTGAACATGCCAACAACCACCTAGACAGGTCTTAGGTTGTTAAAAGCAAGCAAGGGGTAAGCGCTAGAGGGGAGCAGGAGCCAAGGAGCCTCTGAACCTAATGTTCCAGCCATCTAAGCGCAGCCAGTGAACGCTTACCACAAACACAATGTTGCATTAAGAGCGTGGACAGTCACAACAACATGGAGAGATGGTGGAAGAGCATACAGTTGGGCTGAAGAACCAGAACCCACACACATAAAACAACCATTTTGTTACATCTCTTCTACGTAGCCTTACTGGGGTCTTCTGGTTAAAGCCAGCGGGCATCAGTAGACACATCATATATGATGTTGTAAAAGCATTCACAAGCAGCAAAACATATTTCCTGTTAAGTTCATATTGCAAAACAATGCCTTTGATGATTCAGTAGGCCCCAGGGGATCTAGCAAAGCCTGGTGGCATCATTGGTGAACATCAGCTGAAGGATATGAGTGTACCCCAAACTGTCACCTTGATAAGGAGCTGAATGCAGTGAGAGTAATGAGAGTAAGCTCAGCAGAAATGGCAGGAGTACACAGACCAAGGAGGTCACCAGATGTGGGCAGTGCCCGCATAAAAAGCCTTTATAAAAACACAATGACATGAACGGTGTGGACTCGGGACAGGGAATGTATGGGAGTGACAAGGTGACAAGGTGTGAATGGGAGTGAGTGGGGTGTGTGTTTCAGTATGACTGAACAGAGACTGGGGCTATGGGATGAGATGGGGAGTCGGGGAGGGGAAGGGGACTGGGGATTTCCCACCGTTAGTCTGAGAAGTGTGAAATCTGAAGGCACATCAATTGTACACTGCCACCTACTATTTGAAAAGGAGCATTTCTAGAAAATTCTTCTTGTGATTGTATGTGTGACTGGTGAGGGCAGATGGAAATAAGGACAACCATGAGAAGAATCTAGTTGTGAGATGTCCAGAGCTTAGGTGGGGCCGTGTGTAAGAATAGTAGGGGAGGGGCTGTTATACACAGATTCCAGGACCCCTTTGGGACTGATAGCTCCAAATCTCTAGGGAAGCTATGCCGATTTTAACAAGTTGATCATGGAGATGGCATTGGATTGGAGGATAATGAATCTGGACTCCAGTGATGGCTGCAATGATGTAAAGAAGAGGAATGTAAAACCCTGATGAAGGCAGAGTTAGTGGCCAGGGGACAGAGGTGAGAACAAGTGCAGAGGAGCAACAGGTAGAAGGGACCTGGGGAGGTACTTGGAAGGGGAAAAAAGGCAGGAACTAAAGATGCCATCCCAATTCAGAGATGATGTTTGACAAGGCTATCAGGAAACTTTGTGAACATTAGGGACAGTATCCAGCCTGCTCTGGGTGACCCAGCTCTGTGGATACCCAGACTGCTAGAGTGTAAGGCAGGTTGGATTTCAGCCCCCCTATTCATTCACTCTTTAGGCCGGGCATATTTGTGCCATGTGCAACCTGAACCACTGTATATGGTAGCCTTCTCTTGGTCCCTTGGAGGAGCTGCCTCCCATAGAGGCAGAGCAGGAATGGGGACAGGAGAGGCTCACCTGAAGGAGGGATTTCAGCAGCATAATCTGGGTCAGCCGGTTCCTGTTCTCTCTGTAGACCAGAGACACAAATGCTAGGATGGTGATGTGGGCAGAGATCCCATGCTTCCCTGCCCAGGGCCCCTTGTGATTAGATTCTCCATGAGGCTTGTTACCCAGGACTCCAGTTGACTTCCAGGGCCAGGAAGCAGACCAGAGAATTATTGGCTTGCCTCAAAAGTAGGAGGTAGCTATTGGTAGGGAAGCTTGAGGAATTGTTGTGGGACCCGAGGGCCCCACTAAAGCCTGCTGAGGGATTTGAGAATAGAAGAAGAGAAGTGGGGGCAGGACCAGGAAAGTTAAAATGGAGAAAGGAGTCAGCGAGAAAACACAGGAAGGGAAGCTGGGGTGGAATGTCGGCCGATAGAGGAGAAAGGGGAGCAAGGCTGGTAGGCTTACCCTGTTTTCCCTGTCTCCATGGGATGGTGCAGGGAAGGCAGGGGGACCTTGCTCATGATGAAAAGGATCACCTCGGAGCGCTGATAAGTAGGCAACGTGCTGGCAAAGGAGCCTGCAGGAAAGGGATGGGGCCCAGGTGAGGCTGCCAGCTGCCAGGGTCTGCCCCCCACCCTTCACCTGAGCAAACCACTGCCCAGAGTGCCGGCTGCGTCTCTAGGGAGACCATTAAGACGCAGAGGGAGAAACCTAGACGACGCCAGGGGACTCCCCGGCTCCGGCTCCTTCCCTGGTCATTCCGCAGGCTGTGGTGAGTGTCTCCGGGAAGCAGAGGGGAGCGCCCGCGGTGCTAAGCAGGGAGGCTCTGAAGTGAGGAGCCCTGCACGCTGGAGGCGGGGAGGCCCGGTCCTCCCGGTCCGCAGCCAGGAGCGCATCCACGGCCTTCTCCCTGTGCTCCCTCCCGCTTCTTCTCTTCCTCGCTCCTCCCGTCCAATCGCTCTAGGGCGGAGGCATCAGACACGCCTGACCCGGGGGCTTGGGTGCAGGAAGAGTTCGCCGCTCTCCGCCTGTGATTGGGAGTCCAGGCCGAGCAACCCGCGGACCTCGTTCTGTGCTCTGCCTCAGGCCCGGCTCAGGCCAGTCCGAGAGCTGTGGGCGCCGGTGACTGATTCCATCTTCTCCGACGTCCGCGGGGAACACAACATGAGCGGGCGACCTTCTTAGAGCGCCGGGGCGTCGAGGTCCCGGTGGCGGCGGAGGCTGCCCCCAGGAGGTCCCGCCCCGCCCAACCCGGACTGACCCTGCAGCGCCCGGCCCCGCCCACAAGGCCCCGCCCACGCAGGGCCCCGCCCACGCAGGGCCCCGCCCACGCAGGGCCCCGCCCACCTCCCGGCCCCGCCCCCCGGTCCCACCTATGGTCTTGATGACCGCCTCCTGGAACATGCGCTCTTCGTGCTCCTTGATGATCTTGGTGCCCAGGCTCATAGCCACGTCGTAGCTCCCGGTCAGGGCGTAGTCGATGCTGAGCCGCAGCTGCCTCAGCAGAGTGTTGAACATCTCCAGCACAGTGGGCCCTGGGCGCAGCCGGGGTCGGGGAGTGTGTGGAGTGAAGGGAACACCCGAAATCCAGGGCTGGCACCTCCCCCCTCCCTCCGCCCCCCCCCCCCCCCCCCGCTCACTCTCCCCTGTCTTGCATTCCAGCCAGAGGCCTCCTCTGCCCCACACCTGCCCTGGTTGACTTCTTCCGAGGAAAACCGTCTCTGACACCTCCCTGCGCTCCCTTGCCCTTTTCTGGAAGGCGGAGGCAGCTTCCCGCTGAGGGCAGTGCTTTGTTTTGGGAGGCTTCCCGGCCTCCACGCTGTCACTCAGCGCCCCCTTACCGACAGAGCCGGTGGCGGCGATGACGGCAGCTTCCGACAGGACCTCCACGATGCCCGCCCGCACCGTGGCCGCGCTGCGGCTGTTGGCATCCAGGTGGCTCAGGAGCTGCTGGATAACCAGGTGGGAGTGCTGCGGCTGGGGGGAGGAAGACGTGCTGGCCCCAAACAGCAACCCCCACATGGCCTCTGCGCCAGGGCAGCCCTGGACTGGGACCCAAAGGCTGGCGTGGACAAGAGTGAGGTCCTGAGGCCAGTGGGCGCGGGAGGTGGTGCCTACATACCCAGGTTCCATCTCCTTAGTGTCCCCCCACCTTGGTCCAACAGGAGCAGAGCCCCATCCCAGTGACGACCTCTATTTCCAGAGTTGTCCTGGGCCCTTCCACTTCAAGGGAGTCAAAAACTAGTTTAAAATACTATCTTTCTTTTCATTGTTCCCGGGTCCCAGGTCATACTGATAAGGGCCCCACAGGCTACAGGGTTAGTCCAGTGCTGCACAAAGTGTAGCCGAGTTACACTGGGATAGTACAGAAATTGAAGGTAAGCACTAGTAAGCAATGTGATGCTGCTGCTGCTGATGCCCGGTATGGTCTGTGGGCTTGTATTTTGCATGAGTTTTCGTTTACTTTTTCTAAGAATTCTTTAAGATTTTTAAAAAAGATTTTATTTTTTTAAAGATTTTATGTATTTATTCATGAGACACACACACACACACACACACACAGAGAGAGAGAGAGAGGCAGAGACATAGGCAGAGAGAGAAGCAGGCTCCATGCAGGGAGCCTGATGTGGGACTCAATTCTGAGACTCCAGGACCACGCCCTGGGCCAAAGGCAGGCACTAAACCACTGAGCCATCCAGAGATCCCCAAATTCTTTACTTTTTAAAAAATTTATTTGAGAGAGTGAGGAGAGAGCTCAGAGGGGAAGAGAGGGAGGGAGAAGCAGGCTCCCCACCAAGCAGAGAACATGATGTGGAACTTGATCCCAGGACCCTGAGATCATGACTCGAGCCAAAGACAGATGCTCAACCGACTGAGCCACCCAGATACCCTAAGAATTCTTCTTAATTGTATTTTATAAAGTATTGATCTGTGCTGGATCAGAAATAAAACTGAAACCCGCCCTTCCTCACGGCTAGATCAATGAAGCGGCATGTCTCGACAAGTAGGGGCTTGGAAGAGGTCACAGAGCAACCCTGCTTTCTCCTTTAGCACATTGTCCTGCCCCCCCCCCCCCCCCCGCCACCCGGAGATGCCCTGGGCCAGGGGTGAAAGCTGGACCGGGGGATCCACCATACCTGAATTGAGTACATGATGATTTTAAAGCAACGGATGGCGAACACCTTGGGTTCCCAAAGAGAATGGTTATCCAGGTGGCTGTGAGGCAGAAAATATGGGGGGATGGCTGTGAAAGGCAAAGTGACTGAGGGAGGACAGGCAAGCTTGAGGGAGAGGGACCTCCTGAGAGACCCAGCCCCTGGTTTGGCTCCCAGGCAGCGAAGGTTATAGGTAGCCCTGAGGGAAGGGGATGAGGGACCCCGGGGCCGTCCCGGCGCAGGAGCTGGAGAGAAGACAAGGACTAGAGTCCCACAGCTGTGGACTCAGGAGTGAAGCTGGGCACTGTCCTTCTGTTCTGGGGGGCCTCCTAACCAGCACCTCTCCCCAACACCGAGCTAGGCCACTGTGGGGTAGCTTCTGCTGTCACAGTGCAGGGAACACAGGCACAGAGGACCATCTGGGCACAGCACCACCACCGGACACCTCCTTCCCCTCTCCCCAAGTCAGTCAGCAGGATGCCAGCACCTGAAACAGTTCTCTGACGGCCAGGGGCAGGGGGCACTCACATGAGAACAGGCTTGATGGCATTCTTGATGTTGCCAAAGGCAGCCCGGCCCAGCAGTTCCCGAAGGCACCTCTCGGCCAGCTCTGCTGGGTTCTCTTTCTCCTTCTCTGGTGCTTGGAGGGGCGAGGGCGAGCGGCTATAGAAACAAGCAGTGTGTGGGGGTAAGGGGCAGCCAGCAAAGCCGGAGGCAGGCTTCGTGCAGCCTGCGTTTCTACGCTGCATCCTTGCCAGTGGTGGCACTAAGACAGGCAGGAATTTTCCGTGGGCTGCACGAGATAATGTAGGAGATATCTTGGCTGGTGGAGATGAAACAGGGTAAAGAAGCCCAGGGTAGAGGAAGATCACGGGAGAAGGGATCCAGTTCTCTTTCTGGAAAGCCTTGAGGACATGTGCCCTCACGGGAAGGGCAGATAGCCTGCACATAGTGGGCCTGGTGAGGCTCGGACCAAGAGTGTCTCCATGCCCCGGAGCTCGGGAAAGAAAAAGATGGGGTGTGAAGAGAGGGAGGCAGAGTAAGAGAAGGCATAAGTAAGTGGGAGAGAGGAGGAAGAGGAAAAAGAAGGAGGGAAAAAAAGAAAGAAAGGCATGGAGGTTGGCCCAGGTGTGACTCAGTGGTACCTAAGTGTCAGGGGCTGGGCGGGGATCTGGACAGAGGAAGGAGCCTCAAGGTCTCCGGGAGCGCGGAGACCACGGGCGAGCTGGTGGGTGAGGCGCAGTTCCTCGAAGGGCCACCAGGGGGCACTTACTCCCCCCGCCCGTCCCCAGCCGCAGAGGCTGCACGGAGTCGAGTGCGGGAGGACCTCGCTCTGCGCGGACAGCGGGACAGCGCGGGGCACAGCCCAGGTGCACAGGGGCACCAGCCTTTCCCTGCGTCCCGCTTCACAGTCGGGGAGAGCGAGGCGCAGGGACAGACTGGATCCCCCGTCTGAGGGCTCCCAGATTAAAACGCAGGACCTGCAACTTGTGTCCAGTGGCTGCTGGCTGGTCAAGCGGGTTTTCAGGGGCTGAAATACCATCAGGAAGGGAGGGAGGAAGGCAAAGTCCTCAGTAACTGGAGCCAGTTGACTTGGCCTGCTGCTTTCGGGGAGACAGAGATAACCTGATTCTTGGTTCTGTGTGTTCTTACCAGCACACACTTTCGCTCAGGGAGCCCAGCACAGTTACTGTCTTTCCCTCCAGATGGACGCAGACCGTAGGGGGTACAGCAAGCTGGCAGAAGGCCAGACCCAAGGCTCCTAGGGAGCCGGCCTTGGGCTTATTGCAGAACAAGCCACAAAACCACGATCCCTGGCCTTTTAGTTAGGCTTTACCAAGCAGCCCAAGCCGTGTGGGTCCCCAGCGGATGGCAAAGGCAGCCGGTCTGCTGCCCAAGCTCCAGCCTTGCCTGCTTACCTCTCGGCCTCTTCCACATGCTGCAGATTGAAAAGCAGTGATGGGACAATTTTGTCCATGTGCTGTGGGTCCCAGATATTGGCTTGCAATTCATCGTTCACCGTCTTCCTTACCACCCCTTGCAGACCTTTGATGCCTGACATTCTGATTCTGTAAGAAAAAAAAAAAAGGCAAAATGGAGCCATGGAGTCCTCAGGCCCTGAAAGGCCCAGCTTCTGTGGCCAAGGGAGGAGCATGGCGTGGGGACTGGGGATGCGCTCATCCATCTAAAGGCAGAATGGAGCCCACCTTCTACCCGTCCTGTGACTCAGCCTCCTGGCTGGCTGGTTTCCTGTGCTAGTGGATGCAAGCCCAGGAAGCCACGACCTCTGGCCCATCCTGGAGATTGCCAGGCGCCCTTGCCTGGGACCACACGGGCTTCTCCCTGATGCTGCCAGTTGCCCCAGGCTCCTCCTCTTTAGTACCCCGCTGGGTTTGTTCCCAAGATATAAGGCCTCAAAGTACTGCCAAGAACGGATGAAGCAGGATCCAGGGCTATGAGTGAGTTACAGCAGGGAGGGG